>NC_090447.1:717037558-718287558 GCF_031143425.1 Pleurodeles waltl
CGAAGGCCCGGCCACCAGCGCCAGCTACACGCGGCCTACGTGCTGCGGCGCCCAAACAGGCCCGCCCCGCCGACACTTGGGGTGCCCTGTCCATCCGCCAGGCGCCGTCCGCACCCTCAGCTACCCGGGACCACCCAGAGGGAGAGGGCCTGGGCCCACCGTGCCGCTATTCCTGGCCTGGGCGGTGGAGCTCCCGAAGACGCATCTTCCTACTCCACCACCTTGGCCACGCCCCCCCAGGTATTCTTTTAAGGTCTTCTTTGCTGCCTCGACTAAGGTATAGATCTTGCCAAAGGGAACTGTAGAATCAGGTTTAAGAGTTTAAGAGTTAAAGCAAAGTCTTGCCCTCGATGGGGTGATAGGATGAATTCTTTAGGTTTCATAAATATTTCATTCTTTAGGTTTCATAAATATGCTACTTTTCAGGTATTGGCAGAATACTCCTGATTATCTTCCAATCTAAACAGCTTTCAGTCTTGGCTTTCTTTTCGACCAGTAATTATTTGATGGATAATGATGCTCATGACAGTACTGAGAAGAGAGCAAGTTTGTTTTGGTTGTCCAGATGACATAAGGAATATGCTGAATAAACCAACGGACTCCAAAGTCTACCACATAATTAGGCGATTAGATGATATCAAAAGGCACCATCTGTCTATGGTTTCCAAAGGTTATCTTAAGAGGCACAGTTCTTTGTTTAACTGACCAGACGCTAGTGGAACTCCATCCACAATATGGACTAGCTCAGGGGTTTCTTAAGGCACTCAAGGAATGTTCCTATCAGTTTCTCAACACTCACCCATGTAACAACTGCTGGTCCCAAAATCCAACAAGGGTAGAACTATTAGATCAACTTCACCCAGCAAGGTCAGTTGGACTGGAATTAATAATGAGGAGGAATAGATTGCTTCTGATCCATCAAAGGGAATAAATGCTCATCTGCTCCTTTCCTTTTTACAAAGGATGGACTTTGAATTTTCCTGACGACCATTAAAGCCAGACTGGATAGGGATGATGAGAGGCTCCAAAGACCCACAGAACAGGCAAAATCCGCTTTTACCTATGTTTCCTGTAGCGCCAACAATTTGCATAAGCTCCTCTTGGCTATTTGTAAAAGGTTCTTGGGATTAGACTTCAAGTCTCTTCGGGTTACTAGTCCTAGAATTTCCACAACAGAGATTTGGTTGCTGTCTATGTCTCTCTGTTATTTGTTCTTTTAGACAATGCTCAAAAACAGAAACAGATCCATAAGCTCTGAGATAGTAATTGGCTGAGTTGAGTGGATCCAGGTATCTTTAATCTATTCCTTAAGACTTTGATGAAACAGGGTTGGGTTATCAAGGTTCAACACACACAAGTTGTCTCTGCTTTTTGCTGATTGAACTTTGTAATATATGTTAGAACATCACAGGTTGCTTGCTGGATGTCACAAAGGGAGTTTTCAGATGAATATTTCAGATTTGGTCTTTCAAGCATTGTTTTAATATGACAGGATGGGGTCACAATGAGGACGATGCAAGGCGCGGCTTAAAGAACTCTGCTGGGCCGCCGCTCTTGGTCTCGGTCATCCTCATGGAAATTGGGTTCCAACCAGTGCCAATTGATACTCCTGCAGTCCAGGTGAAGGTAAGGGAGATTTTGACCCCCCCTCTGGCAGGCAGTTGGGCTGTCGGAGGTCAGGGGGCTGGTGATGACTGTGGCAGCAGGGAGCGATCTTCCAAAACCCACGGCCCAGCTGTGGCAGTTGGGCAGTCACAGTCCTTCAGGCTGCTGAACAAGACCTCTGGAGGAGGATGGGGGTGATCCCCTTCTGTGTGTGAGGTGATAGCCCAGGGGAAGGCTGGGAGAGACCCACAGGAGACTGTTCTTAGCCTAAGAAGTGGCCACTCAGGGAAGGGTAAAACCGAAGTAGTCTTCCTCCCCAAATCTGACGGCGAACTCTTAGAGTGCAGTGGATGCCCTGCCCGATGTAAGGGACTGGGGGCCTGTGAGGACCAGTCAAGCAGAGGGAGGCCACCCAGTGGATCCACATTGTGCCTGAGTGGGATGGGGCCCCTTCCCTCATCATTCATAGGCGCTGAACTGGACAGGCTGCCCAAGCTTCCACAGAGAACAAGACAATCAGAAGTAAACTGCACAGGGCGGTGGGTGTCCACACTGGATCTTCTAGGAAGAAGACGGCTGCTTGTGCTGTCCTAGCAGATCCCTCCCGGCTTCTCGGGTGCGTCACAACAATGCTGGACTGAAGAAGGGGGAGGGGCTGCCTGCTCTCCCTGTCCTGGACTATGCAATGGAGAAGCTTAGACAGACCAGGCCACCTCTGGCTACATGCATCATATTCAGGGACAAGCAAGAAGCCTGTTCAGGAGCCAGACAATACAAAGCAGCCTTTGCAAGCAGCCCCACCCCTCAACGCACACAGGATTGTCCAGACCCTGGCCATGGTAAACTCCTCTCAAACGTCCATAGAGGCCTAGATTGATGCAGTGACAATGAAGGTAAGGCTACTCCATGAGGACCAAAATATACTGTGAAAGAGAGTAACCCTCACAGAAACAACACTTGGGACACTTGCAACCTCGGATGCATGACCTCCGGCAGCAGGTATGCAATCTTTCAGATCTTAGAATCCTGGAGTGCAGAACGAAAGATGCTGTAACAACATTTGTGTGATGGACCTACCCAAGGGAATCGAGCAGCAGGACATGGTCACTTATCTAGAAGAATGGTTGAAGAAGGAGGTCACCCACGTGGCTTATCCACTTTTTTCTCCTTGGAAAGGGCGAACCAGGCCCAGGTGAAGGCGCCTCTGTCAGTGGCTCATCCAAAGCTAGTGGTGGCCAAACTCCTGTACTTTCACAACAGAGATGTCATTCTTTGCACAGACAGGAAGGTCAGCCACTATGGAGTGGACAACAGCAAAGTTTTCCTCTTGTCGGATTATCCCTGGGTTGGTCAGAGCACAGGGTCTCATTTTTTGAAGTGAGAAAGAAACTGCAAGACAGGGGTTTGAAATACATCCTGCTCTTCCCGGCCTGCCTTCACATCACTCACACGGGTAAGTCTCTCTCTTTTACAGACCTGATGGAGGCTTGGGACCAGGCAAAGACCCAATGGACATCCTCACAGACAGGCACCTCACAGGAGTGGTTGCAGCTTTCTAGAGGCCCACACAGGGAGCGGAGCTGAAGGTGGAGGAGTCTGGGGGGGGGGGGTTGCAGTAACAACTCCCCATAAATCCCAGGCAGACACAGATAAAGCTGCAGTGCTGAGGATAGCAGTGGTGCTCAGGTACCCCCCTCCATGTTTGCATCTGAGACCAGCAGCGAGCAAGAGACCCTAGATCCCTTCTACAGCTCGGACAATGTGAACTCCCAAAGGTTACGCCACAATCCGTGGAAGAATTGATAAGACTCTGTTTTCCTCACACCAGACAGGTGACCATTTGAGTCCTTTTTGGCCTGGCTGAATGTTTGATTGCTGCAGGAGAGCTAGGGCATGATCCTGGAAAATGGATCTTACCCACCGTTCACCTCCGAGACACCACAGCCGCGTGTAGGAATGACTGGATGGATTATCACTCTGAACTGGGGCTCAGCCTTAGTAACTTGGAAGTTACTAAGAATACAAGAGCAGCTCCTCAATGCCCACTCCACGATACTTTGAGTTGTTTTGGAAATGTTTAATTTCTTTGTTTTTGTTTACCTCCTATTTCCCTGTCCAGCCGGACCTTCACAGGCCACTTCCCTTTCCTTTCCCACTTCCTCCACACTGTCTCTTCCCTTCAACTTTGTGCGCCTCCCCCGCAGGGGCCCACCTTTCTTGCTCACAGTTTCCTTTGCCATATGAATGGGCATACTGATGTCTGAGGAACACCCTGAGCTGACACATTGGTTGGGAGACCAGACCAGGAGGGGGCTGGAGACACGGAAGGGAGGTAGAGATGTCACTCACACCACACACCCGGACCATCATGGTGGGCTTTATGGCACAACACTCCACATTTAACTTTATGACGTGGAACGTCGGGCAGATGGGGACCCTGGCTAAGTGCTATTGAATTCGCTCTTACCTCGCAAGATGCTTAGCACACATCTCCATACTAAAGGAAACATATGTACCGACCAAGAGAGGTGGTGACTGAACACCCGGTGGAGGAGCATAGTCTTTTGTACCACCTATTCTACATACCCCAGTGTGTCCTCTAATGGGGGCACCAGGAGTACCATTCCAACTGGAGTTGCAGGGGGTAGACCCAGAGGGCCGATACATATGTGTAAGTGGAAGGCTAGACGGCTCCCTGATACACATATGAGGCCTTAACTCCTTGAATGTGGGCCAAGCAGTGTACTTGCACTCCCCGCGGGAGCTACTGAATAGTCCATTCAACGAGCCTGTGGTGTTGGGACAGATTTTACCAGTGTAGTAGACATTGGACTGGATCGCTCACATCCACCACTGCGGGCACGGCCACATGTAGGACAGCAGAAGAGCTGCCAGACTGGCTGTCTAATTGGCACCTACAGGACCGGTGACAACAATCTTATCCGCTAAGAAGGGAATATTTTCATTTTTTCCCGCATACATGCACTGCACACTAGGATAGACCTGTTTCTTACTTCCTGGTATTTGGCAGGGCAGCAGACAGCATAGAATACTTAGCAAGGACCTGCTTTTACCATTGTCTCCTGATGCTGCCCCTTCAATGGGTCCTGAACGAGGGGTTGTGTTCCCTCCAGGCACCTACAATGCTCAGTACTAGAGAACACTGCATACCGTAGTACTGTGAAAGAAGAGATAGTGAATTATTTTAAAACCAACTCTGGCTCGGCCTCCACATAGTTAGTTAAGTGGGAAGCCCTGAAGGATTACTTTGGGAGAATTTGCATTAAGATCTCCAGCAGGGTATGTTATGCCCTGTCGTGCCAGTTTACCATGTGGAGAGCGAGTTCTGACATTTGGAGATTTGTGAAATCTGGTAGGGTGAGGCCCATTGGCACGGTCCGACAGAGGAGGAAGCACTCTGAGTTGGGGACCAGTCTCGCCCTGGATGATTACAGAAAGTACCTGGTGTGATCCCAAACAGAGCAGGACTATGCAGGACCCTTACTCATGGGCCTTCTGTATGTGGAGAGCGGACACTCCACGATAACAGTCATCTGATATCTGGATGGTCACCACATGTGCTGGCAGGCGGACATTGTAGCGGTGTTCTCTGATTTTAAAAAAATCTCTGTACCGGCTGGTGTCAGATGTGAGCACAGAACAGCTGACCTCCTTCTTGGCCAACATCCCCCTGACTGCACTGACCGGACTGGAAGACAGATAACAAAAGGAGGGTCCCATCATAGCAGGCGAGATGGCCCTATCGATCAAACAGTTGGTACGGGCATGACGTCTGGCAGTGATGGTTTCATCTTAGAGTTTTACAAGTGCTCACAGACAGAACTTCTGAAACCCCTGGCTGCGATGTACATGGTGGTGTGAGTGGTGGAGCGGCTGCTGGAATCCTGCTGTGAGGCATATTATAGTAATAATCCTGAAGCGGGAGGCAATGCGTTGGACAGGAGTGCTTATACGTCCTTGTCCCCTCTCAGCCTGGTTTGTAAGATCTTGGGAAAAATCATTGTGAATGCATCTATTCTTGCTTACTGTCCCTGATCCACCCGGACCAGAATGGCTTTGTCCTGGGAGAAGCACCTCCCTGAACATAAGGCAGATATTCCACATAATGAATGGGCCACTGGTGAAACTCCCCTGAGCAGTGGCGATTTTGGTGGAAATGGATAAGGCTTTTGACAGTATCTTGTGGACCTGCCTTTTTGTGGTTTTTCACCACATGGAGTTCGGTGACAAGCTGCTTGCCTGCATCCAAGTGTTATAAATAGCCCCCAGGGAGAGAGTCTGGGTAGTGCACGAGTACACAGACCAATGGCAAATACACAGAGGTACCCACAAGGGCTTCCCACTGCCATCACTGTTGACATGAAGACGTTGGCATGCAAGATGCATAAGTGGGGGGCATGTGCTAATGGTGGATTCACAAAATCATGTTATCTCCCTGATATACCTGATTGAAGTCACTGCTGGGATAGTACCTACGATTAGGCTACATGATTTGTTTGGTGCACTGTTTGGGTTATTAGTAAACATGCCGAAATCATGCCTCTTCCCGCTATTTGATTGGTGTGCCACTCTTTTAGCCTCTCTTTTAGCAGGATCTGGACCCTACACTCTCCTAACTGCCATACAAACCTTTCGGTATTGGGGTGTCCAGGTGTTCGGAGACCAGGCGGACCAATGTGGGGGCAGCCTGGGCAGAGTGGTGGCCTACCAAAGAGCGTCATTGGGGTTCTGGCAGATGGTGCCCCTGTCACCCATGGGACACGAGAGTGTAGTAGCCCTACCACCGCTCCTACACATGTTCACCAATGTATCTCTAACATTACCTTGTAAGGTGTTCAAACTGATCTGGACTAAGGGTTGATGCCTCGTGGCCATGTAGAAATTGTGCCTCCCACTGCTGCAGACGGGTTTGGGAGCACCAGACTATGATTTGTACTACCTAGCATGCCAACTACAAGGCTGATGACATGGACAACCCTAGATGTGTTCCTCGTAGTGACTTGCTCTTGGCTCCGAAGGATGTGAGAAGGTGTGCTTGGTAATATGCTGGGGATGACCTCCAGGGCTGTGCGGCACCCACTCTTAGTAAGGTTGGCTTAGTAAATGGCATGTTCGCCAGATCTACCCCTGTGGTGCCTGCTAGTCTTTGATAATGTTGGGAAGACGGCATGCTCATCGCAGTTGCGATGTGCCTCCATCATTGCTCTGGGTGAGCTGTTCGCAGAAGGAGACACCCTTTCGTTTGCAGAACTCCAAGAGATGTACACTTTTGCAGCGGGCCATTATTGACACACTCACAACTAAGAGGAGCTATTGGGGAAGCGTGGGGTGACCCGGGTAAGGATCCTGACATAGAC
The DNA here is from genome assembly GCF_031143425.1 of Pleurodeles waltl. Lineage (NCBI taxonomy): Eukaryota > Metazoa > Chordata > Amphibia > Caudata > Salamandridae > Pleurodeles > Pleurodeles waltl. The sequence goes on from NC_090447.1 coordinate 717,044,542, forward strand.
CAGGTATTGTAAGTGCTGCTAACATGGAGCCCCACAAGGCACAAGATCACTAATATATATAGGGCACAGGGTTAGAGAGTTAGAATGGTGCTAATTGGCCTTATAGGCCATTGGAGCCAAGACCTGTAGATCGCATTAAATGGCTCAGATTGGAATAAGATTTTGAGTCGTGTCTCGAGGGTCTTGAGAAACGCACGTCTGAAGCTAATGCTATTCAGTTGTGTACATTGCACATATCTCACATCCTCACCTTCGCAGAATGTTTTGCACAGCGTCACTCAAATCTCCCAGATGCGACATGAATAATACTGACTTTTACCATATGAAATGGAAATGTGTAGCACTCTGCCCATTTTGGACCGAATTCTGCACCTTCATCATCCACATCATGGGTAGGCAACACATTTACTCATCCAAGACTTTTCTGCTGGGCCTGATGTCCTGTTCCAAGGTAGACAGAGCCAGAGCATGCTTATAGACCTGGCAGTGGCGCTAGTGCGATGAGTGGTCGCAATATATTGGAAGGTGGCCTCTGCACTACCGGTGGTGGCCTACCAGAAAAATGTGAGTCGCTGGGCTAGAGCAGAGGATGATGTTATTCAGCGGCTTTGCCGACAGGTTGGGTGGGACAATCAGATCACAGAATGCGATGTGATATTGTTTATTGTTAGCACTAGAACCTGACCTGGACTGATGGCCGCCATGATGGGCTGGCTGTTGGGAACTGCCCATGGGACCGCCGGGGTGGACAGAACACAGAGGCGGGGACTGACATATTGGGCATTGCAACGCATTTAGGTCTGGCCTTTCGGTGTCTCACAGCGTTTCTCTGACATTGTCTGAGCCCGGATCGGTGGTAATCCTCACCTTCGACCGTCCCTGGGCGTCCGTTGTGGGTTATCATGGCACCAAGAACTGCCTTGCATGCTTCTTGAGTGGCTCGCTTATAGCTTATACCCCACGTTCATGAAATCTGATAACTGTAACCCCCAGCACACCTAACTGTATAGTAAATGTTGAAATATTAAATGCTTGTTTGTTGTAGCAGAATGATCAGTGTCTTGGAATATTGTCTTACCTCATATGTTAAATTGTAAATAAAGAGCAATTTGAAATTAAACCTTTTAAATATGACAAGGACATTTTCATAATTCCACAGGCTGGCTGCAACCAAAGGTGTTTCCAGGATAAGGCTAGGCTACTGTGAGAACCTATGGATTTGGATGGGGAGGAGTGATTTAAGGGCCACCAAATGGGCGGCAGACTGGGTTCCAGTGGAGTGGTAAATCTTTTAGATAGCGGGGGAGGTGAAGTAGTCTCGGCTGCTGTAAAGGATCGAATGAAAAATCTGGTTTAAAATACAGATTGGGGCGGTAATTGGTAACAATTGTGATCTAAGTCCCGTGGATGCATATCTCATGGGGGATTGGTACAAATGACGAGGTCAAGAGAATTTGGAAATGTGGATAGTATCTTGCATAGCAGTACTGATGGGCTAAAGATTATAAAATGGAGCATTGCTGGGTTACGGGCAAAAATTGAATTGCCAGAGTGGCAAACATTCATCAGACGGTTTGATATTATCATGTTCCAGGAAACACTGGAAGTAAATGCAAGTGGGTTAGATGGGTAAAGATGTTTTAGTGTTGCGGCGCAACCGTCAAGGGGAGAAGGGCTGTGGGTGGCCTTTCTACCTAGGTGAATATTTTATTGGAGGGTAGGGTGGAGGAAGTAAAAGTAGGTAATTCCGATTTCCAGGTCGTTGCACTTCAAGGGTCACTGGAATTAACATTTATTAACTTTTATAAAAATAATTTTATAAATACACATAATCAGAAGTTTACAGGCCTCTTTTCATACATAAATTCACTGGTAGAAGATAGAACCCAGAAGGGCCGCCAATTGTACCTATGGTTGGGTGGGATTTCAATGCAAGCCTGAAACATTTGGGGCACGAGGGAGGTTTTACCGAAGATAGTAGGAGTGGGAGTAAGGGTGACGAGTTGGTGGCTTTTGTTGCTTCGGCAGGTTTATTTAATGTGATGGACATGGGGGACGACAGGAAAGCAGGATTTACCCACTTTTAGGGTCAGAAATAAATCTAGTATTATGGATTACATTTTGATCTCACATAATCTGAGAGATGCCTTGCAGCGGGGGAAACGTTTGCTACTGATTACGGGGACCATATTCCAAATATTATTATTTTAGGTGTCTCGTGTAAGGGGCTTTACCAGGAGGTTAGTAGCTTGATGAATTTATGCCCCTCAAATTATAATTTAAGGTTGTGCAGGAAATTACAGGACCGGCAAAGTTTTTAAAAGAGGTAATTGTAAAACATTTTAAGTGGTTATGCAGAGTTTACAAGAGGGTGGGAGCAAAACTGGTATTGTTAAGGTGTTTCAAAGTTTTTGTGGACAGATTACATGCTCCCTATCCAAGTCGTCAAAAGTTGATTCAGGTTGCCCTAGATGGTTAGACCAGGAATGCTCAAGGGTGAATCGAGCGCTGCATAGGGCTTTAACTACTAGCCCTCTGGATCATACTTTAGTCGCAGTTCTTTGGAAGATTTATAAGGCCACAACACAAAGGAGAAGGAAGGAGGTCACTCTGGAGCAGTGGGACATTATAACTAAGGTGTCCTGTACTAAGAATAGCGCTTCATTTTTGGAGGGCTGCCTCTTGTGCGCGACAAGTGGATGTTAAAGTGGCATTTAGTAGCTGTCATATAATGGTCGAACAATGGGTGGCGCGTTTTTCCAGTACATCTTTAGCAAGTAATGGGCATAACGCACAGTTGTGGCCAGGGGGTGCCCCTTCTTGCCTGCAGTTCACCATATCTGAGGAGATCCAGGCTATCCAGGAGAGTGTGGGCGGTACAGCGCCTGGCCCTGATGGGGTCTCCATAGATGTGATTAAAAGCAGTGTTTACATCTAGGCCGGGATGCTAAACAACGTGTATAATTGTTTGGGGGAATCTTGGTGCCAGACTCTTGGAAGTGCTTGACTATAGTGCAGATTTTTAAAAAGGGAAATAGGGTGGGGCTAAAGAACTATAGACCTATTGCCCTAATTGATACACCGGCTAAAATCCTGGGCAGAGTATTGTATAACAGGATTGTCGAGTGGGGCAATGTAAATAATGTGCTAGTAACCTGTCAGTATGGTTTTCGTAGTGGACTTGGGAAAACCGAGCAGTGTCTCAATTTAAATTTGTTAATCAGAAAATATAAAGTGGCAAAACAATCGAACTTGTATTTAGCTTTCATAGACCTATTGATGGCCTTGGATTGTGTGGATCGGGGTGAATTATGGTAGACCCTAATTACGATACAAATGGATCATACTATTGTGCATATGTGGGTCTTGTTGTATTCCGGTACAAAGGCAAGAGTAAGATTTGGAAGAAGTGCAGAGGTTACACAGGAGTGTACGATAGGTCAAGGAGTGGCGCAAGGATGTATTCTTTCCCAACTCCTTTTTATTATATATATCAATGAGTTGAGCTCAGTGTTGAGCAAGTGTACCCCAGATGTAGCAAGGATTAGGGGGGTCCCTCTACCTGTATTATTGTACGAAGATGATGCAGTGTTAATTACGCGTCCCCCAAGGCCCTGTGTCTTTTCGTTAGTTCATTTGTTGTTTTTTTGGGGAAATTAAATTTAAATACAAATTTTACTAAATCTTTTTTAATGACATGTGGATCAAGACGGCCAAAGCATTTAACCATTAGAGTGGGGGACAGTGTATTAGTAAGCACCAGCACTTTCTCCTATTTGGAGATAACATTTAGGGCCAGATGTAGCAAAGGGTTTTTCCCATTCTGTGTCAATGGGAAAATGTGTTCGTACATATGGCCCTTAGTTCGACTGGCTCCTGGGCTCAGCATATTAAGCAATGTAGAAATAAGTTTACAAGGTCCATCAGTTTGTTATAAATTTGCCTTCCCCTCCCGGGGAACAACTGCTTAAAGCAGTTAAGCAAATATACTCTGCTCAGTGTATGCCCATTGCAACTTATGGGGCAGGATTTTGGGCTGTAGGAAATCCACTAGACCTGCAAAGAGAGGAAAATCATTTCTGTCCAAAGGTGTTATCGGCTCCCCCTAATACATCTAGTTATATATGCCACAGGGAACTGCACCTGGGATATTTGAGTGATCTAGTAAGTTGTAGCCCAGTTCTATTGTGGCTGCCTGTATGGCAATCTGGTGATGCAGTTTTAGCAAAAAATGTAATTTTAGATTGCTTGGCATGTGACCAGGGATGAGGTATAACTTGGCTAGCATATGTAAGGAAAACTCTGGAGGCTGTAGGTCTTCTTAACATTTTCTTAGAAGGTACACGGGGTACGGATTAGTAAACGGCAGGTGCTTCATTTATTTTTGGTGCGAGTAAGTGTGGCGAGGATGCGGGTTGAACAACAAAAGATTTGTGTAAGGGCAGTGTGGCACGTATGCAGTGTGTCCGTCAACGTTTGTTGTACAGTAATAAAAGTTGGTACCGCTCCTTATTGTTTAGGTTCAGAGCAGGTACCTTGAATATTCTCTTTGTTTTCCAAAAGGCTTTCAACCTAAATTGGATTCCTTAATTTGCCGTTGCTGTAATTTGCAGAAACAATCGATGATGCACTTGCTCTTTTTGGGTAAATTTTACTTGATATATACAAATACATTTTTCGTACTTTTGCTGATACGTAGTACAAACCCCCGGTCCAGATTGTTAGCCTATTACTGGGTAGGGCTGGGGGGCGATGACATTTGTAACCATGTGTTTCTCTTTTTTGCAAGCTGCGGTTCGAGCTAGGGATTCAATGTCCCCTGATTAGGCCAGGAAGTTTCAGGAAAAGTTAACATGTATTTTAGCATTGTGTTGATTTGAAAATCATGCACCTTTAATGTATTTATTGAATCTTATCTTCGTGGATTTTAATGTATTGTTTTTTATTCCTTTGCTTTTATGGCTATATTTAGCTGAATAAAGGTGTTTTGGCTGGCTGACTGACTGACTAAGAGAAACTACCATATTTAACCTTAACACGTCCTTGAGCAAATTGTGCTGCACGAAAGGCAAGCTGCACAGTCAATGTGTCCAAAAGCTCCTTTAACCTAGTAAGCTCTCTAGAAAAACGTTGAACTGTAGAAGGCACTGTAGACAAATCTGTGGCCACCTATCCTTGCCTTAACGCTAAATTTTTGTCATGCAACTGTTGCAGTTCCTGAATTTGATGTTGCAGTGTTCACCCCAATACACGAGCCAGGGCTGGCAGACTTTCTTTCAAAGAGTCCCTTTTGACAATTGGATCTTGAATCAGCTGGTGCCGCAACCAGTCACTCGCTGGATGCTGTACCAGCTGGAGTCCTCTTTTTCCAGTGGGGCTGCCAGAGCTAAGGTCACCACTTCGAGTAGTCACAGTGCTGCCTAGCGCTTAAGGAACTTTTTGAACTACCAGTGCCTACTAGGAGTAACCCCAACATAGAAGGAAAAAGGCAAAGGCAAAAACTCTCCAAAGTGGATAGTTCTGGCTACCCCAAGGAGTATCAGGATAGGAGGAAAGAGGACAGATGGACGAAGAATCCAGGAGACCAAGTCAAGAAGACACAACGGCTGGAAACACATGAAAAAGATCCAAGGATACTTGAAAAAATCAGGGAAAGATTGGAAAAGGGTGATGAATGAGACAAAAAATGTGCATGCGATGCAGTGCAGTGACTTGCACTGGCCTTTTCCTTAAATACCCTTTGGAGAGGAAGCTATCACACAATCCTTCCTGGGGAACATTTTTGGATCAGTTAGCTGGAATAGAGAAGATTCTTGGATTAATCAAGTGATAAGGAAGGATCTACCTCTCTCCTTCCGTGGAGGCTGTTGCACTGAAGAAAGGCATCATTGAGGAAAGCTATGAGAACTCCAGGCAAGAGCACCAGGAACAGAGTGTGTGCTGTCCTTGACCGTCAAATGGGCCACAAACCTATTCTGGTGGCAAAAAGGCATACCGAGGTAGGTCTCCACTTGGGTTACATCCACTTCATATTGTAGTGTATACATGCTCCTTTTTGATCTCACGCCACTAGGTCTTCGGTGTGGTTTGGATGAAATGGATTGCTATGTGGCCATTTGTTTTTAATTTAGCGTCTCAAATAGTAAAGTTGTGGAATTTAGAGGGAGGAGGAGGTGTGTGCTCATTTCAAATTGAGGATGGGTTATGAAAGAAGGGGATGTTTAAAAACCTACTCTTGGTAGTCTCCTCTTATGATTTGAGCAGCAAGCATCACATCATGTAGCAGGGAGATAAGGCCTTGGGGCTGTGTTACATTTTCAAACCACTTGGAATTAGACACTTATTATTTCATACATATTAACAGGGTCAACATTTTCACTAAACAGCTTTATGCAGTCCATTATCTATGATCCATGGTCTTTGATAAGTAAATCAGAAGAGATTGTGCCAGCTTCATTATTTGCAGCTTTTAATCCTTCCCAAGCTTAGCAATTGGAATTTGGCTTGCTGAGCACCATTGTCATGTCACTTGTGATGGAGATTCGGTAGGGCTTTCACTTGATTCGTTATAAGGATCGCTGAGGGAGCATTTGAAAGAAGAACGTTTGAGGGGTCTGAATTTTTTTTTTTATCAAGAACTTCAATTACACTTTGTATTATAATGAGATATCTGAGGTGTGCTTACAGTGTTTGTCTTTTGGCCAATTCAAACTCATCTTGAAGGGGGCAACAGATACAGAATATTACTCAAAAATGAAACTATCTAAGACTTTATTGGAGGGTGTCTTGATTAACAAAATGCTACTGTTTGTAAAACATTTGTTAGAACACAAGTCTGGTACAGAGATATATCAGATAATAGCTGGTGTCCGCCTGTTAAAAAATTTAAATCGGTCTTTGGGGGGTGTAACTCATGATAAATAACTGTGTCTGTGCAGATGGTGTACAAGATTTTAACTGTGTGGCCCTCCCATGTCCTGCTTTATGGCTACAGCGTAGAATGCTTGTATGTCCTTTATGCTCTAAGTACACATCAAATAGTGCTTGTATGATGTCTTCCCCTAATGAGCCTGTTTAATACCTCACATTTTGTTTTTTTTTAAAGGTTTTTGAATTTAGTTTGAGTTCAAATGTGAAATATTGCAATTGTTTACTGAGCTTTGCTGATCTGTTTGGCGGTTTATATAAATAAATTAAATTGGTGAATGTTATCTGCTCTGGAGCTTGGGTGGCTCCACCCTCTCAAGTATGGTAATAAAAAAAAAAAAAGCTGTTATATATATAAAATATATGACTTACAAAACAAAGGTTACAACAAAGTTATAATTCGGTTCTGAATTTACTCGCACAAAACCAGAGAAATTTGTCAGTTATACTTAGAGTTATTTCAAGTAACTATAACTCCCACCCAAGGTAACTATAACTCGCGGCGTGGCCATGCAAAGTTTTCTGTTCAGTAATTTGACTGCTAATGTTTCATTGATATTTTTATTGACATTATAAAAGTTGTCATTAGTGCTGTAATATCTGGGGTAATTAGCAGTGCATGACGAGGGCGCAGGTTATAGTTACCTTAGGCAGCGAGTTATAGTTACTTGAAATAACTCTAACTATAAATGCTTAATTTCTCTGGTTTTGAGTGAGTAAATTCTGAACCCAATTATAATGTCCCTTTAACCTTTGTTTTTTTAAGTGAATTTCAAAGGTTTTTTAAAATTTTAGTTCCTAACAATAACGGCGCTGTATCCTTTGTTTTTTTTCAGTGACTTTCTATGTTTTTTTAACATAAGGTAATTTTCATTACTATACGTTAATCCAAGCACCAAAGGCTGTGCACAGTGGTGGTTGGCCACAGGTCTTGGCCTGCAGCCAAACCCCTATACCCACCCAACCCCGTGCCGTGCACAGGCTTCAGCTGTGCACAGTGAGGGTTGACCATAGAGACTACGGCTAACCCCCAACCCCATTAACCACCCACCCCCAGGCTGTGCATGGCCAGTGGCTATGCGCAGTTGGAGTTGGCTCCAGGGCCTGTCTCACTGGGTGTTAGAACAGGTTTGAGAGGGTGTCTCTGGGCGTGAGAGTGTCTGTAAGGGTGTGAGAGCGGGTGTGAGAGGGTCAATGTGGGTGTGAGAATGTCTGATTGCATTTCAATAGATGAAAGATCCATTCACCTTCACCAAGGGTTTCAGATTGCTTTTCAATATAGAATCCAAGAGTAAACACACTTGCTTTGCCTCCACGAAGCCCAGGAGTTAGGATCATTTGTCCTTTCCAGAAGTGGAGCTTCAACTGGGGCACCTGCTACATTTATATTTGTAAGTGCTTCTCGTTGAGGTTTAATATCTGTGAAATGAGTATCATGGCCTGAATGGAAGCTAACCTGCTTGTTTATCCAAAGATTCCACAGTTTTGCACAAAATGTCTACCTAACTGGAGCACCTTCTACTGGTTAATCAGTAATTGCTCTCTGGTTAGGTAAATGTCCAGGGTGTGGGATGGGTGCTATTTGGCCCTCCTTGCCCCTTTCGATTTCGGCCCCAGGGACCCCATCTCCCAGGTCCCAGCTTTATAAACTTTTTTTTGGGAGGGGGACCATGTGGCCCCTCTCCCCAGGCCAATATCCACACTAGGGACACCATCACCTGGGGCCCGGCCATCTGTCCTGGGGCTCCCGCACGGCACTCAGTGCGCAAGAGGACCACCGGGGAGCCTGAAGGCCCCCACGGTCCCAGCCGGCTCCCCACCTTCTCTGAGAGCCAGCATTGCTGTCACAGACAGGGAGGTGCTAACCATGCAGCTCTCTGTCTGTGAGAGCAATTGATTCCTCTGTAAAGGAAACCTCCACTTCCAGCAATTGAGAGTTGTTTGATAGCTCATGCTTGCTGGGTGCAGAGTTGGGTTTGCTTTGACTTGGTGGGAACTGTGAAAGCTCCCGCAAAGTCACAGCAAACAGCTATGTCTCAGGCCTGGCCAACCCTGGACATAGCAGGAGCCAGCCCTCGGGGTGGCAGTCTCCAGGAGCATTATTGACTCCACAAGGGGGGGGGGCATATGGCCTCACTCCAACATTTAAAATAGCCCTAGGGTGGAGGTGGTCCCTGGGGCCAGGGGTCCGCAGTGGACCCCCTTCATTATCTTTTTTCAGCCCTCAGGAAGGTTGCAGTCCCTGGGGCTGTGGGGTGTGGCGCGTAGCACCCCAATGTGAAATGAATTGACCCAGGGAGGTGGCTGTCCCTGGGGCTGCAAGAAGGGGTTCACACCTGCCCCCTGTGTTAATTTAATCTTTTGCCCCGTAGAGGTGACGGTCCCGGGGCTGTGGGTGTACTGTGCTGACCCCCCTCGTTAATTTTATATTCGGCCCTAGGGAGGTGGCAGTCCCTGGGGCTATTTGGGGCCCCCGCATAGAAGCCCAGGGGAGGTGGCAGTCCCCGGGGTTGCAGGTGCATTGCGCAGGCCCCGTGTTAATTTAATCTTTTGCCCCAGGGAGGTGATGGGTTCCAGGCATAAATAAGCCATTAAAAGAATAAAGGAGCCTGTGCTCCCCCTCCTTTATACTTTATATGGCCCCAGGACCTGGCCCACCTGGGGGCTTTAGTAAAACAAATGCAGGAAACCACAATTGTTTTTTTTTAATGTTTGCTGCAGATTTGTGACCCTGTTGCAAATTTGTGGCAATTTTGTTTTTTAAAAAGTGCTTTTTTGCCCTCGGGGAGTCCCCCTGGGACCCCAGCACCAGAGCTAAGGGGTCAGGGTGTCCATAACCTGGTCCTTTTTCCTATTTTTTAAATCTTTTTTTCTGGTACTCGCGAGTCCCGAGATTGCTGCCAACACTTCCTGGTTGAAGCGTTGCAACCAATCAGATCTCTGCACAAGACCAGGAGGGTTTGTACATCCATTATAAATTCGAATTTTCTTTAATATCTCAAAAACTACTCAACAGATTTTAACGAATAACAAAATGGCACTTTTTGGACCAAGAGCTACCTTTCTCCCAAATTTTGTGTAATTCCATCCAGCGGTTTGGCGTATATTCCTGTTCAAAATCCCTATGCAAACTAACATGGAGAAAAGGGCCCCCTCCCTTTTTTTATCAGCCCCCAGTTGACGGATCGCCCTGAAACTTTCCAGACATCAGCTGACGTGATGCCGATTTTTTGTGGAAAAGTTTGTGAAGATTCATCAACCGGCACCAAAGATATAGGCAACTGAAAATACTTTTTCTATAGAAACTAGGTCCTAACTATAACTACCTAATAGTAACTGCCACTAGTTAATAGCTATATTTTTTAGCCTTGACTGTGAGATTGTTTGATGCTAACACTGGACTGCACTGAAACAGACTCCTTTAACAGGAACAGTTAATCTGAGATGACAGCATATCTAAAGAACCCTTGTTTCTTCCACTCAGATAGTAAGTTTGGAAACAACATTCAAGCTAACTCTCCTTAGATCCCCTACAGATAATACATTTAATGTTCATCATACTCAGTTTCATATAGCATTGTGTCCATCACTTGCCTCTAGGTATTTTTGTCACTGTCTAAATTTGAATGAGGGTCATCCAAAGGTACATTGTGAACATGGATGACCACTAGAAATCTCTCTCTCATATCCTAACAAGAGAGAAGTGAAGTCATGAATACAGGTTAATCCCAAAAGGACAGCCTTCTAGAATGGTACAATCTGCTCTAATGCACAAGTCCTTATTTGGAGCTGAGGTTTGCACTGGGAGCCAAATAGTGAGCATTGGTGGGATGCAGTCTGTGGCTTCTCCTGCCAGTGATTCTAGGTTTAGAATCACATGCAGGTTAGTAGAATTAGGAACGTTGTGTTTGTGTTCCATTACTATTGTGGAGTTAGGATTCCAAGTCAGTTACCTACAGACTGATGATGGACGAGGTGTACAGTATTAAACCTCCGCAGTTTATCATCATCTTGTGAGGCATATGCTTATTTCTCAACATTACACTGGTGACAATGGATGGGGGAGATTATGAGAGACATACACCTCAACATGGATAAGAAGGTGGTGTGAAAAGGATAGTTAAAATACTCACAAGAAGAATGAGCAGGCCACGGGGCCAGTTGATGTCAGGTGGCTGGCAGTGGTTTCAGAGGTTGCAGAAAAAGCATGTTGGCTGACGCATTCAGTAAAGCTGAGGAGAGGAGCATAAGCGGGAAAAATGAAGAATATCAAGAGCGCCAGGCAGAGCAGCTGGTGACATCAAGCAAAGCCTGCTGGTGTGGTGATGCGTTCCTGAGCTCTCGCACTTGGAATGCATTTGCAGGCCAATACTCGGTTTGCATCGAGTGTGTGGACAATTCAGGAAGTGATGTTCTAGTCACTCTATACAATGTGGAAAACAAGGCCTACCACCTATGAAAACCTTGTTGTAGCAACGTTACAGTGGCCATCTTATGAAGAATACATTTTTCCTCTCAAGTTCTGCACCTGGAAGAGTAAGGAGCGACGTACTGCGGGGGGCAAGTTATTGAGCCGGAGAGACATGTTGATTCAGTACAGGGCAAGGAACAAATATGGTGGTTAATTGAGCCTGAAGCTCAATTTAAGGAAAATTTAGCCTGGAGCTTAGGGTTTTGGTGACAGGCACACCTGCCTGTTATCTGTCAGAATAAATTTTAAATTTAACTTAAACACCATGATTACAAGAATTTAGACAGTCAGTAGTGAAACATTAAAAAAAGAAATATTATTGGAGTACAACAGAAATCTTAATAACCAAGCTCATTTGGGTTTAAAGCAGTGGTGACTTTAATATTAAGCTTGTTTTCCTTTCTCTTCTTCTTTTCAGTGGCTATATACTGTCATATATGTGAATTCTCTGTTACGTCATCATATTGGGTACGATTGTTGAATATAAAATATTGTTTTTAAGAGTTTAACAAACTAGAGGTACTGAGAGTTAGTGGCACATTGTAGGTGGGTGTGCCTCAGTTTTGTTAAATAAAAAAAAATGCAAAATGTTATACCACTCCTATTTTTCCTAAGTAGCCCAGGTGAGTCTGCCTTTCCATGGAGTAATGTGGAAAAAAATGTTTAATCATTATGCAAGAGTATATGGGCCAACAATAAGTGTGGATAGAAGAGATGCATTATTGATGCAAGTCTAAGGGGGTGAAGGGCAAGAGGTTTAGGAAAAATTACCAGATCTGAGTGCTGACGAACAAAGGAATTTAAATGAATATGAATTTCTTTTGTTGAAAATGGATAGACATCACTTACCCAGAGTGAGCACAGTAATGGAAAGATATTATTTTGGAAGACAAAAACAAGGAAAGGATGAAACAGTTGAAGAGTATATAACACGTTTAACAAAATTAGCAGCCATGTGTATGTTTGGTGCAACTTTAGGTGAAAGAATTTGTGATCAATTTGTGTTAAGATGCAGTAGTGACAAGATCAGGGAAGAAGTATGGTTGAAGGATGAACCACCTATAGAGGAGGTGATTTTGGTAGCTAAGAGATTGGAGCATATGCTAAAGTGTGTTTCACAGTTAAGTTCTACTAAGGACAAAAATGTGACAAGTACCGAAACAGTTGAAGAAATGGTGTGCAAAGTAAAAAACAAAGAAGTAGTCAAGGAAAAAGAGAAAGAAGTACGCACACAATTTAAAGGAGAATGGTTTAGATGTGGAAGTTGAGTCAACAAAGCAAATGCAAACAACTGTCCAGCTTTGAGTGTTTTGTGCAATGGCTGTGGAAAAAGGTCATTTTTACAAATGTTGTCACAACAAGAAAAGAAAAAATAATATCACGAAAGACGTTAAGGAAGTTTCCCAGGAAACTGTGTTTCAGGTAAACAAATTTAATATCAAGACCGGAGGCTCTCTTATGCATTCTTTTCTTACTTTATTTTGAACAGCAGCAGTCAAGAACTACAACTCCCAAAAGGCTTAGCAACAGGCTAGCCAATGGGAGAAAAAGAGCAGTCAAACACTGGACCAATAAGGAGTCACCACAGACCATAGAGTACCCCCTTGACTGCAAGCAGCCCTCTTTTCTTGCTGCTCGCAGTCAAGATAAGTACTCTTACATTCCTCTTTTGTCCGTGTTTATATATTATTCATTTATTTGCCTATATTTAATTATTTGCTGGCACTTTTTTCCCATTATTACTTCTGTCACCGCTAATCCTTAGCGGTTCCCGTTTCCTCACCCCCCCCAGGCGTTTCTCCTTGTGCCCTTCGCTCCTTATCTGCTAACTGTCCCAGCTTCTCTTCACGGATTCCGGTCAGCGCGCCTTGCTCACGCGCTACTGACCGCTCCGGGCATTTTCTGGTTGTTCCTGTAGGTGCGCGTCCTTTCCTGCCGGCATTTCCAGTTGAGCCCACTGTTCCGACCGAGCTGCTTCCTCTGCGGTCCGTTCAGAGGCTTTCAGGGGCACGGCCTCTCGCGTCTTCCGGACATAATTGTACAGCCCCACCCCTCTGGGAGTGGTTTCTTCGTCGAAGAGGTTTTCTCATTATAGTTAACCCTTACTCAACCAAGGGTTTTTTCCTCCACATTTCTACGGTCATTTACAGTGTTTTTTCTCCAGTACTTTCCCACAAGACACATTTTTTTTTTTTCCTTTCATGGATTCAGACAGTTTCCTGTTGTCTTATCCAGGTGACTGGTTGACACCTGTTCGGTATAAGTCAATAAGGGTGCTCAATGAAGGACCACACGCCAATTATTAACACAATTTAGCTTTACTAAAATTTCTGGTAAATGTAGGCATTTAGCACATTAACAATAGTAGAATAAGAATAGCACTGAAAAGCATCTATTTATATATAAGTACACTACAAAGAGCATCTATGCATATATATATATAAGCAAAGAGTTCATTGACAGATATAAGCTTTGATTAACTGTATACCAAAATGCATCACACTACGATGTTCAGGGAGCAAAATATAAATGAGTTGAATACTTCAGATAAGCTTTGATTTACTGCACACCAAAAGGCATGTTTCAATTACTGCAGCCGTCTCACACTACGATGTTCAGAAAGTAAAGTATAAACAAGCTGAATACTTCAGATAAGCTTTGATTTACTGCACACCCAAATGCATGTTTCAATTACTGCAGCAGGCTCACACTACGATGTTCAGAAAGTAAAATATAAACAAGCTGAATACTTCAGATTATAAACACAGTGCAAGCATAATAATCAATCATAATAATAGAGCAGAGAAACAAAGGCCTTTCATCCCTGTGTGGAACTTAACTTAGTCCACGAAATGCTGGGAAGCCCTCTATCGCCTGCTTGGACCTCTCTCCCCCTCAATCATCACGGTCTCTGAACAGCAAAACAGGGAGGCAGCGCTGGGCCATGGCAGCTTTCACAACCGCATCTGCGAGCTTCTAATCGCTCACCCGCACTTCAGTGCTTAAATAACTCGAAGCTTGGATTCTATCTCTTTCTGGCATTTTCTAGCTATGTTATCAGCACTTTGCTGCTCTGCCCTTCCCCAGCCTTTGTTTTGTTTCCATCTTCTCCCTGTACTCTCGTTCTCAAGGTTGAGACGGAGTCTTCTACACAAACAAGCTTAAAAATAATATCATGAACTTTTCTACGTTGTTCGGAGGTTTCAGCAGGCATCACGCTCATCTATACTGCTCAAGCTAATTAACCCTTCGCGTCACAATGTCTTCCGCACCTTTCCCTATACTAATCACCTGTCATGCCTGAGATAAATGAGAACGAGGAGGTGTTCAAGCAGGATTTGAATATTTTTATTCAGTCGTCAGTAAAACATGCTTTACAAGCATCCATGGAAAACATGTCTAAGAACATTGAAAATACGATAAAGTCCATGGTGTCCAATTCTCTGGCCCATTCTGCGGGGGAAGGCAGAAAACGTAAGCAGGCTAATTCTAGACCTACTAAAGGCGCTCAAATGGACAGTGAGGTTGCCTCACAACAGATTGAGGACTTGGTTCCTCCCAGGCCTCCTGTGAAGGAGGGGAATACTTAAAAAAAGCGTACTTCTTCTTCTCATTCAAAATGCAAATTTAAATAAAACAATATTGTTGACGTGCCAAAAAAGATAATTGTTTCTAAAATTTTGGACACTGATGAAGATGACATGGACGATTTGTCTCATTCTGATAATCCTGACGACAATCTTTCAACATCCTCTCCTCCTCCTAAGCGTCTCAAACTCTCTCTCAGTGACGCTTCATCCAACATTGTCGATTCCGAGGGTGTTCCAATGTTTGACCCCTCCCTGATCCACCACCCTAATTCTACTGAGTGGCTTCCTTCCGAGCATGTAGGAGATTATAATTCATCCCATCTTCGTCTCCCTTTGGACAAGCAAACCCGTGCGAAGCTCAGATTGGAGTGCCCTAGACCTTCCCTAGCCTCTAACATCACCGCCACTCCCTCCATCGATCAGTCCCTGAAAACCTTCTTCACAAAATTTGGTAAGGATCCCCGCAAAGGGGTTGATAAGGCCTGGACGACTTGCCAGGACAAACTTTTGGACGTGGTGGGTCCTCTGGCTCGTATTTTTGATCTGGCGGAGTCAGCCAGACTGGATGATTCTCCTATTGACCCTTCAGATCTTTCGCTCAGGATTCAAAGAGCTTTCTGCCTCCTAGGAAACGCCAACTCAGCCATCATCCACGACAGAAGGAAAGGTCTCTTGTTAAAAATGGACCCTAAGCTGGCTAACCTAGCCTCTCTGGATCCCGGCCTTCAGGCCGATGGAAAACTCTTTGGTGACTCTTTTATCAAGGACCTCAGCCGTTATGTTTCCACTTTCTCGTCGCTTGACAAAGCCCAACAATCTTTAAAAAAGGTTTTCAACCAACGGGTTTTTGCACGGGCTGGTAGAGGCAGGAGCCGCTTTACCGGCCGCTCGTACTGGAACCAGGGTACAAGAGGCTCCTCCAACTCCTTAAATTCCTATAATCAAGAGTTCAAACCACAATTTTACCCTCAAAGGTCCAGAGGATTCCGCAATCGTGGACATCGTTATGCCAGAACCAACAACTCATAAAGTAAGCCGATTTTCTGGCCTTCCCGTGGGAGGGCGTTTACAATATTTCCTCACCAAAATGGCGGTCAATTTCATCAGACCCTTGGGTTCTAAACACTGTTCGGGGTTATTACATCTAACTCTACTCCCATCCTTTTCAGTCCCTCCCCCTCCAAAATTCTCTCTTTTGATGTCATCTCCCATTACTTCAGAGGTTCAATCGCTCTTAGACAAAAACGCGATCCAACCTTCTCTCCCCGATCCGTCCGGATTCATCAGTTCCCTTTTTCTTGTTCACAAAAAGAACAAAAAACTCAGGCCAGTAATCAATCTCAAATCATTCAACCAATTTGTAGTGTACCGCCATTTCAAAATGGAAACTATACTCCATCTCAGGGATATTTTACTTCAAAACGACTGGCTAGTCAGACTAGTTCTTCAGGATGCTTATTTGACCATTCCTATCCATCCTGCTCACAGGAAATTCTTACAATTCCAATGGTTCAGTTTTCCTCCCTTCCTTTCGGCCTTTCTTCTGCTCCCTGGTGTTTCACAAAACTGTTGAAACCTGTTGTAGCTCATCTCAGATCTCTGGGTATCAGACTCATAATTTACATCGACGACATTCTCATCATGCACCAGAACGTGTCTTCTCTTCTTTCTCACCTCCACACCACAACCTTGCTCTTCACCGACCTAGGTTTCCTCATAAATCACGAAAAATCCATGGTCGGCCCTTCTCAACAAATAGAGTTTTTAGGGTTCCGAATAGACTCTGTCTCAGCCACCCTCCACCTTCCCCCCTCAAAGGTTTCTGCAATCAAAAAATAACTTACTCTTACGCTCCAAAAGGATCTAATTTCACTCAGGTCCCTGGCAAGAGTGGTAGGTCTTCTTTCTTCTTCAATTCAGGCCATTTTTCCAGGCCCCCTCCACTACCGCGCTCTGCAATGCCTAAAAATACTTCACCTTTGCAGGGGTCTTGCCTTTTCCGACCTCATATCTCTAGATGAAGAATCCCGGATGGAAATTCAGTGGTGCATATCCCATTTAGATGCCTGGAACGGCAGATCTATCTTCCCCTCTGTGCCCGATCTTGTATTAGAATTAGATGCAAGTCTCACGGGCTGGGGCGCCTGCTGTGGTACGATATCGACTGGCGGTATATGGTCCACAGAGGAGTCAAAATTGCACATACACTGTTTAGAGCTTCTTGCAGGCTCCTTTGGGATCAAAAGTTTTACAAAAAACAGGGCCCAGTGTTCCATCCTTCTTCGTATGGACAACATATCCGCAGTTCATTACATCAATCATCTTGGAGGCACCAGATCCAGACCCCTTGCTCTTCTAGCCAAGAGCCTTTGGGAGTTTTGTCTCTCCCACAAATTTTCCCTCCTAGCCGAATACCTCCCAGGCTCCCTGAATTCTACAGCAGATTGGCATTCCCGGTATCTCAAAGATACCAGCGATTGGAAACTGCATCCGTCAGTCTTTCGAAAACACTCAAACAAATGGGACCCCTTTCGCATAGACCTCTTTGCGTCTCAACTCAATTCTCAACTTCCACTTTTCTTCAGCTGGCGTCCCGATCCTCTAGCTATCTCCACGGACGTTTTTCTTCAAGACTAGTCCCAGTCGCTCAATTATGCCTTTCCTTCTTTCATTTTAATCAACAGAGTACTAGCCCAGGTCAGGCGTCAAAAAGCCTCTCTGGTCATTGTAGTTCCCTTCTGGCAGTCCCAGGTCTGGTTTCCTCCTCTCCTCGAGTTATCAACATATTTTCCCCTTCTCCTTCCACTGTTCCCGTCTCTCCTTCTGGATCCATCCGGATCCCCCACAATCTAATCCTCAACAATTCATTAACCCTTTCAGCTTGGAAGGTCTCCGGGTTCCCCAACAGACCTTTCCAATTTCGGCAGAGGCTTCAGAATTCATTAGTAACGTCTGGGCTCCTGGCACAAGGCGAGCCTACAGATCAGCTTGGTCTCTTTGGTCAGGCTGGTGTGTGGGAAAATGTGCCAATCCCTTTTCAGAGGATCTAAACTTAATTATTCATTTCTTAGCGGCCCAGGCAAGCGCAGGTAAGTCTTATAGAACTATAAATCTCTATAGATCTGCCATTTCTATGCACCATCGTTATATCGATGGCAAGCCTATAGTGGAACATCCTTTAATCTGTTGCCTCTTGAAGGGAGTAAAAGGGTCGAAACCTCCGTCCTCCAAGTATTCCCATATTTGGGATGTTTCTCTGGTTTTGAACCTGTTTCTCGCTTGGCCGGACAATTCAGGTCTTTCATTAAAAATGCTTTCTGCCAAGCCAACAATGTTGTTGTGTTTAATTTCTATTAAACGAGTCTCTGATGTTAAGTCTTTGGATGTTTCTGCCCGTCATTTCATGCCTACGGGTGTCCTATTTCACATTTCCAAATGCACCAAAACCAATCTCCATTCTGTCTTCTACCCCTTTTTTCCTGACAAACCAAAACTCTGTGTGGGTCTCTGTTTAAGGGAATATGAAAAAAGAACTTGTAACCTGAGAATGTCCTCTTCTCACCAACTTTTAATTTCCTTTCGTAAACCTCACAACCCAGTTTCATCAGCCACTTTAGCCCGTTGGGTTAAATGGGTTATGTCCTTAGCGGGTATAGATATTCCCACCTTTGGTGCCCATTCTTCCAGGGGAGCAATAGCTTCCAAAGCCTTTTCGTTGGGTTCCAGTTTAGAGGACATTTCCAGGTCGGCCGATTGGTCTAATAATAATGTTTTTAGAACCTTTTATTGCAAACCAGTTAAAACCGCAACTTCTTTGGTTATTGACAAGCTTTAACCCTGCATAATAGAGCCTCCGGTCTTGACATAAAATGTAGATTTTCGTAGTAAGTTATGACGGAAAGTCTTAATTTTATTAAAGACACAGAGGCGAATATTATCCCGCCGCTATTTTTACTAACACATATTTATTTTTCCCTCCCAGCGACTCCAGCATTACCGCCGTCATCGGGATAATTCCAGTCTCACTATTTCCACTCCTCCCAACGCTGGACTTCAATGTTCTGCATTCCAGCTTTCTCAAGACCTTCTCTCTTCACCAAGTTTTTCCTGGCTCGTTTCCTGTGTTCAGGATTTTTTCTCCTTCTCTCTCGCTTTGGCAATTATAGGACTGATTTTTCCTTTGTTTTATGACTCTGTTTGACCTGCTCACACAAGAAAAGAGGGCTACTTGCAGTCAAGGGGGTACTCTATGGTCTGTGGTGACTCCTTATTGGTCCAGTGTTTGACTACTCTTTTTCTCCCATTGGCTAGCCTGTTGCTAACCCTTTTGGGAGTTGTAGTTCTTGAATGCTGCTGTTCAAAATAAAGTAAGAAAAGAATGGATAATATTTGCCTCCGTGTCTTTAATAAAATTAGGACTTTCCGTCATAACTTACTAGGAAAATCTACATTAACTGACAAGGATGGACATCCGAGTGAAAGCGTAATCTTAGATGAGGTGAAAGTGTTAATGCGGTTTGACTCCTCCTTGCATTTAACAATTATTTCTAAACAGTGCTTTGAACAAATTTTTGAGAAGACATTGCATACTATGGACGTGAACCCTGGAGGGCATGGGGGCAGACACTCAAAATGCTAGGATTTTTTGAAGGACGTTTAGAACTGGGAGGAAGATATATAGTAAGTAAGGTCTATGTATCACACAAAGGGGACAATTTATTGAGTTGGACACACCAAAGGTTGTTAGGGGTTTTGCTCAATCTAAATGCTGAGCCTCAGGTACAGGAGGTTCAAATGAGTGGAGTGGATTTTGTGTCAAAGTTTCCAGACGTTTTCACTGATTCTTTAGGATGTCTGAAAGAACGTAAACAGCGCACAGGATTAAAGGATGGTGCAATTCCTGTTGTTGCAAAAGTAAGGAGAGATCCCTTAGCATTGCAGGAACTAGTTGGTGCTGAACGTAGGAGGATAGAGACTTCAGGTGTGATAGAGGAAGTAGAGTCTACAGACTGGTTGCCCCCCATTGTGGTGGCAAGAAAGAGCAATGGGGACATCAGATTATGTGTAGATCTCAGAGCATTAAAAAGAGAGGTTGGGGTTGACAAGTTCCCTCTTCTAACATAGAGGAAATAATTTTGACATTGGGGGTGCAGAGCTATTCACCACACTGGATTTAGGATCAGCGTATCATCAGGTGGAATTAGATGACAAATCCCAGGACCTTACTGCATTCATAATACCCATAGGAGCTTTCAAGTTTAGAAGAATGCAGTTTGGTCTTGTGTTGGCTGCATCAGTGTTTCAACACTTTATGAATACGTTTTTGAAGAATTTGGAAGGGGTAAAGTGCTACCAAGATGAAGTATTGATCTTTGGAAACACAGTGCAAGAGCACAATGTTCGTGTCTGTAGTGTCTTAGAAAAGTTTTTTTTAAAAGCTGGTCTTACACCCAAAGAGAAGAAATGTCAGTTTGGCATGGGTGAGGTAAGATACCTAGGACATCTGATTTTGGGTGACTGAGTGAAACTCAAGCAAGATTTGGTTGATTCTATAAGAAATGTAAAGATACCACAGTCTAAGGAGGGATTACGGTCATTCCTTGGAATGGTGGAATTCTATGGGAGATATATAAAGAACGTAGCAGGGAAATCAGTGAATTTGAGGAGTCTGTTGAGGAAGGGCAATGAGTTTGTATGGCGTGAGCTTTGTGAAGTTGAATTTCGTGGAATAAAAAAAGAGTTGAAGAGGCACCATGCTTACAGGCACTTATCCCTAATGAGGAAACACTACTTACAACAGATGCCAGCTCTAAAGGTTTAGGAGATGGGTTGACACAGAAGAATAAAGGACAGGAAAAATGTATTGTGTGTACATCTAAAATGTTGAGTTTTGTGGAAAAAAAACTATTCAGTAATGGAAAGGGAGATGCTGGCAATTTTCTGGTCTGTCAGGAGATTTAAGAACTTTATTTGGGAAACTGATTTTGCAACATTATCAGACCATAAGCCACTAGCCGAAGTGTTTAAGAAGAAAGGGCTAGATTGCATTTCTGCAGGAATAGGAAGGTGGATAATTGCATTAAAAGAGTTCAGGTTTAGAGTGGAGTATCTGCCTGGCATACAAAATGCTAGTGCAGACTGCCTTTCAAGACTGGTAGATATGGAACAAACTGAAGACAAACAAAGTGTGGAGCAAGACATGGAAAAAGATGTGTGTGAAGGTACTGTAGACGTGTATGAGACAATCCTTGGGACCACAAGGGAGGAGAAATGGAAGTGTGAACTGCATAGGGATGAAGGTTTGCTGGCAGTGATGGAAGCTGTAGGTCATGGAAAGTTTCAAAATCTGGAAAAAGTGGGGAAGTTGATTAAAAATGAATTAACTATTGACAGAGATTTATTGTTGAGAGGAACCAGATTAATTCCACCCTCAAAGTTGAGAAACAAGTTGATAAAACAGGCCCATGTGGGTCATCTGGGTATTGTAAGACCAAAGAAATTTTAAGAGCCAGTTTCTGGTGATGTGGAGATTGAGCAGGCTGCCAGAAAGTGTGTGAAATGTTCTTGTAGTGATAAGGTGTTGAAAAGTTAGCATGTGCCTGGGGTTTGCAGGAGATTACCTAACAAACCATGGGAAATGGTGTCCATAGACATTGTAGGTCCTTTACAAGGTGAGCACGCCACACCTTACCTTATAGTTCTCATGGATCTTTACTCAAGGTGGGTGGAAATCAAAAATATAGGGGACATCTCACCTATCAGCATCATAAAATTTATGGAGAGCATCTTCAAAAGAGAAATTTTCCAAAACTTATTTTGTCGGACAATAGACCTCAGTTTTGCTCCAAAGAAATGGAAAATTATCTAAAGTCAAGTGGTATTAGTCATAATAAATGTGCTGTTATCATCCAGAAACCAATGGCGTCATTGAGAGATTTAACAAATACATTAAATAAAGTATACATTTTGCTAAGGTGAATTGTTTAGACTGGAGAAAGGAGTTGCAGAAATTAATAACGGCATACCGCATGTCACCTCACATGTCACTTGGGAAAAATCCATTTGAATTGTTAAAGGGAAAAGTGCCCAACACCTGTTTGTGCCCAGGTTCGATGGACTGGAGCAAGGACTTGAAGATTACTGTGAAAACCAATTGGAGAAGCAGAGAGGAGAGAGTAATGGTAAAAAAGAAAGAAGATTATGACAGAAGGATGAATGCTCATAATGTAGAAATCAAAATAGTTGATGGAGTGAAAATTAAAGCACCTGTAGGATGTTCAACATGGTCAAAATTTACAAAAGCACAAAAAGTGATTAAGTTATTTGGTAATGCTGTAAAAACAGCTGATGGAAGGAAATATGAAAAAATGAAGTTGTGCCATTGAAGGTGAATTAGAGAGTAAGAGTGGGTGAATGATGCTGTGAAATAACGAATGTTCAGGAGGTATGAAACTAAATAACAGACTAGGTAGTGTTTCTGTGAGAGCAGATAGTAGATGTCAGAGTGAAAGGGATGACATTGAAAGGGAAACAAGAAAAAGTATTAGGAGAAAAGTGCCACCATGCTATCTTAAATATTTTGTCACTGGGTTATGATACCGTAGTAGTTATTAAATTTATAGTTGTGCAGTATTTCATCCATTAATTTTGCCATTACTATGTGCAACCACTATGTGAAAATATAAGGAAGAGACAAGTGTGGTGTCTCCTGCATGTGATTCTAGGTTTAGAATCACATGCAGACCAGTAGAATAAGGAGTGCTGTGTTTGTGTTGCAATACTGTTGTAGAGTTAAGATTCTAAGTCATTTACCTACCGACTGACGATGGAAGAGGTTTAAAGTATTAAACCTCTACAGTTTATCATCATCTCATGCAGCATGTGCTCATTTCTCAACATTATACATTCCCTACTGTTCTTCGTGGCCACCAGGTAAGCAGCTGCCTTTTGAGAATTCTCCATTTGGGTGCATAATTTTGTTATTGTGTGGGTTTAATATTAATTTGCAGAGTAGTAATCTACACTCAAGTTCACATGTATATACATGCTATTGATTTTGACATGACCTGTTAAAGTTCCTTTTTCTTGGCTTATGCTAACTAGGCCTCAAATAGGCCTTGATGCCATCTTTTTCAAAATGGCTGTCACATCTTGCTTAATAACTGTTTATTTATTTTGCTGCCTGTGACGCTTTATTGATCTCCAACTGACACTGTTCTGCAAAAAGACTCTATAGCATGGACACAGTAACGTAACTTGCCTTCAAGGTTTTTTCTGAGTCTCACAGTATTGCATTCATTCACAATGGTTCACTGTTGTTTTGTAATTAGCTTGTTGTATTATCTCTAGATGACATTAGCTTAAAGGAGGATGCATCAATATTGATGAAGTGGCATAGTGCTTGGGTGATAAGGCTGTATGACACTCTTATATTCCATGTTCTAATTTGCTGAAATAGTATCTATTTACTCACAAACAGAAGAATCAGCAGTTTCTATTATGCTGTGTGAGAAGTTTTCCTTTCAAAATCCTTGAATTTGTGGGTAAGCTAGATGACTTTCCACTGCTACTTGGGATGTTGTTCGATGTCTTTCTGCTCATTTAGAACTTAATATAATTTTTGATGTTGGTTATTATTATATACTGCCCTATAACTGAGAGCCTTAATTGCAATGACTTTATACATCAGCACTTTTCAATTTCTATATTGTACCTTTTGACCTTTTGTAATAAATCCTTATACATTTTCGAATTCCACCCTAGAACTCACTTATTGAGTTTGTCTTTAACCTAATTTACTGTATATTTAGATATGCTAACTTTGTACCTTACCTCAGGACACAACTGATGCATGAAATTGTGGTTTAACACAGTCATTGACCCCCTCACCCATTGGCGAGTTATTGAGGTGTTTCTTGGGATGTAAGGGACTAGTCCATGCTGTATGTAACAAAGATCCTGTTAAATTGCCTTATAATGAAAATTAGAGTTGTTGAAGTACTCGCCACAAGACCTTCAGAAAAATAAAAGTTTTATGACTAACCTTCAGTGAGGAGGACGCACAGCTCTTTATCAATCAAAAATAATTTCATAGCATTGAAACTGGCACCTGCAAGGTCCCAGGCATGTCTGGCTATAAATTGGTGAACTAAGGTTCTTGACTACCTCCAAAATGCATGTTACCCCCTTTCAGAATGTGATAATTTTCCTGAACCTATGCACAGACTTTTTGTGAGACAGGCCTTGACCCTCATCCTGTAGATAAGGCCTTTGATTCAGAATAATGTTTATTTATTTAAAATATTTATATAGTGCAACAGCCTCTAAGAAAGGTATGCCAGCATATAACTATAGAAATGGGAAACACAGCCTATCGAGATATGGCAGGGGAAGACATCCAATGATGCTGAAATTCAAGCATGTACAGTGAAGGTGAGGACTTCTTGAAGACAGATAATACAGATTTGAAGGGAGTTAACCAAGTCGATTTAGTCTGTTGAGAAAAGGGAATTATTTGAGCAGAGTTAATTTTGTTGTAAGAACTGTTTGAGCAGATGTGTTTTGAGGTGTCGCTTAAACATGAAGAGAGATGTGAGTTTTCTAAAGTCCATGGGTAGAGTTACAGCCGTAAAAACTGCCCCTAATAATGTTTGTTTTCCTGCCAATGAAGATTTGAATTTGGGAACTTCCAGCAGCAGAAAGTTTTACTTCTCATACCTGTATGTACTTATCAGTCTGCTGCGAGATAAACAGCTTTGGCGGGACCAATATCGTGAAACACTGGTTAGCTCAGCATTCCTGAATGGAAAGCTGGAAATGACAAGCATGTGCACTGTTGACTTGAAAAATTCAGAATGTAATAAGTACCTTATTTTCATTACTATCTGCGGATAAAAATGTACTGCTATAGCTAAAGTAGGTCCTGATTATGAGCTGGCCTAAATTTAGTGTGGAGATACTGGGTGGCTGAAATCTTTAATTCCAGCAGGGGTTGACCCACCCAATTCTTTCTTTTCTGAGTTTTCCCCGTATAACTGCTCAGACACAGAGATTCTGGGTCCTTTGCTGAGCAGATTTTCCCCATTTCATTGAAAAAATGCTCTGAGCAGGTGGAAAGTGCTAGCGGGGCTCTGAGCAGGTCGAAAGTGCTAGCGGGGAGGGAGCCCAGACAGTGGGCAGCGGGGGTAGGGGAGGAGCTTGAGTGTTGGTTGTTGAGTCTAGATAGGCTTCTGTCTGGGGGAGCATTGCTGCCCTCTGTGCTGCTGCAGGTGTAGGGTGGGGCCCCAGATATGTCGCTGCCAGCAGCCCCCTCCCCCATGCAGCAGCAAAGTCAGGTACGGTTTCTACAGGCCCAGATATTACCAGTCTGGTAATTCTGGGCCCTGAGAAACTTGAAAACTTGTAGTTGCTGAGAGCTTTATCCCTTGCGTGGATACCACTTCAGACAACACGTAATGAGGGCCGTAGTGATGTGTTGGATGAATGGGAGAGCAGTGTCAGTGGTGGATCCTAACAATGTGACTGATGGTGCATCAGAAGCAGTGAAGCACTTAAGGTTTAATAGGTCCAGTTATTTTGACGATGAGGAAAGGAGAAGAAATTCAGTTTTTCTGGGTTTAGAAAACGGAAATTGTCTCTCATCCAGGATCGAAGTTGGGTGAAGCAAATTCTTAGGAAAATTATGTTTTGAATCTTTGATATTTTAAAATACAGTTTTATTTAATCAGCCATTTGTATAGCTTTAAGCAGAATCTCTCAATCTTAAACTTTAGAACTCCATGTAAATGTTGAGCAGAAGTGGAGCAAGGAGTAAGCCATGGTTAACCCTACATGTTCAACCGGCCCAAACAAAGGTGTATTCTCCAATTTTCACGTGCAGATCTTGTCCGGTGAGGAATGAAGAGAACCTTTATCTTTTGTGTGATTCAAATTACGCCCTAAGTGGTGATGCCCAGGTATGGGTTCCTTGCTCACTGTGCCATGACATCCAAGCTGTACCTTTCAGACAAGGCTTAACAAGGCCGAAACCAGTCTAGGGTTGCTTGTGTTCCCTTCTGGTGGGGACTTCACCTGGCTGTTCCAATGAAGAGCAAATCAGTACTGATTTGCATAATGTGGGCCTTTGTCTAGAGTGGTACAGTAGGCAAAAAACGATGGGGTGGAATGTGGTTAGTCATTTGCAAGCATTTGTTTTTATGTGAATGAGAACCAATTGAGAGCATTTCCTTCGAAACTCATACATAGTTTGATTTTGGCCATAAGAATACAGTGACTGATCATGTCAAAAAGGGCAGACAGGCTGTGTTGACATCATAAAGATTCTGGTGAAAATGGTTCGGGATCTTGATGGTAGCCATTTCAATACTGAAGCCAGTTTTAAATACTGATTGATGGTTGGTTAGTATTTGATTTTTGTCAATGAGTGCTCTGCGTTGGCCTGTCACTTGCAATTTGATAGCTTTTTCAAGCCATTAAAGCTTTGATACTAGAAAGAAATTTGCAAGATTGAAAGGGTCTAGGTCAGGGTTTTTGAGAAATGGAGATGTCTGGTTACTCTTCTGGGGTGAGGGAAATGTTCCTTAGCTTAGGGAGGTATTGATTAAATAACAACAAAAGTCACAGAATAGCGAGATGTTTTCTTTGATGATTTCAGCTTGTATGAAACCAACAGGAATCCAAGCACTGTTCCCTGAATATGTACAAGATGAATTAGAGGGAGGTATGTTGCCTGAAGAGCCAGATCTTAAGTAGTTTATACAAACTCAGTTTATCAGTAGTGATCCTCAACTAACCTGGAATAAAATTCCAGAACCTTAGTGACCAGTAGGCCGGTAGGAAAATAATCTACCTCCCTCTTGTTTTTTTTTTAATTTAGGAATATTCAACTGGTTTGTGAGCTGAACTGAAGTGATCTAAATGGAAAATATTTAGTACATTTATTTTTAATCTGTTTAGGCCATAGGTTTAAAGCTGCCGTATGCATGCAATACAGTACCTTTAATATCATACATTTTTGTATTGGTAGCCAGTGAAGGGTGTCCGAAAGAGCTTTTATGGGAGAACGTACAGGAACACAGTTAACCACACATCCACATTCTACACCATCTTCAGGTGATATATTAAGACTTTAGGGAGACCCAGATATTGGACATTACAATAAACCAAAGGGGGGGATATTGAGGTCTGTTCTACCTTCTGACAGTGGGACATAAGTGAGAGTTGTAAAACTTTTCTTAGTTGCCCCAATATGTGCCTTCTATAAGTTGCTTCAGACCAAGTGTGCCTAATGACTCTAAGAGTTTTTACCTGTCACAGTTGTCGCTTTTGCCCCGATGAAAATTAAGGTCTCCAAGTACCATGATGTTAGTTGCTTTAATAATGAAGAGGACTATATTGGAGCTAATGAAATTATTAAATTGCCCTCTGGGGCCAGGTGGTCGATACATAAACGCAGCAGTCTGCATAGTAGTTGATTTAAGTTTTGAATTAAAAATCATTCCTTTTGCTGCAAGAATATTATACTCCATTATATTACTTTGAACGATATCTTGATGAATTATAGCCAGTCCTCCTCCAGCCTTATTGGGGCAGTCCTCTCTCGTAATCATGTAATTAGTAGAAAGTGTGACTCCCACCTCACGTCCAGAAGTATTATTAAGCCATGTCTTGGTTAAAAATAAGGAATCTGGGGCCAGATGTATCAAAGGGTTTTACCCATTTTGTGTCTATGGCAAAATGTGTTCGTACATATGGCCCCTGGTTTTTAGGCTTTGGTAAAATGTAGAAAGTCATATTCAACTAAAGAGTGAACATTTTTTAGAGAGCTTTTAAAAGTTACGCTCATTGAGGTGCCAGACTTTACATTACTATTAGCGTTATTAGTTGATCTCATCTTTTTATAGCTGGATTTATGTGGTTAGAAATCATGGTCATTATTTAAGGATCCATTAGATATGCTAAGTTTAAAACTGCACTGATCCCAATGAGCATGCAAATTAACATGATGGGCCTGATTCACAAGGGTAACTTACACTTTTGAGGAACTTACACTTGTGTACTCTACATCTTTTTACAGTTGTTGCAGACTTTGCTAACTATTTTCCAAATGTCTGTGACCCTACAAAATTATATTTAACTGTTTGATAATATTTTTGATTTTTCTGTTGAAAAACATAATTGAAAAAATGAGTAGGAGACGTGTTTCAGACTTGGCCCTTTCTGCGGGGTCATTCCCAATTTGTTTGCCTTCACCGTCCTGTTTTCTGAACCCGCATTTGTTGGCTTTTAGAACTATGCACACTTTACCACTGCTACCCAGTGCTAAAGTGCTTGTGCTCTCTCCTTTAAACATGGTGAAAATGGCTTACACTCATTTGGCACATTTAATTTACTTGTAAGTCCCTAGTAAAGTGATACTGCACGTACCTAGGGCCTGTAAATTAAATGCTACTAGTGGGCCTGCAGCACTCATTGGCCCACCCACGTAACTAGCCTTCTAAACCATGTCTCAGGCCTGCTATTGCAGCCTTTGTGCAGTTTTAAACTGCTATTTCGTATTAGCAAAATAAACCTTTTGCTAGGGCTAAATCTTCCCTTTTAATACATATGTCACCCAAAGTATAAATATTGGACACTCAGACCCAACTCTTCAGTACAGTTCTAGATATGTGGATACTACAGAAGGAGGACTGTTGTGCTGCTCTGCTGTTAGAAGGACTGCTACTCTGCTGCACTGCTACTCTTCTGCCCTGCTGTCTTGTTTGTTGATAAGGAAGACTGGACCTGCACCTTTCATCCGAGGCTGAAGTGACTCTAAAGGTCAGCTGACAGACCTCCTGTTTTGAGCTATAGGGACATAAACAGCTCCAGAGGCCTCCCTGCATCTTCCCCACTGACCTGCTGCCTGGCCCTGTAACTGACTGAGCCCTGCTGGTCTCTGCAGGAGAGGGCTCTTGTTCCCCGAGCGCTGCCTCTCAGGTCCTGACCCCTTAGTGTGGCATCAGTTGAACTCTCTCCCCAATAAAGTGAGAAATCCTGAAGTTTTGGGCTCTTCGCAACTGCGAACATGCCTATTCGCGTCAAGATCTTGCTGCTCCCGCTGCCCGCCAACATGAAGCTCTGGTGAACCCGACTCCACTCCACAGCAACCGCCAATGACGACCTGCATTATGAGATCTGCACTTTGTGCTAAAACATCAACAGCCTGCGCTGGCGGCCAACGGAAAGCTCCAGCAGCAACTGTCTGCGACTCCCAACAGGATTTTTGTACTACAGCAACAATCTTCCACGATGCCCGGCCTCCTCTTTGCACTACATCGACGACCGTCCGTGTCGTGCTCCCTGCTCCTCACGACCCCCTCCACAGCTAACATAATTCTTCGCTTTGGACTTTTGAAGGTAACACTTTCTGCTGGATGAACATGATCCCTTTACCCGGCCCACGCTCCATCGTGGTCATCCTGAACTTGTAACTTACACCTGGTCTCACACGACCAGATAACAGCGAGGGGGGGTGAGAGCTTTAGGCACTATACTTACCTTACATCTTTAAAATTCTATATCTTCGCTTCTACTGATTGTGTATTTTTTATTTTGGTCTCAGATAATTTATTAAATTGGGATTATTCTTCTCTGGTGTTTTCACTTTATTACTGTTTGGAGTGCTGCATAAATACTTTGCACATTGCCTCTAAGTTAACGCTGACTGTTTTTGTGAAAAGCTACCGGTGGGCTAAGCACAGGTTAATTTCAGGTTTGCTTGTGACTTCACATTGGCAGGAATTGTGGTTGCTGCTTGAGTAGGCTGTTGTTCCCATTAACCAGTAACCCAATTTCCTAGAGTGGTAACAGGCTTTTGTCATTTTTCAGCCCAGCATGGAAAGCACTGTGCTAATCCTATGCTTAAAACGTTTGCTGTTAAAATGGCAAAAGGCTTTGTCAATTTCTTGCTCCGTCTGAATGACACTGTCCTCATGTAATGCTTAAAGACACTGCTAGAAAAACAGACATTTTAGAATAAGGGACTCAGAGAGTCAATTGTGTTGTAGGGTGCACCAAATAAAGGAGCAGCTGTCCACCTTAATTTGGGAAATATCCAGAGTTCCCTGCTGGCTGTTATGCATAATTTATGTGTTTATGTGGCACTCTAAACCTGAAAGGGTAAAGGGTATTGTCCTGACCACACATATATAAATATACACAGCAAAGAGACCTCCCTCCGCCTTTGACTTCCGGAGGAGACTTTCTCTAAATGTAGTACATGAATATGTTGCCTAACAAGTTGAGTGCAATTTGACATTGTTCTGACATTCTGACAAGCACAGTAAATATATGTAACACTGGGACGTGTGCCACACGGCTTCAAAGATCTAAGAAGGAGGAAAAGCTAATTTATTGCAAGCCTTTGAGAAGAGATGTGCAATTAATTGGCATCGAGTTTAATGCCTACTTCGGCTTGCATGTCACGTAGAAATCTGTTCAAGATGTCTAGCTCTAGGAAATAAAATACCACCAGTGATCCGGCTCTTGTGTGGAGAAGCCGTGAAACGTAGAGGCAGAAACACCTTTGTAGAGGTATTAGAAAATGTAGGTGTAAATATCAAGAGATGCACGTTTTTTTTCTCACAAAGTATGCACTCCTTCCTATTGCTTAGACCTTTATTCTCGACAGCACAGATGTTTTAACTGTGCCAAAGTGGAATGGTATCATTGGATATTCCCGTAAAAGTTGACACTAGTGCTTTTAAATCTTCATTTAAATAAGATAGATTGTGGGAATGTATTATGGATTGCAAGTAAACGTTTTAAAAAATTTGGCGGGATGTTTGACACTCTTTTGTGCTGACCTGCTCAGGTGTTGACCGCGTCGACCGTGTCTTAACCGCAAGGCAGGATGCGGAAAGAGAGCTTCGGAAGGATATGTTAAGCGAGCGGTTCTTAACCTTTAGCATTTTGGGGGTCCCCAATAAATGACTATTGGACACTGGGGGCACCTACCTACGCAATTTCTACGAAAATCGAAATGTTCACTTTAATGGGGACGTTGTAGCGTTTCAAAATGTGGATTTTTTTGTAAAAGACAAAGCGATATAATGGCCTCTAGCACATTACTTTTGTCTTTTGTGCTCCGAACTTATGCTTTTTGTTGATGCCTATAAGTGCTTTACTTGAGGCCTCCAGTTTTCCACACTACCGTTTGCTACACTTGTGCACGTTCCACGTATCTAGCTAAGGACACCAACTTCATTTTTACCTTCAATTTTTTTTTCACAGTCACAGTAAATTTTAAAATGTTCAATTTTATATGTATCTTTTTATGTACATATATTTTATTAATTTGCTAATGTTATCTAATTTTATAAACAATCGCGGACCCTCTAAGTATGTGTCACAGACTCACAGGGGTCCACAGACACCAGGTCAAGAACCACTGTTTAACCTTTTTGGTGCGGGCGTCGGCCACTGGCGACGCTCACACACCCTCCCTGGTGCGGGTCACGACCAGTGGCCGACACCAGGAAGGGTATTAATAAATCCTGTTTTTTTTTTTTTTTTTTTTAACCTTTCCCCGGGAGACACAGAAGCTTCCGTGTCTCCCCCCGCCCCCCACCCGCCCCTTTGTGGACGCTTCCTGCTTTGATGGGGAAAACGGCCTTCCCCACGTTTGGGAAGGCCTTGTAAGAAAGGGGAGAATCTCCCCTTTCTTACGAGGCCTTCCTGAAAGTGTTTCCTGGCCCCCGATCGCAGCTGTGCTGCGATCGGGGGCCAGGAAACACTTTCAGGTTTCCTGGCCCCCCGATCGCAGCAGGGGGCCAGGAAACACTTTCAGAAGGTCTCGTAAGAAAGGGGAGAGTCTCCCCTTTCTTACGAGGCCTTCTAAAAATGTTTCCTGGCCTCCGATCGCAGCACAGCTGCGATCGGGGGCCAGGAAACACCACTAGACGCCAGGGATTTCACTTTGGGGGGGCGGCCCCCTCGGAAAACGGGCCACCCCCCGGGGCATATTTTTTATTAAAAAAAAAGGTAGGTGCCCCCCCCCCCCCCCCAGGGGCTTTTTTTTTCCCCCTAAAATAAAAAAATATAAAATAAAATGACAGGGGGTCGCCCGTAGGCAGGGTGACCCCCTGAGGGGGGAATATTTTTTTTCAGATGTTGTAGGGTTTCCCTGGGGGCCATTTGGCCCCCAAGGAAACCATACAACAACTAAAAAAAATAGATCTATATATATATATATATCTATGTAGATAGATATATCTATGTAGATAGATATATCTATGTACATGGATATATCTATAGATATATATATATATATATATATATATAGAGGTAGATCTATATATCAATCAAAGATTTATAAAGCGCGCTACTCACCCGTGAGGGTCTCAAGGCGCTGGAGGGGGGGCGGGGGGAGGGAAAGGGGCTGGGAGGTTCACTGTTCGAAAAGCCAGGTTTTGAGGCCCTTCCTGAAAAGAAGTAGGTTTTGGGTCTTGTGAAGGTGGGTTGTGAGGGCGTTCCAGGTTTTGGGTGCAAGGTAGGAGAAGGATCTGCCCCCGGTGGTGGTGTGTTTGATGCGGGGGACAGAGGCGAGAGAGAGGTCAGCTGAGCGGACGTTTCATGTGGGGGTGTGGAAGGTGACTCTCGTTGAGGTAGGCAGGGCCTGTGTTGTGGAGTGATTTGTGTGCGAGGATGAGGATCTTGAAGGTGATCCTTTTGTCAGTGGGGAACCAGTGGAAGGATTTGAGGTGTGGAGAGATGTGTTCGTGTCGGGGGAGGTCGAGGGTGAGTCGTGCTGCTGAGTTCTGGATGCGCGTAGTTTGCGCTTGAGTTTTAGAGTGGTGCCGACGTAGAGGGCGTTTCCGTAATCAAGCCTGCTGCTGATGAGTGCGTGAGTGACAGTTTTTCTGGTCTCTGTGGGGATCCATTTGAGTGTTTTTCAGTATACGGAGTATGTTGAAGCATGAGGAGGTGAGAGCGTTGATTTGTTGGGTCATCGAGAGGGAGGAGTCTAGGATGATGCTGAAGTTGCGTGCGTGGATGGCGGGGGTGGGTGCAGGGCCTAGCATGGTGGGCCACCATGAGGGGTCCCAGGTGTTTTTGTGTGGGCCAAAGAGGATTATTTCGGTTTTGCTTGAGTTGAGTTTCAGGTGGTTGGCTGTCATATATATATCACTTTTGTCAATATGTGTGTGGTTTCCCTGGGGGGGAAAAGGGTCCGACTTGTCTAGTGGCAGTTTTAGTGCCATAAAGAAGCGCAGAAGGTTTATATGCCTACTGCAAAGAGCAAATCTGTATTTTATGTAAATAGCTGAGTACATTAGTAAAGTCCGCCATTACCTGTGCTATAATACCAATGAAATGTATGTGCGGGGTGGAGGGCGGCTATGGAGAGATGAAGGGCACTTTTGCTGGGTGGTAATGAGGGAATCCGAGGAGGAGGGAGTGGGAGCACCAATAATGATTGTTGGACTGGGCACAGGAGGTGCTAAAGACTGTGACGAATGGTATGTGACAAGGTGTTTTTTGAGTGTCTTGAAAGTACGTGCTGATTGAGGGAAGAAGCGCAGGTAAGGTGGCCTCTACTGTTGCACGTATCTCACACACACCATCGATTTTGTGACTGTCTACGTAGGCTAGTGTTTTAGAGCAACAGTTTAGCCAATAGCAGAGATGGCATCTTGATGGATGACTGCTGCCTGCACTCGGGTTATAGAGGACCGCTCTGACATAGGATCAGAGACTGAGACATCAGATACTGAGACAGCATCTGAGGGATAGGACAATGGCGCAGACTTTGGGAGTGATTTTTCAGTCAGAGGAGTCCCATTCGATAACTCCTCTTCCAGTACATTATGAGGGAGGTGATGAGGACAGTCCTGCTGTCCCTTCGCAAGCTGTTCGTGCAACTGGGTAATAGTGGGTTAGGCCAACCCAGAGAGCAGGTGAATGCGGCGGCAAGCAGAGAGAGAGAGAGAGTGCTCTCTTGGGAGCTCCCCAATTTAGTTCAGCCCCAAATTCCACCACCCAAATCATATTGTGGAGACATCAAAATGATCTATGGCAAAACAAACTGGTTTTGTAAGGCAGGCACCTGTGTTTTTGGTCCTGGATTCGGCGGCCATATAGAGAAACACACTAAACCCAAACATTTCTGGAAACTAGACATTCGGGGGAGTCCACAGAGGTGTGACTTGTGTGGATTCCCCAAAGTCTTCTTACCCAGAATACCCTGCAAAGCTAAAATGTTGGAAAAAAAACTCAATTTTTCTTGCATTTCTGTCACACAAACTACAGGAATATGCTGGGATCCACAACATTCCTACTACCCAGTGACTCCCCACCTGTCCTGATAAAAACACTACCCCACTTGAGTGCCTACACCTAGTGCCTGTGTCAGGAATGGATCACCCCAGGGTCAACAGCTGCCTCACGTAAGGACCAACATTGACCGTTGTGCGATCTATTCCTGTCGCAGGCACCAGGCCTAACCACACAAGTGAGGTATCATATTTATCGGGAGACTTGGGGGAACGCTGGGTGGAAGGAAATCTGTGGCTCCTCTCAGATTCCAGAACTTTCTGCCACGAAATGTGAGGAAAACGTGTTATTTTAGCCACATTTTGAGGTTTGCAAAGGATTCTGGGTAACAGAATCTGGTCAGAGCCCCACAAGTCACCTCATCTTGGATTCCCCTGGGTTTCTAGTTTTCAAAAATGTGCTGGTTTGCTAGCTTTCCCCAGGTGCCGGCTGAGCTAGAGGCCAAAATCCACAGGTAGGCACTGTTTTCTATGAAAAAATGTGATGTGTCCACGTTGTGTTTTGGGGCATTTCCTGTCGCGGGCGCCAGGCCTACCCACACAAGTGAGGTATCATTTTTATCAGGAGACTTGGAGGAACGCTGCGTGGAAGGAAATTTGTGGCTCCTCTCAGATTCCAGAACTTTCTGTCACAGAAATGTGAGGAACATGTGTTTTTTTAGCCAAATTTTGAGGTTTGCAAAGGATTCTGGGTAACAGAACCTGGTCAGAGCCCCACAAGTCACCCCATCTTGGATTCCCCTATGTCTCTAGTTTTAAAAAATGCACAGGTTTGGTAGGTTTCCCTACGTGCCGGCTGAGCTAGAGGCCAAAATCTACAGGTATGCACTTTGCAAAAAACAGCTCTGTATTTTGTCAAAAAATGGGATGTGTCCATGTTGTGTTTTGGGGCATTTCCTGTGGTGGGCGCTAGGCCTACCCACACAAGTGAGGTATCATTTTTATTGGGAGACTTGGGGGAACGCTGGGTGGAAGGAAATTTGTGGCTCCTCTCAGATTCCAGAACTTTCTGTCACCGAAATGTGAGGAAAACTTGTTTTTTAGCCACTTTTTGAGGTTTGCAAAGGATTCCGGGTAACAGAACCTGGTCAGAGCCCCACGAGTCACCCCATCTTGGATTCCCCTAGGTCTCTAGTTTTCAAAAATGCACAGGTTTGGTTGGTTTCCCTATGTGCTGGCTGAGCTAGAGGCCAAAATCTACAGGTAGGCACTTTGCAAAAAACAGCTCTGTAGTTTGTCAAAAAATGGGATGTGTCCACGTTGTGTTTTGGGGCATTTCCTGTGGCGGGCGCTAGGCCTACCCACACAAGTGAGGTATCATTTTTATCGGGAGACTTGGGGAAACGCTGGGTGGAAGGAAATTTGTGGCTCCTCTCAGATTCGATAACTTTCTGTCAACGAAATGTGAGGAAAATTTGTTTTTTTTAGCCACATTTTGAGGTTTGCAAAGGATTCTGCGTAACAGAACCTGGTCAGAGCCCCACAAGTCACCCCATCTTGGATTCCCCTAGGTCTCTAGTTTTAAAAAATGCACAGGTTTGGTAGGTTTCTCTATGTGCTGGCTGAGCTAGAGGCCAAAATCTACAGGTAGGCACTTTGCAAAAAACAGCTCTGTATTTTGTCAAAAAATGGGATGTGTCCACGTTGTGTTTTAGGGCATTTCCTGTGGCGGGCGCTAGGCCTACCCACACAAGTGAGGTATCATTTTTATCGGGAGACTTGGGGGAACGCTGGGTGGAAGGAAATTTGTGGCTCCTCTCAGATTCCAGAACTTTCTGTCACCGAAATGTGAGGAAAACATGTTTTTTTAGCCACTTTTTGAGGTTTGCAAAGGATTCTGGGTAACAGAACTTGGTCAGAGCCCCACGAGTCACCCCATCTTGGATTCCCCTAGGTCTCTAGTTTTCAAAAATGCACAGGTTTGGTAGGTTTCCCTATGTGCCGGCTGAGCTAGAGGCCAAAACCTACAGGTAGGCACTTTGCAAAAAACAGCTCTGTATTTTGTCAAAAAATGGGATGTGTCCACGTTGTGTTTTGGGGCATTTCCTGTCGCGGGCGCTAGGCCTACCCACACAAGTGAGGTGTCATTTTTATCGGGAGACTTGGGGGAACGCTGGGTGGAAGGAAATTTGTGGCTCCTCTCAGATTCCAGAACTTTCTGTCACCGAAATGTGAGGAAAACTTGTTTTTTTAGCCACTTTTTGAGGTTTGCAAAGGATTCTGGGTAACAGAACTTGGTCAGAGCCCCACGAGTCACCCCATCTTGGATTCCCCTAGGTCTCTAGTTTTCAAAAATGCACAGGTTTGGTAGGTTTCCCTATGTGCCGGCTGAGCTAGAGGCCAAAACCTACAGGTAGGCACTTTGCAAAAAACAGCTCTGTATTTTGTCAAAAAATGGGATGTGTCCACGTTGTGTTTTGGGGCATTTCCTGTCGCGGGCGCTAGGCCTACCCACACAAGTGAGGTGTCATTTTTATCGGGAGACTTGGGGGAACGCTGGGTGGAAGGAAATTTGTGGCTCCTCTCAGATTCCAGAACTTTCTGTCACCGAAATGTGAGGAAAACTTGTTTTTTTAGCCACTGTTTGAGGTTTGCAAAGGATTCTGGGTAACAGAACCTGGTCAGAGCCCCACAAGTCACCCCATATTGGATTCCCCTAGGTCTCTAGATTTCAAAAATGCACAGGTTTGGTAGGTTTCCCTATGTGCTGGCTGAGCTAGAGGCCAAAATCTACAGGTAGGCACTTTGCAAAAACAGCTCTGTATTTTGTCAAAAAATGGGATGTGTCCACGTTGTGTTTTGGGGCATTTCCTGTGGCGGGCGCTAGGCCTACCCACACAAGTGAGGTATAATTTTTATCTGGAGACTTGGGGGAACGCTGGGTGGAAGGAAATTTGTGGCTCCTCTCAGATTCCACAACTTTCTGTCACCGAAATGTGAGGAAAACTTGTTTTTTTAGCCACTGTTTGAGGTTTGCAAAGGATTCTGGGTAACAGAACCTGGTCAGAGCCCCACAAGTCACCCCATATTGGATTCCCCTAGGTCTCTAGTTTTCAAAAATGCACAGGTTTGGTAGGTTTCCCTATGTGCTGGCTGAGCTAGAGGCCAAAATCTACAGGTAGGCACTTTGCAAAAACAGCTCTGTATTTTGTCAAAAAATGGGATGTGTCCACGTTGTGTTTTGGGGCATTTCCTGTGGCGGGCGCTAGGCCTACCCACACAAGTGAGGTATCATTTTTATCTGGAGACTTGGGGGAACGCTGGGTGGAAGGAAATTTGTGGCTCCTCTCAGATTCCACAACTTTCTGTCACCGAAATGTGAGAAACTTGTTTTTTTAGCCACTTTTTGAGGTTTGCAAAGGATTCTGGGTAACAGAACCTGGTCAGAGCCCCACGAGTCACCCCATCTTGGATTCCCCTAGGTCTCTAGTTTTAAAAAATGCACAGGTTTGGTAGGTTTCCCTATGTGCCAGCTGAGCTAGAGGCCAAAATCTACAGGTAGGCACTTTGCAAAAAACAGCTCTGTATTTTGTCAAAAAATGGGATGTGTCCACGTTGTGTTTTGGGGCATTTCCTGTTGCGGGCGCTAGGCCTACCCACACAAGTGAGGTATCATTTTTATCGGGAGACTTGGGGGAACATAGAATAGCAAAACAAGTGTTATTGCCCCTTATCTTTCTCTACATTTTTTTCTTCCAAATATAAGAGAGTGTGTAAAAAAGACGTCTATTTGAGAAATGCCCTGCAATTCACATGCTAGTATGGGCACCTCGGAATTCAGAGATGTGCAAATAACCACTGCTCCTCAAAACCTTATCTTGATCCCATTTTGGAAATGCAAAGGTTTTCTTGATACCTCTTTTTCACTCTTCATATTTCAGCAAATGAATTGCTATATACCCAGTATAGAATGAAAACCAACTTCAGGGTGCAGCTCATTTATTGGCTCTGGGTACCTAGGGTTCTTGATGAACCTACAAGCCCTTTATATCTCCACAACCAGAAGAGTCCAGCAGACAAAACGCTATATTGCTTTCAGAAATCTGACATCGCAGGAAAAAGTTACAGAGTAAAACATAAAGAAAAATGGCTGTTGTTTTCAGCTCAATTTCAATATTTTTTTATTTCAGCTGTTATTTTCTGTAGGAAAACCTTGTAGGATCTACACAAATGACCCCTTGCTGAATTCAGAATTTTATCTAGTTTTCAGATATGTTTAGCTTTCCGGGATCCAGCATTGGTTTCACACCCATTCCTGTCACTAACTGGAAGGAGGTTGAAAGCACCAAAAATAGTAAAAATGGGGGATGTCCCAGTAAAATGCCAAATTTGTGTTGGAAAATGTGTTTTTCTGATTCAAGTCTGCCCGTTCCTGAAAAGTGGGAAGATAGTGATTTCAGCACCAGAAACCCTTTGTTGATGGCATTTTCAGGGAAAAAAACATAAGCCTTCTTCGGCAGCCCTTTTTTCCCATTTTTTGGGAAAAAACGAAATTTTCACTGTATTTTGGCTATTTTCTTGGTCTCCTCCAGGGGAAACCACAAACTCTGGGTACCATTAGAATCCCAAGGATGTTGGAAAAAAAGGACGCAAATTTGGCGTGGATAGCTTATGTGGACAAAAACTTATGAAGGCCTAAGCGCGAACTACCCCAAATAGCCAAAAAAGGGCTCAGCACTAGGGGGGAAACGGCCCAGCAGCTAAGGGGTTAACAGAAACACACACAGGACTTTATTTATTGTTTGGTGACTGGGCCACTCAGCTGCATGTGTAGCAGAGGAAACAGCTGAATCCAGTGCTTAATTTGTAAACAAAAAAAGTGCTGGTGCCCTAAACTCTTATTAGAAACTCGCGGCTGCTGCAATTAAATGTGGGAACACGTAATACTGACCCAGCGTAATCCTAAAACCATCTCGGTCCTCTTTAATCCATTCACAGCCACTCCCTGCTTCTTGAGCTCACTCTTGCATCTTTCTGCTTTCTTCCTTTGTGCCGCTTTTTCGCTTTCTTTCTTCCTCTGTCTTTCCCATATGTATCTTTTGCTCGCAGCAAATGCTTGATGCAGAAGAATAAGCTCCGGCCCTCAAAAATAAGTGCCGGTGCTCAGCACCGGAAACAACAAGCACAAATTAAGCACTGGCTGAATCACACTGGCTGCAGGTGGTAATTTGCATTTGGGCATTCCTGCTGCACGGCAGGCTATTTTTCATTGCACTTGCCTCCTGGCTCCTATGCTTCAGAGCCAGTGCCACTTCTGCTCGAGCGGTCGGTAGGGACGGGTAGCTCTTGAGTCTGGGCCATCACTTGTGCTACAAGTCCCCCTCACAGTGCCACCTGTTGTTATTTCTTTAATGGCAGGGGGGCCCTCCAAGTGCAACAGGGGCCCCACCGCATGTGCTGGGGCCATGGGCACAGAGCCCCCTCAGAGGCAATCATGCAGCAATTGGGCCCACTGCTCCGCTTCCTTTCTTCACTGGTGCTGCAGGTGGCTCTGACTCTGGTATGGTCTCTTCCACAGGGTGGTTAAGTCTGGTACGAGGCCTCTGCAGTCGCAGTCGTCTGCTGGTGCTGCCTTGTTACAGCGCAAGCAGGTAAGCATTTAATCTGCCACCAGTGTCATTTTGACTGTGGTTGCGGGCGGCTGGAGAAGGAGCAGTCCACGTCTGATTCCTCGCATGGGGTCCACCATCACAAACACACCCAATTCAGGCCCAAATGGGTGTCCCTAGGATGAGGGTAAGTTTGAAGTTGTTTGTGGCCCCCCCAATATGACTGATGATGGTCGATGAGGGATCTTTTCTCAAAGAGCTCACAGAGCCATGTCTGACCACCACAGCGTTTGGCCATATCCCCCAGAAAGCAAGGATTACTTGTTCATAATGGGTTAAACGTGCACTTGTAAGGTACTGTGTCTTTGTATGAGACAACAAAATTTCCACTAAGTGGGGAACAAAAACGTTCAGTGGGTGGCCCATAACAATTCTCTTGCACTGCTCAATGTTGTTACTGAATGCAGCGACAGCCTTTAAACAACCAGGCAGTGCCAATGCTACAGGATCAAATGTAGCAGAAAAATAAGCCACAGGCTTATTTGCATGAAACTGTGTCCAAACTGAGATAGCACATCCATCCTTCTCACAGCAAAATGAAGAAAAACATTCTTTATAATTAGACACTCCCAGAGCTGGGGCTCAGCATAGACTTTTTCTCAACTCGGTGAAGGCACAAGGCAGTTGTCATCCAATGGTACCGGATCAGACAAGTCCTTGTGTGTCAGTCTCTGTAAAGGCTTGGCCAATAGGGAAAAGTTTGAAATCCACTTATGACAGTAGCCAATCATTCTCAAAAACATTCAGACTTCCTTCTGTGTTGCAGGGGGGTTTATTTTCATGATTGTAGAGATTCTGTCTTCTGACACCTTCCTCACACCTTTCTCAGTTTGGGGACCTAAATACGGAACTTCTTTCTTGCAATATTGTACAAGCTTCTCGTTTGTTTGACACAACCAACAAATCATCTATATACTGCTCTAAGAATAAATGATAGAGCATTTTAATGAACTCCAGGTTCTTTTTCAAGATCTGGCTAAAAATGGATGGTGACTCAATATACCCTTGTGGGACTTGGCACCATGCCAAAACACGACAGCCGAATTTGAACACAAAAATGAATTGACTTTTCTCATACAATGGAATGGAAAAGAAGGATTGGCAAAGATCAATTACAGTAAACCATTCTGCTTCACAGGGAATTTGGAATAAATCACTGCAGGATTTTGTATCACAGGACAACATGGAACAACAATCTCATTCACTTTTCTCAGGTCTTCAACTATGCAATATTTTCCATTGGGCTTCCACAGTCCTAAAATTGAAGTGTTACATGGACTTCCCAAAATCCCTTTCAGGATATCTTGCTCAATCAAACAATTAATCAAAGGGGTAAACCCAGCAGTTGACTCTGGTGACATATTATATGGGGGTGTTTTCAGATACACTGCATTTTATTTTACCATTATTTTAATAGGCTCAACTCCTTTGATTAGTTCTATTTCTTTTTTTCCTGAATAATAGCAAACCTCAGGCATCACTGTTTCTTTTAGTTCTTTGGGCAACTCATTACATGTCAGTATTGGGTGCATTGTGACACTCAGGTACTGCTCCACAATTTTACAGGGCACATCTTCCTCATCTGTCTGACTTGCTATTCATTGGGGCGTGCAGCTATACAACAGTTTAGCTTACACAATGTATCATGTCTTACAAGCTTACAGGGTTTGAAACACACACCACAAATTAGTGCTCATCTTCAAATGAACCTATTTTTACAAGGACATACTCTGTTACATGGTTGGTCAATTTCTTATTTGAGACTCCTACAACTTGTATTCTTTTTTCCCAAGGGGCTAATTTGGCACTTCCACTGTTCTGACTTGGCATTTACTTAGGGGCCATGTTGACCTACTTCTAAGGATGCACCTAGCATGCAAACTTCATCATCAGAGCTATCAGTTTAACACATTTCTGAAAACTCCTCATCACTGTCAAGGGTTCCACTATCTAATTGTCCGAAAGCTGCAGAAGTGAAGATGGCCCAACCCCTCACCCAGAGAGCGAGTCCCAACATGCAACTAGAAACTAGTGCAGGTGACAGCTCTCAGGGAGAGAGAGGAGGTAGTCACTTAACACCACCTGAGGGAGGGAGATCATCATCAAAATTCAACTGATTCTTATCTGGTACTGTAC
Organism: Pleurodeles waltl; assembly: GCF_031143425.1. NCBI lineage: Eukaryota > Metazoa > Chordata > Amphibia > Caudata > Salamandridae > Pleurodeles > Pleurodeles waltl. The sequence goes on from NC_090447.1 coordinate 717,086,588, forward strand.
TCCAGGGCAGAGCGTCTACAGAAAGATAAAGACACCCATTAATATACTTTTTATGCCCCTTACCCCAGTGGTGCTTACAACAAGAATGTCTCTGTGCCAGATCCCTTTAAGTGCACTTACCATATAGGACTCATGCTGTCACAAAATAGGGAGCTGTGTTATAAGCACTCGTCAATATCACAAGGGGACAAGTTGAAATCACTTATCAACATAAGATCCAGGGGGGCAGAGTATAATAGTAAAAAGACTCCACTCACATGAACAATCCAAGATGAGTGGAAACACATCCAAAATAGTATAGTCACGAAATTCAATTAAAGCCTTCAATTGTTCAGTGCTCTGACCTTTCAACAGGATTGAGCCACAAATCCAGCAAAGAAAATACACAAGGGGGAACAAAAAGGCACCCAAGCATGAGTCACCTGAGTTACGAAATGCTGCAGAAAGAGGATGTTACTATGTTTGAGGAAAAGCAGCCTGTTTATGGTGTCAAGAGGTTAAGGCAGGCTGGGTTGAGAAAAATAGTAAACGGAAACAAGGCATTCGACCTGCAGGGCAAGCACAAGAAATACATCAGAGGTAAGACCGCTGGTGCGGTATAGAAGGGGCAGCGGGTAATCCACACCGTGGCTCAAGGGGAGGCAGAGAGAAGCAACAGGCAAAAGTAAATGCCAGCATCTTCAGTTGGGAGCAAGTCCCAGCGATGGGGCAGGAACCAGGAAATCAGGAGGCTTTAGGCCAAGCACTATTACCAGGATGGGTGTGGCTTAAATATACCGCCGCAGCCTGCTTTCAGAAAGCCCAACCCCCTGAACCCCACGAATTCCATTGGACAAATGTTGGAGAATGGCATGCCAGGGATCAGGACCACAGACACCCAGGTACAATGTTTACAAAAAAAGTACAAACGTGACTCGTGGTGGGTAATTGTTTTAGCTACTACCCGATGCCGCCAGGCACCAACGAGACTCTTGGGGGCACGAGGCATGGGGTGTAAGAATCACTCAGGTCCATCAGGGGAAACTGTGATATGATCTGATTCACACTTGAATTTGCAATTTGGTTCATATTCTGTTGAGGAATGATCATTTGCTGCTGTGTCATCTGGGCTTGTGGTACCTGCATCTGCTGTCCTGGGAACATATTGTCATCCTGCACTTGAGGTCTTTGAAGACTTTAAACTTGAACTTGATTACTGTCTTGCATCTGAGCAACTCCTACATTCTGCACTTGATTATACACATTATTATATGGACACTCCCATCGCCAATGACCACATTTCCCACATGTCTGACACGTATTAGTTCTCTTCAAAGCCTAACCATCAAGAACCTTAATCTACCTGAACACTACAGCCTCTACCTCTAGGCTAACAACATTCGTCACCTTCAGTGGTATTCCTTGCATTCCGCCAGTGTTCACCATCATCTAAGGACTCTGATTCGCTTTATGTGCAGCTATCAATTGCATGACCATTATTTTTTCTGTCAGTTTTTTCTACTTTGATTCCAATTCATCACTACAGTACTTTACGTAACACAGGATTTCATCAATCAGTTTATTCTGCCAACAAATCAGGTGCTGCTGAATCATTGCACTTTTTTTCCAGCTTTAATCCTTACACAAATATGAACACAAAATGACCCATATCTTTAGTTTCAATCATTTCAGTACAACAATGCTATTTAAAAGCCTGCAACAACCGTTCATAGTAAGCATGAATCAACTCTTTCGATTCCTGGGCTGTTCTATCAATCTTCTGCCAATCAATATCTTTAGGAGGCACTTTATTTTTCAGAAACTCATTTACCTTGTAATACTTTTTCAGCACCTCCTCAGAGGTACATATGTTTTTGGATCTCTTCAGGGTTCACTATCAGGCCAATCAACATGCACTTTACACAGTTCATTTCTGCCAGGCTTTTGGTGGTGGTGGGTCAGACCCGGAAATCCTGACGATGTGCAACTTCATAATATGGTTGTTGGATGCTCCACAAGGCTGGAAATGGCTGCTGCCTGGCGCCTCGGCAAGTCTGCTGTGGCGGGATGATCGGTGACTTGGCTGTGTTCCCCAGGTACCTTTCCAGGACTTGTAATATGGTGGTCTTCACCGCCAAGCCCGCAATGGTGCGGACGCCATCTCCACTGCGGCAGTATGCTAACCGCCAAATTCGTAATTAGGTCCAATGTGTTCAAATCTTCCCACAGGCATTTTGAGGTACACAAATCTCTCTCTTTGCTTGTACCATTCCATTGTCTTTTCTCTAAATCCCGGATAATCATTTATGTATGCCAATATAACACTCCTACTCCAGGTACATGGACATAACCTCCACCTGGTATTTCTCTCCTAGGCATCATTTTCACATTGTTCTTGGCTTGATTTGTTCCTGCCAGAGGCACATTTGACTTTGCTTTCTTCTGATCTCTTTTCTTGGCACATCTACCTTCCCACTTATCTGAGGCGTCCCAGGTCTAAATATATGTAATCAATTCGTGCTGAACTCTAATCTGTAGCTTCTCTTTATGGGCTTTGATTTTTCTAAATTCAAATCATATTTCTCGGCCACTTCAGCTAATCTCTCATAAGCCTGTCCTGCACATTGGGTAACATCTTTACACATGAACCGTAGTTCATTTTCTGTGTAAGTTTCTAATTGGGCTGTGTCTAACATTTCTAGAATCATTTAAGTTAATTCTAGTTCTAATATGGGCACATTTATGATCTGTCTCTCTCGGGTGTTTCATCTGTTCTGGCACTGCAATTTGTCACACTTGTTGCACCTTTTGGACTCACATTTTTTGACCAACCTGTCAACTATTGTGCTGTGAAAACTTGCAAAATGATATTATTATTTCTCTGGGGTACTTCTCCTTGTGGAGTGCTATAATGTACATTTGGGATCTGATCAGGTCTGAGCATTAAATGAGGTGGGCTTCCCTGAAAATACCTTGCATCGAAATTAGTCCTGCTTGATTTAAAATTGGGCTAGGTTCTGGGATTCGAGTAAGGGTCCAAGGGTGTACAAGAGTAGCTGTCCATCTCTGAATTGCCTGAATATACTGATCTCTGCAAACCAATTGGTGATATCCCAGAAGATGTAACTGGTATATAAGGAACAGTTGGGATAGTTATTAAATAAGCATTACTCCCAGACGTACCTGAAGCATACAAGGGAACAACTGGACCTATAGTCACTGGAACTGTTAATGCATCGGGCCCCATAAGATTTGTCTGATTCTGAGGAACTGTCATTCCGGCACTCTATCCTGTCAAGACAGAGTTGAAACTTTGTCCTGTTTGACTTGGGGTAACAGTTAACATTGACTGAACTGGACTAAACATTGGCACAGGTTGATATGGGGTGCAGTTTTTCACAAGCGGATTCACATAAGGTGGCTGCACTGTTTGACTCACAGTGGAATTGGGCACAACTTGATTTACAACTGGACTCGATACAGGCTAAACTGTATTTACACTCAGAAGTGGTGGGACTCTTGTCACTGAATTTGCAGATGTACCTGGTACTATATGATTCGGGTTCTGTGCAACTTGAGCAGTTGCCACATTTGTTGTTGCATTTTGTGCTGCTTCACTTCTCACCCCTACCTCAACTGAGTGATATGGAGGCAGGCGGATCATCACAATGTGATTTATAAAGCCATCATCTGATTCACTCTCATATGATACTGTCTTCTTATCCTCAGCTTCTATTTCCTGTTCTGCCTTTTTTGTCTTTGTATTTCTAATCTTAGGTTGTGTGCTTTCACCTTTTTCATTTGAAATAGCTGGCACATTTACTCTTCACATTTTCTGTTCCCCATCCCATCTAACTTCTGAAAGTATCTTAGTTGTTTCTGCATTCTGTTCTCATACTTAGTTGTCATTTTCTCTCATGCTGCAAGTTCCTAAAGACTAAGGGCTTCAATCTGTGTGGGTCTTGGAGGCAGCTTTATCTAATACATAATTTGCCTCAAATTATCTATAATTCTTAAATTGAATGTTCCGTAATGGGGAAATGCTAAAGCACCTTCTTTCTCAGGCACTTTGCACCATTGTTCAAGCCGTAGACATGCATGAAATCCTTTGACAGACGACACATGATGACCTTGAATTCCCTAAGGTGGGCCATCTATACCCTCTCTAACTGGAATGAACGCACTCCTCTTAACACACACTTTAAAGCTTTGAAAAACATCATTTTCAGTCAATTACAATTAATTTAAATAACTTTCAACCAAACCAGGAAGTACTTCAATCCCAAAATCATTTCTCCCAAGGTTCTCAACCAATAGCAACACAGCACTGTCTACCAATACCCGCATGGCTTCACACCAACTGACCTATAGCACAACAACACAGAATGAGGTCACACTCATGATTCTCCTTCCTTGTGGGGCAAACCATACCTCTGCTACCAGATCTGTTGAAGCATTTTCATCCTTTGCAGGAATCAATGCCCTTCGAGGTTGATGAATCTGTGGACCCTGCGACAGGGTGTGGTAGAACCATTAACACAATTTCAATACAAACCCAATTAGGTTACACACCATGTCCAATGTATCCATGGAAGGAAAGAAGGAAAGCTTCAGTCAGGAATAGAGTTAAGGGATTTATTACAAACTCAAGCTCAAAGTCATGTAGACAATTCGCAAGACCAGGTTATAAAGATACATAATCACCAAAGGATGCAGAAGGCAACAAAATTAGTTCAAACAGACTAACATGAACAAAACTAAGCATTCAAGAAGAATAATGTATATCATCAATGAAATTATCTGAGATACAGAAATCATGCATTGCTCAGGTTTTGCAATCATCATTCAATTCAATTTATCAGAGTCATAGTTTAGCTGGCCATGGGGTAAACCGCATGATTGGTCAAATCAGAGAAATACATGTGTGGGGCAAAACACATGTGGGCAAAAGACAAAAAATACAAAAATGACAAAAATAATGTGGGAAAAGATCATCTTGGACCTCAGGTTAGTAGCTAAGGTGGACAAAAGATCGGCAAAAAGGGAAAGCGTCAGCATATCAGAACCTCGATCAAGAGTCTTCGGAAAGGGATTGGAAAAAAGGTTTCTAAGTCTAGAGGGGCATCTCAAAGGGACAAAGGCAGAAAGGAGGATACCTCTCTAAGGGGCACAGCATTCAGGGATTCTTCATCAGCAAAGGTTCAGGAACTCCGGAGATCTGATCAAAATCCAACTGATCATCAATATATGAAAGTTCATACGACATTCTGATTCACCAAAAGTAACAGTCCATGTTATGCTGATGGGGCATCATCCAAAAGAAATCGATCACGAGACTTCAAACTGAAACATCAAGGAATCTTCCCAGGTCTGTCATGGGAACATCTCCCATCCATGTGGCTTGTTTGAAACAATTGTAGACAAAGGCAGTCCATATCCCACGATCTACTGTACTCAACGACACTGTTACTCTTTTTCTCTATGTCAAAACAATTCGGGGCTATTACCAAAAGCTAGTCTTCTCATGGGAACGAAGTCTGAAAGAAAGCTCACGTTAAGGAATGAATCAACATTTCCTGCATAGTTATGAAATACAAGCTTAGCAGGCCTCACATAGGCTAATGCAAGTGAATTACAGCAATGCATTATAATTAATAAGTTTTAATAAAACGTCTAATATTGAAGACTTATGAATTCAACTTCACTAATAATTCAATAAAAAACATGTTACATTCACCTAAAATGGATGAAGAATCTGTTAACGCATTTCAATAAATATAATGGGAAGTACATTTCCTTCATTTTGCATGCATATTTAAATCATCAGTCATTAGGCGCTCAATTTCTTTTTGATACATTCTGTTAGACTACAGTCTAAATTACAATATAATATCTGTTTAATCCTTCTAACTTTTGATTTAATTAAATTACCACCTATATCGAACTCCACTATGTAAACAAATGCACATTGATAAAGACATGTCAGTGCAGCTTCTAAATTCAAACATTAGTGCTTTGATTAACATACTGCTTAAACTGCCACACATAATGACTTTTGTCACAAGAGAGACACTACTCAGGTTTAGACTACATCAGTGTTGGAGAAATGCCTGCAAGTGTGAAGAAGAGCACAAGACAGTTTTCGAACGTATTTGTTTAGGAGAAGGACAGTTATGGAGTGATACAGTTGAGGTGAAAAGAGGCTGAGGCACTTGAGTAGGTCGAAGTGAGTTTGGGGATATGTGAGACTCAGGGTAGTGTGGCAGGAGTAAGCAGGATTACTAATGGAACATGTTCTTGATAGTTGAGGGACTTTTAGAAGCTCAGGAAAAGGTAGTATGGCTCTGCGGGCTCTTTATTGGGCAAGAGAACATGTGAAGTTTTAAGGACTGCAGCTGGACTTGGATAAGGAATTGGTAAAGGTTTTAGAATGGCACTGAACCACGCTATGGACATTGAGTGAGGTACAGCCCATAGCAGACATATTGATTCGTCTGGGGGAGAATGACCTTGTGCATCTAACATGATCAGAGCTGTTTCTTTTTACCCAGTTATTGATGACAAAGGTTTTGGGAGGGGCTTCAAAGCTGGTGCCCATTACCAGGGCTTGCACAGAGGTTAGCATGGAATTTTCTTTTTTTTTAAACATCTTTTTATTAAATCAAAGCTCAGTACTGTACAGTAGTAGCATATATGGTCAACTCTGATGTCTTGGTCAAGGGTATCAGTCTTCATTCAAACAAGCATGTCTACAGAAGATGTTATGACAATCATCAAACCTACTATCTGTACCTTACCCTGTAGCCCACTATGTAGCTAGCATCCCAATAACACATTCTATAACTCCCCCTAGGCACCTAGACCCCTCCCTTTACAGTCCTCTATATCGTCCCCATTGTGACCATATTTTGTCAAACGTCTTGGGGCAGCCCCTACCACAGTAGACTACCCGGTCACAATGATGACACCAGTCCATGTTCCTCTCCCAGCTTTGGACGTCGGCGGCTCTGACACCCCCCAGGACCGGGCAACATCCCATTTGGCCACCCCCGCTGCTAGTGTTAACCAAGTCTTTTGATGTTTTGACCAGGTTTCTTCCCCCGAGATCTGGAGTATTAGTCATTGAGGCTCCTGAGCAACCCGGACTACTGTGACCTGGGCCATTATGTGTATTATTTTCCCCCAGACCATTGGTACGATCGGACAGTCCCACGAGATATGAAAGAACGTGCCCACCACACCCTCTTCGGCATAGATCTGAGTCCCCGTGTCCCAATGCGATGTAGGAGGGTTCTAGAGTAGTATGATCAATGAAGGATTTGTAATTGCACAAGGCGGAATCTCACCCGGATCAAGACCTCTCTTGGACTCTGGAGAGATAGCATGGAATTTTCAGGGTTTTGTAAAGCACGCAGCATAGGGATAGTGATACATGTTACATTGGGTACAATTCAAATTACCTATGCTTTTCCAGCATTATGTTTTACATTTATGCCTTTTAGGGAATACTTATACCTGGCGACATAATTGAGAAATTGGAATAATGCCAGTTAAGCAGAGCCTGAAGGGAGAGTAGAGGATAGAAAGAACACATCAAGGGAGGGTTTTTCTGGTGTCATGAAGACAAAGGGGTAAGGGGAGCAAAGAAGGTTAGAAGAAGAGAATAAAACATAACAAGGAATGAACTACAGGCAGCCTGGGCATACTACAGGCAGGCTGAACAAGAAACTGATGGAAATTTTACAATAAGAAACAGGAAGTAAGAAGTTAATAGCCCTGTTAATAGCGTTTGTATTTAAAGGAGATGGAGGGGGCTCCATATCCTTGAAGGGTGGGCAATTTTTAGGGTAGGAGGAATTACTTAGAGTTCATTGACAGCTGATGTTTGGGACATTTATTGTTTAAGGCCCACCCGAAGGTTGATAAAATGTGAGCTCTACATGCTTCCAAATAAATCGGCATTTTACACGTACAGCCCAGCTGTCAAGAATAGTTTTCCCATTTCCAGTTTTTACTTTTTCACACTTCTATTGTAAGTCATTTCTCGAAACTATTGTAAAAGTTCAATGTTGCTGAGGATAAAAATGCACCATGTTCTGTTAAGAGTTTCTGTCTTGACAGAGAGCCTATTCCACGTAAACCTTGCTACAAGTTTCTCCTGTAAAATATTGTAGGGCTCCTCTGGAATGAATTCATGGCAAGATTCACAAGGGCACCTTACCTTATGGAGTGTGTTGAGATTGAAATCTTTTAAATTACGTTATATTTCACATACTTAGGCTGAGGGAGATTAATTGATTTGTCCGCAATAAGACAATTTTTAGCCAATGACCAAAGTCAGGGAGGTAAAATTGGTAGCTTTGGCACCAAACCATTTGTGCCTCCATTTTCCTTCTAGTGGGAGGAGCACCATCGCCGCAAACTATAAATTGGACCTACATCAGATTTTAGTGTTTTGAGACAATATTATTTATCTCCTGTATGCATTGTACATACCCTTAAATCATGTCTGGCATGGCACACAGGGATTTAAGGGCTGGGTAAGTACAGTAATACATACCTTACATCGTTGTGTGTTCCAGCAATGCCTCACATGCACCAATTGTGCTGTCCATCTCAAGCTGGACACATATAGTGCAATATATGCAATCAGAAAATCGCAATAGGCATTCACCACCTATAAAAGTGTGCTAAGGTATATTTTTGTTAAGGTTATGCTTTACAATGAGGTCAATAAATTGTTTTACCCAGCATGAAGGGGTGGAGAAATAGTTCAATCAAACTTCAGAACAACACAATTTTAATTGATAGTATGACAACATGGGTCATATAAGGACATCTCCAGTCTGGAATAAAGTTAATGGGTTTTTATGAGAAACTCAGACTCAAAGGCATGTAGGCAATTCTCAAAACAAAGTTTAAAAGCATGGGTTGACGAAGGCGACGAAAAAGATTCAAAGGAACCAACATCAAAAGGACTAAACATTAAACAAAAGCAATACAAAAGATCAGAAGAGTGCTCTGATGTACGGAAAACAAGCACTGTTCAGTTCTTTTAAGCATTTAGGCAATTCAAAGTAATCTAAGCTTAGTTAGCTAGAGAAAAGAAAAAGGATAAAAAGAATTTGGAAAAATTACATCTGAGGCAAAAGGTGACTAACTAAAGTTGGAAAAAGGTAAGGGAGTTCGTCAGCATGTCAGAAACTTGCTCAAGAGTCTTCTTCTCTGGGTCAATGGAAAAATGTGTAAGTCTCAGCAAAGCATTGGAATGAAGGGTAAGGGTAGAGCAGTTTCTACCTCTCAGAGTGTAAGGAGTCTAGTATGAAGAGTGGACCAAAGAAGAGTGAGGAGCAGAATGCATTTGATCCTGCTGGGGAACGTTATATTAAAGTCCATGGTACTGTTGTCTAGTCATTTTAGTGATGTCTCTGGGCATCTTATTTTAGCACCTAGGCCTGCCGCTTGTGTCCTACTTACGTTTTATTCTGCTTCATTTTTATTATTTCAGAATCATCCACATTTATGGTGTTGTTTTCTTTTCTTTAGCTAGTTGTTCTTTCACCTAGGAAAGCATTATGTTTCTTAGCAAGGCATTCTTTTCAATTTGTGCTTTCCTCAAGGCTGCAGAGAAATAGGATTGCCGGCACAAGTGGGAACACTGCATCTCCAACATTCACAGAAACACACACATCCTTACATGGGGACATTTTCTCAGACCATCAGCTGTTTTATTATAAAAACATTTCCTTGTCCCATGCATGTTCGAGGGAGATTCCAGCCAGATGACACAACTGCATGCTGATTGACTTCATTACAGCTGCTTGCTGAGATCACCAGTTCCCTGGCCTATATGGGGATGGTGTCTCTATAGACAACAGGTTTCCTTGCTCAAGTATGGGTGATGATGTCTTCCCTTAGACCAATCCTGAAGGGTGGATTAGGGCTTATCCTGCTGTGCTCTAACATAGCTTAGGTACATTTGATCATGGGTAAAGTACCTGCCAAATGAGAAGAGAATCCGTTTTGGTTAGCTCAAAAAATAAATGCATTGGAAGCATTCTTTCCACATTAGGGACGTCAGGATAAACATAGGATTCTCACTATGTGCTTGCCATTTGGGATGGGTGGCACAGTAGATAACCACAATACTTGGGGCATGGTATTTGCCACGCTCTATACTATCGCACACGGTACACCAACACTTGCCAATTTTCTGGAAGTGTTAAAACAAATTCAAGATGAATACGGTGCTGCCCCGGCCCTGGATTTGGTGATGCAATTAATGGGCAATTTTGCCACTCTATCTCTAACAATATTGAGTCATTTTAAAGGGGAAGTAGTTGCGCTAGCAATGCGCATGCGGCAGTGGGACGTTCCTGTACAGGATCAAGAACACGAGCTGCCAAAGATTAACACCAAGACCTACTCTCGTATTAGTCAAGATAGTCCGGGAGCCAGACCTATTAAACTACAATTACAGGGTAAATCCAATAAGGATTTTACCAAGCAAGCGCCCGAGGATTCTAAAAATTCCTGAGATAAACAAAAACAAACACCTAAAAAAGAAAGGGAAGAATATCCGCACTTGGAGCCCCCTCAAATCCACTATAATCTTAGAAATAGAGATAATATAAAATGCCGTATAGATATCAATATACTGATACACATCAATCACGTTTCTTTCAGTTCTCACCGGATAAACGCAGTGAGAGAGTTGGAATGTCAGAGCAGCGAACTGAGTACGTGAAACCAAGAAAGGAGTCACAAAACTCATCTGAAGTTTCTGTTAAAAAAGAAGAGAAACTTTCCCAACAAAAAACACAATTTAAAAAAAAGTAGCAGCAATTTCTATACGAAATGCGGCTCACGATGAGAGCTTTACTGAAGAACAGGGAGTGGGCACTGGCACTGCTAGACAGCGTGGCAGAGGTCACAATAGTTCACCGGAATCTTCAAGCACATCTGGAGATGAAAGCAATTGATGACTTCCTACAAGTTGAGACTGCGGACATGCTCTTCTCCACACCCAATAGGGTATATAGACTAAAAATATAATTAGAAGGAGAGATTGAGTGCTCAATAGACGCCAGCCTTTGGGATCACATTGTTACCATTTGTCTGTAATCTCCCACATGGGGAAGAGGTAATTGAACCCTCTTTCTCGCCTCTTGTTCCCAGAGAGCTCAGGGAAGCTTGTGCCATTGACTGGGCGAAGGCACAGGCACCAGCGTTATATCGCAACCATGTAGGGTGGGATAAAGATTCTCCCTACCATATAATACCAATTAGATCCCAACCCCAACTTCAACCCCAATACGCAATAAAGCATGAAGCTAGAGCATTCGTGAGGGAAATCCTCACACAGCTAGAGCATTAAGGTGTAATTGAACCCTGTGTCTCGCCAATAAACAACCCGTTATTCCCCGTAGCTAACCGGACTGTTCATAGAGAATAGTCTTAGACTACAGACATTTAAATAGTCATACATACACATTTGCCATTCAAAATGCACACAGTATAGCACTTACTAACAATATAGTGCGCAAAAAATACAAAACAACCTTGGATATTTCCGATGTTTTTTTCTGCCAAAATATAGCGCCTGAAATTAATGACTTAACATGTTTTAGCGCATTAGGCTCACAAACAAAGTTTTGCTGACTTCCACAAGGGTATAAAAACAGTCCAGGATTGTTTTCAGCTCATGCTATTTCAATTTTACACGACATTGACCCTGAGGCATTGTCCTACGTAGATGACATCTATCTTGTGGATGATGATCTTGTTCAACAAGTAAGACGGGTAAGCCACATTTATTGCGGGATCTGCCGAATTAGGTTCCAAGTTTTTTTTTTTTTAAATAGCCTTCCCTTGTGTCCTATTTTTGGGATATGAACTATCAGATGCCGGCAAGAGCTTAGCGACTCAATCTTTAGAGAAGTGCGCACAACTGCAACCACCAAATGCTATCAAAAAGCTCCAGTCACTGTTGGGCTTTCTAATATTTGGCAGAACATATCGTCCAGATTGTACTCAATACATCAAACCACTGTATGACTTAATACATCCTGACTTTTCAAGCAAATATTGGGCAGTTGAACACACACATTATCAGAATATTGCAACAAGACATGCTTCCAGCTTAACACTAACACAAGAGACAACAAAACACATTTGGTCATCAGAGTAATTGCTGGTGCCATTGGTTTCACCTAAGTAACAATCAATGATGGTTATACCGTCCCAATTGCATACAAATCACATCTGTATTCCACAGCTGAACAATGCTTTGCTCTCACAGAAAGAAATCTGACTGCTGTTCAGATGGCTGTCATGAAAGAGAGACCTCTGGCCCAGAGGAAACATATCATTGCTCTGTCTTCAATCCCAGCCCTGGAGGCTATCATAAAAGCCAGTGTTTCTAACACTAAGGCACTACATCCATGTTGGATGCAACAAGCAACGTCTCTGATGGCCACTGATGTTGACTATGAATTTGAACCAAAATTACAAACTCAAAATGTTCTCAAATTTTAACTTGAATACCCTGTTCCGTCAAACACATTGCCTATTAAACAAAATTAAACAATTATGTACACTGATGGCTCAGCCCAACCTGCAGTAGGCACTAAACATCAATACCCCACCACCTGTGGGGTCACGAGTGGCTACATGAAAGATGGTGAATTCCATCCACAACACATGCAGACCTTAGGGGACTGCACTGCACAACTAGGAGAGCTAAAGGCTCTATTGATGGCAGTGGAACACACGGACCTGGACAGTTAACATTAATCGTCTGTGATTGGTACTACTGTGTCCCATCTTTCGAAGAATTTCTGCATTACTGTTTGGCACCAGAATGGGTTCAGAGATTCAAAAGGTAACACCATTAAACACAAATTACTGTGGGGGAAAGTAACGGATCTGAAAGAAATTTTATCTAATGTCCAAGTTGTTCATACATTGGGACATCAACGTTTTTGGAATACACGTTACAATTCATCAGTAGCTACAGCTGGTGTTGCTGCAATAACTCGTTCACAGATGAGGTTGGATGATAAAACACTGGCTGCTGTGAAAGCTTCAGCTGAAGGCAAGTCCATGCCGAAGACATGTCCTGCTAAATATTCCTACAGTATATCTAGCCTCAGTCCTGGCCTAGTAACAATCCCTGGGGTGGGTGATCATGTGATCTCCAACCAAGATCAAAGACCTGAGTTGATTAAAGCAGCACATGAGGGAGTTGCTTCCACCCATGCTGGTGTGGTAGCTGCTATTTCACTATTACGAGCAAGTTACTGGTGGCCAGGTCTATACAAACAGACCAAGCTGTATGTCCTTTGCTGTGACATCTATCAGCAAATAAAAGGGTCCCCCATCAAACGCTCACCACTGACATCTCTCCTCATTTCCAACCAGCCTCTACAATGTGTGTACCTGGACCATTGTGGTCCCCTGACACCTGATGATGCATACAAATACATTTTAGTCTCTGTTGACTAATGCTCCAGATTTCTATGGGTATGGCCACAATGCTGGGCTGACGCTTGAACTGTTTTTAAAGGTTTGCAAGTCTTTATCAGCACGTATACAGTTGTGGTTTTCCACCCAGACCAGGGCCCTGCATGTGCATTCAGGAACACTATGGCTTCATTAGGGGTCCAACAGTATTATTCCTCTCCATATCATCCCGAGGATAACAGTGTGGTGGAGCAAAGAAACTGGGATTTAAAGCAATCCTTAACAGCTAGAGTATTAAGCACGGGTGATAGTTGGCTTAATCACCGTTATGGAGTTTAGAGAGCACTTAATAATCTGCCCAGAAGGTCCCTGGGAGGGTGTACCCCATATGAATGCCTGTTCAGAACACAAATGTATGTTCCAGATGTTGATGGTCCTGGAGCGGCGGTGGCAGATACAATTTTTGACATAAATAAACATTTTGCTGTCTTGCTGGACTTACAAAAGTTCCTTGGTGACAATGCATCTGCCAGTGCCGCCCCCTTGGGAATATGGGATGTACCAATAACACCTACCGGCTGCATTCCAAAAGTTGGAGATCTAGTGCGTTAAAAAGATCACTGTGAAAAAGGAGTTTAGTCCATCTTTTTGTGCACCGGTTCCAGTGCTGGGAATACACGGTACCAGAACTGTTATTCTACCACTGCTGACTGGTTCTAAAGAAAATCGCTTTGTCTCCATCGACAATGTCAGGCTACCTCATATGGCTAATCCTGCACAGCAGACCTAGAGGACTCCTGGATAGTACCGGCTCCCTCTCACTACAGACCAGGATGTTCCTCCACAGGTTTTAAGCAGCAACACTGACACCTCTCCGAGCATGGGGAGGATGGAAAATTATCTTTCATTAATACCATTAACTTCTTCTGCAACAAGCAATATCAACAATATTGAGCGATTCTAATCAAATTCAACTCAAACAGATGGAATAGTCTGCTATGAACCACCAAGGGAGACCTCTGCCAGTTCTCCTCTCATAAACACCGCTCCAGTTTTTGCACAAACCGCTTCTGGATATTTTGCCGAGGCCAGTGACACTTTTGCCGACTCATCTGCCTCTTCTACAACAAGACTGTCAAGAGCACGCAAGCCGATAAATTGGCTCAAAATGAACTATTTCATACTTCCATGGATTTTATTAACTGTATTTGCCTTCCTTCTTTGGATTGGGTTTGTCAGTCTTTTTCCTACTAATACATGGTTATTACCTTCCTGAACGTTTTAGAGCTGAACTGGTGGATGATGTCCTAAAACCACATTTTTCATTCCAACAGGTCCGCAGAGACGTGTCCCTAGTGAACATTTCAGCGTACCAATTCCTGATGGGATTGTTTGGGATTAAGTACCCTTTGATTTATATGGCCTGACGGATGTTATTAAAATTCCATATGAATTTAAACTTTCCATGAATTATGTAAAAACACCGGGAGTTGTTTCTGATTATTGGAATATAAAAACAGTTGATTCTATGCTATCTGAATTAGAATATTTACTGTATTTCAAAGTGAAGATGTTTATCAAACTAAAAAAATAAGGAGATATGTTCTGTTATAATTATTATGGATTTCATTGCATTCATAGAGCAATTACCCGAAAGACTATTTTTAATTACAGACAATGAGAACTTGTCCAACTCCGCCAATGGGGAGTAAGAAAACATATTCTGAAAAGTTTGCATCTTTTTTTGGGCACAATTTTTAAAATGCTGAGTTGTATTATTCTACATTGCCAGTGATGGAAATGCAACACAGCTTTTTAACTGATACAGAATGGATTTATTCTGATTCCTTTGTTTCCCAGTTGGCTATAGTAGGCTATGAATTTTGGCTGAAGTGAATTGACCTGAAAAGTGTATGGGGAACTAAAAAATGGCAAATAAGGGGAAAGGAAGCTTTATTTAGAGCATCCCTGATACCTGTTCAAATGATATTTTAAATGTACAACAGACAAGTTGTTTAGGCTTGGCAAAATTTAGGGACTTGAGAATGCGCCCTGTATCCCTGCCCCTTCTAAATGTTATAAATGGAAATAATACATCAGTACAACTGAAGGTCAGCTCGATGCATGGGTCCAAAATGGAACATTTACACATCACTTTCATGTCCTGGCGGGTGGTTATCATAGCCAGTAGACCCAAATGGTTGTCATGCATGTTTTGTAAACTCCGCTGGGGGTATAGAACAAATAGGCCAGACCCTCACTATGGCCCTCATTATGAACTTGGCGGTTCAGACCGCCATGCTGGCGGTGGTGGAAAAGACCCCCACCGGCATGGCGGTCTGAACCACCATATTATTAACACAGAGAGGTCCGTCTGTGGCAGCCCTCCGCCACCACCAGGCTACGGCCGACAGGCAGCCTGACAATGGCGGATTACATTATCCGACAGGGCAGCGATGCCCTCCGGATAGTGTACCCTGTTTCCCCAGCATTCCCTGGTGGGTTCCCACACCCGGGAAAGGCTGGCGGAAGAGGTGTTCCAGGGCCCCCCTGGGGGCCCCTGCACTGCCCATGCACTTGGCATGGGCAATGCAGGGGCTCTCACGCAGTGCCCTATCACGCAGGTCACTTCCCGATTTATGGGAAGTGATCTGCGCGACAGGTGCTGCTGCACCCGCCGCACAGTGGCATTGATGGTGGCTCCATGTGGAGCCATCGGCAATGTCCCGGCCCTGCATTCTGCTGGGCCGGTGGGCGGAAACAATGTTTACACCCGCCGGCCTAGCAGAATGTTCTTTATGCAGGCGGTGGGGTCTCAGGGGGGCTGGCGGTCTATGAAAAGACCGCCAGCATGAACACGGTGGTGTTTGCCGCCGTGTTCATAATGACCCCCTATGTGTCATCAGAACATTTGGTTATAGTATCAATGTACAGTGTAGGGAAATTATGTCAGCAATGGCTAAAAAGTTATTCACTAGATGCTGTTAACGAACAACTAAGTCTCCTGTCTAACAACACAGATTTGCAGGATTTTCTGTTATGCCCCAGAAGATAACGTGAAAAGTGCTTCTTATATGTAGTCTACAATGAAATTTGGAAACTTTCCCAACAAGAACCCACTGCCTGATTAAGGCAAATAGAAAGATTTACAGAAAGCATTAGCTGTTGTATGTAATGGGATTAACGCCTTGTCCTACCACATGTACACTTTAAACAACATTGTTTCTACTGCAATAGACATTGTGCAAAGTGACATGTCATTTTTACAACCTGGACAGAGTCAGCTAAGGTCCATTATGCAGTTGGATTGGATACTACAAACACTGAAATCAGGTCCCGTTCCCTGGCAACTTGTTAGTGCGAGGGACATATTTTCAGCATTTAATTTGACATGACAACAACAAATAATGACCAAGAAGGACGTATGTTATGATAAACATTGAGAAATTAGAAAAGTTACCTTTTACTGTGGCTGAAATACCATCTGATGAATGGTTATTAACAGGGTTATTAATCTGCCTATTTCAACATTGCAATTCACGTCCTGCTTGAAACCCATTACAGTAAACAGAGATGAAAGGCTGGGAGATAGTTACATCTATGAGGTGTGGGAGCTTCCCTTTTTGCACAAATGTTTCAATGGCATGAAAGAGGTCTTTCTTAGCAGCAATGAATGCAAGACTTCTGTGAGCCATCCAATGGTTCGTAAGCAGCTGTCCTTGCATGGCGCGTGTAATGCTTTGGCAGCAAACTTACCTTGCTATCTGAAGGGAGTTCCAGTCCCCTTGATTAAACCTGCGTTCCAGGTGCTCTCTAATGGAATCTATGTGCTTCTTAACAGTGAGAACTATTGTGGAATATGAGCTGAAATAGCTTAAGTCATTTTGGTCTCCCAAATTGTCACCTGTTTCTGGAATGTTCTTTTTCCCCCTACACACCATATGAAAGTAGCAGCCACTTGGCATCACACTGCTACTTCAAATGTGAATTTTGACAAGTTGAGCAGACTTTATTGACCTGATTGTTTTCGAAAACCTGTGGCGCTGACATCTGCACGCGGGACCTATGCGCTCCAAGTGGCGAGGTCATCTGCAGAAATACAGTCCCTTTTAAATACAAACTTTCTGAGACACTTTGATGAACTCGTGGGACTAATATTTAACATGTCTAATACTACTGGGATTGTACATTTCTTTAGGGCTGTTGGTTCTGGTTTCATTAACACCTTTTCCTCTATATATAGCTTAATACCTTCAGTCATTCATGATATTTTCAAGTATATTCTGGGGATTTCCAATTACTTTGGCTATAATAGGTGGCATCTTGCTGTTGCTATTTTTTATTCACAATGACTGTCCCATCACAATAAAAAGGACTGAAAGCGCTTCCATCAACGTAACTGTGTCGCGAACGTATGATGTAGTATTTCGGAACACCACTCCGGGAGGAGCTGGAGTGCAACTGGTCTCTGTCAGTCAGACTGTTTTTGGATTGTGTGCAGCCTGTGTTTCGATGCCTCTGGTGCCTTTTTGAATGTGCACTGAAAGTTTGTCTTACTACGCAGCACTTCATTGGATGCTAATCTGTTGATGTTCTCACTGAGGACTCATTACCAGACGTGCGTTGAGGATGCGTTTGCTACGGGAAGCTGTCTATGAGTTACCCTTCATGGATCATGCAGCTCTTGACTCAATCCTCGGTACAACACAGAATGCTTCTGCCTTAGCTGGAGCTCAGGCATTGGAACTCTTTGGTTTTCCTTGGCAACGATTTGGTCACATTATCACCTGCTGAATTTGAACATTTCCTTTTCTCAAGTGTCCAGGCTCGAATTGGAGATTATAAAAATTATGTTGAACTTTAAATTTGGTCTTATTGGTGCCACTGCTAATATTTTAAATCATCCCCTTCCAATATTTCACATGCTCAAGTGTGTTTTAACTTGTCATTATTGACATTTACGTACATATGTTTTAAAGCATTGCATTTTAGTTGTTATTAATTAGGAATTAGGCTGCTTTACCACTTCTGAACTGGCAAGGGGAGGGTGTTGTAAAGCCATTTTAGTGATGTCTCTGGGCATGTTATTTTAACACCTAAGCCTTCCGCTTGTACCCTTTAACCTAGTGACATTTTATTCTGTTTCATTTTGATTATTTCAGCATCGCCCACATCCGTGGTGTTGTTTTAAATTCTTTATCTAGTTGTTCTTTCAACTAGGAAAGCACTGTGTTTCATAGCAATACATTCTTTTCACTTTGTGCTTTCCTCAAGGCTGCAGCAAGATTGGATTGCTGGCACACTGCGTATCCAACGCTCACAGAAACGCACACATCCTTACATGGGGACATTTTCCCAGAATATCAGCTATTTTATTATAAAAACATTTCCCTGTCCCATGCATGTTAGAGGGAGATTCCAGCCAGATGACCACAACTGCATGCTGATTGACTTCATTACAGCTGCTTGCTGAGACTACCGATTCCCTGGCCTACATGGGGATGGTGTCTCTATAGATAACAGACTTCCTTCCTCAGGTATGGGGGATGATGTCTTCCCAGGGGAGAATCCTGGAGGGTGGATTAGGGCTTATCCTACTGTGCTCTTACATAGCTTAGGTAGGAATTGCATATATATTATGCATAGTGACCTTATTGTGGAACTATTCCTGTGTTTTACTTTCCTTGTCACCATTCTGGTTCTATCATGTTTCATCATTCTCATTATTACATTTCATGCCATTTTATCTAAGACACAGCTGTTTCAATAAATCTTATTGAACCATTTTCTGCCTCTGGTGGTCTTTGCATGTGTGAGACTAATGTAACTGAGAGAAAAGGATGAGATCTGATCCACCACGATTTCCCTGAGAGGCGCTGCTACTTGGCCGAAAACGAATTAGGCTGACAGCTGTCACATGGTGTGGGATCGGACTCAGTTCCCCACAATTCAAGTGATGCTGCTGCCTAAATCCAGCAGCCTCATTACGACAATGAGAGCCCACACGACAGTACAAGGTTATTTGCTTATCCATCACTCCATATGACTCCGAGGGTATAATTGTCTGATCAAAGTTTGTCATGCAACATGGAACTGCAACACCAGTGAAGATTCCCACTACAGGCATGAGCAAGGCATCCATCTTAGATCATCCGTATGTGTTGAAACAAATGTAGACAATTTACTTTCACAGTTCCTGAATGTAAACCGGGCTCAAGGTTGATTTCTCTGGCTCACTATGTGTAAAACATTAGGGCGTCTATTGCCAAACTAGCATTTCATGGCAATGAAGTCTGAAAGATAGGATCATTTTAGCAAAAATAACTAAAGATTTTTTTTCACAGTCGAGAGGCAGGGCCTTGAAGGCCTCACTTAGGCTAAGTAAAGTGAATTTAAAATGGCACATTCATTTCTGCAAAATAAGGCATGTATAACATTTAAATCATTAATTCAACATTAATAAGCTTTGTCGGTGTTCATGTTATGGTGGATTTAAAATGAAATAGCTCAGTTAATGTAGGCTTTCAGTGCACCACTTTACAACTGATCTATTATTGTTTCAATGAACAAAATGCAAAGTGTGACAGTTATAGGTGATTACTGGGACCTCTGGGGTAGCAATAACATTTCTGCTATATCAAGTGTACCATGCTTTAAAAGTTGAATGTACATTTTTCAGTCGCAGGTAAACAAAAATGGTAAACTTGGGCCTAGGATCGCAAATACATTTTTATTCATTATACATTGAACATAGAAAGGAGTTTAGTGTCAAGACAGCCATTTGTGCATGAAATGTGTTCTGGGTACTCCCGATTTTGCCTTTCTTCTGTTAAAAAGCATGGCTCTTAAGAGAAACCCTGGTAATTTGGATGTGGCAGGCAAAGGCAGTTTCCCTGCAGGTACTGTCTATTTATCTTTCACAAGCTCAGGACACCTGGCACAACAAGTCCCAGTGAAAATGGGGAGTGGGGCTCTATTCAGCACCGGAAAATGAGAAACCAATTTACTACCTGCAGACCAGCATGTCTTCCACATCCTCGAGCTTCAATAGCGTTTCCACTCCAGCAGCCTTTAATGACCCCCACCTCCCACAAGAATATGCAGAGCTCCTCTATTATTAGTTCTAAACCACTGCAGTGCTGTACCAGTGCATCCCACCCTCATCATCAGCAGTGCTTTAAAAGTGCCACTATTCATTCTAAACCTCTGCACTGTTGAACCAGCGCACCCAACACTCAGCCTATATCGAGCTCTGCCACTGCCAATATTTATTCTAAACCTCTGCAGTGCTGTACCTGCATACCCCACCATCAACCTCTGCCCAGCTCTGCCACTATCTACTTTAAACCACTGCAGTGCTATATGTACCAGCACACTCCACCCTCAGCCACTTCCCATTCTAAACCTCTGCATTGCTGTCTGTACCATCATACCCCACCCTCAGCCTCTGCAGTGCGGTACCACTGCCACTTCCCATTCTGAACCTCTGCAGTGCCGCACCAGTGCACTCAACCTGCAGCCTCTGCATTGCTATGCCACTTCCCATTCTAAACCTGTGCTATACAAGCGCACCCCACTGTCGCCCTCTGTCAAACTCTGGCACTGCCCTATCTTTTCTAAACCTCTGCAGTGCTGTATCAGTGCAATCAACCTTCAGGATCTGCAGTGCTCTGCCACTGCCCTTCTAAACCTGTGGGGTGTTGAATCAGCAAGTACCCGCCCTCATTCTCTGCTGAATTCTGCCACTATTGATTCTAAACCTGTGTAGTGCTGTATGAGCCCTCCCAACCCCCAACCCATGTTGAGCTCTGCCAGAGTATCCATTCTAGACATGTGCAGTGCTGTATCAGCGCATTCCCACTGTCAGCCTCTGCAGATCTCTGCTCCTGCCACTATCTATACTAAACCTTTGCAATGCTCTACCAGTGCATCCCACCCTCAGCCTCTGTAGTGCTCTGTGACTACCATTCTTCATTTTAAATGTATGCAGTGCTGTACCAGCGCTCCCAATCTTTAATCTCTGCAGTGCTCTGCCACTGCCACTCTTCATTCTAAACCAATGCAGTACTGTACTAGCGCTCCCAACCCTCAGTCTCTGCACTGCTCTGCCACTCTTCATTCTAAACTTATGAAGTGCCGTACCAGTGCTCCCAAGTCTCAGACTCTACAGTACACTACCACTGCCACTCTTCATTCTAAACCTATACAGTGCTCTACCATCGCTCCCAACCCTCAGCCTGTGCAGTGCTCTCCCACTGCCATTCTTCATTTTAAACCTATTCAGTGCTGTACCGGCACTCCCCTCAGCCTCAGTGCTCCCAATACTCAGCCTCTGCAATGCTCTGCCACTCTTCATTCTAAACCTATGGAGTGCTGTACCAGTGCTCCCAAACCTCAGCTGCAGTGCTCTACCAGTGCTCCGAACCCTCAGCCTCTGCAGTGCTCTGCCACTGCCACTCTTTATACTAAACCTATGCAGTGCTGTACCAGTGCTCCCAATCCTCAGCCGCAGTGCTCTACCAGTGCTCTCAACCCTCAGCCTCTGCAGTGCTCTGCCACTGCCACTCTTCATTCTAAATCTATGCAGTGCTGTACCAGTGCATCCAACCCTCAGCTTCTGGAGTGCTACCTGGGACCCTGCACGGTATGAAATGTGTTAGTGCTCCATGTTTTAGTAAATGGCATCAGGGAATAGAGTAGTGAGGGCATGAGGAGGGGAATGGCACTCATGACTGTCTTGAGAGTTTCTAAATAAACTTGGATTTATGTGAAGATTACTGCGCTTAGTGTTTGGTGTAGTGCACAGAGCTCTGCTCGTGGGTGCATCTCCATTTCTGCCTCCTGGGGTGGGGGGCTGAAGTGGGTGGGGTGGGGGACTCATCCAGTGCACCTCCATCCTGATGCAAGAATAAATATACCAATGCATCTCTAGTCCTTCACAACAGTGCACAGCCAATGTGTCTCTATCGTAGGCTGTTTCACATGTCTACCAATGCCCCTCCAGGCTACTGTGCTAGAGTGCATTCGGCCTGAATCCCTGATGTGGATCAGCTTCGCTAATATACGTACATCCTAATCAACCAGTAGAAAGGTCTGTCAAAGCACCTTTACCCTGAACACCTGCAAACATCTTCAAAGCGCATCCGTCCCGAGCTTCCTTTGTCTGATTTAGGTCACAAGCCTTCGCCAACACACTTCCATCACAAGTTTGCTGATTTTGTATACACACTTCCATCACAAGTTTGCTGATTTTGTATATAGCAATTTCAATGCACCTCTAGTCAGGACTCTCATATTTGGATCTTTGCCAATTGACTTCCAACTGAGTCGTCTACAGAGCTTGTCAGTGCCCCACAGTCTAGATTCCTACAGCGCTGACTGAGCACTTCTGCTCTCAACAAATTTGCATAATCACTGTGACCCTCACATAGTAGTCTCCCCGGCACACAAGTCCTTCGAAAATAGGTACCTCTATCAAAGCGCGGCCATCCTGGTAGAGAATGTGGACTGAAATGTCGCCTTTAGACAATGGGAACCAGATATGATTCTCTTTATCTGTTCAACATCCTGTGATTATTTCTGGGCAATTCCCTCAATCTCCATGTGCCTAGAAAAACATGAACACAACCTCTTTAAGTTGAGCGTGCAAGCATTTTGACCTGTTGTAAGTATTGTGGACTTTTAACCGTGCCCACCTCATACCCACCACTCTTACTCGTCCGTAGGCTTACCTTTCAAAATCCCTTGATGTCATTGGTAATTGCTTTACGTTTGTCTCGCCTTGGGGCGGTTTTGTTACCGCTTTGCAGACTCACCCTGTTAGATGGATAATTGCACGATTGCTGATATTCTTCAGCATTGGTGAACTATTTTTTGTTTTGTCTCTCCCCTTTCTGCTCCTTGGTAGCCATGGCACTAATACCACTCACAGGATGAACATCGTCAACAGTGCAAACTCCATCTGCAGTATTGTAGCGCTGGTCACATTGTTCACACTGTTACCCAATCAGAGTAATTTCTTTTGCCTCTCCCCTTTGTTCTCCATAGCTTTCCCAAAAACACAGAACTGAAGAATACTTTATTAAAAAACACAGAAATACAGAACACGGCTCTTCCGGCAGAGCAAGAGAGACGATACTACAATATTCACTGCACTCAGGAAAAGTCACCCCATAATGCTTTGTAAGCATTCTTTTTAAAATACTTTTGCCCATAACTCAGCCTGTGGTGGTACTTGATGCACTCTTTCTGTTTAGGCCTTCTCTGGGTTCCCACACTAGGCTAGTGGGGACCCCAAAATAATAACCCCTCCCACTATCCAGTCCCTTTTTGAGCTCTCGTATGCTTGGAACTTTTGTTTTACGGCTTGGAGTAGTTTGTGTTCCAGTATGCAGTATGCTAGCTAGGCCTGAAAATATGTAAGGCACAGCTCTCTCTAGGGGCTAAATATGTGGTTGCATGACCATGTTTCTTACAAGGGTGCATTCAGTTTTGGTAGGCTGGGGATATCATGCAATTTGCCCAGAATCACAGGAGGTTGAGCCGACGCAGAGACTTGAAGCTGGTTCCTCAACTCTCAAGTCGCAGCTTTGGCTGTTACGCCATGGCTTCTCCCAACTCTATAGTAATTGGATAAGTGGAAGCAAGAGCATTTGAACGTTTACTCAGAAAAGGGTACATTGGGAAAGCCATTAGTACATAGAGTGATTCACAGTACAGGAGACTGTGAGGTGAAGCTGTATACGGCTGAATCCTCAAGGAGCTGAAAGTGGGCTGCTTTAATATGGGACCCGCTCAGCCAGCTGTGTCCCTTTGCACCCATTCGTTAACGTGACATTACACGCCGAGGAAAGTAATCTTCCTGTTACAAGTGTGCCCACAGAATATTATTTCATACGGGTCTCAAGTGTAGGGGATAGAAACATGGCAGGTGGCCAGAGGCTGCGCTTTATTAAGACCAGGCATTAATATTGTAGTGGAAATACAATCCCAGTGGAAATCCATTCCAGCAAATTTAAAACAGATTATTTCATGGAAGTGTCCATCGCTGTTTATTTGCGGCACTCTATCGAATATGTAATTCAGCCTAAAAAGTAATTCTAAATAATTTAAAAAATGTGTATCTTTGTACGATTAACCATGATTATATAGGTGGCCTAAAATGACACAATTAAGGGGGTGAATCAGCTTTATCCGTGTGTTAATTTCTTTAAAAAAACACTCCTGGGGCCTATTCACAAATCTTTCTTTGAATTGAAGTTAAAGTGAGAGGCGCAGAAAATCCGAAAAAATCCATCCTGCAAGCTGGTAAAGTCTTTACGCTCAGAAAAATTGGCAGGAATCTTACAAGGGGGTTAGATATTCCAAGACTCGAGTCTTAAAGATGTTTTACTCTGGCATATTGAAACACCTGTCTGTGCATTAGCCATTGTATTTTCTTTCTCGAATATTGATTAGCTGATCTGCTGAGATGTTTGAGATTTTCTATATGGAATAGCTATGTCTCTGGACGTACCTTGTGGCAGGACTTAAATTTCTTCGATCTGTCTTTAGGAATTCTGAATCAAAGAGCTTTACCCATTCAGAACCTATGGGGAAATGGATTGATACATTAAGGCCCTTGTCATTTAGGTCTTTTATTACTTCCTACTAGGGCTATTGACAGCCAGCAAAGCATTCTCCTTTACTCTCCTCTTTATAGCTGGGCTAGGGATTCATGCACACAGGAGTTTTCTGTTGAGATTTGCTTACCTGCTTTGCTTTCGAGGAGAGTAAAGAGTTGGGCTAATGAATTACCCTTTGCACTAAACTGAGTCTGTTTTGGCTGAAAGTCAAACACCTGTGAGGTATGGATTAACTGCATTTTCTGTTCTATGTTTAAATCAGTTCAGTATGAGTCAACCTGTCAATGCAAGGCCTGAACTGCTAGCTCCCTCTTGGTTTCTTTACTCCCCCTTCATCTATGTTATTATCCTTGGGCTGTCCCATTTTCGTGCTTCATTTGATGCTTGTTATGCCTGTCATGGTTGCCCACTGGGATCCTACGTTTTATATTCTTCTCTTCAACTCACCTCCATTAAACATTATATTCTGACTTTGCTTCTTTCTAGAAAAAAAAGTGAGAAACGCTCAAAGGATAATATTTTTTTCCTTTTTTTGTTATCACACCTCTCTTACTCATCTGCATCCAGTCGTTGTTGATGTGGTGTTTCAGTTCAGAGAGTTGCACAACACGGGCTGGCTTAAACTGATACTCCAGCAGGTTCTTTTTAGGTTGGGAATCATTGAGACTTCCTGCACCTTTTTTTAGTGACAACATTACTGTAATTTTCATCTACAGTCTTCTTTAGTCTTTTTGGAGCCAAGGATGAACTTTTCTCCACACTGATTGTTGAATCTTGTGAACCTAGTGAGTATAAACTTTATCATGACACTTCATCACCATCATTCCGTTGCCATATTTTAGAGAGAGCATGCTTTTATCATGTGTTTGAGTTTGTATTCACCAGTCTTTAGCTGTTGAATGTCTGTGTATTTGCCTGCCAGTGTTGGGACATCTATCCATAAAGTGGTCTTCCAAGCATCTGCTTCCAAGTATTTACAAAGTACAAGGAATACATACTGTGGGCCTTCTTCACAAAAGCAAACTTGCACTTTTGCGTAAGTTTCTGAATTTTTGCTATTCACAAACTATGTTAGTAATTTAAAGAGTAGTATTTTTACAGCTGTGAGGACTACACACTCATGGTGGAGTCTCTGCACTCATGGAAGAGTCTCCGCTTTTGAGGTGGAGAATCAAGTTTTGAGCAGAGACTCTACAGTCCAGCGGAGAAATCTGAACGGCAGAAAAGATGAGAACTGGACACATTAACTAGTGAATATATACACCATAAATCAATTAATTACACCTGAAAATCATGCATTTGTAACCACATAAAAACTAGCCACAACCAGGCCTCTCATTCTTCACACCTCGTCTCCTTCAGACTGATACTTGGCTGCTCCCTTGCAATCGTGCTTCAACCATGCTGCCTATACTGAGGAGGAAGAGAAATTTCCCAGAGGAGGAGACAGAGATGATTACCTAATTTCTAGTGGCTAACTACAAACATCTATATGGGCCCTCTCTGTATTATCTTGGTGCCCCAAGAAGGCAGCCTCAGGGCAGCAGTTGGTCAATGAAGTGAAAGCATTGGGGGAGGGTGTCTGGGCTGTCGAGGATATAACAATAGGTGGCAGGATCAGAGGAGATGTGTGAAGGAGATGTTCACTAGGATAGAGTTGGCTGGAGTTCTGCCTAGAGGACCAACTAGATCCAGTCTCCGTTGCATCCCACTTGAGAAGAACGTCCTATCCATTATGCACCCCACCTGCTACATGGGCTGCCTATTACAAACAACTGTAATGTGGTGCCAGGTAATACATTAAGCAACAATATCCATATGTGAAAAGAAAATGTTATTATTCCAGTCCTGAGTAAGTGGCATGAGTCACCTCGAAACACGTGTTGGCTGGAATGTATAGTCTTCATGAACAAGACAATGTTTCTCTTTTTTTTTAAAAAGAATAATGTGAAATATGGTTCTTCTGTTATTGTTTGGGTAGATGCAAATTCATGGAAGCAATTCACAGAAATGTGTTATGAGGAATTTTGATAATCAATCTGAAAAAAATTGGTACGAAAGAAAATGTATTCATTGTCCAGTTGTTGGCATTAATGTTTTCACAGCTCCCTGCAAACATGATTTTATTTAGTTTCAAATATCGACTAAGTGGGCACTTGTCTAGTAGGTTTTGAGCTTGTGCAGGGGCACAATTATCTTTGCCCAAACTGAATTGTGATTCATGAAAAATAGTTTTCTTTGAAGCATGTGTACCTATGAAAGGCACTCCATGTTGTATTGGTAGCCCATTGTGAAATGTTCTTTAATGATTTTCATTTTCCTTATCAAACTACAAGTCCTAGAAATCTCTATAAAGCAAAAACAAAGTTCCTTGCTGTTCATGTGTGAAATTTGTCAATGTTCTACCTGTCACTTGCTTTATCAAGAATTAAAGGCTCATAGATTTATGCGTGTTTGTGTTTCTATCCTATCATACCCGCATTGTTTAGTGTACACCAGATATATGTTCATTTTTAAAATCAAACAAATTTCATTGTAACTTCATGTTTCCTTCTTTTTTAATTTTCCGCATACAACCAGAGTGAATCCTTCCATTTGGGCAGAAGTCCAAGTACTTGCAGGAGCTTGACATCAAGGGCCAGTTCACTGCCAACAACTCTATAGAAGTGGTAAGTGCTTATGCTAACGATATGTCTTTCTCGTGTAGTACTGAAATATTCTATCATTACATATCTTTTGTCATGTCCATTACTTGGTTTTGAACTAAACAGTCACTTGACTATATGTGTTTTACATGTGAAAGGTTGTTTTTAATTTGATTTGACTTCACTCATATTGTTATAGGCCCTGGGATGTCGGGCTGCCTACATTTCAGGCAAGTGTGACTTCAGCTTCTCGCAATTAGATCACACTGGTCAGGGACCGCAGATGCTAGGCACTCGTATGTTGACCCATTTATTATTTATCAAATGACTAATCTCACAATTTAATGTTTGAAATATTTTCAGTATGTGTTTTATGACACATGCCCGTTGTCACCCAGCTCAGTATGCAAGTTAAAGGTTTCAAGGATTTGAAACCTTTTACACATCTTCTCCAATGTGAGTTTATGGCCTAAGGTTTCCCTTCCATATTTTTTTTCTTTTCTGTTTGATTTTCAAAGATGAGTTGTCCAAACTTTTTCATAGTGTATTTCATTAACACTTACTCTTAGCTGCTCCAATAGGTAAGTGTTGGGTAGATTTCAGCTTCTGCCAAGAATAAATCATTGATCATAACTACATACAAACCTACATCTATTAGTTCAGAAGACATACTGGCAGCAGCAAGTAGGGCCTCTTCCATATGCCTGTCAGGTAAGTGTGAGAACTTCCGTATTGTACCATCTCTTTGCATACTTTACACAATAACTAACACTTTTAGAAAGTATTTTACAGTGTGTGCAAACGTTTCAAATCATGTCATGGTGGTGTGTAATTTACAGTAATACCTTATGTTATGTCTCTGCTTTTGTTTTCATGTTGATTTATTAATACATCAGAAAAATAATAAACCTTTACCCTGTTTTCCAAGCTGCGGATCAATAAAGTGTTTGTCCTTTCCAACCTCAAGGACCAAAGTTCAGCAGCAGACTTCATGGGGGGCATCCAAACAACACAGATCTATGGCAGAAGTTACTGAGTTTCACATGTTTAATTACTTCTTCCATGTTCATCTTTGAGCGATCATATTTTGGGTTGCACAACCTACATATTCAAACACAGCTGAAAATATATTCTATTAATCTGTTGTGTTTTAGAATTTAAACTTGTATATGATGTACTCCGTCTGTTGCAATCTTTTTCTTTCAGGTACTAGGGACACTGAGTCGTCCGTTGATGCTGAACCATCTACAAGAGGACATCGGCAGGAAATCTGAGGGGAGAATCCAAACCTCCTCTGAGCAGCAATGTCTGCAGCCAGCAATGCTCAAGAAGAAGAGGGTGAGGAGGATGAAGATGAGGAGGAGCTGGTTGAGGAGAAGGACACGGATGAAGAGGAGTGCATTGTTGGCCCAGTGCCAAGTCTGAAGGCAACCTCACATCCAGCCTACATTGTTCCTCCTACTTCACTTTTGAGGAATGGCAATTCCCAGCATTTACCCATGCAGCCACAGAGGCTACTGATCCCTATACAACCATCACTTCCTCACAGCGCTCACATTCCAGGTGATGTGTGCATTATTCTACACACTACCTCCTAGAGAGGAACAGGTATCCTTTAAGCATGAATCTCCTCCTGACAATCTCTCATGTGAAATCCCTAACTGTGCTAGGCAATATGCTGGTCATGTTAGAGGGAATCTCATACAGGGGACAGCATCAGCTCGTGATGGCCACTGAGGGGATGAATTTTTCCAACAGCAGTCTGGGGTGCAGCAGGATATTTGTGCACATTTTAGACTCACTTCAAGGACTCTCCCAAAATATTGACAGGCAGACCCATGCCTTGGATAATGTTGTGAAATATTGCCAAGACATGACGAGGATGCACCAAGATCAACTTAAAATATATAAGGAAAAGAGTGCAAGACACTATACCTTGGCCATGAAGATGATAGAGGGAATTTTCAAAATGTTCCAAAATCTACCTTCACAGACAACACAAGGAGAAGAATCTCCACAACCACTTGTACCCCCACCTGCACAGCCGTTGCCCTACCTGCAAAGCCACAGCCACTGTCACCCCCACCTGCATAGCCACCTGCTCCACTAGCACAGCTAAACGCACCCCCACCACTACAGCAACTGGCACCCCAACCTGTACAGCAAGCAGCACCCCTACCCTCAGCCCCACCAGCACAGGCTCCTGTCACACCAGTGCATCCACCTTCTACCAGAGCCACCTGACAGGCAGCTGCACATATCCACACATACGCACACTGACAACCACCCAAGATACATACACACTCACAGACCTTCACCCCTACAATTGCATAGTTGTAGGAGATATACCCCATTAATACTGTAAGTATTTTTTGATCATCACCATTGTTTTGTATTAAAATATGTACACTTTTGATTGATATTTATTGGCATTTATTGGAATTTTTAAATGTGCTTCCTGAAATCACAGTTCCAACACAGGTTGTTTGTTACATCACAATGAGAGGTGCATAAAACCTCATGTGTCCAACATATTATGCATAAATAATACAGCAATATCTGACTACTCGATCAATATGGGTTGGGCACCTGTACGCAGTCACTGCGTAGAGCCACAGGAGCAACTGTAAGTAAAACAGCAAACAGTAAATCAAAGGTCACATAGGCAGGGTCTGTTGGAAGGTAAGGATGCCAAAAGAACGAAAGTGTGAGCAATATTGCACAAAACCCAATGCAATAAATATAAAGTAAAGGAATAAAGAACAGTATGGAATGAAGTAAGGACTGCACTCGTTTGAGGTGACAGAGTAATGCGTCACAAAGGTGATGAGCCTGGAGTATAACAGTAGGGCTACACAGGTGAGTGTCAGGTTGTAGGAGGAACCCAGATGTTACAGTGGGCACTTACTGTGGTGTGGAAAGAGGGGAGAATGAGAGAAGGATCTAGTGTTGTGGAGCCTTCAAGAACAGTGTGGAGTAGTTGGTGCCCCCTCACAAATTTTCTTCAAGACTGTATTCCACATCTCAGACATAAGATATTTAAGGAGACACTTCACCTCTTCTCTGAGCAACAGTGCGCTCTCTGCCTGGGCCCACTCCAGCATAGATAAAACCTCATGAGGAGACTGGTGGGGGAGTTCGCTGCCTTCCACTTACGGGTGATCAGACGCTTTGCCTGAAGGAGGGCAAGATCCATGAACCGTATTGTCACCCTGTGTTTTTTTGTATGGCAGTACAGCCCCAGGATGTACGCCTCCCAACTGTAAGTCACAACAGTCCCCATAAGCCCCTTAAGTGTGCGATCACTTCTTTCCAATAGGTGTACAAATTCAACGTCATGTGCTGAACAACAGAGACTAGCACCATCTGTGTAGGAAAAGTAATGGTTTATTTTATTGGGAGTTAAGTATGTGCAATGCAGAATATAGAATTGTATTAATTTAAAACAGGCATTTTGGAACACTAATGAAAGATATGTTAAAATGTTCAATATTAGTACAAGTGCGGCCCAGTAGTACAAGCTCTGTATCCCAGTGTCTCTGCAATGTGGTGAGTCTTGGCAAGCCATCAGGTTTGGTGGCTTCCCGCACCTAGGATATGCGGGTATTGAACAACAAGATGTTGTGGGGGTTCCTGTTGCATCTCTTTCTAGAACTGGCTTAGTACACCAATAAAGGAAGCATGTCATAAAAATTGTCCTGGTGGGAGTTCAGAGCCAACCAGTAAGTCCTCGGTGGAGAGGAGAGTTTCATCCTGATATAGGTTCCCCAGATTGTGTAAGCCCGATTCCCCAAGGCAGGTGGACACTCTTTTGCATGGCATACCAAGGAATGGCAAAGCTGGAGCTTATGGTCTGGTTGATCGGGCAATACACAGGGCCCTGTGATAAACATAACCATTTAGGTATATTAAAAAAAGAATTGCTATATCAAAATAACTAACAACAAGGTCAGATGGGATGAGAAAAAAACACAAATAAAGTTTTCAGGCAAAATGGGAAGGGGAAATTGGATGTGGTTGGGCAACATAATAATAAAAGGTCTGGAAGCATCAGGGGGAACCAATCTGTATACAAAGGGTCAAGCAAAATATTCCAAAGTCAAAACTCAGTCCCATCATAAGAGTCCACAGCCAACTAAAATAAGAATGTGAGCCCTCCAAGCCACATGTAGTTTTGTAACCATAGTCCAGGCTTGGGTAACAAAGTCACTGGCCATCGTCACTCTTAGTCTTGATTACCATGTTCAAGTCCTCCTCCTATGTGGAAACAAATGTTGCTGGCTGGTATAGGACCAGGCACTCCATGAGAAGAGACAACATGAGGAGTAGCAGGGGAAACAGTGAGGACAGAGGAGGTTAGAGACAGGAAAACAGCAGGTTGGGTGGGTTTGGGAGCCAAAATAGACAATATAGCTGCAGTCAAGGTGGTGATGGTGGCAGTCAAAATTTCAAGCTGGCCAGACAGAGTTTAGTGGCGCAACTGCACCTCTCCCATTAAGTCCCAGATGTCCAGAGAGATCATTGCCTTAGCCTCCTGTATGGCCATCATCATGCTCTTGAGCACAGCCATAGGAACAGTCTGAGATGAGATGGATTATAAGAGGGATGTGGGGTGTCTGGGTCAGATGCTACCTTGAATCGTGGTCTTCTATGTCAGCAGTGGGAGGAGAAGTATTTGTATGGGGAACAGCTGAAAGCCCTAATGGAATAGAGGCCTCTGGAGTTAAGAATGGGCAGGCTAAGTTGGTGTAAGTGCCTGCTCTAGGGACTCCATTTCTATATGTTCTTGTAGGCCTACCCATTTCCCCTCCTTGAGGTGTTCAGCCTCCACCCAGTCTTTTTTTCTGATGATTGAGTAATTATCTGGGTGGGGACACTACAGCCGATTGTGGTTGGTTTCTCCTTCTCCTCACTTATAGTGTCAAACTAATGTGCCTGCCAGTTAGCTGAGGATTTTCTTTCCTGCCCTGGTCCTCCTGAAATGTTGCAGGGCCAGTCTGGTTCGCTGAAATGTGTAAATGAGAAATATATTTGTGATTAACAAATTACCCAAAAATAAAAGCAACAAAATACCAATTGCTGACACTGTAATACCTTGACCTAACTAATGGATATTCTGTGCAGTAAAATATAATAATTGTAAGTTAGATGTAATGTAATTAAGTAATTCACAAAAATGTTATGTTTTCACGCATTTTGAGTATGTTGAAGGTAATCGTAAAAATTTACGTTGTTTGAAACAAATACGTTAACAAAGGGAACTTCAGATTTTTGCCTGGGTGAAGCCACTGTTTCCATTACAATAAAGAATTGTTTATGCAGCACAGGACAAAGCATATGCACTTATGTAGTACTGCTATATATAAATTGTGCAATAATTTACATGACATTCTACAAACAATATGTGCTTTTACTACCATTTCATTATGTATGTAGTTTCTGAAGCAAGTTACACAACCCCATTTGTGGAATGAGAGCTACAAGTCCAAGAATCACTTGTGAAATAATTTAGCAGAATGAAATACTGACGCATAGAACCTAGAACCTTTGGAGCTATGGCTCAGTTTGCATTAAAGGTAACATATGACACATGACATGACATCTCTCTCACAACAAACTGTATGTAAAAAAATAAAGTATGTGTACTTTATCTGCCTCTCTGATACTCAAACTCTCACAGCTGAGCATGGAGGGTTGAGCAGGCAGCCTGTAAGCCCTCCAGTACAGCTGGGTCATGTTGGGGCACTGTGTAGGTGGCTGGAAAGACATACCCATAATGGGCATTATTGAGACTCATCGTTACAGATCATCCCAGCGTTTTTGGCACATATTGCCCCCCAGATTGTACACTCCAACTTCACTGCAGCATGTGGCAATGTCACTCCATATTTGGGCATACCATGTATTACTCACTGGCCATCTGGTCCCCCATTAAGCTGAGGGTACTTTGCAAGCACTCCCTCACTAATGATCTTCAATTCGGACTCCATGAAGGGGGTGCCTTCTGCTCAAGTCCCTCAGTCATGTTGGGTGCATAATTGATGCAAGGAGCAGCAAGATGGAGAAGGACGCTTCTCTGACTTAAGGATGGCACAGAATGAATTCAAAATGTCTGACTTCCTTTTCCTGTACATCATTTCCTATGCATTTATAGCAGGCAGTTTTCCACTTGACTGTGTAATCTCTAGTGCTGAGCGCAGAATGTGGAAGGCCAATACGTGGATATGGTCAGTATGAAACCTGATTAAGAGCTTGATTTAGAGTTTGGGGGAGGGGGTTAATCTGTCACCAATGAGACGGATATCCTGCCTGCGGTAATACGATTTCTTTTATTTAGCGCATGTTAATCATAATATGGCGAACGGACTATCTGTCATGTCTGTGACAGAGTAACCCCTCCGCCAAACTCTAAATCAGGCCCTAAGTTTAAAAAAAAATTATATTCCATGTGTTTGACCTCAGGTAGGATCAATTGTAAAAAATACAATAAAATTGTTAAATCTTGTTTGTTATACAATTATGTGTTATGTTTTAAAAAAAATTGATCTGGAACCCAATTTATGCCACATTTTAGTAGGTTCTTGTGTTGACCTTGTACTGGCAACACTAAGCCGTAACTGCTATTTACAAAGCCAAGCAAGGGGCAATTTGAACCGCTTTGTGTGCCATTGGTAAAAGAAAATACCTCAAAGCAAGCAGTACATAACAATGCCTTGCGCTACCTTGTATCGTGGATGTCTTCCATGGGTGGAACAAGGGCATTCCCATGCATCTACCCATGAATTTTGTCCTAATCCCAGATTTAAAAAGATATATCAATCTGAAATTTAGATAAAATGGTAATACTCCCTAACCCTGGCATAAGAAAGAGACATCTTTAAATTTCTCCTTGTTCCTCATTATTTCTATGCATGATGCATTCAGCATCACACTTACAGAGCGAAAAAATCCCCTAGGACGTTTTTGGGTAGAGGAAGGTATCCTTTCCTGCACAAAACAGCCCTGCACGTAACACAGGCACACTTTAATAATGAGCCAAGGGTGTCTGCATTGGCACTGCACTACCACAAGAGTAGCAGCACAGGTAGATAGCAGAAATAATACCTATTTTGTTGAATTTCTGGTACCTCCCTTTCACACA
Organism: Pleurodeles waltl; assembly: GCF_031143425.1. Lineage (NCBI taxonomy): Eukaryota > Metazoa > Chordata > Amphibia > Caudata > Salamandridae > Pleurodeles > Pleurodeles waltl. Next base: position 717,121,441 of record NC_090447.1, read on the forward strand.
ACACAGCAAGTTCACTTGCGACATACAGTTGTGTCAAAGATTATTAACTATGCCCCTTAGAGTTTGTACTTTATCACAACTACGTCATACTACCCTGCCCACAAAACTAAAGGTCATGCCCTCCCATTTTGAGTAATACAGAGCCTCACTATGTCTGTGTCAGACACTACTCTGCTGACGTAAAGCTCCAGTGGAATAAACCATTAAGTCCTGTCTAAGCTTTTGCCGTTTGTTGACCCCACAATGTAGAGTGTGTGGACAAATGTGAAGTGTTCACTGGCTGTCTCCCCCCACAAAACTGCTGGTAAGGGCCAGTGAAAAGGGGAAAATAAGCCATACCCAAGGCACATAAATCCTTTGGGGAGTTGGTACTTGATTATTTTTTGTGAACTACTAAATCCAAAATTACACATTTTTAATTGAATTAAAAATATATAGCAAAAATGTTAAACACCTGTAAGACTCCATCATGTTCACAGAGCCATCCCCCAAACTCTCAATCCATTAAGAGGAACCTTCGTAACAGCTGTTGCTGACAATGCTAGAGAATTCCCCTGGGTCAGGGGACATTTCAAAATTAGAGGCATAGTTACCCCATAAGGGCAAAGGAGCCCTTCGCTCCATTTCCCTGACTGACTAAAAGTACGTCCCACAAAGTATATGTTATGGACTATCTTTTAACTCTTGAAAACGGCATTTAATCACATACATTATAAAAGGTTGAAAGAGTTAAATTAGGATGGAATTTATGGACAGAGCGTTAAATGTCTACTAATCATCATTGACAGCAGACTGTCAAACCACATAAAGACTGTAAGCCAACTAGTAGCCCAAGAGAAAAAAGAATTTACTAGCCGAAACACACACCTGCATACCCTAGCCTCTGTTTAGGACAACACCCTGGTTCCCTGGATTTGAACTTTCATGAGGGTTCAGAGGTATGTGTAAGCTCTGTCGTACTGCAATGTTATGCAAAATACAAAAGGCCACTGTTATCTTGCACACAACTTTAGGGGACTACACCAGCACCCCCGTACTATCACAACATCTGAGTCACTACTTAAGGAGACTAAAAGTGTGCTCCATGATAGATTATGTACAAATGTGTACCCTATTGTACTTTCTCTGAGATACTGTGGTAGGATATATATAAGGTGTGAACAGATAGGGAGGGACTGTACACGCAGCATCACCTGACGAGAAAAATCATAAAACGTTGTGAATGACCCTATGTTGTATTTAGAGTACCTTATGTATTGCAAGCTACAAGCAGTATCTTTTAAGGTCATGTATGTAGCTAAAGTAGGATTCATTTGGCATGGTTGTGGAAAAGACCATCAAGTGTGAATATTATGCCTGAATGGTGAGAGAGTACTTACCAAGAAGCCACATGTCTCCAAATTCCTCAACAACCAAACAACATGCAAGAAGTGATCTGCAGAAAAAGAAGCTGGCCTGTGTGCTGACTGGAAACACGCCATACTCTTCTGTGAAGCAGCCACTGGCATTACACATAGTCTGCATGTTCATAGTCATCAGTGTCTCTTGTGGACAAGTTGTGATATGTGGTAAAATACCTGAAGTGCCACATAGGTGCAATCAATAGCACCTAGCACATTTAGGAAGTGGGATATGCTACAAAATTGCCTAGCAACCCTGTGCCTTCCCACCAGTGAAAATGGCATGCCTATGTAGAGATGCAAACTTCAATTGATGCATCTCAGGACCTGGTACAAGCATCACATTGGTTTGCCTGTGATGTGCCTACAATGTCACTGGATGTCCTCTGAAAAGATCCAGAGGTAGTATCTTCTCATAGACTGGGATAACCTGGGAGTGGCATGTATCTGAGTCCAGATTCTGGCCTCACTCAGAAACCATGTCCAAAGTGACATCAGTTGAAAAGCGCAATCTGGAAATAACTTCTTGGCTGGACATCCCAAAGATGTTAATCCTTTGCCTAAAAATCCTCTCTGTTCTCCCCCTCCACCTAAAATCATTCATTCACAAAATAAGGGGCAAACCCATACGCACATTCTGACACAGTAAAAGCTCTAAAAGTTTGTTTGTGTATTCAGCCGGGCTGTGTTTGGCTGCTGGGCTAACAAGATTCCGGTGGTGATGGGTGGGGAATTATACAAAAAAAAAGCCTCATATATTTATCAGGTGTGCGGAAAGTGTTTGAAACAATGTTAGATATCTGAGTTTTAAATGAGTTTTCAACTTATGACTCACATTCATTCACATTCGAACAGACTGAAAAAACAAAATACAGAAAAGTTAACTCAATATAAGTTTTTAGTGTTGAAATGTCACAACATATCAAATGATATTATTGTTGACATGTGTAAAAAAAACATGAATATGTACCACAAACCAAAAATTAAAATATATATATTTCTAACAATTTTAATTAATTTTCTTTGTGAGTAAAATAAAGGTGATACTAACCCTAAATCCTGTAAGTACCGCCATATAAGGTCTTGACTTCATACATTTTTTGGTTTTGACTAGTACTAGCTATATAAATGGAGTCTGTAAATAACAATGCAGTTTTGTGGGTGTGCTTGGGTCATCTATAAAACCTTCCCAACTCCTCCGAAACCAACTCCTTACTCATCTCCATGCCTCCCACATTTAATCCAAAGTTTTGACCGTTTTCCCCCTACCTTCATATGTGTGTCTCTCTCTCTTTGAGTACTCTAATGTGTAGTTACGTGGCCATACTCTTCAGTGGCCTAACAAACTGCACAGATAAAATTACAGGACAGGTGGAGGCTTAAGACTCCAAAAGTAATTTGTGAATATCATTTTGTATACTTGTGGTAATACTACAAAAATATACAACAAAACATAGTTTCTCAATAAGGACTCTGCCTGTCCTATCGTTTTCTGTGTGGTGTGCTCTGCCCCAAGAGTGGACTTTCCTCTATGGGTGCAGACTCTCCCCTATGAGTGCGGAGAATCCGCCACAATGCAATGTCTCTGCAGTAGTAAAGATACTACCTCCAAAATCACTAATGTAGTTTGTGAATAAGAAAAAATCCTAAACTTACGCAAAAGTTAAGTTTACCTTTGTAAATCAAGCCGTTTGCCCAAGTACAATATTACCAAATGAAGGGCATGATTTAGATAATGGTGGATGGGTTCCTCTGTCACAACGGTGTTGGATATTCCATCCACCGAAAACTAAATCCCATAGGATATAATGGGATTTAGATTTTGGCGGACAGGATATTTGTCACCATTGTGAAAGAGCAACTCGTCCGCCAATATCTAAATCAGGCCCTAAGACAGGGTGACAGCGTGAAGCATAAATAGAGCATGGTACTTGCATTTATTTAGAGTTTCATAGTCTGACAAGGTGCTATTGTGAAATGGTGCATGGATAGCAAACTACACTATAGTTTGGGCTTGGTTGGAAGGATTCTGTATTGCATTATAGCCTATGGGGGAAGTGTTTTGATGTTGTGTATGATGATCAGAATTGTGTCCTTATCCTCACATCTTTTGCTGTGATTAAGTGTGTTTTGTAGTAAGGGATATTGGCCCTCATTATAATATTGGTGGTAAATCCCATTTACCGCCACTCTGACTGCTGCCAACATACCGCGGCGGCGGTGAATATCTGTTCACCATATTATGACACACACACACTAATCCGTCACTATTCAGCCACAGACACAAGTCCGCCACACCAAAGGTCAGTGATAAACTGGCTGTATCAAAACTCGCACCGTTACGCCAACAGAACTACACCCATCACATTATGACCCAGGAATCAGCATGGCACACATTCAACCATGGGAAACAATTGCCGGTACATACCGCAGCGCTAAAAATACACACACACACATACAAAACAACACTACATTGGTCAATTTAAATAACACACCTGACACCCATACACACACCACACCACTATAAAACACACACCCACAGCCCTTTACCATTACAAACCATTGGCACAAGACTGACACCAAGACCACTGACACAACTACATACACACACCACATACACCCATACATCCTTCATGCACCCCACTTCACACATCCCAACACATTACCCAGCACACCCTCACCCACACAACGCACACAACACCCATGGCACCACAAAGACACCCCAGATTCTCAGGGGAGGAGCTAGGGGTCATGGTGGAGGAAATCATCCGGGTAGAGCCACAGCTGTTTGGAGCACAGGTGCAGCAGATATCCATTGCAAGGAAGATGAGCTATGGTGAAGGATCGTGGACAGGGTCAACGCCGTGCGACAGTACCCAAGAACCAGGGATGACATGAGGAAGAGGTGGAACGACCTACGGGGGAAGGTAGGTTCCATTGCAGCAAGACACCAACTCATTGTATAGAGGACTGGCGGTGGACCCCCACCTCCTCCCCCACAATTAACGACGTGGGAGGAGCAAGTCTTGGCAATCATGCATCCTGAGGGCCTGGCCGGAGTAGCAGGTGGACTGGACTCCGGTAAGTCAACCCTTTACTACTGTCACTCCCCTACCTGAATGCCCTCACATACCCACACCCTCACACTTGCTCCAATCACTCCACCAACTCCCACACACCCCACCATCACATATCATTCATCCCAATGCCAAGCCCTGCATGCCATACCAATGCATGGACACCACTCACAGACCTGCATGGACCTATCACTAAAGCATGCACACTAGAGAGAATCAGCTAGCCCACCACATACCAACTTACACAAGTGAAAGCTGCCAGGGCGAATACAACCAAACCGGGCAATCCACTGATGCACAATATGTCACACACAGAAACACTAACACTGCATTTACATCCCCACGGGTACCCCAGCCAATGTCAGAGGCAAAGAGGTTCCAGCACTATCCAGTCCCCACACAGAAAAGACCCACAGTGATGACAGCAACTCTGGTCGCCTGGACCTGGATGACTAACCTGACCCATCAGGGACCTCTGGACAGTCGGTTACCCAGCCACAGTCACACACCAACACAGAGCCTCCCCATCAGGAAACAGCACCACAGCACCCACCCTGCATACCCATACCTCTGTCCCTAGGACACATCAATCAGCAGTGTGTCCACCTCTACAGGGACCACAGGCTACTCCTTGCACCCAAGGCAATCAGGGGCCTGAGGTCAGTGGCAGTGGGCACACGGCTCAGGGGACAGAGGCCCAGGACAATAGGGAAACTGGGAGGACTGCTGTGCGCCAGGGGGAGGACAGGCCCAGGGAAGCGACTCTCCAGGAGGCACTTACAGAGATACTGGGAGCATACCAACATTCCCAGGATACACTGGGCCAGATCCTGGACAACGTGCAGGAGAACAGGCGGCTGCAGGACGAACAGTACCAGGGGATCAGGGAGCCCTCCACATCCAACGGCGCTAGTGGACAGGAGGCCCCTCCACAGGACCAACAGGTCACCAGCACCCCTCTCCCTGCAGAAGGAGAACCACCCCACAAACGTTCCCTGCGATCCAGGCAGAAGCCAGAGACTATTGCCAAGACCCCCACCAGGAAATGAGACTCTCCTGATTGCCACCCTTGTGCCCCACTCTGTCACCCTGTCCACCTTAAACTGCCATTGCTCCCCTTCCTATGTCTCCTTGGACAATGCACCTGTGCTACCAATAGATTGGAACAATACCCCGGCCTTTCCTCCATCATCACCCCAGCCCATTGCACTTGCCACTCTACCTCTTAGCACTTAAATAAACACACTTTAAAAAAATACAAGTATGGAGTATGTTAAACTTATTTTAGAATGTATTGGTTTAACCAGGTTCAAACATTGCAATTCAACTGTACAGTAATGTTCAAATAGGAAAGACCTGTAGTTGGCTGCAGTGATCACACCAGGAGCGATAGTGGGGCACCAACATCTGCAAAATGAGTTGCCAAGGGGTATAGTGAGTGGGCATAGAAGTGGGAAATAACAGCATGCTAGTGACAAAGATAAACCGTAAATTGAAAATGAAATATGAAGTAACACTGTCTTACCTGTGTGTCATTGGAAGTATTGTCAAATCACTGCAGTTCTGTTGTCCTCATCCTCTGCCTCCTCATCCTCAATGTCCACAGGGTCCACTGCTGCCACACGGCCATCTTCAGCCTCCTCCTCCTGCAGAAAAGACACATGACATCCGAGGGCCAGGTTATGCATCATGCAGCATGCCACGATTATCTGGCAGACCTTCTTGGGTGAGTAGCACAGGGATCCACCTGTTAGATGGAGGCACCAAAACCTGGCCTTCAGGAGGCCGAAGGTACGTTCGATAATCCTTGTTCGTCCATGTGCCTCATTATCACGTTCTTTTGACCTTGTCCTGGGATTCCTCACAGGGGTCAGTAGCCATGATAGGTTTGGGTAACCAGAGTCAACTGCAAATATCGAGGGACAACATTTAGCCCACACTATCGCATATGGCCCACACCATATCCCCAACATCTACTGGGTGGGAACCAGGGCTCACCTATTAGCCACACCCTGTGCCTCTGTATTTGGGCCATCACATTTGGGATGCTGCTATTACTCAGGATATAGGCATCATGCACCGATCCAGGATACTAAGTGTAGACATGGGAGAAGTACTGGTCCGCCAAGCACACCATCTGGACATTCCTTGAGTGAAAACTCTTTCAATTTCTGGACACCTGTTCATTTTGCCAGGGGATAAATGCAATATGTGTATTGCCCCAATGATATTGGGGATATGTCCCATTGCATAGAAGTCAGCTTTCACTGTGGCCAAATCCTCCACTTTGGGGAAAACAATGTAGCTGCACACGTGTTTAATTAGGGCAGGCAACACTCTTGTTAGCATTATTGAGAACATTGGCTGTGACATTCCTGCTGCAAAGCCCCCTGTCACTTGGAGAGAACCAGTTGCTAAGAAATGGAGCACAGATATGACTTGCACAAGAGGGGGGATCCCAGTGGGGTGAAAGATAGCAGATATCAGGTCAGGCCCCAGTTGGGCACACAGCTCTGTGATTGTGGCCCTGTCAAGTCTATAGGTGAGGATAATGTGCCTGTCCTCCATTGTTGCCAAGTCCACCAGGGGTCTGTGCACTAGGGTATGTCTCCAGCTCCTATTCATCTGCAGCGGTAGCAATCTATGGGGCAAAAGAGTGAGGAGCTGGTCACAAACTGTACATCGTAAACACAACAGTACAATGCATGATGTTAAATTTCAATGTATGAGTGGCATTTGTACTGTATGTCCAATTTTGAACTGTGACGCAGTTATTATCCAGGGCCTGCCTCCCCCCCTGAAATGGCATCCGCCTGTCCTGTGTGGAGGGACAGGTGGAAGTGAGGTAATTCCGCTGATGTTGTGCGCCGTTGCGGTAGGCGGTCGGGAAGCGCCGGGCAACTCCTCATTGGTTATTATTTGTCCCTATGGGGTACAGTGGCCAATGGTGATGTACGCCGGTGGTGACGGTATGCACCACTGTGAACGTGACCACCATTTTCTATCTGATCACTCACTTGCTACCTGACCTTCAATAGGAGAGGACCTAAACTGCATGTGCTGCTGTGACCTGTGACTGGAACCTACCATGGCTCGTGTGACTGGGGAAAGGGCCCCTGCCTTCACCTCGACGGAGTTGGAGTGACAGGTGGATGGGGTCCTACCCCAGTACAGGCTGCTGTATGGGCCTCCAGACCAACATGTGTGTACACTGTGAGCATGATGTATGGGGCATGAATGCATGGCGTGGTGTGTGTGAAGGCCTCATGTAGAGAGGGTCAGTGGATGTCCCCTGGGCGACGTGCAACTTGTGTGCTAGGCCCTGTGTGTGCAAATGGTGATGTGAAGGGGTATGGTGGGCCACAAGTGTAACAGTCAGGACAGTCTGACTGATACCTTTTCCTGTGTGTATTTCTCTGCAGGTCAGTGCCTATCAAAAGAAGAATATATGGTGTGCCATCGCCAAGGACGTGCGGACCCTGGGGGTCTACGGCAGGTGGAGCACCCACTGTCGGAAACTGTGGGAGGACCTGAGACGCTGGGCACAGAAGACGGTGGTGGCCCAGCTGGGGATGGCCTCCCAACGAGGAAGGGGTACCCGTCGAACCCTGACCCGCTTGATGGCCTGCATACTGGCGGTGGCCTATCCGGAGCTGGATGAGTGCTTGAGGGCATCACAGCAGCCTCAAGGGGGTAAGTACAGTTCCCATCGTTACAACTTACGCATGGTAGGGGGGTACCCGGGTAGGAGATGTGTGTCAGTGGGTGCCCCTAGGCCAGGCCTAACATTGCAGCGTAGGTCTCCTGGTGGCCAGGGTTCTGAAGTGATAATCCTGCTACCTACCTTGTAGGCATCCACTGCTGGTCAGGGCTGTGTGGGTCCCAGGTGTGTGGGTCCCGGTGATGGAGGGAGCTGCATCCCACAGGACCCAGGAGGCAGAGTCCACCGACAGTGAGGGAACCAGTGGGACGGAGGGTGAGGGGAGCACCACGGCGGAGACAGGAGGGGACAGTTTGGACACAGATACTTCCTCCGATGTAAGCTCCCTGGTGGTGGCAGACACTTCTGTGACCACCCCAACTACAGGTACAGCCGCCACCCCTGTACCAACACAGCCCTCCCAGCAGCCTCTGAGCGAGTTGCCTGTGCCCACTTACCCAGGAAGGTGTGCATCTCCTTCACCCCAGGCACCTCAGGCCCTGCCCCAGTTAGCCCTGCTGCCCTGAGTGAGGAGGCTATTTACCTCTTGAGATCCATCTCTGTAGGGCAGTCAACCATTGTGAATGTCCTCCAGGGGCTGGCAGCCCAAATGCAACAGACAAATGCGTTCCTGGAGGGCATTCACGATGGCTTGGCAGCCCAACAGAGATCAATCCAGGCTTTGGCCTCCTCTCTGATGGCAGCCATTGTCCCTGTTTCCACCCTCCAACTTCCTCTTCCCAAACCCATTCCCCTCAACCCCAACCTATCCCAAGCACACAAGCAGACGAGCATGCACACAAGACAACACACAAGAGTGGCACAGGCAAACATAAGCACCACACATCATCCCACAGGTACTCACACAAGCTCCATCCCCATGCAGACATACCAACATCCATTGCGTCCACTGTGTCCCCCTCCTCCCCCACCTCCCTCCCAGTTCCATCTACCCTCACACCTGCATGCACTACGCCATCATCCACTACCAGCATCACCACCACACCTAGCAGAACACACATCCCACACAGACACTACTACAACAGCCATGCACACGTCCCCTGTGTCCTGTCCCACTGTGTCTGTGTCCCCCACTTCCATGGTACACAAACATAAGCACTCAGACACCACACAGCCATCCACCTCACAACAGCATCCAGCCCATGCACTTGCACCCAAAATCAGCAGACAGGCACCTCCTACAACTACTCCCTCTTCCTCTACTCTCAAACCTTCCCCCTCTGCTCACCCCAGTGCCATAAGAAAATTTTCCTCCCAACCATTGAACTCTTCCCTACCCCTCCCCCCTGTCCTTCACGTATGGACAGGGTGCCAAAAACCCAGGCAAGTACATCAGCCACCCAGCCCATGGGACAAGTAGTCTCCACACTCACTCGTGGTGGGAAAGGATCCAGGGCACCAACCAGCCACAAAAAAAGTGTGCTTTCCCCAGCTGCTGCCCGGAAGGGTAAGGAGCCTGCCCCAGCTGCTGCCCGAAAGGGCAAGGAGCCTGCCCCAAGTGCTGCCAGGTAGGGCAAGGAGCCTGCCCCAAGTGCTGCCAGGAAGGGCAAGGGGCCTGCACCAGCAGGCAGGAAGGACAAGGGGTCTGGTGCAGGGACTCAGTCAGAACGCACACCACCAACTATGGTTGTGCAGCCGTCTGAGGCTGCAGGGAATGGGCTGGAGCTTCTCCCACCACCAGCAGCAGCGGCAGCACCGCCACCACCAGCAGTGGGCAGCCATCTAAGGCTGCAGGGGATGGGCTGGAGCTTCCCCCCACCACAGCAGCAGCAGCAGCACCGCCACCACCAGCAGTGGGCAGACATCCAAGGCTGCAGGGTATGGGCTGGAGCTTCCACCCACCACCTCCAGCAGCAGCACCAACACCAGTGAGCAGCCATCCGAGGCTGCAGGGGATGGCCTGAAGCCGCCCCCCCCACCAGCGGGTGCAGCAGCACCACTACCACCACTGAGCAGCCACCACCGCCAGTGGACAGTCTGTAGTCCTGCCTCCATGGGCTACTGTGCGGCCTGCCCACTGCAAATCCTGTGGGAATGACACCCAGCTGAGAGACTGTGACGTTGCACTCCCTAGGATCAGAGGCGCAGGGCACGATGTCCCCTCCAGAACCAGTGGGTAAGCCACCCACTCACCCCATCCTCCCCAGGGTCAGAAGAGCAGGGCACAATGCCCCCTCCAGAACCAGTGGGTAAGCCACCCACTCACCCCATCCTCCCCAGGATCAGAATCACAGGGCATGATGCCCCCTCCAGAACCAGTGGGCAAGTCACCCACTTGAGAGACTGTGGCTTGGCACTCCCCAGGACCAAGCACAGTTCATGTTGCCCACTCCAGAGCCAGTGGGCAAGTCACCCACTTGAGAGACTGTGGCCTTTCACTCCCCTGGACCAAGCACAGGGCATGTTGCCCCCTCCAGGACCAGTGGTGATGTTCCATCTGCCGGCTTAGGTGCCCCACCATTACCTGCCCCCCTGAGGTGCCTGCCTATTTTCCAACTGATGCCCCTGCAGTGTTCTCTCCGTGTTGGTGCAGGTGACAAGTGGGGCGTTGGACTTTGGCCTGTGGCCCACGCACAATACGGACTGGGCAGTGTCCCTTGAACTGTACATCTACAGTCTATGTATACCATTAGATAGAATTTTCGTATTTCTTCTGTATTTATATTATTACACTCACTTTTTATCAGTTCCTGTAGTCTTTGCATTATTCCTGAGGGGCACAGGGTAATTATGTTTTATTATGGCATCTGATTGTGTGCATGGTGTTAGGGGTGGGGGGGTGTTGTGCGTGTGTGTGTCACTGTCATTTTCCCCCCCCCTCCCTTGCGTGCTAGGCGGCTGTACTCACCATCATCGTCTTCGCCGTCGTTGGTGTTCGTGGTGGAGTAGGACGTAGAAGAGCATGGGGAAGATCTAAAGTTCATGCTCCATGGCAGCGTGGTTCTTCCCTGTGTCTCCCAAGGTCAGTCCATTCCCTTCTGTGTTCTGTTTCTTCCAGGCTTTTGATGACGTTGGTACCACCCAGGAAAACGTGGCGGATTTGTGTCTCTTAATATGGTGGGTGGAACATTGACTTCCGCCTGGCTGTAGGCGGCTACCGCCGTGGTTGGCTGTTGTTTCCACCCTGGCGGTCGGTGTGGTAAAGTGGCTGTCTATCTGAGTTCACATCGCCATGGTCATAATTTGGCGGTAGTTACCACCAGCCTGTTGGCAGTAATACTGCCACTTTATCACCGACCGCCAGGGTTGCAATGAGGGCCATAGGGCTTTATGCATCACATTATTATTGTGTATGGTTGGAAAAGTGTATGTTGTGAGTCTAGACTATGTGGAAAGTCATTTGGTGTGCTTCATAGGTACCAGATTGCAGTTCTTGTTTCACTATAAATGGGTAGCTATGTTTAAGCCTAGAGTGGACTGAAGTGGAGTAGGAGGCAGTTGGACGCATGGTTTTCCCCATCATACTGTGGTAATTGGGTGGGCATAGTACTGAAACATCTGATGCTCGCATTTCCTTGTGTAGGCAATTGTATCTGTGTGTATCATTCTGCAACATCTGTTTTGGAAGAACTAGGTCTTTACTTTATTTTTTCTGTTTGCTGATAGCAAATTCTGTTATTTTGCGTCAAACACTGGTATGATCGGTCTCCATGGGTAAAGTTGTAAGACCTGTTTTGCTATCTCATTTTGATTCTTTTGCAGTCTTTGTACAGGAAGAACAGGGCACCTACATCAAAACCATTTGCTTAATCCAGACAAGTTGACAAGGGTGAAGGTCATTTGTAGTTTGTGGGGGAAACCTAGGTCATGGAGGACGTGTTCAAGAGAGTTTTACATTGTGTAGAAAGCTCTTCTTGTCACTTGTTTCCTAGGGAAACCATGTGATGAATTCTGGATTTCCTACTACAGGTGATGTCATTAATGGTGGGTTAAGTTCCTGGGGGTTGTATATTATTGATTGGTAGTTTTTTTATTCTACACAGATTATAATCTCAGTTTTGAAAAGTACGTTTATGATGGTTACAGAACATTCATTGATTGATGGATGGGACTTAGTAGCTGAATCCCAAAGAGCTTATGTCCTCAGCATTTTCAGTTTAGTTTCAAGATGATCTGTTTATATTTGGAATTGTTGTAACAAGTTAGGTTGGAGGTTTTGAAGAACTCCAGTACCAAGGAGGGGTCTATGTTGAAGATGGGCATGAAAATGATCAAGCCTTGAGGTGCACCATAGTTGGTTTTAAAAGTAGCAGACGTAAATGTGTACCACAAGATGCCTTATGGGCATTTAGAGATGCAGGCTAGGATGCTTCCTCCGAAGCCAGATTCCTCTAATCTCCCTAGCAGAGTTTGGTGATGTGCCATATCAAAGGTGGTAGATGAAACTAACAGTGGTAGTGCAGCCACTCTGTCTCTGTTACAATTGTTTTCAGGTGATTCTAGCAGGCTTTCAGGGCATATTTTGTGCCTCTGTTCGGCGGAAGACCATTTGATGTTTATGGAATAGGTTATTCCTATGGAGTTGGAGTTCTGAGGGAAGGAAGCTATTTCCACCAGTTTTCTTAAAAATTGGCCTATTGAGATTGGCTGGGTCTTATGGGTTGAGGTTCTTCATTTTGATAGTGAGAGATCTTGAAGACTGAGAGGATGGTCTCTGAAATCAGAAAGTTGTAAATTATTATTTGCAAGGATGTAGCAGTTGTGGCGAGTAGGATGTCGAGGAAGATTTCTGCTGGGCAGGGATTGAATGGGAAACTAACTAACTGGCTTGGCATGATCAGTTCATTGAATTGGGGTTTGCAAATGTATTTGAAAGTACTCCAAGACTGTTTGCCAGTGTAATTTCTCCTGTTTGTCTTGGTCTCTGGTTGTTGCTCATCCTACTCCTCAAGTTATTAGCTTTTGAGACTTGTACATTTGTGACAGCACCAGAGAAAACCTGTCAATGCTGGATTTTTATTGCTGTGCACTGTGAGCTGTGGAACTCTGAGACTATCTAATGTAGTTCATTTGAATTTAGAAACCTTTTGTGGCACTGGAAGGATGTGTTTTCATTTAGGTTCTCTATTTCTTCCAGTCAATTCTGTCTTTAATTCATTATTTTGTAATTCTGAGAGAGCTAGGTGTGGAAGTGTTTCACTTATGTTATTTGTTTTGGCAAAACGATTTTGGAAAATTAGGACTGAATTGCTGAGAGTTTTTTCAGTGTCTGTACAAAGTCCGTTTAATGTTCACAATTAAGGAGCTGAGGTGGGAGCCGCTGCAGATTATGAGTGTAGAAGTGTAATTGCTGAATGTTGTGATCAGTCTTAGCTGAGTGGAACGTGCATTCAAGGTATAGTTTATTGGTCCAGAGGCAAGTTGGGAAAAGTTTATGGACCTATAGGTTTGTTATGAGGGCTGTCAGTTGGGTGAATTCAGGGTGTTCAAACTAGATGCCAAAGTTTCCCAAGGTAGATTTTGGTGGCTTACTGTGATTTCAGAGACCGCATCTAAGAAATTGTCTGTGAGTGTTCCATTGCTCGTCAGAAGTCCTATTGTATCTACAGGAAAGTCCACATGGATGCAGCTAAAGGGGAACAGCGGACAAGAAGTGATTTACATTTGTTCATGACACATTCCTAAAACCCTGAGGTCTATAAGGTGTTTTTTAACATAACTGCTTACCTTCTTGCAATCATCTTGGGGCAGATGTCGGTGAGGATTCCCTATCTAGATGGGATGCCTTCATTGAGGATTCAGGATGGGTCGTCACCTAACCATGTTTCACTGATGACCATAAAATGCAGCTTTGAGTCACAAATAAAGTTGTATAGATTTAGGTAAATCTTAGAAGACAATGTTTTAGTTGGGAAGGAAGTAGAGGAAATTCCTGGTAAGGGGCAGCTGGGTGCTCAGCAGTAACAGGAAGGCTAGGAATGAAAGTTGAGGTAGAGAGGAAGGCTTGCTTTCTTTCTCCAGCAAGTGAAGAAGAGTCTTAACAATGTTAGAGGCAGAAGGAAATGAGGTTTGGTGATGTTGGATATTGTCAGAAGGCATACAACAGTTGTGAAAGGAAAAAAGTATCTGTGATGACAAGAGGACAGAAGTGATGAGAAATAAAGGCAAGAGAGGAGAGTGTCAGGCTGAGGAAGGGAAGATGTGTTGGGTAAGTCCATTACCTCTGTAGGTTTGGTAAGGAGTAAAGGGGTGTGTTTTGGTAGGATACAGAAGGTTTATAGGGCCTGAAGTGCTATTCAAAAGTAAAGAATAGTTGTGATTCACAGGGAGTGAGAAGAGGTTTGGAGAAGGTTGGTACAAGTGGCCAAGAGGAAGGATGTCAGGTAAGACAGGAGGATGGATGTTTGGTAAGACAGGAGGATGTGAAGAGGTTAAGAGGTGGAGGGGGGCTTGGAAAAGGATGCGAGAGCAGATAAGAGGAGGTGTGTCAGACAGTTCCACATTGGACAATTGAAACTACACACACCTGACACACATACACACACCACACCCACACACCCACACCACTATAAAACACCCACCCACATTACCCACAACCCCTTACAGCAAAAAAAAGATATCAAGCAGAGAGAGACAAGCCAGGAGCACCCACTCAATCAGGGGCAGAATACATCATCATCCATACACCATCCATGCACCTCACAACACAACACCCCACACATCCTCACACATACCACTCATACCACATCCATGACACCCCAAAGACACCCCAGGTTTTCAGAGGAGGAGCTAAGGGTCATGGTGGAGGAAATCACCTGGGTAGAGCCACAGCTATTTGGATTACAGGTGCAGCAGATGTCCATTGCAAGGAAGATGGAGCTGTGGCAGAGAATCGTGTACAGGGTCAACGCCGTGGGACAGCACCCCAGAACAAGGGATGACATCAGGAAGAGGTGGAATGACCTACGGGGGAAGGTGCGTTCTGTGGTTGCAAGACACCAGGTAGCTGTGCAGAGGACTGGCGGTGGACCCCCACCTCCTCCCCCACAACTAACAAAATGGGAGGAGCAAATCTTGGCAATAATGCATCCTGAGGGCCTCGCAGGAGTAGCAGGAGGACTAGACTCTGGTAAGTTAAATCTTTACTATTATATCCCCCTGCCTACCTGCATGCCATCACAAACTCCTACCCCTACCTTCACCCCATCACTCCACCACCTCACATATACCCCACTATCACAGCCCACCCATCCCAATACCAAGCCCTGCATGCAACACCAATGCATGGACACGCATCACAGACCTGCATGGAAACCCATCACCACAGCACGCACACAAGAGAGAATCACCTAGCCCACAAAATCACCACGCACACAAGGCAAAGCTGACAGGGCAAACACAGCCATACAGGGAAGCCCACCCATGCACAAGATGGCACATGCAGATACAATAACATTGCATTTTCATCCCCACAGGACCCCTACTCAAAGTCACCGGAGAAGAGGTGCCAGCAACATACAGTCCCCCCCAGAAGAGACCCACAGTGATGACAGCAGCTCTGCACGCCTGGATCATGATGACCAACCTGGCCCATCAGGGACCTCTGGACAGTCGGTTACCCTGCCACACTCCCATACCACCACAGAGCCTCCCCCCTCAGGAAACACCAGCACAGCACCCATCCAGCGGGCCCATACCACTGTCCCCAGGACACATCAATCAGCAGTGTATCCACAACTACAGGGACCCCAGGCAACCCCACAAACACAGGGCGATCAGGGACCTGGGGTCAGTGGCAGTGGGCACACGGTTCAGGGGACAGAGGCACAGGACAAAAGGGAAACTGGGAGGACTGTTGTGCGACAGGGAGAGGACAGGCCCAGGGAAACCACTTTCCAGGAGGCCCTCACCAACATCCTGGGAGCATACCACCATTCCCAGGAGACCATGGGCCTGTTAATGTACAAGTTGCAGGAGACCCAGCGCTGCAGGAGGGGCAGTACCTGGGGATCAGGGAGGACCTCAAAAACATCTACACCATCCTGGTCATCATTGCAGGGGTGCTGGCTGACATGGGGTGACCTTTGGAGTGACCTTTGGTGAGCAGCAGTACAGATAGCAGGAGGCAAAGTGGGGCACAGATATCTGAAAATAGAGATGCCAAAGGGTACAGTAAGTGGCCATAGACATAGGGAAATCAGGCTGCCATGTACAATGTCCAACATAAAACTGGAAAGTAAATTGAAGTTACAGTGTCTTACCTGTGTGTCACTGGAAGTACTACTGAATTATATTACTTCTGTTGTCAACATCTTCTTCCTCTGCCTCCTCTTCCTCACTGTCCACAGGCTCCTCCACTGCCACAAGACCATCTCTAGGCTCATCTTCCTGCAGAAAAGGCACCTGGCGTCTCAAGTCCAGGTTGTGCAACATGCAACATGCAACAATGATCTGGCACACCATCTTGGGTGAGTAGTACAGGGATCCACTGCACCGGAACCTGGCCTTCAGGAGGCCGAAGGTCCTTTCAATAATCCTCCTTTTACACCCATGTGCCTCATTGCAACGTTCCTCTGCCCTTGTCCTGGCTTTCCTCACTGGGGGTCAGTAGCCATGAGAGGTTGGGGTAACCAGAGTCACCTGCAAATATCGAGGGACAACTGTTAGACACACACTAACCCTTAGGGACAACCCCATACCCAGACACCTACTTATACTGGGTGGGGACCTTGGGCTCACCTATTAGCCACACCCAGTGTCTCTGGAGATGGCCCATCACATATGGGATGTTGCTATTCCTCAAGATAAATGCGTCATGCACAGAGCCAGGATATTTGGCATTCACATGAGAGATGTACTGGTCCGCCAAACACACCATCTGCACATTCATAGAGTGATAGCTTTTTCTCTTCCTGAAAACTTGTTCATTTCTCTGGGGTGGGGACAAATGCCACATGTGTACCATCAATGGCACCAATGATGTGGTGGTATGTCCCAGGGAATAAAAGTCAGCTTTCACTGTGGCTAAATCCTCCACCTGGGGTAATACGATATAGCTGTGCATGTGTTTCAGCAGGGCTGACAACACTCTGGTCAACACATTGGAGAACATTGGCTGAGACATCCCTGATGCCAAGCCCACTGTTGTTTGGAAGGAACCGCTTGCCAGGAAATGGAGCACTGACAGGACCTGCACTAGAGGGAGGATACCTGTGGGCTGGCGGATAGGTGAAATCAGGTCTGGCTGCAATTGGACACACAGTTCTTGGATTGTGGCCCGATCAAGTCTGTATGTTATGATAATGTGTCTGTCCTCCATTGTCGCAAGGTCCACCACGGGTCTGTACACCGGAGGATGTCACCATCTCATATTCAGCCTCAGCTGTTGAAGCCTATGGAAGAAAACGGTGAGCAGAAGGTCATATTCACACATCTATTGCACTAATGATGATTTTGTTCCTTTACAGAACCAGTATGTGAATCCGACAGTCAGTTACTGTGCCAGGGTCTGCTGTGACGCAGTTAGGTGCTATGCCTCGTGCCCTCCTGAAATGGCAGCTGCCTGACCGGTGAGGAGAAACAAGTGGAAATGAGGTAATTCTGCTGCCGTTGTGCGCCATTGCTGTAGGCCAATGGTGATGTACTCCGGCGGTGACTGTACATTTCCTATCTATTCACTCACTTGCTACCTAGCCATCAACAGGAGAGGACGAGAGGACCTACACTGCAAGTGCTGCTGTGACCCGTGTCTGGAAGCGACAATGGCTCATGTGTCTGGGGAAAGGGCCCCTGCCTCCACTGCAGAGGAGTTGGAGAAACTGGTGGATGGGGTCCAACCCCAGTACACGTTACTCTACAATTCTACAGACAAACAGGTGAGTACACTGTGAGCATGATGCGTGGGCCATGAGTGCTGTGTGTATAAGCCACATGTGGGGGGGGTGAGGGGTCCTGGCCAGAGTGCTGCATGTATGGTGGTTAATGTATGTGCGTAAGGGGATGGGAAGGATATTGCGGGCCATGAGTATGACAGTCCGGACGGTATGACTAATCCTTTATCTACTGTCTTTTCCCAGCAGGTCAGCGCTCACCAGAAAAAGGGTATTTGGCGTGCCATTGCCAAGGAGGTGCAGACCCTGGGGGTCTTTGACAGGTGGAGCACCCACTGCCGCAAAAGGTGGGTTGGACCTGCGCCGCTGGGCAAAGAAGACGGTGGAGGCCCAGCTGGGGCTGGCCTCCCAACGAGGAAGGGGTGACCGTCGCATCATGACCACCCTGATGTTCTACATCCTGGCGGTGGCCTATCCGGAGTTGGATGGGCACTTAAAGGCATCACAGCAACCACAAGGGGGTGAGTATAGAATAAGAATCCTGACTTTGCACGCGTTGAGAGTTACCTGGGTGGGGGATGTGGGCTTTGGGTGCCCTTAGGCCGGGGCGAAGATGGCAGGGTAGGTCCCTTGTTGGGCAGGCTCAGAATCACTCCTACCCCAATAATGTTAGTGGGCATCTACTACTGGGCAGGGTCCTGTGAGTTTCAGGTGTGCAGCTAATGGCGGTAGGCATTGTACCCCATGGGCTGGTGACTGTCTTAGTAACTGGCAGTGCATGGCCTAGTGCATAGGGCTGCTCCCTGTGTGTTGTGTACGCCAATGGTAGTGGTGTTGCTGGCATTGACCAAGTATATCCTCTGTCTCTGCCCCCCCTTTTTGTTTTGTCACCCTGTCCTTGTGTGCATTGGCATCATCTGGCGAAGGAGCAGAGGCACCGGTGACGGAGGGAGCTGCATACCACATGGGCCTGGAGGCCGAATCCACTGAGGGTGAGGGAGACCACAGACAGCGCCCCCTCCTCCGATGGAAGCTTCCTGACGGTGGCGGACACCTCTGTGCCCACCCCAACAATAGGTACATCCACCATCCCCCCCACCAGCACCGCCCTCCCAGCAGCCCCTCAGCATGTTTTTCGTTCCCGCTCACCCAGGAGGGTGGGCATCTCCTTCACCCCAGGCACCTTAGGCTCTGGCACCGTCAGCCCTGCTACCCTCAGTGAGGAGGCTATTGACCTCCTGAGATCCCTCACTGTTGGGCAGTCAACCATACTGAATGCCATCCAGGGTGTCGAGAAGCATTTGCAACAAACAAAATGCATACCTGGAGGGCATTCACTCTGGCGTGGCGTCCAAACAGAGAGCATTTCAGGCGCTGGCCAACTCCCCAATGGCAGCCATTGTACCTGTCTCTAGCCTCCTCCCTCCAACTTCCTCTACCCAGACCCAATCTCCTCAACCCCAGCCTATCCCAAGCACACCTTCAGACCAGCATTCACCCAAATCACCACACAAAAGTGGCTTAGGCAAACACAAGCACCACACTTCATCACACAGGCACTCACACAAGCACCATCCCCATGCAGACACACCAACATCCACCTCCCTCCCAGTAGCGTCTCCACTCAGACCTGTATGCACTACATCTTCATCCACTACCTCCATCATCAGCACACCCATCACAACACACCCCACATGGGCAGTCACCACCCCCACATCCATTCACATGTCCCCTGTGTCCTCTCCCAGTGTGTCTGTAACCCCCCTCCCAAAGTACACAAATGCAAGCACCCACCTACCCAACAGCCATCCACCTCACAACAGCATTCAGCCCATGCACATACACCCAAACACAGCAGACAGACACCTCCTACAACCACTCCCTCTTCCTCCACTCCCAAACCCTCTCCCTCTTCCCACCCCTGTGTGTCTAAGAAGCTTTTCCTGGCAAATATTGACCTCTTCCCTACCCCTCTCCCCCCATCCTTCACCTGGGGCCAGGGTATCCAGAACCCAGGCCAGCACCTCAGCCACCAAGTCGACGTCCGCTGTGGTACCTGCAACTCACAGAGGCTCAAAGGGGGCACCCGTCAGCCCAGCCAGTGTGCCACCAACCCCTGCAAAGTACAAAACCATTCCACCACCTGCCAAGGTGAAGAGGGGGACAGCATCCAGCAAGGCCAAGGAGCACGAACCACACAGAAAGGCCTCCTCAAAAAGTCCAGCTGCCAGAGCCAAAGTCACACCACCATCTGCCAAGGTGAGGAAGGGGCAGAAAACACCATGCAAGGCACTTCAGCCGTCGGAGGCTGCAGGTGAAGGCCTGGTGGCTACCAGCACAACCGCCAGCCCCACCACCTGCACTGCGGCCAGCACTGCCAGCAGCCCGCACCAGCACCGCCAACTGCACCGCCACCTGCATGGCCGCTAGCACCACTACTCTCAACAGCAGCAGCCCCAGTGGGCAGCCGTCCGAGGCTGCAGGAGAAGGGCTGGAGCCTCCGTCCACCACTGGCAGCACCGCCACTGGCACCGCCACTAAGACTGCCGCAGGCCCCGCCTCAAGCACCGCCACCTGCACCTCTGACAGTAGGACCACTACCAGCAGCAGCAGCAGCCCCAGTGGGCAGCTGTCCGAGGCAGCAGGAGAAGGTCTGGAGCCTCCCACCACCACTGGCAGCACCCCCACCAGCACCGGCACTATCAACAGTTTGCAGCTTTGGCCGCCACAGGATGGAGTTTAGCCCTGCCTCCATGGACTATCATGCAACCTGTTCCCTGCAAATCTTGCACCTCAGACACCCAGGTGAGGGACTGTGAACTGCCACACCCCAAGTGTTGCATCACTGGGCACAAAGCCCCCTTCAGTGCCAGTGGAGAAAGGCAGCCACTTACCCTATCCTTGGCAGGATGAAGCACACTGGGTACAAGCCCCCCTCAGGAACCAGTGGAGATGTGCATCCACTCAACCCACTCACCCTATCCTTGGCAGGATGAAGCACACTGGGCACAAGACCCCCTCCAGAACCAGTGGAGATATTCATCCACTCACCCTATCCTTGGCAGGATGAAGCACACTGGGCACAAGGCCCCCTCCAGAACCAGTGGAGAAAGGCATCCACTCACCCTATCCTTGGCAGGATGAAGCACACTGGGATACCACAAAAAAAGAGTATCAGGAGTAAATCAACCCCACACACACTCCCGTTTAAGTCAGAAGCTGTACACCCACAAACTGTGTGGGGGACTATTTGACCCTGTTCTGGATGCGCTACATTGGCGCGTAATCTCCGGCTCAGATGACGGTGTAAGAAATGGCTGTGCATAAGAGGGAGTTCCTTTTATGGACTAGGTGGTCTCACACATATTATAGTGTTGTGCTTCATCATATGACCACCTAGCCCCACCCAGGTAAGGTGATACTACCTGGGCGGACTCAACCTCGTTGTTATAAGAACTACAGAGGGAGTGCTGAAATTAAATCTGAGTGTATAATACAAGGGATCCAGATGAATAGTAAAATTGCCTTGCAAAACACTTATTTGGTTAGCCGTTGCTTTAATCAGGGTGTCTGCACGCAAGAGTAAAAACAAAGTGAAGGACTCCATTGAGAATTATGACTCAAGTGGTCTAAAAATGATAAGGGACCAACATGTTTCTGCCCGCGCTAAGAGCTGGGAGGTCTGGGGCATTCGTCAGGGTCGGGATCCCTACAAAGAAGAGAGCAGAAGGATAAGTGCTCAGTGATTATTATAAAAGGGGGGCCTACCTGTATATTTTAAACGAGGCCTATAAGAAAAAGGGATAAAGTTAAAAAAGATGAGGGGGTAGAGGTGAAGGGAAGGTGCCACTCCAAAGTAAAACACAGCACACAAACGGTGTCCACACCCACACACATGCAGGAGAAAGGGTGGGCCTAACGGTGAGGACTTACCCTACAAAAAAAAGGGCGACTAGCCACTGGTCTGGAACTAAATGAAGGGGGGATGCCCCTTATAGTCACACTATAGAGGAAGGGTGAAAGAAAAGTCCCAGAAGTGAAGGTCAGACTCTGAATAAAAAACAGACCCCCTCCAGAACCAGTGGAGATATGCATCTACTCACCCTATCCTTGGCAGGATGAAGCACACAGGGCACAAGGCCTCCTCCAGAACCAGTGGAGAAAAGCATCCACTCACCCTATCCTTGGCAGGATGAAGCACACTGGGCACAAAGTCTCCCTCCAGAACCAGTGGAGAAAGGCAGCCACTCACTCTTTCCTTGGCAGGATGAAGCACACTGGGCACAAGCCCCCCTCCAGAACCAGTGGAGAGATGCATCCACTCACCCTGTCCTTGGCAGGATGAAGAACACTGGGCACAAGGCCCCCTCCAGAACCAGTGGAGATATGCAGCCACTCACCCTATCCTTGGCAGGATGAAGCACACTGGGCACAAGGCATCCTCCAGGACCAGTGGAAGAAGCCTTCCACTTGAGAGACTGTGGCTTTGCACTCCCAGGAGCAAGCAGTGGGCAATCAACCCACTTGAGAGACTTGTGAGACTGTGGCCTTGCACTCCCCAGGAGCAAGCAGTGGGCAAACCACCCACTTGAGAGACTTGTGAGACTGTGGATTTGCACTCCTCAGGACCAAGCAGTGGGCAAACCACACACTTCAGAGACTTGTGAGACTGTGGCCTTGCACTCCCCCAGGACCAAGAAGTGGGCAAACCACTCACTTGAAAGACTTGTGAGACTGTGTTGTTGCACTCCCCAGGACCAAGCTGTGGGCATGGATCCCCCTCGAGGAGCTGTGGCATTATTCCATCTTCCGGCTGAGGTGCCCCGCCTTCCCCATCCCCCTGAGGTGCCTGTTTGTTTTCGACCTGATGCCCCTGCAGTGTTCTCTCCGTATTGAGGCAAGAGTCAAGTATGGGCTTGGCCCATGATTTTTGGCCCAGTGGCCCACGGACATTTTGAATGGACAATGTACTGTCTCATGTATATATTGTATATTTTAGTATATACTGTTTTTCTATTTATTACGTATATCTGCCTACTTCTAAAATATCACTGTTTAACTCAATTCCTTTTGTCCTTGCGTTCTTCCAGGGGATTACAAGGTGTTAATGTAATGTTGCTGCATGTGTTTGTGTGTATGGTATTGTGGGTGGGGGTGCGGATGTAGCGTGTTAAGTGTGTGAGTCACTCTCTTTTTCCTCCCCCCCTCCCCTGAGGACTAGGTGCAGTACGCACTGTGGTCGTTGCCGCTGTGCCTTTCGTATTCCTGGTAGATGAGGAGGTAGACCAGCATGGGCAAAACCTGCAGCTTGGGCTCCATGGCGTCCTGGTTCTTCGTTGAGTGTGGAGAGGTAAGTGGTTTCCCTTCTGTGTCCTGTTTCCACCGTGCTTTTGATGGCGTTGGTACCGCCCCCGAAAAGCTGGCAGATTGGCGGGTTGTGATAGGGTGGGTGGTACATTGTCTTCCGCCTGTCTGTTGGCGGTTACCTCTGCGGTGTTTGTTGCTACCGCCGTGGCGGAAGGAGTGTTAAAGTGGCTGTCTGTGTTGGCGGTTTCCGCCGTGGTTGTGATTCCATTTTTTTTACCGCCGGCCTGTTGCCGGTATTATCGTCGCTTTAACACTGACCACCAGGTTTGTAATGAGGGCCATAGTCCTTTATCAAGTTTGAAATCTAAATTCTGACAGTGCTAACAGGGACAGATGGGATTTCTAAGCTTTGAGGCCATTGGCTTTCATTCCAAGAAATGACAAGACCATGAGAATATTAGTTTTTTCAGCCTTGAATTTGGACATATTTCTACTCATTCAGGATTGAATTGCTAGATAGCACACATTGAGAAGTTTCTGTATCTCTTCAACAGAGCAGTCAAAATAGAAATTAAGTTGGTTGTCATCAGCATATGACATATTCACGACCAAAAGATTGGATGATGTGAATCAAGAAACATATAACAAGTAATATTTTGACAGCAAGATACGCTGTAAGCAGACAGTCAATATCAGCTCTTGTTTGTCTGTAAGGTGTGGGAGATTATCATAACCTAAATAGATACTTATGAATTCTCTTCTAGGGGTAGAAGTCTGTGATACACCCCAAGAAGACAGATCTGGAAGAATATTACTTTCAAAGGCAGTAACAGTGAATGAGTCAGGGGGACTGTGACATAAAGATGGGGCATGGTGCACCATGTTAGGGTAGAATATGTTACCCACTAACATAATATTCCAAAATCCCTCATCAGTAACTCTTGCTTCACTGCTAGGCCTGGGTGTCCATGGGGTGGGGGTGTGATAGGGGTCATAGGGGGTGCTTGCCCCCCGTATTTAGGTACAGCCTGGTGTGCAGGCTCACAGTGCAATTTAACACTACTGCTGCTATAGTGTTACTCTGCCTGCACTAGTACAATTGCTCCCCCTGCCAAAAACAGTCTGTGATGCTGCAGACTGTGACGAATGGTCATGGCAGGTGGGAGGATGGATGATGTTAAAATGATGCCCCCCCCCCATGAAAAAATGTCTGCGGGCACCCATACTGCTAGGTTTGCCCATTTCCTTCCTATAAAAAAAGATTGTTAACACTTCATCACTCTTGCTATGGGCAGGAGAGATTTGTTTATGCCAACAGGTACCAGCGATCAGATAAGCAGTCATGTTTTGCACAAACAGTAAACGTTCTATACCTTTATCCAGAACCCCATATAGCAGGCGTTGGCATAGTCCAAAGATGATTGAACCAATACCAGGGCAGCTGGGATGTGGTGGTGGCTGTCAGTGAAGGGCAGAATTTTTTCTCAGAAGTTTGAGTTGTCAAAAATATGTTGCTACTTTAGAAACCTGGTATTCACTTATTCACTTCATTTTTTATGCAAGAGTTGCATTTCAAACAAGGCCCACATATTTTATCAACATTTTTTCATTACCAAACAAACAGATTTTATAACATAACATATTTGAGCCAAAAACATTTCAATTCATAATGGATCACAAATATCAAATTACAGTCTATACTATAACACTTTCAAAAACTACTTGTTCCGAAAAGGTGCTGTACTTAAAGTGCAAATCTGTGCAGGGACAGAATGCAGGAATTTCTTAACACAATTCTCATTGTTCCAGGTGGAACATTCCCATATTTCCTCCGTCACCTGTGGTTTACAATTCCATGATTATACGCCCCTAACACTCAACTACATAAAACTCTTCCCCCTACCATAAAAGTTCTAAAATATTCTAATATAAATTAAAGAAGCATTAAAAAATGTGTACATTCCATATAAATCCTTTCATTTACAGGTAATGTAATAATTCTGAAGTAATTTAGTAGCGGGTGAGCCTGGCATCAAGTGAAATGTGGGACAGTGCGTTCCATGGAATGCCGTGGCAGCCTGAGGGTTTGTTGGATTCAACTGGTGTGACAATTGGGTCCACTGAGATTCGTCAAAAGGCAGAAAGTGCTGTAGATCCATTTCCAAATAAACAAGAAGAATTCAAGACTGCTCTGACTCCTTATTTATTTGTGGGAGTCATTACTACATTCTTCTTGGTGAAGATATAGGCGGCGCTAGGGAAGAAGCCACAGTATTAGCACCAACTTTGGACGCACTGACTGACTTCAGATAAAAATCTTCGTACTGTTTTTGGTGCAGGGTGGCTCTATATGTATATAAAGGAAATTACAGGACCTTGAATAAGCACTGGTACAGCGGTTAATTAAGCGTTCAGCTGACTCACAATTTTGTTTGGCACCCATGCATTGCACTCTGCATTCGGTGATGTATATGTGGCTCGGCGAATGCGTTCCAACAAATGATTTGCGATGCATGGCGTGTATCTGATGTCTGTGGTTCAGCCTCTGTGTTCCAAGCCTCACAAATCTCATAGAGAAGCATTACAACGTGACACATTCTGTGCGTGTGATGTATATTCTGTGTAATAGCCATAGTAAATTGGGTCACACGAAACCCTTACTATGACACATTTAGGAACAGATTCAAAAAGATTAAGCTACAGCGGGTTAGGCTCACATCAATATTGTCCAGTGACACGCACACTAGTATATTCCTTTATAGAGCGTGTCTATTAAAAAGAGATACGCATACTTGTTCATTTACATAATCAGCGTGTCAAATAACAGTGATACACACACTCGCATTGTCACAGAGGGAGAGTTTCCATCAACAGTGATACGCACACTTGTATATCGTTTACAGAGCGTGTCCATCAACAGTAATGCGCAAACTTGTACAATAGTGATACTCACATTTGTACATATACATAATCAGCATGTCAAAAAACAGTGCTAGGCACACTCGTATTGTCACAGAGATAGTGTGTCCCTCAACAGTGATACACACACTCCTACACTTTTATACAGAACTTAGCCAGCAATAGACATGCACACTTGTACAGTGATATAGAGCGTGCCCACAAAGAGTGGCACACACACTAAATCTATGGTACACTAATTGGATGACTATCAGCCACACGCAAACGCATATTTTTTAAAAGTGACCACCATGTTCCAAGTAAGTGCATTTGCATGTGTGAATCACACGATTACTCATTCTGAAAAATAAAACCAAGCAGTAGAGAATGGCACACTGTGATCACACTGTGATCTTAAATCAGTAAGCATGCAGTAAGTGAAAGGAACACCTCCATTTTTAGAAGGCCCGGGTGAGTCACCTATTATGTGTAGGAACTGGCTGGACACATTTCAAACATATTTGGGGGCTATTGGTGCACCTAGATTTCGTGCAGAATGAAATAAATATTTGTTACTACATTCAATTGGGCTTGAAGGACGTTTCATATTCAAACACTTACCTGAAATTCCAGATGAAGAGGGTGAACCAGTTGACGAGTATATGGAAGCATAAAGAAATTGGAGGCAAGATTTGATGTACAGCCTAGTATTGTAGTTCTACGCCATACATTTTTCATGTGGAAACAATTACAGCGTGAAGACGTGGGTAGTTATGTCTCTGGATTAAGGAGGCTGGTGGCCGAATGCAGATTTGAAAATTTTACAAACCAGTTAGTTTGTGATCAGTTTATCAGAGATTGCACAAACAAAAATAGACAGTAAAAATTGTTGTCCTTGGGTGATCTAACGTCATGTATTGCAAAAAGCAAAGAGACATCACAAATCTCTTTAAAAGAGTTAGAAGTAAAAACAGAAATAGTTAGTGTGTTACAAATAGGGACAGCAATGTTTTAAAGGAAAATACACTGAAAGACAACAAAGATGTGGGGAAAATGGACAAAAAAGATTTCTTCAATCAAAGTTTTGTTTCAGATGTGGAAATTTGACACAAAGGAAAGGGGGTAAACCATGCCCTGCAAAGTAGGTTACATGTCAAATTTGTAATAAGGTAGGACATCTTGCCAAAGTCGGGCAGAGTACTAAAACTAACTCAGGTAAAGGAATTAGTGTAGTTTTGGAGGAGTCAGAAGATAAGTCCAATAGGTGATTTGAACAGATATAGAATGATTTGAAGGAATAGGTCTCGGTTGTTAGTGAAGAAGTCATTGCAACAGCTGATCCGTCAGAACATATAGACTGGTACATTGATGTGATAGTAGGAAATAAGACAGTGAAATTACTGTGGATTCGGGATACAGAATTACAATGATTATAGAGGAACTTTTCCCTGAAAATTGGCCAGACAGAGAGTTCGAACCCCCTGACAGGGCTCCTGTCTCATATGAAGGTAGAAGAATAGAACTTGCACGTTTTTTTGAAGAAACAATGGTGTTCAGAAGGAAGAACCATATTTTGGAAAAGTTATGTAGCAATAAACGGGCTTTCAATTTTAGATAGGTTCCATCAGAAACTAATTAAAATGGTTTTGAGATCAGGAACCAGAGATCAAGTCTCAGTCATCGGTGAGGATCACGCAGAACAATTAAAAGTGAAGTATCCATTGGTCTTCACTGAGAAGGTTGGTAACATCAAAGGGTCTTGCCATAAAATAAAAGTCAAGGAAGGTTCTATTCCCATTAAACACAAATTAATCGGTGTTCCTTACTCTGTAAGGGATGATCTAGAAAAATAATTGTGTGAAAAAGGAATAATAGAAACTATTGATCCTCCCCTTTGGCTTTCCTTGATTGCGGTTGCCCACAAATGGGATGGGAAGGTAAGGGTTTGTGTTGAACTGCGCAGCCTGAGCAAAGCTAGTTGGATAGATTCCCATCCACTTCAGAAGATCACAGATTTGTTACCACTCCTACATGGAGCAAAATGGTTTAGCAAATTAGACCTTGCCTCTTCATACCATCAAGCTGCCCTTGAACCTGGTTCGAGACACTATATTGCATTTGTTTCACTTGTGGTCTTGTTCTATTACTGCTGGATGCCATTTGGGTTGTCTTCAGCCACCGTAGTTTTCCAGATATTAATGTACTGACTGTTAGAAGGAGTGCAGGGTGTAGCAGCCTTCCAAGATGATGTTCTGATATTTGCTAAATCTGTGGAAGAGCATAATAAGATTTTTGATCAAGTATTGGCCATTTTCAAGGAGAAGATAGTAGTGCTTAAAATGGCAAAGTGTGGAAATTTAAAGACAGAGTGGAATACCTTGGCCATATTGTGTTGGGGAATAGTATTGAACCAACGCCAGGATTGGTTGATGCTATCATAAACGAGGTAGCGCCCACAGACAAGACAACCTTGAAGTTGTTTATGGGACTAAGTGAATTTTACTCAAGATTCATGCCAGAATGTGCTTCTTATGCTAAGGTGTTAACTGGATTGTTACAAAAATGTGGTGTATAACTGGGATGACAAGTGGCAGGAGGCATTTGATTGGATGACACAACAGTTAGTGAGCTCCAAAGTGTTAATACCATTTAATTCTAAGTTATTTTGCTGTATGAACGTTGAAGCCAGCAATCATAGATTGTGGGTAGTGCTCACGCAAAATGAATTAGGGATAGAGCACGGTATAGGGTATGCTTCTAGAACACTTAGGGATCCTGAAACACATTCCTCGATGACTGAAAAAGAATTATTGGCATGTTGGTGGGCCATCCACAATTTCAAACCTTACGTGTAGGGGACCAAGTTCATAGCTAAAACTGATCATAAGCCATTAGTCACAATATTGAGCTGGGACACAAATAAAGATCATACCCCTCGTATAACCAGGTTGTCTACAAAACTTTTGCAATTGAACTTTGACATTGTACATATTCAGGGACTGAAAAACACGAGGGCTGATTTCTTGTCCCAGAGCTCGTCAACCAGTAAGGCTGATGTGGAGGATGAAGAGGGTGAGGAAAGTTGTCTGATTGAGGCTATTGACGTACAGGGGATAAGTGCTACAACTGAAGTGGAATAGAGGACTGAAATTGGAAATTATGAAGTCATCAAGCAAACTATCAAATATGCCAGTTAATGGTGGCCAAAAGAGAAGAATGTAGAGGCACGATGCCAGCCATTTTGGAAAGTATCAGAGTAATTGCCAGTAGAAGATGGATTGTTAGTCAGATTTGAACTGTCAGTACCTCCTGCAGAATTAAGAAACAGACTTATCCAATTTACACATGAGAGTCATTTGGTGGGGTATGTTCACAAAACATAGATTGAAATAAACCTTTTGGTGTCCCTCAATAGACAGGGAAGTTGATGAGTATATTAGCTGATGCTTGATTTGTGCTAATTCAGATAAAAGTTTTATAGTAAGGAGACCATTTTGTTTCCTCCTGTACCAGTGCCATTATGCGTTGGTCTTGGTTGACCTATATTCAAAGTGGCTTGAAGTGGAATATTTGTCTGAGCCAAAGGCCAAAACTGTGGTTGAGTTTTTAAAAAAATATGTTAATCAGGGAAAGATTTCCACGGTTACTGTTGTCGGACACTGGAGTACAGTTTATGAGTAAGAGGCGAAATGTTTCTTGAAATCAGGAGATGTTAAACGTGTGAAAAGATTTATATTTCATCCCCCTGCAATGGGCAGGTAGAGTGTATGAATCCTGCAGTAGTACAGTGTGTAAGGTAGGCAATTGTGAATAAATATGTAGTTAAGAAAACAGTGAACTCTATGATTTTATTCCATCGTACCACCATTTGAAGTGCTGAAAGAAAGAAAGCCTTTCACCAAGATATACCCAAACTGGATGGGCAAATGGATCAACGTTGGTGTGTCAATGGAGGAGTGTGAAGCTGTGGTTGAACAAAATACAGCTGTGGCAAAAGCTAAACAGAAGGAGAATTATGACATGAGATCAAGAGTGAGTGAGGTTAAGATCAGGACTGGGGATGTGTAGGAAAGAACCATCTTTCTTGGCATGTTATCCCCAATTTGTACCTGTATGTCAGTATGTTTTGCCTGTCTCACTGGGATCCTGCTGGTCAGGACCCCAGCATTCATAGTTTGTGGCCTAATGTGTGTGTTGTCAGTAGTGCTTAACTGTGTCACTGAAGTTCTGCTAAACAGAACTTCAATGCTCATGCTATCTCTCCTTCCAAATTAGTCACTATAGTTTAGTGACTTCATTTACCAATTCCAGTTGGCACACTGGACCCCTCTTATAAGTCCCTAGTATATGGTACCTAGGTACCCAGGGCATTGGGGTTCCAGGAGATCCCAATGGGCTGCAGAATTTATTTTGCCACCCATAAGGAGCTCAGGCAAACCCTTTCACAGGACTGCCACTGCAGCTGCCTGGAATAGTGCACACACTATTTCACAGCCATTTTTGCTGCACTTAAGTAACTCATACGTCACCTAAATGTCTAGCCTTTATTTAATGAAGGCTAGGTGCAAAGTTACTAAGTGTGAGGGCACCCTTGCACTAGCAAAGGTTCCCCCATGCTGTCCAGGGCCAATTCCCAGACTTTGTGAGTGTGGGGATACCATTACACGTGTGCAATACAAATAGGTCAATACCTATATGTAGCTTCACAATGGTAACTCCGAATATGGCCATGTAAGGTGTCCAAGATCATGGAATTGTCCCCCCATTCCAAATCTGGTATTGGGGGCATATCACATGCATCCTGGGGGCTCCACCATGGACCCCAGTACTGCCAAACTCTATGAGGCTTGCACTGCAGCTAAAGCTGCTGCCACCTCACAGACAAGGTTCTGCCCTCCTGGGGTCTGAGCAGCTCAGTCCCAGGAAGGCAGAACAAAGCATTTTCTTTGGGAGGAGGGTATTACACCCTCTCCCTTTGGACATAGGTGTTACAGGCTTGAGAGGGGTAGCCTCTCAGAGCCTCTGAAAATGCTTTGAAGGCCACAGATGGTGCCCTCCTTGCATAGGAGGGTCCTTCAGGGACCCCCAGTCCGTGCTCTGGCACAAAACTGGACAAAGGAAAGGAGAGTGACCACTCCCCTGCCCGTCACTGCCCAATGGGTGGTGCCCAGAGTTCCTCCAGTGTGTCCCTAGCATTAGCCATCTTGTTTTCCAAGGTGTGGGGACACTCTGGAGATCTCTGAGTGGCCAGTGCCAACAGGTGTCGTGAGAGACCCCTCTTGATAGGTGCATAACTGGTTAGGTAGCCAATCCCCCTCTCAGGGCTATTTAGGGTCTCTCCTGTGGGTTCCTCTTCAGATTCAGCTTGCAAATTTCCACCGGGAATCCTCTACAACTCCTGCTTCATCCTCTGACCATCGGCTCAACCGCATACTGCTCTAGGAACCGCTGTAACTGCAACAAATATCCAGAACTCTACAACCCCAGCTCTAGCCAGCAACTGCAACAGTTTTCAAGGTGTGCATGCTCTGGGGACTCTCTGTCTTCAGCCTGCATCAGAAGGACCAAAGAAATCTCCAGTGGAGTGACGGAGTCACTTTCCTGCTCCAGCAGGCACCTTCTAAGACGATAACCCATTCTCTGGAACTCCTCTCCTGGGGACAAGCGTGTTCCCTGGAACACAGGTGGTGGACCCCTTTGATACAGACTGTCCTAAGGTCCACCTGTCCGATTTTAGAGGAGGTAAGGCCTTGCCTTCCCCGTTTGCGACAGTACCCCTGTGCACCGTATCATCTTCTCCTCCTGAGGCCTCTGCGCACTATTTGCAAGAATCATTCATGCACAGCCTGGTCCAGGTCCCCAGCACTCTATCCTGCGACGCTCAAGTCACTGAGTTGTTCTCCGGCAGTGTGGGACCTTTTTTAGTAGTGCTGCTGCAACCTCAATTTGCACCTTCTTTGTCCGTGTGTCCTGGGACCCTGGCCATCTGTTGGTTCCCTCCAGTGTTAGGGACCCCCTATGCCTCCGCAGTCTGAGTTGAGGCCCCCACATCCCTTGTGGGCCCAGGCAGCGCCATTTTGACGCAAACCGCAACATTGCCTGAACCAAGGCTTGTTGGATGAATCCAGCGCTGCAACTCACCTGCATCCAACATCTTGACGTGGGACATCCTTTACATCATGCAGGAACCCACAACCGTCTTCTTTGGTGCTCTTCTGCAGACTTTTCCAACCTGAGAATCCTCTTTTGCACCATCATCTAGGTTGGCAGGGGCTCCTGTCCTTCCTGGAATCTTCTGCTACTTCTGGACTTGGACTCCTCTCTTTACAGGTCTTTAGGTCTAGGAATCCACCATTTGTTGTTTGCAGTCTTGCTTGGTTCTTGCAATAACTCTAATCATGACTTGTAGTGTGTCCTTAGGAAACTTGCAGTACTTTACTTCTACTTTCCTGGGATCTGGGGTGGGGTATTTTACTCACCTTTGTGGTTTTCTTACACTCCCAGTGCCCCTCTATACACTACACTTGCCTAGGAGGGAATTTGTGATTTGCATTCCACTTGATTTGTGTTGCCCCGAGGCCTATTTCTTCCTATTGCATTCTAAGGTATTTTCTATTGTTTGCACTATCTTGTGACTATTTACTTACCTGATTTTGGTCTCTAGTGTATATATTGTGTATAATACTTACCTCCAGAAGGAGTATTGCCACTAAGATATTTTTGACCTTGTGTCACTAAAATAAAGTACCTTTATTTTTGGTAACACTGAGTATTGTCTTTTATTGTGTATAAGTACTGTGTAACTAAAGTGGTATTGCAGGAGTTTTGCATGTCTCCTAGCTCAGGCTAAGCTGCTCTGCTATAGCTACATCTAACAGCCTAAACTGCTAGAACACTACTACACTTCACTAATGAGGGATAACAGGACCTGGTATAAGGTGTAAGTAACTAAGGTGCTCACTACAAGCTAGGCTAGTCTCCTACAGGATGTAGTTCCCATTAAGAAAGGAACTCATGTCAAAAAAGGAGGAAAGAAGTTCAGTGGTCCTGTTGTGTTCGATATAGTTTGTGGAAATGCAATCAGAGTGAACGGTATCAGGTTGTGGAATGTTAGAAGAGTCGTTAAGTGTGGTCAAGATCAGGAAAAAAAAAATCCCCAGAGTGAAGTTGTAGAGAGGCCAAAAAATATGGGTGGGTCTAGTTTTAAGGCCGATTCAAGGGATGGTAAAATGGGAGTTCAGAGGAGTGAGCGGGTAAGGAGATTACCAAGCAGACATAGATAAATGGTCACCTTCCGGCCAGGGTGATATTATTTAGCCCATTTAGGCTAAGGTTGTGCTTTATTGATATTATTTTTTGCTGTACAACCAAAATGTTGTTTGTCTAAGTCATATTAGGATAAAAGTGTGATTTGGTGGTATTTTATTTGTGGTTTTTGTTGTTATTATTATTATTTTTTTGTTTGCTTATTCCACGGGCAGGACTCTTATTGTAACACTTCTTCGTTAATTGTTTTGAATATGTAAGGGGAGAAGTAAAGTAGTAATGTAGTATTTGGTGAACGTGGCATTCGATGCAATGTGGGACTGTGTTTCCATGGACTGCTGTGGTCACCTGATGGATCGTTGGTTTCAACTGGGGAGACAGTTGGGTCCAGTGAGATTTGTCAAGAGGCTGAATGTGTTGCAGCTCAGTTTCCAAATAAACAAGCTGAATTCAAGACTCTGTTCCAACTCCATATTCATTTGTAGGAGTCACTGCTACAAATTCAAAGATATAATATTCAACCAAACTAACATCATGAAGCTCGAGGCTCCATGATCGATATTCCACAAAAGATATGCTTGGGGATTCATCACAATACAATAAGAAGATATTACACCAAAACTATTCTTTAATGCAGAATTCAATGTCCCTGGCGAGACTCAACCTCTCAGACTCTTGTTTTAAAAACTTTGTAATTGACTGGTTGACCAAGAGAAAAAAGTTTCCCGCTGTAAATTAAATGCATTTAGAGCAAAAATAAAATTAATATAAATTACCAACGTTTTACTCCACCCATCAAAAATGTCTGTATGCAGTCGGTGCCTCAATGAATTTTCATCACTTAAAAATATCTTCTGCCACCTACGAATCACTGCAACTGCCTGGCACATAAACAATAACTATCCCACATTCTAACTGTATTGCTTAACCCCTTCGCTGCCAGGCCTTTTCCCCCTCCTGTGCCAGGCCTTTTTTTGCCTATTTGGGGCAGTTCGCGCTTAGGCCCTCATAACTTTTTGTCCACATAAGCTAACCAAGCAAAATTTGCTTCCTTTTTTTCCAACATCCTAGGGATTCTAGAGGTACCCAGACTTTGTGGGTTCCCTTGAAGGAGGCCAAGAAATTGGCCAAAATACAGTGAAAATTTCGTTTTTTTCAAATAAATTGGAAAAAGTGGCTGCAGAAGAAGGCTTGTGGATTTCCCCCTGAAAATGGCATCAACAAAGGGTTTGCAGTGCTAAACTCAG
Organism: Pleurodeles waltl; assembly: GCF_031143425.1. Classification (NCBI taxonomy): domain Eukaryota; kingdom Metazoa; phylum Chordata; class Amphibia; order Caudata; family Salamandridae; genus Pleurodeles; species Pleurodeles waltl. The sequence goes on from NC_090447.1 coordinate 717,156,127, forward strand.
CAGCTTCCTAGCTTTCAGGAACAGGCAGACTTGAATCAGAAAACCCAATTTTTCAACACAATTTTGGCATTTTACTGGGGCATACCCCATTTTTGCAATTTTTTGTGCTTTCAGCCTCCTTCCAGTCAGTGACAGGAATGGGCATGAAACCAATGCTGGATCCCAGAAACCTAACCATTTCTGAAAAGTAGACAAAATTCTGAATTCAGCAAGGGGTCATTTGTGTAGATCCTACAAGGGTTTCCTACAGAAAATAACAACTGAAAAAGAAAAATATTGAAATTGAGGTGAAAAAAACATAAATGTTTCTCTACGTTTTACTCTGTAACTTTTCCCTGCAATGTCAGATTATCAAAAGCAATATACCGTTACGTCTGCTGGACTCCTCTGGTTGCGGGGATATATAGGGCTTGTAGGTTCATCAAGAACCCAAGGAACCCAGAGCCAATAAATGAGCTGCACCCTGACGTGCGTTTTCATTCTATACCGGGTATACAGCAATTCATTTGCTGAAATATAAAGAGTAAAAAATTGCTATCAAGAAAACCTTTGCATTTCCAAAAAGGGCACAAGATAAGGTGCTGAGGAGCAGTGGTTATTTGCACATCTCTGAATTCCGGGGTGACCATACAAGCATGTGAATTATAGGGAATTTCTCAAATAGATGTCTTTTTTACACACTCTCCTATATTTGGAAGGAAAAAATGTAGAGAAAGACAAGGGGCAATAGCACTTGTTTTGCTAATCTATGTTCCCCCAAGTCTCCCGATAAAAATGATACCTCACTTGCGTGGGTAGGCCTAGCGCCGGCGACAGGAAACACCCCAAAGCGCAACGTGGACACATCCTAAATTTTGGAAAAAAACAGAGGTGTTTTTTGCGAAGTGCCTACCTGTAGATTTTGGCCTCTAGCTCAGCCGGCACCTAGGGAAACCTACCAAACCTGTGCATTTCTGAAAACTAGAGACCTAGGGGAATCCAAGGAGGGGTGACTTGCGGGGCTCGGACCAGGTTCTGTTACCCAGAATCCTTTGCAAACCTCAAAATTTGGCTAAAAAAACACATGTTCCTCACATTTCTGTGGCAGAAAGTTCTGGAATCTGAGAGGAGCTACAAATTTCCTTCCACCCAGCGTTCCCCCAAGTCTCCCGATAAAAATGATACCTCACTTGCGTGGGTAGGCCTAGCGCCCGCGACATGAAACACCCCAAAGCGCAACGTGGACACATCCTAAATTTTGGAAAAAAACAGAGGTGTTTTTTGCGAAGTGCCTACCTGTAGATTTTGGCCTCTAGCTCAGCCGGCACCTAGGGAAACCTACCAAACCTGTGCATTTCTGAAAACTAGAGACCTAGGGGAATCCAAGGAGGGGTGACTTGCGGGGCTCGGACCAGGTTCTGTTACCCAGAATCCTTTGCAAACCTCAAAATTTGGCTAAAAAAACACATGTTCCTCACATTTCTGTGGCAGAAAGTTCTGGAATCTGAGAGGAGCTACAAATTTCCTTCCACCCAGCGTTCCCCCAAGTCTCCCGATAAAAATGATACCTCACTTGCGTGGGTAGGCCTAGCGCCGGCGACAGGAAACAACCCAAAGCGCAACGTGGACACATCCTAAATTTTGGAAAAAAACAGAGGTGTTTTTTGCGAAGTGCCTACCTGTAGATTTTGGCCTCTAGCTCAGCCGGCACCTAGGGAAAGCTACCAAACCTGTGCATTTCTGAAAACTAGAGACCTAGGGGAATCCAAGGAGGGGTGACTTGCGGGGCTCGGACCAGGTTCTGTTACCCAGAATCCTTTGCAAACCTCAAAATTTGGCTAAAAAAACACATGTTCCTCACATTTCTGTGGCAGAAAGTTCTGGAATCTGAGAGGAGCTACAAATTTACTTCCACCCAGCGTTCCCCCAAGTCTCCCGATAAAAATGATACCTCACTTGCATGGGTAGGCCTAGCGCCGGCGACAGGAAACACCCCAAAGCGCAACGTGGACACATCCTAAATTTTGGAAAAAAACAGAGGTTTTTTTTGCGAAGTGCCTACCTGTAGATTTTGGCCTCTAGCTCAGCCGGCAACTAGGGAAACCTACCAAACCTGTGCATTTCTGAAAACTAGAGACCTAGGGGAATCCAAGGAGGGCTGACTTGCGGGGCTCGGACCAGGTTCTGTTACCCAGAATCCTTTGCAAACCTCAAAATTTGGCTAAAAAAACACATGTCCCTCACATTTCTGTGGCAGAAAGTTCTGGAATCTGAGAGGAGCTACAAATTTCCTTCCACCCAGCGTTCCCCCATGTCTCCCGATAAAAATGATACCTCATTTGCGTGGGTAGGCCTAGCGCCGGCGACAGGAAACACCCCAAAGCGCAACGTGGACACATCCTAAATTTTGGGAAAAAACAGAGGTGTTTTTTGCGAAGTGCCTACCTGTAGATTTTGGCCTCTAGCTCAGCCGGCACCTAGGGAAACCTACCAAACCTGTGCATTTCTGAAAACTAGAGACCTAGGGGAATCCAAGGAGGGCTGACTTGCGGGGCTCGGACCAGGTTCTGTTACCCAGAATCCTTTGCAAACCTCAAAATTTGGCTAAAAAAACACATGTCCCTCACATTTTTGTGGCAGAAAGTTCTGGAATCTGAGAGGAGCTACAAATTTCCTTCCACCCAGCGTTCCCCCAAGTCTCCCGATAAAAATGATACCTCACTTGCGTGAGTAGGCCTAGCGCTGGCGACAGGAAACACCCCAAAGCGCAACGTGGACACATCCTAAATTTTGGAAAAAAACAGAGGTGTTTTTTGCGAAGTGCCTACCTGTAGGTTTTGGCCTCTAGCTCAGCCGGCACCTAGGGAAACCTACCAAACCTGTGCATTTCTGAAAACTAGAGACCTAGGGGGATCCAAGGAGGGGTGACTTGCGGGGCTCGGACCAGGTTCTGTTACCCAGAATCCTTTGCAAACCTCAAAATTTGGCTAAAAAAACACATGTCCCTCACATTTTTGTGGCAGAAAGTTCTGGAATCTGAGAGGAGCTACAAATTTCCTTCCACCCAGCGTTCCCCCAAGTCTCCCGATAAAAATGATACCTCACTTGCGTGGGTAGGCCTAGCGCTGGCGACAGGAAACACCCCAAAGCGCAACGTGGACACATCCTAAATTTTGGAAAAAAACAGAGGTGTTTTTTGCGAAGTGCCTACCTGTAGATTTTGGCCTCTAGCTCAGCCGGCACCTAGGGAAACCTACCAAACCTGTGCATTTCTGAAAACTAGAGACCTAGGGGAATCCAAGGAGGGGTGACTTGCGGGGCTCGGACCAGGTTCTGTTACCCAGAATCCTTTGCAAACCTCAAAATTTGGCTAAAAAACACATGTTCCTCACATTTCTGTGGCAGAAAGTTCTGGAATCTGAGAGGAGCTACAAATTTCCTTCCACCCAGCGTTCCCCCAAGTCTCCCGATAAAAATGATACCTCACTTGCGTGGGTAGGCCTAGCGCCCGCAACAGGAAACGCCCCAAAACGCAACGTGGACACATCCCATTTTTTTAAAGAAAACAGTGCCTACCTGTGGATTTTGGCCTGTAGCTCACCCGGCACCTAGGGAAACCTACCAAACCTGTGCATTTCTGAAAACTAGAGACCTAGGGGAATCCAAGATGGGGTGACTTGCGGGGCTCGGACCAGGTTCTGTTACCCAGAATCCTTTGCAAACCTCAAAATGTGGCTAAAAAACACATGTTCCTCACATTTCTGTGGCAGAAAGTTCTGGAATCTGATAGGAGCCACAAATTTCCTTCCACCCAGCGTTCCCCTAAGTCTCTCAATAAAAATGGTACCTCACTTCTGTGGGTAGGCCTAACGCCCACGAAAGGAAATGGCCCAAAACACAACGTGGACAGAACATATTTTTTCACAGAAAACAGAGGTGTTTTTTGCAAAGTGCCTACCTGTGGAGTTTGGCCTCTAGCTCAGCCGGCCCCGGGAGGGGGGGGGCAGAAATGCCCTAAAATAAATCTGCCCCCCCCAGCCCCCACCCCCCCCGGGAGCGACCCTTGCCTACGGGGTCGCTCCCCCTGCGTGACATTGGCGCCAAAAAACAAATCCCCGGTGCCTAGTGGTTTCTGCCCCCTTGGGGGCAGATTGACCTAAAATCGGCCAATCTGCCCCCAAGGGGGGCAGAAATGGCCTAAATACAATTTGCCCCCCAGGGGAGCGACCCTTGCCTGATGGGTTGCTCCCCATCTCGAAAAAAACAAACAAACAATAAAAAAAACACAACAAAAAAATTTGCCCTGGTGCCTAGAGGGTTCTGCCCCCCCTGGGGGCATTTCGGCCTAATAATAGGCCGATCTGCCCCCAGGGGGGGCAGAAATGGCCTAAAATAAATTTGCCCCCCCAGCCCCCACCCCCCCCCCCGGAGCGACCCTTGCCTACGGGGTCGCTCCCCCTGCGTGACATTGGCGCCAAAAAACAAATCCCCGGTGCCTAGTGGTTTCTGCCCCCTTGGGGGCAGATTGACCTAAAATCGGTCAATCTGCCCCCCGGGGGGCAGAAATGGTCTAAATACAATTTGCCCCCCAGGGGAGCGACCCTTGCCTGATGGGTCGCTCCCCATCTCTAAAAAAACACACACAAAAAAAAAAATTGCCCTGGCGCCTAGAGGTTTCTGCCCCCCCCCCCCCGGGGGCAGAAAAGGCCTAAAATAAATTTGCCCCCCCAGCCCCCCCCCCCCCCCGGGAGCGACCCTTGCCTACGGGGTCGCTCCCCCTGCGTAACATTGGCCCCAAAAAACAAATCCTAGGTGCCTAGTGGTTTCTGTCCCCTTGGGGGCAGATTGACCTAAAATCTGCCAATCTGCCCCCAAGGGGGGCAGAAATGGCCTCAATACAATTTGCCCCCCCAGGGGAGCGACCCTTGCCTGATGGGTCGCTCCCCATCTCGAAAAAAACAAACAAACAAAAAAAAAAACACAACAAAAAAATTTGCCCTGGTACCCTGAGGGTTCTGCCCCCCCCTGGGGGCAGTTCGGCCTAATAATAGGCCGATCTGCCCCCAGGGGGGGCAGAAATGGCCTAAAATAAATTTGCCCCCCCCAGCCCCCACCCCCCCCGGGAGCGACCCTTGCCTACGGGGTCGCTCCCCCTGCATGACATTGGCGCCAAAAAACAAATCCCCGGTGCCTAGTGGTTTCTGCCCCCTTGGGGGCAGATTGACCTAAAATCGGCCAATCTGCCCCCAAGGGGGGCAGAAATGGCCTAAATACAATTTGCCCCCCAGGGGAGCGACCCTTGCCTGATGGGTCGCTCCCCATCTCGAAAAAAACAAACAAACAAAAAAAAAAACACAACAAAAAAATTTGCCCTGGTGCCCTGAGGGTTCTGCCCCCCCCTGGGGGCAGTTCGGCCTAATAATAGGCCGATCTGCCCCCAGGGGGGGCAGAAATGGCCTAAAATAAATTTGCCCCCCCCAGCCCCCACCCCCCCCGGGAGCGACCCTTGCCTACGGGGTCGCTCCCCCTGCATGACATTGGCGCCAAAAAACAAATCCCCGGTGCCTAGTGGTTTCTGCCCCCTTGGGGGCAGATTGACCTAAAATCTGCCAATCTGCACCCAAGGGGGGCAGAAATGGCCTCAATACAATTTGCCCCCCAGGGGAGCGACCCTTGCCTGATGGGTCGCTCCCCATCTCGAAAAAAAAAAAGAAAAAAAAAAAAACACAACAACAAAATTTGCCCTGAGGGTTCTACCCCCCCCTGGGGGCAGTTCGGCCTAGTAATAGGCCGATCTGCCCCCAGGGGGGGCAGAAATGGCCTAAAATAAATTTGTCCCCCCCCCGGCCCCCACCCCGCCCCAGGAGCGACCCTTGCCTACGGGGTCGCTCCCCCTGCGTGACATTGGCGCCAAAAAACAAATCCCCGGTGCCTAGTAGTTTCTGCCCCCTTGGGGGCAGATTGACCTAAAATCGGCCAATCTGCCCCCAAGGGGGGCAGAAATGGCCTAAATACAATTTGCCCCCCAGGGGAGCGACCCTTGCCTGATGGGTCGCTCCCCATCTCGAAAAAAACAAAAAACAAAAAAAAAAAAACACAACAAAAAACTTTGTCCTGGTGCCCTGAGGGTTCTGCCCCCCCCTGGGGGCAGTTCGGCCTAATAATAGGCCGATCTGCCCCCAGGGGGGGCAGAAATGGCCTAAAACAAATTTCCCCACCCCCCCCGGGAGCGACCCTTGCCTACGGGGTCGCTCCCCCTGCGTGACATTGGCGCCAAAAAACAAATCCCCGGTGCCTAGTGGTTTCTGCCCCCTTGGGGGCAGATTGACCTAAAATCTGCCAATCTGCACCCAAGGGGGGCAGAAATGGCCTCAATACAATTTGCCCCCCAGGGGAGCGACCCTTGCCTGATGGGTCGCTCCCCATCTCGAAAAAAAAAAATACAAAAAAAAAACACAACAAAAAAATTTGCCCTGAGGGTTCTGACCCCCCCTGGGGGCAGTTCGGCCTAGTAATAGGCCGATCTGCCCCCAGGGGGGGCAGAAATGGCCTAAAATAAATTTGTCCCCCCCCGGCCCCCCCCGGGAGCGACCCTTGCCTACGGGGTCGCTCCCCCTGCGTGACATTGGCGCCAAAAAACAAATCCCCGGTGCCTAGTGGTTTCTGCCCCCTTGGGGGCAGATTGACCTCAAATCGGCCAATCTGCCCCCAGGGGGGCAGAAATGGCCTAAATACAATTTGCCCCCCAAGGGGAGCGACCCTTGCCTGATGGGTCGCTCCCCATCTCTAAAAAAACAAACAAACAAAAAAAAAAAAATTTGCCCTGGCGCCTAGTGGTTTCTGCCCCCCCCCCCCCGGGGGCAGATCAGCCTAATATTAGGCCGATCTGCCCCCGGGGGGGCAGAAATGGCCTAAAATAAATTTGCCCCCCCCAACCCCCTCCCCACCCGGGAGCGACCCTTGCCTACGGGGTCGCTCCCCCTGCGTGACATTGGCGCCACAAAACAAATCCCCAGTGCCTAGTGGTTTCTGCCCCCTTGGGGGCAGATTGACCTAAAATCGGCCAATCTGCCCCCAGGGGGGCAGAAATGGTCTAAATACAATTTGCCCCCCAGGGGAGCGACCCTTGCCTGATGGGTCGCTCCCCATCTCTAAAAAAAGAAACAACAACAAAAAAAAACACAAAAAAAAATTTTGCCCTGGCGCCTAGAGGTTTCTGCCCCCCCTGGGGGCAGATCGGCCTAATAATAGGCCGATCTGCCCCCAGGGGGGGCAGAAATGGCCTAAAATAAATTGCCCTCCCCCTCCAGGGAGCGACCCTTGCCTAAGGGGTCGCTCCCTTTGCGTGAAATTCACGCAAAGAAAAAATTCCCTGGTGTCTAGTGGTTTCTACCCCCCTTGGGGGCAGATTGGCCTCATCAAAATAGGTCAATCTGCCCCCAAGGGGGGCAGAAATGGCCAAAATATAATTTTCCCCCAAGGGGAGCGACCCTTGCCTAAGGGGTCGCTCCCCACCAAAAAAAAAAGAAATGAAACATAAAAAATAAAAAAAAATGGTCCCTGGTGCCTAGAGGTTTCTGCCCCCCCTGGGGGCAGATCGGCCTAATAAGGCCGATCAAAAGGCCTTCTCAAAAAAATGCCCCCCCTGGGAGCGACCCTTGCCCAAGGGGTCGCTCCCTTTGTGTGTTTCAATAAAAAAAAAAAAATCCCTGGTGTCTAGTGGGGTTTCAAAAGCCGGATTGCAAGCAATCCGGCTTTTGAAACCCTCGGAGGGACTTCAAAGGGAAGGAAATACTTTTCCTTCCCTTTGAAGCCCCTCCGGACCTCCCAAGTGATAGAAAAAGAAATGCTTTTGCATTTCTTTTTCAATCGCGCTGGAAGCAGAGCTTCCAGCGCGACTAGGGAGGCCCCTGTGACAAATCAGCGCGCGCTCGCGCGCTGACGTCACAGGGTGGGGTGGGGGGGGGGTCGGGGTGGAAGGGGAAGGTCTTCCCCTTCCATCCCGACTTGGGGGGGGAAGGGGGGTGCACGGGGGCGCGCTAGCGCGCCCCCAAGTTCCCCTGTGCCTAGGACGAGATGATCTCGTCCAAGGCACAGGGGAACTGTAGCCTTGGACGAGATCATCTCGTCCAAGGCACAGAAGGGGTTAAACTGCTGCTAATGTGTTTAAATTACAAATTTTCCATAAAACCTGTCCATTAGCCCGAGTGATCGTTCTAGCAGAGTTCTGGTCACCATTGCAAGGGTGCTGGCAGACATGGGCAAGACCATAAGGGAGGCAGTGATACAACAACGGACCCCTGACACTAGCCACACAGATGAACAGCCTTCCTCCTCCGCCGGCGCTAGTTGACAGGAGGCACCGCCGCAGGACCAACAGGCCACCAACACCCCACCCCCTGCAGAAGGAGAACCACCCCACAAACGGTCCCTGCAATCCAGGCAGAAGACAGAGAACATTGCCAAGACCCCCTCCAGGAAATAAGACTCCTGAATGTCACCCTTCTGTCCCACTAAGTCACCCTGTCCACTTTGAAATGCCATTAATCCCCTTCCTATGCCCCTTGGACAATGCACCTGTGATACCAAGAGACTGGACTCTAGCTGGACCTTCCTCCACCATCACCCCTGCCCATTGCACATCCCCCTCTACTTATGAGCACTGAAATAAACACTCTTGGATCAAATACAAGTACTGAGTCTGTCAATTGATTGCAATATGTTTTAGGTTAACAAGCTGTAAACATTTCAATCCATATGTCCAGTTATATATACATTGGTATGACCTGTAGTGGGCAGCAGTACACATATAGGAGCCAGAGTGGGGCACAGGGATCTGAAAATAGAGATGGCAAAGAGTAAAGTCAGTGGCCATAGACATAGGGTAAGAGGCTGTTGTGTACAATGTCCAACAGTTAACTGAAATGTAAATTGAACGTACGATGTCTTACCTGTGTGTCACTGGAAGTATTGCTGAATAATGTTGCTCCAGTTGTCAACATCTTCTTCCTCTGCCTCCTCTTCCTCACTGTCCACAGGCTCCACTGCTGCCACAAGACCATCTCCAGGCACATCCTCCTGCAGCAAAGGCACCTGGCGTCTCAAGGTCAGGTTGTGCAACATGCAACGATGATCTGGCACACCTTCTTGGGTGAGTAGTACATCGATCCAGATCCTGTCAGATGGAGGCACTGGAATCTGGCCTTCAGGAGGCCGAAGATCTGTTCTATAATCCTCCTTGTAGGCCCATGTGCCTCAGTGTAACGTTCCTCTGCCCTTGTCCTGGCATTTCTCACTGGGGTCAGTAGCCGTGAGAGGTTGTGGTAACCAAAGTCATCTGTAAATATCGAGGGATACCTGTTAGACACACACTCACCCTTAGGGACAACCCCATACCCATTCACCAATATATACTGGGTGGGGACCTTGGGCTCACCTACTAGCCACACCCGGTGTCTCTGGAGTTGGCCCATCACATATGGGATGCTGCTATTCCTCAAGATAAAGGCGTCATGCACAGAGCCTGGGTATTTGGCACTCACATGGGAGATGTACTGGTCTGCCAAACACACCATCTGCTTTTTCGATTTCTGAAAACTTGCTCATTTCTCTGGGGGGGCGGAGGGGACAAATGCCACATGTGTACCATCAATGGCACCAATGATGTTGGGGATATGTCCCAGGGCATAAAAGTCAGCTTTCACTGTGGCCAAATCCTCCACCTGGGGGAACACGATGTAGCTGCGCATGTGTTTCAGCAGGGCAGACAACACTCTGGTCAACACGTTGAAGAACATTGGCTGAGACATCCCTGATGCCATGGCCACTGTTGTTTGGAAGGAACCACTTGCCAAGAAATGGAGCACTGACAGGACTTGCACTAGAGGGGGGATACCAGTGGGCTGGCAGATAGCTGACATCAGGTCTGGCTCCAATTGGGCACACAGTTCCTGGATTGTGGCACGATCAAGTCTGTAAGTAATGATAATGTGTCTGTCCTCCATTGGTGCAAGGTCCACCAGGGGTCTGTACACCGGAGGATGTCGCCATCTCATATTCAGCCTCATCGGTTGGAGCCTATGGAAGAGAACGGTGAGCAGAGGGTCACATTTCCACATCGATTGCATTAATGTTGATTTTTTTACTTTACAGAAACAAAATGTGAATCCGAAAATGAGTTGCCGTGCCAATGTCTGCTGTGACGCAGTTAGGTGCCATGCCCTGTGGCCCCCTGAAATGGCAGATGCCTGACCTGTGAGGAGTGACAAGTGGAAATGAGGTAATTGCGCTGGTGTTGTGTGCCGTCGCAGTAGGCGGTCGCTGACCACCGTGCAACTTCGCATTGATTATCATTGGGCCCTATGGATTCCAGGAGCCAATGGTGATGTACGCCGGCAGTGACCGTACGCAACGCCACGGATGTGACCGTCATTTTCTATCTATCCACTCACTTGGTACCTGGCCATCATCAGGAGAGGACCTACACTGCAAGTGCTGCTGTGACCTGTGTCTGAAAGCGGCAATGGCTCGAGTGTCTGGGGAAAGGGCCCCTGCCTTCACTGCGGAGGAGTTGGAGAAACTGGTGGATGGGGTCCTACCCCAGTACATGTTACTCTACGGTCCTCCAGACAAACAGGTGAGTACACTGTGAGCATGATGCGTGGGCTATGAATGTCTGGAGTGCTGTGTGTATAAGCCACATATGATGGGGGGGCTGAGGGGTCCTGGCCAGAGTGCAGCATGTAAGGTAGTCAATGTATGTGCGTCAGGGGATGGGTGTGATCTGGTGGGCAATGAGTGTGATGATCCGGACGGGTGACTAATTCCCTTTTCGGCTGTCTTTTCCCTGCAGGTCAGCACCCACCAGAAAAAGGGTATTTGGCATGCCTTCGCCAAGGAGGTGTGGACCCTGAGGGTCTTTGACAGGCGCAGCACCCACTGCGGTAAGAGGTGGGAGGACCTGCGCCACTGGGCAAAGAAGACGGCGGATGCCCAGCTGGGGCTGGCCTCCCAATGAGGAAGGCATGCCAATCGCACCATGACCCCCCTGATGTTACTCATCCTGGCGGTGGCCTATCCGGAGTTGGATGGGCGCTTGAGGGAATCACAGCAACCACAAGGGGGTGACAACTGAATCTGAGTCCTGCTGTGTGCGCTTTAAGAGTTACCTGGGTGGCGGGTGGGGGCTATGGGTGCCCCTAGGCCATGGCGATGATGGCAGGGTAGGTCCCCTGTTGGGCAGGCTCTGAGGCATTCTTACACCAATAGTGTCAGTGGGCATCTACTACAGGGCAGGGTCCTTTGGGTTTCTGGGGTGCAGCTGATGGCATTAGACATTGTACCCCATGGGCTGGTGACTATCTTAGTAAATGGTTGGGCATGACCTAGTGCATAGGGCTGCTCCCTGTGTGTTATGTACACCAACAGGAGTGGTGTTGCTGGCATTGACCAAGTGTATCCTCTGTCTCTTCCCCCCTCCTTTTTGTTTTGTCACCCTGTCCTTATGTGCAATAGCATCATCTGGTGGAGGAGCAGAGGCACCGGCAACGGAGGGAGCTGCATCCCACATGGGCCTGGAGGCCGAATCCACTGAGGGTGAGGGCACCAGTAGGACGGAGGGTGAGGGGAGCACCACGACGGGAACAGGAGGGGAGACCACAGACAGCGACTCCTCCTCCGATGGAAGCTCCCTGGCGGTGGCGGACACATCTGTGCCCACCCCAACAACAGGTACAGTTGCCACCCCCCCTACCAGCACCGCCCTCCCAGCAGCCCCTCAGCGTGTTCCCCGTGCCTGCCCACCCAGGAGGGTGGGCATCTCCTTCGCCCCAGGCACCTCAGGCCCTGCCCCAGTCAGCCCTGCTGCCCTCAGTGAGGAGGCTATTGACCTCCTGAGATCCCTCACTGTTGGGCAGTCAACCATTCTGAATGCCATCCAGGGTGTCGAGAGGTATTTGCAACAAACAAATCATACCTGGAGGGCATTCACTCTGGCGTGGCAGCCCAACAGAGAGCATTTCAGGCTCTGGCCTCAGCACTGATGGCAGCTATTGTCTCTGTGTCTAGCCTCCCCCTCCAACTTCCTCTACCCAGTCTCAATCCCCTCAACCCCAGCCTATCCCAAGCACATCTTCAGACCAGTATGCACACAAGACAACACACAGGAGTGGTTCAGGCAAACATAAGCACCACACATCATCCCACAGGCACTCACACAAGCACCATCCCCATGCAGACACACCAACATCCACTGCATGCACTGTGTCTCCCTCCTCCTCGTCGTCCTCCTCCCTCCCAGTATCGTCTCCACTCACACCTGCATGCACTACATCCTCATTCACTACCTCCATCACCAGCATGCCCATCACAACACACCCCTTACGAGCAGTCACCACCCCACAACCATACACACGTCCCCTGTGTCCTCTCCCAGTGTGTCTGTGACCCCTCCTCCCAAAGTACACAAACGCAAGCACCCACCCACCCAACAGCCATCCACCTCACTACAGCATCCAGCACATGCACCTTCACCCAAACTCAGCAGACAGACACCTCCTACAACCACTCTCTCTTCCTCTACTCCCAAACCCTCTCCCTCTTCCTGCCCCAGTGTGTCTAAAAAACTTTTCCTAGCTAACATTGACCTGTTCCTTCCCCCTCCCCCCGTCATTCCCCTCTGGCCAGGGTATCCAGAACCCAGCCCAGCACCTCAGCCACCAAGTCGCCGTCCAATGTGGAACCTGCAGCTCCCAGAGGCTCAAAGGGGGCACCCATCAGGAAAGCCAGTGAACCACCAACCCCTGCAAAGGACCAATCCATACCGCCACTTGCCAAGGTGAAAAAGGGGCCAGCATGTAGCAGGGACAAGGATCACGACCCACCTAGCAAGGCCTCCTCCAAACCTCCAGCTGACAGAGCCAAGGTCAAAACAGCATTAGTCAAGGTTAGGAAGGGGCAGAAAACACCAGGCAAGGCACTTCAGCCAACGGAGGATGCAGGTGAAGCCCTGGTGCCCACCAGCAGAACTGCCAGCCCTGCCACCTACACCCCGTGCAGCACCACCACCAGCCCCACCGCAAGCACAGCCACCTGCACCGCTGACATTAGCACCACTACCAGCACCAGCAACCCCAGTGGGCGGCCTTCCGAGGCTGCAGGAGACAGGCTGGAGCCCCCCACCACCACTGGCAGCACCCCCACCTGTACCGGCACTACCACCACTTAGCAGCCTTATCCGCTGCAGGATGGAGTCTAGACCTACATCCATGAGCTAAAATGCTACCTGTTCCCTGCAAATCTTGTGTACTGGCACACCGCAAGTACTGTATCACTGAGCACTATGCCCCCTCCAGAACCAGTGGAGAGATGCATCCACTCACTCTATCCTTGGCAGGATGAAGCACTCTGGGCACAAAGCCCCCTCCAGAACCAGTGGAGCGATGTATCCACTCACTCTATCCTTGGCAGAATGAGCACTCTGGGGACAAAGCCCCCTCTAGAACCAGTGGAGAGATGCATTCACTCACTCTATCCTAGGCAGGATGAAGCACTCTGGGCACAAATCCCCTCCAGAACCAGTGGAGAAAGGCATCCATTATTGAAACTGTGGCTTTGCACTCCCCAGGACCAGACAGTAGGCATACTACTACCTTGAGAGACTTGTGAGACTGTGGCTTTGCACTCCCCAGGACAAGGCAATGGGCAAACCACCGACTTGAGAGACTTGTGAGACTGTGGCTTTGTACTCCCGAGGACCAGGCAATGGGCAAACCACCCACTTGAGAGACTTGTGGCACTGTGGCTTTGCACTCCCCAGGACCAGGCAGTGGGCAAATCACCCACTTGAGAGACTTCTGAGGCTGTGGCCTTGCACTCCCCAGCACATCGCTGTGGGGATGGAGCCCCCACTAGGAGCAGTGGTGTTGTCCCATCTTCCGGCTGAGGTGCCTCCCTAATCCCCATCCCCCTGAGGTGCCTGTGTGTTTATGACCTGATGCCCCTGCAGTGTTCTCGCCGTATTGAGGCAGGAGTCAAGTGTGGGTTTGACCCAAGAATATTGGCCCAGTGGCCCACGGACATTTGTGAATGGACAATGTACGAACTTCTGTACATATTGTATATTAGGGTAAATACTGTTGTTCTAAATCTTTAGTATATCTGCCTATTTCTAAAATATCACCAATTTGACTCAATTCCTTTTGTCCTTGCGTTCTTCCAGGGGGTGACGGGGTGTATCTGTAATGTAGTTGGATCTGTTTGTGTATGGTGTTGTGGGTGGGGTTGGGGGTGTTGCGTGTGTGTGTCACTCTCTTTTTCCTCCCCCTCCCTGTGTACTAGGTGCTGTACTCACCGTCGTCGTCGCCGCCGTCGTCGATGTTCCTGGTAGATGAGGAGGTAGACCAGCATCGGCAGGACCTGTAGTTCGGGTTCCATGGCGTCCTGGTTCTTTGTTGAGTGTCGAGAGGTGAGTGGTTTCCCTTCCAAAGACTGTTTCCTCCGTGCTTTTGATGGCGTTGGTACCGCCCCAGAAAAGTTGGTGGGTAGGCGGGTTGTGATGTGGTGGGTGGTATGTTGTCTTCCGCCTGTCTGTTGGTGGTTACCGTTGTGGTGTTTGTTGCTACCGCTGTGGCGGTCAGAGTGTTAAAGTGGCTGTATCTGTTTGCGGTTTCTGCCGTGGTCGTAATCCTATTTGTTTTTACCGCCGGCCTGTCGGCAGTGTTACCGCCGCTTTAACACCAACCGCCAGGGTTGTAATGAGGGCCTATATGTCTTAATTTTAGAGGGTAGGCCCTGGTCCCCACCCAGAAAAACTTGACACCAGGTAGATGAATTTAGAGCCATAATTAAGTGCAATACATTTCCTGATATCCCTAGCCTGCGCAGTTTTCTCCACAGTGTTGGGCGATCCACATGGTCAAATGCTGTGGAAAGATCTATAAATGCTAAATAAACTAGGTGACCACGTATGGTAGCACATTTTTTTGTAACCAGCTGGAGCATTGCCACATTGTCTAAAGTACAACAATTCTTCTTAAATCCAGCTTGGTTGCTCCACAGGAGTTAGGTGGCCCTCTTCCACTTAGGCGCAGGTGTGTTCCAAAATGCTTTTTCCAAAAATCTTTCCAACCAAATCTAACAAAGCTATTTGTCTGTATTTTTTAGTTGATTTCTAGGACCCTTTCATAAAGTGGCACTACAATACTCCATGTCCATGATGCAGAGACACAACCTTGTAGATAACAGTATCTGAATATTGGTGACAGAAAAATAGCCCACAACTTGGCCTATCTTTTTATTATTGAGATAAGAATGTACTGGGCTCATTGCTCCAAAGGATCTCATATCCTGTATGAATTTTTCTTTTTTACCTATTACTGGAAGGCCAAAGCCAGTTTGCAGATCTCGAGAGTCTGCCTTCTTAAATCCATTGGCTCCTCTCCTAAATTCGCTGCATAATGCACCCATTGATCAATCCAAACTAGAATTCGACGTGTTCTAGTTTTACTTCCACAACAATCTGAGATAATCTCCCAACATTTTCTGGAGTCTTTATTATGCGCTGATTCTCTCAAGGCAATCCATTTATGGTCTCTTTCCCCTTTCAAGTGAATAAAGAAAATACCTTCTGATTAACCTATTAATCTCTTTGTTCAAGTGTGTTAATCTTCCTATACCCCTATTATGAACCTGCAAGGGATGTATATGATTTTCCTTCACAGCAGACGGACTCATGTACTGCTCATATGTTTTTTAAACAATTTTTATTTTAATTTTAACTGTGCATTGTTTACAGAACATTCATAAATAATTTTAACATTTTAATACTCATGGCACTTTACATATCTCAAACGCAGCCACAATTTAATCACCTCCCTCCCTTTTGATTACCTTCCTCTCTTTCATTGGCATCACTCAGTTGTGCGCCAACCCATATCACTTCTTCACCAAAGGCTGTCATACCTCACCTACGCTTTCAACCTATAATTTCAGCTCTAGGTTCTTCGGCTGGGCACAGAGTCTGGTGCACATAATTCCTGTTGCATCATTTCACCCATTCTTGTGTTTGATGTCTCCTTTACATAGTGGTCACACCCCATGTGGCCCAAACTTTTTCATATTTTCTCATGCATTCCCTGTCCTTAAATATTTCAACTTGCTCTGTTCCATTTCCGATTCCCAATCCTGATATCAGGAGAGAGACCCATTGGACTACTTTTGGGTTTTATCACGTTTGGCCACCATGCAGCCAAAGATAATCACTAGCTTCTGACCCAGGGCTTGATCTGAAGGACCCCAAATACCCAGTATAGGAATCTGGGGCTGTAGGTCCAGGGGCACTTCTATAGCTTCCTTTAAGGAGTCACACATCTTTCCCCAGAATGAGCGCAGTCTGGGATAGCACCAGATCATGTGCCCTCCATCCCACAACCCCATGGGCACAGGGCATTCACCGCTCTTCCTATTTTGTGAAGTAGGACCCTTGTGCAATATGCCCTGTGCAGTATTTTAAGTTGGATTAGACGGTTGCTTGTCTCCATCACAGCTTCCACTGGGAAGCCGAGTGCTGTTTGCCAGTCCTCATCATCTCTCTACCCCACATCCTGTTTCTCATTATTGTGTAATAAGTCAGGGAGTTGAACTTTCCCAATGCGGCTATCCAGTAGCCGTCCCTCCAGTGGGGATTCCTCCTGATTTTCTTCCTCCCTGAGTATGGACTCCCAGAGGGATGCCTCAGCTGTCTGTAGCTCAGCCACTGTATAGCTGGTATTCGGTATTCTTCCTGCAAATGATCAAACAGAACCATCCCGTTCGCATCTGAGACATCGTAGAAAGGTCTATAGTTTCTCAACAGTGAAAGCCCAGCAGTGCCGTCACCGGTGGCAGTTTTCCCCTCCCACAATGGTGTGTCTGGGGGGGGATGAGTGAGGGGGGTCAGCCTTTTGTCCCACTTCATTTCCCTGTGCAATCTAGACCAGATGATTGCCATAATCTTGGTGGCAGGTCCAGTCTGCGAGTCCAGCTTTCCCCCATACAGCACATGAAGAAAACTCCTGTCTCTCATTCACTTCCTATCTAGTCGGAAAGTCGGGTCATCCCAGTCAGAATAGGCCCATTTATTGATCACCCCACACTGATCCACCTCATCATAATTCTTGGCATTTGGAAGTATGGAAGTATGACCACTGTCATATTTACTGCACCTGAGAACTTTCACTACAATCCGAGCTTGCCCCCTCCAACTCACCCACAGTAGAGTTCTGACTATCCTGTGTACACCAGAGAAGACACATTCCGGGATCTTGTGTTGGCAATTTTGGAGGACATAGAGGAGCCATGGCAGTGCAATCATTTTGAACATAGCAGCCCTGCTCATAAGGGACATGAGTAACTTGTGCCAGTGTCTCACATTCCCTTACAGTCGCTGAACCATTTGCAACAGGTTTGCATCATAAAGTGATTTTGCATTTCTAGTGACCCAAATCCTCAGGTATTTGAATGTGTTGGCTTCTACCTGCAGGGGAAGAGGCAGTACACCCCCGCTGGGTACAGAAGAGACTTTTGCCAATTGACCGCAAAGCCAGAGTATCTGCCAAAGATCTGAAAGATATCACTTAGGTGAGCAAGTGATTGCTCCAGGTTCATTAGGTGCAATAGAATATTGTTGGTGTATAGTGAAATACACTCCTCCCATCCCATGCCTCCCGGCCATCCCCATACCTAGGCATCTACACGCACCCACACTACCAGTGCCTCTATTGCCAACACGGACAGCGACAGCAGGCACCCTTGTCCAGTGCCCATCCCTATCGCGAACGTCCTGGAGAAGTATCCATTTAATTTCAATCTAGCTGTGGGGCTATTATATAGCAGTCTTATCCACCATATGTACTAAGAGCCAAATCTAAGTTTTTCTAGAAACTCAAACAGGTAGGGCACTCTACTGAATCAAATGCCTTATTGCCATCCAATTACACTATAATTCACGGATTCCCCCAGTCCCTCGACTTCTGCAATATTATGAAGTTGCCTTAATTTAGGTTTGGCTGAATAACCCAACACAAACCTATTTTGGCCCGGTTGTAAGTCAGTAATTACCGCTCGCAGACTTGTGGCTAATGCTTTTGCAAGTATTTTAGTATCTGCATTTATCAGTGATATTGGGCTGTATAACTCACATCTATAGTGGGGCTTCTCTTCCTTGGGGATTAGTACAACTGTTGCTGTTCTCTAGTGCTCTGATAACTCTGCTTTTAAACGCAGCTATATAAGTGGCTTGTAGGGGGATGTAAGGGCAGAGTTGTCAATGGTTCCTTTTTAATACACAAACTACAGAGTCGGGTGCAATATACTTAGTAGAGTTTTATTAGTTTAGGTAGTGTAACTTTTATAAGTTTTCCCAATTATTCTCCTGGACTTCTTTTCTCTTTTCTCTGTGGGCCTCTCTTTTTAGTAACAGTCACTTCTGGTGGGTCTCAGAGTACCTTGTGCAGCCACGTTCCTCGGGGAACGTGGATGGGCTGTTGGCGTGTAGAGTTCTGGGTTCTTCCTTCCTTTTCCCCCTAGTTCTTCCATCACCTTCTCTCCTCGCTCCTCTCCTTGATCCTTTCTTCGCTCCTCTCCTCGCTCCTCTTTTCACTCGTCTCCTCGCTCCTCTCTCCGCTTCTCTCCTCGCTCCTCTCTCCGCTCCTCTCTTCTCTCCTCTCTCCGCTCCTCTCTTCTCTCCTCTCTCCACTCCTCTCCTAGTTCCTCTCCTCGCTCCTCTCTATGTTCCTCTCTCCGGTGCTCTCCTCGCTCTTCTCTCTCCACTTCTCGCTCTTCTCCTCGCTCCTCTCTCCGCTGCTCTCTCCGCTCCTCTCCTTGCTCCTCCCCTCGCTCCTCTCTCCGCTTCTCTCCTCGCTCCTCTCTTCTCTCCTCTCTCCACTCCTCTCCTAGTTCCTCTCCTCGCACCTCTCTCTGCTTCGCTCTCCGCTCCTCTCCTCGCTCTTCTCTCTCCACTTCTCGCTCCTCTCTCCGCTGCTCTCTCCGCTCCTCTCTTTGCTCCTCTCCTTGCTCCTCTCTCCTCTCCTCCCCTCGCTCCCGGAAATCCCCCTGGCTCCTCTCCTCGTTCCTCTCTCTGCTGCTCTCTCCGCTCCTTTCTTCGCTGCTCTCCTCGCTCCCCTTTTCACTCCTCTCCTCGCTCCTCTCTACATTCCTCTCCTCGTTCCTATCCTCGCTCCTCTCTTCGCTTCTCTCTCAGCTTCTCTCCTCGCTCCTCTCTCTGCTCCTCTCTCCGGTCTGCTCCTCGCTCCTCTCCTCGCTCCTCTTTCCGCTGCTCTCCGCTCCTCTCTTCGCTCCTCTTCTTGATCCTCTCTCCTCTCCTCCCCTCGCTCCCGGAAATCCGCCTGGCTCCTTCTCCCGCCAGTGCCCCTGGGACACTCTCCTCTTTCGTCACGGGTCGTTGTCCTGGTAACGGGTGATGCCGGAAGTGCCGGGAGCGCACTTGCCCCAGCATCCCCATTACAGAACGGTTACTATTTATCTGGCCAGCCTACGAAAAAGTTCTATAGGCAACCCATACAGTCTGAGGACCTTCCCTGTCTGCATTTGCACCAAAGCTAGTGTCACCTCCTTCACTGATAGATGTGCCTCCATTACCTCTCTTTTGTCTGATCTAAAGCGACACACTGAACAGTAATAAACAAACTCCAGCACCTCTTCTTCTAGTGCCTGGAGCTTGGTACTGTAAAATAATTCCATGTAGTTAGCAAATGCCTCCATCATTCGCTCTCTACCCATCACCTATTCCCCTGTGTCAGGGCAATCTCTCTCACGTGTAATCCTTCTATTTCCTTACTTCTGCCCCACACAAATAATTTATCTGCCTTATCTCCGGCTTCATTACTGCGCCTCACAGATCATATTTTTCATTAGTATTCTTCCTTTCTCTATACTGTCTTTCACTGCTGTGGCCAGTGACTCAGTCAGTTTATCAATTGTATTAGGTTTCCAAATGGATTTACTAAAACCAACTGAATCTCCTGTACAATTCTAAGAGTCCGACCCTGTCACTGAACATTTTAGCTTAAGTTCAAGTACCAAATGATCACTAAAAGGAGATTTGCTTACGTTAAAATCCACAATCACGTCAAAAGAATAATAAGAAACAATTATACAATCAATTAGTGACCCAGTATTCTTTACCCAGTGAGCATATTTTGCTGGGCAATCCTCGCCAGCTCTTCTATTCACTATCAACCATGTTCTCTTAAACATTGTAACAAAATGAATCCAGTTTTGTCAACCTTTACTTTCTCTGGAAACCTTCCTGAAGGGATATTTTGGGCTTCTTCTCTACGTTGATTTGCAAACACACTTAAGGCATGGTTGGATATTTTAACATGAAAATCGCCTGCTTATAGCACTTGGCTACAATTCTTATGTTCCAATATTTTATTTAAAATGACAAATAACTCTGTTATCAAGAGGGGATAAGAATAATTTGGAGGGATATAACCATTCACAATTAATAGAGACTAATTTCTTTCAGAACCAGGATTTGTACTGTTTCTTTACTCCTTTGAAGAGGTTAATTATGTGCTCAAAGTTCTTATGAAACCATTTACACTTATTACTTTAAAATAAAGCTATCCCCGAGTAGCGTCGCCTTTACCTGATGTGGCAGCTAAACTACCAAAACCGTAATAATTCTCTAAATCTATATGTCATGTCTGCCAAGTTGCCAAATTTCTGTAGATACAGATAATATAGATATTGCTGGTTTACTTTGGCATTTCAGAACACCTGCTATATTCCAGGAAAACACTTTTAAACCACTATTAACAATACCGATGTTTCATATTTCACAGGGGGCGGCTATTAATTATGGTACCAACAAGCCAATTCTACATTCTAACCTCCTCTGCAGCCCCTATCTACTTCTCCCTGAGGAATACCACCATGTTTTTAGCATTTTCCCTCAATCCCTCTTTCTCTCTCTGAATGGAGTGGTATCCTATTCTCATGCTCAACTGTCAAACCACTATCAAAGGGACAGTTACATATATTATTAAACACAGTATTAATGTGGATAATATCAATGCCCTTACACTGAAAATGATGACAGTTTTCCAGGATTAGGTTTCCTAATGTTTTTTGAGTTAAAAACAACCCTCTTGCCAGTATGGCTATTTAATAATTGAACTAAGTGTATATCTCTGCTTTGAATCAAACGTTTAAGTCTTTTAAATCAGAAAGACAGTTCAATAAATTTGAGCTATTCAAATATATTTCATGATCATCAAACAACATAATAAAATCCAGAGTAGTCGCATCATCCACTGAAACATCCACTGCTTGCTGCATTGCATGGACAGGAGAGTTTTGTAAGGGCTTGGACCTATTCTGGCTTACATGCAGCGAGAAGGCTGTCACGTAGAGTCAAGTAGCTCTCGGACTTTAAAACTGAATGGGCTGCAAGAGTGGACGCAACCCATTGTTCAGATTTCTCCACCAGGAGTGAATCACTGATGGCCTGCTCGTTAACTCATGTTTGGCTCCCTAACACCCCTATTATATCACTGTACACATCAAAATGCGATATAGTGTGTGCAGATTCCAGGGTTTCCCCAGAGGCTTACCAGAGGCTAAAGTAGATAATACTAATGCTTTCTTTTGTGGTAGTGTGGTCAAGCAGTTAGGCTTATCAGAGGGTAGTGCAAAGCATTTGTTGTACAAACAATAGAAGTAGCACACACTCAAAGACTTAACTCCAGACCAATGGTTTTTATATGACAAAAATATATTTTCCTAATTTATTTTTAGAACCATAAGAGTCAAGTTGCAGGTAAGTACTTCAATAGATTCATATTTCACACATGTATCAGCGGTACTTTGTTTGAAATCAATAAATTATACAGTTTTGGAAATATTGGCAATATTCTGTTTTAAAACTTGACAGTGTAATTTTGAGAAACAGTTCCTGGGGGGGAGGAAAAGTTAGATCGTCTTACAAGTAAGTACAACACTTACAGTCCATGGGTGGGGTTCAAGTTAACCCCAAACACCCACCACCGCCAACACGGGGCCAGCCGGGGACAGAGGTCAAAGTGTAGGCAAAGTTAACATGGGCTCCTATGGAGAATGGGGGCACTCGGTTTCAGATCTGTAGGCAGGTAAGTACCCGTGTCTCCAGAAGGGCAGACCTGGGGGCTTTAGAGGAGCACTGGGGGGGCCACAAGTAGGCACCAAACATAAAACCATCAGCGGCGCTGGGGCAGCCGGGTGCAGGGTGCAAAGTGTTGGATCTCCAATGATTCTCTACGAGGGCACCCTAGGGGTCACTCAGCGGCTGCAGGTGTGGTCCAGGGGGGTCGCCTCGGGCAAACCACAGGCTGGACAGGGAGGCGGGCCGCCTGCAGAACATTGCTGCACAAGGTGTCGGTTTCTCCAAGGCCTGGGTACTGGGGGTGCAGTGGGTTTTTAGGCATCGGATATCTTCGTCCAGAGCTTTCGCGGTTAGGGGGGTCCTCGGGATTCCCTCTGCAGGCGCCATTGTGGAGGGGTGGAGAGGTCAACCCAGGATAGGTATTTGCTTGGAATCACCTGGGGATCCTCTCTAGCTGGTTGGTCCACCTGGACACGGGCCTTGGGCATCGGGTGCAGAGTGGTTAGGACTCATGCATTCGGAGTGGGGTTGGAGTCCTTAGTTGTTGGTTTCTTCTTGGACAGGGCCACTGTCCAAGGGAGTTCTTGGTCCTTTTGGGTGCAGGGCAGTCCTCTGGAGCTTGGCAGAGGTAACTTGTCCTGCTGGATGCATCGCTGTTCTTTTGCAGGTTCTTTGAAGCAGGAGACAAGCAAGTAGGGCTAGGACCAAGTCAGTTGTTATATTCCTTCTTCTCTACTGGGGTTTCAGCTTAGCAGTCCTTCTTCTTTCTTGTCAGGTCGCCAGGATTCTGGTGAGCTGGGTTCAGGGAAGCCCTTAAGTACAAGATTTAGGGGCATTACAGGGGTCAGAGGTACTACCCTTGAGGGTGGCTACACCCTTCCTGTGCCCACTCCATTTGGGGGGGGGGGTACATTCCTAAACCTATTGGTCCCTGTCCTCCAAACCAAGATGGAGGATTCTGCAGGGAGGGATTCACTTCAGCTCTGGACAAAATAGGGGTGGCCCGAGCTGAAGTGGTCACTCCTCTTTGTTTTTCCTAAGTTTCCTGCTGAACTTGCTGCCAAAAGTGGGGCTTTGTCTGGGGGGGGGCAGGCATCTCCACTAGCTGGAGTGCCCTGGGGCACTGTAACATGAGATCTGAGCCATTGTGGCTCTCTGCCAGGTGTTACAATTCCTGTAGGGGGGAGGTGTGAAGCACCTCCACCCAGAGCAGGCTTTGTTTCTGGCCTCAGAGAGCACAAAGGCTCTCACCCCATGGGGTCAGAAACTTATCTGCTAGTGGCAGGCTGGCACAGACCAGTCAGTCCTACACTAGAGGATTGGGTAAAATACAGGGGGCATCTCTAAGATGCCCTCTGTGTGCTTTTTAGAATAAATCCAACGCTGATATCAGTGTGGGCTTATTTTGCTGAGAAGTTTGATACCAAACTTTCCAGTACCCAGTGAAGCCATTATGGAATTGTGGAGTTCGTAATGACAAACTCCCAGACCATATACTTAATGTGGCCACTCTGCACTTACAATGTCTAAGAATGGACTTAGACACTGTAGGGGCATATTGCTCATTCAGCTATGCCCTCACCTGTGGTATAGTGCACCATTCCTTATGGCTGTAAGGCCTGCTAGAGGGGTAACTTACCAATGCCACAGGCAGTGTTTTGTGGGCATGGCACCATTAGAGGGTTGCCATGTCGACTTTGCCTTTTTCTCCCCACCAAAACACACAATCTGCAAAGGCAGTGTCCATGTGTTTGGTTAGGGGTCCCTTAGGGTGGCACAACACATGCTGCAGCCCTTAGGGACCCTCCCTGGTCACAGGGCCCTTGGTACCACTGGCACCTTTTACAAGGGACTTATCTGTGTACTAGGGGTGTGCCAATTGTGGAAACAAAGGTACATTTGTAGGGAAAAAAACACTGGTGCTGGGGCGTGGTTGGCAGGATCCCAGCACACTCAGTCAAGTCAGCATCAATATCAGGCAAAACGTTGGTGGGTAACTGCAACAAGCGCCAGTTTCCTACAATCACCCCTTCTTTCGTCTTTTTTTGTACGATTCTCTTGTGCGGCAAGAGACAATTTTCTAAAGCTTTTTTCTGAATCCTTCTTTGTTTTTTCTTTTTCTGCTTTCTTCCCAAATTTCCTTTCGGAACTTCTACTACTTTTACTTTTGATGATCTGTGTTGGACCTGACCCTTTTTGCAGGGTCGTCCCCAAACTTTTAGCCTCCTTCTCCCTATTTTTCCTGACCTGTGTTTTGTTGGCTTTTGAACTCTGAGCACTGCTAACCAGTTCTAAACTGCATATGCTCTCTGTGTAAATTGTACTGTTAATTGGTTTATCCATGATTGGCATATTTGATTTACTAGTAAGTCTCTAGTAAAGTGCACTATAAGTGCCCAGGGCCTGTAAATCAAATGCTACTAGTGGGCCTGCAGCACTGGTTGTGCCCCCCACATAAGTAGCCCTGTAGTGATGTCTCAGACCTGCCCCTGCAGTGTATGTGTGTACAGTTTTAAACTGTAAATTCGACTTGGCAGGTGTGAGAAAGTAGGCTCTTTCTAGCATGGTTACCCCCACTTTTGGCCTGTTTATGAGTGTGTGTCAGTGTGTTTTTACTATGTCACTGGGATCCTGCTTGCCAGGACCCCAGTGCTCATAGATACAAATCTATATGTCAGTGTGTTTTGCCTGTCTCATTGGGATCCTGCTAACCAGGACTCCAGTGTTCATAGTTTGTGGCCTAATATGTGTGTTGGCAGTAGTGCTTGACTGTGTCACTGAGGCTCTGCTAACCAGAACCTCAGTGCTTATGCTCTCTCTGCTTTTAAATGTATCCCTATAGGCTAGTGACTTAATTTACCAATTTCAATTGGCACACTGGACCCCCCTTATACGCCCCTAGTATATGGTACCTAGGTACCCAAGGCATTGGGGTTCCAGGAGATCCTTATGGGCTGCAGTATTTCTCTTGCCACCCATAAGGAGCTCAGGCAAACCCTTCCACAGGCCTGCCATTGCAGCCTGCGTGAAATAGTGCACACACTATTTCACAGCCATTTTAACTGCACTTAAGTAACTTATAAGTCACCTATATGTCTTACCTTCACTTGCTGAAGGTTAGGTACAAAGTTACTAAGTGTGAGGGCACCCTTGCACTAGCAAAGGTGCCCCCACATAGTTCAGGGCCATTTCCCGGGACTTTGTGAGTGCGGGACGCCATCACACGTGTGCACTACATATAGGTCAATACCTATATGTAGCTTCACAATGGTAACTCTGGAAATGGCCATGTAACATGTCTAAGATCACGGAATTGTCCCCCCCATTCCAAATCTGGTATTGGAGAGCCAATTCCATGCATCCTGGGGGCTCCACTATGGACCCCTCAGTACTGGCAAACCAGCTCTCTGAGGCTTGCACTGCAGCTACTTCTGCTGCCACCTCACAGACAGACTTCTGCCCTCCTGGGGTCTGGGCAGCTCAGTCCCAGGATGGCAGAACAAAGCCTTTCCTCTGAGAGCAGGGTGTTAAACCCTCTCCGTTTGGAAATAGATGTTACAGGCTGGGGAGGAGTAGCCTCCCCCGCCTCTGGAAATGTTTTGAAGGGCACAGATGGTTCCCTCCTTGCATAAGCCAGCCTACATCGGTTCAGGGACCCATTGTCCCCTGCTCTGGCGCGAAACTGGGCAAAGGAAAGGGGAGTGACCACTCCAGTGTCCATCACTACCCCAGGGGTGGTGCCCAGAGCTCCTCCAGTGTGTCCCAGACTTCAGCCATCTTGCTTTGCAAGGTGTGGGGGCACTCTGGAGGGCACTGAGTGGCTAGTGCCAGCAGGTGACATCAGAGACCCCTCCTGATATGTCCATACCTGATAAGGTAGCCAATCCTCCTCTCAGGGCTATTTAGGTTCTCTCCTGTGGGTTTTCTTGAGATTCTGCGTGTAAATTTCCTTCAGGAATCCTCTGCAACTACTACTTAATCCTGTGACCTCGGATCAACAGCAGCCTGCTCCAGGAACCGCTGTAACAGCAACCAACTATCCACAAGGGATATTTTTCCTCTGCAACTTCAGCTCCAGCCAGCAACTGCAACAGTTTCCATGGTGTGCACGCTCTGGGGACTCCCTGTCTTTATCCTGCAACAGAAGGACCGAAGAAATCTCCCGTGGAGTGACTGAGTCACTCCCCTGCTCACGCAGGCACCTTCCAAGATGACGTACCCTTGGACTCCTCTCACAGCAACAAGCATGCTCCAAAGGACACAGAAGGTGGACCCCATCGACATAGTCTGTCAAGAGGTCCTGCTGATGCAATTTGGAGGAGGTAAGACCTTGCCCTCCCTGAGAGCAACAGTACCCCTGTGTACTGCATCTTCTTCATTCCTTCGTGCACTGCCTGGCCCAGGTCCCCAGCACTCCATCCTGTGACGCTCAACTCACTGAGTTGTTTCCGGCGGCGTGGGTCCTTCCTTTGTTATGCTGCACCAACCGCATTTTGCATCTCCTTTATCCCTGTGTCCCAGGACTCCTGTGGGGGCTGCCTGGCATCCTGAGGGCTCTCTCTAAAGTGCTAATAGCTCCCTCTTCCTCCTCACACAGAGCTAGGCCCCCAGGTCTCTCCTGGGTCCAACCAGTGCCATTCTGATGCAAAATGCATATTTGTCATAATCAAGGCTTGTTGCTGACTTCTAACACAAAATCACATCTGCATCCATCTCCACGTCGTGGGACATCTTTTGCATCATGCAGGAAGCCGCTGACATCTTCCTAGGGTGCATTCCTGCAGTCTTCAACTGACGGGGGCTCTTCTTTTGCACCCTCTTCTGGGTTGGCAGGGGCTCCTGTCCTTCCTGGAACTTCTTTCGACTTCTGGACTTGGTCCCTTTCTTTTGCAGGTCTTCAGGTCCAGGAATTGGTTGGTTACTGCAATAATCTATATCACAGGGTGTAGTGTGGCCTAAGGAAACTTGCAGTACTTTACTCCTGCTTTTCTGGGCTCTGTGGTGGGGTAATTTACTTACCTTTACTGTATTCTTACTCTCCCAGTGATTCTGCACACACTACACTTGTTTAGGGGGGAATTCATGATTTGCATTCCACTTTCTTAGTATATGGTTTGTGCTGCCCCTAGACCTATTTTCTCCCATTCCATTCTATAGCATTTCCTATTGCTTGCAAAATCCTACTACTAATTACTTGTCTAATGTTGGTGTCTAGTGTATATATTATATAGAATACTTACCTCCAAAAGCAGTATTGCCTCTAAGATATTTTTGGTATGGTGTCACCCAAATAAACTACTTTTATTTTTGGTAACACTGAGTATTGTCCTTACTTGTGTATTAGTACTGTGTAACTATAAGTAGTATTGCATGAGCTTTGCATGTCTCCTAGTTTAGCCTAAGCTGCTCTGCTATAGCTACCTCTATCAGCCTAAGATGCTAGAACACTACTACTTCACTAATAAGAGATAACTGGACCTGGTATAAGGGGTAAGTACCCAAGGTACCCACTTCAAACCAGGCCAGCCTCCTACATTGGTGGGGCAGCGGTGGGATAAGTACTTGCAATTGCTTTCTCACTTTTGTTACTGGTGCTTTTCACAAGAAAAGCTTGCTCCAATACTTAGAGTATTTATAGTTTATACCTAGAAGTAATTTTTTAACTTTCTAAAAGTTCTTTAAACTTTGCAAAAGTTTTTACAAAGTCTTGAAAAGTGTTCTTCTTTTCTCTAAAATGTTAGCTCTGTTATTCTGCTAACTTTTTACTCACTTTCCCAAACTTTGTTTTCTCTTTCAATATGTCTTCTGTAGAAGCTACCCCAAGAGTTGTGAAAACAACATATGAAAGTCTAAACTTTAAAAAGTTGAGGGGTCTCTGTATTGAAAGAAGTTTGGGGATTGGGAAAAACCCCAATAATGAGTTCCTCTTAAATCTTCTCCTCCAAGATGACCAGGGACTCAGCACTGGTCCAGATCAGACAGGGGAAGAGGTAGAGGATGATTCCAACCAGGAAGGCTCAGAGGAGCAAACTGACAATCCTGAGAAGGGTAGTTCCACAGATGTATCTGTCAATAAGCCACTTAGTACAACTAGTAGTGGGAAGGGTTCACACACAAGTAGGGCTCCCTTCACCCCTAGAGGCCAGGTCACTAGAGTGCCCCTGTCAGAGATAGATTTACCTCTGCACACTCTCATGTTACCTCTCTTTCAGAGGCATCCCACAATTCTAATCCTGAGGACCAGTCCCTTGATAGGGAACTCAGAAAGCTGAGGTTAGAGGAGGCCAGACGGAGGCTAATGCAGCAACAGTTGGCCTTAGACAGGGAATCCCTGGCTGTGGAGAAAGAGAGGCAAGCTTTGGGGTTAGTTCCCCATGGTGGCAGCAGCAGTTTTAGAAATTCAAATGTTAGGGAACCTTCAGTTGACTCTATAAATCTGCACAAAGTTGTCCATCCTTACAAGGATGGTGATGACATCTACAAGTGGTTTCCTGCACTTTAGAGGGCCTGTAAAGTTCAGAGGGTCCCTCATGTACAGTGGGCTGCTATCCTTTGGTTATCCTTCTCTGGTAAGGGGAGAGACTCCTTATTGTCAGAGAGGATGATGCAGATAACTATCAAATTCCGAAAAATGCACTCTTAGATGGTCTGGGCTTAACCACTGAACAGTACAGACTTAAGTTCAGGGAGACCAGAAAGGAGTCATCACAGGACTGGACAGACTTTGTAGACTGTTCTGTGACGGCCCCAGAAGGTTGGTTAAATGGCAGTAAGGTGGCTGACTATGAACGCCTGTATAACTTGATTCTGAGAGAGCATATTTTGAATAACTGTGTGCCTGACTTGTTGCATCAGTGTCTTGTGGACTCAGATCTGACCTCTCCCCAAGAATTGGGAAAGAAGGCAGACAAATGGGTCAGAACAAGGGTGAACAGAAAAGTTCATACAGGGGGTGACAAGGACAGCAAAAAGAAAGATGGGGAAAAATCTCAGGACAAGCATGGGGATAAAAGTAAACACAAAGATCCTTCTTCAGGTCCAAAACACTCCTCTGGGGTGGGGACAAAACTTCTTCATCTTCTTACTCGTCACACAATCAGAAAAAGCCTTGGTGCTATGTGTGCAGAGGTAAAGGTCATGGGCCAGGGGATAGGTCCTACACAGTGAAAGCCCCTGAGCCTACCACCACTAAGACATCAGACTCTAGTGTCTCTAGCAGTAGTGGTAATAGTGGTGGGACTACTGGCAATAGTCAAACTAAAGGTGTAGTTGGGTTAACTTTTGGGACCGTCATAGAAACTGGGGTAGACAGTACCAAGACAGTTTCTGTCACACCTGGTGGCATTGGCCTTGCTACCTTGGCTGCTTGTCCCCTTGACATGGATAAGTACAGGCAGTCAATCTTAATAAATGGTGTTGGGGCCCAGGCCTACAGGGACACAGGTGCCAGTATCACTTTGGTGACTGAAAACCTGGTGTCACCTGCACAATACCTCCATGGACAGAGGTACCAAGTTACCGATGTCAATAACTCCACTCAGTCTGTCCCCTTAGCTGTAGTTCAACTTAGTTGGGGTGGAGTTACTGGCCCTAAGCAGGTGGTGGTATCACCTAGCTTACTTGTAGGTTGTCTCTTAGGGAATGATCTAGAGGCCTCAGGTTGGGTTGAGGTAGGGTTTAGGACCCATGCACCCATGCTGGGTATCCCTGAGGAATTGCTTCCTCTCATTTCTGATTTAATGAAAAAGCAAAGGAGAGAAAAAGGCCTGAAATCTCAGGATCCCCCTCCATGAACAGGTAAAAAGGGTATCAAAGTATCCCTTCCCCACCCTGCTACTGAGGATACCATTCCTGTGGTGGGAGAAACGTCCCCTGAGGTGGAACCTGTACCAAAGGAGCCATCAACTACCACAGCTGGACTCCGAGAGGTAAAAGTACCTCTCGGTGGAACTACTAATCCAGATGTGCAAAACTGCACCATTTTAGCAAATATGGAGCATCCCTCCAGCCCTCCCAGAGAAACTTTAGTGCAGCAGCCCTGCACTGCCTCTAAACACTTACGACAACAGCCCTGTCCTGGTGTGGAGCTAATAGGACAGCAGCCCTGCTCCAGCTCAAGAGAAAGAACAACCCTGCTCTCTCTTACAGCCATATGGACAAGGGTTTTGCCCAGCTATGGCTTTATTGAGACAGTATCCCTGTCTAGCATTTACTGCATTTGAGATAGGCTCAGTGGACCAATCCCACTGCCCAACTTTAAAACATACTAATAGGAACTCTGAGAATTTACACTCACACTGTTGGTTAGGTACACATGTCCAAACAGGGTGGTTTACATCCCCACAGGGAAGTAACCCTATAGTGGATGATAAAGGGAGTAACCACTCTATTGCAGATCTACTCTCCACTTATCACCACTTAGACAATAAAGTCTCAACTGGCCAAGGTTAGCCTTGTTGTCCTTCACTTGCCAGGCCTAACCCTTCCCTTTTCCTACATATAAGACACCCCTAAGGTAGGCCCTACGTAGCCCCATGGGCAGGGTGCAGGGTATGGTTAAGGTAGGACATGTGCTAATGTGTTTTATATGTCCTGACAGTGAAATACTGCCAAATTCGTTTTTCACTGTTGCAAGGACTATCTCTCTCAAAGGTTAACCTGGGGGCTGCCTTTAAACATGATTAAAGCATAGATTCCCTTTGGGAGCAGATAGACATGTGGAGTTTGGGACCTCTGAACTCACAATTTAAAAATACATATTTTAGTAAAGTTGGTTTTGAGACTGTGTGTTTGAAAATGCCACGTTTAGAAAGTGGGCATTTTCTTGCTTGAACCATTTTTGTGACTCTGCCTGTTTGTGGATTCCCTGTCTGGGTTAGTTTGACAGTTGGGTTGTTTGCACCTCTCTCCAGACAGTGACACAAAGAGGGCTGGGGGTAACCTGCATATTCTGATGAGCCATCTGTGCTAGGAGGGAGGGAAGGTGTGGTCACTCGCACCTGAAATGGCTGTGCCTGCCCTCACACAATGCAGTCTCCAACCCCCTGGTGTGTGTCTGAGGCCTTGCCTGGACAAGGCAGGATTTCACAAGCAAGTGAGACTTTTCTATGAAGTAAGCCTACTTCAAAGGCTAAAATGGATAAAAGAAGAGGCCCTAAAACCACAGACTTTAGACACTGTACCTCACAGACACTTTTGGACAAGAAACCTGATGGTGAAGAATCCCTGAATCAGACCTGCCAAGAGTAACTGCCTGGCTGCCCAAAGGACTCACAGGGACTGCTTTTCTGAGAAGGACTGCTGCCTTGCTGTTGCCCTGCTGCCTTGCTGCTCTCTGGCTGTGCTGACAAGTGCTCTCCAAGGGCTTGGATAGAGCTTGCCTCCTGTTCCCTGAAGTCTCAGAACCAAAAAGACTTCACTCCTGCAACTGGACTCCTTGTGTGGCGAACATTTGATGCAAAGCCTGATAAAAACGATGAACAGCGAGAAATTCACCGCACGCCGAAACGGAACGATGCAGCCCGACTTTGCAAGGAGAAGATCGCCGCAGCGCCTGCGTTGCGACCAGAACTTTAATGCATGGCCCACCAGATTGATGCACAGCCGACCCGGGACGATGCAGCCTGACTTCCAGAGAGGAATCAACGCAGGTCCTGCCGTGCGGGAGAAATTTCCATGCAACGCCCACTGGATCGACGCAGCTCTTGTGACTTCGCTCCACAAGCCCAGGATTCCATGCACCTTCCCCGGGGTGCCAGAAAACCTCGCAACCTGAGGAGGAACCAAGCCCACACACCGGAAATCGATGAAAGTCTTCCCCTGTGTGGAAAATAACGATACAAGTCGGTGTGCGAAGGGGTGATACCGACGCACACCTCCCCATTTTCCACGCATCGCCTCACCTGCAGCCCCTTGCGGAGATTGTGAACACAAACCAGGTACTTTGTGCTTTCAAGAGACCTTTATTGTTTTTAAGAGACATTCATTTGTTTTTAAAAGACTTAAGACACTTTCTTGTCACTTTTACAGTGATATCGCCACCTTTACTTATTGCATTTTAATAGTTTTGACCAGCATCTTATCAGATAAATATTATATATTTTTCTAAACATTGTGTGGTGTATTTGTGTGGTGCTATATGGTGTTATTGTATGATTTATTGCACAAATACTTTACACATTGCCTTCTAAGATAAGCCTGACTTCTCAGTGCCAAGCTACCAGAGGGTGGGCACAGGATAATTTAGGTTGTGTGTGACTTACTCTGACTAGAGTGAGGGTCCTTGTTTGGACAGGGGGTAGCCTGACTGCCAACCAAAGACCCAATTTCTAATAATCTGCTTCCCTTTTCACTTGGGAAACTGGGAAAAAGGCACTGGGAAACTATGAGGCCCTTACGCTAGAAAATGAATAGTTAGAAGAATCCATCAGGGGTATTTAAAAAAGTCTTTTAGAACATAACATGGTAATTTTTTTATTTCATCAGTTATTTCCGTTCTTGGTCTTTTCAATATATTAACTATCTGTATGACCTACTTGCATTCCAAAGTCCCTACTCTAGGATTACTTTTTTGAAAATGGCTTATATGATAAACGTGTGGCAGTTTGATCCATTTTAGATGCCCCTTGTTGACTCATAGGGATCGCATTGTCCTTCCCTTTCTTGCTGACCAAACAATTAAGAATCGCTACTATAGACTCCAAGATATGGTCAAAATGTTTCGCTGATTTTTCCATTAGTGAAAAAGTCGAAGATAACATTCTCTATGGGCATTCCAGGGACTCTGAGTGTTGAACGTACTTCCCAGGCAAATTACATGATGCTTTTAAATTAATTTCAGGTGTCCTAGATATTGTGGACTCTATGGAGGAATTCTCCGAGGGTGGTGCTACTAAAAAGTCTTAGCATTGACTTTTGTGGCATCGCAGGGAGTCTGTGGCTCTTTATTTGGCCTATGAATCAAACCTTTGAATCACTCTCGATGTCTGGTAAGGTGAAATCTGTGAGACGAATATAGAACTCCACCAGTTCTTGCACCACCTCCTGGATATTATTGTCTGCAGGAGTCTCCGATTATTTAACGTTAACCAACTCTGATTTTAGAGCCAAGCCTACTGCATCCATATTACCCTTCGAAGTCCCAAGAGCTATTTTTTTCCGTCTGTGGCCAGACTGACCATCCCCCTCCAATTTATGGAATAAGGTGGGAATCGAATTAAAACCCTATAAGGCGCTCATCTAGATACATTTGTTTCAGAGCGGTTAGACATTGTTTTCTTACAAGTTCTGGCTGGGATCATCCTTCCGTACCGGAGCTGTCTGACCGTCATTATGCTGCCCAATACAGTTATACGTTAATTATACAGCGATTAATAACAAGTAGGGAACCAGGAATATCTGGTAACCCCACTTCCACCGGAAAATTCCAAGCAATTGATCGAAGGCCTTAATAATGTGGCCCCACTCCGACGCTGCTCCCTTACCCATAAGTCACTCCTATCCCTCGAGGCCCACTGCCCTCCCCAACCTCCGGGACCACAAATGTCTACTTGGTGGCAGGCTCATTGTGGTGCTCTGAGTTACTCCTGGATAGGGTAGTTAGTGGACACTGCGGGTAATGTGGTTACTGTGACTAACCACTTTGAACTTTCCACTTTTACCTTCGCTCCTGAAAACATGAATAAACCTACTGCCACATGCGGCTGTCCTAATTACAGCCAATGCTCATTTATGTGACACCAGGAATACTTTTTTCCCTAGAAGTTGCACTCGCCCAGATCTCCACTCACTAAGCCTCTGTTCCTTCCCTTGAAACAGTAAACCAGCGTTCATTCTCCTGAAGGAGTGACCGACCACCTGGTTTCTGACTTCCCCCAATAACCTCGATCTATCTTAATTCCCTTTCAATCTCGTGAGACCTCTCCTTTTCCATGGCAATTTGCCACACTGTGTGTCATATTTGCAGGAATACAGCGAGAAGGAACAACCCCTGATTCCCTCCTCAATTTATACTACCCGCCTCTTATTCGCGCAGTGTTAAGTCCAGCCCTAAGGGAAGTAGAAGGGGCTGTCAGATAGTTGGTGAGATGTCTCAAACAATATAATCTTGTCATGGATTTACCTCCAGCATAGATGATTAATTACTATAAGAAAATTAGTGTTTTTCCGTTTGAGCGTTCAAATCGCTACCCATGGGCTTTCTCCGTGTGCTGCTTGTTGCACATCATGTTTAGACCTTTTATTTTGCAGTTTTTTTAGGGGAATTCATTTTGTTCTCGTCGCCTTTGTCAAATGGTGGGCACTTGTCTGTAGGCCTGCTGCTCTGTGACTTTCGTTTCTGTGGCTAAAGTGACATAAAACGTGCCTTGAGATGAATTCAGGCCTGTTCAGCTAGGCTAGTTATGCTATTAATATATCACACACATTTGCTGTGTATGCATTAATAAGAGTAATGCCTTGGGAGTGAACATTGTTAAATCTGCTGTAAATGTGTAGAACAAGAGTTAGTTTCACATATGGGGCTTATTATGGTAGAATTCAGTCAATGAAAGAAAGAGGGAATCTGACACCCATTACTTTTCATTAGGTATATACTAAAATAATTAGAATGGCAGTAACACAAAGTATAAGGCTTTAAAGTTGTCACTGTTTTATTTACTGAACTGTGTAATTCACATATATAATCCTTTGACACTAAGGGGGTCATTTTGACCCTGGCGGCCGGCGGTAAGGTGGCGGGAACACCGCCAACAGGCTGGCGGTCTCCCGCCAGCTATTATGACCGTGGCGCAAAAGCCACGGCCATACCGCTGGCCCCTCCACTTTACCGCCAGGTCTCAACCTGGCGGTCATAATCCCCAGGGCAGCGGTGCCCGACCGCCAGCCTGTCCGTGGCAGTAAACACCGCCATGGAAAGGCTGGCGGTAAGGGGACTTGGGTGCCCTTGGGGGCCCCTGCACTGCCCTTGCACTTGGCATGGGCAGTGCAGGGGCCCCCAGGCATAGCCCCGTCGCACATTTCACTGCCCGAATTTCGGGCAGTGAAATGTGTGACGGGTGCTACTGCACCCGCTGCACATCAGCATTGCCGCCGGCTCCATTACGAGCCGGAAGCAATGTTGATGTGACATTTCCGCTGGGCCAGCGACGGTAACACTGTTACCGTCCGCTGGCCCAGCGGAAATGTCATAATAGGGAGGCAGGAATACCGCCGGCAATGGCGGTATTCTGTCTCCCGCGGCCTCGGCGGTCTTCTATGGTCTTAATGACCCCCTAAAGCTTTTGACGTTAGTTAGACAAAATATCAGAACTCTTTCCTATTTTTTCTGAGCCTTTATTATGTTGTGTTCTAAGCCAAAATTTGTTGCGCCACAGCACATTTGGACCCTAATATGTGAGCAATACTATTTACCTTGAAGGAAGGCAAGCCCAAGAAACAAAGGTAATTAGTGCCTAGAACCAGCTTCTCTGTTTGATGTTTGCTGTTCAGTATTATCTTTTCATCTGCAGTAGGGGCATAATCTCCGCACTCGGGGTGGAATCGCCACCCTAAGTATGGAAATTCCTCTCTGGGTGCGGAGAATACACTCTGGGTGCGGAGATTACACTCCAGGTGCAGAGGGGAATCACTGCATTCGGGCGGAGATCCCGCCCCGAGTGGGGAGATTCTGCACCTAGTGTGCATGTAAAGATATTACTCATAATTTACCTTTGTGAATGCCAAAAAGTCATAAACTTAGACTTTTGATCTAAACTTACCCTTGTGAATTGGGCCCACCATTCTTTGTTAAGCATACAAAAAGAAGATCACTGAACTGATGTAGGACGGGATGATGTGATGAAAAATAGAAACAGTGCTGAGGGATTGTGTTATGGGGTCAAGGCATTAGACTTCAATTGATGAAAATGTAAAAGGCATTGGAGTTACCAATGGGAAGAGTTGAAAGTGATCCTCAGCTAGCGATGAAGTCCAAAATCTAGTTAGAGGTTGTTTTTTATTTTTCAAAGAGCATTTTATCAGACCTTTAACAATTTGTTGTAAATAAAGCTCTGATGAAATAAACAAATGTTATACGCACATAGTATGCCCCCAATCAATAAACAACATACTCATCTTGAACATTGAATCGTAAACCCCTCCAGGATGTCTCAACACCTGTTAATGCATTTTTTCTCATTTTCGCAGGATTCAAAAACACTTTCCCTAGGTCGATGGTATCTTTTGACCCAGTGAAGAGTGTGGTAACCATACACAATCAATTCAAACCCAAACAACAAATTTAAACACCATGACCCATGTGGCCACGGAAAAACACTTCAGTCTATAAAAAGATTCAAAGTTTTATTTTATAACCACAAAGCTAAAGTCACGTAAATAGTGCACAAAATAAAACTGTAAAGGTAAATAAACTCATTAGGTTGACCAAATCTATGAAACAAGTTTATTCTACTCAGCACCAACACCATTAGACATTCGAGAAGAATAATGCATATTAATAAAGAGATACTTTGAGACACAGAAACACTCTTTAAATCAGACTGTGAATGCATTAGTCAAATCAGATTACAAAGTTTTAAACATCAGGATTTGGACATAGGTTTTCCCATATTTCTAGCAAAATTAGGACAAGCGCATGTGGGAACAGGCTAAGACATGCAGGCAAATGTTGAAAAGAAAGACAAAAATAATTTGTAAAATCATTTATCTAGAGCTAAGTTAAACTAACTAAGAAAATAAAATAGGCAGGTGTAAGCATGCTAATATCTACTAAAGAAAAGCAGGTCAGGGAAAAATTACAATTTGCATTAGAATATACTTCTCCCAGGGTCAGCATTCAATTCAGTTATGTCAGCAAAGCATGTAGATCATTAGCAAAGTCCATTAGAAGCACCATCAGGGGGAAAGTGCAGAACATGGGCTGCACATAGAAATCAGGAAACATCAAAGGGGCAAGTAAACAGAACAAGATTCTAAAGGGGACTGCTCAAAGCTTAGTAAGTCCATCCCTACTTGAGAATACTCAAAAAAATTCGATTGGTCACTTCAGTGAGTCCACATTATACAAAAGGGGCAATATCCAATGGGAATTGTAGCACAAATGGAGTTCACAACATCCTCGAAAACTCTCAGGCTTGGTGAGAAGTTGTTGCTCTTTTCCGTGTGAATACAATAGTATAACAGTTTTGTG
Organism: Pleurodeles waltl; assembly: GCF_031143425.1. NCBI lineage: Eukaryota > Metazoa > Chordata > Amphibia > Caudata > Salamandridae > Pleurodeles > Pleurodeles waltl. The sequence continues at coordinate 717,193,437 of NC_090447.1, forward strand.
TGTCACTTGTTTCAATCCGCTTTCCTTCTCATGGTACAAGATGATTGCCACAGTTCACATGAGAAAGTTCCATTGAACAATAGAAACTACTTTAGCTTTCAGTCTCCAGGCCTCAGTGTACCAGAATCAAGGTTGCTTGGAAACATGATTTATACATAGAACAATAGGACTCTTCAATATTCATAAGAAATAACCTAATGAAAAATTTCATGTTAAGGAAAAGAAGTGATTCATCACTTTTACGTGACTGCAAATATGAAGTCTGCAGGACTAGTGATGCTAACACAAGAAATAAAATGCATTAATATTGTTATTAATAAAACACACACAATATGCAAACGTATGTAATTCAGCATTAATAATATTTCATCAAAATGTGTTAAAGCATTTCATTAATAGTTGCACTCTTCAACACATCACATTAAGAACGACAGAGAAGTGCATTCATTGTTTTGCACATATAACTTTAAACTAATAAATCATATCAAACATCATAAATCAAATTAATTTCTATTACTAGCCTGTAATGATTAAATATGCTTTCAAATTACTTTAATTCAGTTGGCATATTGTAAATTCTGGTAGGTACAATGTCCATCACAAATAATAATAAAACATGAGCACTTTTAAAATACATGTCAATGCAGCTTTTCTCCATGATAGGATATTAAACATGACTGTAAATGCCACCTAATGCTGACATTTGATGCACTAAAAGCATTACTAAACTTTACGCTCCAACATTCTCTCCTCTGATGGCAATCTATGCTGTCACAAAAAGGACATTCTTATTTCAATGAGACAACTCAAAGCCTTGTGGTCTGATAACTTATAGGCCTTGGTCTACTGAGACTCTCAATTCTCTTCAGGTTCTTGTAGTAGCACTCATTTTCTCCATTTCAATCTCTTCTCTCCTCTGTTTACTCTCAGCTCTTTGTATCTTCCAACATCTGTGTAGCTTATAAAATCCAAATGCGACTAAAGCACACAATGTCATGATCAACAAAGGTCTGAGGATCATCCTCAGTGTGCCATTTCCCAAGTCTCTAAACCATGATCCAATGCTTGCAAATCCTTCACCTATTGCCTCCCAGACACTGTCTTCTTTAGGTCTTTCAGGTCATTTTTCATATTTGTCAGGTTAGAGATAAACTTCCTTATCGTCCTATTATTGTCTGGTATAAACCTGCAACAATGTTGCACCTGCAAAACTTTACAAACTCCGCCTTCTTTCTCCAATAAGATATCTAACGCAAGACGATTTGCAAAACTATTGATCTCACAGCAACCATTTCCATATCCATGAGCAACATTGCTCCAGCTTAATAAGTAAACATCTTGTTCACAATTGTTGACAACTTTCTAATCTTGATATCATTCAAGATTACACCAACTGATTGAATGATGGCAACAAATATATCACTTGTAATCACTGCTGCACTAGCTTCTCTCTGTGCTCTGGAATTTGATTTCTCCTTCTAGACTGGATTGTCAAAATTGTCCACATGGTAGATTTTTGGAAAAACTATTCCTAAGTAACATGTATCATAGCAGCCTTTCGGCAGTTTGTAATAATCATTTTTTCCACAAATGAATTAAACACCTAGTATGGCATGGTCTTGTCCATTTAAAATAAAATCCCAAACACTCCTAAACAAAAACACACGTCTACATTTGCTAGTCCCTAAAAATGTTGTGTCAGTCTTTGACTGCGGCCTATATATACATAGCTTACCTACATGTTGCCAATATAAAGCTAAGCGTCCTTTTGTATCACTTCCTGCAAGATGGGTAGCAAAAGGATGCTTCTTGCAGATAGTGATACACAAGATTCTGTAAAACTATCCTGTAAAACTATTCCTTTTTCTATTTTGGTTTTCATTTCTTTTCTTCTCTCATCCACTTGATTAATGAACTCTTTCACAACTTGTGTGAGAATGGCAGATAAATTATTTTTGTGAACGTATGCAGTTCTAAAAGTTAGGGTCGGTTCAAAGAAACCTCCGACAATGCCAATGTTTTTCACTTTAGCAATACTACTCAGATGCTGATTAATAGGCACAAAGGAAAACACTAAATCTACATTAGATTTGAAATATTGTATATACTCTTGGTTATACAATTGGGTTAGTAAAAGACTGCAAGTAATGCCATAAATTAGAGGAAGCTGTGATTTCCTTCTGCACTGATGAAAACATAACAATCACGCACTTCCATGGTTTTAGTGTATGCATACAGTAACCTGTAGTATACATTTTAAGACATATCTCCCTTTAACTCGTCAAGCTGAAGCAATTTCTCACTGTCATAAAAGGTATCTCATTTTGTATGTGACTCTTCCAACACTGGTGTAATTGTGCCCTCAACTTTGCCTTTCACAGACACACTCAAACCAGCAATCAATAAAATGCTCACAATCAGACATACTATTGCTAATCCTACACACACATACTTACATTTACTCCGTTTACTTGGATCTGAACTCTTGGCTTGTCTAGAGTCAGACCAAGATGTCAAATAAAAATAAATAAAAAAAATGCAAAATCAAAATGCAAAGCGGATCTCAATTTTTTTTCTTTAAGTGAGCAAAGAAAAAACAAAATAAAAAATTGGCTCTTTCCCAGCATTTTGTGCACTTATTTACAACAGTTCTCAATCTTCTTGAAAGTTCATTAAGCTTTCTCTACTTGCAAATGTTTTAAACCACTACTAAAAGTTCAAATGTATTTAGTAATAAACCAACTGAATCACTTATTAGCCCTTTTAGCATATAATGTCTCTGCTCATCAAGCGGCAATTACATTTCAAGTTCTAGAATAGTCAGTTGCATCCAAATTGTCAATACAAAAGGCAATGAATTCCTTCTCTCATTCATTAGCAGCAAAGTAATTCCATTCAGGTGCTGCGTACCTACCATTTGGCACTTGTTTTCTTTTTGATCTCCTTACTGCACAATTTTTACTGTCACTTTGATTAGATTCTACAGTTACTTCAGCTATGGTTAGAAGCACATCTGCAATTGGGTCTGGACTTTTTGCGAGCCACTGGTCTACTCTCAGTTCTCCTTTCAGGCACAACTGGGTTTTTCAACATTCACTGAGCTTGCAGGTGTTGAATGATTCTGACTTGATCCTCCTGCACCTTTGATTGCTTTTGACATGCTCAGATTTTCACCAGTCTGTGCACGTTCTGTGACAGCCACTTGTCCAGTCCTCACAGTTTAACTAACCTGGACCCCTTCACTCCCTGATTTCGACCCTAGTGGAACAGGCACTTCATCTCATTGCACACAGCCTGCTCTATTCCAACCTCTACATTCCTCTTTGGTCACTTCTTCCTGCAATCTCTTAACCTCTTCCCAGGTATCAATTGCTGTCATCAAGAAACTTTGGTTTGTCTCACTGTTGCTATTTCCATCTCTCCATTCCTCATTAAAGGATGGGCTATGGAGTGCACAGTATCTGGCCACTTGGTCAGCATATGCATTGCCTAATGAGATGTAATCACTTGACTTTTGATGTGCTGCACATTTCACAACTGCAATTTTCATTGGTAACTCTATTATTTCAACAATTGGCAAACTCTCTCACCATTTTGGATAGGTGATCCAGAAGAGGTCATAAAACTTCTCTGGGACCATAACTGTCCGAAGTCATGAACGACACCAAAACCATATTGACTATCCATGAAAATGGTCACTTTAAGCTGTTCAGAAACACAGCATGCTCTAGTAAGAAGCACCAATTCAGCTATTTAGACGGAAAAGACTCCTTGATGTTGTGATTCCATCACAGTTATCTGCTTCTTGTATTGTGTGTAATAAACTACCACTGGGTTGTTGGCTAGATCATGTTCAGTTGGGGTAGTTATGTTAATGTCAGAGTCACCAGGTCCTTGGGGTCTGCGCACGTTCCCAACACGTCCACCAGTGAACAGCTCCAAGACTCTCTTAGATAAATCACAGAGGCTAAGAGAGTTCAAGAGAGGATTAGGAAGGGAACAGCTGGGAAGGAGACCTGTAGTAAGAAAAAGGTTAAAACACACAATATGAAAATTACATCTCATGAAATCAATACTAGACTATGACTCTAAGCCTAGTCATTCTGAAAACATGAACAACCTAAGAATTAGGCTTAAAATGACTAAGTTTCAAGATGGCCTGACACCTGTAAGGGAATCAAGATGGATTAAATGAAACTTTCAAATTCAAGTACTTTCCTTTACATGAGAATCACAAAAACATTCTGAATAAGTTTTAAACCAGTCATATGAATCCTTTAAAAAAAATGCATACTAGGACCATGCAACATTGCATCTAGAAACTCTGGCCTTCTGACTTCTCTTGAAATGTTCCAACATGAATTGCGCACATTGCAGATTTTCATATATATAGTAAACACCATAAAAGGATTGTGCACCATGAATAACACAATACGGATTCAGGAAACAAATCACACAACTTGTCAACTCGAATATTACCTAATAAATGTCTTAGAATAGTGGCATACAATGAACAACATTAATTAAGCTCGAGGAGAGAATCGTGCGTCTTGCCGATTCGAGTGCCACCATGTAAAATGTCAAGAAATGGTAGCACGCAATGAATATCAAGGTTAAATCACCATTAAACGAATTGTGCGTCTTGACGATTCGTAAGCCACGATGTAAATGCCAAGAAATAACAGCGCGTAATGAATAACAAGATTAAAGCTCCATGAAATAAATCGCGCGTCTTTTGCCGATTCTTTTGAACAACAAAGTTAAATCATCATGAAACGAATCACGCATCTTGCCGATTCGTAAGTCACCATGTAAATGTCAAGAAATGATAGCGCGCAATGAACAACAAGGTTAAAGCACCATGAAACGAATCGCTTCTTGCCGATTCTTAAGCCACCATGCAAATGCCAAGAAATTGTATCACGCAATGAATAACAAGATCAAATCAGCATGAAACAAATCGCGCGTCTTGCCGATTCGTAAGCCACCATACAAATGTCAAGAAATGGTAGCGTGCAAAGTAATCTGTTAATCATTAAAGAATGAGGCCAAGAATATGAAAGTTCTCAATAACGGCGTCGAGAGGCCAGCCCAACCACCATCTTACCGCCCAGAACAAGGATCACCAATGAAGAATGAAGGGCAGAGGCCTGGAAGATCAAATAGGCCACCGGGACAGGAGCTCAGGAAGTAGCTGCTGCTCTGCACCGGGACCTCTGAATAGTGAGCACTTGGAGCTGGGCTGGCTCCCTTTTATAGAGTCTTGGCCCAGCCCACAACCACACCCAGGCATGCTGCAGGGAAAGTCTCTGGAAGGCCCTGGAAAGGGACCACACCCTAACACACTCTGAAAGCCTGCAGCAATACATTGCAAATGAACAGTATTTGTAAACACATTAAAAATAAGTCTTCAGGATTAAACTCTGCAATGCAAAAGGTTAAACAACAACATATCAGCACAATGCATAAATTACGTTGTTTTGAAAGTTCTGGGTTTTTGCATTCTAGTCACCAATAGAGCGCGCACTGCCCTGGTGTTGACAGTACTCCCCTCTCCCAGACGCGCTCTAGGGCCTGGTTTGCCTGGATTAAGACGATGAAAGCGTCTCACAAGTACTGGAGCATGAACATCAGATGCGGAAACCCATGAGTTACTTTCAGGACCATAACCTTTCCATGAGATTAAGTACCATAGATTACGCCCTCTCAGTTTAGAATCCAACACTTTCTTAACTTTGTATTCTTCTTCCCCTTGTACTAGAACAGGAGCTGGATGATGGTGGACCTTTTGGACTGCCTTCTTCAAGAGGGAAGTGTGGAACACTGGATGAATCCATAAGGATCTGGGCAATTGTAGTTTATAGGTCACCGGATTGATTTGCTGGAGGACAGTGTAAGGACCTATGAATTTGGGGTTAAACATGTGCTTCTTCTTGAAATCTATATGTTTTGTGGAAAGCCAGACTTTGTCATCTGGTTGATATTGCGGTCCCTCACAATGTTTCTTGTCATAATGCCTTTTGTATTTTTGTTTGGCTTTTTCTAAATGCTGTTGAATCAGTTTCTGGGTTTGATGCAAATGCTGAATGGTTTCTGACACAGCTGGAGTAAGAGAACTTTCTTGAGGAATTGTGATGGGCAAGGTGTCAGGATGATAGCCAAATAAACCAAAAAAGGGTGTAACGCCAATAGAAGTGTGGAATGAGTTATTGTAAGCTAACTCAGCCCACCAGAGCATAGATGTCCAAGAATGAAGTGCCTTTTCAGCGTAGGCACGTAGGTATTGTTTCAAAGTCTGATTTAGTCTCTCCGTTTGACCATCTGTTTGAGGATGGTGACTAATAGATAGTGTAGATGTCACTTGGAGTGTTTTACACCATGTCTTCCAGAAATTGGAGGCAAATTGTGATCCCCGATCGGAGAGGATAACTTTTGGCAGTCCATGATAACGAACCACTCTGTTCAGTAAAATTGTTGCCAATTCACTAGAAGTGGGCAATTTATTACAGGCAATGAAATGTCCATATTTCGTGAGACTATCTACTACCACCAGAATTTCTGAATGCTGTTGAACCACTGGCAGACCGGTAATAAAGTCTAAAGAAATGTGTTCCCATGGAGGACTTGGGGTTGGAAGTGGATGTAACAGCCCTTTTGGTTTTGAATGACTTGTTTTAGTGCGAGCACAGACTTCGCAGTTGTTTACCATTGCTTTTACATCTTTTGTTAGGGTAGGCCACCAAAAATAGCGTTGGATCAGTTCAAGAGTTTTAGGAATAAAATAGCGTTGGATCAGTTCAAGAGTTTTAGGAATACCTGGGTGACCTGCTGTAGGTATAACATGCAACCAATGAAACGCTATCCTGCGAAGTTTGGTAGTGGGTACGAACAAACGAGCATCGTGAAAGGGTAGTCCTTGCTTGATTGACCTTTGGGGGTCTGCTTAGGCCCATGTTTGCCATTTCTCAACAGTGAAAGAGTTGCAAATTTCTTCAAAGAAATCTTCAGTTTTTATGATACATAGAACCTTGTCAGGAGCAATGATAGCTCTGGAGGCTTGAAATGCAGGCAAGGTGGTAGGCTCTTGGTGGGACAAGCTGTCAGCCTTGCGATTATCTTTACCAGGCCGGAAGGTTACTACAAAATCTAATTCGGCAAAAACAGCCTCCAGTGTAATTGCCGAGGAGTCAAAAGTCTGGCGGAACTCTTGAATTGAAGATTACGATGATCAGTATATACTGTGACAGTGTATTTGGCACCCAACAAATGATGTCTCCATTCTTTAAAGGCATCACGAATCGCCAGAAGCTGTTTTTCAACAATGACATAGTTCTGTTCGGCTTCGTTCAAATTCCGAGACATATAAGCTACAGGATGGAGTTGACCAGTGTCTTTATTTCGTTGTGATAAGACGGCTCCTATTGCTACATCTGAAGCATCAGCTTCCACTATGAAAGGTCGATTCGCATGAGGATGAGTCAAGACTGGGGCAGTGGAGAAAGCTTCCTTCAAAGTAGAGAAGGCTTGGTCAACTTCTGGGGACCATACAAACTTTTCTTTCTTTCTTAATAGCTTAGTGATTGGAACCACTGTCTGGGAGAAATGATTTATGAACCTCCGGTAAAAATTTGCAAACCCCAGGAAACATCGTACATCACGAACAGTCTTTGGGGTGGGCCAATCAGATACGCCTTTTACTTTCTTTTCTGCCATCACCATACCTTGAGGGGTAAGAATAATCCCTAAAAACTCAACTGTGGTAACATGAAACTCACACTTGGTTAGTTTGCAATATAAATGGTGTTTTCAAAGGACTGCAAGAATTTTCTTGACATGTTGGACATGTTCGTTTTCATTGTCTGAGTAGATCAAAATGTAATAGATGTATACTATGGCAAATATGTCAAGGTACTCTCTAAGAACGTCATTCAAGAAAAATTGAAATGCTGCTGGAGCATTACACAGACCAAAAGGCATGATGGTGTATTCAAAAAGGCCATATCTTGTCTTGAACGCTGTTTTCCGTTCGTCACCTTCTCTCATTCTGACCAAATGATAAGCACCTCGAAGGTCAAGCTTCGTGTAGATTTTTGCTCTCTGTTCCAATAAGACCGGAATTAGGGGTAAAGGATATTTATTCTTGATGGTGACTTTGTTCAATCCCCTAGGTCAATACAAGGTTGAAGTTCTCCATTAGCTTTTGGAACAAAAAACAAAGGCGAAGCTGCAGGAGACTTAGAGGGGCGAATGAAACCATTCTCCAAAAATTGATCTAGGTATTTTCGTAAATGTTGATTTTCATATTCTGACAGGGCATACACACGACAGTTGGGAAGTATCGCACCTTGGGCTAGATCAATTTGACAGTCATAAGATCTATGAGGAGGTGGAGTCTCAGCTCCTTTCTCATCAAATACATCTTTGTAAGATGAATACTGTTTGGGCAGCTGAATTTCTTTCTCTGCGGCAGTAGCTATGTAAGAGTTGCAGACTTTTGGTACTTGAATCTTTTGGAGACATTGTTCTTTCCATAGCGCAGATGAGAACATGATTTTTCGTTCTGCCCAATTGATCTCTGGATTGTGATGAGTTAACCATGGCAAGCCAAGGATAATCCCATATTGGGGAGCATGGATCACGTCAAGGATGATTTTCTCTTTATGTTTCTTTCTTTGATTCTTATCTTCACAAATCATCGACAAGGGAATAGTCTGAAGAGTTACTGGACCTCAAGTCAAGAGTTTTCCATCGGCTGCCTGGATGATTTCTGGGGTCTTCTTTTCAATACATCGGATCCCACATGCACGAACCAATTGGGTGTCAACAAAGTTCCCAGTAGCCCCAGAATCGACTAGAGCTTTTTTTAAATAGATTTTTTTCTTCACCTGAACTCTTATTTCCAGTTTAAGATGTCTAGATTGTGAAGGGTCCACGGTGACACCCAAGAGCAACCCTTCTCTGCATCTCAGGTGTTTTAGTTTTCCAACTTGACTGGTGCCTTGGCTGCGACCTTCTGAACTGGACCTTGCTTGCTCTTTGGTTTGATTGGACAATCTTTGGCAAAATGACCCTTCCGCCCACAATAAAGACATTGTCCATTTTTTCTGCGTAGGTCCTTTTAATCGTTGGTCAAAGGTCTTCTGATGGTTCCAATTTCCATCGGTTCCGGCATTCTTTCTTTCGGAGTTCTTGAGTCTCTGTTATCATGAACACCCCATGAATATTTTTCAGTCTTTTTGCACATTCCTTTACGTTCTATTAAACAATGATCAATCCTCAGGACAAGGTCTATTAATTGTTGACAGTCTGTAGGTTGTGGGTCAATTTGCGCTAAGATATCTTTTAGTTTCTCTTTGAGTCCCTTGTAAAACAAGACCGCTTGTTTTTCTTCAGGCCAGGATGTCTCGGTAACCAGCCGGTTAAAGTTGGCTAAATACGACACTAGGTCCTGATTCCCTTGGCATAAATCTAATAATTCATGATCTGCTGACTGTGTTACAGTTCTACGATCAAAAACTCTTTCAAACTCACTGACAAAATTTCTCCAGTTGTACAACAAGGGAATATCTTTACGCACAAGAGGAATTGCCCAGGCAGCTGCATCCACAGACAGATATGATAACAAGAAAGCCACTTGGACTGGGCATCTGGGAAAGTATGTGGTCTACAGGTGAAGTGTAGTTCCACTTGAACCAGGAAAGATTGCGCTTTCAAAGGGTCACCCGAGAAACGTTCTGGGGGAGCTAAAGGAATTGCGGAAGGGACATTGAGGGAAATGCTTGTCGGATTACTTCCAGAAGTCTGAGAAGAAGTACCTGGCCAAGACACACCTGTGGGACTTTGTTCCTTCTTCTCTACCTTATCTTGTAACTGACTCACTTTCTCAGCTAGGCTAGTTGTCAATTCTTTGGATGATACCACCTCTGCCTGGAGCTGGGTGATAGCCTTAACTAACTCGCCCAGCGTGGCCATGCTGAGAACACCCACAAACCAGGAGGATAATAATTCATGGGCTCACTATTCTGTCAGAGTGACCAGATCCTCGGGGTCTGCGCACGTTCCCAACACGTCCACCACAGAACAGCTCCAAGACTATGATAGATAAATCACAGAGGCTAAGAGAGTTCAAGAGGGGAAGAAGGGATTAGGAAGGGAACAGCTGGGAAGGAGACCTGTAGTAAGAAAAAGGTTAAAACACACAATATGAAAATTACATCTCATGAAATCAATACTAGACAATGACTCTAAGCCTAGTCATTCTGAAAACATGAACAACCTAAGAATTAGGCTTAAAATGACTAAGTTTCAAGATAGCCTGATACCTGTAAGGGAATCAAGATGGATTAAATGAAACTTTCAAATTCAAGTACTTTCCTTTACATGAGAATCAGGAAAACATTCTGAATAAGTTCTAAACCAGTCATATGAATCCTTTTTTAAAAATGCATACTAGGACCATGCAATATTGCATCTAGAAACTCTGGCCTTCTGTGTTCTCTTGAAATGTTCCAACACGAATTGCGCACATTGCAGATTTTCATATATATAGTAAACACCATAAAAGGATTGTGCACCATGAATAACACAATATGGATTCAGGAAACAAATCACACAACTTGTCAACTCGAATATTACCTAATAAATGTCTTAGAATAGTGGCATACAATGAACAACATTAATTAAGCTTGAGGAGAGAATCATGCGTCGTGCCGATTCGAGTGCCACCATGTAAAATGTCAAGAAATGGTAGCAAGCAATGAATATAAAGGTTAAATCACCATTAAATGAATCGTGCGTCTTGCCGATTCATAAGCCACGATGTAAATGCCAAGAAATAATAGAGTGTAATGAATAACAAGATTAAAGCTCCATGAAATGAATTGCGCGTGTTTTGCCGATTCTTAAGCCACCATGTAAATGTCAAGAAATGGTAGCGCGCAATGAACAACAAAGTTAAATCATCATGAAATGAATCGCGCGTCTTGCCGATTCGTGAGTCACCATGTAAATGTCAAGAAATGATAGCGCGCAATGAACAACAAGATTAAAGCACCATGAAACAAATCGTGCGTCTTGCCGATTCTTAAGCCACCATGCAAATGCCCAGAAATGGTAGCGTGCAATGACTAACAAGATCAAATCAACATGAAACGAATCGCGCGTCTTGCAGATTCATAAGCCACCATATAAATGTCAAGAAATGGTAGCGCGCAATGAATAACAAGATCAAATCAGCATGAAACAAATCGCGCATCTTGCTGATTCGTAAGCCACCATACAAATGCCAAGAAATGGTAGCGTGCAAAGTAATCTGTTAATCATTAAAGAATTAGACCAAGAATATGAAAGTTCTCGATAACGGCGTCGGGAGGCCAGCCCAACCACCGTCTTACCGCCCAGAACAAGGATCACCAATGAAGAATGAAGGGCAGAGGCCTGGAAGATCAAATAGGCCACTGGGACAGGAGCTCAGGAAGTAGCTGCTGCTCTGCACCGGGACCTCTGAATAGTGAGCAGTTGGAGCTGGGCTGGCTCCCTTTTATAGAGTCTTGGCCCAGCCCACAACCACACCCAGGCATGCTGCAGGGAAAGTCTCTGGAAGGCCCTGGAAAGGGACCACACCCTAACACACTCTGAAAGCCTGCAGCAATACATTGCAAATGAACAGTATTTGTAAACACATTAAAAATAAGTCTTCATGATTAAACTCTGCAATGCAAAAGGTTAAACAACAACATATCAGCACAATGCATAAATTACTTTGTTTTGAGAGTGCTGCTTTTTTTCATTCTAGTCACCAATAGAGCGTGCACTGCCCTGGTGTTGACAGTTAAGGTGTAATGTTTACAGTTATTTGGCCAAAGCTTGTTGTCTTTGTAGATTGTCAAGTATGTACGCTATGGGCCTGATTACGACTTTCGGAGGAGGGGATTACTCCGTCCCAAATGTGACGGATATCCTGCCCGCCAAATCACGAGGCCATTATATCCTATGGGAACTTGTAATACGGTGGGTGGGATATCCGTCATATTTGGGACGGAGTAATCCCCTCCGCCACAGTCGTAATCAGGCCGATGTTTTTAGCAAGGCTTGTTTACCCAGTGTTGCTTGATTTTATAAAGGCTTGCATACTCAACCTCCATGAGGTTCTTTGGAGCATCTACAGGGTTGATAAGAAACACCTAAGCCCCTGCACATTATTGGACAGCTGCTTTCTCTGATTTTTAGGCAGCCCTCGTGTTTTCAAGAGCCATTTGTTAATTATGACTCATCTCTCATGACTCGTGTTTCTAGAGCCATGTGCTAATCCTGACTCATCACTCATGACTCGTTCCTGCACAAACTACAAAAAGCCTCACAGGTATTAGTCAGCGCTTGGCTTTGTTCTAGTTCTTCTTGAAGCTGACCTCGAGAGCCTGCTCCTGGTAATTCCCTGCAAAGCTTCTGTATCATTGCTGGCAACAAGAGAGGAAAAATCTTCTGCAGCCTCTGCACGCTGGCAGCTGCTTACATAAGCTAAGTGGAAGAAGCACACTCTGTTGAGCAAATGTTTTTTTTAGATTAAGAACTTCAGTGTTTAACTACATGACTTTATTTTCAAGAAATATTCAGAAAGTGTACAGAAATGATTAAAGCTTTGACTTTCATTATGCATCTGTCCCCTCCCTTTTCGATTCATACTAAAATCAGGAAAGACATCAGCACACAAAGAGAGTGTTGTGAGATGAACAACCTTCATATGTGTGTGACTTTGGTAATTACATGTGTGTCGCTGGTTATGATAACGATCCTCATTTTGCAGGAACTCTTTTAGTATTGTCTAGAATTGATATTAGTGATTCCTCAAAATCAGAAAAAGCAAGCTTTCACTTATCTGTATGAATCAGTGTATGTTTATTCCTTTTTAGAAAATGTTTTTGTTGTGTATTTGTGTGCTATAAGTTTGCAGTGTGAACACTACACCAAGAGTGATTACTCTAAGCAGTGTGAGACAGAGAGACGGAGAGAAGATCCAGGCAGTGATGGCGCATTCCTGTAAGCCCAATTGAGTGGAGAGGAAGTGCGAGGAACGTGTTGAGTGACAGGTAATTACCTGAGATAATAGACTGTGTGCATAAATACTATACAAGAGTGCCCTTAGCACATCACTCATCTCAGTTGTTTCCCTTATAGCTCTGGACAGTCAATAACTAATGCTGACAGCGATTACCTGCACCCCAAAGCATCGGGAGCCCGGCTGGACCAGGCAGCAGAGACAGTATCTTTCCTCCCTCTCTCTCTTGTCTCTGTCTCTCTCTCTCTCTCTCTCTCTCATCCAATCCCCTCACTCTTTTGGGGACACTTGTCAGGACGCCAGTATTACATTTGCAGTGCTGAGAGGTGTCCTGGAAGGACAGGGGGAACAGTCATTGCCCCTGCAGACACCCTGTCTTTCAGGGGAGTGGTCAAGCTCTTGCACATGAAGCTTCTATCACTCCTGAGGTTGTGCAACCTGCAAAGCCAGCATTCAGAGTTCCATCATTGTCTCTTAAACAGGAGCCATCAACGAACATGACATAGTCATGGTTTGGAGCACAGTTCAGTCACTTTGAGACAGTCATGCTCCACTTCATCTTGATCATCAACATTTTCAACGTTACTGGGCATGAGCATTTCAGGATTCAACACAGCGCAACGTCTAAAAGTCATGTTAGATGATCCGAGGATCAACTGTTCATAATGGGTCAAATGGGCATTAGCCAAATGCTGAGCCTTAGTTCATGTCAACAGGACTTCAACTAAATGGGGCACAAAAACATTCAGGGGGTGGCCCATGACAATGCTTTCACACTGGCTAATGCTGACACCAGCAACAGTGACTGATTTTAAACAGCTGGGCAAAGCAGCAGGGTCCAGTGTGGCAGAAAAATAAGTCACTGGTCTGTTGACCCCTCTGTGTAAAATAGTCAAAACAAAAAGTGCACCGCCACCTCTTACACAACAAAACAAAGAAAAACTTTTGTTGTAGTCAGGAATTCGCAGAGATGGGGCTTGGCACAGGTTTTGTTTCAGCTCGGAGAAAGCTTTCATGCATGTGTCATCAAATGGTACTGAATCATACACCTCTTTGTGTGTCATTTTCAACAAAGGTTTGGACAGCAGTGAAAAATTTGGAATCCACTGGCACCAGTAGCTGACCATTTCCAGGAACACTCTGACTTCTCTTTGTGTTACAGGGGGATTAATTTGCATGATTGATGAGATTCTCTCTTGGGACACCTTTCTTGCACCTTTCTCTATGTGGTGACTTCACCTCTCTTTGACAGTACTTTAATTTTGTGGCGGACACTTTATGGCTATTCTCTCCAAGGTGGTTCAACAGGGCAATAGTATCTCTTCTACAGGATTCATGTGAGTTTGATGCAACCATCGAATCATCAATATACTGAACTAGGACTGGGTGAAATGGCATTTTAAGGGACTCTAAATTCTTTTTCAAGATCTGATAAAAAATGGGTGGTGATGCCGTATACCCTTAAGGCGTATAACACTATGAATAAACACGGCTTCCAAATTTAAAAGCGAAAATGAATTGACTCTCCTTGTGAAGTGGAATTGAAAAGAATGCCTGACACAAGTAATTGACAGAGAAACATTCCACCTCACATGGAATCTGGAACAAAATCACTGCAGGATTCCGTACTACTAGACAACTTGAAACAACAATCTTGTTCATCTTTCTAAAATCCTGGACTATGCAGTATTTTCCATTGGGCTTCGCAGTCCCAAAATAGGGGGATTACAGGGACTTTCCATTATCTCTTTCAGGGCACTTTGTTCAACAAAATGTTCAATTATGGGTGTAATTTCAGCAATTACTTCTGGAGCCATGTTATAAGGTGGTATCCTGGGAAACACTGCATTTGGCTTTACTGTGATTTCAACTGGCTCAACTCCTCTTATGAGTCCAATATCTTTTCATGAAAAATCCTAAACCTTAACCATAACTGTCTCTTGCAGCTCCTCAGGCAAATCCTTAACTTTCCTCATTGGGAATAATGAAATGAGTGGGTACATTTCATCAACTGTGCTGGACATTTCATCATCACTATTGGTCTGAATGTCTATGTCTTTGTGGGAGCAGATAATGGAACAATTTAACTTACACCATAGGTCACGTCTTAGCACACTCACAACACTTGAATCACGAACCACAAATTGGTGCCAGTCCTTAAATGACCCTATTTTAACTGGAATATGTTCGGTGATTGGGTTAGTTTTGTACTGATTTGCCTACTCCTACTACCTGAACCCTTCTTCCTGATGGGGCACATATGGTACTTTTGCGGTTCTAAAAGTGGAATGCATTGCCCCAGTGTCAACCAGGAATAAAACATCATGTCCCATAACATTGACATTTACATAGGGACCACGTTGATCTACCTCTAAGGATGCTGCTCACAGGTATTCTTCCTCATCAGATCTTTCAATGTTATATGTTTCTGACACTTCCTCATCACTATGATAAATTAATGGGTATTGTGTTACCAACTGATTCACATTTGTGTTTGCTCTCTGATTCATGTTTTGCTGAGGAACCATCACTTGCTGCTGTTGCATTGAAGCTTGAGTAACCTGCATTTGCGGAGGTACTTGAATATGTTGGGGGGCCTGTATATATTGCAATCCTGTAGGAACAGTCACATTTTGATTTCGGGGTCTTTGAATTCTCTGAATTTGCTATTCTCCACAGTCTGAGCAACACCACAATTCTGCACCAAATTATTCATATTACTGTACGGACACTCCCATTTCCAGTGCCCCAAACTACCGAAAGCATGACATGGACTCAGATTCTTCAATGACTGAACATCAACCACATTACCACTTTTATCTATCCGAACACCACGTCCTCTACCTCTAAACTGAGTCATGTTGTGAACCTGCTGTTGCACACCTTGCATTCCACTAGTGTTCACCATCATTTGCGGACTCTGTGTTCCTGTATGATCAGATTCAATTTTCATCACTATCAATTTCTCTTTCAACTTTTTGTATTTAAATTCAACTTTCATCCTTATAGTCTCTACCATACTGTAGTACTTCATCATTTTTTTTATTATGCCAACAAATCTAATGCGGCTGAATCATGTTGTAGTAGTACAAATCTTTATTCGACTTTCACCAAGTCATAAAAGACATAACAGTCATAAAAAGATCTCTGGTTATAATACATGTGTTTCAATAAAAAATAAAAGACAAAATAGATAAAACGATAAAAATGTAGTAAAAATGTAGTAAAAGAAGGAAATAAAAAAAACACAACAATGGAAGAAACCTATCACGGTAGATTATATTTTAAACACCTCCCCCATGGATTTCCTTGCCTTTAATACCAAACATAAAAAATTTGCTAAAATTCCACACGTTTCTAGGGAAGAGAGTGACTGGAGACAGGCGTAGGCTGTGCGACATTGGGGTAGGTTAATTTTCCTTAAAAGTGGAACAACTAGGCGTTTCCTCTGGTAGGCATAAAAATTACAAAATAAGACCACAAGAATTGTCGATTGCGATGTTTTTGCATCACAGGGGCATGGTTTTAACAAGATGGACCAGTCATTCATAGTTGGAAATGAAACTAGGCGATGAAACGTATCTAGCCTAAGTCTGGTAAGGACATAACGGTGGCGAGGGAGTACCATGTTTGCCAAGTAAGGCTGCATGCCCTCCGCCGTCAAAATTATTTGGTTATGAATGACTGACGTTTTTTTTTATTCCACACCCCAGCGTATGTCTTCTAGGTGTTTTAATGCCAGTTTGCTCAGGTCCTTCCTAGATATCTTCTGCAACGAGGCTGGATTTGAGTAGTAGTCTTTGTTGCCCAATTTTTCAAAAAAGGTCGTGATGTATTTTAGCCATGGTACCCTTGATGTGTATAATGACTTCGTACAGACGCTAAGAATGGCCTTATTAAAACTGGTGTGCTCCGAGGTCCAGACTTTATGCCATAATAGCAATGGCTGTATCTTTATCAGGTCTGCAATGAAAGGAACCCCAAGTTCCGAGTGCGTGACGTACGATGAAGTACCTTTTGGTACCCTCAACAGGTGTCGTAGGAAGTCATTCTCCACAGTCTGAACTAGATCACAGTTTGTATGACCCCAAATTCCTGCCCCGTACGTAACAGCTGGAATGCACTTGGCTTTGTAGATCTTTACCATGTTAGGTGGTGTAATCCCCCCAAGCCTTTTGGAGAAGAGTCGTAGTGCCATCGTTGTTTTAATCAAGTGCACTCTCTTCGTCTTCCTGCAGTTGGCCCAGGAACCCAACTTGTCAAGAGTTATGCCCAAGTATGAAAAAGATTGCGCGGTTTCGACCTTGCTATCTGCAATAGTGATATTATAAGACTTCCCGCGCTTCCCACCGCAGTTCATGATAAAAGTTTTTGAGCGGTTGACAGTAAGACCCAGCTGTGACATGTATGTAATGCAGGTTGTTAAGAGTTTCTGGAGAGCTGTTGGGGTCCTAGCCATTAGTACTGCGTCGTCTGCGTAAAGTAATGCTGGGACAGATCGGTTATCTATTTGGGGTAAATCTTTACATTTAGTGGCCAGTTCTTTGTCTAGGTTGTTTATGTACATTGAGAACAGGAACGGAGCAAGAACGCAGCCTTGGCGCACTCCTCTGTATAGACCAAAGGGGCGAGTGCATTCCCCTTTTAGGCCGTACCTCACTCTTGCTCTGCTCCCTGTGTACATTTCACGAATAAATTGAATTATGGCCGGTTCCACCCCCATGCTGTTTAAAATATCCCATAATTTCTCATGAATCACACAGTCGAAGGCTGATGATAAATAAATAAAGGCCAGGTACAGGTTGCCTGCTCTGATCTTAGTATACTTTGCAATAATAAGACTTAGATTTAAACTTTGTTCCACTGTTCCGATTCCTTTTCGGAATCCATACTGGACTGGGGTTAGAACATTATTTTCCTCTGCCCATGTTTGTAGCCTGTTCAGAATTATTCTCCCTGCAATTTTAGCTGTTGTGTCCAGCAGGGAGATTGGCCTGTAACAGGCTGGATTGAGGCGGTCACCCTTTTTATATATTGGGATTATGTTAGAGTCTCTCCAAGATGGTAGGAGTCCGCATGTACAGATAGCCCTCAATGTCTGCGTCAGTACAGGCCCCCACAACTCCGTGTTGGCCTTGAATAAATCAATCGGAACGCCATCAGGGCCTGGCGCTTTCCCTGATTTACTTTCTATTAAAGCTTCCTCTACCTCCTGAAGGCTAAATTGGGGGGTTATGATTAGGCGCGGACTTTCCTGTGCATCGTGGTCGTGGGTATGGTCTGGTGTGTCACACATCAGGGAATATATATTAGAGAATTGTGCTACCCAGACTTCTTCGGAGATAGCAATTTCCATCCTAGGAGTGTCACTATCCCCTAACATAGGGGAATTTATTGTCTGCCAGAAGAGTATGTTATCTTTCTTGCGACTTGCTATATGGAGGGTTTCCCACAAGTTTGTTTTTATAGTCGATTTCCTTTTCTTTATTGCTGTCTTATATTCCTGTCTGCGTTTGCATATATCACTCCAGCACCTTTTTGGGGCATTTAGGGCCTTTTTCAGTCTCTTATGTGCTTGGGTGCAGTTATGGTCAAACCATCCGGACATCCTTTTTTTCTCTACCTTACTGCTTTTGTTAGTGAGGGCTTCTTTTATGGTTTGTGTAATCGTTGTAAACGCACTTAGACATTGCCCTGGATGTGGGTTCTCTCTTAGACAGTCTGCAAAGGCATGTTTACATTGGCGTATTACCTGTTTCAATAAAGACTTGGGGTCTATCTGGGCCCACTTCATAGTATATCCATTGCGCGGTGCCAGTTCAATATCATCTGCCAGTATAATACTATCTTCCCTAGCTGCTAAAAGGGGAGATATTAAGAGATTCATACTCTGAGGATAGTGATCACTAATTGCGATATCGTGCAATGAGTAGTTTGTAAGATAGTGAGCGAAGTGAGTAGACATTAGGACATAATCGATCACTGTATTTGCGCCCCTTCCGTTATATGTTGGTTTAAACTGTGGATCGGCCAGAACTAATTCATTTACAAAGGAGAGGTTATAGGTTTGGGCCAGTAAGTTCATTTCCTCTCCTTGAGCGTTATGAGAGAAGTGGATGCTTGTGCCTATGCCTTCCGAATCCCAACCACATATTTTATCTGAAATTTCTTCACACGGATGGACGTTGAAATCACCCCCCCATATCAATAGGATCTCTCGATTGTTTTTTCTGAATATTTTTTTAAAATCATTTTCCATTCCCACTAAGATATTGGAGAATTCTCTTGGAACAGCATTATTATAAAAATTGATAATGACTAAGTGGGTCTTGTGGTCCAGGTTACTCTCGATCAATTGGTAATATGGACTCGTAAATTGCATCTCTAAATTCTGTAGGGGTAATTTGTTGGAAATATATGTGCACAGTCCCCCTTTAGGTCTACCAAGCCTTGACTGCTCGGCAGGAGTATGAAATGTTTTATAGCCATTTATATGGGAGGGAGTTAGAAGCCATGTCTCTTGTAGACAAACACATGAGTAATCTACTAAAAAATTGACCCAAATCTCATTGTCTAGCTTATTGGCTAAGCCTGCAATGTTCCAGAATTGTAAAGCTAGTTCCGGTTTCCGATTAGGGTACTGCTTAGGGTGACGGTGCTGGTCCATTGGGGGGGGAAGGGGGGTAGTGCTGTTGGTTGAGTTTGGTATACGTTTGGAATCATCGTCCTGGGCTAGATAAGGTAAACTCTCATTTCTTTCAGGAACCATAGTGTGTGATATGGCTTCCTTATGTGTGTCCGTCCCTTGTATGTAAGTTGTCTTGGCTACTCTTTCAGGGGTAGCTGACTGTTTCATATCCAGTCAATCTATATTTTCCAGCGTTGAAAGGGGGTAGAATCTATTGCATGTTATAGATAAATCTGGGCTGAGTGAGGATGCTACAGCTTGCTGTGGGTGGGTGAAGTTATTCCCCAGTGGTCTTTGATAGAAATAACCCAGAGGTAGTAGCGAGATTCCTTGTAGGGTAACTTGTCTGGCTCCTAAGTCATGGATAATTCTATTCACTAGGTTTGGTGAACCAAAAGAAAGGACCACACAATCTCCAGTTAGTACTTTCCTGCTATTCCCTATCCATTTAATTCTTCTGACCATTTTTATATAATCGAAAAGGGTCTTCACTGAGCCAGGGCCTTCGGGTCCCAATCCAATTGAGGGCCTTGTTTCTCAGGGCCGACCATGTTTCGTGTTGTTGATCGTCTATCGGAGGGACATTAGCCAAGACCACAACATATGGTGTGACCTCCGGGGGGAGATGTAGCAGGTCGCTAGGGAGGAAGATATGATTTGAGGGTTTGTTTCTACTGGTTGTGTTTCTCCCTGAATTTGGATGGTGATCGGTAGTTGCTGCCCTATGCGTAGCACTACTTGCTGTCTTACGAAGTGTGGGGTTTAGAATTTTATTATCTGGAGAAAGATTATGTGATGTAGTAGCTAGAAAGGAGGGTTGGATAGAGTGATACAGCGAGGGAGGTATTGGTTGAATACGAAGTTCAGTCTGAGAATTAATGACTTGGTGTGGACTGATTGGCTTATTGTGTAGAATAGGGTGTCTGGTGTTCTCGGGTCCTGGGGAGCGCAATGTACTTCTGGGGTCCTTGCTTTGAGTATGCATGTGTTCCTGTTGTAGGGATTTTATTATTACAAAACCTGCCTCAAGCCTAGACTCCACCCCCTTTAAGCGCTCCGACATAGAGTCCAAGGTGGTTCCGACAGATGATTTCAACTGGTTCACTGTCTCGTGAAGATTTATAAGGAGAGTCCGAACAGTGTCTCCAGCTGAAGTTAGGGATTTCTTCCGCATTGGTTTTCTTGAATATTTTTTAGTTGGGGTAGTTCTTAGGTCTATCACTGGCATTGTTTTTGCGGTCTTATCCACCGGAGTTACCTCTGGTTTTCTTGGTCGCTTGGTGACAGGAGATATTTCATCCATTGAGTAAATTAGGTTTGAAGAGTCTTTGACACAGCCATTTGTAAGCCTTACTGTTGAAAGTCCATCCCCCTGTTCACTGATTGGGGAATTGTGTTGCGATGGTGCGGTCCCTAGTGATTCATGGGAGCACTCTTTAGATGATGACATTTTCCCTTCAACAGTAGCGATTTGCTTATCTATCATTCCCATCGCCCCAGAGATGTATTTTAATATAGATGAACTATCTTTTAAAATTGGGTTGTTTAGTTTTGAGTGTTTCCTTTTACCCATGCTTGTAAAATATAATGTAATTTAATTTAATTAATTTAGTGGGAGGATTACTCAAGGGGCTATATTTAAGTATGTAAAAACGATTGCTTCAATACTAAAATATTTAAATATTTAAAACAAGGGGGAACAGGCAAAGCACCCACACAATACCTTCAGGCAGCCAAACACTTGTAAGGTGCCTAGTCCCGATATCCAGAAGTTTTTTTTTTGGAAAGATGTCAGGGGGGTGGCCCTGCCCTGCCTCTTCCTGGCAATGACGGGCAAGGACGGGCCCGCCCTTGGCCCGGGCTTTGCCCGGGCGCCGCCCGCGCGCGTCCTGCGACGGCGGGAGCGCCAATAAAGTTTTAAAGGGCTCCTGCCCCGCCTCCTCAGCAACAGCGCGCGTCCCGCGACGGCGGGGGCGCCAACAAAGTTTTAAAGGGCTCCTGCCCCGCCTCCTCAGCAACAGCGCGCTTCCCGCGACGGCGGGGGCGCCAACAAAGTTTTAAAGGGCTCCTGCCCCGCCTCCTCAGCAACAGCGTGCTTCCCGCGACGGCGGGAGCGCCAACAAAGTTTTAAAGGGCTCCTGCCCCGCCTCCTCAGCAACAGCGCGCTTCCCGCGACGGCGCCAACAAAGTTTTAAAGGGCTCCTGCCCCGCCTCCTCAGCAACAGTGCGCGTCCCGCGACAGCGGGGGCGCCAACAAACTTTTAAAGGGCTCCTGCCCCGCCTCCTCAGCAACAGCGCGCTCATGTTACCAATTTCAGGTTTCAATATTTGCACAAATCTAAGCACAAGATGACTCATTTTGTTCGGCTCAATAACTTCTGATTCACTATGCTGCTTGAATGCTTGCAGCAATCTCTCATAATAAATATGAAGTGACTCCTTTGTTTCCTGTGCTGTCCTGTCAATCTTTTGCAAATCAATATCTTTTGGGGAAACTTTGTTCTTCAGGAAATCAATTGCTTTGTAATGCCCTTTCATCACCTCTTCAGACGGCACGTCTGTTACTGGATCTCTCTGCGGTTCATGAGTTGGCCAATCAACACTCCTCCTGCACTCGACCCATACATTGACTAGAACCACAATGTCAAATAATGTGTTCAAATCTTCCCACAGACATTTTGAAAATTTCACAAACCTCTCTGTTTGCTTGTACCATTCTACTGGTTTCTCCCTCAATCTTGGGTAATCATTTGTAAATGACTATATGTCACTTCTGCTCCATGGGAAATGTACATAACCTCCACCGGGAATCTCCCTCATTGGCAGCATTTGTACACTTTCATCAGCTTGATTTTCCCAGCTGGAGGCAAATTCTGCTTTGCTTTCTTCTGATGTCTTTTCTTTGCCCATCTTCCTTCCCATTTGTCTAATGCACCCCATATTTGAATTTTCATAATTAATTCTTTAATGTGCATTCTCGTGCTGGGTGATCTCATGCTTGCAATGTCTTTGTAACTAAATTCTACTATGTAACTCCTTCATACAGGCTTTGATTTTTCCAAGTCAACATCATATTTTTCAGCCAATTCTAATTTGTGATGTCAGCCCTGCATTGTGTGTAACATCTTTGCACATGAAGCGCAATTCTTCTTCATAGTATGTATCCAATCTGTCCAGCTCAGGTGTTTTTTCAATTAACTCCTTTAACTCTAATTTTAATCAGGGCACAATCACTGTCCTTTCTGTTTCTGGGGTCTCTTCTGTTCTCACACTGCCATTTACTGTACTTGTTGCTCCTTTCTGATTCAAACTATCCAGCCACTCACTTAACCGGTGTGCTGAAAAACCCTGCAAACCAATATTACTCCTCTGTGTCATATTTTGTTGGGTATTGCAATGCATACTGGCAATTTGATCTGGTATGAGCATGTATGGAAATGGAGTTCCCTTCGGACATCTCACATCTACTATCGGTCCTGATTGATTTTAATCTGGATAGAATTTGCAATTTGTGTAGAGGTTAAAGTTGGAACAAATAAAGCTAATCTCTCCATTTCCAAATTAGTTGAGTATGCCGATCTCTGCATATTGCATGGTGACACCCCTGCAGATACGGGAGTTGGAGCCTGGAGGTTACTTCTAGAATTACCCGAAGCATAAAGTGGAACAACTGGACCTATGGTTACAGGGACCCAGTGCATCTGGTCCTGTCAAATTTGTCTGACTCTGAGGAACTGACATCCCAGCACTTTGTTCTGTTAATACTGTACCAATAGTCTGTCCTGATTGATTCGAGGTAGTACTTGTGGTTGTCTGTACTGGAGTATATATAGGCATAGCCTGGTTCTGATTAAAATATTGCATGGGTGCTGTCACTTTAGGTGAAGGCTCTATCTGAATTATTTTTGTACTTGGAACTACCTGATTCACAACTGGGTTTGTAATGTGCTGTGCTGTACTAACAACAGGAACTGTTGGATACATTGCGGGCACCTGTTTTACTGAACCGAGAGGTGTACTTGGGATTAGTTGGGCTTTGTGAAACTGGAGCTGTTGGCATACTTGGGTCTAGATTCTGAACTGCTCTCTCAACTGAATAATATTGTGGGGGACGATTCAGTAAAAGCTGGTTTACAAAATTGTCTTCTGAGTCACTCTCATGGACAGCTGTCTTTTTTACCATCATCTGCAGTCTGCTCTATCTTTTCTGTCTGCTTCTTTTTCGTTTTAGGTTTTGTACTCCCATTGCGTTCTTCTATAATGGCTGGAAACATCCTCATCCCATCTAACATCTCTCTTCACCACATTTTCTGTTCCTCATCCCATTCAGCTGCCATAAATGTATTTCTGCTCTCCTCATTCTATTCTGAAATTGAGCTGTTTCTTCTTACCTAGCAACAAGTTCCTAAATCGCAAGAGCTT
The DNA here is from genome assembly GCF_031143425.1 of Pleurodeles waltl. NCBI lineage: Eukaryota > Metazoa > Chordata > Amphibia > Caudata > Salamandridae > Pleurodeles > Pleurodeles waltl. The sequence continues at coordinate 717,217,601 of NC_090447.1, forward strand.
CAAATTGTGCGGGTCTTGGAGGAGACCGTAATTGGCGCAATATTCTCCCCCTAACTTTTCTAACGTTCTCAAATTAAAGGTTCTGAAACATGGAAAAGCCAATGAACCTTTTTTCTCAGTGATTTTACTAATCTTACACCACTGATTAATCCAAATGCATGCTGAAACTCCTATTTCCTCTGCCACTTCATATGCTGGTGTTCCCTCGGGTTCTGTCTCCCTAACTGGAATAAACACATCTCCTCTCAGCGCACTTCTTAAAGCTTTGAAAATTTCATTTTTGCAGTAACTTTTAATCAATCATAAATTTTTCGACGAAACGAGGAAGTGAATTCAATCCCACAATTCTTTTCGAAAGCTGTTCTTAACCAATGGCAACACAGTATTGTCCACCAATATATACGCGGCCTTCTCACTAAACAGCCTATCTCAGCGCACTTAAATTATCAGCTATAAGTGCTTTGTAACTGTCTCTTACACTACTACTCACACTTACACTAAATGCAAAATACTGTGAGCACTAGAAAAAACGAAATCATGTCTGCTCACTACATGTAGGAACTTTTGAAGCTATATGAGCTACACTTCTGACTGTGGCTTCCACAATTACACAAGTAAGACCTGACCAGCAAATGTCACCCTGGTTGATATGGATCCTTCACGGGCACTCAGGATTCACCTAATACCAACCAACAACTTACACTCACTGAAGGAAATTACCAGTACTGTCAATGGTGCCCCATGATCAATACCTCATTGCAGACAATAAATTAACCAAGTGTCTCTATACACTTGTGTTTTAGTCCGGAGTCTAAGGCCTTGATGGAACGTCAACAACAACCACTGACATTTTTTATTACAAAGTGCCACAATCACTTTGAGTACAATGACTCCCCAAACACCTCACAACATTACACTTTACTGCAATTTGCAGCAAAAAGCACTGCAAGCGCAAACCCCTACTTACACATATACCGTACACTTGTAACACAATGCTGGAATTTCAGCAACCTCTCAACCTAGCCATAGAACAGCTCTACTTCACTCTATTGCCAGATTAGTCACTCTTAACATTCCACAAATATATGGTTACCCTCCTCATGAGATGAAACTCTTCCACGTTTTTCTCATCCTTCTCAGGATTGGAAAACACTTTCCTGATGTTGATGGGATGATTTGACCCAGTGAAGAGTGTAGTAACCATACACAATCAATTAAAACTCAAAAATACAAATTTAAACACCATGCTCCATGTGGCCATGGACAAAAATTCCAATCAATAAAAAGTTTCAAAGTTTTATTTTATAACCACAAAGCCAAAGTCATGTAAATAGTGCACACAATTAAATTGTAAAGGTAAACAAACACCATAGGTTAACCAAATCTACGAAACAAGTAGTCTACTCAACATCAACACCATTAAACATTCAAGAAGAAAAATGCATATTAATTAATGAGATAATTTTAGACACTGAAAAACTCTTTAAATCAGACTGTGAATGCATCAGTCATATTAGAGTACAGAGTTTTAAACATCAAGATTTGGACATAGGTTCTCCCTAGATCTAACCAAATTAAGACAAACGTGTGGGAACGGGCTAACATATGCGGGCAAAAGTAAAAAAGAAAGACAAAGAAATCATCTATGTAGGGCTAAGTTAAACTAACTAAGAAAATAAAATAGGCATGTGTCAGCATGCTGAGTTCTACTAAAGAAAAGCAGGTAAGGGGAAAATTAACATTTGCATTAGAATGTACCTCTCCTAGGGTCAGCATACAATTCAGTTTCATCAGCACAGCATGTAGATCATCAGCAAAGTCCATTAGAAGCACCATTGGGGGGAACATGGGCTGCACATTGAAATCAGGAAACATCCAAAGGGCAAGTTGAAAGAACAAGATTCTAAAGGGGACTGCTTGAAACTTAGTAAGACCATCCCTACTTCAGAGTACTCAAAACAATTCGATTGGTCATTTCTACGAGTCCACATTACGCAAAAGGGGCAATATCCAATGGGAATTACAGCACAAATCAAGTTCACAACATCCTAGAAAAATCTCAGGCTTAGAGAGAAATCGTCTGTCCTTTCCGTGTGAATCCAATAGTATAAGAATTTTGTGCATCACTTGTTGCAATCGGCATTACTCCTCATGGTACAAGATGATTTCTACAGTTCACAGGAGAAAGTTCCATTGAACAATCACAACTATTTTAGCTTTCAGTCTCCAGGTCTCAGTGTACCAGAATTAAGGTCACTGGGAAGCAAGTTTTACACATGGAAAAATATAACTCTTTACTATTCATGAGAAACATCCTAATGGAAAGGTTCACGTTAAGGCAAAGAAATGATTCATCATTTTTATGCGATTGCAAGTATGAAGTCTGCAGGTGTAGTTATGCTAACACAAGAAATATAATGCATTAACATTGTCATTAATAACACTCACATAATATGCAAACTTATGAATTCAGCATTAATAATATTTCATCAAAGTATGTAGCAGAATTTCATTAATAATTGCAAGCTTTGTTAATGCATCACATGAAGTATAATAGAAAAGTGCATTTATTTTTCTGCACTACTAGCAGTTACTCTAATGATTAAATACACTTCAATATTACTTTAATTCAGTTAGCACATTGTCAATTTGGGTAGGCACAATGTCTACCACAAATAATAAAACGTGAGCACTTTTAAAATATTTGTCAATGCAGCTTTTCTCTTTGTTAGACTTTTAAACGTGACACCTGGTGCACTAAAAGCAAAACTAAAATTTACGCTCCAACATACCCCCCTCCAAATGGCCACATACATGTCTGAGGTGCTGTAGGCCTTAATTTCACTGCTTAGCATTCAGGGCTGCCCCCACAGAATACTTTGGTATGGGCACAAATCAGACTATATTTTATAATGCTTCTGTGGGCATCCTCTGGCTGTATATATAGGTCTCTCTGAGCTCATGCAGCAGTCTTGTCCCTTTCCCCACCCCTCCAACAGTGGAGGCTCTGCATCTTTCCTTGTCTTGGCACTGTGGCCCTCATTATGACATTGGCGGTAAATGTCGCTTACCGCCGTGCTGACGGCCGCCAACTTACCGCCGTGCTGGCAAATATCCATTCACCATATTATGACACACACACCAATCCGAAAGAAATCAGCCACGTACACCAATCCGCCAGCCCAAAGGTCATTGGAAAAGTGGTGGTCCCAAAACCCACGCCGTTACGCCAACAGAACAATACCCTTCACATTATGACCCACGAATCACCACCGCGGACATTCAACGGCGGTAAACCATTCGTGGTACATACTGCTGCGCTCCCAATGGACACCCACAGGCAAAACAACACCACATTGGCAAATTCAAACAACACACACCTGACACCCATACACACACCACACCCACACACCCACCCACACCAGTATAAAACACACACTTTACCCACAACCCTTTACAAATACAAATCATTGCTACCAGACTGACACCAAGACCACTGCGACAACTAGACACACACACCACTCACACCCATACACCCCTCATGCACTCCACATCACACACCCCAAAAGATTACCCAACACACCCTCACCAACACACATCACATAACACCCAATGCACCACAAAGGCACCCCCGTTTCGCTGAGGAGGAGATTAGGGTCATGGTGGAGGAAATCGTCAGGGTAGAGCCACAGCTGTTTGGAGCACAGGTGCAGCAGATATCAATAGCAAGGAAGATGGAGCTATGGCAGATAATTGTAGACAGGGTCAATGCCGTGGGACAGCACCCAAGAACAAGGGGCGACATCAGGAAGAGGTGGAACAAACTACGGGGGAAGGTATGTTTCATAGCAGCAAGACACCAACTCATTGTATAGAGGACTGGCGGTGGACCCCCACCTCCCTCCCTACAACTCACAGCATGAGAGGAGCAAGTCTTGGCAATACTGCATCCTGAGGGACTGGCCAGAGTTGGAAGAGGATTAGACACTGGTAAGTCAACTATTAACAATTATAACCCCCACACCTGCATGCCATCACACACCCTCACTCCCATCACTCCACTCCATCCCACACATCTACCATCACATCACAATAATCCCAATGCCAAGCCCTGCATGCTGTACCGATGCATGGACACCCCTACCAGCCTTGCATGGACACTCATCACCAAAGCATGCACAGCATAGGGAAACTATCATAACCACTATGCACCAACATACACATGCAAAAGCTGGCAGGGGAACAACAACCCTAGAGGGGAAGCTACAGAAGTGCAAATGTCAGACATCTGAAGCATAATACATAATTTACATCCCCACAGGTACCCAGCCAATGTCACTGGAGAGGAGGTGCCACCACTATCCAGTCCCCCAACAGAAGAGGCCCACAGTAATGACAGTAACTCTGGACTTCAGGATCTGGACGATCTACCTGGCCCATCAGGGACCACTGGACAGTCGGTCACCCAAGCCCAGTCACAGACCACCACAGAGCATCCCCCATCAGGAACAAACACCACAGCACCCACCCAGCGCACCCACACCTCTGTCCCCAGGACACGTCAATCAGCTGTGTGCCCACCTGTACAGGGGCCCCAGGCCACACCTCATACACAAGACAATCAGGGACCTGAAGTCAGTAGCAGTGGGCACACCGTTTAGTGGACACAGGCCAACAGGGATACTGGGAGGACTGCTGTGCCCCAGGGGAGGCAAGGACCAGGGAGCTGACTCTCCAGGTGGCATTCTCTGAGATCCTGGGAGCCTATCAACATTCCCAGAACAGGATGGGCCAGATCATAGACAACGTGCAGGAGAACAGGCAGCTGCAGGAGGGACAGTATCAGGTGATCAGGGAGGACTTGCAGGCCATTAACAACACCCTGGTCTCAATAGCAGGGTTGCAGGCAGACATGGCCAACATCATGAGGGACATACTCAAAAAAGAAAAATGGTACAATAGGAGGGACAGATCCAAAAATTTTATTATTCACAATGAACTTCTAAATTGTTCATTGGCAATGTATTTTAATTACAACAACGTAAATATCTGCATTTTAAGGACAAAAAACCCAAGCGACAGACAAACATTGTACTATCCAAATAAATGTATACCATAGTTATTTACAAAAACATATATACAAATATACACACATATACAAATACTGTCTTCATCGTTAGCCACAGTTGTTTGAAAATGTGGTTGTCAAAATGTATTGAAACTGTCATCCACATTAAAAGAGATGGTTGCCAATGTTATCACATCGAATATTTCTGCTTTCCTTGAGCTCTTATTAAGGGAAAGATGTGAACTCTAATCCAAGTCCATACGTTATCTATTTTTATTGCAACCTCCTTATATAAAGGTCGATGCTTATCGACCCTTTTTACATACAGGCCTCTTTCGAACTCATGGAGAGATAAAGACCTAACCATTATGCTTGCAGCAGGCTATAGGTCGTCTTACATTATAAAGATTTCCAAACTTGCAGCCTCAATATATACCTATCATAATGAGGGGATCCATCTCTCGTCTAGCAAAACAGCTCTTCTTACCGTCTTTTCTTCGCCAGCGGGCCCCTACCAATAGCTAGTCATCTGAACAGCCCTCCACTTCCGCTGCTGCTAGTGGCCAGGAGGCCCCGCCACAGGACCAACAGGCCACCAGCACCCCTCCCCCTGCAGAAGGTGAACCACCCCGCAAACGTTCCCTGTGAACCAGGCAGAAGCCAGAGACACTTGCTAAGACCACCACAAGGAAATGAGACTCTCCTGATTGTCCTCCTTGTGTCCCACTTAGTCACCTAGTCCACCTTGAACTGCCCTTTCTCCCCTTCCTATGTCCCCTTGGACAATGCACCTGTGCTACAAACAGACTAGACCAATACCCTGGACTTTCCTCCATCATCACCCCATTCTATTGCACTTTCCCCTCTATATTTTAGCACAACAGTAAACACCCTTGGATAAAACTCGACCACTAGTATTTCATGTAATGCAAATTTGTATTGATTGAAACAGCTACAACCACTGCAAATGAACTGTACATAGAATGAGCATATAATTAATGACCTGTAGCTGGCTGTTGTGATCACACCAGGAGAATGTGTCATATCACCAACATCTTCAGAATGAATATCCAGAGGTAGCAATAAGTAGGGCAAAGAAGTGGTGACGCCAGCATGGCAATGCCACACAGAATACACCAATAGTCATAGACATGTAAAGTTGCACTGTCTCACCTGTGAGTCATTGGAAGTACTGACGTATCACAGATGTTCTGTTGTCCACATCCACATCCTCTGCCTCCTCATCCTCACTGTCCTCAAGGTCCACTGCTGCTGTGGTTCTAAAAATTCTGGACCCATGTAATCTGCTTTGCCACAGCAGTACGATTTTAGTATCAAAAGACCGATAATGACTAGTACACTAAGCATGAGCATTTTCGCTCAATTCCAGCAGCGTTTTCACCTCGAAATCACCATTTTCGTCCTGCACTCGTGGCTCCCATTTTTTTACACGACAGCCATTTTAAAAGTTACCCTCACATAGGCTTATAATACAGTCGGATTTGATTCCAAGGACACGTACACCTTGATTGACTTTTCTCTGACCTGGGCAAGCTGGAACCATTGCCTCAGGCCAAACCTGTTTGGTCAGTCTCTCTCCCAGTGGCCGAATCAGATAGCATCAAGGCACACCATGCAATAAAACCCTTATTATCGCTCACACACCCTGCCTAATCTTACTCCCACCTGCACCTGCTCTTTTCTTCTTCTTACTTTACGAGGGGGAGGTGCCCGTTTTTATTGGGGGTCCACACTTATCTGATGTGAAATTCTAGGCCTTGCCGGGTAATTTATTATGGGTTGGATGACATGAAATATGAGGTTTCATCATGACACTGTTTTTTTCCTTTGTAGTGAAAACATGTGAATGACCAACCAAAATGTCAAGAATGTTTGCCTGAAGCTTAAAAAACTGTATATAAGGAAACCTGATTTTGCATTGACACACAGTCTCCTGAGAACATACAAACCGTGCAGTTGTACTTCTAGGACGCTTGTTACTTGGTTGCAGCCAATAAATTAGATCTTTGACTTCACCTAGAAGACTCTGAGTTTCTGTCGTCTGAATCAGGAAAGTACCCGAGGACTTTGGGTGTACCCTGGCACCGCTGGGTCACCGGATCAATACCGGTTCTGAAAAACCCAGTACCTCAGTTGGCGCCCAACGTGGGGCGATACCAGCGGTACCGGTCCAAGCCTGAGGTTCGTGAGGAGCTTCGTGTGAAAATTCTGGAGGAAGGCCGCCACTTCATCGACCCCTGCATGTCGATGTGGTCCGAAAGTCTTTGCTGCGAGGTTCCCCGCTTCCCGACGGCTACGAAGGACTGCTGCCCTGGCTATCGCCCTGATTTGGACCCTTGATGTTTGGTAGAGCGAAACGATAAGACGAGTCTTCTGGTGACGTCATTGATATTTTCAGTTAAGTATAAGTGGAGCGTCTCCCAGTCCTTAGTTGGACACTTGATTTGGTCCTTAGTTGGACACTTGGTTTGGTCCTTAAGTTGGACATTTGGTTTGGTATCCCTTCGGGATCACTTTGATTTGGAACTTGCAAGTACCAAAGCCGAAGGACTCGTGTATTCACGAGACTATCGTAAACGATAATCCTTTGAAGTTTGAAGCTAGACTAGTGAGCGAAGATGCCTGGTCTTAGCAGACTTGGAAATTTGTTTTGTCTTAGTTGTAAAAGGGACTCCCGTTTGCAGGACTCATGTCCGGTTCCTCCGATTGGAACTCCAACTTATGAACTATATGTGAAGCACGGAGTAGGCCCCATCACATATAATGAAGTATGGATCCGTTACACCAGAAAAGATGGTGTTTTAAAATGGCCCCAAAATGGTAGCTTTGACACAGAAATCTTAGATAACCTCGAAGTTAGACTTTTTAAGAAGAAAGCCCGGCCGGCAATGTTTGATTCTTTCCGCTTATGGCGTAAGGAAGCCAAGCAAAAGGAAATTAAATTAGCTAAGAAAAATAAGAGAGAAAAAGGTATTTCGATTATGCAAGCTGCTATACAGTTTAAAGATAACGAAGCAGAACAGTTGAATGAGCAGTTGCATAGGCGACATAAAATGACAGTAGATAAATGCTATCCAGTTTTGTCGCCTCTTCAGCAAGATGCAGCAAAAGACTCTGAAAAAGATCCCCTAATGTCGCATTTGCTAAGTTCGCCACCACCCTATGCGCAGAATGCAACGGCACCAGTGGTTGCATTGCCTCCTGCTCCTCCCCAGCACCCACCAGCTATTCTTCAGTTGGTTCCTATTCCTCCGGTGCAGCCTTCTCAAGGGCCACCGGCTTTGACATCTGCTCTGCCTTTACTTCCTACAACTTTGACTACTATAGCGACTACCACTCCTGGTATTGTTTCTGACACTGCTTCTGTCTCTGCCTTGTCTCATTCTGTTTTTCCTCCTGTTCATTTGTCAACCTCTCCCTCTATCCGTCAGAGAATGACAAACACTGTGACTAGTCTTTCATCCCCTCTCTTTGGGTCATTAGCTACGACCCCAGTTACAGAGCGTAAGCAATTGCGTAGCCAATTGCCTGATGGTATGGAGAAAGAGACACTGAATTATTTGGCGCATAAATGGGTTACTGAACCAGCGAGATATGAACTAGAGTCTGTTATGGATGTCTTCCATCAGTGGGAAGAACCGAAACAGAGATACGTTTTTGAGAAAATGTGTACTTTCCTTTCTGAGGATTTAGAGGAAAATGGTTTGGAGCCCAATCCGCCTAAGTTGTGTCGTGTACGGTTTGATTTTTTGACAGGTTTGATTGTGGGTTCAGATGTCGAAAAAGCAGTTGCGACGTTATTGTCGTTTAGGACTGAAGGTGTTTCCAGGTTATTGTTTAAATATGATTCTTCTGCTAAAAAGAAAGGGAAACAGTACCCCATGAGAGAAGTTCCCCCAAAGTGGAGGGAAGGGGACCCAAATGCTAATCCACCTGTCCTGCCTCACTTCCAGCGTGTATGGGTACACGTTCCATGGAAGCGAGCTGAAGTTTTAGCCCTTAAGCAGACATTGCCTGATCCCCGTAAGAATCCTACAGGGTATTACAAGGAATTGTCACAGACTGCGGGGTCTTGCATTATGAATTTAGCGGACATAGACATGTTGTTTGGGAATGTTGTTCCACAGCCTTTATGGGGAAAGATTCGCCATGCAGACCATGCTCAAGAATTAGGTGACACATGGGCTAATATTGCTGCTGCAGATGCCCGACAAATTGGTGGTGCTAAACCTGAGCCTTTAGTGACAGAACTTCCTGGTAGAATTATTGATTACATGAAAACTATAATGCCTGCGATGCGTGTAAACTGGGATAAATTGTCTGCATGTAAGCAAAAGAAAGAAGAAACGGTATCAGATTTCTTCACCAGGTTTGAAGAAACGTTTGTGGACCACAGTGGTCAAGATATGAGCACGGAAGGTGGTCAACGTTTGTTCGTCGATAAATTTGTGCATAATCTGCTTCCTGAGTTGTGTAAAAAGTTAAAAGATTCAGAAAGTTCTTGGGCAGTTTCCTCTTCAGCGCAGATATTGGCTACTGCACAGTACTACGAAAATAGAGATAAAGATGAGAGAGATAGAATAGAGAAGAAAACAAAAGATTTGAAAACGAAGGTTCTGTTACAACAAGCGTACCCGCCACGTGGTGGTCAGAATAGTGGTGCACAGAACAACTATCAGAATAACTATCAGCCCCAACCGTTTCAGAGAAACTCGCAAAGAGCTGAGTATGCTCAACCACGTATCCCAGTAGGTCCCAATCAGTGTTCATATTGCAAGGAAGAGGGTCATTTCAAGTATAGTTGCCCTGCTTTGCTACAGCGCGCAAATGGTACTTCTGGTTTAAGAGGTCGAGGTGTTCCACAAGCACCTAGAGGAAGAGGACGTGGATATGTTCCCCAGAGCGCACGCCCATTCCTCCCTCAAAACTCAATGAACAGATTTGATCAACAGGTTAATGCATCTGATAGGACGGCTCAGTACTATACTGATGATTACTATACAGAGGGTGAGCATTTGGACAGTAATGATTGCTAGGACAGCCATAGACAAAGAGAGGGAGTTGTTTCAGTTCCAGTAGATCAGAGTGGGCCTTATGTTGAGGTGATTGCATCAGGTGTGTCAGAACCTTTTCTGTTGGATACTGGTGCTACCAAGAGTTCTATTATGCACTCAAAACTCCCTGGCGCACCTTTGTCTGGCGAAACAAATGTATCAGTAGGTTTTTCCGGCGCCCCAGTTAGAAATCCGATTTCTAACCCTATATCTCTTTCTGTTGGACCTTGTAAATTTGAAACACCCCTTATTTTGACGACAGGTTGTGGCGAGAACTTGTTAGGATTAGATTTGTTAAAAAGATTGTATGCGACATTGTATTGCTCTCCTTCTGGAGTGCAGCTCACATTGGGTAAGAAAGTGGTTTCACCAATGTATTTGTCAAAGGACAGATTTCCACCAGAATTTTCGTCTCTTCCTAATACTCTTTGGGCTACTGGACCTAATGATGTAGGTCTTTTGGAAATTCAGCCATATGTGATAACATTAAAAGCCAATGTTAAAATGCCACGTATTCCCCAATACAAGATCTCTAGTGAAGGGGAAAAAGCGTTGATGGCAATTATTCGTGATCTGATTGAGAAGGATGTAATTGAAGAGACAAGAGGCAACGTTTGCAATAGTCCTGTTTTGCCTGTCTTGAAGCATACTGTCCCTACTCAGCCACCTGTTTATAGGTTTGTAATTGATCTTAGAGAGGTGAACAAAATAGTTGTGCCACAGTTTCCAGTCGTCCCCGATATCACTGCATTGTTGACAATGATTCCAGCTTCAGCCACTTCGTTCTCAGTAATAGACCTGAAGAATGCTTTCTTCAGCATCCCTATTGCAGAAGAGAGCAGGGACATTTTTGGCTTCAATTTGGGAGGACGAAGCTTCAGATTTAAGAGAGCTCCTCAAGGCTATTGTGAAAGTCCATCTATCTATAGTCAGGCTTTGAAAGCACAACTTGACACTCTTATGTTACCTGATGGCGCCACTCTCATTCAATATGTCGATGATTTGCTAGTTGCCGCAGATACTAAGGAGATCTGCAAAGAAGCAACATTGTCATTATTGCATCATTTGTCTGATTTACACCACAAAGTGTCCCTTTCAAAGTTACAGTATTGTCAAAAAGAAGTGACCTATTTAGGTCATCTCTTTTCGAAGGAGGGAAGGCAACTGACCCCAGAGAGAATCAGAGCTGTTGCAGCAATGAGTGTTCCAAGAACACAAAGAGAAGTGCGTGCTTTCTTGGGTATTACATCATATTGCAGACAATGGATACCTAATTTTTCGTTAATAGCCAAACCCTTGGTGGCATTAACTTGTAAAGATATACCGAATCCCGTCCCATGGTCTGAAGATTGTCAGAAAAGTTTTGTCGAATTACGTGATGCATTATGTTCAGCTCCTGTGTTGGGTACCCCCAACTACAGCAAGCCTTTTACATTGTATGTCCATGAGAAAGAAGGTTGTGCATTAGCAGTTTTGACACAACAGTTTGGAGACAGGGAGCGTCCATGCGCCTATTTCTCTTCAACCTTAGACCCAGTAGCTAAGGCACTACCGAGCTGCTTAAGAGCGGCAGCGGCAGCTGCTGTTTCTATCCGACAGTCTGCTGGTTTAGTGATGAATAACACATTAGTCGTAATGGTTCCACATGCAGTGGACACGTTGTTAAACAGAACCAAGACACAGCATTTAACTAGTGCTCGATTGTCAGGTTACGAGTTGACATTGTTAGCAAGCCATGTACATATAAAAAGATGCACTACACTTAACCCAGCTACGTTATTGCCAATTGTGATGGAGTTAGATACTTCTGAACAACATGATTGTCTCCGTAGAACAGAAGAGGAAACGAAAGGGAGAATAGACCTTCTGGACACTCCCATTGCAAAGAGTGATGGTACTTTGTGGGTGGATGGTTCATGCTTTAAGCTCCCGAATGGTGACACGACTGCGGCGTATGCTGTGACAACTTTGTGTACGATTGTTGAAGCTGCACGTATCCCACATAATTCAGCCCAAGCAGCTGAGTTAATAGCCCTAACAAGAGCATGTACAGTATCAAAAGGAATGAAAGTGACTATCTATACCGATAGCCAATATGCGTTTGGTGTGGCCCATAATTTTGGGCGTTTGTGGAAGGAACGTGGGTTCCTGACCTCGCATGGAACTAAAATACAGCATGGTCAGTTGGTAAATGAGCTCCTTGATTCACTTACTTTACCGTTGCAAGTTGCGATTGTGAAGTGTAGCGCACATAAAAAGGTGACTGATGATGTTGGTCGTGGGAATGCATTTGCTGACGAGGTCGCAAAAGAAACGACAAGGAATGTGATGAGCCGAATGTATGTCGCGGGCCCTGCAAGATGGATTGGTGATGTTGGAATGTGTGAAGACACGATAGAAAGCGTGAAGTCGATTCAAGCTCAAGCCACAGAGAGAGAATTGAGTGTGTGGAGAGAAAGTACGGGTAAATTGGATGCGAATGGTTGTTGGGTCGAGTTGTCAGAACATCAGAGATGGTTGCTACCCGATTTGTATGTGCTTGCAGTAGTTACAATGGCTCATGGAATGGCTCACATCAGTGTGAAAGGAATTTGTAAGTTGTTGGCCCCAGTATGGCAAAATGCAGGAATTCCCAAGTGCGCAGAAAATTTAGTTAAAAATTGCATGGTATGCCTGAAACACAACCCTGGTAGAGGAACCCCAACTCCAGCTGGTCATTTTGCACCTCCTACGTATCCGTTTGAGGTTTTGCAGCTAGATTTCATCCACATGGACAGGTGCAACAACTTAAAATATGTACTCGTTGTTGTTTGTGCCTTTTCAAGATGGGTGGAAGCCTATCCCCTAAAAGACAATACTGCGCTATCCACAGCCAAAGCCCTTGTGAAAGAGTTCTTCCCTAGGTTCGGAATGCCGAGAATGATCTGGAGTGACAATGGAAGTGCATTTGTGGGTCAAGTGATGAAGAAAGTATGCGAAGGGCTAGGCATCAACCAAAAGTTTCACGCTGCAAATCACCCCCAATCAGCTGGATTAGTGGAGTGCTATAACGGCACTCTAAAGCTAAAATTGGCCAAGATACAAGCGAGCTCTGGTCTCAAATGGCCTGACGCTCTACCCTTAGCACTCCTATCAACTAGAATGACTGTGCATTCACGAGTGAAACTTAGTCCTTACGAAATAGTCTTTGGCCGCCCGGCCAATATATGGGGAGTGCCTAGGCCCAAGAAGTTCAGCGAGATAGAGCATCCTGTCTTGCTTGACTATCTGTATGAATTGACAGCTAAATTGCGTGTCTTACATCAACAGGTCCACGACACCTTGCCTCCGGTCTCTGAATCTCCAGGTCATCCTATTGAGCCTGGATCCTGGGTTTTAATAAAGAACTTTCAGCGAACCAAAAACGAGCAGCCCAGGTGGACCGGACCGCACCTCGTTCTTCTCTCCACAAGATCAGCTGTTCGAGTAGAAGGGAAGAAACACTGGATCCATGGGACCCATTGCAAAAGGGTACCCCTACCTCTGACATGTGACCGGTGGGTCCAGGAAGGTGTCGCCGACTCAGAGACTGAAACCGTGCCACGTTTTCTGCCTTTCAGCGATGCACGAATAAAAGGAACACTCACTGAGAAAGAAAGTGATGACATTTTACAATCAGCAGTATCACCGTCAGTTCGATTGGACACGACAGAACCTGAACTCCTTTTTCAGGACCACACGATACCTGGGACTAACCGTTATAATCTACGACCAAGAATAAAGGACAAATAAAACAGTTTACTTTTCTTCTCTTTAGCAAAGTTCTCCAATATGGAAAATTATTTTTGAATGACTTTTTGCTTTTTGTATTTTTTTTGAACCTCCATCCGGGTTCAGCTGTAGGATCGTGGCTGAAAAGACGTAGGAGGGTAGCCTGTGGACACAAGGTCTACATGTCTGGTTTGTTCTAGGGCGGCCTGGAACATTCAGAACACTCCTAAGTGAAGTAAACCAACCGCCACGAGCGGCAACGGTTAGAGGATGGAATCTTTCCAAAATGGAGAACATGTTAAAAGACTGAGTTTCAAGAAGAGAATATGTGAAACGATAACCAGGAAACGGTTTTTGCTGCTGTGCATTTTTATGTTATTTAGTATACTTATGTTTTTTATAGGATATATTTTATTCTGTTTTAATGTGATATTGGCACCCACTACCTCGTCTGCACCTCCTCCTTCCACTGTTTCCCCACATTCTTTTCAACTCCTCCCTAAACATGAATCTGCTAGGAGACTAGAGTTCATTAATAACTCCTTCATCCAGCTTTTGCAGCAACACCAACTAGTGATAAATACAACTAACTGTTGGGTGTGTGGCCTTATGCCTCACACAGCAGATAAAGGTATCCCTTATCTGATTCTGCCTTTTAGCCACAATGGTTCCGTGTGGGCATTCAGAACGATATTCATCTATGCACACTACCCCCTACGTTTTGCGGAAGACAACCCTAAGAAAAATGCTTTGGTTAAAGGAATCATAGACATGATGAAGGACAATATCTCCTACGAGACTATCCCCAGAGATGAGACAATGGCATATATAGGATGGAACATGACCGGATATGAAGCCACAATGAATGAGAAACAGCAAGCTAAGATATCTTCCCTGATTTGGGTTGTACCCCATCAGGGTCACCTGTGTCTGCAAGGTACTGGCAAGAATCCCAGAGCTCAGCTAGGGGAAAGCGTCTGCACTGAGACATATGTCTTCGCATCTCAGACCTCCCCTCCGCTTTTGGCAGCTAAGGGTACCTATTTCATCTGCCATGATAGAGCCTTTACATGGTTGCCCCCTGACTTTTCGGGCACATGCTTCGTTTCGTTCCTGTTGCCCCCTACCTACACAGCAGCGGCAGATTACCACAAGACAAGGATAGTTAGAGGCGTCTTCAGTGAAGAAGACACTGCAGGACAAGAATTTGGGGACTTCGTAAAGGGTTTTCTGCCGTTCTGGGGACAAATAAGTAACAGCAGGAGTATAAGGCAATTGATAAGAGTGGTTGAATCCACCGTGGCTGAAACCGCTGGTGCCCTTGGTAACTTGACTGCTGAGCTCCAGTCGGATCGTCTTATGACCCTTCAGAACAGGGTCGCATTAGATGTCATACTTGCAGACCGGGGTGGAGTATGTACATTGATCCAGTCGAGTTGCTGTGTTTTTGTCCCAGATAACGCTCCAACAGTATACCAGGCCATCTCCAAACTGCATAGAATTTCCGAATCTATTCATTTAGATAAAGGAGATTGGTCATTAATGGGATGGCTCTGGGAACTGATATCAGCATGGGGATGGAAGATTCTGATGGTCATTGGGATGATCTTGGCCATTCTTTTCCTGTTCTGTCTATGCGTGCAGTGTGCTCCTGCGATATGTGGCCTCTGTGTTACATCATGCATAAGGAAACCTGCACCAAGAGACGAGCTAAATACTAGGATGATGTTACAGCAACATCTCAACGACTTTAGAAACATAGACCTGGACTCAGATTAGCATGAGAATAGGTTTATTGCCTATGTAAGGGCAAAAGGAGGGTTTGTGGTTCTAAAAATTCTGGACCCATGTAATCTGCTTTGCCACAGCAGTACGATTTTAGTATCAAAAGACCGATAATGACTAGTACACTAAGCATGAGCATTTTCGCTCAATTCCAGCAGCGTTTTCACCTCGAAATCACCATTTTCGTCCTGCACTCGTGGCTCCCATTTTTTTACACGACAGCCATTTTAAAAGTTGCCCTCACATAGGCTTATAATACAGTTGGATTTGATTCCAAGGACACGTACACCTTGATTGACTTTTCTCTGACCTGGGCAAGCTGGAACCATTGCCTCAGGCCAAACCTGTTTGGTCAGTCTCTCTCCCAGTGGCCGAATCAGATAGCATCAAGGCACACCATGCCATAAAACCCTTATTATCGCTCACACACCCTGCCTAATCTTACTCCCACCTGCACCTGCTCTTTTCTTCTTCTTACTTTACGAGGGGGAGGTGCCCGTTTTTATTGGGGGTCCACACTTATCTGATGTGAAATTCTAGGCCTTGCCGGGTAATTTATTATGGGTTGGATGACATGAAATATGAGGTTTCATCATGACACTGTTTTTTTCCTTTGTAGTGAAAACATGTGAATGACCAACCAAAATGTCAAGAATGTTTGCCTGAAGCTTAAAAAACTGTATATAAGGAAACCTGATTTTGCATTGACACACAGTCTCCTGAGAACATACAAACCGTGCTGTTGTACTTCTAGGATGCTTGTTACTTGGTTGCAGCCAATAAATTCGATCTTTGACTTCACCTAGAAGACTCTGAGTTTCTGTAGTCTGAATCAGGAAAGTACCCGAGGTCTTTGGGTGTACCCTGGCACCGCTGGGTTACCGGATCAGTACCGGTTCTGAAAAACCCAGTACCTCACTGTCACAAGGACATCTCCAGTCTCATTCTCCTGCAGAAAAGGTTCATGGCATCTGAGGGCCAAGCTGTGCAACATGCAGCATGCCACTACCTTCTCACAGACCTTCTTGGGTGAGTAGCACAGGGATCCACCTGTCAGATGGAGGCACCTGAACCTGGCCTTCAGGAGGCCAAAGGTCCTTTCAATGATCGTTCTGGTTCACCCATGTGCCTCATTATAACGTTCTTCTGATCTTGTCCTGGTATTCCTCACAGGGGTCAGCAGCCATGATGGGTTTGGGTAACCAGAGTCACCTGCAAGTACTGAGGGATAACATTTAGCCACACACTATCCTATATGGCCAACACCATAGGCATACACCAACATATACTGGGTGTTAACCAGGGCTCACCTATTAGCAACACCCTGTGCCTCTGTAGCTGGGCCATCACATTTGGGATGCTGCTATTCCTCAGGACAAAGGCATTATGCACAAACCCAGGATACTTAGCATTGACGTGGGAGATGTACTGGCCCACCAAGCACACCATCTGCAAATTCATGGAGTGGAAACTCTTACGATTCCTGAACACCTCTTCATTCTGTCAGGGAGTACAAATGCAATATGTGTTCCGTCAATCGCACCAATTATATTGGGGATATGTCCCATTACATAGAATCCGGCCTTCACAGTGGCCAAATCCTCAACCTGGGGGAAAGCAAGCAGCTGCACATGTGTTTTATCAGGGAAGACAACACTCTTGTTAGCACGTTTTAGTACATTGGCTGTGACATTCCTGCTGCCAAGCCCACTGTCACTTGGAAAGAACCAGTTGCCAGGAAATGAAGCACTGACAGCACTTGCACAAGAGGAGGGGATCCCAGTGGGGTGACGGATAGCAGATATCAGGTCAGGCTCCAATTGGGCACACAGCTCTGTGATTGTGGCCCTGTCCAGTCTATAGGTGAGTATTATGTGCCTGTTCTCCAGTGTAGCCAAGTCCACCAGGGGTCTGTACACATGGGTATGTCTCCATCTCCTATTCATCCGCAGCGGTAGTTATCTAAGCGACACAAGAGTGAGTAGGCTGTCACAAACTGAACAATGGAGCCACAACAGCAGTCCGCAATGTGCAAACATGTTATGGGACAGTGTAATTAGTGAAGTATGTGCATATTTATCCTGTGATGCAACAATAATCAATAGGCCTGTTCACCCCCAGAAATGGTGACTGCCTTTCCTGTGTGTAGGGACAGGTGAAAGTGAGGTAATGCTGCTGATGTTGTGCGCTGTGGCGGTAGGGGGTCGTGAACCGCCGTGCAATTCCTCATTGGTTAATATTGGGCCCTATGGGGTACAGTGGCCAATGGTGATCTGCTCTGGCGGTGACGGTATGCACCGCCACGGACGTGACTGCCATTTTATATCTGATTCCTCACTTGTTTCCTGACCTTCCATAAGAGAGGACCTACACTGCATGTGCTGCTGTGACCTGTGTCTGGAACCTACCATGGCCTGGGTGACCGGGGAAAGGGCCCCAGCCTTCACTTCGGAGGAGTTGGAGCGACTGGTGGATGGGGTCCTACCCCAATACGGACTGCTGTGTGGGCCTCCAGACCAACAGATGACTACACCTTGTGCACGTTGCATGTGGCATGAATGCTTGGAGTTGTGTGTGAAGGCCTCAAGTAAGGGGGGTGGGTGGATGTCCTCTTGGCGGTGTACATGTTGTGAGCTGGGCTATGTGTGTGCCAATGGTGATGCAAACGGGTATGGTGGGCCATTTGTGTGATAGGCTGGACTGTTTGTCTAATGGTGTTCTCCTGTCTGTATTACCTCTGCAGGTCAGCGCCCATTAAAAGAAGGGAATATGGCATGGCATCGCCAAGGATGTGCGGTCCCTGGGGGTCTATGGCAGGTGGAGCACCCACTGTCGGAAACGGTGGGAGGACCTGAGACGCTGGACATGAAAGACCGCGGAGGCCCAGCTCGGCATGGCCTCCCAACGAGGAAGGGGTGCCCGTCAGACCCTGACTCCCCTGATGGCCTGCATACTGGCAGTGGCCTACCCTGTGCTGAATGGGCACTTGAGGGCATCACAGCAGCCACAAGGGGGTGAGTACAGTGGCTATCATTACGGCTGGTAGGGTGGTATCCAGATGGTGGTTGTGTGTCAGTGGGTGCCCCTAGGCCAGGCCAGACATAGCAGCGTAGGTCTTCTGGTGGCTAAGGGTTTGAATGTGAAATACAGCTTACCTAGGTTGTTAGTATCCACTCCTAAGCAGAGCTGCGTGAGTCCCAGGTGTGCTGCTGTTGGCGATGTGTGCCCCTCCTCATTCCTTGGTGACTAGCCATTTCATTGGTAATGCAATGCATAGTGTGGAGGCGTGTTCCCTGTTTGTGAGGGTGCTGTGTACGCCAACAGTGGTGTTGTTGCAGTCATTGACTGAGTGTATCCTTTGTCTCTCTCCCCCCTTTCTTGTTTTGTCATCCTGTCCTTATGTACATTAGCATCATCTGACGGAGGGGCAGAGACACCAGTGACAGAGGGAGCTGCATCCCACAGGACCCTGGAGGCAGAGTCCACTGATGCTGAGGCCACCAGTGGGACAGAGGGCGAGGGGAGCACCACGGCAGAGACTGGAGAGAACAACACAGACTGTGATACCTCCTCCGATGGGAGCTCCCTGGTGGTGGCGGACACCTCTGTGACCACCCCAGCTGCAGGTACAGCGCCCACCCCCGTACCAGCACCGCCCTCCCAGTAGCCCTTCAGCGAGTTGCCCGTGCCCACTCACCCAGGAGGGTAGGCATCTCCTTCGCCCCAGGCACCTCAGGCCCTGCCCCAGGGAGCCCTGCTGCCCTGAGTGAGGAGGCTATTGACTTCCTGAAATCCATCTCTGTAGGGCAAGCAACCATTGTGAATGCCATCCAGGGGCAGGCAGCCCAGATGCAGCAATCAAATGCATTCCTGGAGGGCATTCACAGTGGATTGGCAGCCCAACAGAGATCGATTCAGGCTCTGGCCTCCTCTCTGATGGCAGCCATTGTCCCTGTTTCAACCGTCCCCCCTCCAACTTCCCCTTCCTAGTCCCATTCTCTTCAACCTCAACCCATCCCAAGTACACAGCCAGACGAGCATGCACACAAGACAACACCCAAGAGTGTCACAGGCAAACACAAGCACCACACTTCATCCCACAGGCACTCACACAAACACCATACAGTTACAGACACGACAACATCCACTATCTCCACTATCTCCCCCCTCCTCCTCCTCCTCCACTTTCCACCCAGTTGCGTCTAAACTCACACCTGCATGCACTACATCAATATTCACTACCATCATCATCACCACACCAAGCAGAACACATACCTCACTGGCAGACACCTCCACAACATCCATGCATGCATCCCCTGTGTCCTCTCCCACTGTGTCTGTCCCCACCTCCTAAAGTACACAAACGCAAGCACTCAGACACCCAACAGCCATCCACCTCACAACAGGATACAGCCCATGAACCTGCACCCAAATCCAGCAGACAAACACTTCCAACAACTACTCCCTCATCCTCCACTCCCATTATTCCTCCCTCTTCCCGTCCCAATGTCCCTAAAAAAGCTTTTCTTTTCCACAATTGACCTCTTCCCTACCCCTCCGCCCCCCTGCATGTATGGGCAGGGTTGCAAGGACCCAGCCCAACACCTCAGCCAAACAGTCTACAGGCCCAGTGATAGCACCACCTGCTCTTGTTGGTAAGGATTCCAGGCCAACAATACTGAAGAGGAAGGAGCCTGCACCAGCTACAAAGAAGGGGAAGGAGCCTGCACCAGCTGCAAAGAAGGGGAAGGAGCCTGCACCAGCTAGAAAGAAGGAAAAGGAGCCTGCACCAGCTGCAAAGAAGGGTAAGGAGCCTGCATCCACCAGTGCCAGGAAGGGTAAGGGATCCCCAACCCATAGCCAGGAGATGAGGCAATCTATGCCAGCGGAAGCTGCCAGCCAAACACGCCACCACCACCAGCTGTCATAGGGCCCCCATCGCCAGTCGTGGTTGTGCAGCCATCAGAGAATGCATCGGCTGAGCAGGAGCCTCCCCCAACCACCACCACAGTGCAGCCATCAGAGGGTGCAGGGGCTAGGCAGGAGCCTCCCCCAACCACCCCCACAGTGCAGCCATCAGAGGGTGCAGGGACTGAGCAGGAGCCTCCCACAACCACCACCACAGTGCAGCCATCAGAGGGTTCAGGGGCTGAGCAGGAGACTCCACAACCACCACCACAGTGTAGCCATCAGAGGGTGCAGGGGTTGAGCAGGAGCCTCCCACAACCACCACCACAGTGCAGCCATCAGAGGGTGCAGAGGCTGAGCAGGAGTCTCCCACAACCACCACCACAAAGCAGCCATCTGAGAGTGCAGGGGCTGAGCAGGAGTCTCCCACAACCACCACCACAGTGCAGCCATCACTGCCGGCGGACGCCATATAGTCTAGCCTCCAAGGGCTGCTGTGCAGCCTGCCCCCACCAGAACCAGTGGGGTATTCACCCACTCGAGAGACTGTGGCCATTCACTCCCCATGACTAAGCAATGGGCATGTTGCCCTCTCCAGAACCAGTGGGCTTGTTCCCGCATCTGGCTGAGGTGCCCCCCTACCCCTGAGGTGCCTGTCTATTTGACAACTGCTGCCCCTGCAGTGTTCTATCCGGATTGGTGGAGGATTCAAGTGGGGCCTTAAACTGTGCCCTGCGGCCATGTGGGCCCTTTGAACTATGAACTGGGCAGTGTCCCTTTTTTATACAAGTGTACATATCTGTTTCATGGCCGAATCAGATTGTTCATTTTATTGCTGGACTGATTACTATCACTTTCGTCAATTCCTTGCATTATTCTGCAGATTTTTTTGGTCAAATTGTTTTTGTAATGCATATGGTTGTGTGTATGGTGTCTGTATGTTGGGTGTGTGTGGAGCGTGTGTGTGTGTCACTCTCATTTTCTTCCCACCCTTCCTTGTATGCTAGGCGGCTGTACTCACCATCGTCGTCTTCACCAGCATTGGTGTTCCAGGTGGAGCATAAAGTAGAATATCATCGGAAAGACTTACAGTTCGGGTTCCATGGTGGTGTGGTTCTTCCCTGTGTCTCCAATGGTGAGTTTCCGCTAGGCTTTTCATGGCATTGGTACCACCCCGGAAAAGGTGGCGGAATCGTATGCCAAAATTTGGTGGGCGGTACTTTGTCTTCCGCCTGGCTGTAGGCAGCTACCGCTGTGGTGACTGTTGTTTCTGCCCTGGCAGTGTGGTACATTGACTGTCTACCGGAGATATCACCGCCATGGTCATAATTTGGCTATAATTATATATTACTGCCACTTTATCACCTACCGCCCGGGTCGTAATGAGGGCCTATATCTCTTGGCCACAACAAAACCCAAACACAATAGGACAAGTTTGTGTCTATTCATGTCTATATTAATTGTGATGTGTAATATAGTGAACTTCGGGTCCCTGAGCAGCCTCCAGTTCAGCAACCACCCTAAACACACAAGTTCCCCTGGCTAGAGGGGAACCAGGTTCTCAAAGTTCCAGATGGCATGCATGAGGTCCCCTTTCTTGGTTATGGAGCTTCTCAGACATCTCAATGAGGATACCACTCCCATCTTTTACAGTCTACAGAAGTTGTTTTGAAACTTGGCACAGGTATACTGGGCTGCAATATTACAGCTTGTTGGCGGATGGTATTTGTTGTTGAGTGAACAAACGTATATTACAAGCTAGCAGCAGGAAGTAATCCATTGCTTGGCAAGGACTGTAAAAGACAGAATATTAAGATCAAAATCAGAGTCTCGACCAGTGGCAGAAGTGCATCAAAAGTTTGGGAATTGTGATCCTGATCACAATAGAAGGCTGGGGCAGGGTTAGACCAATAACTTTACAGAACAAAATGTTCTACAACTATATTGTTGAACTTTTACCTAGAGGTAATTGCATATAATTATACACCTTAAATGAAAAACAAATGCAGATTAAACTAGCTCATTAACCATGCAGGAATGGTTATTCTTTAGCAAAATATATAGGGTCTTTATGAAAGTCATCCTATTTGCTCTGATCACCCCCATTTCTTGACCGATTCTGGTGGTTACTGACTCTGAAAGCGCCCTGGGCTCTACAAACCAGGCCCAGTGTCTGTCCTCTAAAGGTTTATGGTAACTGGTATAATTTTAATTGCTAACGACAACTTACCTGTAAGTCTCTAGTATATGGGGGGGCGTGGCCTAGGGCGTCAAGATGGCAGTCACACTCTGAGAGTGCTCCAAACCCCTCTGTCATTTGCCGCCATCAGCTACCACTATCGCCTAGTCCCAGCTACCCTCCTGTTGCTGATGCTCAGAGCAGCCTCTGAGGACCGATACTGTTGTTGACTTCGAGAGCCCATAGGGAGCGATGTGAGTAGTGGAGTTCCAACCGCTCTTAAAATAGTGGTCCCGGTTCTTGATGCAGCCGTTGTAGGGGTACTGTTGAGTGGTCGGTGAGAGACAAGTAGTGGTGATACTGCAAAGACTAATGCTCCCTGGCATCTGAAGGGAGCCTGACACCTGCTGGCACTACCTCCAACACGTGTTGGAGAGAGGCAAGGGAACGCTGTGGGCTGGCCCGGTCCTCCAGCTGTGACTGGGTGGCCTCCAAAGGCTGACTAAGTGACTGGGGGCCACTGATGCTGGCTCATCCCGAAGACCTTTGTAGTGCTGCGGCAGAGCCCTACAATGTGGTAAGTGCTTGCTGAGTTTTATGCTATAGAGGGGCTAATGGGCCACAAGAGAAGACTTTGATTTTTGGCCTGGGCCCGGTAACACTGCAGACTCTAGTTTGCCCTTATAGGGCTGCCTGACACTCCCCTCTATACCAGGTGGGCTCGTGGGACTCATTAAGGGTTCAGAGACTACTGGAGCTGGGCTGTCCTCCAGTGGCTGTGTTTTGCCCATGACAGAGCCCTGTGGTGAGATGGGCCCTTCCTGAGTGGAGGAGGGAGAAGACAGCCCTTGAACCTGAGAGTGGACCCATTGGGCTCCTGGACTGTGCAAGAGGGCCTTGCCTCTCCACCCTGGCCTGGCGATGCTGCATGCTCTGGCTTGAGCCGGTGGGATTGGAGCTGAGCAATGGGCAGGTTGGGTCTTCCCGAACTGCATCTTCGCTGCCATTGACACCCTTTGATTGTTGGGAGCAACTAGACCTTATGGAGGCTATGTGCAGCACCAATATTGTCCTGACCTTTCACATTATTTTGACCTCTCTCCTCTCTGCATTTACACACTGGCACTGCTGCTGATTCTATATACCTGTGTTGCCTGCGGATGGCGGCATGGTGCCATTGTGGGGGCTGGTAGCAGCAGCTGAGGTCTACCTGTACTGCTAAAAAGGCTGTTTACTCTGGACTACTTTTGATCCTAAGGCCGTTGTGCTACCATGATTCTAACTGAACTTGAACTCTCTTGCTGCTCCCTCCACCTCTTGAAGGTGCATGACTGCTCATGCTGCTGTATTCCCCATGGCAAGCAGGTTCGGCACCTGGACCATTGTTTCCTGGCAACTCCTCCAGTCACAAATATGGGGAAAGACAAGTCCTCCCATCCTCATTTTTCCCAAACTTGTGTCAACAAGTATGCCACAGGATTGGGGGGGGGGGGGTAGCCACCAGCCCTTGGGTTAGCTTCAGTGGTTCATTTGTCTGCTGACACCGGAGACCTTGCCAAAATAATTTAGGCCATCCATACATCACAAATGGCAGTGGAAACCAAGATTGGGGAGGTCCACATTGATGTGGCACTCCTGCGCCCGGACCTACTTAATGCAAGTGCCAGAATTACAGAGGCTGAAGGCCGAATCTCTACAACTGAAGAAGCAGTCTCTGATCTCAAGCTCACAGTCTCCCACCTCAGTCTGCAGAACTACACCACAGATTGGAAGATGCTGAAAAATGATTGCAGCAAAATAATCTATGATTTATTGGCTTCCTAGAGGGGACAGAGACGCCACATCCCACAGAATTTCTTGAACAATGGATCAAGTCCTAGATGTTAGAGAACAAGTTATCGGCCTGGTTTGTGGTGGAGTGAGCGCACAGAACCCTAACGCCTAAACCACCCCCAGGGTTTCTGCATAGACCCATCATCACTCGCATTCTCAACTTTTGAGATAGAGGCTCCATGCTCCGTGAAGCCTGACGTCTTGCAGATCTGCATTACAAAGACTGTAAAATGCTATTGTTCCCAGACTACACTAAAGTAGTGCATGCTAAGCGGAGGTCGTATGCAGCAGTCAGACAAAAACTGAAAGCCATTAACCTGCCATATATGCTCCTATTCCCTGCAAGATTAAGAGTGATCTTTGAAGATAAAGCAAACTTCTTTTATTCCCCAGAGACTGTGTGAAACTGGATCACTAACGAGAAACAACTCCACTATCCAGCCTAATCTCCCCAATTTACTGAGAGACTGATTCCACTGTGAAAACCTGCACCAGCCCATGTTAAACAGAGGATCCAGGTGCATTTCCATAAGGGATAAGGTCATGTGGTGACTGGCTCACCCTCCCAGGACTCAGATACCTCTGCATCACAGCTGCAGGACTCAAGGCCACCCTGTAGACTGATGTTGCATATCTCGACCTTGCCTTGGATGCAATGCTTGCAGAGAGTTCTGCCCTACTACACACCATTAATGATGATGTAGGGTTGTCCTTGAGCTCTATGATCAGAAATCGCCCAGCGACCAGCCAGAGGGGAGCTTGATTGCCCCCACATTATTATTTTCTTTTGCTCTTTATTAGATACTGGCCAACTGAGATCCTGCTAAATGGAGGGGTCCTCCACTCAGTATTCAAACCGCAAGCTTCTGAGGTTCTGTTATAGTTTTAAGGGCAACCGATGCTTCAGGGTTAGAAGTATTGGGAGGGGGGTTGTTGGAATGGCAGACTGTTTCCAGAAAGTGTATGGATGTGATAAAAGCATTATGTATGCTGGTGCGATGGGATAAAAAACACAAAACAATGTCAAATAACAGTACACAATCATTCATTGTAAATAAAGGGAAATCCCACCCATCCCAACAACCCACCCTGGTTTCTCTGACATACCAACCTTCACAGACTTGCAGATTCTGTCTCGAAAAGCTAATGGGCTGCTAGACTGAATCAAATGTTCTGCAATCCTGCACTATGCCCATCATTTCTTTCCTGCAGTCCTAATGCTCCTAGAAATGCACCTGATGGGTACCCAACATCCTTTCCTACTCCGTCACGGGTATGATAGAGTTTACCATGCTGGATATGTTCGGGGCTCCCGAAGGGTGGCGATTCTCCTTCACCGCTTATTCACCATGGTGGTCAGTCGTGTCCTCCCCAATACTCAGGGCTGACGCCTTGTTTGTGAGGGTGGAATAGAGGGCCATAATCTGCTTTGTGTCTATGCCCCCCCAACAACAGAGCCCCTCTTTCACACTCTCACAAATCTAATCTTGGCACTTCCTGGGTGCACCATGGTGGCGGGAGGAGACTTTAATGCGGTCCTCGACCCCGATGATGGCTCTTCCTGCACTCCCTCTAGGTATAGGAGTGAGAGGGCCGATCCTTTCTTCAACAGGATAAATCTTTTGGCTTATGTGACACATGGTAACCGTGGAACCCCAGGTAGTGGCAATCCACACATACCTCAGCAGTTTATCAGTCTCATACATGTATACAACCTATCTTAATGCCAGCCACCGACTGCTTGCACATGTCTGAGATACAGATTCTCCCTAGGGGAATCTCTTATCACATCCCTGTACTCCTCCATCTGGGTTCTAAAGCTACCGCCCAGCACCCCATGTAGCAACTTAATACATGGAACCTCAAAGATGAATCATATTCTCGAGCCCGAGGTCCAGTCATATATTCAAATTAACCAGAGGACGGTGAAACCCACCAACACCCTATGGGCGGCCTGCAAGGCTACAATCAGAGGGTGCGTATTCTCTGAGGAAAAGAGAGACAGACTCCAACTGGAGGCCCATGCCCTCTGGCTGAAGGCACAACTTCCCGATGACCCCAAGGGGAGACCTCCCACCAGCTGGAGTTTACCCGTGCTGAGATTTGCTTACTTTCAAAGAAAGCAATGCACAGGTGTGGCGCCCCTACATTGAAAGAGTATATGAATGGGGAGACAAGAATGGCAAATATTGTATTGAGTAACTACTCAGTCCATGACTTCCCAAGTGATCCCTGAAATACTGGATGCTGACAGCACTCCCCAGTGCTCTATCCAGGCCATAGTCCAAGTATTTGCAGATTATCACTGTAACCTGTATGCAGCAGTTCAGAGACCGCAGGAGGAACTAGACTTCCCCCGTCTTGATGACATTCCGTTGTTCGGTTGTCACAGGCTGCAAGACATACTTTGCACCAGCTCATTACAGCCAAAGAGGTTACTAGTGCTATGTTTGCCATAGTGACCTGGAAGACACATGTCCCTGATGGTTACCTTACTGAATTTTATAGCAAATTTAGGGAGATTCTTTCACTGCACCTATTGTCCTCTAAAATGAGGCAAACAAGGCTGGTCACTTCCCACAGGAACTTGACATGGCTACTGTTGTGGTCATTCCAAAATCAAGCCCCTCACTCAACATCTGTGCAGCCTACCACCCCATCTCTCTTATTAATAGAGAGATGAAGCTTTTTGCCACAATAATAGCCACATCCCTGAAGGTGACCCTCAGGACCCTTACACATCCACATCAGTGTGGCTTCGTGCCAGCTAGGGGAACAAGGTGCTGCCTGTTGGAAGGTAGCCTCTTTCTAGCCTTGTTACCCCCACTTTTGGCCTGTTTGTGAGTATGTCAGGGTGTTTTTACTGTCTCACTGGGATCCTGCTAGCCAGGGCCCCAGAGCTCATAGTGGAAACCCTATGTTGTCACTGTGTTTGATATATGTCACTGGGATCCTGCTAGCCAGGACCCCAATGCTCATATGTTTGTGGCCTATATGTGTTCCCTGTGTGGTGCCTAACTGTAACACTGAGGCTCTGCTAATTAGAACCTCAGTGTTTACGCTCTTTCTGCTTTTAAAATAAATTGTCACTGCAGGCTAGTGACTAATTTTACCAATTCTGATTGGCACACTGGAACACCCTCATAATTCCCTAGTATATGGTACCTAGGTACCCAGGGAATTGGGGTTCCAGGAGATCCCTATGGCTGCAGCATTTCTTTTGCTACCCATAGGGAGTTCAGACAATTCTTACACAGGGCTGCCACTGCAGCCTGAGTGAAATAATGTCCACGTTATTTCACAGCCATTTTAAAGTGCACTTAAGTAACTTATAAGTCACCTATATGCCTAAGACTCACTTAGTGAAGGTTAGGTGCAAAGTTACTTAGTGTGTGGGCACCCTGGCACTAGCCAAGGTGCCCCCACATTGTTCAGGGCAAATTCCCCAGATTTTGTGAGTGTGGGGACACCATTACACGTGTGCACTACATATAGGTCAATACCTATATGTAGCGTCACAATGGTAACTCCGAACATGGCCATGTAACATGTCTAGGATCATGGAATTGTCCCCCCAATACCATTCTGGTATTGGGGGGACAATTCCATGCATCCCCGGGTCTCCAGCATAGAGCCCGGGTACTGCCAAACTAACTTTCCTGGGTCTCCACTGCAGCTACCGCTGCTGCCAATGCCTCAGAAAGGTTTCTGTCCCCCCTGAGGCCTGGGCAGCCTGGTCCCAGGAAGGCTGAACAAAGGATTTCCTCTGAGAGAGGGTGTTATACCCTCTCCCTTTGGAAATAGGTGTGAAGGGCCTGGGAGGAGTAGCCTCTCCTGGCCTCTGGAAATGCTTGAAGGGCACAGATGGTGCCCTCCTTGCATGAGCCAGTCTACACCAGTTCAGGGATCCCCCCAGGCCTGCTCGGGCGCGAAACTGGACTGACCAGCACCTCCCAGAGGAGGTGCCCAGAGCTCCTCCATTGTGTCCCAAACCTCTGCCATCTTGAATGCAGAGGTGTGAGGGCACAATGGACAGCTCTGAGTGGCCAGTGCCAGCAGGTGATGTCAGAGACCCCTCCTGATAGGTGCTTACCTTTCTCTGTAGCCAATCCTCCTCTGTGGGCAATTTAGGGTCTCTCCTGTGGGTATCTCACCAGATAACGAGTGCAAGAGCTCACCAGAGTTCCTCTGCACATCCCTCTTTGTCTTCTGCCAAGGATTGACTGCTGACTGCTCCAGGACGCCTGCATAACCGCAACAAAGTAGCAAGAAGACTACCAGCAAATTTGTAGCACCTCATCCTGCCGGCTTTCTCGACTGTTTCCTGGTGGTGCATGCTCTGAGAGCTGTCTGCCTTCACCCTGCACTGGAAGCCAAGAAGAAATCTCCCGTGGGTCGACGGAATCTTCCCCCTGCTAACGCAGGTACCAAACTTATGCATCACTGGTCCTCTGGGTCCCATCTCATCCTGACGAGCATGGTCCCTGGAACACAGGAGCTGGGTCCAAGTGTCTTCGACAGTCCAGTGGCCCTTCTGTCCAAATTTGGTGGAGGTAAGTCCTTGCCTCCCCACGCCAGACAGTGATCCTGTGTACTGTGTGAACTGCAGCTGCTCAGGCTTCTGTGCACTTTTCCAAGGCTTCCTTTGTGCACAGCCTAGCACAGGCCCCCAGCACTCCATCCTGCATTGCCCAACTCGCTGAGTTGGACTCCGACATCGTGGGGCCCTCTTCTGTTGCTCTGAGTCAACCGTTGTCCTCAGATCTTCTAAGTGCCTGTTCAGATGCTTCTGTGGGTGCTGCCTGCTTCTGCATGGGCTCTCCGTGTTGCTGAGTGACCTCTCTGTCTCCTCCTCCATGGGGCGACCTCCTGGTCCTTCCTGGGCCCTGGCAGCACCCAAAATCCTCAACCTTACAGCTAGCAAGGCTTGTTTGCAGTCTTTCTGTGTGGAAACAACTCTGCATCCTCCAGCACACCATGGGACATCTGCTGACCAAGGGAGAAGTTCCTGGAACCTTCCATTGTTGCAGAATCTTTGGCTTCTTCCACCGGGGGCAGCCCTTTTCCCACCTACATCCGGGGTTTAGTGGGCTCCTGCCCCCCCTGGACACTTGCGTGACTCTTGGACTTGGTCCCCTTCCTTTACAGGTCCTCGGGTCCAGGAATCCGTCTTCAGTGTTTTGCAGTCAGTTGTTGTCCTTGCAGAATCCCCTATCTCGACTTTACTGTCTTTCTGGGGTAGTAGGGCAACTTTACTCCTACTTTTCAGGGTCTTGGGGTGGGGTATCTTGGACACCCTTAGTGTTTTCTTACACTCCCAGCGACCCTATACACACTACACTAGGCCTGGGGTCCATTCGTGGTTCGCATTCCACTTTTGGAGTATATGGTTTGTGTTTCCCCTTGGCCTATTTCTTCCTATTGCATTCTATTGTGATTCTACATTGTTTGCACTACTTTTCAAACTGTTACTTATCTGATTTTGGTTTGTGTGTATATATTTTGTGTATATTACTTACCTCCTAAGGGAGTATATCCTCTGAGATACTTTGGCATATTGTCACTAAAATAAAGTACCTTTATTTTTAGTAACTCTGAGTAATGTGTTTTCTTATGATATAGTGCTATATGATATAAGTGTTATAGTAGGAACTTTGCATGTCTCCTAGTTCAGGCTAAGCTGCTCTTCTATAGCTACGTTTATCAGCCTAAGCTGCTAGAACACCTCTATTCTACTAATAAGGGAGAACTGGACCTGGCACAAGGTGTAAGTACCACAAGGTACCCACTATAAGCCACGCAGGCCTCCTACATTGGTGGTGAAGCGGTGGGATAAGTACTTGCAACTGCTTTACCACTTTGTCATTGGTGCTTTTCATGAGAAAAACATATAACAAATACTTCAAGATATACACATTGAACCAAACAGTTCAACTGTCCTTCTCTAAAGCTTTCTACAAAGTTTCTGAAAAGTTCTGAAAACTTTTTAAAGTTTTCAAAAAGTTTGAAATGCTTTTTTTCTCTGTACTTTCAAAAGTTCTAAAACTTTTTCTGTCTCTGTCCTAAACCTTTTCTATTGTGTCTGCAGTAGAGCTCACTCCCAAAATTGTTCAGGAAACCTATGAGAGTTTAAACTTTAAAGGTTTGAGGGGTCTCTGCATAGAAAAAGGTTTAAGCATTGGCAAGAATCCTACCAAAGACTTTCTCTTTAACCTTCTCCTAGAGAATGACCAGAACCAGACTCGCCCATCCCAGGAACAGGAGGTAGGAGGGAAGGTACCCAGTCAGACTCAGAGGAGTTCCCTGAAGAGACTGGGGAGTGTTCTTCCAAGGACATGCCAGCTAGCAGGACACCTAGTGACACTGGTAGTGGGAGGGGGTCACACATTAGTAAGACACCTTTCACTCCTAAAGGCCAGGTTACTAGGGTCCAGCCAGTTAGGGACAGGTCTCTCTCTGCCAATTCCCATATTTCCTCTGTATCTCACAATTCCCAAGCCTCCCACCCTGAGGATAACTTAATGGAAAGGGAACTCAGAAAGCTGAGGTTGGAAGAGGCCAGGCTGAAGCTTAAACAGCAGCATCTGGCCTTAGACAGGGAATCTCTGGATGTAGAGAGGGACAGGCAGAGATTGGGGTTAGTTTCCCATGGGGGCAGCAGCAGTGTTTTTGATAGCAATCCTGTTAGAGAGCAAGATTCCAGAAACCTGCATAAGATAGTCCCCCCTTACAAGGAGGGGGATGACATTAACAAGTGGTTTGCTGCACTTGAGAGGGCTTGTATGGTACAGTTGGGCCCTCAAAGGCAGTGGGCTGCTATCTTGTGGCTATCTTTCACTAGTAAAGGCAGGGATAGGCTCCTTACTGTCAGAGAAAGTGATGCTAACAACTACAAAGTTTCGAAGGATGCACTCTTGGATGGATTTGGCTTAGCCACTGAACAATACAGGATTAAGACCAGAGACACCAGAAAAGAGTCCTTTCAAGACTGGACAGACTTTGTAGACTGTTCATTGAAGGCCTTGGAGGGTTGGTTACATGGCAGTAAGGTGACTGACTATGAAAGCCTGTATAATCTAATCCTGATAGAGCATATTTTGAACAATTGTGTCTCTGATTTGTTGCACCAGTACTTGGTAGATTCAGATCTGACCTCTCCCCAAGAATTGGGAAAGAAGGCAGACAAATGGGTCAGAACAAGAGTGAACAGAAAAGTTCATACAGGAGGTGACAAGGATGGCAAGAAGAAAGATGGTGAGAAATCTCAGGATAAGCATGGGGATAAAGGTAAAACTAAAGATCCTTCTTCAAATCCTAAACACTCTTCAGGGGGTGGGAATAAATCATCTTCTTCCTCTTCATCACAACCGACACACATTAAAAAGCCTTGGTGCTATGTGTGTAAAAATAAAGGCCATAGGCGAGGGGATAAGTCCTGCCCAGGTAAGTCCCCTAAACCTACCACCACTAATACATCAAACTATAGTGCCCCTAGCAGTAGTGGTAATAGTGGTGGGACTGCTGGCAACAGTCAAACTAAGGGTGTAGTTGGGTTCACTTATGGGTCCATCATAGAAACTGGGGTAGTCAGTCCCAAGACAGTTTCTGTCACACCTGGTGGCATTGGCCTTGCCACACTGGCTGCTTGTCCCCTTACAATGGATAAGTACAGGCAGACAATTTCAATAAATGGTGTTGAGGCTCAGGCCTACAGGGACACAGGTACCAGTATCACTTTGGTGACTGAAAACCTAGTGTCTCCTGCACAACACATCATTGGACAGCAATGCAAGATTATTGATGTCCATAACTCCACTAAGTTCCTTCCATTAGCTATAATTCAGTTGAGTTGGGGTGGAGCTACTGGCCCTAAGCAGGTGGTGGTATCACCTAGCTTACCTGTAGACTGTCTCTTAGGTAATGACCTAGAGGCCTCAGGTTGGGCTGAGGTAGAGTTTACTACCCATACAGCCATGCTGAGTATCCCTGAGGAATTGCTTCCTCTCATTTCAGCTGAAATGAAAAAGCAAAGGAGAGAAAAAGGCCTGAAAACTCAGGATCCTTCTCCAACACAGGTGAAAAGGGCATCAAAGTATCCCCTACCCACCCTGCCATTCAGGATACCATTCCTGGGGTGGAAGAAACCTCTCCTGGGGTGGCACCTGTACCAAGGGAACCATCAGCTAGCACAGCTGTACTCCCTGAGGTAGAAGTACCTCTCTGTGGGATAACTAATATTGGTGAGAAAAAGTGCACCATTTTAGTTAACATGGAGCATCCCTCCAACCCTCCCAGAGAAACTTTAGTGCAACAACCCTGCACTGCCTTACAACACTTAGGACAGCAGCTCTGCCCTAGTGTGGAGCTCATAGGACAGCATCCCTGCCCTGCTCCAACTCAAGAGAAACAGCAACCCTGTTCTCTCTTACAGCCATATGGACAAAGTTTTTGCCCAGCTATGGCTTTACTGAGACAGCATCCCTGTCTGGCATTCTCATCATTTGATATAGGTCCAGTGGACAATTCCCACTGATCTAAACTTAAACATACTAATAGGAACTCTGAGAATATAACTTCACATTATTGGCTAGCTAAAAAACTTCAAACAGGGTGGTTTACATTCCCACAGTGAAGTAACCATATAGTGGATGATAAAGGGAGTAACCAATCTATTGCAGAGCTACTCTCCAATTATCACCACTTAGACAATAAAGACTCAACTGGCCAAGGTTAGCCTTATTGTCCTTCGTTTGAGGGGGAGGTTGTGTAGGAAGGTAGCCTCTTTCCAGCCTTGTTACCCCCACTTTTGGCCTGTTTGTGAGTATATGTCAGGGTGTTTTTACTGTCTCACTGGGATCCTGCTAGCCAGGGCCCCAGTGCTCATAGTGGAAACCCTATGTTGTCAGTGTATTTGATATGTGTCACTGGGGTCCTGCTAGCCAGGACCCCAGTGCTCATAAGTTTGTGGCCTATATGTGTTCCCTGTGTGGTGCCTAACTGTATCACTGAGGCTCTGCTAATCAGAACCTCAGTGTTTATGCTCTCTCTGCTTTTAAAATTGTCACTGCAGGCTAGTGACTAATTTTACCAATTCTGATTCCCTAGAATATGGTACCTAGGTACCCAGGGTATTGGGATTCCAGGAGATCCCTGTGGGCTGCAGCATTTCTTTTGCCACCCATAGGGAGTTCAGACAATTCTTACACAGGACTGCCACTGCAGCCTGAGTGAAATAACATCCAAGTTATTTCACAGCCATTTTACACTGCACTTAAGTAACTTATAAGTCACCTATATGTCTAAGACTCACTTAGTGAAGGTTAGGTGCAAAGTTACTCAGTGTGTGGGCAGCCTGGCACTAGCCAAGGTGCCCCCACATTGTTCAGGGCAAATTCCCCAGACTTTGTGAGTGCGGGGACACCATTACACGCGTGCACTACATATAGGTCAATACCTATATGTAGCGTCACAATGGTAACTCCGAACATGGCCATGTAACATGTCTAGGATCATGGAATTGTCCCCCCAATACCATTCTGGTATTGGGGGGACAATTCCATGCATCCCCGGGTCTCCAGCATAGAGCCCGGGTACTGCCAAACTAACTTTCAGGGGTCTCCACTGCAGCTACCGCTGCTGCCAACCCCTCAGACAGGTTTCTGCCCCCCTGGGGCCTGGGTAGCCTGGTCCCAGGAAGGCAGAACAAAGGATTTCCTCTGAGAGAGGGTGTCTCACCCTCTCCCTTTGGAAATAGGTGTGAAGGGCCTGGGAGGAGTAGCCTCTCCTGGCCTCTGGAAATGCTTTGAAGGGCACAGATGGTGCCCTCGTTGCATAAGCCAGTCTACACTGGTTCAAGGATCCCCCAAGCCCTGCTCTGGCGCGAAACTGGACAAAGGAAAGGGGAGTGACCACTCCCCTAACCAGCACCTCCCAGGGGAGGTGCCCAGAGCTCCTCCAGTGTGTCCCAGACCTCTGCCGTCTTGAATGCAGAGGTGTGAGTGCACAATGGACAGCTCTTTGTAGCCAATCCTCCTCTGTGGGCTTTTTAGGGTCTATCCTGTGTGTATCTCACCAGATAAAAAATGCAAGAGCTCACCAGAGTTCCTCTGCACTTTCCTCTTCAACTTCTGCCAAGGATCGACCGCTGACTGCTCCAGCGCGCCTGCATAACCGCTACAAAGTAGCAGGAAGACTACCAGCAACATTGTTGTAGCGCCTCATCCTGCCGGCTTTCTCGACTGTTTCCTGGTGGTGCATGCTCTGAGGGCTGTCTGCCTTCACCCTGCACTGGATACCAAGAAAGAAATCTCCAGTGGGTCAACTGAATCTTCCCCCTGCTAACGCAGGTACCAAACCTCTGCATCACTGGTCCTCTGGGTTCCTTCTCATCCTGACGAACGTGGCCCCTGGAACACAGGAGCTGGGTCCAAGTGTCTTCGACAGTCCAGTGGCCCTTCTGTCCAAATTTGGTGGAGGTAAGTCCTTGCCTCCCCATGCCAGACAGTAATCCTGTGTACTGCATGAACTGCAGCTGCTTGGGCTTCTGTGCACTTTTGAAAGACTTCCTTTGTGCACAGCCTAGCCCAGGTCCCCAGCACTCCATCCTGCATTACCCAACTCGCTGAGTTGGACTCCGACGTCGTGGGGCCCTCTTCTGTTGCTCTGAGTCAACCGTTGTCCTCAGATCTTCTTAGTGCCTGTTCAGGGGCTTCTGCGGGTGCTGCCTGCTTCTGCGTGGGCTCTTTGTGTTGCTGAGCGCCCCCTCTGTCTCCTCCTCCAAGGGTTGACCTCCTGGTCCTTCCTGGGCCCTGGCAGTACCCAAAATCCTCAACCTCGACTCTTGCAGCTAACAAGGCTTGTTTGTAGTCTTTCTGCGTGGAAACAACTCTGCATCCTCCAGCACGCCGTGGGGCATCTTCTGACCAAAGGAGAAGTTCCTGGCACCTTCTGTTGTTGCAGAATCTTTGGCTTCTTCCACCTGCCAGGCAGCCCTTTTGCACCTTCATCCGGGGTTTAGTGGGCTCCTGCCCCCCCGGACACTTGCGTGACTCTTGGACTTGGTCCCCTTCCTTTACAGGTCCTCAGGTCCAGGAATCCATCTTCAGTGTTTTGCAGTC
The DNA here is from genome assembly GCF_031143425.1 of Pleurodeles waltl. Lineage (NCBI taxonomy): Eukaryota > Metazoa > Chordata > Amphibia > Caudata > Salamandridae > Pleurodeles > Pleurodeles waltl. The sequence continues at coordinate 717,253,316 of NC_090447.1, forward strand.
AGTTGTTGCCTTGCAGAATCCCCTATCTCGACTTTACTGTCTTTCTGGGATAGTAGGGCAACTTTACTCCTTCTTTTCAGGGTCTTGGGGTGGGGTGTCCTGGACACCCTTAGTGTTTTCTTACACTCCCAGTGACCCTCTACACACTACACTAGGCCTGGGGTCCATTCGTGGTTCGCATTCCACTTTTGGAGTATATGGTTTGTGTTGCCCCTAGGCCTATTTCTTCCTATTGTATTCTATTGTGATTCTACATTGTTTGCACTACTTTTCCAACTGTTACTTACCTGATTTTTGTTTGTGTGTATATATTTTGTGTATATTACTTACCTCCTAAGGGAGTATATCCTCTGAGATACTTTTGGCATATTGTTACTAAAATAAAGTACCTTTATTTTTAGTAACTCTGAGTATTGTGTTTTCTTATGATATAGTGCTATATGATATAAGTGGTATAGTAGGAACTTTGCATGTCTCCTAGTTTAGCCTAAGCTGCTCTGCTATAGCTACCTCTATCAACCTAAGCTGCTTGAACATCTCTATTCTACTAATAAGGGATAACTGGACCTGGCACAAGGTGTAAGTACCACAAGGTACCCACTATAAGCCAGGCCAGCCTCCTACACTGCCCTAGGTGACTCCATGTTGCATTTGCCCGCCAACATCTTCTGACACTTTCTATAGCCTTGTGCTTGATAGTCTTTGAGAAAGCTTTTGACATAGTGGATTTGACCTATCTGTTTCAGGTCCTGCAGGCGGTGGGTCTGGGACTTCGGTTCTGTAGATATGTCAAATTGCCTTATTCCAGTCCGACTGCACGAGTACAGATCAATGGTGTAGTCTTTGATCTGTTTCTTATTTGTCAGGGTACCAGGCAGGTGTGCCCCCCTGTTCCCCCATCTTTTACCCTTGTCATTAAGCCTCTGGCCCGGCTCATCCAGAGAGATGCATAGGTACAGGGGTGAGAGTGGTCTACGGGACATGAAGTCTGCATCCCACTGTACACCAACAGTGTCCTCCTATTCCTCTCCAAACCTGAGGTGTCCAGCCCAAGCTGCCTTTGTATTCTTCAGTTTTACGCAGAAGCCTCTAGTCTGCAAGTTAACCATGCAAAATTGGTGCTGGTTTCACTCCACTCCTCCTGTGAATGTGTCAAGTTGCAGGCCAATAAACCACTGCAGGGTTTGAGCTTCTGATACTTGAGTATCCAGGTTGAACTCCATCATGAGCAGGCATGAACTCTTAATTTTACCCCACTTGTTTGCAGAGTGAAGATGGACCTGAAAGAGTGGCAAACCCTCCCACTCAATGTGATAGAGAAGATTACTCTTTACAAAATGATGATACTACCCACATTTTTGTAACTATTTTAAAATTCTTCACTGTTCATACCCGACAATGGTTCAAGGAGAAGGACTCCTTGGCAACATCCTTTCTCTGGCACTGGTCCACTTGGGATGGCCAGCATGGTGGCCAAAAGAGAAGAGCATGCAAATGGAATTTTCCCAGCCTGTCCTCGAAATCTCAATGCCACTGTGAGGTAGACTGGTGTGCTCAACAGGAAAAGCCAGTATATGAGCTAGAGTTTGCCCCAAAATGCATGCAAAGATTTAGAGTGAATGGTGGGATCACTTTGGACTGACCTTGCAATTGCAATTGTATGGAGGATGCTTCCCCCCCCCTCCCCGATGTCCTTATGGTGGACTTAGTGCTATTGTCTGTCTCAAACAGTGTGTTGTCTTTCTTGCTGAAGAGCAGCAACAGCTGGAAATTATGTGAATGATTTTATTGTTGGGTATAAAAACAAAGTCCATAGTATGTGGTCGGGCATATTGATGTGCTTAATGTAATTACGTGTGCACTCCTGTGGTGTCTGGTGTCATTTTAAAGTCAGGCCTGCCTGGTCATAGCAAAGAGAGGCATCTTTACCCCTATTGGTTAGGGTGACCCTACTCCTGCCAGCCCAGAACGGAGGATACATATGGGAGAGATGCAGGAGATCCTGAGATCACTGCCTGGAACACCATAAGAAGAAGGACTAGAAGGACTGCCTGCTGGACACTTGGACCGCATCACAGAAGGCTTGCACACAGAAGGACTGACCTTGCAGCACTGACAAGGCACTGACAAGGCTGCACAAAGGAAGGTCTGTTCCTGACTCAAAGGAGTGGACTTCCTGATCAGCCACATGTACAACAGAGTTGGAAGAAGTCACCTGAAAGCCAAAGAGAGGATCACTCCAGCTGACCAGCTGCAACTGGAGATTTCCTTGACTGTGCAGGTGCATTGTGGGAAATTGAGTTCTAGAAAAAGAAATCAATCCATAGTCCAATCCATAGTCTCTGAAACCTTGTATTTCCCCAAAGGAACCAAGATACTACAAGAAATCAAAGTTAAAATGTTTTCTGCAATGTTTCTGCAATAAAAGCTTTAGGAGGAGACCGGATCGATGATGAGGATCAAACTGCTGTTGTCGACTCCCAAATCAGTCTGACCGCATTGGTTCATCCCGCTGAAAGCTCCATAGCTCCTCGCTGATGACGTTGAGGACCCATCTTCCAGAGGCTCACTGAGGCATCACGCTGCAGCAGGCCACCATTGTTGAATCAAACTCTGGATCCGAGGAACCCGAGGACTCATCGTCAAGAGAAAAACTCCAAGAAAAGACTAAGGACCATATGTCTCATTATTACAGATTGTGAGTACCAAATTGTGATTCTCTGTGAATTGCAATTAGGTAATCGCTATTCGAATGTATGAAACTGTCAGAGTCACCAGATCCTCGGGGTCTGCGCACGTTCCCAACACATCCACCACTGAACAACTCCAAGACTCTGATAGATAAATCACAGAGGCTAAGAGAGTTCAAGAGGGGAAGAGGGGATTAGGAAGGGAAACAGCTGGGAAAGAGACCTGTAGTAAGAAAAAGGTTAGAACACACAATATGAAAATTATATCTCCTGAAATCAATACTAGACTATGACTCTAAGCATAGTCATTCTGAAAACATGAACAATCTAAGAAATAAGTTTAAAATGACTAAGTTTCAAGATGGCCGGATACCTGTAAGGGAATCAAGATGGATTAAATGAAAACTTTCTTATTCAAGTACTTTCCTTTACATGAGAATCAGAAAAACATTCTGACTAAATTTTAAACCAGTCATATAAATCCTTTTTTGAGAATGCATACTAGGCCCATACAATATTGCATCTAGACACTCTGATCTTCTGTGTACTCTTAAAATGTTTCAACACAAATTTCGCATTTTGTAGATTTATATATATATATATATATATATATATATATATATATATATATATATATATATATATATATATATAGTAAACACCATAAAAGGATTGTGCACCATGAATAACACAATATGGATTCAGGAAAAACAAATCACATAACTTGTCAACTCGAATATTACATAATAAATATCTTAGAATAGTGGCATACAATAAACAACATGAATTAAACTCAAAGAGAGAATTGTGCGTCCTGCCGATTCGAGTGTCACCATGTAAAAAGCCAAGAAATGGTAGCGTGCAATGAACATCAAAGTTAAAACACCATAAAACGAATCACGCGTCTTGCCGATTCTTAAGCCACCATGCAACTGTCAAGAAATGGTAGCGTTCAATGAATAACAAGATTAAATTATCATGAAACGAATTGCGCGTCTTGCCGATTCGCAAGTCACCCTGCAAATGTCACAAACACTCAAGCGCATATTTCACACGCACAAAGTACTCTGTCAAATCATAAAAGAATTAGGCCCAAGAACATGAGAGTTCTCGATAACGGCGTTGGGAGGCCAGCCCAACCACCGTCTTACCGCCCAGAACAAGGATCTCCAAATGAAGAATGAAAGTCAGATGTCTAGAAGATCAAATAGGCCACCGGGAGAGGAGCTCAGGAAGTAGCTGCTGCTCTGCACCGGGACCTCTGAATAGTGAGCACTTGGAGCTGGGCTGGCTCCTTTTTATGGAGTCTTGGCCCAGCCCACAACCACAGCCAGGCATGTTGCAGGGAAAGTCTCTAGAAAGCCCTGGAAAGGGACCACACCCTAACACACTCTGAAAGCCTGCAGCAATACATTGCAAATGAACAGTATTTGTAAGCACATTAAAAATAAGTCTCCAGGATTGAACTCTGCAATGCAAAAGGTTAAACAACAACATATTAGCACAATGCATAAATTACGTTGTTTTGAGAGTGCTGGGTTTTTGCATTCTAGTCGCCAATAGAGCACGCACTGCCCTGGTGTTGACAGAAACTCCATGAGTTTCATTTAACATTTCCTAATGGGTCGCAAGCCGACCTACCTCATTAATATTAATGAGGCAGGTCGCAATTTGCGACCCACTAGGAAAATCAAAAATCAGAAGGATGGTGCCTGCTGGGCTCAGCAGACCATCATTTCTGCTATTGCTTTTAAATAAAGCAATCTTTTTTCTTAAATGCAGCCCGTTTTCCTTAAAGGGAAACGTGATGCATTTAAAAAAGAAAAATTGGACCTCTGCCTGCTCTTTAAAAAATGTTTTGCTACCATTTACAAAGGGGAAGGGGTGCCTTTGGGACCCCTTCCCATTTGCGAATGGGTTACCACCTACTTGAAGGTGGTGTGACCGTATTACAGTAACAAAACGTTCCTACATACTGCTGCAGTTCGGTATTAGGAAAGGATGCCCTTGACACGCCCCTTCCTAATACCAAATCGGTATGTATGCACAATTCCAAATTGTGATTCAGTATCATGTTACTGAATTGCAAATTGGAATATACCAAAATGCATTTTTGTGGTTGCAACCACAAAAGTGCATGACACATATGGCAGTAAGTCCGAAGCTAAACTTTTGACAGGGACCTAGCCCTCAGCAGATCTGTCCCGTGCTCTGCAGCCTGACTAAAACATTTTTGTTTCAGTCCAGTGTGACCAGATAGCTGTTAGTGGCACTTTAAGCATGTTGGTGCTAAAATGTAAAATTTTTAATCTAATCTTCAAAAGTTCATATCTCTGGTTCTCTACATTAGATTTTTGTTGGTTTAATTTTAAAGATACCAATATTCACAGTTTTTATAAATTGCTGTTGGATATTTATTGTGTTGTGTCTTTTATTTATTTACTATTTTGGTGGTATTAAATGCTTTACACATACCTGTCTCCTAATTTAAGTCTGACTGCTCGTTTGCTAAGCTTCCAAAGGCTGAGCAAGGATTAAGTAACTGAAACTTGACTGAACCTATTAATGATTGTGGTATTATTACTACCTGAGGGTGCATACGCCCACCTACTAATAACACACTTTTCACACTTTTGGTGCACAGTGGTGTGATCCAGAACGTGTCTTTTGTAACATCATTCAGTGTCTAGGTTGGACAATTAAAACATTCTAAATTCACCTAGTGCAAAAAATTGTTTTTGATTTGGACTAATATTAATTGATTAATTTTTTTAAATTACTCTGCTCTTAATTTTAAATTTTTAAAATAGCCCTAGAAGCAAAGAAGCTGGCCCTGGTCAAGACGAAGTGGGCACATGAGGAGAGGAAAACTACAAGGGGTGGTAGAGAACTGGGAAGTTGCTGAAATGCTCTGTAGTTCTATAGGAAGTTTGTTCCATAGTGAGGATCCTAGCAATAAAAAGGACCTACTCCCTGATCTGGACTGCAGAATCCTAGGATTTTTGGCCAGAAAAGGTTGGCTGAGAGCAGGTGCCTGGGTGGCGCATGAAAACAAAACCTTTTTATGAGGTAGCCAGTACCAGACTGATGAAGTGCCTTATGGATCAAGAGCAATGTCTTGAAAAGGATCCTCTTCCTTATAGGCAGCCAATGCAGCTCCCTAAGGAAAGGGGAAACATGCACTTTCAGGGGCAGGTCTAGCAGAGTATGGGCTGCTGCATTTTGGACCACCTGCAATTTGTTAATCAGGTAGTCAGACAGACCCAAGTACAGTGCATTGCCATAATCAAGCCTTGATGTTATTAAGGCCTCTACTACCAATTTCCGAGCAAGAAGAGTGAGAAATTGCAAGAACTTCCTCAATACATGTAACAGACCAAAACAGGTCCCAACTACTGTGTTGACTTGAGACAGAAAAGAGAGCTCACTATCAAGCTTGATGCCTAGATGTTTGACATTGCTAATGTGACGTATTGGCAAGGGAGCCTCTACTGGCCAAAAGAACTGTCAGGGCTCATCTGTTCTTCCACTAATGAAGAGTATTGCCGCATTTCCCACATTATATTGAAGCTGGTGGTAAGTCATCCATTGAAAGACTGCTGACAAGCAGGATCTGATTTTTTCGCCATGGAGCATTTCATCCCTACCCCAGGAAAAAAGTAGTCTGGTGTCATCAGCAAAGGAGATTATTTTTGCTCCCATGCCCTCTGCCAAGAATGTAAGAGGAATGAGGTAAATATTAAATAAAGTAGTGCTCAAAGCCGAGCCATCACAGGACCCTGTTGAAAATTGTGGGCACCAAACTTGTCCTCTTCCCTCCAGGAATAAAGCCAGTCAGTCCAAGGCAAACCCCCTGATTCCAATGGCTTGGAGATGGGCCAGGAGTATGGAATGGGGCACTGTGCCAAAGGCTGCTGACAAATCAAGCATGATCAGCACAGCACTGCCCCCCAACATCAAAGGTACACATGATGTAATCTACCACCTTCTCTAGCGCCGCCGCCTTCGTACTATAGTTAGAGTGAAAACCAGATTAACTTAGATGCAATAGGTTGTTATTTTCCAAGTAGTGGGACAGCTGATGGTTCATGTGCTTTTCCAGTTCTTTCGAGAGGACTGGAAGCAAAGAGATAGGCCTGTAGTTGGAAGGATCTGCAGAGTCAGCCTGGAGCCTTTTCAGCAGTGGAAGTATTTGAGCCTGTTTCCAGGTATGGGGTACTATAGCTGATGTCAGAGAGGCATTCAAAAGGTTATTGTGCAGGGGAATATTAACATCAGCCCGCAAGGCCAGAAGGCCCGAATCGGACAGAGAACCTGACTTAAGACTGTGGATTGCTGGTAAAAATCCTTCCAGAGATATTGGACCAAACCTGTCTAGCGAAAGGGTCGAGTCGAGAATTAGGCTATGCTGCTGATTGTCCACCATAATCTTCTCCACCTGCAAAGAAAGGAGGAGACTGGTTTGAATATTTACGATCTTGTTCTGGGAATAGTGAGCCAGTTGTTGACACCATTTCACAGTGAGCTCCTGACACCCAACACAGGCCTCTGGGCACATGAAGGCTTTCACAATTTAACCATTTTTCTAGGCTGGTTGCCAGCTTTTATAATCCTATCATCAGAGAAGGATTTTTTTGCATTTTTGATCTCTTTGTAATAGTTTTTTAATGCTGTTTAATATCGATCCCTATCCATCATGTTGTATGAACACCTCCACTGTCTTTCAAGATGTTTTCACTCACTCTTAATCTCTTTGAAGGAGTCCGTGTACCAGGGAGAGGAAGGCTTAACTTGGTGTGACCGCTGAGAAAATTCAGGCACTAGTTCACAAGTGGTGGAGCCAATCTGATCATCCAAGAGGCCAGCATATATTTACAAAATCCCTGGGAGAGAAGGTCTTCCTTCCTCCAATGCCCTACAGAACACTTCTGACTAGATCTTATGAAAAGCTCGAGACACCGATCTTCCTTGTGGTCGATACCTCCCGCCACAATCCCACCTAAACTTGATCAAATAGTGGTCTGACCAGACTAATGGGGTAGGAGTATCCACTTCCAATGTTACATTAGAGAATATTTTACCTAGAACATGTCATGCCCGATGTGTATATTCAAACACAAATTGGGGCAAGGCCAAGGAAGAAATACTCTCCTGAAGAAAGACTACCTCCATCGCTTTAGTGATATCCATATGGAGATTGAAGGCTCCCAAAAGAATAAAGTGAGGGTATTCCAAGGCCAAGTGTGCCAAGGCACTCTACAAGTAATTGAGGAAAGGAACTGCTAGGCACGGAGGTCTTTAGACTAATACTCTCCCCAAGAACTGATTAGGAGAGAGAGTGAGGTAAAAACCCAGTGCCTCAACTCCTACCAGCCCGCCAATAGGGATGAAAGCGCAGTTAATGCTATCCCTGAAGATCATAGCAACACCCCCTCGTCTACAACTCTAGCAGTCCTCTTTGCAAATTTCATAATCTTTAGGAATTGATGAGAAGATAGCAGGGCCTGAAAATTCAGTTAACCAGTTTTCACTTAAAAATAGTACATCAAGATTCTCCTCACATAAGAGGTTGAAAATACCAAGAGCATGTTTAGCCAGCAATCTAGCATTAATCAAAGCTGCGCAGCCCGGAGTCATACAACTCTTAGTCTTAGGCAGCAATGTGCTATTTTAACCAGAACATATGAAATTAAGATGATAGCCACACTGAATGCAGGCATCATCAACTGAGGCAATTGATACAATTCAACTAGGTTATTCGTTACTAATGTTGGCTCACGCCTATCTGTGTCTAATACTATACTAAAGAGAGCATAACAGGAGTACCCTCTGCTAGACCAGTTAAGGTAGCCTAACCCCCATACCTTGGTCTTAGGTGTCAGGAAGGACTGCCTAAGTGTAAAGTTTGTCTTCCTTTGCACGATGTCGGTCAGAGTCAGCAGAGTTCACACCGGTTCCATGATATCCTGCTGTGAAGTGCTCCTCTCTGAGAGTGTAGCATGGATGCTCTTTATATCATAAATCACTGTCCTTATCACACTGTTGCAGAAGTGCGAAACAGCTACTTTGGTTTGTCTAGTATAAACGTGTTGCCTCCTAATGAGCACAGAAAAGGAAAACAAGGGCAATGCATTCTGATTTTGCGTCCATGGACTGAATGTGCAGAATACAGGATGACAATGCCTACCAAGAATAACTGTGTGTGCAACTCATTCTCATGTTAGTGGAAAACTGTATGAAAAGTCACCATTGGAACGCAACGTCCAGCTAAAATGAAAATCTGAAGTGGAGACCTAGACGGGCAAGGCAACACCCTTACCGTGGTTGGAAAGGAGACTACTTGAGGAAATACAATAGCACAAAAAGAATATAAAAAATCTAGAATAACACTATACAATACTTTAACAATCCAAGCAAATACCGAGGTCACTAATTCAGACCAATTGTTTCAAGCTGTGGGTCCTTGTAATAAACATTTGGGGAGGTATCCTGACACACTTCTACAAACAATTGTTAAAAGTTCACAATCATACATTCAGGACACACTGATTTAAATATTTCACTTGTCTTGTGACCATAGATTTTGACTCTTGGTGGTTACGTACCATTGATGTCATGGCATACTTCACATCAATACCACACAATAAGGATATGGAAGCTGTTGAACGGGCTCTTCCTCAGCAAGATGAAATCCGTGTGAGCAAGGTATTCCTTTTGGAATTACTCCACTTTTGTTTGTTTCACAGTTATTTTATCTGTAAGGACACTTTTTATTTACAAAGAATGGCACATCTATGGGCTTTTCTGGAGCCCCAGTTTGTGCTAAAATTTTCATGTGAGGCTTAGTACATATGTGCTTCTAGATTGGCAGGAGAATATGGTCATCTATTTGAGATACATCAATGACATTTTGTTAATATGGAAGGATTCGAAAGTCCTCTTGGAACAGCAAATCTTTAAATTGAACAAGCAAAATCCCAGGATACAGTTTACTCATACAATCAGTCAACACAGCATCAAATATTTAGATGTTCAACTTGATTTAACACAAACAGGTCTATCACCTAGAAAATACAGGAAACCTAAGGACTCAAACAATTCTCTACTCTACAGTCGCTTTCACCCTTCTTCATTGAAACAACGTTTACTGCTCTCACAGTTTCTACGCATCAAAAGAATTACCACTGATCAAGACGTTTGCAGTCAGACTTTATTGGGATATAAATCCCAGTTTTATCAATGTGGTTATTCTGAAGATGTATTGAACTCAGCACCTCAATAAGTACAAACCATGGACCGTACTCCCTTGCTGCAACACAGGACTACAAAAAAAACAATGCGTGAGATGTTTGTGTCTACGTGTTTCACCAAATCCTTTTTTATCAAACAGATCATCTGTCGGTGCTGGGAATTGCTTCAGTCTGAACAAGACTTTAGAGGCCTTTTTCAAAACAAACCAATGTCTGCGCATTTGCACTCTCGCAACCGCAAAGAGATATTGCCACCTTCAAAACAAACCAGCATTACGTCACACAAAAGCATGCAAAAATGTCAAACTGCATTAATTGCAGTAATGCTATGGTGGGCAACACTATCTCACATCCTAAGTCAGGTCAACTGATTACGTTGAAAAAAACGTTGGAATGCAACACACAAAATGTAATATATGCCACAAAATCCCCATGTGGCTTAATATATCTGGGGAAAACAGAGAAAAAAATGAAAGTGTGAATTACAGAGCATAAAAGCATGATTAGGAACAAAAATAAGAATTCTAGCTTGGTTGTATATTGGCTGAACCACAATCATAACATTGCAATGTTGCGCTTCACAATATTGGAAACCATCACGGTTAACCCTGAAATCAACACACAAAAAGCTTTGTCTCAAAGAGAAATATTTTGTATAAGATATTTTGACAGCTTTTTACCAAATGATTTCAATGACAAATTAGAGATGGCGTCCATAGATTTCCTCAGTTTTTTCTGTTGTAGATTTCCAATAAGCATTCACCGTTTCAGAGTATGATGAACTCCCTCTCTACTGCCTCTTTTAATGCTATTTCCATGCTAGTGGGCTTGCCGATAGCTTTCTGTTTTGATGTTCTGCACTCGTTTGCTTTTGTAGATTTTCTCACATTTTATCAAATACATGATTACTGTAGTTCATCACAGGTTCAACAGCAAAATATGTGTCACTTATTGTGTCATCATTCAGCTGTATCAGTCAATATATTTTTTATCCCATTGCATGTACTCATTGTGGTTAACAGGTATCTATCTCATTGCCTAAGATAGTGACCCATGTGCTGTGGTTTACTACATTTATTTTTTACTATGTTTATCCATACAGAAAAGCTCAAATTGTTTCTTTTTTTCATATTTCTGATCCTATGTGTTCTTCTCTTTTTTGGAATTCCAATGTTTCATAGACTTATATGGCTCTGTTTGTTTTTTGTTCCGGCTTTGACATTATAGTTTGGTAGCGTTGCTCTTTTTTCTGTTTCCATTCTTTAGCACGTCATGGCACACATCACATGTAATAAATCACCAGCATGCCATCACAGCATTTCACAAAGACACATTGAGGCATGAGGACACATTTGTGGCTTTCCATCCAGGTAATTTGGTGTGTGGTTACCCAGCATTTAAGTTCAAGTCATAGTAGTGAACTTTGCAAACAATTGAGTTCTTACGCATATTCCGTGTTTGTTTACTTATCAGTTGGATTGCATTTCCGCTTATTGACTTGGGGTTGGACTGAGTGGAATGAGCAGGGTTTTACACATGAAGCTTTGCAGGTGCCCACTTAAACGCATCCCGCTGCTTCAGGTATTATTCACATTGGGAGGACTGTATGTCATGCCACTTTTTATAATATGTGCTCTATAAAAACACCATTATATGTTTGTTTCAGGTTAGGTGTCTCATGTCTACTTATCACGTTACATCCATTTCGATATGGGTTTTTCTAATCATATTTAGATCTGATGTGAAATGAAATGTAGAGATTGGTAAAGTCATGAAACCAGGGATTAACCATATATCTCAAAGCGTTTCAGCTACTGAGAAGGGCAGTTTTTTAAAATGCTATATATTAATGCATACTGTAGGTTGCGTTTTTTTTGCCATCACCTGTTGCATGCCTGACAAGTTATAAGGCAAAAACAATTCTGTCACATTCAAATATTTCCAAGGAACTCTGTTTGATTTCAAAACCTGCAATGTTCAACTCAATTTCACAATCAATCTTAATTGACTTTGACCATGTATAAGTGTAGACATGTCATTTTGTATGATATCCAATGCAGATGGCACAATATTATTCAAAGAATAAATACGAGTAGACAATGTAGGCATGCCATAATCAGTAACAGCCAATGATTGTTCTAAATTTTCCTTATCACTTTGCTGCAACCGTTCAGCACCTTCTTTTAAATTTTTCCAAATTTCATTGTACGTGCCATATATGAAACATTTAGAACAAGGAGATTTGGAACCCAATAAATCCATGTTGTCGAAAAGAAGCAATGTGTTGTTTAACAACAGACAAGTTGGAATGTTAAAACAATTGCAGGCATAACTTACCTACATTATAGGTGTTACTACACCTGAGTGTTGTGACTGAAAATACAGAGGCCTGGTCTGCTAGCCTTAAAACCTGTGGAAGAGTTTAAAAAGTGTGGATTGTGGCCATTAGTGTAAACAGGCCACACTAACCACCCTTCTGAACCAGAAAATGAAGAGTTGTATATACCATGCTGCACTATTTCATTAATCTGATCTTCTGTGAGATTAATGTACTGTTGCCAATTGTCAATCCATGCAACAGAGGGAATGCTAGGTGTGTTTATATTTTTAACATTAGCTAATCCAAGACACGTAGGGGGTCATCATGACCCTGGCAGTCTTCTGACCATAGTAAAGGTGGAGGTTCCTCCGCCAACACGCTGGCAGTGAAGACTGCCACATTATGAGTGTGGTGGGTTGGCCTCTGTCGGAACCGCCGGGCCGGAAATGATCATCTCCAACTCGGTGGTCCACAGAAAACCACCTATTAGGAGCCGCCTTTCCACCAGGGTTTCCGCTGCGGTAGCACCACCACGAAAACCCTGGCAGAGAGGCTACCGGTGACAGGGAATTTCTTCCCTGTCACTGGTAGACGACCCCCCCAGCAAGGACTAAACCCCATTCCCCCCCTCCATACACAGCGCCCCCCTCCCTCCACACCGGAGGAGGTTGTCCGGCAGAGAAGGGGCGCTTCCACCACCGGCAGCACCCCGCCAGGAGGACACTGCTAGGCTGTACTGGTGGAGTGGGGCCAGTGGTAGAACCGCCACAGCGCCTCCGACCGCCAGCACAAATACTGCAGGATTTCTGCCCAAAATGTGGCGGAAATCCTGCAGTACTCATAATATGGTGCTCAGAAGACTGCCAGCACTGGAAGTCTTCTGGGGCCCACGGCAGAGTAGACTACCAAAGTCATAATGAGGGCCATAGTATGATGTACACTTTTGTTTAAAATTTAATTTGTCAAGGAATTAGATAAGCCCCAAATAAAGCATCAATCCCAGTATTGTCTACCCCAAGTTTGTATTAAATCAACATTGTCTTTCTACTATTCATAAGCCTCTAATGTCAATTGGGAAATAGGGAATCAGAAAAAATCTATTTTGTTTGTGTTAGCATATTTTTGTTTGCTTGGGATGGCATGAGCCTATAATAAAACAAGGCCGGGTCTGTGAGGACATTACCAGAAAAATAAGGGAACTTCTCCAAATATTGTTGGGGACTCCCTACAGCTGGCGTTTGGCAGTGTTCCCACTGTGTATAGTTAAAAACAGCACATGGAGTCATAGATCTGTGTAAATAATGACACGCTTAATGATGGTAGTAAAACACTTCTCCAAAATGTTCAGAATTCAAATACAAATCCTAATTTTTGAATACTTTATAGGATTATAAATTAGATAGCATAATTGAAACAGTTACAACATCCCACTCACCTGAGATTGAACCTGGGGTGATAAAGTTGTCCATAGTAATCTTAAAAACATGAGAAGTTTGCAAAGTTTCTGTGGGACCAAAAATGTCATAAGGGACCTGCCACTGGGCCACAGTAATGGAGACTCGCATGCGGTAATTGTATTATATATATAGGGTTTAATTTAAGTTTTGTTGTCTGATGAATAACAATTCTATAGTTCCTTTCTTGCTCTTTGGGATTTTCTTCTGTTTTCTTTCTGTTCTGTATTCTCATGGGATCTTTATCTTTTTCTTTCTTCTTTTCCCAGGTGATGACTCAGGAGGCGCATGGGGAGACAAAGAAACAAAAATAGAAGATTGTTGGTGGAGAGGTAAGTATTACCACTGTTTTCTTTTCTTCTTTTTCTTTCCCTTTTTTTCCTTGTCTGTCTGTCTCCTCTCTATCTCTTTCCTTTTTCTTTTTGTATTGTCTCCATCTTCTTTTACTTGCTGGCCTTGCCGTCTTTCCTTCTGTACTTTTTTCCCCGTTTCCTTCCTGTTTCTGCCCTTTTTCTTTCACTATATTGGTGCACGAATAAACAAAACAAACAAGCTCTCTCTTTTCCTATTTTTGCTTTGGTGTCCTGCCAGTTAATTCCCCACCACGTTTGTACAGACCGTGAAACAATCTTAACTCTAAATAAACAAAAAAAGAAAAATAAATAAGCAATCGTAACACGCTCGTGTTGTAAGATATACACGCTGCCTCAACTCCTAGGGGATGTCACTCTGTTTTTTCTTTCCGGTTAAATAAACACAAAACAAAACCTCGGCAGCAGTGAAAAATGACACATAAACACAGAGCTCTTTTCTCGATTACCCTCCTCCCACCATTCCACATTTTATTTTCCACCCTCGTCCTGTTTACAGGACCGTACCTGATGAGGCTATGCTCTCCCCAGAACGTGGCCGATTCGTATGCCTCGTTGCCTCCAGGTTCTCCGGACAGTCGTCGGGCTGCTGTCTCCGTCATTCCGTCGTATTCTCCTCTGCTCTGTGATTGCGTGCTATCCATCGGATGCAGGAAACAATCCCTGAGGAATCCGCTGACTTCCTGGTTACACTCCTCTCGGGTTTAAAAACCCCACCTTTGTCCAAAGTTGACTCCTGATTGGTTGGGAGGACAATGCCATCCGGATCACTTGCTCCAGCCGTGATGATGCCCCCGGGGAACTGCGGGACGGTTCTCTGATAGCCAGCCCGGCACAGGGCCTTATTCCAAACAATACAGTCATGGACAGGAAATGCATTAATGTTCACAAGGGATATGAGGAAGAATGGGGCTTAAGTATTTCAGCTATCAGTTCTGGAAATCTGCAAGACAATGTCCATTTAAAAGCAAAAAGAAAACTGTAACAAATCCAATCCAGATGAAGAGAAAAAACAGTAAATAAAAATCCATAGATAGGGTCATGGAAGAATCTGATAAGTCTTTTTCAACCAGAACATCAGCGCATGTGCATCATGCAAGAAAGTATGTGAAGAATTTGAAGAAAAATCATCAATATCAGCAAAATAAGCAGGGGCACTCTGTACAAAAACACGGACCTTGTGAGGCAAAGAAGAGCCAGTAAGTTTCTCCAAAAAGTGGTCGATAATAAATAATTTTATTATTAGGAGCAGCTGATGAAAGTTGTAGACTCATATCAGAAATGTATCCTGTATTGGAACTAGTAACAGGCACCAGGGAAAGTTCAGCATCAAAAGTCCCCCACTGGGTAGTAGTAAGATTAGGGCTGCTTAAGGCGTGTTGAGGGATCTTTTGCAGAGTAGGGAGAGGAGAAAAGGAACTACCCAGATATCCTTGTGGTCTACTGTGGAAAACTAGCCACATGATATAACTTGATCAAATCAGTTAAAACATATTTCTGTTTACAACCAGCAAGCGCTGGCAAAATCACAGTTCGATTACCTTGAACAACAAGGACAAACATCAGAGCCTGGTAAAAAAGGACAAACATCAGAGCTTGGTAAGACAGACCAAACTCTTTTTTTATCAGCAATCTTCTTCTGGACTAAATCCTCAACTTCAGGCATGCAGGCAGAATTCGCTGGCTGCTCCTTCAGTTTGTTAGTGACATAGGGCCTCATTATGACCCTGGCAGTCTTAAGATCGCAAAGCCATGGCTGCAGTCGGACCACTGCACTGCTACTTCTCCGCCGCTGTCAGGATTGGTGGTGCTGGCAGTCCTAATCCGCCAGGGCAGCGCTGCCCTGGGGATTACTAGTCCCTCTCCACCGGCGATTACATGGTGGTAGAACCAGCCATCTAAAGGCAGGTAGAAATGGGGTGCGGGGTGCCCCAGGGAGCCCCTGCACTGGCCATGCACTTGGAATGGGCAGTGCAGGGCCAAGTGCATGGGCCCCGCTGGCCAGCCCTATCAAAATTTTCAATGCCTGCTTTGCAGACAGAGAAAATTGCGACGGGTGCTAGTACACCCTACGCACCACAGCATTGCTGCTGGTTCTATTACAAGCCAGCATCAATGTTGTAGGCCGTTTCCTGTTGGGAAAGCGGTGGAAACTCTGTTTCCGCCCACTGACCCAGCAGGAAACTCTTAATGGGGTCTGTGGGACAGGGAACGCACAAGTGGTAATCTGACTGCGGGAGTTTGGCGGACAGTCTTTTCCATCCGCCAATCTCATAATGACCCACAAAGTGTTTAGAATTTACTTTGGAGTACTCATCTCAGAAGTTTTGTAATTCCTGCAAAACAGCGAAATGTTCATTGATGTCGAATGGTGCATCTTTCACCACTGTGCCAGAGTTATCAAGATCTAGAACATACACTTACACCTCAAAAAAAGCCTCATGGGGGGCTGACCACACAAAGATCTTCTAGGCAGATTATGTAAAGCTCTCCACACTCCATATGGCTGATGAGTTCAACTACAAGCTGAAGCTTGTACTCTAGCTTTTAGGGATTGCAGTAAGTCCAGGTTCTTCCAGTTCCACTATTGAAATTCCCACAGGATGATAGGGGACGGAATAATGCTCAGCCGCACCCACGATGCCCATGGTATCCTTGTATGCCATAGAGGCAACAGCGGATCCCTGGTCCGATTGCAATGCAGCCACTGCATATGTACCTATCAAGACCTGCAAATCTTTAATAACAGTTCCAGAGTCAATGGTCGCTGTGGCCACACATGTAGAAATTGAGATCATGAATCAACAGCCAGTAGAATAAATTTAAATGTACCATCAACATGGAATTTTCCGCAATGAACTAAATAGATACAGTGTAGAGGCTTATTTGAGAGTAGAAAGGGTGTCTGCACTGAGCATGCAACAGATTAATTTTTAACTTGTTGACAAAAGTCACAACAGAGAACATATTTTTTAGTCTGTTTATGATGACCCTGCCAGCAGTAGCATTTCTGTAAGAAAGAAACTGTAGCCGCCACACCAGCATGAGCAGGTGCTAATCCTTCATGAGCAGCAATTATTCATTCGAGCCTTCGATCCTGGTTTGGCATCACTTGATCACCCACTCCAGGCACGCGGGCAAAGGAATTTTTGGGCACTCAAAAGATAGCAGTATTTTGCTGGAACGTTTTAAGGTAGAGGAGTGTCCAAAGCAGAAGCAGTGACAGCAGCCATGATGTCATCATCTTTTCTCATATGGGAACGAATAGTCACAGCTACAACAAAAGTCTGAACAGCCGCTTTAGCAGCTTCATCAGCCAATTAATTCCCTACAATGTGCACACCAAAACGTTGATGACTCATTGAATGAATGACATAAGCCTGTGGCAAAGCATCTTTAACAGATGCCACTTTTCCTCAAAGCAACGTATGCTTGATAGCATTACTTTGTATCCATTCAAGCATCAGTGATGTGAATTATCATTATACGAATGGACGGATTAATAGGAATCACACACTATGGGGGTCATTTTGACCCTGGCGGTCATTGACCGCCAGGGTCAACGACCGCGGGAGCACCCCCAACAAGCTGGCGGTGCTCCCAAGGGCATTCTGACCGCGGCGGTATGGCCGTGGTCAGAAACGGAAAACCGGCGGTGTCCTGCCGGTTTTCCGCTGCCCTGAGGAATCAAGCTGCGCCGCCATGGGGGATTCCGACCCCCTCACCGCCATCCTGTTCCTGGCGGTTTTGACCGCCAGGAACAGGATGGCGGTGAGGGGTGTCGTGGGGCCCCTGGGGGCCCCTGCAGTGCCCATGCCAATGGCTTTGGCACTGCAGGGGCCCCCGTAAGAGGGCCCCACAAAGATTTTCAGTGTCTGCCATGCAGACACTGAAAATCGCACCGGGTGCAACTGCACCCGTCGCACCCTTCCCACTCCGCCGGCTCCATTCGGAGCCGGCTTCCTCGTGGGAAGGGGTTTCCCGCTGGGCTGGCGGGCGGCCTTCTGGCGGTCGCCCGCCAGCCCAGCGGGAAACACAGAATAACCGCGGCGGTCTTCTGACCGCGTAGCGGTATTCTGTTGGGGGAATTTTGGCGGGCGGCCTCCGCCGCCCGTCAAAGTTGGAATCACCCCCTATAAGTATTGGGCTTTCTGAATATGTATTCTGCAGTGCCAAAGCTTTCAATTCAGCAAGGTGAGAGGTACACTCACCCAGAGTTTCTGGATATGTTTTTTGTGCCTGAAATTCCCCATCTCTCATGATGCAGGGCATGGAGCGCCTGCGTTCATTTTGAATTTGCTTTAGTACTTCTGGTAAAACAGCAACTGATTGGGTACTATGTGTAATGGTATATATATGGCAGCAAAAACAGTATCACATGCTGTGCAATCTTCAACTGGGAGAACCATTACAAGTCGAAGACACATAGGCCCTCATTACGACCCTGGCAGTGAGTGATAAAGTGGCAGTAATACCGCCAACAGGCTGGCGTTAAGTACCGCCAAATTATGACCATTGCGGTGATAACTCCCATAGACAGCCAATGTACCACACCAAACGCCAGGGCGGAAACAACACTCACCATGGTGGTAGCCAACAACAGCCAAGTGGAAGACAAAGTACCACCCACCATATTAAGACACATCACTCCGTCACCTTTTCTGGGGCGGTACCAACGCCATCAAAGGCCTGGTGGAAATGCATCAGTGAAGAGAAAAGACTCACCATTGGAGACACAGGGAAGAACAACGCCGCCATGGAACCTGAACTGCAAGTCTTTCCAATGATCTTCTATGTTATGCTCCACCTGGAACACCAATGCCGACAAAGACGATGACGGTGAGTACAGCCACCTAGCACACAAGAGAGGGAGGGAGGAAAACGAGAGTGACACACAAACGCATCTGACACACACACACCATACACACAACCAGCTGCACACGCAAAACAATTTGTCCTCAAAAAATGGCAGACTAATGAAAGGACAATAGGAATGGACTAAAGTGATTGTAATTAGATCCAATTTAAAATTAATAATTCGATTTGTCAATGAAACAGATATGTATACATGTTCACAAAAGGACACTGCCCAGTTCAATGTTCAAAGGGCCCACATGGTCACAGGGCACAGTCAAATGCCCAACTCAAATCATGACCACTTCTGGATAGTAACTGCAGGGGCATCAGTTTGCAAATAGGCAGGCACCTCAGGGGGATGTGGGGCACCTCAGCTGGATGAGGGAACAAGCCTACTTGTTCTGGAGTGGTCTCCATGTCCATTGCTCTGTCCTGGGAAGTGCAAGGCCACAGACTCTCAGGTGGATGACTTTCCCACCGGTTCTGGAGGGGGCAACATGCCCATTGCTCTGTCCTGTGGAATGCAAGGCCACCGTCTCTCAGGTGGGTGACTTGCCCACTGGTTCTGGTGGGGGCAACATGCCCATTGCTCTGTCCTGGAGAGTGCAAGGCCCCAGTCACTCAGGGGGGTAACTTGCCCACTAGTTCTGGAGGGGGCAACTCGCACAGCAGCCCCTGGAGTGTGGCCTACATGGCATCTGCTGGCGGTGACGGCTGCATTGTGGTGGTGGATGGAGGAGCCTCCTGGGAAGCCTCTGCACTTTCTGATGGCTGCAGTGTTGTGGTGGATGGAGGAGCCTCCTGGGCAGCCTCTGCACTTTCTGATGGCTACAATTCATCAGCTGGTGCAGGGGCTCACATGACAGCAGGTAGTGATGGAGGTGTTACCCTGACAGTCTCCGCTGGAGTAGAGGGCTTTGTCTCCTCCAGTACATGGGGCGTGGATCCCTTACCCTTCCTGGCAGGGGTTGATGGGCTCTTCTCCTTCCTGCCTGGTGGTGCAGGCTTCTTCCCCTTCTTGCCTGGTGGTGCAGGCTCCTTCCCCTTCTTGCCTGGTGGTGCAGGCTCCTTCCCCTTCTTCGATGGAGGTGTGGTATCCTTACCACCATGAGTAGGTGGTGCTACCACTGTCCCTGTGGACTGTTTGGCTGAGGTGCTGGGTTGTGTCCTTGGAACCCTGCTCATACGGGCAGGACGGGGGTAGGGAAGAGGTCAAGTTGGGAAAGGAAAAGCTTTTTAGGAACTTTGGGGCTGGAGGAGGGAGGAGTAATGGGAGTGGAGGTTGAGGGATTGGTTGTTGGAGGTGTATGTCTGCTGGACTTGGGTGCAGACGCATGGGCTATATGCTGGTGTGAGGTGTCTGCCAGTGAGGTGTGTGTCCTGCTTGGTGTGGTGATGCTGGTAGTGGATGTTGATGTAGTGCATGCAGGTGTGAGTGTGGACGTGACTGGGAGGGAGGTGGTGGAGGAGGAGGGGAAACAGTGGAGGCAGTGGATGTTGTTGTGCCTGCAACTTTATGGTGTTTGCGTGAGTGCTTGTGGGATGAAGTATGGTGCCTGTGATTGCCTGTGACACTCTTGGGTGTTGTCTTGTGTGCATGCTCATCTGTACGTGTGCCTGGGATGGGTTGGGGTTGAGGAGAATGGGACAGGGAGGTGGGAGTTGGAGGGGGGGTGGTAGAAACAGGGACAATGGCTGCCATCAGAGAGGAGGACAGAGTCTCAATCGATCTCTGTTGGGCCGCCAATCCACTGTGGATGCCCTCCAGGAATGCATTGCATTCCTGCATCTGGGATGCCAGCCCCTGGATGGCATTCAGAATGGTTGACTGCCCTTCAGAGATGGATCTCAGGAGGTCAATAGTCTCCTTGCTCAGGGCAGCATGCTCACTGGGGCAGGGCCTGAGGTGCCTGGGGCGAAGGAGATGCCCACCCTCCAGGGTGAGCGGGCATGGGAAACTCGCTGAGGGGCTGCTGGGAGGGCGGTGCTTGTACGGGGTTGGCAGCTGTACCTGCAGCTGGGGTGGTCACAGAGGTGTCCACCACCACCAAGGAGCTCCCATCGGAGGAGGTATCTGAGTCTGTGTTGTCTCCACCAGTCTCTGCCGTGGTGCTCCCGTCGCCCTCCGCCCCACAGGTTCCCTCGGCGTCGGTTGATTCTGCCTCCTGGGTCATGTGTGATATAGCTCCCTCTGACGCTGGTGTCCCTGCTCCTCCTCCAGATGATGCCAATGCACACAAGGACAGGATGACAAAACAAGAAAGGGGGGAGAGAAACAAAGGATACACTGGATCAATGACTGCACCAACACCACAGTTTGCGTACACATCACTGTCACTCACAGGGATCAGGCTTCAGCAGTATGCATTGCACTACCAGGGATATGGCTAGTCACTAAGGCAAGAGGAGGACAACACACCGCCAACTGCAGCACTCCTGGGTCCCACAATGCCCTGCCTGAAATGGACTGCTAGCAAGCTAGATCTCCTGTATTAGCCATACACCCATTACCCTTCAATGGACCCAATTTGCATTGTTTGGCCTGGCCTTAGGGGCATCCACTAACACACTTCCACTACCCGGATACCACCCCACCAGCACAAATATGTATTGATACCCACTGTACTAACCTCCTTGTGGCCGCTTTGATTCCCTCAAGCGCCCATCCAGCTCAGGGTAGGCCACCGCAGTATGCGGGCCATCAGGGGGATCTGGGTCTGATGGGCACCCCTTCCTCGTTGTGAGGCCATCCCCAGCTGGGCCTTCGAGGTCTTCTGTGCCCAGCGTCTCAGGTCCTCCCACTGTTTCCGGCAGTAGGTGCTCCGCCTGCCATAGACCCCCAGGGTCCGCGCGTCCTTGGCGATGACATGCCATAATCCCCTCTTTTGATGGGCGCTGACCTGCAGAGACAATACAGACAGGAGAACACCATTAAACAAACAGTCCAGCCTGTCACACAAATGGCCCGTTTCCATCACCATCGCCACACACATAGCCCAGCGCACAACATGTACGCTGCCAACAGACAATCCCCCTACCCCCACCCACCTTACACAATGCTTGCACACACATCTCCATACATCTTTGACACATGCATTGTGGCCAAAATGTATTCACCTGTATTCACCCATACAGCTGTCTGTACTGGGGTAGGACCCCACCCACCAGTCGCTCCAACTCCTCTGAAGTGAAGGCAGGGGCCCTTTCCCAAGTCACACGGGCCATGGTAGGTTCCAGACACAGGTCACAGAAGCACACGCAGTGTAGGTCTTCTCCATTTGAAGGTCAGGAAGCAAGTTAGGATTGAGATAGAAAATGGCGGTCACGTCCACAGCGTTGTACACCATCACCGCCAATGTAGATCCCCAATGGCCACTGTACTCCATAGAGCCCCATACTATCCAATGAGGAATTGCACGGCAGTGCAAGACCGCCTTCCACCGCGATGCCCAACGTCGGCGGAGTTACCTCACTTCCACCTGTCCCTACATACAGGACAGGCAGTCGCCATTTCAGGGGGGGGGGAAGGCATATCGACAACTGCTGCGTCACAGATTAGATTGGCACATACTTCACCATTAACACTGTCCCAATACATAAGTGCACCATGTGGATTGCTGTTGTGGTTTTGTTGCTCCAATTGTGACAGCCTAATCACTCTTGTGTCCCTTAGATACCTACCCCTGTGGATGAATAGAAGGTGGAGACATACCACAGTGTACAGACCCCTGGTGGACTTAGCTACACTGGAGGACAGGCACATTATACTCACCTATAGACTGGACAGGGCCACAATCACAGAGCTGTGTGCCCAGTTGGAGCCTGACCTGATCCCATCTAACCGTCATCCAACTGGGATCCCCCCTATTGTGCAAGTGCTATTAGTGCTCCATTTCCTGGCGAGAGGTTCTTTCCAAGTGACAGTGGGCTTGGCAGCAGGAATGTCACAGCCAATGTTCTCAATCGTGCTGGCAAGAGTGTTGTCTGCCCTGGTAAAACACATGTGTAGCTACATAGCTTTCCCCCAGGTGGAAGATTTGGCCACTGAGAAGGCCGGATTCTATGCAATGGGACATATCCCCAATATTATTGGGGTGATTGACAGGACCCATATTGCGTTTGTCCCCCCCTACCAGAATGAACAGGTATACAGGAATCGTAAGAGTTTCCACTCCATGAATGTGCGGATGGTGTGCCTGGCAGACCAGTACATCTCCCACATCAATGGTAAGTATCCTGGGTCGGTGCATGATGCCTTTGTCCTGAGGAATAGCAGCATCCCAAATGTGATGGCCCAGCTACAGTGGCACAGGGTGTGGCTAATAGGTGAGCCTTGGCCCCCACCCACTGTATGTTAGTGTATGCCTCTGGTATTAACCTCATAGGATAGTGTGTGACTACATATTGTCCCTCAGTACCTGCAGGTGACTCTGGCTACCCAAACCTATCATGGCTGCTGAACCCTGTGAGGAATGCCAGGAAGAACGTTATAATGAGGCACATGAGCGAACCAGATGGGTCATCGAAAGAACCTTCGGCCTCTTGAAGGCCAGGTTGAGGAGCCTCCATCCGACAGGTGCATCCCTGTGCTACTCACCTGAGAAGGTCTGCCAGATAGTAGTGGCATGCTGCATGTTGCACAACCTGGCCCTCATGCACCATGTACCTTTTTCTGCAGGAGGAGGAGACTGGAGATGCCCCTGTGGCTGCAGTAGAACCTGATGACAGTGAGGATGAAAAGGCTGAAGGTGAGGATGAGGACAACAGAACATCAGTTATCCGTCAGTACTTCCAATGATACACAGGTGAGACAGTGCAACTTCACAATTAATTGTTGTATTCTGTATGGCTGTGGCATGATGGCATTAACTACTTTTTACCTCTACTTACTGTCACCTATTGTTTATCATTTTACAGATGTTGGTGCTATGACAGCTGTGTACTGATGTGCTGACTACAGCCAGCTACAGGTCATTATTTGTATGCTCTCACAATGTACAGTTCATTTGCAATGGATGTAACTGTTTCCATAAATACACGTTTTCAACACATGACATACAAGTATTCGAGTTGTGTTCAAGGGTGTTTATTTTAGTGCTAACAAATTGAGGGAAAAGTGCAATGCAATGGGGTGATGATGGAGCAATGTCCAGGGTATTGTTCCAGTCTGTTTGTAGCACAGGTGCAGTGTCCAAGTAGCCATAGGAAGGGGAGCAACTGCAGATCAAGGTGGACAAGGTGACTGGGTGGAACACAAGGGGAACAATCAGCAGAGTCTCATTTCCTGGGGGTAGTCTTGGCAAGTGTCTCTGGCTTCTGTCTGGGTCACAGGGAACGTTTGCAGGGTGGTTCACCTTCCGGTGGCCTGTGGGTCCTGTGGCAGGGCCTCCTGCCCACTAGCGGCAGCGGAAGTGGAGGGCTGGTCAATGGACTGGTTTGTGGTAGGGGTGCGCTGGTGTGCTGTTGCCTCCATCATGATGTTGGCCATGTCTGCCAGCACCCCTGCTATGGAGATCAGGGTGGTATTAATGGCCTGCAAGTCCTCCCTGATCCCCTGATATTGTCCCTTCTGCAGCTGCCTGTTCTCCTGCACGTTGTCAAGGATCTGTGCCACTGTGTCCTGGGAATGTTGGTAGGCTCCCAGGATCTCAGAGAGTGCCTCCTGGAGAGTCGGTTCCCTGGTAATGTCCTCCTCCTGGCACACAGCAGTCCTCACAATGTCCCTTTTGCCCTGTGCCTGTGTCCCCTGAACGGTGTGCCCACTGACACTGACCCCAGGCCCCTGATTGTCTTGGGTATGAGGTGTGGCCTGGGGTCCCTGTGCAGGTGGGCACACTGCTGATTGACGTGTCCTGGGGACCGAGGTGTGGGTATGCTGGGTGGGTACTGTGGTGTTGGATCCTGATGGG
Source organism: Pleurodeles waltl (assembly GCF_031143425.1). NCBI lineage: Eukaryota > Metazoa > Chordata > Amphibia > Caudata > Salamandridae > Pleurodeles > Pleurodeles waltl. The sequence continues at coordinate 717,278,167 of NC_090447.1, forward strand.
GGAGGCTCTATGGTGGTCTGTGAGTGGGCTTGGGTAACCGGCTGTCCAGTGGTCCCTGATGGGCCAGGTAGTTCATCCAGATCCAGAAGTCCAGAGTTACTGTCATCACTGGGGGCATCTTCTGTTGGGGGACTGGATAGTTGTGGCACCTCCTCTCCACTGACATTGGCTGGGGTAACTCTGGAGATGTGAGTGATGTATTATGCTTCATGTGTATAACATTGGTACATCCCTGGCTTCCCCTCTATCGTTGGTGTTGCCCTGCCTCCTTTTGCTCATGTACGTTGATGTATTGTGGGAATGTTAGTTTACCTATGCTGTGCATGCTTTAGTGAAGAGTGTCCATGCAGGGCTGGGAGGGGTGTCCATGCATTGGTGTAGCATGCAGGGCGTGGCATTGTGGTTAGTCATATGTGTAGGTGCAGTGTGTGAGATGGAGTGGAGTAATGGGAGTGAGGATGAGGGTGTGAGAGGGCATGTAGGTATGGAGGGTGATAAGTAGTAAATGTTGACTAACCAGTGTCCAGTGCTCTGCCACTTTATCACTGAGTTTTGGGTTGGTGGATTTGTGTATGTGGCTGTATTCTGTCGGATTGGTGTGTGTGTGTCATAATATGGTGAACGGATATTTGCCAATGCGGCGGTATGTTGGTGTCCGTCAGCGTGGCGTATGCGACATTTACCGCCAATGTCATAATGAGGGCCATAGTGAAAATTCTAATTTTATCTTAGGTTCCCGTACAGAGAAATACTGCTTCAAGCTGATTTGTTGTTTGTTCACTCCAAATGGACTAACAGCAGACACCACCAATTGTGGCTGCTCAGCTTTTGTGTACAGTAACTACTTGCTGGGGAAGTAGTTGTTGTATGCACAACAAACTGCACTAGATGTCAATACAATCCAACTAAATGAGTATACAGAGCAAGCACCTCACAGTTTTTTAATGCTCCTACATTTGGATATGGTGTGTAGCCAGCTATGACTGGCCGGGTTGCCCCTTCATTACTAAGAGGACCCAGTCTTACATGTTGGAGTATGTATGGGAAGCTCCTAAGACCTAGACACAGGTCAGGGCTTTTATTGGCCTGACTGGGTACTATAGGACATTTGTGAGAAACTATGAGACCATTGTGGCTCCCCTGACATAACGTATCTCAAAGAAGCAGCCTAAAAAAGGTAATTTGGCCCCCAGAGTGTAAGCAGGCCTTTGTCACTCTGAAGGAGGCTATGTGTAGATCACCACTCCTACTGCCCCCTGACTACACTAGTGTTTTGTTCAGACAGATGTTTCAGTACAAGAACGTGAAGAGGGCAAAGATCAACCCATTGCCTTCATTACAGGTGACTACTCCCCAGAGAGCAAAGATGGCGTGCCAAAGAGAGGGAAGCTTTTTCTGTGGTCTAGTCCCTGAAGAAGCTGAGACATGCCTGTTTGGTACTTACTTCCATGCTGAAACTGGGTTTAAAATAAAACTATGTCCAATTAAAAGTACTTCCAAAGTTTAAAACTATCCTTTTATTAAATTTAAGTCACCCCTAAGGTCTGCCCTAGGTGCCCCAATGGTAGGGTGCATTTTTCTAACAACCATGGACAATATATAATATGTTTTATAGGCCCTGGTAAAGCAAAACAGTCCTGTCATTTTTCCTATTGTATTGCTGCTAGCCCCACAGGCTAACATAGAAAGGCTTTATTAAACATAATAATGTCTAACTTTTGATTGGCGCTAACTAGGGATATCATTCAAAGTATCAAAATAATGGTTACAATACATCTAACAACTTGCCAAGGCCGATTTAATTTGACTATTACAGAAAAGTAGTTTTAGAATTTACTATCCTGATGTTTCCGAAAGCAGCCCTGTTGCAGCCTCTTCTGATTGTTCAGCCTTTTACAGCCTGAGACAAGTTATTATCGGAGTAGGTGTGAGGAGGCCTGGGGCTGCAACAATACAGCCATTTAGTGGGAGGAGATGTGCTTCCTGGAGAACCAAGGCAGAGGAAGAGGGCGGGGGAGATAAGCTGAGTTTTATAGGCAGAACAGATGTCAGGACCCAGGCCAGCCCCTACTTCCTCTATTCCCAGCCAGAGGGGAATTCCCCTTATTAGATTAGGGGAAGGGTAGAAGGGGGATGTAGTCAAATGGTAGCCACATCTCTGGTTTGGCTTACATAAACACACACACCAAGGAGAGAATTTCTCTATTTTGATTGTTTGGGAGAACAGTGCATTCTTGGTCAAAAATATGCCACACTTTACAGGAAGTAGTCATAGCACAGGAAGGTAGCCTTACCCCTCACGGTTGGGCTGCCCCACCTCCTCCCAGCCCAGAATGAAAGATAAACATGGGAACTCCTCAGATTACAGCCTTGAACATCAGAAGAAGAAGTAGGTCTGCCCTGCTGGACCCTTGGACTGCAACACCAAAGGCTATCACTCAGAAAGACTGCAACTGCTGCACTGACAAGGCTCCACAAAGAAAGGACTGCGCCTGACTCAAAGCAAAGGAAGTGGACTCCCTGATCAGTCACAGTACAACAGGCACCTGCAAGCCAAAGAAAGGCTCACCCAGCTGACCAGTCGCAACTGGATTTTTCACGGACTGTACATTTGCATTGTGGGAAATCGAGTTCTAGCCCCCAAGAGGCAATCCAGAATGTCTGAACTCTTGGCTGGTGCTACTGGACCATTGTTTGCCCGAGAGGAATCAAGAAACTGCAAGAACTCCAAGTTTAGAAACTTTCTGTAAAGTTTGGCAGAAAAACTCCAGGAGGAGACCGGCTCGATGTTGAGAGTCATGCTACCATCTTTGATTAGTAAGCAAAAGGACAGAAAATCATTGCCTGTGAAACACTACCCCTCCAAAAACAAGTCTCAGGTCTGGAAGATCATAATGAGAGCCAACCTAATGATTTTTTATATTCCTGAGAGCACAGAAGCTCTAGAACATAATGCTTGCATACATTTCTTAGAAAACTGGATTCCATGGAGGACTGGGATTTCATTTAAGAAAGAATCTGACCTGATAAGGGTGCACAGAATTCCCACTAGACCTGCATTGCATAAGGAGGCTCCCAGGCCAATAATTGGTGAGCCTTGTAGGTTTCAACACACGGAGAACCTTCCTAACCACATCAGGAAATTCAATCACATTTTATGAGAAGGCAAAACGATACTTATATCATAAGACTACTTCAAATGTACATTTGATCTGGGAAAAGGTTTCTTATACACAAGACCAAGGGTAAGAGTCAAGAACTTGAATTGTCTTTTGATGACCCATCAAGATTTAAGGTCTCGCTTAATGTGTCTAAACATGTCTTTCAGGATGGCAAATAACGTAAATATTTCTTGAATAAACTTGAGGATGCCAAAATGGATACAGCATCTCACAGGCCAACTTCCAGAACTAAAAACTACACCACGCAAGAAGGGACATAAGGAGATGGTAACATATAGTTGTTTGAACGTACATCACTGTAGGCGGTTCCATGCCTAGAATGTTATAATAAAATACTACGGGGGTCATTACAACATTGGCGGTATAAGGCCCTTACCGCCGTGCAGAAGACCGCCAATACACCGCCGCGGCGGCGGTAGACTGCCACAGCTATTATGACACACATCACGGAATCCGCCGAAATTCAGACACCCACACAATACCGCCACACCAAAGGTCAGCGATAAATATGCGGAAACAATTCCTCCACCTCCACGCCAACAGAAACACACCCATGCCATTACGACCCACGAATCCACGCGGCGGTCTTTCAACCGTAGTATTCCATTGGCGGTACACACCGCCGCGCTCAAAATACACACACATCTCCAAAACACTGCCACATTGGACAATAACAAATACACACACCTGATACACATACACACACCACTCCCACACACCCAATACAATATAAAACACACACCCACATCACCCACAAACCCCTACAACCAAAAATTCAGAGAGAAGGTGAGAGAGAGAGCACAGAATCGAGAACCCCATCACAAAGAGGCACACAACACCATCACCCACACAACATCCACGCACAAAACACCACATACCACTACACTCACCACACTCATCAACACATACACCACCCCACACATCACACACACCACCCCATGTCACGCCAAAGACACCCCCGCTTCTCCGAGGAGGAGCTCAGGGTCATGGTGGAGGAAATCCTACGTGTAGAGCCACAGCTATTTGGCTCACAGGTACAGCACACATCCATAGCCAGGAAGATGGAGCTATGGCAAAGAATAGTGGACAGGGTCAAAGCAGTGGGACAGCACCCAAGAAATAGGGAGGACATCAGGAAGAGGTGGAACGACCTACGGGGGAAGGTGCGTTCCACGGTATCCAGGCATCACATTGCGGTACAGCGGACTGGCGGCGGACCCCCACCTCCTCCCCCTCAACTAACAACATGGGAGGTGAAAGTCTTGTCCATCTTGCATCCTGAGGGCCTCGGAGGAGTTGTTGGAGGAACGGACACTGGTAAGTCAAATCTTCACTATCATATCCCCCACCCTACCTGCATGCTATCACAGACCCCCACCCTCACACCTCCCCTATCACCCAAACTCCTCACTAATGTACCCATAACACCAACTACACATCCCAACCCCAAGACCTGCATGACACAACTAAGCATGGACACCCATCAGTAAAGCATGCCCACTGCACATACCCAGAACACCCCCCAATCATCAGCACACAAGCCCCCACACAGGAATGCCTGCACTGGGGTTCACACACACCCACCCATTGCACACCATGAAACACACACATGCAATAATCATGTACTTATACCCCCGCAGGAACCCGAAGGAACGTCACCACACCAGAGGGTCCAGACAACACTACTCCACCCCCAGAAGAGGCCCACAGTGGCGAGAGCAGCTCTGCCGTACTGGATCTTGATGACCAGCCTGGACCATCGTGGGACTCAGGACAGTCGGTTCCCCTTGCCCAGCCACAGCCAACACTGAACTTCCACCCTCTGGTAACACCAGCACAGCACCCACCCAGCGGGCCCAAACCTCCCTACCCAGGACAGGTCAATCAGCGGTGTGTCCACCACTACAGGGCACCCAGGCTAACCCAACACCCCAACAACAACAGGGACCTGGGGGCAGTGGTAGTGGGCACACGGTCCAGGGGACGGAGGCACACGAACATAGGGGAACTGGGAGGGCTGCTGTGTGACAGATGGAGGACAGGCCAAGGGAACCAACTCTCTACGAGGCCCTCTCCTCCATCATGGGAGCATACCACCACTCCCAGGAGACGATGGCGACCGTCCTGGACAAGTTGCAGGAGACCCTGCGTCTGCAGGAGGAGCAGTATTTGGGGTTCAGGGAGGAACTCAGGACCATCGGCTCCGTCCTGGGCACCATCGTAGGGGTGCTGACGGACATTCAAAAGACCTTGAGGGACACCGTGGCCCTCCAAGGGGCCCCTAACACTAGGCAGGATGACGAACTGCCCACCACCTCCGCCGGCGCTAGTGGACAGGACGCCCCGCCACAGGACCACCACACCAGCACCCCATCCCCTGCAGACGGACAACCACCACGAAAGCGGGCCCTGAGATCCAAGAACAGGACAGAGCAAGATGGCAAGACCCCCGCCAGGAAATAAGACCATCCTGATTGTCCCCCCACTGTCCCACTTTATTACCCTGTCCAAATCGGAACTACCCCAACTCCACTTCCCATGCCCAAATGGGCAGTGCACCTGTGAGACCAATAGACTGGACTCTGCCATGGACATTCCTCCACCATCACCCATCCCCATTTTACAACCCCCCTCATTTTTTTTGCACTTATGTAAACACCCTTGAAACACTAAATAAAATGGAGTCAGTCTATGTTTGTAATTTTGTATTATCAATTACAGTGTCATAATGGGTTACCCATTGGAAGGCAAACATACCAATGTCACACGTCACAAGCCCTTCAAGGATGCAAGCAGTTGACACGTAGGTTACCATATTTGTGAAACTGAAATGGAAGGGGACAACTCAGTTAAGAAATAGTGAGTGAAATTTCGGTACAGGATGGAGGTAGACGTGTGAAAGTGAATATAATGTTAAACCTGAAAATGTACTCACCTGTGTTTCACTGGAAATATTGCTGTATGACTGACTCCCTGTTGTCGTTTTCTTCTTCCTCAGCTTCATCCTCATCACTGTCCACAGGCTCCAGAGGCTCCACAGCTGCTACAACACCGTCATCTGGATCATCCTCCTGTAGAAAAGGCACCTGGCGTCGCAATGCCAAATTATGGAGCATGGAGCAGGCGATGATGATGTCGCACACCTTCTTCGGTGAGTAGAATAGGGACCCACCTGTCATATGTAGGCACCTGAACCTGGCCTTCAGGAGGCCGAAGGTGCGTTTGATAACCCTCCTAGTCCGCCCATGGGCCTCATTGTAGCGTTCCTCTGCCCTGGGATTCCTCACTGGGGTCAGTAGCCAGGAAAGGTTGGGGTAACCAGAGTCCCCCAATAGCCATCCATGGTGCCTCTGGAGTTCACCCATCATATCAGGGATGCTGCTATTGCGCAGGATGTAGGCGTCATGCACAGAGCCTGGGAACATTGCATTTACCTGCGAGATTTACTGGTCTGCCAAACAGACCATCTGGACATTCATCGAATGATAACTCTTCCTGTTCCTGTACACCTGTTCACTCCTGCGGGGGGGACCAGAGCTACATGGGTCCCATCAATGGCACCTATGATGTTGGGGATATGTCCAAGGGCATAGAAGTCACCTTTAACTGTAGGCGAATCCTCCACCTCAGGGAAAATGATGTATCTCCTTATGTGTTTCAGCAGGGCAGACACCACTCTGGACAACACTTTGGAAAACATAGGCTGGGACATCCCTGATGCCATGGCCACTGTTGTCTGAAAAGACCCACTTGCAAGGAAATGGAGCACTGACAGCACCTGCACGTCAGGGGGGATTCCAGTCGGATGGCAGATTGGTGACATCAGGTCTGGCTACAACTGGGTACATAGTTGCTGGATTGTGGCACGGTCAAACCTGTAGGTGACGATAACATTTATTTCTTCCATTGTCAACAGGTCCAACAGCGGTCGGTACACTGGAGGATTCTGCCATCTTCTCATATGTCCCAGCTGACGGTGCCTAAGAAGGACAACAGCGAATAAACAGTCACTATTCCTCCAGGTATGTACCCACAGTTACACACAAGACTACACCAGACAATAAACCCTTCCTGTATGTGTGTTGAGTATAGGCCTCGGTATGTGTGACGCAGTTGAAAATGAATCCATGTGGGCCCCTGAAATGGCGGCTGCCTGACCTCTAAACTGGGACAATGGGATTGTGGGGTAACAGCGCTGGCGTTGCACACCGTCGCGGTAGGTGGTCGTAGACCGCGGCGCAATGCTGGATTGGTTAACAGTGGACCCTCTGGGTCCCAGGAGCCAATGAACAGGTGCGCCGGCGGTGATGATGCGCACCGCCGTGGACGTCACCGCCGCGGACGTCACCGCCATTTTCTATCTGTTCACTCACTAGATACCTGACCTTCGACAGGAGAGGAATACACTGCTAGTGCTGCTGTGACCTCGGTCTGGAAGCGACGATGGCTGCTGCTTCTGGGGAAAGGGCCCCTGCCTTCACTGCACAGGAGTTGGAGAAACTTGTGGATGGGGTCCTCCCCCAGTACACGCTACTCTACGGTCCTCCAGACCAACAGGTTAGTACACAGAGAGCACGTTGTATGGGCTAGGCCTGGGTGGAGATGGCTGGGTGGAAGAGGGAAGGGGGCAGAGTACATTGAACAGTAATGCATGGGAATGAATGGGCCACATGGTCAGGAGTAGGGAGGGGGCCACTCACATTGACAGTGCAGTTGGTAATGACTGTTCCTCTTCCCTTGTGCATGTCATGTAGGTCAGCGCCCACCAGAAGAGGGACATTTGGAGTGCCATCGCCAAGGAGGTCCGGACCCTGGGGGCCCACCAGAGACGGGACACCCACTGCCGGAAGAGATGGGAGGGCATTCGCTGCTGCAGCAAGAAGACGGCGGAGGCTCAGCTGGGGATGGCCTCCCAACGTGGGAGGGGTGCCCATCGCACCATGACCCCCCTGATGTTCCGGATCCTGGCGGTGGCCTACCCGGAGTTGGATGGGCGCTTAAGGACATCACAGCAGACACAAGGGGGTGAGTACAACCTCATTCTACGGACTTTGCGTGCAGTGGAGGGGTCTGGGTGGGGGAGGTGGGCTGTGGGTGTCCCTAGGCCAGGGTGAGTTAGGTAGGCAAGGCCCTTCCGTAATGTAGGCCATGTGGCACTCTACCCCACCTCAGAAGAGTGGCAAGTTGAGGTATAGTTGCCCCTGTTGCATCAATGTGCGCAGATTTCCACCATTGCCATGTGGGCCATATTGCAGAAATTGCATGTGCAGAGGCCAGGAGCACGGCGTTATGCATGGGGCTGCTGCGTCTGTCTTGTCCGCCAACAGTAGCGGTATGCCATGCACTAAAACTCTCTTTCTTCTGTCTCCCCCCCTTTTCCTGCTCTCCCTGTCCATTTGTACATCAGCATCATCAGGCGGAGGTACAGTGGCACCGGAGCACGAGGGAGCTGCATCCCACATGGTCATGGAGGGCCACACCACAGACTCTGAATGCACCAGTGGGACGGAGGGTCGAGGGGAGCTTCACGTTGGCCACCGGATCGCCAACCAGCGACACCGACTCGTCCGCCGATGGGAGCTCCCCTGTGGTGGCGGCACCATCTGTGCGCCCCACTACTACAGGTACAGCCGCCACCTCCCCTACCAGCACCGCCCTCCCAGCAGCCCCTCAGCATTTGCCCCGTGCCCGCTCACCCAGGAGGGTGGGCATCACCTTCGCCCCAGGCACCTCAGGCCCTGTCCCTGTCACCCCTGCTGCCCTCAGTGAGGAGGCCATTGACCTCCTCAGGTCACTCACTGTTGGGCAGTCTACCATTGTGAATGCCATCCAGGGTGTAGAACGAGAGTTGCAACACAGTAATGCATTCCTGGAGGGCATTCATTCTGGTCAGGCTGCCCTTCAGCGAACCCTGCAATGTCTGGCCTCAGCACTGATGGCAGCCATTGTCCCTGTGTCCAGCCTCCCCCCTCCAACTTCCTCCACCCAGACCCAATCCCCTGTACCCCAGCCCATCCCAAGCACACCTACAGACCAGCATGCACACAAGTCAACACACACAAGTAGCTCAAGCAAACATAGGCACCACACACACCACAGGCACTCACGCAAGCCTCACCCACATACAGACACAGCAATATCCACTCTCTCCACTGTGTCCCCATCCTCCTCTTCTCCCTCCTCCCTCCCAGTCTTGTCTACACACACACCTGCATGCACCACATCTACAGGCACTAGGACTCGCACCAGGACACCCAGCACCACAAGCCGCTCACCTGCACTCACTACCTCCACTGCCATTTACACGTCCCCTGTGTCCTCTCCCAGTGTGTCTGTGACGCCCCCTCCCAAAGTACACAAACGCCGGCAATCACTCACCCAACATCCATCCACCTCACGACAGCCTCCAGTACCTGCACCTGCACCCAAAACACCTAAAGTGACACCTCCTACAACCACCTCCTCTACCTCCACTCCCAGACCCCCTCCAGCTACCCATCCCAGTGTCCGTCAGAAACTGTCCCTATGTCAAATTGACCTTTTTGCCCCCCCCTCCAATTCATCAGTCCCATCGTAGCGCCTCAGCCAAAAAGCCTCCAGTACCAGTGGTGCTTGTTCCAGGTTTTTGGAGTGCACCATCCACCAGGGCAGGCAGTAGGACCCGGAGCCAAGGCACTGGCAGCCCACCCCCTGTAAAGGCTCTGAAATTGGGGAGTGGACGACGGGACCGTGTCAAGACTCCAGGTGGGACAACAAGTGAAATGGGATCAAAGGCGATTGGTGAGTCAGCTGTAACTCCAAAGAAGGTGGGGAAGGTCCAGAGGAAGTCTCCCCAGCCTGTTGTGAGTGTCACGGCGGAGAAGTGCGCCATCATTTCCGGCAGTCCAGACACAACCACCAGCACCATCGTCACTGGTCCAGAGACCACCGCAAGAGTCACAGCCCAGGAGGGCACAAGTATTGTCACTGGTCCAGAAACTACCGCCAGAGTCACAGCCCAGGAGGGCACAAGTATCGTCACTGGTCCAGAAACCGCCGCCGGAGTCACAGCCCAGGAGGGCCCAAGTATCGGGACTGGTCAGGAGACTACCGCCGGAGTCACAGCCCAGGAGGGCCCAAGTATCGTTACTGGTCAGGAGACCACCGCCGGAGTCACAGCCCAGGAGGACCCAAGTATCGTTACTGGTCAGGAGACCACCGCCGGAGTCACATCCCAGGAGGGCACAAGTATCGTCACTGGTCCAGAAACCACCGCCAGAGTCACAGCCCAGGAGGGCACAAGTATTGTCACTGGTCCAGAAACCACCGCCAGAGTCACAGCCCAGGAGGGCACAAGTATCGTCACTGGTCCAGAAACCACCGCCAGAGTCACAGCCCAGGAGGGCCCAAGTATCGTTACTGCTCAGGAGACCACCACCGGAGTCACAGCCCAGGAGGGCCCAAGTATCGTTACTAGCCAGGAGACCACCGCCAGAGTCACAGCCCAGGAGGGCCCAAGTCTCATTACTGGTCAGGAGACCAAGGCCGGAGTCACAGCCCAGGAGGGCCCAAGTATCGTTACTGGTCAGGAGACCACCGCCGGAGTCACAGCCCAGGAGGGGACAGGATGCCACAGCCCCGCTGGCCAATGATGTAACGTAATGCCACAAACCAATGTCCAGTGTGGAGATCGTCATGCCACACTCCAATGTCCAGTGTGGAGATCGTCATGCCACACACCAATGTCCAGAGTGGAGATCGTCATGCCACACACCAATGTCCAGTATGGAGATCATCATGCCACACACCAATGTCAGTATCAGAACTGCCATGTCAAAGCACCGCTGAACAGGGCAGAGACCGCCATGGCAAAGCACCGCTGAACAGGGCAAAGACCGCCATGGCAAAGCACCGCTGAACAGTCCTGAACCGCCATGGCAAAGCACCGTTGAACAGGGCAAAGACCGCCATGGCAAAGCACCGCTGAACAGGGCAAAGACTGCCATGGCAAAGCACTGCTGAACAGGGCAAAGACCACCATGGCAAAGCACCGCTGAACAGGGCAAAGACCGCCATGGCAAAGCACCGCTGAACAGGGCAAAGACCGCCATGGCAAAGCACCGCTGAACAGTCCTGAACCGCCATGGCAAAGCACCGCTGAACAGGGCAAAGACCGCCATGGCAAAGCACCGCTGAACAGGGCAAAGACCGCCATGGCAAAGCACCGCTGAACAGTCCTGAACGCCCTCGCAAAGCACCACTGAACAGTCCTGAACCGCCATGGCACAGCAACGCTGAACAGTCCTGAACTGCCATGGCAAAGCACCGCTGAACAGGGCAAAGACCGCCATGGCAAAGCACCGCTGAACAGGGCAAAGACCGCCATGGCAAAGCACCGCTGAACAGGGCAAAGACCGCCATGGCAAAGCACTGCTGAACAGGGCAAAGACCGCCATGGCAAAGCACCGCTGAACAGGGCAAAGAACGCCATGGCAAAGCACTGCTGAACAGTTCTGAACCGCCATGGCAAAGCACCGCTGAACAGTCCTGAACCGCCATGGCAAAGCACCACTGAACAGGGCAAAGACCACCATGGCAAAGCACCGCTGAACAGGGCAGAGACCGCCATGGCAAAGCACCGCTGAACAGGGCAAAGACCGCCATGGCAAAGCACCGCTGAACAGTCCTGAACCGCCATGGCAAAGCACCGCTGAACAGTCCTGAACCGCCATGGCAAAGCACCGCTGAACAGGGCAAAGACCGCCATGGCAAAGCACCGCTGAACAGTCCTGAACCGCCATGGCAACGCACTGCTGAACAGGGCAAAGACCGCCATGGCAAAGCACCCCTGAACAGGGCATGCACCGTGTAGGAATGAATGTATCGCCACATCAGGCATCCTTATCCCATGTGCAGCTGGGACAGTGACAGGACAGGAACTTTCACGGGGAGACTCATCCAGTCTGGACACCAGTCCCCCTCCAGAACCAGTGGGAACCTGCATCTACTTGAGAGACTGTGGCTTTAAACTCCCCAGGATGGCACAGTGGGCAACCCACCCACTGTAGAGACTTGAGAAACTGTGGCTTTGCACTCCCCAGGATGGCACAGTGGGCAAGCCACTCACTGTAGAGACTTGAGAGACTGTGGCTTTGCACTCCCCAGGATGGCACAGTGGGCAACCCACCCACTGTAGAGTCTTGAGAGACTGTGGCTTTGCACTCCCCAGAATGGCACAGTGGGCAACCCACCCACTGTAGAGACTTGAGAGACTGTGGCTTTGCACTCCCCAGGATACATCAATGGGCATGGAACCCCGTCGTGGATCTGGCTTTGCAGTCATCTGGCTGAGGTGTCCCACCTTCCCTTCCCCCTGAGGTGCCTGTAGTGTTTCTATCTGATGCTCCGGCAGTGTTCTCTCCGATTTTGGCCAGGTATCTATTGTGGGCCTCGCCCATGCATTTTTGGCCTGTTGGTGCACGGACATTGTTGTGTACATATCTGCACTACTTCTTGTATGTATATATAATTATGAGTGATTTAGAGATATATATCTGTATATTTTTGTATGACATGTATATTGGCACATTACAATGTTTGACCGAAATTCGCTTTGTCTTTGCATTCTTCCTGGGGGATTGTGGGTTGTTAATGTGATATTTTTGACTGCATTGGTGTGTATGTTGTAATATGCGAGGGTGGGGGTGTTTGGAGGGTGTCCCCCTGACTTTTGCCTCCTCCCTCCCCCGTGTCGTAGATGCAGAACTCACCGGTATCTTCTGCGCCTACGTCGCTGTTGGTCGTAAACGAGCAGAAAGACAAGGGCAGGTAGTATTTGGAGTTCCGGGTCCATGGAGTCATCGTTCCTCGTGGGATGTGTTCAGGTGAGCGTTTTCCCATAGCAAAAGCTGTTTCCGACGTGTTTTTATCCACAGTGAATCCGCCCCGGAAAAAGGTGGTGGATTGGCGGCTTGTAATGGTGTGGGCGGTACATTGTCTTCCGTCTGTCTGTTGGCGGTGACCGCCGCGCTGCTTGTCTGTACCACCGTGGCGGACGGTGTGTTAAAGTGGCTGCCTTTGTTGGCGGTTTCCGCCAGGGTCATAATTCCCTTTTTTTGTCCGCCGGCCTGTTTGCGGTATTACCGCACCTTTTACACCATCCGCCAGGGTTGTAATGACCACCTACATGTTTGTAGGTTTAGATCACATTCATAGCATACATGATAAATCTAATCTGTATTCCAAATTGTAGTGAACTGTAATCATATGTCCTCTTTATTTGTTTGACTAGGCAAAGATAGTTTTAGGGAGACAAGCATTGACATGATGTGTTCTGATGCATCTTTTATAGCTTATCAATGGTAACTTTTATACTGTGATTCCCATACATTTCTCACTTATCATATTGTATTTGTATTACGAATGTGACTATTCTATGTTTTTCATGACATAACTATCAGTTTCATGTTCATATGCTCAGGTAGCTGTTATTAAAATCATGCCTAGTATGTGTATTTCTTTGTATTTTGGGTTACCTTTGACCATAACAATCGCTGGACGGAGTAGAATCTTCTTTGCTTCCCTATGTCACTATTGCAGAGGGTTAGGGGGCTATAGGGAAGTGGGAGTACACTTGTTTGTTATTTTCCAAATGATTACTATCACATATGTCTGTTAGGAATGATCATGGCCTGATTCTTTTATTTTTTCTTGTTATTTTGTTGTTTCTTTGCCTATCTCTACTCCTATCCTTTTTTCTACTTATACTCTGTCTCTCATCCCACCTGTGCTGCACTGGTAATATTCCTAAAAGCCTACAAGTGCTATTAGAACCTGTTTTTGATAAATACACCACAAATAATGTAAGAAGTATATGTATTTACTTTGTAGATCTCTTACCAATGCTAACTTATTGTAGGAGGCTGGCCTGGCTTATAGTGGGTACCTTGTGGTACCTACACCTTGTGCCAGTTCCAGTTATCCCTTATTAGTAGGTTAGGGGTGTTCTAGCAGCTTAGGCTGATAGCGGTAGCTATAGCAGAGCAGCTTAGGCTGAACTAGGAGACATGCAAAGCTCCTACTATACCACTTATATCATATAGCACTATATCACAAGAAAACACAATGCTCAGAGTTACTAAAAATAAAGGTACTTTATTATAGTGACAATATGCCAAAAGTATCTCAGAGGATATACTCCCTTAGGAGGTAAGTAATATACACAAACTATATGCACACAAACCAAAATCAGGTAAGTAACAGTTAGAAAAGTAGTGCAAACAATGTAGAATCACAATAGAATGCAATAGGGAGAAATAGCCCTAGGGGCAACACAAACCATATACTCCAAAAGTGGAATGCGAACCACGAATGGACCCCAGGCCTAGTGTAGCGTGTAGAGGGTCGCTGGGAGTGTAAGAAAACACTAAGGGTGTCCAAGATACCCCACCCCAAGACCCTGAAAAGTGGGAGTAAAGTTACCCTACTATGCCAGAAAGACAGTAAAGTCGAGATAAGGAATTCTGCAAGGACAACAACTGACTGCAAAACACTGAAGACGGATTCCTAGACCTGAGGACCTGTAAAGGAAGGGGACCGCAAGTGTCCAGGGGGGGCAGGAGCCCACAAAACCCCGGATGAAGGTGCAAAAGGGCTGGCTCCGGGTGGAAGAAGCCAAAGATTCTGCAACAACGGAAGGTGCCAGGAACTTCTCCTTAGGTCAGAAGATGTCTCACGGCGTGCTGGACGATGCAGAGTTGTTTCCACGCAGAAAGACCACAAACAAGCCATGCTAGCTGCAAGAGTCGCGGATGAGGATTTTGGGTGCTGGTAGGGCCGAGGAAGGACCAGGAGGTCGCCCCTTGGAGGAGGAGACAGAGGGGGCACTCAGCAACTCAGAGAGCCCATGCAGAAGCAGGCAGCACCCGCAGAAGCACCTGAACAGGCACTTAGAAGATCTGAGGACAGTGGTCGACTCAGAGTCACAAAGGAGGGTCTCACGGCGTCGTAGCCTAACTCAGCGAGTTGGGCAATGCAGGACGGAGTGCTAGGGACCTTGGCTAGGCTGTGCACAAAGGAAGTCTTGCAAAAGTGCACAGAAGCCCAAGCAGCTGCAGTTCACGCAGTACACAGGATTACTGTCTGGCGTGGGGAGGCAAGGACTTACCTCCACCAAATCTGGACAGAAGGGCTACTGGACTGTCGAAGACACTTGGACCCAGCTCCTGTGTTCCAGGGATTACGCTCGTCAGGATGAGAGGGGACCCAGAGGACCGGTGATGCAGAGGTTTGGTGCCTGCGTTAGCAGGGGGAAGATTCCGTCGACCCACGGGAGATTTCTTCTTGGCTTCCAGTGCAGGGTGAAGGCAGACAGCCCTCAGAGAATGCACCACCAGGAAACAGTAGAGAAAGCCAGCAGAATGAGGTGCTACAATGTTGCTGGTAGTCTTCTTGCTACTTTGTTGCGGTTATGCAGGCGTCCTGAAGCAGTCAGCAGTCGATCCTTGGCAGAAGTCGAAGAGGGAAGTGCAGAGGAACTCTGGTGAGCTCTTGCATTCGTTATTTGGTGAGATGCCCACAGGAAAGACCCTAAATAGCCCACAGAGGAGGATTGGCTACTGAGAAAGGTAAGCACCTATCAGGAGGGGTCTCTGACGTCACCTGCTGGCACTGGCCACTCAGAGTTGTCCATTGTGCCCTCACACCTCTGCATCCAAGATGGCAGAGGTCTGGGGCACACTGGAGGAGCTCTGGGCATTTCCCCTGGGAGGTGCTGGTCAGGGGAGTGGTCACTCCCCTTTCCTTTGTCCAGTTTCGTGCCAGAGCAGGGCTGGGGGGATCCCTGAACCGGTGTAGACTGGCTTATGCAGAGAGGGCACCATCTGTGCCCATCAAAGCATTTCCAGAGGCTGGGGGAGGCTACTCCTCCCCAGCCCTTCACACCTATTTCCAAAGGGAGAGGGTGTAACACCCTCTCTCAGAGGAAATCCTTTGTTCTGCCTTCCTGGGACCAGGCTGCCCAGGCCCCAGGGGACAGAATCCTGTCTGAGGGGTTGGCAGCAGCAGTAGCTGCAGTGGAGACCCCGGAAAGTTAGTTTGGCAGTGCCCGGGCTCAGTGCTGGAGACCCGGGGATGCATGGAATTGTCTCCCCAATACCAGAATAGTATTGGGGTGACAATTCCATGATCCTAGACATGTTACATGGCCATGTTCGGAGTCACCATGGTGACGCTACATATAGGTATTGAACTATATGTAGTGCACGCGTGTAATGGTGTCCCCACACTCACAAAGTCTGGGGAATTTGCCCAGAACAATGTGGGGGCACCTTGGCTAGTGCCAGGGTGCCCACACACTAAGTAAATTTGCACCTAACCTTCACCAAGTGAGGGTTAGACATATAGGTGACTTATAAGTTACTGAAGTGCAGTGTAAAAATGGCTGTGAAATAACGTGGACGTTACTTCACTCAGGCTGCAGTGGCAGTCCTGTGTAAGAATTGTCTGAGCTCCCTACGGGTGGCAAAAGAAACACTACAGCCAATAGGGATTTCCTGGAACCCCAATACCCTGGGTACCTAGGTACCATATACAAGGGAATTATAAGGGTGTTCCAGTGTGCCAATGAGAATTGGTAAAATTAGTCACTAGCCTGCAGTGACAATTTTAAAAGCAGAGAGCATAAACACTGAGGCTCTGGTTAGCAGAGCGTCAGTGATACAGTTAGGCACCACACAGGGAACACATACAGGGCATACTTTAGGAGCACTGGGGTCCTGACTAGCAGGATCCCAGTGACACATAGGCAGAAACAAACATACATACAGTGAAAATGAGGGTAACATGCCAGTCAAGAAGGTACTTTCCTACACTTATGTTTTCAGGTATATCATATGATCTCCTCTAAGAATGGATTGAATATAATTTTTTTCAACATAAAGGCCCTCATTACAACCCTGGCGGTCAGTGGTAATACTGCCAACAGGCCGGCGGTAAAAAAAATTGAATCACGACCGCGGCGGTAACCACCAACAGACAGGCGGAAGACAAGGTTCCGCCCACTGTATTACAACACGCCTATCCGCCACCTTTTCCGGGGCAGTACCAACGCCATCAAAAGCACGGAGGAAACAGTACACAGAAGGGAAACCACTCACCTCTCGACACCCTACGAACAACCAGGACGCCATGGAGCCCGAGTTACAGGTCCTGCCGATGCTGGTCTACCTCCTCTTGTATCAGGAGCAGCAAAGATGGTGGCGACGACCACGGTGAGTACTGCACCTGGCACACAGGGGAGTGGGGGAGGAAAAAGAGAGTGGCACACACACGCAACATGCAACACCCCCACCCCCATCCTCACCCCCAACACCATACACACAAATACATACAACAACATTACATATACACCCCGTAACCCTCTGGAAGAACGCAAGGACAAAAGGAAATGATTGTAACGAGTGTAATCATCTAAAATTCAGATATGGAAAGAGGTCTGTAACAGATCATTATATACATATATGTACAGCAACTACACAAGTCCGAATAGAGTTTCAATCATTGTCCGTGGACCAGTGGTCCCAAAATGTATGGGCAAAGCCCACACATGATACCTGCCTCTAAACGGAGAGAACACTGCTGGGGCATCAGGCACCTCAGGGGGAAGAAGGGAGGGGCACCTCAGCCGGATGAAGGGACGACGCCACTGCTCCACAAGGGGGCTCCATGCCCACAGAATGGTCCTGGGGAGTGCAAAGCCACAGTCTCACAAGTCTCTCAAGTGGATGGTTTGCCCACTGATTGGTCCTGGGGAGTGCAAAGCCACAGTCTCTCAAGTCTCTCAAGTGGGTGGTTTGCCCACTGATTAGTCCTGGGGAGTGCAAAGCCAGTCTCTCAAGTCTCTCAAGTGGGTGGTTTGCCCATTGATTGGTCCTGGGGAGTGCAAAGCCACAGTCTCTCTAGTGGATGCTTTTGTCCACTGGTTCTGGGGGGGGCCTGGTGCCCAGAGTGCTTCATCCTGCCAAGGACTGAGGTAATGGATGCTTTTCTCCACTGGTTCTGGAGGGGGCTGGGTGCCCAGATTGCTTCATCCTGCCAAGGAATGGGTGAATGGATGGTGTTCTCCACAGGTTCTGGAGGGGGCCTAGTGCCCAGAGTGTTTAATCCTGCCAAGGACTGGGGTAGTGGATGCTTTTCTCCACTGGTTCTGGAGGGGGCTTTGTGCCCAGAGTGCTTCATCCTGCCAAGGACTGGTGAGTGGATGCTGTTCTCCACCGGTTCTGGAGGGGGCCTGGTGCCCAGACTGCTTCATCCTGCCAAGGACTGGGGTAGTGGATGCTTCTCTCCACTGGTTCTGGAGTGGGCCTTGTGCCCAGAGTGCTTCATCCTACCAAGGACTGGGGTAGTGGATGCTTTTCTCCACTGGTTCTGGGGGGGTCCTTGTGCCCAGAGTGCTTCATACTGCCAAGGAGTGGGTGAGTGGATGCTATTCTCCACTGGTTCTGGAGGGGGCCTGGTGCCCAGAGTGCTGCACCCGGGGTGTGGCAGTTCCAATTCCCTCACCTGGGTGTGTGTGCCACGAGATTTCCTGGAAACAGGTAGCATGATACTCCATGCATTCAGGGACACACTCCAACCGGCTGTGACTTTGCCTGCCAACTGCTGGTACTAACAGTGCTGGTTGTGGTGCCTCAAGTAGTCTGTGCAGGGTCCAGGAGGTCTCCTTCAGCCTCGGATGGCTGCCCACTGGGAATGTTGTCCATGCCAGCTGTAGTGGCACTTTCTGTGCACGTCGCAGGGCAGGTGGCGGTGGTTGCGGCGGTGTCTGTGGCGGAGATGCTTCCGGTGGTGCATGTGTCAGCTCCTGTGGAGGGAGACAGCAGGACGTCTCCTGCAGCCTAGGATGGCTGTCTACTGGGGATGATGCTGGGGACTGTTGCTGAGGCAGCAGATGTGCAGGTGGTGGTGCAGGTGGTGGTGGTTGCGGCGGTGTCCACCGCCGTATAGGTTGCGGTCCTGTTTGGCAGAAGGGGTGACACCAGGCCCTCAGCCGGAGGCTCCGTACCCTGAGCTGACTTCCCTTAAGCCTTGTGTCCCTTCCCCACCTTGGAAGTTGCTCCTGGCCCCTTCTTCACCTTGGCAGGTGGCGGAATAGGGTGATCCTTGGCCTCGCTAGGTGGCACACTGGCAGCCCTGATGGGTGCCGACCGCAATGTTTCCGGACTTGCAGGGACCACAGTGCTGGAGAATTTGGTGGTTGAGGTGCTAGACTGGGATCTGGACATCCTGGCCCTAGGGGAAGGATGGGGGGAGGTGTAGGGAAGAGGTCAATGTTAGCCAGGAAACGTTGTTCAGACACACTGGGACGGTAAGATGGAGGGGGTTTGGGAGTGGAGGAAGAGGTAGTGGTTGTAGAAGGTGAACGTCTGCTGAGTTTGTTTTGGAGGAGGGCTCACAGACACACTGGGAGAGGACACCGAGGACGTGTGAATGGTAGTGGGGGTGGTGATTGCACATGAGCGGTGTGTAGTGATGGGCGTGCTGGTGATGGAGGTAGTGGCTGAGGATGTAGTGCATGCAGGTGTGAGTGGAGACAAGACTGGGAGGGAGGAGGAGGACATGGAGGAGGGGGACACAGTGGAGGCAGTGGATGTTGGCGTGTCTGCATGGGGATGGTGCTTGTGTGAGTGCCTGTGGGATGTGTGTTGCTTATGTTTGCCATGTCCACTCTTGTGTGTTGATGCGTGTGCATGCTGGTCTGATGGTGTGCTTGGGATAGGCGGAGGTACAGGGGATTGGGTCTGGGTAGTGAAAGTTGGAGGGGGAGGCTGGACACAGGGACACTGGCTGCCATCAGTGCTGAGGCCAGAACATGAAATGCTCTATGTTGGGCTGCCTGGCCAGAATGAATGCCCTCCAGGTATGCATTTGTTTGATGCAAAGGCCTCTCGACACCCTGGATGGCATTCAAAATAGTTGATTGTCCAACAGTGAGGGATCTCAGGAGGTCAATAGCCTCCTCTCTCAGGGCAGCAGGACTGACTGGGGCAGGGCCTGAGGTGCCTGGGGTGACGGAGATGCCCACCCTCCTGGGTAAGCGGGGACGGGAAACACGCTGAGGGGCTGCTGGGAGGGCAGTGCTGGTAGGGGGGGTGGCGGCTGTACCTGTTGATGCGGTGGGCACAGAGGTGCCCGCCCCCACAAGGGAGCTCCCATCAGAGGAGGAGTCGCTGTCGCTGGTGTCTCCTCCTGTCCCCGTCGTGGAGCTCCCCTCGCCCTCCGTCCCACTGGTGCCTTCAGACTCCGTAAATTCATCCTCCAGGGCCATGTGAGTTGCAGCTCTCTCCTGCTCCAGTGCCAATGCTCCTCTGCCAGATGATGCTAATGCACACAAGGACAGGGAGACAAAACAAAAAGGGAAGGAAAGACAGAAGAGACACATGGTCAATACCTGCAACACTACTATGTTGGCGGACACAACACACAGGGAGCAGCCCTATGCACTAGCCCATGCACTAACAGTTCAGGGGAAAATCCCATGTCCATGGGGGACTCTGCCTAGACCCATTTGATGCACAGCTGGAGCCCACAGGAGCCTGACTAGGTGTGGAGGGCCACTACCACTTTTGGGTTTGGAGTGCCATTGAGCCTGCCAAACAATGGATCTACCTTTGCGCGTCTGCCCTGGCCTAGGGGAACCCACAGCCCACTTCCCCCACCCAGAAACCTCATAAAGCGGGCAGAGTCAGCTGAATGAGACTGTACTAGCCCCCTTGTGGCTGCTGTGATGTGCTCAAGCGCCCATCCAACTCAGAATATGCCACCGCCAGGATCTGGTACATCAGGGGGGTCATGGTGCGACAGGCACCCCTTCTACGTTGGGAGGCCATCCCCAGCTGGGTCTCCGCTGTCTTTCTTAGTCCAGCGGCGCAGGTCCTCCCATCTTTTCCGGCAATGGGTGCTCTGTCTATGGTAGACCCCCACTTCATTGGCAATGGCAGGCCAAATCTCCTTCTTCTGGTGGGCACTGACCTAAAGGAAAAGTGAAGTAAGAATGTATGTTACTCCCCCGTCCGGTTCTTCTTACTCCTTGTACACAAACCTGCCACCCTGGCCCAGAAAAACATGCAGTCGCCATCCTCACATGCTGGCCTCTGCCCCCTTCTGTATCTTCCATCCTCGCCACTCCATACATTCATGTGCCATGCATCATGCTCACAGTGTACTCACCTCTTTGTCTGGAGGACCGTAGAGTAGCGTGTACTGTGGAGGACCCCATCCACCAGCTTGTCCAACTCCTCGCGGTGGAGGCAGGGGCCCTATCCCCAGACACATGAGCCATTGTCGCTTCCAGACTGAGGTCACAGCAGCACTTGCAGTGCAGGTCCTCTCCTGTTGAAGGTCAGGGATCAAGTGAGTGAATGAAAATGGCGGTCACGTCCTCAGCAGTGCGTACGGTCACCGCCAGCGTACATCGTCATTGGCTCCTGGAACCCATAGGGCCCAATGATAACCAATGCTGATTTGCGCTGCGGTCTTCGACCGCCCACTGTGACGCTGCACAACACCAGCACACTTACCTCATTTTCCCTTGTCCCTCCTTACAGGTCAGGCAGCTGCCATTTCAGGGGGGCACATGGCAGGGCAACTAACTGCGTCACAGCACTTTCAGGCAGGAATACGGACAGACAGCGCAACACACCGATTACATCACAATTTTTCTAAACACCCTTGTGAAACCTATGTGGTATATGACCCTCTGCTCACCCTTCTGCTCCGCTGGGGCAGGTGATGAGATGGCGTCATCCTCCAGTATACAGTCCCCTGGTGGAGCTGTCAACAATGGAAGACAGACACATCATTATCACCTACAGACTTGATCGTGCCACAATCCATGAACTGTGTGCCCAGTTGGAGCCAGACCTAATGTCAGCTATCCACCATCCCACAGGAATCCCACCTCTAGTGCAGGTCCTGTCAGTACTCCATTTCCTGGCCAGTGGGTCCATTCAAACAACAGTGGCCATGGCATCAGAGATGTCACAGCCAATGTTCTCTAACGTGTTGTCCAGAGTGTTGTCTGGCCTGCTGAAACACATGCGCAGCTACATCGTTTTCCCTCAGGTGGAGGATTTGCACACAGTGAAAAGTGACTTCTATGCCCTGGGACATATCCCCAACATAATTGGTGCCACTGATGGTACACCTGTGGCATTTGCCCCCCCCCCCCACCCCCGCAGGAATGAACAGGTGCACAGAAACCACAAAAGCTACCATTGTATGAATGTGCAGATGGTGAGTTTGGCAGACCAGTATATCTCCCACGTGAATGCAAAGTATCCTGGCTCAGTGCATGACGCTTACATTTTGAGGAATAGCAGCATCCCTTATGTGATGAGGCAACTCCAGAGGCACCGTGTGTGGCTAATAGGTGAGCTCAAGGTCCCAACACAGTTGACATAGGTGTCTGGGTATGGGAGAGTCCCTAAGGGTTGGAGGATGTCTAACAGCTGTCCCTCGATATTTGCAGGTGACTCTGGTTACCCCAACCTGTCATGGCTACTGACCCCAGTGAGGAATCCCAGGACAAGGGTAGAGGAACGCTACAATGAGGCACATGGGCGAGCTAGGAGGATAATAGAGCACACCTTTGGCCTCCTGAAGGCCAGATTCCGGTGCCTCCATCTGACAGGTGGCTCCCTATACTACTCACCGAAGAAGGTGTGCTAGATCATCGTGGTAATGCTTTATGTTGCACAACCTGGCTTTGCAACGCCAGGTGCCTTTTCTGCAGGAGGATGGGCCTGGTGTTGGTCTTGTGGCAGCTGTGTAGCCTGTGGACAGTGAAGAAGAAGAGGCAGAAGAAGAAGATATAGACAACCGAAACAACATCATCATGCAATACTTCCAGTGAGACACAGGTAATAGACTGGCACTGTTCCTCTCATATCATACTACTGTTGGACATTGCCTAAATCTGCCTTTTTACCTCTGTGTATGGACCCTGACATGTCACTTTGGCTTTCCATTTCACAGATCTGGGTCACACTTTCTGCCTTCTGCTATGTTTACTGATGCCCAAAAACTGTCGAACATTGGTATGTGAACATGAACATTGACATTGCTATATTTCTGAGAGGATGCAATTACACATTTGTGAAAATACAGACTGACTCCAGATTGATTTGTGATTCAAGGGTGTCTATTTCTGTGGTAATAAGTGGAGGGGCTGTGCAATGGGCTGAGGTGATGGTGGAGGAATGTCCATGGTAGAGGCCAGTCTCTTGGTATCACAGGTGCAGTGTCCAAGGGGGCATGGGAAGTGGAGTAAGGGCAGTTAAAAGTTGTCAGGGTGACAAAGTGGGACAAAAGGGTGACAATCAGGAGAGTGTTATTTCCTGGCGGGGGTCTTGGCAATGTTATCTGTCTTGTTCCTGGATCTCAGGGACCGTTTGTCGGCTAGTTCTCCTTCTGCAAGGGGTGGGGTGCTGGTGGCCTGTTGGTCCTGTGGCGGGACGTCCTGTCCACTAGCACAGGCGGAGGTGGAGGGATGAACAGTTCAGGCTAGTGTCAGGGTCCCATTTGTCTGCCACTGTCTCCCTCATGGTGTTGGCCATGTCTGCCAGCACCCCTGCAATGGTGACCAGGGTGGTGTTGATGGACTGCAAGTCCTCCCTGATCCTCAGGTAGTGTTCCTCCTGCAGCTGCTGGGTCTCCTGAAACTTGGCCAGTACTGTGCCCATGGTCTCCTGGGAATGATGGTATGCTCCCAGGATGTTGGAGAGTGTCTCATGAAGAGTGGGTTTCCTGTGCCTGTCCTCCCCCTGTCGCACAGCAGTCCTCCCAGTTTCTCTGTTATCCTGTTCCTCTGTCCCCTGAACCATGTGCCCACTGCCGCCGACCCCAGGTCCCTGATTGTCTTGGATTGGTGGGTTTGCCTGGGGTCCCTGTAGTGGTGGACACACTGCTGATTGACGTGTCCTAGTGACAGAGGGATGGGCCCGCTGGGTGGGTGCTGTGGTGGTGTTTCCTGAGGGGGGAGGTTCAGTGCTGGTTTGTGACTGTGGCAGGGGAACCGACTGTCCAGAGGTCCCTGATGGGACGGGCTGGTCATCCTGATCCAGGCGTGCAGAGCTGCTGTCATCACTGTGGGCCTCTTCTGTGGGGGGACTGGATATGTCTGGCACCTCCTGTCCGTTGACGATGGGTATGGGTCCTGTTGTGGTGTAAATGCATAGTTATTGTATCTGTGTGTGCCATCTTGTGCAATGGGTGAGTTACCCTCTACTCCTGTGCTTGCATTAATGTGTTTGCCCTTGTGTGATTAGTGATGTTGGGGTCTGGGTGGGTATCTGTACTGGACATGCTTCGAAATGGGGGTCCACACATGGGTGTTGCATGCAGGGCTTGGTATTGGGATGGGTGGGTTGTGATGGTGGGGCATATGCGAGGTGTTGGAGTGATGGGGGTGAGGGTGAGGGTGGGGATCTGTGATGGCATGCAGGTGGGGTGGGGGATGTAGTAGTAAAAATTTGACTTACCAGAGTCCAGTCCTCCTGCTACTCCTGCGAGGCCCTCAGGATGCATGATTGCCAAGACTTTCTCCTCCCATGTTGTTAGTTGTGGGGGAGGAGGTAGGGGTCCACCGCCAGTCCTCTGTACTGCTACCTGGTGTCTGGATACCACGGAACGCTCCTTCCCTATTAGGTCATTCCACCTCTTCCTGATATCATCCTGTGTTCTGGGGTGCTGTCCCACTGCGTTGACCCTGCCGAATATTCTCCGCCATAGCTCCATCTTCCTAGCAATGGAGGTCTGCTGCACCTGCGATCCGAAAAGCTGTGGCTCTACCCGGATGATTTCCTCCACCATGACCCTGAGCTCCTCCTCAGAAAACCTGGAGTGTCTTTGAGGTGCCATAATGTGGTGTGGGTGATGTGTGAGGTGCTGTTTGTTGTGCTGTGTGATGTGTTGTGTTGGTGTGTGTTCTTTGAGGTGCGTGGATGTTGTATGAGTGATGGTGTTGTGTGCCTGTGGATGCTGGTGTTGTGTTTGCTATTCTCTCTCTCTGCTTATTGAAAAAAGTTGTTGTAAGGGGTTGTGGGTAATGTGGGTGTGTGTTTTATAGTGGTGTGAGTGTGTGGGTGTGGTGTGTGTAAGTGTATCAGGTGTGTCTATTTTGATTTGTCCAATGTGGTTGTGTTTTGTAAGTGTGTGTATTTTGATCGCGGCGGTGTGCACCGCCAATGGATTACTGCGGTTGAAAGACCGCCGCGTTGATTAGTGGGTCATGATAATGTGGGCGTATTACTGTTAGCGTGACGGTGTAGGTTTTGCTATCGCCAGTTTATCACTGACCTTTGGTGTGGCGGACTTGTGTGGGTGTCTGTATTGTGGCGGATTATGAGATGTGGGTCGTAATACCTGTAGCGGATATCCGCTGCGGCCACGGTACGTTGTCAGCCTTCAGCACAACAGTAAGCGAGATTTACCGCCAGGGTTGTAATGAGGGCTGTAGTCTCTTTCCTTGCAAATGGTAAGAAAACGAAGTGGTCATCATGGTCGATGATGAGGGTAAGAGGATTATATCAAGAATGAATAAAGAGGGTAAAGATCTTTTTGTGTGTAACGTGGGTATACTGAATGGAGATAACCAAGATTTCTGGGCTAACCTTGCACAGAAAATTAATTCCATTCCTGATAATGTTCTAATCTACATGACTCCACTACCTTATGTCATGTGAGCTCATAACATAAACATCCTCACTTATGTTGACTACACACAACTGATACTGACCCTCCCGGAAAAAAAACACTCTACACCAGGGACATGTTCCCCACATACCTGATAGAAGTGGCTACCTGGATGAAATCCAGTTGCCTCAAACTGAACTCAGACAAGCCTGAAGTGGTAGTGTTTGGGAGAACGCCTCACCATGGGGCTCCACCTGGTGATCCACAGACCTTGGAGACACATCCACCCCTTGCTTGCAAGTGAGAAACCTCTGAATCATCCCAGACAACAAACTGGACGGGGCTGTCCAAGTCAAATCAGTGGTCATGGCCTGCTTCAACACACTAAGGATGCTGAAGAAAATCTCCAAGTGGCTACCAGACAACACCAGAAAGACAATCACCCAAGGCCACATCACTAGAAGACTAGACTATGGGAACACCCTATATGCACAATTGAATAATCAGCTCACAGGAAAACTGAAGACCAACCAAAATGCAGTAGCCAAATTAGTCCTCAGCCTCCTAGGCCGAGCCCACATCACATAAGCGTACACACTTTACACTCCTCACCCAAACCTACAGAAATCCCCACAACAATGGCCCGCCTTCCTAAACAGCCACATTTCCTTCCACCAACCTTCCAGACTCGCCAACCCAGTCTCTCATTAGCATACCCCACACATTCACAACAGCAGAAGAGTGGGCCCCTTCATTCTCATAACTGCACCCTGAAGCCTGGAAAGACCTCCCACAACACATCTGAGCCTCTTCCTCTCTTCTCGATTTTTGCAAGAAGCTGAAGACCTGTTTTTATAAGTAAGCCCCTCGGACTGGCCTCCAACCCTGCTATAGAGCACAAGGATACCCTCATGGGTCATAAGCATACTATAAAACACTAATAACATAACACAACATAACATAACATAATCTTGCTAAGAGGCAACTTCAATTTATCTATGAATTGTACTTTAGATAGACACTCTTCTTGAAAATACAGACCACTTATGTCCCACAAATGTATGAAAAGTTTTTCTTTTGAAATATAATCTAAAAGAGGGCGTGGGACCTCGGCCTCAGGCAACTCGTTACAACGTCCACACACTCAGCTGACCAGCCACACACTCGACGCCATCTTCTCCACCAGCAGCCACGTCACTTTCACCCACACCACCGAACTCCACTGGACCGACCACTGCTGCGTCCATTTCTCCTTCCAGAAACCCACCGCCCATCACCAACAGCATCGGACCCTACACCGCAAGTGGAACAAGATCTCCAAGGACCAACTGATCTCCACCCTCGCCCAAACCCCGCCACCCAACACCATTGACTCCAACACCGCCGCCCTCAACCTCAAGCAATGGCTCGACGACTGCGCTAACACCCTCGCTCCACTTAGGAAAACCGCCAACACCAGCACCAGCAAGAAAGCTCCCCAGTTCACAGCAGACCTTCAGGCCACCAAGCGGGAGTGCTGAAAAGCCGAGAAGATCTGGCGCCAAGAACAAACAAAAAGCAACCACGCCACCCTCAAATCCCCCATCCGCAAACATCACCAGCTCATCCGGACCACCAAAAGATCTCTCTACAAAGAATGAATTGACAACAACGCACACAACAGCAAGGAGTTCTTCAGCATCATTAAGGAACTCACCAACCCCAAGTCCTGCTCTACCGACCCTCCACACTCGCAAGATCCCTGCGACTCCCTCGCCACCTTTTTTCATCGCGAGATCGCAGACATCCATGGCATCTTCACATCACCTCCCCACACTACCACCACCGCCAACACCGACCCCAACACACCCATCCACACCAACATCCTGAGTGCATGGACCCACACCAACGACGAGGAAACCACCAAGACTATGAGCACCATCAACTCCGGTTCCCCCACCAACCCCTGCCCTCACCACAACTTCAATAAAGCCAGCCAAATCATCGCTCCCCATCTCCGGACCATCATCAACAGCTCCTTGGAGACCACCATCTTCCTGGAGAGCTGGAAACACGCCGAAGTCAATGCCCTGCTCAAAAAGCCCAAAGTCAACCCCAAAGACCTCAAAAACTACTGACCGATCTCCCTACTCCCCTTTCCTGCGAAGGCCATCAAGAAGATAGTCAACAGTCAACTATCTTGCTTCCTAGAGGACAACAGCCTGCTCGACATCTCCCAGTCCAGCTTCCGCAAGACCCACAGCACTGAGACCGCCCTTCTTGCTGCCACCGACGACATCAGGAGCAGGCTCGACATGGGGGAAACCATTGCTCTCATCCTCCTCGACCTCTCTGTGGCCTTCAACACTGTCTGTCACCACACACTTCGCACACGCCTCCACGGTGCTGGAATCCACCACAAAGCCCTGGACTGGCTCACATCCTTTCTCTCTGGCAGAACCCAAAGTCCGCCTCCCCCAGTTCCTGTCAAAAGCCACCAAGACCATCTGCGGAGTCCCCCAGAGATCCTCACTCAGCCCCACCCTCTTCAATGTCTACATGGCACTGCACGCAAACATCGTCCAATCCCATGGCCTTAACATCATCTCCTACGCGGATGACCCTCAGCTGATCCTCTCTCTCACGAAGGACCCCGCAACCGCCAAGACCAACCTCCACACCAGACTTAGGGGGTCATTCTGACCCTGGCGGCCGGTGGCCGCCAGGGCCACCGACCACGGGAGACCGGCCAACAGGCTGGCGGTGCTCCCACGAGCATTCTGACCGCGGCGGTTCAGCCGCGGTCAGAAGCGGCAAGTCGGCGGGCTCCCGCCGACTTACCGCTGCTCGGGGGAATCCTTCATGGCGGCGGAGCGCGCTCCGCCTCCATGAGGATTCTGACAGCCCCTACCGCCATCCTGTTCATGGCGGGAAACCCGCCATGAACAGGATGGCAGTAGGGGGTGCCGCGGGGCCCCTGGGGGCCCCTGCCGTGCCCATGCCAATGGCATGGGCACGGCAGGGGCCCCCGTAAGAGGGCCCCGCAAAGTATTTCAGTGTCTGCCTTGCAGACACTGAAATACGCGACGGGTGCAACTGCACCCGTCGCACCCCTGCAACTACACCGGCTCAATTCTGAGCCGGCGTCCTCGTTGCAGGGGCATTTCCTCTGGGCCGGCGGGCGCTCTTTTGGAGAGCGCCCGCCGTCCCAGAGGAAATGTCTGAATGGCCGCCGCGGTCTTTTGACCGCGGTGCGGTCATTTGGCGGTGGTACTATGGCGGATGGCCTCCGCCGTCCGCCATAGTCAGAATCACCCCCTTAATGCCATCGCCAACTGGATGGAGGCAAGCCACCACAAACTGAACTCGGAGAAGACCGAGATCATCATCTTTGGCTCCAAAAATCAGCATGGGATGACTCCTGGTGGCCAGCCACTCTGGGAACGGCCCCAACGCCCTCCACCCACGCACGCAACCTCAGCTTCATACTGGACTCTTCGCTCACTATGATCCAGCAAGTCAACGCCATCTCATCCTCATGTTTCAACACCCTTCGCATGCTCCGCAAGACCTTCAGATGGATCCCCATTGAAATCAGAAGCCACCCTCGTCCACAGCAGACTGGGCCGCGGCAACACACTCTAAGCAGGAATAATGGCCAAGCTCCAGAGAAAACTTCAGCGCATTCAGAACACCTCTGCACGACTCAACCTCCCTCACCACAAACACATCTCAGCCCACCTCAGAGACCTCCACTGGCTCCCCATCAACAAAAGGATCATCTTCAAACTCCTAACCCATGCTCACAAAGCTCTCTACGACGCCGGACCTACCTACCTCAACGAGCGTCTCAACTTCCACACCCCAACACGTCAGCTAGGCTCCGCCAACCTCGCCTTCGTCACTGTCCCCTGCATCCACCGTACCACAGCTGGCGGCAGATCGTTCTCCTACCTGGCCGCAAAGACCTGGAACTCCCTCCCCATCAACCTACGTCTGACCCAGGACCTCCTGACCTTCAGGAAATGTCTCAAGACCTGGCTCTTCAAGCAGTAGCAACCCCCCCCCAGCACCTTGAGACTCTACCGGGTGAGTAGCGCGCTTAACAAATTACTGATTGATTGATTGATTGATTTACTACATCTATACAACCACATTATAGATAATTCTTACTAGCTATTCCTTCATACCAACATTCTCCCTACGTTTCTCTCCGCTTCTCCCCTTACCTTCCCCAGGATTACTATCCCCTGTTTAACTAGATGATACACCTTCATCCATGTAATAATCACTCTATATCTTCTCAAGCAAAATTGTTTTATTGGCCATTATACTCAGCATTCTATGTATATGTGGATAACTTGCAGGGCAACCTTGCTGACATTTGGATTTGTTATATGATGCTTATATATGGATGCTGTGTTATTCACCATGCTATTATTCATGCATGTGTATCCTGTGGTCTCCAGATTATTCAACTGTTTGTATTTTTTCCTATACCTAAAATGTTTCAGTAAACACGATTTGAACTAAAAAAAAAAGAAATATAATCTAAAAGGCACTTGGAGACTACAACCTTCTAACTCATTGGGATTTCCTTTTTCATCTTCCCACCAAGCTTATTCTAGAATAATTAACATTATGATCTCTGGTAATCATTTACAAATTATTAATGAAACAACAATTGAACCAAGACATATTTCAGATCATTCATGCACTTCATTATCACCATTGTTGGGTTACCCATCCAAAACACAGAACATATGGAGACTGAATGATGAATGCTTACAAAACCCAAACTATCATAACAAGATACATGATGAAATGTCCTTAATGATGGCTTTAATCATGAGATTTCTCTCATCAGATTGGAATCGTTAGAAGTGACAATCAGTGGTATATTGTTTGGTAGAAGATATCATATGAATAAAGAAGCAAATTACCCATTAAATACCCGAGAAAACGAATCAAATTCTTAGAAATTGAACATAGACAGTCCAAAAATAAAAACTTTTTTCAAAATACTAAATAATAAAAAATATGAATTTAATAAATTCCTGAGTTCAAGGGCAGGTATTTGGATTAATAAACAAAAAGTCTCAAACTGAAGAAGGCAAATTCTTCTGGAAAATGCTTGAAATGTGAGCAAAATGATAATTTTATTTCCTCCATTGGAGATAATACGGGTATTACCCACTTAAAATTTGATCAGTTTCAGAAATCCTTAAAGGATTCTATACTGGATTATATGATATCTTATCTAAAACGTTTTTAGCCATTTTTGTGAATTGTTTGACAAATTAGACCTCCTTTCGCTTTCCAATGTAGGAAATGAAAGACTTAAAGCACCAATGACTAGAAGAAGTTGTAAAAGTCATTAACATTACTCTTAAAAGGAAGAGGACCAAATCCAAAAATAATGAAAGCCCCTGGACCAGATACATGGCCACATTTTACAAATAACTCTGGTCCATTTCACAGAGTCCTTTAATATTGTCTAGTAACAACACCAAACTATTATCTAAGATAGATTTTGATTCCCATTTAGCCTGGGTTAATTTTGTTATTTTTGTACTCTGAGAAACAAAAAAGCATAAGTCTTTGCAACAATGTGTTAGAGTTTTTCTAAATTGTAAATGAAAACTATAATAGAAGCATAATACAAGTGTTTGTTTTGATAATTGCAACCCTGAGTTATATGAAACCATAAAATTCAAGTATTGCCAATTTATAAGTGTTTTTAAATGTAGTAACTGAGATTTTGTCATTTTACTTGCCACATGATTTACTGTGAATATATCTCTAGAGGACCATTCATTCAAATTAATACCTTGATCATCTACTCTAAAGTTTTTGTTGCCTCAAAGTGAAGTTTGAGTTTTTAAGTTTAAATTCCAGCTTGGAGTCTATGCATAGTATGGATTTTTTGAGCCTCTAAAAATTACATTTGGCAGAGGAAGTTTAGAATTAGAGGTAGTTGAAAAACAAGCTGAGACTGGATCGATTTTTCAACCTCTAGCTATATTGGCTGATATGAGCTTGGTTGGGTTAGCCATCGGGATCCCTGCTTAAACAGAAATAATAATTGATCATCTTTAAAGTTAGCTAACTTAATACCTCCATGATGCTTATGAAGTGTTAGATTTTTTTAAAAACAGACCTTGTTTCTCTTACCCTTCCAAATAAAGTTATCTACCATAGCGTCAATTCTACAAAAAAATCATCCAATAGTTGTACCATAATCATACTTATTAAATAGTACATGATGAGAGTAATCATCATCGTAATATTCTACCCCACTGTGTTAGAAGCTTTGGGGATCAACCTTCTAGTAAATCAGAGACTTTCTTAAGACTATTATTATCAGTGTGTTTAATTGCCTCCCATAGATTAGCATTAAAATCAATAACTAGGTACTTCATAAAATTAGATTTCTGTGCCAAACCACATAAGCCCAATAATTCTTTGTTAGCTAATCTATCTAATGCAATGTGTTTGGGTTTATCTCTGTTTAAGTCATAGTCAAAGAAATATGAGAATGATTCTATAGTCTTGGTTAAGATTTAATATATTGTTCAGCGTTCACATTTAACATTGATGTTTTTAAATTTTATGCTGGAGATATCTTTATTTGTTCTGATCATGTATAGTAAGAATTCAATTACCAACAAAAATAAAGATGGGGATAATGGTTATCCTTGTCTGGTACCTTAGTTTAGATCAAAATGTTCAGAAAGAATGCCACTCAACCTAAACCTTGCTTTCTGGTTTGAATATAGAACCATTACCTTTTTTTATGAAATTGTTTGATATTTGAAATTTATGAAGGGCTGCTCAAAAAAAGGACAGTAAACATTATAAAAAGCCTTTTTGGCACCTATGGCTATAGTTTTTGTCATCTGAGCATTTTCAATTATCCTAGATAATAGTCTGGTGTTATTACTAGACCATTAATATTTGATAAAACCTACTTGGGTAGGGTGTTTAACATGTGGAAGTCATTTTCCAATCTAAATGCAAGGATTTTTGCATAAATATCTTGCACTCTTTTTAAATAAAGATATTGGCCTGTAATTCCTGGGCAAAGTCAATCTCTTCCCTCTTTTGATATAACAGCTATCACTGCTTCCGTTTGGGTTCTATTTATCTCACCTGTGGTAGAAAAAATAAAGGGCTCTCTAAAATGGACCAGGGTGATTTGTAAAATGTAGCCATGTATCTGGTCCAGAGGCTTTAATCATTTTTGGATTTGGTCCCCTTCGTTTTAAGAGTATGATAACATCCTATCTTGCCGAAACCAAATTCTAACTAGTAGACCAAACATTTTGTACACCTAACACTACACAAAAATGACACTTCCAGAAAGTTTGATATTTTGGGATTGTGATGTCAAGACTGGAGAGCACCCCACATTTTATTTCAGTGTTAGATACTGCAAAAATATTAAATTTATTTAAAATGTTTTTTAAACACACCTCACAACTGTTTCTCTTTTTTAATTACTGGACCTATGGTTTTATATAATAGTTGTAAGGATGAAGCGTATCTTTTAGCAGTGTTCTTCACATTAGTTAGTAAGGTTATTTTATGTAACTGGAATTTCTTTTTCAAAAGTGTCGCTCCACCCCTGCAAAGAATAGTTGTTTATTACAGAGGTGATAATAATTTTACTCTACAGCAATCCCCTAGGAAGCTCAGCATGACATCCAAATGGGAGAAGGTGGTGGATTTATCCTTAGAAAAACCACCATAAATATTTGTACAGTAAACAATATATAGCATCTGTATGTATCAAACTTTATTTGATGTATTTTTGAAACTATATTTTCTCTTTTAGTTCTATATTTTCTTTTCCTCTTTTCCGAGATATTTATTTAACAATGATTACACTTTAAATTACCTTGCTTCAAAAACATATATCTTTTGACAATAAAGCCCTCATTATGACATTGGCGGTAAGTGCCTCTTACCGCCATGCTGACTGCCGCCAACATACCGCGACCGCGGTGGTATACCGCTACGGGTATTATGACCCACACATAAAAATCTGCCACTATACAGACACACACAAGTCCGCCAGCCCAAAGGTCAGTGATAAAATGGTGGTACCAAAACCCACACTGTTACGCCAACAGAAAACCCCCACAGCATAATGACCCATGAATCACCACGGCGGACATTCAACCGCGGTAAACCATTGGCGGTACAGACCGCCCTGCTCAAAATACACACAACCTAACAATACAACACCACATTGGACAATTCAAACTACACACACCACACACACATACACACACCACACCCACACACCCACACCACTATAAAACACACACACACACACTACCCACAACTCTTTCCGAAAAAAAAAATTGACAACTGCGAGAGACACGCCAGGAGCACCCACTGAATCAGAGCCACGGAACACCATCACCCATCCACCATCCACGCACCTCACAGCACACACTCCAACACATCACCCCACACACCCTTACACACACCACACACACTACACCCATGGCACCACAAAGACACCCCAGGTTCTCAGAGGAGGAGCTAAGGGTCATGGTGGAGGAAAACATCCGGGTGGAGACACAGCTATTTGGATCACAGGTGCAGCAGATGTCCATTGCTAGGAAGATGGAGATATGGCGGAGAGTCATGGACAGGGTCAACGCCGTGGGACAGCACCCCAGAGCAAGGCATGACATCAGGAAGAGGTGGAACAACCTACGGGGGAAGGTGCGTTCTGTGGTTGTAAGACACCAGATAGCTGTACAGAGGACTGGCAGTGGACTCCCACCTCCTCACCCAAAACAACATGGGACGAGCAAGTCTTGGCAATACTGCATCCTGAGGGCCTGACAGAAGTAGCAGGAGGACTGGATTCTGGTAAGTCAAATCTTTATTATTTTCACCCCTACCTGCATGCCATCACAAACTCCTACCCCTACCTTCACCCCCATCACTCCACCACCTCACATAAACCCCACCATCACAACCCACCCATCCAAATACAAATCCCTGCATGTAACACCAATGCATGGACCCCCATCACCACAGCATGCACACTAGTGACAATCAGTTAGCCAACCAAATCACAACTCACACAAGCCAAAGTTGCCCTGGTACTAACTACAATAGAGGGAAACATACCCATGCACAAGATGTCACACCCAGAAACAATAACACTTCATTTACATCCCCACAGGACCCCCACACAACTTCACCGGAGAGGAGGTGCCAGCAACATCCAGTCCCCCCACAGAAGAAGCCCACAGTGATGACAGCAGCTCAGCATGCCTGGATCAGGATGACCAATCTGGCCCATCAGGGACCTCTGGACAGTCGGAGACCCAGCCACAGTCCCAAACCACCACAGAGCCTCCCCTCTCAGGAAACACCAGCACAGCACCCACCCAGCGGGTCCATCCCTCTGTCTCCAGGACACGTCATTAATCAGTGTGTCCAACACTACAGGGACCCCAGGCAACCCCACAAACACAGGACGATCAGGGACCTAGGGTCAGTGGCAGTGGGCACACGGTTCAGGGGACAGAAGCACAGGCCAACAGGGAAGCTGGGAGGACTGCTGTGCAACAGGGGGAGGACAGGCCAAGGGAACCGACTCTCCACGAGGCACTCACCAACATCCTGGGAGCATACCACCATTCCCAGGAGACCTTGGGTCAGATACTGGCCAAGCTGCAGGAGATCCAGCGGCTGCAGGAGGGACTTTCCCTGGGGATCAGAGAGGACCTGAGAGACATCCACACCACCCTGGTCACCATTGCAGGGGTGCTGGCAGACATGGCCAACACCCTGAGGGAGGCAGTAGCACAGTAACGCGCCCCTGTCACTAGCCTCACCGATGAACAGCCCTCCACCTCCGCTGACGATAGTGGACAGGAGGCCCCACCATTGGACCAACAGGCCACTAGCACCCCTTCCCCTGTAGAAGGAGAACCACCACGCAAAAGGTCCCTGCAATCCAGGCAGAAGCCAGAGAACATTGCTGAGTCCCCCACCAGGAAATGAGACTCCACTGAATGTCACCCTTGTGTCCCACTCTGTCACCCTGTCCACCTTGAACTGCCATTGCCTCACTCCCTATGCCCCCTTGGACAATGCATCTGTGATACCAATAGACTAGACTCTATCCTGGACATTCCTCCACCATCAACCCAGCCCATTGCAAAACCCCCTACACTTATTATCACAGAAATAAACTCCCTTGGAAGAAATACAAGTATGGAGTCTGTCAATTGATTGAAACATGTATTAGTTTAACAAGCTGTAAATATTGCAATTCAAATGTTATATATACATAGGTATGACCTGTAGTGGGCAGCAGTAAACACACCAGGAGCCAGAGTGGGGCACATATATCTGAAAATAGAGATGCCAAAGGGTACAGTAAGTGGCCATAGAAATAGGAACATCAGGCTGTCATGTACAATGTCCAACACAAAACTGCAATGGAAGGTGAATTTACAGTGTCTTACCTGTGTGTCACTGGAAGTACTGTTGAATTATAGTAGTTCTGTTGTCCACATCCTCTTCCTCTGCCTCCTCTTTGTCACTGTCCACAGGGTCCACCGCTGCCACATGACCATCTCCAGCCTCATCCTCCTGCAGAAAAGGCACCTGGTGTCTCAAGGCCAGGTTGTGCAACATGCAACGACGATCTGGCACTCCTTCTTGGGTGAGTAGTACAGGGATCCACCTGTCAGATGGAGAATCTGGCCTTCAGGAGGCAAAAGGTGCACTCAATGATCCTCCTTGTTCACCCATGTGCCTCATTGAAACGTTCCTCTGCCCTTGTCCTGGGATTCCTCACTGGGGTCAGTAGTCATGAGAGGTTGGGGTAACCAGAGTCACCTGTAAATATTGAGGGATACCTGTTAGCCAGGCACTAACCCTTAGGGCCAACCCCACACCCATATACCTACATCAACTGGGTGGGGACCATGGGCTCACCTATTAGCCACACCCTGTGTCTCTGGAGTTGAGACATCACATATGGGATGCTGCTATTCCTCAAGATAAAGGCATCATGCACGGAGCCAGTATACTTTGCATTGACATGGGAGATGTACTGGTCCACCAAACACGCCATCTGCACATTCAGAGAGTAAAAGCTCTTTCGATTTCCGAACACCTGTTCATTTCTCAAGGGTGGGACAAAGGCAATATGTGTACCATCAATAGCACCAATGATGATGGGGATATGTCCCATTGCATAGAAGTCAGCCTTTACTGTGGCTAAATCATCCACCTGGGGGAATACGATGTAGCTGCACATGTATTTCATCGGGGCAGACAACACTCTGGTCAGCACGTTTGAGAGCATAGGATGTGACATCCCTGATGCCATGGCCACTGTCACTTTGAAGGAACCACTTGCCATGAAATGGAGCACTGACAGGACCTGCACTAGAGGGGGGGGGTTACCTGTGGGGTGGCGGAAAGCTGAAATCAGGTCTGGCTCCAATTGGGCACACAGCTCATGGATTGTGGCCCTATCAAGTCTGTAGGTTAGAATAATGTGTCTGTCCTCCATTGTCACCAGGTCCACCAGGGGTCTGTACACAGGGGTATGTCTCCATCTGCTATTCATCCTCAGTGGTTAAACTCTAGGGTGAAAAACGGTGAGCAGATGGTCATATTCAAACATATACTCAGATTAATATGCCTTTCTTTTTTTACAGAAACAGTATGTGAACGTGTAGGTCCGTTGATGTGCCTATGTCTGCTGTGACGCAGTTAGGTGCCATGGCCTGTGCCCCCCGTAAATGGCAGCCGCCTGAGCTGTGAGGAGGGACAAGTGGAAATTAGGTAATTCCGCTGGTGTTGTGCGCCGTTGCGGGAGGCGGGCAACGACAGCCGTGCAACACATCATTGGTTATCATTGGGGCCTACGGGTCCCAGGAACCAATGGTGATGTACGCCGGCGGTGACGATACGCACTGCCGCAGATGTGACCGCCATTTTCTATCTGTTCACTCACTTGCCACCTGACCTTCAACAGGAGAGGACCTACACTGCAAGTGCTGCTGTGACCTGTGTCTGGAAGCAACCATGGCTCAAGTGTCTGGGAAAAGGGCCCCTGCCTTCACTTCCGAGGAGTTGGAGAGACTAGTGGATGGGGTCCTATCCCAGTACCCTTTAATTTATTGTCTTCCAGACAAACAGGTGAGTACACTGTGAGCGCGATGTGTGGGGCATGAATGTATGGAGTGCTGGGTGTGTAAGCCTTGTGTAGGGGAGGGCTGAGGGGTCCTGTGCATGTTCGGTGGGCAATGTCTGTGCGTGAGGGGATGGGAGGGATATGGTGGGCCATGAGTATAACAGTCCGGATGGTATGAATAATACCTTTTCTGCTGTATCTTTTTCTGCAGGTCCACGCCCATCAGAAAAAGGGTATTTGGCGTGCCATCGCCAAGGAGGTGCGGACCCTGGGGGTCATTGGCAGGCAGAGCACCCACTGTCGCAAACGGTGGGAGGACCTGTGCTGCTGGGCAAGGAAGACTGCGGAGGCTCAGCTGGGGCTGGCCTCCCAACGAGGAAGGGGTGCCCATCGTACCCTGATCCCCCTGATGTTCTGCATCCTGGCGGTGCCTATCCGGAGTTGGATAGGTGCTTGAAGGCATCACAGCAGCCACAAGGGGGTGAGTACAGATTCGGAATCATGATTTTGCGCTCGTTAAGGTGTTACCTGGGTGGGGATGTGGGTCTGTGGGTGCCCCTAGGCCAGGGCGAACATGGCAGGGTAGGTTCCATGATGGGCGAGCTCAGATGCACTCCAACCCCAACAACGCTAGTGAGCATCTACAACTGGGCAGGGTCCTGTGGGTTCCAGGTGTGCAGCTAATGGCGTTAGGCATTGTACCCATGGCCTTGTGACTAGAATTTTAACTGGTAGTGCATGGCCAAGTGCATAGGGCTTTTCCCTGTGAGTTGTGTATGCCAACGGTAGTGTTGTTGCTGGCATTGACCAAGTGTATCCTCTGTCTCTCCCCCCCTTTTTGTTTTGTCAACATGTCCTTGTGTGCATTAGCATCATCTGGCGGAGGAGCAGAGGCACCGGCAATGGAGGGAGCTGCATCCCACATGGGCCTGGAGGCCGAATCCACCGATAGTGAGGGCACCAGTGGGACGGAGGGTGAGGGGAACACCACGACAGAGACAGGAGGGGACATTTCTGACAGCGACACCTCCTCCGATGGAAGCTCACTGGTGGTGCCGGACACCTCTGTGCCCACCCCAACTACAGGTACAACCGCCACCCACGTACCAGCACCACCCTCCCAGCAGCCCCTCAGTGAGTTTCCTGTGCCCCCTCACCCAGGAGGGTGGGCATCTCCTTCGACCCAGGCACCTCAGGCCCTGCCCAAGTCAGCCCTGATGCCCTCAGTGAGGAGGCTATTGACCTCCTGAGATCCCTCTCTGTTGGGCAGTCAACCATACTGAATGCCATCCAGAGTTTAGCAGGGCATTTGCAACAAACAAATGAATACCTGGAGGGCTTACACTCTGGCGTGGCGGCCCAACAGAGAGCATTTCAGGCTTTGGCCAACTCACTGATGGTAGCCATTGTCCCTGTCTCTAGCCTCCCACCTCCAACTTCCTCTACCTAGTCCCATTCCCCTCAACCCCAGCCTATCCCAAGCACACCTTCAGACCTGCATGCACCCAAATAAACACACAGAAGTTGCTCAGGCAAACACAAGCACCACACTCCATCCCACAGGCAGTCACACAAGCACCATCCAGATGCAGGCACACCAACATCCAGTGCCTCCACTGTGTCCCCCTCCTCCTCGTCGTCCACCTCCCTTCCAGGCCCGTCTACACTCATAGCTGCATGCACTACATCCTCATCTACTACCTCCATCACCAGCACACCTATCACAACACACCCCTCACTGGCAGTCACCACCCCCACATCCTTGTGCACGTCCCCTGTGTCCTCTCCCACTGTGTCTGTGCCCCCTCCTACCAAACTACACAAACGCAAGCACTCAGACACCCAACAGCCATCCACCTCACAACAGCATCCAGCCCATGCACCTGCACCCAAACACACCAGGCTGACACCTCCTACCACCACTCCCTCTTCCTCCATTCCCAAACCTTCCCCCCTTCTTCCAGCCCCAGTGTCTGTGAAAAGCTTTTCCTCTCCACCCTTGACCTATTTCCTGCCCCTGCCCCTCCCCCCCCATCCTTCACTTCGGGCCAGGGTGGGCAGAATCCAGGCCAGCACCTCAGCCACCCAGTCCCTGGCCACTGTAGTTCCTGCAGCTACTGCAGGTGTGAGTGGCTCCAAGGAGGCACTCGTCAGCACAGCCAGTGTGCCTGCACCACCTGCCAAGGGCAAGAAGGGGCCGTCAGCTAGCAAGGGCAAGAAGGGGACACTAGCCAGCAAGACGAAGGAGGCACCACCAGCCAGCAAGGGGAAGGAGGCACCACCAGCCAGAAAGGGGAAGGAGGGAACACCAGCCATCAAGGGCAGGAAGGGAACACCAGCTGGCAGAAGCAAGGAGGCACCACCATCTGCCAAGGGCAATGTAAAGGAAACTGACGCTGCAGGCAGGATGGATCTTGTTTCTCGGGCTGGAGCAGCATCTGGGCAAACAACACCAGCCATGGCACTTCAGCCGTCTGAGGCTGCAGGGGAAGGGCTGGAGCCTCCCCCCACCACTACCAGCACCGCCACCTGTACCGCCAGCAGCACCACCGCCAGCAGCAGCAGCCCCAGTGGGCAGCCGTCCGAGGCTGCCGGGGAAGGGCTGGAGCCTCCCCCCACCACTGACAGCACCGCCACCTGCACTGTCGGCAGCACCGCCAACTGCACTGCCAGAAGTACCGCCACCTGCACCGCCAGCAGCACCACTGCCAGCAGCAGCAGCCCCAGTGGGCAGCCATCCGAGGCTGCAGGGAAAGGGCTGGAGTCCCCCCCCACCACTGCCAGCACCGCCACCTGCACCGCAGGCAGCACCGCCACCTGCACCGTGGGCAGCACAGCCACCTGCACCGCCAGCAGCACCACTGCCAGCAGCAGCAGCCATCTGAGGCTGCAGGGGAAGGGCTGGAGCCCCCCCACCACTGACAGCACCACCACTTGCAGCTCAACTTCCATCCACTGAGCAGCCATCACCGCCGGCAAGCAGTGTGAAGTCATGCCTACATGGGCTGTAGTGCGTCCTGGCCCCTGCAACACCTGAAGGTGTGACACGCAGGTTAGAGACTGTGACCTTGCACCATACAGGATCAGCATAACAGGGCACAAGGCCCCCTCCAGAACCAGTGGAAGAAGGCATCCACTCACCCTATCCTTGGCAGGATGAAGCACACTGGTCACAAAGCCCCCTTCAGAACCAGTAGAAGAAGGCATCCACTCACCCTATCCTTAGCAGGATGAAGCACACTGGGCACAAAGCCCCCTCCAGAACCAGTGGAAGAAGGCATCCACTCACCCTATCCTTGGCAGGAGGAAGCACACTGGGCACAAGGCCCCCCTCCAGAACCAGTGGAGAAGCCATCCACTTGAGAAACTGTGGCCTTGCACTCCCCAGGACCAAGCAGTGGGCAAACCACCCACTTGAGAGACTGTGGCTTTGCACTCCCTAGGACCAAGCGGTGGGCAAACCAGCCCACTTAAGAGACTATGGCTTTGCACTCCCCAGGGCCAAGCAGTGGGCAAACCACCCACTTGAGATACTATGGCCTTGCACTCCCCAGGACATTGCAGAGGGCATGTAGCCCCCTCGAGGAGCGGTGGCGTTGTACCATCTTCCGGCTGAGGTGCCCCCCCATTCCCTGTCCCCCTGAAGTGCCTGTGTGTTTTCGACCTGATGCCCCTGCAGTGTTCTCTCCGTATTGAGGCAGGAGTCAAGTGTGTCCTTGTCCTATGTGTTATGGCCCTGTGGGCAAAGGATATTTTGGAGTGGGCATTGTCCCTCCATCTGTATATATTGCACATACTGTTTATTGCTTTAAGGACGTATTTATCTAAATTTGTAATATTACACTGACTTTAATCAATTCCTTTTGTCCTTGCGTTATTCCTGATGGTTACGGGGTGTATAAGTGATGTTGTTGCATCTGTTTGTGTGTATGGTGCTACGTGTGTGTGGCACTCTCTTTCTCCTCCCCCCTTCCCTCATGTGCAAGGTGCAGTACTCACCGTGGTCATCTTTGCCGCTGTTCATGTTCCTGGTATAGGAGGAGGTAGACCAGCATTGGAAATATGTACAGTTCGGACTCCATGGCCTCGTGGTTCTTCCTTGTGTGTCGAGCGGTGAGTCGTTTCCCTTCTGTGTACTGTTTCTGCTGTGCTTTTGATGGCGTTCGTATCGCCCCCGAAAAGGTGGCGGATTGTTGTGTCATAATAGTGTGGGCGGTACATTGTCTTCCGCCAGGCTGTTGGCGGTCACCGCTGTGGTGTTTGTTGCTACCGCAGTGGCGGTCGGAGTGTTAAAGTGGCTGTATGTGTTGGCGGTTTCCACTTTGGTCATAATTCCATTTTTCTTACCGCCGGCCAGTTGGCGGTATTACTGCCGCTTTATCACCGACCGCCAGGGTTGTAATGAGGGCCTAAGTCTTTTACTTTTGTGATTTATTTAGGCAACAACCCACATCTAAATACATTTGTAGCCTTTATTTCTATAGTATGATTGATGTATGTAAGTCTGTTTTTGACCAAATAATTTAATTCTTTGAAATAAAATAAAAAATTCACAAGAGGCTTGTGAGGCCCAGAACTCTTTCTACCTTCCCTGCACTGTTTAAACAGTAACAACAAGGTGGCAACTCTTGGTTGACTGCAAGACAGATGCTGAGGTGCTTTTTGGGTACAGGAAATCTGTTGACAGGACAGGGAAGATAACTAGAAAGGTGCACAAGGGAGTAGCATAGCTCTGAGCAGAGCAGAAGCATCCTGTGGCAAACTACTATGCACTAACTTTGCTCTTCTGATAAAGGTTTAAACCATATGAAATATAGGATTTGAGTTCCATGTTTTAAGTACAACTCATCCACAACAATCCGTGTTATGTTTTTACAAATAAGTTTGGAGCTGTTTGACAATCAACAGCAAAAATGGCAGAGTCTTGGTCCATCCAGCTCAGGATCTTTTTATGCAAATTGATGAACACAATGTGGCACTTCTGTAAACGATTGCACTTAAGCAAGGCATAAGATGCACAAAGCAGGTGTGTCTTTTTTTCTGAATTTTGCTTGTGATCTGAACAACAGTTATTTGCATTTATTACATTTCATATTATGTTGGATTGTCCACCAAGCTTAAAAGTGCTGAAAAGGGATAGCTACAATAAACAAGCATGAATATCCACCAGCAGCATTGGTGACTAGATGCCAATTTATGCTCATGCATTGGGAAAATCTGAACATTTGGGACCTGGGAAAAAATAATAAGTAAGCAAAAAAGTGTGTCAATTTAGAATAGCTTTTTGAGGGATTCAAAAATGCTGTTAATTGTTGCAACAAATTCAATAAATGCAAAGGAAAACAAATATGTTTTGTACCTATGTATTATAAAACCAAATTGAAAATTACAAAAAGAAGCTTGTATCATTGTCTGGAAGTAACATCTTACAAAATAAGGGTGATAAGAGACATTATTTTGAAGATGGTGTAGTGTTCAAGTGAGTTACAAGTGTGCAAAAATTAATTTACAATGCATTTATAGCGAATGAGAGAAGCAAAATAAAACAAGCCACATTGTCTACTTGGTATAATTCAATTAGGGTGGAAATGACAGTTCAATTTTCACAGCATTTTAACACAGTTTAACTGGCAGAGGCAGACCCAAGAAATATGTTGTTGACAATGTTTGGACCCTGTTTGCAAATTTAAAGGAATCTTCATCAAATTGTCTGAACTAATTGAATGTAATAACCCTCTCAATGTCACTTTGAGAGTAAGTTGACGGTCTTCCTGGAACTAAAGACCAGATTTGTTTGGCGTACACACTTGCTGCAAGTGGTTGGTTATGCTCCACCTACATTGGATTCGCTTAAGATTCAGATCATGGTGGCAAATCTAGATATATTTCCATAGCATCTGAAAGTAGTGGTAAAGGCGGGCCAAAGATTGATATGGCTTAAAATTAAGGTATTTTTGAAAAGTTTAAAAAATATTTCATAAAGGCATCCCCCCATTTTTTATTTAGCAGAGTCCAACTTAAGCTATGCTACAACCTCTTACTGCGATTTTCCAAACTCTTTACACAGGGCCTGGTTTATGAACCAGTTTTACCATATATGGACTATGTGTCACAATTGCATTTTTTTACTTTTCGCATAATATGGAGAAGAACATTTTCTTCAGTGATTGACCCCCACCTGCAGCTTTGAAGTGTGGGTCTCTCTATAACCCACATCCAATTTTGGACTGCTATGAAATAGAGCAGTGCAGACAACAATAGCAGAGATAAATACATTTGGGTATTTCTTAGCCATCTGTGGACCAGTTGTGAAAGGAAAATGAAAAAGGGAAATCTATCCTATTAAAGACCTGATTTCACTAATGGAGCTCATTTCAATCAATGCTCTAAACAGTGACTTTGACCACAAATCTAATCTGTTTGAAGCTGTGGTTAGAATGGCAGATGAGAAGCCATAAAGATTGGTATGTGTAGTATAGTGTTATTTGTTTAAGAGCAGAATGTGGAACACAGACAGCAGATAGACTAGGAATGTTATCAATCAATCAATCAGTTGATTGTAGAGTGCTTTTTGTCATCCATGAGGGTATACAGGCACTGGCAGGTTCTAGTTGATTAGCG
The DNA here is from genome assembly GCF_031143425.1 of Pleurodeles waltl. Classification (NCBI taxonomy): domain Eukaryota; kingdom Metazoa; phylum Chordata; class Amphibia; order Caudata; family Salamandridae; genus Pleurodeles; species Pleurodeles waltl. The sequence goes on from NC_090447.1 coordinate 717,322,807, forward strand.
AATAGCCAGGTCTTCAGAGATTTTCAGAGCTCTGGAAGAGATTGGGCAGTCCGGAGGTGAAAGGGTAGCTTGTTCCATATCTTTGCTGCTAGGTAAGAGAAAGAGCGACCTCCACATCTGCTGTGTCGGATGTGGAGGGTGAGAGTTAGAGAAAGAGAAGCAGAGAGAAGGTGTCTGGTGGGCTGATGGAAGTACAGGTGTGGTTCAAGTAGGGGGGTCTGCAGTTGTGTAGGGCCTTGTATGCATGGGTCAGGAACTTGAACTGGCATCTTTTCTGTATAAGGAGCCAATGGGGTTCCCTGTGGTAGGACCAGTCTGGCTGTGGTGTTCTAAATGGTCTGTAGTCAACAGAGGGGGTGAGCTGTGATCCTTGCATAGAGAGCATTGCCGTAACCCAGTCGGCTGGAGATGAGGGCCTGAGTGATGGTGCGTATTGAGCCTTATGGTAGCCATTGGAATGTCTTACAACACATGTGGCAGATGAAGAAGCAGGAGGAGGAGATGGAATTGACTTGATTTGTCATGGTTAGCTTGTTGTCCAGAATGATGCTTAGTTTCCAAATGTGGTCAATTGGTTGGGATTAGGTCTGGATTTGGAGGGCAAACAGGATGTGTCCCATGGGAACTTTTATTTCCAAAGATGAGTTCCTCTGCCTTAGCCATGTTGAGCTTCAGGCAGTCATCTTTCATCCAGTTGGCAATGTCTGTCATGCAGTGATGGAAGATGGTCTTGGTGTTGGTAGTGTTTTCGGAGAGGGAGATGATGAGTTGTGTGTCATCATTGTAGGGTATGATGTTGAGTCTGTGGGTTTTGACTATGCTGGCCAGAGGTTTCATATAAGTGTTGAAGAGGGTGGGACTGAGCGAGGAACCTTGGGGTACTCCACAAATGGTTTACTTGTGTTCTGAAGTGAAGGGGGGAGGCAGACTTTTTGCGTTCTTCTATTGAGGAAAAAGGCAATCCATCTGAAAGTGGATCCTTAGATGTCTTTGTTGTGCAGCCTTGAGATGAGCATGTGGTGGGAAAAGATACTGAGAGGTTTACAAGGATCAGAGCCTCAGTCTCTTCTGGGTTGAGTAGGGGTCGGATTTCATTGGTAGCAGTGATGAGAGTGGTCTTGGTGCTGTGGTTGATGCAAAATCCGGATTGGGAAGAGTTGAGTAGGTGGTTCCATTCCAGATGTGAGGAGAGTTGTCGGTTGATGTTTTTTTCAAATACTTTGGTTGGGAGCAGGGAGACCTGTCAGTAGTTTTTGAGTTTACTGGGGTAGAAGTGGTTAGAAACTAGGATGTGTATGGTAGTGTGCAATGGATATTCTATGCTGTGGTGAAGGCCTATTTCATCAGGATGAAGCCACTACTGAGGTATTACTCCCAGCATTGAGTAAATACACACTGTGCTGTTTGGAATGCCTCAGGTTTGGGGGCTTGAGTTTGAATGCGCAAGAATGCTGGACATGTGAAGGGGAACTCACTTGTTGGAGAAATGAGGAGGATATCAGTTGCTTGGGAAGTACTGTGAAATTTTGAATGAGACGTTCTCCTGACAGCCATTTTGAAGGAGGGTAGAGTTTTGGACAGAACATAAGCAACAAAGGAAGATACCATTTGAAAGTCAGGGACTTGCTGAAAAATATTGTTTGAAGTGGATTTTGTATTCGGAATACTCAAAACAATATCTAGTGGATAATTGTAAATATAAATGTAAAATTTAGAAAATAAATAATATTAATGTTTGGCTTTCTTTAAAACATAAATGTTTTGAGAAAATTAGTCTTTGGAGTCTGCAGAAATAATGGAGGCTGAACAAATACATCTGGCTGAAGAACCAGAAAATGTTTCTTCTCTGATTTTTTGCAGACCTTTGATATGTCTGCTTAGCAAACTTTAACCCCAACATAGGAAAATTAGAGTTGCAGATTTGAACATTTTCTGAAAGCTATGTGCAAACATTTTTCGGATTAGCGAGCAAGAGACCTATTACTCAATCTGATAGGAGATGAAGTAGAGAATATGATTATTACAAAGGGTTTATAACATGTCTTTATGAGAAAGTTTACCAGCAAAGGAGTATAAATTTCGAAAGATACCATTTTAATACTGCCCATCAAACAGAAGACAGGTCTATTGACAGTTTTGTTGTAACGTTACACAAACTTATTACATTCTCTGAATTTGACAAGTTAAATAATGATGAAGCTATAAGGTTGATTGGAGGATTCAATTCAACAGAGTTTAGAAAAAACTACTAGAGAAAACATATGATTTACCAACTATTTTAAGGATGTCTCGCACAAAGGCACATACAAAGATTTAAGCAGTAGATATTGAACAGTAGCATTTGAAAATAATGGAACAACTTTGACAAATATCAACTAAATGTGAAAAAAGGAATGAAACAATGAGTAACCAAAGAGAAGAAAAATACTGTGCTAAAGATATGGTTTACAATTTCCTCACATAGCAAATTGTTCAATTTTGGGATAAACATGTTAGAAATGCAGAAGAATTATTCATTTTGTAGTTGTGTGTAAAGCCAAGTTGGAGATTATGTCAAAGAGAGATAATAAAGGATGGAAAAAACAGGATAAAAAAAGTAATGACAAGTACATAAGACAAATTGAAGATCATGAGACTGAGGGCCTCATTAGGAGTTTGGCATTCTCATCCCAGGACTGCCAAACTCGCGGGGAGGACACCATGGCGGTGGCATCCCTTCCTGCCCTATTGCAATGTTCTGGCGGGTCTGACCAGCAGGGATCATTGCAATAGAGCATTCCCAACAGTCAGACCGGCAGGAACAGTGCTATGAGATAGCACTGGGTTCCCTTAAATCAGCCAAGTGTTATCTTGTAGCATTAAGGGGGCGACCACCACCCTTGGAATGCGCACTATCGGCAAAGCAAAGCAGACAGTGCGCATTCCGAGGGTGCTGGGCAGAGGAGCCCCTGCTCCCCAGCTCACCCTCACTGCCAGCCTTTCCATGCCAGTCAAACCGCTATGGAAAGGCTGGTGGTGAGGGGAGTTGTAATGAGCCAGGTGGCACTAAGTTCAGCGCTGCATTAGCAGAGTACAATTCTGACTGCCGTCATGCCGCTGAGGACTATATTTAGAGCGGGGATGGCTCTGCCCACCAGGGTTGTAATTGGGTGATCAGACTGGCTGGAGTGTGGCGGTCCACCTGTCAATGCAAGTATGGTGATCCTTGCACCATCACACTCGTAATGAGGCCCTGTTACTGTACAAAAAGATAATTCAATGGAATAGTTATACACAATGCAGGAAACACCTAACATAAATTCTGAACAAATGTGTTTAATACAAGGGATCATATAAAGACAACAGCTAAAGTTGACATCCTTGTAGGTGGCAATAAAGTGCTATTTGTTTTGAATAGTGGAGCGACCCGACCTGCAACATAATATGTGCATCTGAATATGAGAAAATGGTTGACAAACCTACATTAAATCCATCTAAGTCAAATCAATAAGGGGGGGATTTTTATAGGACTGGCGCTCACGGAAAATTCACCATAAATCACTTGTGAACCACTATTCTAATATCACGGTGCTCCTGGAAGGACGGTCCTCCCAACTCCTCCACACTTCTCAAAGAGAAACAAACAAGATTCAAAATGAACCAAGGCACTCGTGTAAGTAACAAATACTAGTGTCCATATCTCATGTTGCATTCCATCTTCTTCATGTTATTCGAATTGACCCAAATTACGAATATTCAACAGTCAGCAGCTTGAATCCAATCTTCCGTTTCTTTTTATGGAATTGTTCCCAACATCATGATCAACAAACAACAGCCAACACGTGTTTCATCGTGCGAGAAGATACTCACAATGACTTCCTCAGGGCTGTGAAGGAATACAATTACCCATATTTACAAACATGAAAATCACAAAATCTGTCATTTGACAGATTATTATGGTTTATCCCATCACCATCACCCAAAAGGTGTTTTAAAGTACTTGTTTAGGGTGAATTCCAATCCTAAATTACAAAAAATCTTGATATCCAAGTGTGCCTCCAGTCGAATAACCGGTTATAATGATGGAACCTGAATTAGCCAGACAAAGACTAACATGGGAACAGGCATACTAACCCTGATCCACGATAGACCAAAAGAGCCAACATTCAGTATCCATGTCCATAAGAACTGTCCTTGGTAAACTCCAATCGATATTTCACAAGTATAAGGGACAAATCTTCCAGGGATTTCTTCTCCTCTCGAATAATCGAACATACGACTAAGTCACATCACGTATGTGTTGTAGGTTGAAGAACATATTACATTAGTATATAATAAGTGCCCATCCACAGGTATGTGGAGTAGCTGGACCTAGGGTATTACCATTACATGTGAAGAAAGGAAAGTCTTTATCCTCAATAATCATACAAGTCTTGAACATCAAAATTGTAGTATCTAAAAAAATTAAATGATTTGTGTATTATCGGTTAACAGGCGGCATCATGATAAAGTTACCGTGATAACCTCACAAACAGATAGAAATTATAAGTAAAACTAAAAATGGTAATTAGTATGTGAATAACAATTATTCTATATCATAATGAAAAATCATGATTATTCTCCCAGAAAGTATTACATTTAATGGTTTATGTTCAAACCTTCTTCCACCGCTCTTAGTTTCAAAATCCAAATGCATTCTCTCCTCCTAAGGAACAGTTCTCGGTTCCCCCCATGTGGATCTCTATGTACATTTTCCAAACCAAACAATTCAAAGCTTTTCACTAAGCCTTGTTTGGGGCATTGTCTCATATGTACTACAATGGGGTAACAAACATCATCCTGTCTCGGGGCCTGGTAATGTTCACTTATTCTTGTCATCAATGATCTAATCGTGCTCCCCATGTAGAAAAATCTGCATTTACAAACAATCATGTAGATCACAAAGTTACTATTACAAGTATTATTGGAGAGAATGTGGAATTCTTCGCCAATTTGGTTGCTAAACGTAGAGATGCCAGACCTTGCCCACTTGCACATCCCGCAATGACCACATTTGTAGAAACCTTTATTACGAATGGTGAGGCAATTTTCATTAGATTTATTACTGGGGTTGCTAGGGCATAAGGTGTTCTTCAGGGTATTGCCCCCCGATACGTGAATAATGGGGTACCAGAGATGCAGCCCTTTCAAATTTACATCTGCTGATAACACATGCCAATGTTTAATCATACATCTGCGTAACAGGGCAGAAGTCTGCGTATAGTTCACTATATAACGAATATTCTCACTATTATGCCTGGATTTGTGACTCAGAGTGTTACTTCTGGGAATTCTCATGATTCTATTACGGGCTCATCTCAGAATATGTGCCTGATAGCCGCGTTGTCTAAATCTATTGTCCATATCTTCAATACATTGTAAGAAATCAGTTTCTTTACTACAATTGCGTCTGGCACGCATCATTTCCCCATATGAAATGTACTCTATCTGATGTTGCGGATGAGCACTAGTAGCGTGTAGTATAGAGTTGCAAGCTGTACTTTTCCTGTATAGCCGACTTTCAATTTCCCCATTGTCAATAAACAACTCAACATCTAAAAATGGAATACTGGTGGTACTGTGTTCCCATGTGAATTTGATATTTAAGTTGTTGGAATTTAAATATTCACAGACTATTTAATTCCAGTATATCACCTGTCCAAATCATTAAACAGTCATTGATATACCTGCCCCAATAGAGAATATTAGTATTCCATGATTTCCCCTCCACTCTCCAAATTATTTTCTGTTCAAAATAACCCATGAATAGGTTAGCATATGCTGGAGAAAACCTGGATCCCATGGCGACCCCCTGTTTCTGTTGGTACCAATCAGTTTTAAATAGAAATAAATTATTCTGTAAAATGATCTCAGTCATGTGCAGCAGCATGTTAGTATGTTCATATAAACTAGCTGATCTATTATTTAGAAAATATATAAGTGCCAAGACTCCCAAATTATGTTTGATGCTGGTGTAAAGAGATGTCAGGTCGAAAGTGACCAAAGTTATTCCTGGTTCCCAAATAATATCAGCCAAAATACTCAAAATGTGCTTAGTGTCAAGATTGAATGAGGGAAGGATGAGAACATACGGTTGCAAAAAAATATCTACACACTCCGAAAGCCTCTCCGTGGGGCCTCTCATGCCTCAAACTATAGGCCTACCTGGTGGGAATTGTAAATTCTTATGTATCTTTGGTAGGGTGATAAACACGGATATCTGGGTCTAAAGATACGAAGATACAAGTATTCGTCCTCATCTAATAAGTGCTTATCCAAGCATTGTCTTAAAAAATTGTTGATGTTATTAGTTAGTGCTGGTATAGGGTCTGATGTGATCTTTTCATAACACACTTGATCTGCCAGTTGGCTATAGATTTCCTGTTCATAATTACAATGTTATGAACACTCATTCATTACGGTATGGAGACTCAAACTTGATGGGATTACGCTTTATAGTTTAATTTGGTGTTAATTTAGGGTTTTGGGTTTCCTGGTTTTTAGTTACATTTACCTTTTGCTTTTTTGCTGTCTTGGTGTCCTTTCCAATTCACAAGTACGCTTTGGCAGGTTGTCACTCAGGGGATTTCCCTCTTCTTTGTTGGGAAATACTGGCGTTAAGTCACATTACACATCAAATAGTATGTTTGTTTCCACTCACGTTTCGTTGTTTAAAATGCAAGATTTTTCATAATTTAGGATTGGAATTCAACCTAAACAAGTACTGTGAAACACCTTTTGGGTGATAGTGATGGGATAAACCATAATAATCTGTCAAATGACATATTTTGTGATTTTCATGTTTGTAAATATGGGTAATTGTATTCCTTCACAGCCCTGAGGAAGTAATTGCGAGTATCTTCTCGCACGACAAAACACGTGTTGGCTGTTGTTTGTTGATCATGATGTTGGAAACAATTCCATAAAAATAAACAGAAGATTGGATTCAAGCTGCTGACTGTTGAATATTCGTAATTTGGGACAATCCGAATAACATGAAGAAGATGAAATGCAACATGAGACATGGACACTAATATTTGTTACTTACACGAGTGCCTTGGTTAATTTTGGACATTAAATCCATCTAATGTGAACATTTTGCAATGGGGACTCAAACATCCTGTCATTATTAAAGAAAAGTTCACAGAAACTGTTACATATTGGAACATGGCAAGTGAAGAGGAAATTCATGTTCTAAAAGAGGAAGTTCTGGGTCTTTGTTTGTTAAGTAATGTTAGTGGTCACTTCATGGGTTTGATTGCAATGACATTTCTTATCTCAGTTCAATGTCAAATTCTATGGAAGTAGCCAGGTCCATTCCAAAATCTAAGCAAGCTTAAAGGAAAAGTGATTACTTTGCATACAAGTTAATTTGTTAAACCAGTAGCACAATTGCACAGGAGAGTTACAGTACGTCTACAAAATAAAGTGGAGGAAGAAAGATTTTCTCTGTTAAAACAAGATATAAATGAGCTAGCAACTGGCCCAACACCGTCAGTTTCTTGAATAGTTGTGGTTCGAAAGAAAAACACCACCAGATCAGAATATACGTAGATATGGGAATTTCCAACACAGCAACTAAAAGAAAAAGACATCCAGGACCAAATTTGGATGACAATGATAAGCAGCCTCAGTGGTGCTGGGCATTTTTGAGGCTAGACTTATGCAAAGGCAATCATCAGCTGGAGACTGATGAACAGTTTAGATATTTAACAACATTCTCTACCCATTTAGGATTGATTAGATATAAAAGGTAGAATTCAGAATATGTTCAGCTGCTGAAATATTTCAGGAAACAATAAAATATGTCATCAGACCAATGAAAAATTGCATGAATTGTAGCAATGATATTCTAATTTTTGGAAATACTCAAGAGGAACATGATCACGCTTTCATGAAAATATGTGAATGTCTATGTGATGCTGGTCTCACTTTAAATGCTGAGAAATGCGAGGTAGATAAACCCGAATTAACGTTCTGTGGTCATTATTTGCAAAAGATAGAATGTGTCCAGATCAAGGAAAAGTTTCTTCTTCAGTCAACATGTTACATACAAAGGATTTATCAGAGTTACATTAATTTCTTTGTAAGGCCAGTTGCTGTTCACAATATATCATCGACTTTGCAACTATAAGTGCTCCTTTACGTTAACTAACAAAAAAAGAAAACACATTTTAATGGGATGACTAATGTAAGATGTCGCCCCTGGAAAATAAAAAAAAGACATTTTGTCTGCTACACATCTGTCATATTTTGATCAAAAAATGTGTACAGAACTGATAGTGGATGCAAGTCTGTTAAGAGTGGGAGCAATATTTGTACATCATGGACCGGGAAGATAAAGTATTCACTATGTAATATTTCATGCCAGTAGAAGTTTGTCTGAAATTGTGAAAAAATATTTGCAGCCATAAAAATAATGTTTGGCAGTTGTTTGGCTATGCGAGCATTAGCATACTTTTCTATTTGTGAATGCATTTCCAGTTATTACTGGTCACCAGGCCTTATTGACAAATTATGGTGATCCAAATGCAAAAATGTCACCATGCATGGAAAGATGAGGCATGAGACTAATGGATTATAATTTCAACATTGTACATAAACCAGGTAAAGATGTAAAGACTGCAGACTATTTACCTAGACATCCCATCTTAGCACATGAAAAGTTAGCATCATTAGCAGAAGAATACATTTGGCTCCTATTTAAGACTGTAACTCCTGAGAGAATTACGTGAATGGAGTTCAAAGATGTTATAATCGCAGACCAAACAATATAAAAAGTCAAGAAATTAATCAATACAAACAGATGGAGACACATGGAAAGTATGTTGTGGTACCTTCAGGAGTTGATAAGAAAATGTTGTTGGCTTTTAAAAATGTACATGATGAACTGGTAGTTGCTTTATCTAGCATTGTTTTAAGAGGAACCCGAGTGTAAATATCCTGTGCAATTCAAAGATGTGTGATTGAAATTTCTCACAAAAATCACAGGGGAATCACTGCAATAAAGAACTTTTACATGACAAGGTATGGTTTCCTGGCGTTGATGCTTGTGTTGAAGAAATTATTCAAACTTGTCATTTGTGCCAGTGCACTGAGAAAAAAGCGTTCACAGAAGCACTCAGAATGTCACAGTTGCCTGAGGTAGTTTGGAAAACACTAGCAGCAGACTTCCATAGGTCCATGGATTTAGGGCATTATCTATTTGTCATTATGGAGGAATATTCAAGATTCCCAGTAGTGAAGCAAGTGGCATCAACTTCATCATCTTCTGTGTTGCCGGTACTAGATGGGAAATGTTCAACTTGGGGATTTCTGTTGAATTAAAAACTGACAATGGACCACGGTTTAATGGTGAAGAGTTTAAAAGATTTCTAAACTATATGGGAGCGATTAATGGGAAAATAACCATTCATCAGCCACAATACAATTGAATGGTTAAGAGATGTATAAGTACTTGAAAAAGCAGTTCAGTGAGCAAAGCTAAATCAAGTGTTATATAAAGTCAAGAGAGACTACAGGAGTACTATTCCTGGAATACAATTGTCTGCAAAGTCTCCATAATGTCATGTAGAAGTTCTCAATTAGGACATGCTAGCAAAGGAAAGAATGAAAAGATGTAGAAAAAACAAGGCATCTCAAAGTTCAAGACTACCACCCAGGTGATTTAGTGCTAGTTAAGCAACCACAAACAAGGAAATCTAAAAGCTATTTTGATCCAAATCCTTTGACTGTGACACGAATAAAGGGATCAATAATTTCTGCACAGAATAAAGACAAAAGTGTGACCAGAAGTATCTCACATTTCAAAAATGTTAAGTAATCAATAAAGGGATCAATCATTTCTGCACAGAATAAAGAGAAAAGTGTGACCAGAATTGTCTCACATTTAAAAAATGTTAAGTAATCAATAACAGATGAACATCATGGTGGAGGAGGAAGACGCTGTGAAATCGATACTTGTTTAAATGACCTAGCTTTAGATACTGAAATTTCATTTATTACTCAAACTACAAATGAGACTGTAAGAAATTGAGTTTCTGGTAGACTAATATGTGAGCCCTCTGCAGCCAGCAACCAAAATCTTTGCCAAGGTAAGGCACAAGCAACCCCAAATTAACCTGTGCTCAGTTTCCTGATAGCTTGATACATAGCAGTCAGCTTTAACTTAGAAGTAATGTGTAAAGTATTTGTGCAACACTTCAAACAGTAACACAGTGACAATGCACCACAAAAAGAATCCACAACAACGTTAGAAAACATAGAGTAGAATTTAATAAATGAAACAAGACCAAAGTGAAGAACATGCAATCAGTAGAACCTGAAAGCATAAAACGTCAACCCTGGGATATCTGTTCACAATGGACTGAGCCAAAGTCAAAATTTCAGGCTGAAGCTCAAGCTTTTGCTAAGAGTCCCATTCACATTGAAGAAGCTCGCTTTTTTCAGAATTGCAATTTAAAATCCGACTTCACCATAAATTAGGATTTGAAATTGTAATTCCAGACACACCAAACTTGAAGGAGTCTTCTCTTCCCATTTGGAAATTACACTTATAAAATGTAATAAGGCAACGCCAATGTTATCCTAAGGGAGAGATAGGCCTGGCAGTAGTGCTCAACTAATTTAAGAGTTTTTCACTACCACGACATGTAAAACTTAAAAGTGCATGTCCCACTTTTTAAATACATTGCACTGTGCCCTTTGGGAAGACCAAGGCCTACACCAGGGGTGACATAAATTGTATTAAAAAGGAAGGTTTGGGGCTGGCAAAAGGTTTATTTTGCGTGGTTGAAATGGCAATTGAATCTGCACTGACAGGCTCTGCAATAGCAGTGGACTGGAGTACATTTTCTTCTAAACAGAGACCACAAGGTCTCATTAAACCTGTCTTGATCAGGGATAATGTGGAGTTGTTTGTTTCGTCTCCATCTCTGGGCTGTTGCATGTGTGGGGGTGCCTTTCCTTATCCAAAACAAATATGGCTGCGTCCACTGAGGGACAGGGACTGTGGGGTAACAATGCTCTGAATGGGTGTTAAAAGCTTTCTTTTTTGAACTTGTGTCTCTCTGCTGGTGTCTTTCTACTCCATGTGTTCTCCTTGGGCCACTGAGGTACTGCTAGCTTAAATTGATACTTACTGCGACCCTTATACAAAATTAGTTCATTTTTTTAACATGTTATGGGTGTAGTAATATAGGAGAATATAACATTATTTTGCACTCTTTCAGTTTTCTTGTATTGAATATGAGCATCAACAAAATAAAAAAGAGCATTTCCCACCCCTCTGGATTTTTTTCTGGGATGGCGGGTTCTCGTGGCTGAATGTTATGAGCGCTGTCTGTAGCTCTTGTCTACACCTAGAGCTGAACATCGTATACTGAATGGTCTTGTGCACCAGAGGTCCAGTGGCCAAAGAAAATGCTTATGTCTAAAACCAGCTGCAACTAGTGGCTTTTGGTAGAGGGGAACATTTTACTACAGCATGCAACCAGACTGCAGTGCAAATAACATGTATATGGTAACAAGACCCATGACATGCATGGGTTGATCTTGGGGTTGCATAACACTAAGATCCTTTGTTTGATGCACAAAATACATATGGATGTGTTGACTATATAATTTACAAGATATCCATGTTTTGTTTACTCTACTAACCTATTGAAGGGTAGGGCATGTGTTTCTTTAGTATATTTTATATGCATGTGATTTGTCTTTATATTAACTTTATAAAGCTTGTGTGAGGTATAAGATGTGGTTCGGGTTGCACGTCGTCAGCTGTGGTGATTGTTACTTTGGTTTGGTGGTGGATTACACAGGCGTAGCTTCCATTGGTGTAGCAAGTGCAGAGGCACCAGGGCCCAGAGGCCTGAGGGGCCTACTGTACCATGATTATTGCTGTATTTCACAGTTTAACCAGTAGGCTTGGCACCGGTTGTGTTCCTTGGAGTAGGGCTCGTACACACTGAATGAAAATAGTTTGGCTAGTGTTGTGAACAATGTCGTGGTTATCTGAGATGTAGCTGTGAAGTAATATGAATGTCAGTCTAGTTCTTAGTGTCCGTGTAATGGGTGTAAAAGTTCTATGGCCATATTCTTTTCACGTTGTTGTAACGCAGGGTGTGGGTGCAGCATTTCTGTTTGCAGAGTGGTACACTTTGTACACTCTGTTTTTAGAAAAGTGCTGTGTTTAGTTGTAGTTTTGTGTTCTTGGTCTTTTGTTTTATCATAAGGGCACTGCATATTATGTATTTTGTATTCAATGTGCTCAGCATAATTGATATGTTCCCATGGAATGCGAAATTATAATTTGGGTACAAACACACTGGATATGTATGTTATTGTTATGCCGCGACGCTCCCCGCGGCCGCGGGCTCCGGTTACCGCGGCGCGGCACGTTTATTCTGCCGTGGCCGGCGCCCGGGTCGCGGGGGTTGCCGCGGCCCGGGCGGGAGCCATGGAGGCTCCAGGGAGCCGGTCTAGGGGTCGCGGCACTCGCCGCTTGCCCTATTTCAAGTTCTGCCGTAAGGGCAGAAGCGGCAGAGCCTGAGACCCCGAGGGGGTTCAGGCATGGCCGCATCAGCGCAGGTTGCGCTTAACATTTATTTTCCTTGAATGTCATTTACCTGCCAATCACTTACCGATGTTCCTGGATCAAACCGAACCCTTACACTTGGGGTACTTTATACTTGTCTCTCTTCTTCCCAGCATGCTGACCACTTCCTGTCTGCCCAGCATGCATTGTTAAACACACATACCTCATTCACTATTGTTGTCTTCTCCCCAATCCAAGATGGTGGTGTTCTACTTCCTGTTTCCTACTTCCTGTCCAGGGGTATATAAGGGGATTCCAACTGCTTGTCCATTGCGTTGCAACACTCCTTGGTGGTAGTCACGCTCCGATTGATCTCCTCCTGCGAATCCTGTCTGTTCCTGTCCTGCCTTGATTTCCAGTCTTCCTGATCCTCGGTCCTAACGCCCTGGTGTCCTCCTTTCATTTCAGGGAGTTCCTGTGGAGGTTTTTTACCCTACTGGGGTTTTTCCTCTGGGACTCCTTCTGGAGGGCACGGACTGTAGTGGTTTGCTCATACCAAACAGCACCGTGGCTACTGGAAGGGGTCGCCCCTACCTCGGCCAGAGCAGAACCTACCGGAACAAGGATCGTTCCCCTACGCCTCTCAGCTTCGACGGTAAGACCATTGAAAACTGTGACAGATTGCAACGCCAAAAATTCCAGTTGCAGTCCGGTACTATGGATAACCTAGGCAAACACGGAACCTACTAACCAGGACCTACTGGCGACGATACAACAACAGGCTCAAGAACTCCAGCAATTACGTACTGAGAATACTGTTTATCGACAAGCCTTTGCCTCCAGGACCACAGATGTCCCTGCAGTAGCCGCCTCTACACCTCGATTTTCCGGGGATCCCACCACATTAAAAGAATTCCTGGACGCCTTGACGGTGTACTTTGCCTTTCGCCCCTCGCAATTTGTACAAGATAAGACCAAGGTGGGGTATTTGATTAGTGCCTTATCAGGGCCAGCCTTGGCTTGGGCCACACCTCTAGTAACCAGAAATGATCCCTGTCTATCTAATTATTCCACCTTTATCACTACTTTTAAACAGATGTTTGAACGCCCTGGACTCGAGGCGTCAGCAGAAGAGGCTCTTTGCGAAGTCCAACAAGGGAGTCAAGATGTATTACAATACATCACCCGTTTCAGACAATTAGCAGCAGAAACAACCTGGGTGGAACGTATCTTGGTGACACTCTTCCGTAGAGGTCTCAGAGAGGACATCAAAGATGAACTAGTGCATTCTGCCAGAATAGAAAACCTCAAAGGATTGATGGACCAGGCACTAACGATAGAATATCGGTTGAATGAACAAAGAATGGAGAAAAAGAAGAGTCGTTTGCCTTCTCACTCAGTACCATCTCGCCCCTTCGCCCATCGTACCGAGGAAGTCCGTCCTGAATCCAAAGGGAATACCGAGGAAGAGCCCATGCAGATTGACACAGCTCGCGGACCTTTATCCGCCAGTGAAAGGGAACATAGACGAAGGAAGGGGCTTTGTCTATATTGTGGTGCAGCTGGTCACCTAATTCGCGCTTGCCCCATTCGTCCAACCAAGCCCTTGGGAAACGCCACCTCCCATCCTCAGTAAGAAGGGTGAGGACGGGATATCGTGATATACCTTCTATTTGCTCTTCCAGGGAGGAAGGAACTGCTCTTTTTCTCTTACCAGTTACCCTCCATTTAACTGATGGCCGGGAAGAAAGAACTTTGGCCTTATTGGACTGCGGAGCCAGTGGCCTCTATTTAGATGAAACCTGGGCCAAAGAACGACAGATAACACAAATACCCAAAGAAGTACCAGAACAGGTACATACCGTTGATGGGTCACTCTTGGCCTCTGGACCTGTACAATATACCACCCCTACCTTCTGTTTACAGTTTGGAAAACACCAGGAGATTCTCTCGTTTGACTTAATTTCATCACCACACCACGTCATGATCCTGGGGATTCCATGGCTTACACGGCACAATCCTTACATCAACTGGGAAACGAAAACCATTTCGTTATCCTCCCATTTTTTCAACACCACTGCTATCCGGCCGGGGATTATTGGTCCCCAAAAAGTCTCTCAACAGCACCTTCTCAGGTGGGAGGATCCATTAATGTCCTACAGGGAGTTCCCACACATTATCAGGACTATATTGATGTATTCCAGAAGCCAGAAAAGCCTGAATTGCCACCCCACAGAGAATACGACTGTGCCATTCCTTTAGAACCAGACACAGTAGTTCCTTTTGGGCGGATGTACTCTCTCACAGAACCAGAGAAACAAATTTTGAAGGAGTACCTAGATGAGAATCTACAAAGTGGGTTGATAACTCCCTCCTCTTCACCCGCCGGGGCTCCTCTTTTCTTTGTACCAAAGAAAACCAAAGATTTGCGTCCCTGTATTGATTTCAGAGGGTTAAACAGGATCACTATTAAAGACCGGTATCCGTTACCCCTCATAAAGGACATCTTAGAAGCAGTCAGAGGAGCCAAGAGGTTCACCAAGTTGGATCTCCGAGGAGCTAATCATCTACTAAGAATCAGAGAAGGTGATGAGTGGAAGACCGCCTTTAGAACACCTTTTGGTCACTACGAATATAGAGTAATGCCATTCGGACTCACTAATGCCTCGTCCATCTTTCAAAGATTCATGGATTCTATCTTTTCTGATCTTTTGCAACAAACAGTGGTGGTGTATCTTGACGATATCCTAATCTATTCGGTTCGTCCAGAGGAACATTCCAAGCACGTTCGCCAAGTCTTAGAGAGACTCCGACAACATCATTTGTTCTGTAAGCCTGAAAAATGCGAGTTTGATCAGATAGAAGTAAAATACCTGGGATACTGTATAAACCAGACCGGAGTTGCCATGGACTCAGACAAAGTACAGGCTATATTGAATTGGCCATCTCCTTCTTCCATCACGGAGACTCAATGTTTTCTGGGACTAGCCAACTTCTACCGACAGTTCATAGCAGACTTTGCCCAGAGAACCAGTTTCATTACTCAAACCCTCAAAAAGGAACATCTAAAGAAAGGTTTTTGTTGGACACCAGGCGCTGAGTGAGCCTTTCAGGACTTAAAGAAAGCCTTTATTCTAACCCCTATTCTTCGACACCCAGACACCAGCAAACAATTAATTGTTGTCACAGACGCCTCAGAAAGAGCCATTGGGGCTGCCTTGTTACAAAAACAAGACGATGATGACCTAGAACACCCTGTATTTTATCTATCACACATTCTATCTGATTCTGAGCGAAACTATTCCGTGCTAGAACGCGAATTACTCGCCTTAAAAGTCGCGTGTACCGAATGGAGACACTTTTTGATGGGATCAAAGGAACCCTTTGAAGCCCGGACCGATCACAGAAATCTACAGTGCTTAAGAAACTTTCAGTGCCAAAATAGCCGGCAGGCTCGATGGGCCTTCTTCTTCAGCCAATATGACTTCTATATCACCTACATCCCTGGTTCCCAGAACATCCTAGCGGATGCCCTGTCCCGACGTTACCCTGGGTGCGGTGATTCCGCGGTTCAAAACTTATTTGACAACAATAAAATCATAGGGGTAGCACAGACTTTTTTAGATCAAGTCAAGTCCGAATATGCCCGTCTACACGAAACAGAACTAAAAAAGTTACGTCCGCAGCTGCACACAGATCATGACTATTATTATCGTGATAAGGCCCTGTTTTTACCCACTAAAGCAGTGCAAATCGAAGCTTTACGCATGTGCCATGACTCCCCTATCGCAGGTCATCGAGGAATGAAAGCCACTCAAGATCTTTTGCTTCGCTCTTTCTGGTGGCCAACTCTCAAGGCTGACACTGAGGCATATGTGTTATCCTGTTCTACGTGTGCTCAAGCCAAGACACCCCGAACCAGACCTGTGGGGCTACTTCGCCCATTACCTGTTCCCCCAGGCCCATGGCATACCATATCCACCGATTTTATGTGCGCATTACCTTCCTCAATGGGAAACCACGTCATAATGGTAACTGTGGACTCCTTCACCAAGATGGCCCACTTCACGGCCTTGAGAAAGTTACCAACGGCAAAGGAGTTAAGTCAGATCTTTACTCAAGAAATCTTCAGGCTACATGGGTTACCCCAAGTTATTATATCGGACAGGGGTCCTCAATATATCTCCCGATTCTGGAATCAATTCTGCAAGACCTTGGGGATCCAGGTGGCCTTATCATCCGGGTTCCACCCTCAAACCAATGGACAAACGGAACGACTCAATCAGGGTCTCGAACAGTACTTACGTAGCTTCTGTAACGCTACACAAAGTAATTGGGCTCCCTACTTACCGCTTGCAGAATTCTCCTATAACAACTCTCTACACAGTGCCTCTAAGGTCTCTCCTTTCTATGGCTCTTACGGTTTCCATCCCAGGGCCTTCCCAACTCCCCTGAGAGACAACTCCAATCTTCCCGCCATCTCCTCCTACGTTCGACAGCTACGGGGTATACAACGAATTATCCATTCCAACCTTGTGTCCTCCAAGTCCCGCATGAAGAAGATAGCAGATAGGAGACGCTGTGCGGCTCCTCTATATCAGGTCCATGATAAGGTCTGGCTCTCCTCTAGATTCCTACCTCTCCGACTCACCCAAAACAAATTCAAACCCCGCTTTTATGGTCCCTTTCTAATTCTCAAAAAAATCAACCCAGTGTCTGTGCGTCTTCGCCTACCTCGGACATGGAAGATCCACCCGGTATTTCATGTCTCGCAATTGAAACCTTACCGTCCTGATCTTTTTCATAGGCAGTTGCCCTGTCCCCCTCCTCTGTTGGTTGACAATGTGCCTGAGTACGAAGTTCAGGAGGTCTGTGACTCTCGGTTTTTCCATGGGCGCCTCCAATACCTTATTCATTGGAAGGGATACCCTTTGAGTGAGTGTTCCTGGGAGGATGCCTCTTCAGTCCATGCTCCTCTTTTGCTCCGCCACTTTTTTCGGCTCTTCCCTCACAAACCCAGGGCCTCGGGGGGGGCATACTGTTATGCCGCGACGCTCCCCGCGGCCGCGGGCTCCGGTTACCGCGGCGCGGCACGTTTATTCTGCCGTGGCCGGCGCCTGGGTCACGGAGAGCGCCGCGGCCGACGCTCAGGTCGCGGGGGTTGCCGCGGCCCGGGCGGGAGCCATGGAGGCTCCAGGGAGCCGGTCTAGGGGTCACGGCACTCGCCGCTTGCCCTATTTCAAGTTCTGCCGTAAGGGCAGAAGCGGCAGAGCCTGAGACCCCGAGGACGTTCAGGCATGGCCGCATCAGCGCAGTTTGCGCTTAACATTTATTTTCCTTGCATGTCCTTTACCTGCCAATCACTTACCGATGTTCCTGGATCAAACCGAACCCTTACACTTGGGGTACTTTATACTTGTCTCTCTTCTTCCCAGCATGCTGACCACTTCCTGTCTGCCCAGCATGCATTGTTAAACACACATACCTCATTCACTATTGTTGTCTTCTCCCCAATCCAAGATGGTGGTGTTCTACTTCCTGTTTCCTACTTCCTGTCCAGGGGTATATAAGGGGATTCCAACTGCTTGTCCATTGCGTTGCAACACTCCTTGGTGGTAGTCACGCTCCGATTGATCTCCTCCTGCGAATCCTGTCTGTTCCTGTCCTGCCTTGTTTTCCAGTCTTCCTGATCCTCGGTCCTAACGCCCTGGTGTCCTCCTTTCATTTCAGGGAGTTCCTGTGGAGGTTTTTTACCCTATTGGGGTTTTTCCTCTGGGACTCCTTCTGGAGGGCACGGACTGTAGTGGTTTGCTCATACCAAACAGCACCGTGGCTACTGGAAGGGGTCGCCCCTACCTCGGCCAGAGCAGAACCTACCGGAACAAGGATCGTTCCCCTACGCCTCTCAGCTTCGACGGTAAGACCATTGAAAACCGTGACAGTTATAGGATCATAAGTATGTATGTGCAAGATTAAATTTGTATCAAAATAAATATTAAAAAATGATCAGTGAGTGGGACTGAGATAGGGTGACCAGATCTTGAGGAGCAAAAACCTGGACAGGTCAGACATAAAAGAAGGACTAAAGACTTTACTCTCACTTTTATATCTGGTCTGTCCTGTTTTGTTTGCATAGCTTTGTGAATGCACGCGTGCGCGCACACACACACACACACCCACACACACACTTACTTGACCTCACACCCTGCACCCCCAACCCGCCCGCACCCCTCTCTCTGCTCCCCACTCCGTCTCTCTGCTGGGAGCAGACAGGGGACTGTGTCGCCTGACAGTAACAGATAAATTACTTTAATTATTTCATATTTTGTAGGCTTTTTTAACTTATGCTGCCCTAGGTGATCTAACCTTTGTCCCAAAAACCAGGACATTTATTTAAAGATCTGACCTTTGTCCAAAAAACCGGGACATTTATTTAAAATTAAGAGAAGCGTGGGGACACCGGGACAGTTCTCTAAAAAACGGGACTGTCTGGGGAAATCCGGGACATCTGGTCACCCTAGACCAGAGGTCTTCAAACTATTTGATGCCGGGACCCCCTCTTCAACATTTTTAGGTGTAAGGACCCTCTCCTGATAAAAATGTCTAGAACCTGGTACTCCTCATCATCAACAATAATAAACGTCCCCATTTCTCACATCAAATCATTTATACTGTGAGGAAATAATATTTAACAGTGTTTAGCAAACCAAAGGTCAGTGAGTGTGGGACCTTGGTCAAGGGTGTGGCTAAAAACAAAGGTCCTCATTTATGAGGATTTGGCGTGAGACAGTGCCACAAGTCTTTTTGCTACACTGCCCCACGCCAATACAAAAGGGCAGGAATGGACCGTATTTATGAAATACAGTGCATTTCTGTCCTTTCCCCCTGCGCTAGCGCATAATTGTTGCCTAGTGGCAACATGGGCAGGATTGTATTTGTGCAGGAAGGGGCACCTTCGTGCACAAAAGCAATCTAGAGAGGCATTGTACCTCTTTCTATATGTGCGGCAGATAGCAACACACATGGAAAGAGAACAAAACAAGGAGAAATTAAAACATTTTAAAATCAAAAATAATAAATGTTTGTCCTTGCAAAGCTTTGAGTGATTCGGTCATTTAAAGCTGCTCCCAAGCACCCTTTACATTTGCAGATTAGCTCATTCAGCAGACGCCCTGGGATGAAGGTCTCCTTAGCTGTCTGTCTGGCTTTCATAGCACAGGAGACTCAAATTAAAGTTCAGCGGAGGTATTTTAAGGATCAGCTGGGGGGATGCGCGACCCCCTTTCCAGGATTCCATGGCCCCCCTGGGGGACGCGACCCACAGATTGAAGACCTCTGAGAGCACGAGTTGAATGATGGCTGAGCGATGAGGCCCTTTTACCCTAGGAGTCCAGCGTACATCTTATAATTCTTCGTCCCTCCTTGAAGAGTACCTGCAATGTGGACTTGAATGCAAAGAATTATAAGAGTCCTACCTTAGCCCTATGACTACAGAACTTAAAGAAAAATAATACAAAAGCATAAACTTGATTGGCAGCAGGGTTGCACATCTTCCCAGGCTGCGCGAGGAAATTCATCTCTACAGTGTGTGTTTCTAAGTTGAGGCTTAAATAGCGCATCCCTCACAAATAAACTATTGATCAAAATGTTACGCATAGTACCTCAAAGCTCCTCGGGTAGTGTATTCATTTTTTTGTATTTGCATCCATATCAGAGACACTGACCATTACTGGTATAGTACCAGGATTTCGTAATCAAAACACTATCTGACAGAAATATTATGTACTAAATGTTGTTAAAAAAATCACCCATTGGAGTTAGTAAAATCTCCATCTAATGGGACAATATTTTTGTAAGTAACATTTACTACTAAATATTTCTGTCAGACCATATTTTTGATAATGATATTCCAACATACAACTCGGTTTAGTTAAGACTGCAATACATTAGTCAGACCTTCTTCTTTCGTTTGCACGGAAGAAACCGATCACTTTGTGTAGCATTCCATTTCATTACTTTTCGCTCACAGTGCTTTTGCAGCTATTGGCTCCCCACATGTAAATCAGACTTGACTCTACTACAATAGGGGCAGTGATGTCCAAATTGCGGAATCATGCGCCGTCTTGAAAGGAATACAAGCAATCTCAGACATAGTTTTACCTTGTTGCGCCTTATCAACGAGGCGCAGCTTTCAGGGCATGACCTGACTGAGAAAGTAAATAGTAATGGATGGCAATTGGGAATTAAGCTTAATTACCAGTAAGTCCTATGGACATCGTTCCTAATTATCTTTTCTCTATATATGACGGTACAGAAAGAGAACAAATTTATGCAAGTAAGGACCTCATTTAGAAGGCCCTAGTGGTACACTGCCCCACCGGAGCATCATTTTATTTTACGTTCCGGTGGTGCAGTGTGCCAGTCCATATTTACAAGGCCACGCGAAGCCACCTTGCGCTGCTTTGTAAATATGGACCCTTTTCACACAGAACACTGCAT
The DNA here is from genome assembly GCF_031143425.1 of Pleurodeles waltl. NCBI lineage: Eukaryota > Metazoa > Chordata > Amphibia > Caudata > Salamandridae > Pleurodeles > Pleurodeles waltl. The sequence continues at coordinate 717,343,859 of NC_090447.1, forward strand.
GAAAAGGGCGTTCCATGTGTAACACCCATGAAATCAGAAGGAATCTGAGTCAACATTCCCAGATTTACAAGTCTGGGAATGTGTCAGATTTCTTCGCCCCCTCAGGGGTGGCGTGAGAGTGATGCAACGGGCATCATTATTTCTCCCCGTTTTTTCCTCTATGTGTGCTCCATGCAGCACATATGGAAAGAAGAAAACATCTCTTGTGATTGTTTTTGTGCAAGAAGGTTTCCCTTTCTGCACAAAAACAATCATCCCTGCAACGCAGGCATCCTTGCACCATGGTGCAAGGGTGCCTGTGTTGGCCTAGGCAGAAGCTTGTGTGCCATTGCATGGGGAGAGGACAGAAATGCACTGTATCTGGTAGATACGGTGCATTTTTGCCCTTTCCCTGTGGTGCAGGGCAACACAGCAAGGCACTTGCTGCACCACTTTGCACCATGGGCTTGGCAAATGAGGCCCTAAGTGTCATAGTCTTATTCCATTAGTTATAGTGGTTCAGCCTGATGCATTTCCGCAGCATAAATTAATTCCCAGGGGACCTGGTGATGCAGAGTTGTTCAAAGTAAAACATTTTTTTTTAAAAAAATGCACTGTTTCGGAGAGCACCCAATCAAACTTCCACTCTCTCATGGTTTCCTTCCCTGCTTTGCCCTTTTTTTTCATGAATGCCAAGCACTAGCAACCCACTCACCCCACAGCATAGCTATACTTTAACTCACCCTATGTCTAAGACAGCCATCTTTGTCAGAGTGATAATGGACCACCTCTCCAAGTAAGAAAAGCATAACTATCACTAAACCAGATGAACCACTACTTTTGTTAGCTGAAACAAGTAGAGGGCTGTTCGATTTTTTCCCTCTCTTAATTTGCTTGTCTCCCAAAAATATCCTAACAGAGCTATCTGCTTGTTTCCAAGGCTGGTCTTTTGACATTTCCACCCACTAGTCTTTGTAGTCAGTTTTCCTGGTGCCTTTGCAATACAATGTACTTATTTACACTGAGGTCCTCCTCACCTGTTCACTTGGTCACGATATTGGTAATCAGGCATTGCTGGGAATATTTGCAAATCGCTAAGGGTCAGGAACATTGCAGCGGGAGGGGTCACTAAAGAGTATGGCACTAACTATGACATTGGCAGTAAGTCCCGCTTACCGCCATGCCGACCGCTGCCAACATCCTGCCGCGGCGGCGGTTTACCGCTACCCATATTATGACCCACACATAGCAATCCATTACTATACAGCCACACACACAAGGCAGCCAGCCCAAAGGTCAGTGATAATCTGGCGGTAGCAAAACCGACACAGTTACGCCAACAGAAGTACGCCCACAGCATTATGGCCCACGAATCACGGCTTGGGACATTCAACAGCGGTAAACCATTGGCGGTACATACCGATGCGTTCAAAATATACACACACATACAAAACAACACTACATTGGACAATTCAAACTACACACACCCATACACACACACCACAGCCACACACCCACACCACTATAAAACACACACACACACACACCAACCCACAACCCTATACGACTCAAATAAATTGACAACAGAGAGAGAGAGACACCAAGAGCAGCCACAAAACCAGAGCCACATAATACCATCACCCATGCACCATCCACACACCTTACACACACTACACCCATGGCACCACAAAGACACCCCAGGTTCTCAGAGGAGGAGCTAAGGGTCATGGTGGAGGAAATCATCTGGGTAGAGCCACAGCTATAAGGATCACAGGTGTAGCAGACATCCATTGCAAGGAAGATGGAGCTATGGCGGAGAATTGTGGATAGGGTCAATGCCGTGGGACAGCACCCAGAACAAGGGATGACATCAGGAAGAGGTGGAACGCCGAAGTGGGGAAGGTACGTTCCATGGTTGCAAGACACCAGATAGCTGTACAAAGGACTGGCGGTGGATGCCCACCTCCTCCCTCACAACTAACAACATGGGAGGAGCAAGTCTTGGTAATACTGCATCCTGAGGGTCTGGCAGGAGTAGCAGGAGGACTGGACTCTGATAAGTCAAATCTCCATTACTATCACCCCTCCTACCTGCATGCCATCACATACCCCTACCCCTACCCTCACCCCATCACCCCACCACCTCACATACACCCCACCATCACACCCCACCCATCCCAATACCAAGCCCTACATGCACCACCAATGCATGGCATCACTCACAACCCTGCATGGGCACCGATCACTAAAGCATGCACATTAGAGAGAATCACCTAGCCCACAAAGTCACTACTCACACAAGGCAAAGGTCAATCACAACCATACAGGGCAACACACCCATGCATGATGTCACATGCAGAAACAATAACACTGCATTTACATCCCCACAGGTCCCCACACAACGTCACCGGAGAGGAGGTGCTAGCAACATCCAGTCACCTCACAGAGGAGGCCCACAGTGATGACAGCAGCTCTGGACGCCTGGATCTGGATGACCAACCTGGCCCATCAGGTATCTCCAGACAGTCGGTTACCCAGGCAGAGTCCCATACCACCACAAAGCCTCCCCCTCAGGAAACACCAGCACAGCACCCACCCAGCAGGCCCATACCTCTGTCCCCAGGACACGTCAATCAGCAGTTTGTCCACCACTACAGGGACCCCAGGCAACCCCACAAACACAGGACGATCAGGGACCTGGGGTCAGTGGCAGTGGGCACACGGTTAAGGGGACAGAGGCACATGACAACAGGTAAGCTGGGAGGACTGCTGTGAGACGGGGGAGGACAGGCCCAGGGAGCTGACTTTCCAGGAGGCACTTACCAACATCCTGGTAGCATACCAACATTCCTGGGAGACGATGGGCCAGATACTGGACAAGTTGCAGGAGACCCAGCGGCTGCAGGAGGGACAGTACCTGGGGATCAGGTAGGACCTGAAGGACATCCACAGCACCCTGGTCACCATTGCAGGGGTGCTGGCAGACATGGCCAACACCTTGAGGGAGGCAGTGGCACACCACCGGGCCCCTGACACTAGCCACAGCGATGAACAGCCCTCCACCTCCGCTGCCACTAGTGGACAGGAGGCCCACCACAGGAACAAGCCACCAGCACCCCTCCCCTGCAGAAGGAGATCCACCCCGCAAATGGTCGCTGCGATCCAGGCAGAAGCAAGAGAACATTGCCAAGACCCCCGCCAGGAAATAAGACTCTCCTGATTGTCAACCTTGTGTCCCACTCTGTCACCCTGTCCACCTTGAACTGCCATTGCCCCACTTCTTATGCCCCCTTGGACAACGCACCTGTGATACAAAGAGACTGGACTCTATCCTGGACTTTCCTCCACCATCACCCCAGTCCATCGCACATACCCCTCTACTTATTAGCACTTAAATAAACACCCTTTGAAAAAATATAAGTATGGAGTATGTGAAATGATTTAAGTTTGTATTCGTTTAACACCGTTTAAACACTGCAATACAACTGTCAGTAATGTATACATAGGAATGACCTGTAGTTGGCTGCAGACAACACACCAGGTGCCAGAGTGGGGCACAAATATCTTAAAATAGAGATGCCTAAGGGTACAGTAAGTGGCCGTAGAATTGGGAGAATCTGCCTGCCATGTACAATGTCAAATACAAAACTGTCAATGCAAAGTGAAGTTACAGGGTCTTACCTGTGTGTCACTGGAAGTACTGTCGTTTAATAGCTGTTCTGTTGTCCTCATCCTCTGCCACCTCATCTTCACTGTCCACAGGGTCCACTACTCCCACATGCCCATCTCCAGCCTCATCCTCCAGCAGAAAAGGCACCTGGGGTCTCAAGTTATGGTTATGCAACGTGCAGCATGCCACAATGATCTGGCACACCTTCTTGGGTGAGTAGTACAGGGATCCACCTGTTAGATGGAGGCAATTACACCTGGCCTTCAGGAGGTCGAATGTACTCTCTATTATTCTTCTTGCACGCCATGTGCCGCATTGTAACGTACCTCTGCCCTTGTCCTGGGATATCTCACAGGGGTCAGTAGCCATGAGAGGTTGGGGTAACCAGAGTCACCTGCAAATATCGAGGGATACCTGTTAGCCAAACACTAACCCTTATGGCCCATTCCATACCCATACACCAACATATACTGGGTGGGAACCATGGGCTCACCTATTAGCCACGCCCGGTGCCTCTGGAGTTGAGCCATCAAATATGGGATGCTGCTATTCCTCAGCATATAGGCACCATGCACAGACCCAGGATACTTTGAATTGACATGGGAGATGTACTGGTCCACCAGGCACACTCATTGAGTGAAAGTTCTTTCGATTTCTGAAGACCTGTTCATTTCTCCGGGAGGGGGGGGGACAAATGCAATATGTGTACCATCAATAGCGCCAATAATGTTGGGGATATGTCCCATTGCAGAGCAATCAGCTTTCACTGTGGCCAAATCCTTCACCTGGGGGAAACCAATGTAGCTGCGCATGTGTTTAATCAGGGCAGCCAACACTCTGGTCAGCCCTACTGAGAACATTGGCTGAGACATTCCTGCTGCCAAGCCCACTGCCACTTGGAAGGAGCCAGTTGCCAAGAAATGGAGCACAGATAGGACTTGCACAAGAGGGGGGATCCCAGTGGGCTGACAGATAGCAGATATCAGGGCTGGCTCCAATTGGGCACACAGCTCTGTGATTGTGGCCCTGTCCTTTCTATAGGTGAGGATACTGTGCCTGTCCTCCATTGTTGCCAAGTCCACCAGGGGTCTGTTCATGGGGGGATGTCTCCATCTTCTATTCATTTGCAGTGGTTGTAATCTAGGGAGCAAAATGGGGAGCAGCTGGTCAGTACTCCACATTTCCAAACACTACACTGCATTGTATGTTGTGACTGTAACAGTATGTTGTTGGAGATGCCCAAATAGTGCCTATGTGTACTGTGACGCAGTTAGGTGCCATGGCCTGCCCCCTCCCCTAAAATGGGTCCACCTTTCCTGTGAGGGTGGACATGTAGAAATGAGGTAATGCTGCTCACGTTGTGCGCCGTTGCGGGAGGCGGTCGAGTACCGCCGTGCAACTCCTCATTGGTTGTCATTGGGCCCTATGGGTTACAGTGGCCAACGGTGATGTACGCCAGCAGTGACGGAACACACCACCGTGGACGTGACCGCCATTTTCTAATTGTTCACTCCCTTGCTACCTGACCTTCAACAGGAGAGGACCTACACTGCAAGTGCTGCTGTGACCTGTGTCTGGAACCTACCATGGCTCGTGTCACTGGGGAAAGGGCCCCTGCCTTCACCGCTGCGGAGTTGGAGAGACTGGTGGATGGGGTCCTACCCCAGTATCGAATGCTGTATGGGCCTCCAAACCAACAGGTGAGAACACTATGAGCACGATGCAAGGGGCATGGAGGCATGGAGGGCTGTGTGTGAGGGCCTCATGTGGGGGGGTTGGTGGAAGGGTTCTGGGCAGTGTGCTGCATGTATGGTGGGCAATGTCTGTGCGTAAGGGGATGGGAGGACAATGGTGGGGGATGAGTGTAACAGGCCGGACCGTTGACTGTTACCTTTTTCTATGTTTATTTCTCTGCAGGTCAGCGTCCATCAGAAAAAGGGTATAAGGCATGCCATCACCAAGGACTTGTGGACCCATGGGGTCTACGGCAGGCGGAGCACCCACTGTTGCAAACAGTGGGCGGACCTGAGACGCTGGAGGACCAGCTGGGGATGGCCTCCCAACTAGGAAGGGGTGCCTGTCGAACCCTGACCCCCATGATAGCCTGCATACTGGTGGTGGCCTATCCGGAACTAGATGGGCGCTTGAGGGCATCACAGCAGCCACAAGGGGGTGAGTACAGTTTCCCAATTTACTACTTGTGCATGGTGGGGTGGTCTCCGGGTGGGGGATGTGGGCCTGTGGGTGCCCGTAGGCCAGGCCTGACAATACAGGGTAGGTTCCATTTTGGGCAGGGTCTGATGAACACCACGTCCTATCAAGCTAGTAGGCATCCACTATTGGGCAGGGGTATGTGGGTGTCAGGTATGCTGCTATTGGCGATAGGTATTCCTGTCAATGGCCTGGTGACTAGCATTGTGACTGGTAGTGCTTTGCCTAATGCGTAGGGCTGTTCCCTGTGTGTGTGTGTGTGTGTCGTGTACGCCAACGGTGGTGTTGTTGCTGCCATTGACCAAGTGTATCCTATGTCTCTCCCCCCCCCTTTTTGTTTTGTCACCCTGTCCTTATGTGCATTAGCATCATCTGGTGGCTGAGCAGAGGCACCGGCGACGGAGGGAGTTGCATCCCACAGGGCCCAGGAGGCCGAATCCACCGACGGTGAGGGCACCAGTGGGACTGAGGGCGAGGGGAGCACCACGGCAGAGACAGGATGGGACAGTTCGGATAGTGATACCTCCGCTCATGGATTTACTCTGGCATGGCGGCCTCCTCCCTGATGGTAGCCATTGTCCCTGTTTCTAGCCTCCCCCCTCCATCTTCCTCTACCCAGTCCCATTCCCCACAACCCCAACCTAACCCAGGCACACAGGCAGACCAGCATGCACACAAGACAACACACAGGAGTGGCTCAGGCAAACACAAGCACCACACTTCATCCCAGAGGCACTCACACAAACACCATCCAGATGCAGACATACCAACATCCACTACCTCCACTGTGTCCACCTCCTCTTCCTCGTCCCCCACCCTCCCAGTAGCGTCTCCACTCACACCTGCATGCACTACATCCTCATCCACTACCCCCATCACCATCACACCTATCACTACACACCCCTCACTGGCAGTCACCACCCCCACATCCATGTGCACGTCCCCTGTGTCCTCTCCCACTGTGTGTGTGCTCCCTCCTCCCAAGGCACATAAACGCAAGCACTCAGACACCCAACAGCCATCCACCTCACAACAGCATCCAGCCCATGCATCTGCACCCAAACACAGCAGACAGACACCTCCTACAACCACTCCCTCTTCCTCCACTCCCAAACCTTCACCCTCTTCCTGACCCAGTGTCCCTAAGAAGCTTTTCCTCTCCACCGTTGACCTCTTCCCTACCCCTCACTCTGTCCTTCATGTCGGGCCAGGGTGGTCAGAACCCAGGAGAGCACCTCAGCCAGCCAGTCCAAGGCCACAGTAGTGTCAGCAGCTACTGCAGGTGGGAGAGGCTCCAGGGAACCAGCCATCAGCACTGTCAGTGTGCCTGCACCAGCTGCCAAAGGGAAGGGCAAGGAGGCACCACCAGCTGCCAAGGGGAAGGGCAAGGATGCACCACCAGCTGCCAAGGCGAAGGACAAGATGGCACCACCAGCTGCCAAGGGGAAGGGCAAGAAGGCACAACCAACTCCAAAAGGGAAGAGCAAGGGGGCTGCACCTGCAGGCAGGAAGGACAGGAGTCCTGGTGCTGGGACTGATTCTGAGCCCCCAACCACCAACCATGGTGGTTCAGCCATCTGAGGCTGCAGGGGAAGGGCTGGAGCCTCCCACAACCACTGGCATCCCGACAACAGCACTGCCACCAGCACCACCACCAGCAGCAGCAGCCCCAGTGGGCAGCCATCCGAGGCTGCAGGAGAAGGGCTGGAGCCTTCCCCTACCACTGCCTGCACCTCCAGCAGCACCACTGCCAGAGGCAGCAGCCTCAGGTGGCAGCCGTCCGAGGCTGCAGGAGAAGGGCAGGAGCCTTCCCCCACCACTGCCTGCACCTCCAGCAGCACCACTGCCAGCGGCAGCAGCCTCAGGGGGCAGCCGTCCAAGGCTGCAGGGGAAGGGCTGGAGCCTCCCTCCACCTCTGGCATCCCCGAAACCAGCCCCGCCACTGCCATCACTGAGCAGCCGTCACCACCAGCGGGAAGTGTGTAGTCCTGCCTCCATGGGCGGTAGTGGGTCCTGGACCCTGCAAATCCTGTAGGTGTGACACCCAGGTGAGAGACTGTGACCTTGCACACCCCAAGTGCTGCAGCACAGGGCACATGGTCCCCTCCATAACCAGTGGAAGAAGCCATTCTCTCACCCCATCCTTGCCAGGATGAAGCACACTGGCCACAAGCCCCCCTCCAGAACCAGTGGAAGAAGCCATCCACTCACCCCCTGCGTGGCAGGATGAAGCACACTGGGCACAAGGCTCCCTCCAGAACCAGTGGAAGAAGCCATCCACTCACCCCTCCTTGCCAGGATGAAGCACACTGGGCACAAGGCCCCCTCCAGAACCAGTGGGCAAACCACCCACTTGATAGACTGTGGCTTTGCACTCCCCAGGACCAAGCAGTGGGCAAACCACCCACTTGAGAGACTGTGGCTTTCCACTCACCAGGACCAAGCAGGGAGCAAACCACCCACTAGAGAGACTGTGGTTTTGCACTCCACAGGACCAAGCAGTGGGTAACCCACCCACTTGAGAGACTGTGGCTTTGTACTCCCCAGGACCAAGCAGTGGGCAAACCACCCACTTAAGAGACTAAGGGGGTCATTCCAACCCTGGCGGTCGGTGTTAAAGCAGCGGCTAACCCGTCAACAGGCTGGCGGTTAAAAAAATTGAATTCTGACCCTGGCGGAAACCGCCAACACAGACAGCCACTTTAACACTCCGACCGCCACGGCGGGACAAACAAACAGCGCGGTGGTCACTGCCAACAAACAGGTGGGAGACAATGTACCGCCCACCCTATCACAACCCACCAATCCGACACCTTTTCCGGGGCCGTAGCCCCGCCGATAAAAACACGGCGGAAACAGCCATTTCGAACGGAAAACGCTCACCTCCATACACCCCACGAGGAATCTGGACAGCATGGAACCCGAACTACACATCCTCCCAGCTATTGTATTCCTGCTCCTCTACCAGGAGCACAAACGCCGGCGCAGAAGACAACAGTGAGTACTGCACCTACGACACAGGGGAGGGGGAGGAGAAAATATTACGGGAACACACATACGCGACACACCCACCCTCACCCACTACAAAACACACATCAATGCATAGCAATACATCACAGTTACCCCCCCAAACCCCCCGGAAGAATGCAAAGACAAAAGGAAATGATCATAAACAGTCGAATATATTGTATTACTGGCTTATAAAAATATCACACATTTAAAACTATTATATACATAAATATTAAAAGTCCGATAATTTTTGCAGGCATTGTCCGTGGACCACTGGGCCCAAATCACATGGGCAAAGCCCACACAGGATACCTGACACCAACGGAGAGAACACTGCAGGGGCATCAGATAGCAAAACTACAGGCACCTCAGGGGGAAGGGAAGGGGGGGCACCTCAGCCACATGAGTACACGACGCCAGATCCACAAGGGGCCTCCATGGCCACTGTGCCATCCTGGGGAGTGCAAAGCCACAGTCTCTCATGTCCATACAGTGGGTGGGTTGCCCACTGTCACATCCTGGGAGTGCAAAGCCACAGTCTCTCAAGTCCATACAGTGGGTGGGTTTCCCACTGTCACATCCTGGGGAGTGCAAAGCCACAGTCTCTCAAGTCCATACAGTGGGTGGGTTGCCCACTGTCACATCCTGGGGAGTGCAAAGCCACAGTCTCTCAAGTCCATGCAGTGGGTGGTTTGCCCACTGTCGCATCCTGGGGAGTGCAAAGCCACAGTCTCACAAGTCCATACAGTGCGTGGTTTGCCCACTGCTGCATCCTGGGGAGTGCAATGCCACAGTCTCACAAGTCTCTACAGTGGGTGGGCTGCCCACTGTGCCATCCTGGGGAGTGCAAAGCCACAGTCTCTCAAGTGGATGACAGTCTCCACTGGTTCTGGAGGGGGACTGGTGCCCAGTGTGCTTCGTGCTGCCCTGCCCGACACAGATGAGGGCCTGCCCCTTCTGCCAATGGGCCAGCGGTGCTTGAGATGAAGGGCCCAGTGCAGCGGTGCTTGAGACGACGGTGCCCTGTTCAGCGGTGCTTGAGACGGCGGTTCCCTGTTCAGCGGTGCTTGAGACGGCGGTGCCCTGTTCAGCAGTGCTTGAGATGAAGGGCACAGTGCAGCGGTGCTTGAGACGGCGGTACCCTGTTCAGCGGTGCTTGAGAGAAAGGGCCCTTTTCAGCGGTGCTTGAGATGAAGGGCCCTGTTCAGCGGTGCTTGAGACAGTGGTGCCCTGTTCAGCAGTGCTTGAGATGAAGGGCACAGTGCAGCGGTGCTTGAGACGGCGGTGCCCTGTTCAGCGGTGCTTGAGACGGCGTTGCCCTGTTCAGCGGTGCTTGAGACGGCGGTGCCCTGTTCAGCGGTGCTTGAGATGAAGGGCCCCGTTCAGTGGTGCTTGAGACGGCGGTGCCCTGTTCAGCGGTGCTTGAGATGAAGGGCCCTGTTCAGCGGTGCTTGAGACGGCGGTGCCCTGTTCAGCAGTGCTTGAGATGAAGGGCACAGTGCAGCGGTGCTTGAGACGGCAGTGCCCTGTTCAGCGGTGCTTGAGACGGCGGTGCCCTGTTCAGCGGTGCTTGAGATGGCGGTGTCCTGTTCAGCAGTGCTTGAGATGAAGGGCACAGTGCAGCGGTGCTTGAGACGGCGGTGCCCTGTTCAGCGGTGCTTGAGACGGCAGTGCCCTGTTCAGCGGTGCTTGAGACGGCGGTGCCCTGTTCAGCTGTGCTTGAGATGAAGGGCCCTGTTCAGCGTTGCTTGAGACGGCGGTGCCCTGTTCAGCGGTGCTTGAGATAAAGGGCCCTGTTCAGCGGTGCTTGAGACGGCGGTGCCCTGTTCAGCAGTGCTTGAGATGAAGGGCACAGTGCAGCGGTGCTTGAGACGGCGGTGCCCTTTTCAGCGGTGCTTGAGACGGCGGTGCCCTGTTCAGCGGTGCTTGAGACGGCGGTGCCCTGTTCAGCAGTGCTTGAGATGAAGGGCACAGTGCAGCGGTGCTTGAGACGGCGGTGTCCTGTTCAGCGGTGCTTGAGAGAAAGGGCCCTGTTCAGCGGTGCTTGAGATGAAGGGCCCTATTCAGCGGTGCTTGAGACGGCGGTGCCCTGTTCAGCAGTTCTTGAGATGAAGGGCACAGTGCAGCGGTGCTTGAGACGGCGGTGCCCTGTTCAGCGGTGCTTGAGAGAAGGGGCCCTGTTCAGCGGTGCTTGAGATGAAGGGCCCTGTTCAGCGGTGCTTGAGACGGCGGTGCCCTGTTCAGCGGTGCTTGAGATGAAGGGCCCTGTTCGGCGGTGCTTGAGACGGCGGTGCCCTGTTCAGTGGTGCTTGAGATGAAAGGCCCTGTTCAGCGGTGCTTGAGACGGCGGTGCCCTGTTCAGCAGTGCTTGAGATGAAGGGCCCTGTTCAGCGGTGCTTGAGACGGCGGTGCCCTGTTCAGCAGTGCTTGAAATGAAGGGCACAGTGCAGCGGTGCTTGAGACGGCGGTGCCCTGTTCAGCGGTGCTTGAGACCGCGGTGCCCTGTTCAGCGGTGCTTGAGATGAAGGGCCCTGTTCAGCGGTGCTTGAGACGGCGGTGCCCTGTTCAGCAGTGCTTGAGATGAAGGGCACAGTGCAGCGGTGCTTGAGACGGCGGTGCCCTGTTCAGCGGTGCTTGAGAGAAAGGGCCCTGTTCAGGTGTGCTTGAGATGAAGGGCCCTGTTCAGCGGTGCTTGAGACGGCGGTGCCCTGTTCAGCAGTGCTTGAGATGAAGGGCACAGTGCAGCGGTGCTTGAGACAGCGGTGCCCTGTTCAGCGGTGCTTGATAGAAAGGGCCCTGTTCAGCGGTGCTTGAGATGAAGGGCCCTGTTCAGCGGTGCTTGAGACGGCGGTGCCCTGTTCAGCGGTGCTTGAGATGAAGGGCCCTGTTCAGCGGTGCTTGAGACGGCGGTGCCCTGTTCAGCGGTGCTTGAGATGAAGGGCCCTGTTCAGCGGTGCTTGAGACGGCGGTGCCCTGTTCAGCAGTGCTTGAGATGAAGGGCCCTGTTCAGCGGTGCTTGAGACGGCGGTGCCCTGTTCAGCAGTGCTTGAGATGAAGGGCACAGTGCAGCGGTGCTTGAGACGGCGGTGCCCTGTTCAGCGGTGCTTGAGACGGCGGTGCCCTGTTCAGCGGTGCTTGAGATGAAGGGCCCTGTTCAGCGGTGCTTGAGACGGCGGTGCCCTGTTCAGCAGTGCTTGAGATGAAGGGCACAGTGCAGCGGTGCTTGAGACGGCGGTGCCCTGTTCAGCGGTGCTTGAGAAAAAGGGCCCTGTTCAGCGGTGCTTGAGATGAAGGGCCCTGTTCAGCGGTGCTGGAGACGGCGGTGCCCTGTTCAGCAGTGCTTGAGATGAAGGGCACAGTGCAGCGGTGCTTGAGACGGCGGTGCCCTGTTTAGCAGTGCTTGAGAGAAAGGGCCCCGTGCAGCGGTGCTTGATATGAGTGTCCAGGTCAGCGGATCCGGCCATGGCATGGATGTCACTCGCCACCTGACATGTGGCTGGCGGGGCCTTCCTGCCCATCTTTCTGGTGGCTTGCGGGGCCCTCCTGGGCTGCAGTACCGGGCCTGTGGGTGTCCTCCTGCACACCTGGGATGGGGCTGGTGGGGCCCTCCTGGGCAGCTGGCCTGCTGCCGGACTTGTCGGGCGTGCTGCCCTTCCCACCCTTCCCTGGTCGTCTGTGGCCCTTTGCCACCTTTGGCGGTGTGCCAGGTGGCACCCCACTTCCTGCGGGAGCCAGGGTAGGGATTTTGGTCCCTGGTGTCTTTGGCCTCTCGCGCCGGGCACTGGCAATCTTTGGGTGCTTTTCCGGGGGTGGGCTGGCTGTGCCTTGGCTCCTAGCAGAACTAGCTGCCCTTGAGGGTGGGGGACTCCACAGTCCTTGGCAAATTGTCTTGATAGGTCCTGGTTTTGTGGTGGCTGAGGTGCTGGTTGGAGTCTTATGAGATGGACGGGGTGGGGGAGTTGTTGGAAAGAGGTCAAGTTTGGAAAGGAAAAGCAATTTAGAAAGAGAGGGACGGGTAGGTGTAGTGGGTATGGGAGTGGAGGAAGAGGATGTGGTTGTAGGAGTCTTAAGTCTGGTGTCTTTGGGTGCAGGTGCTTGGGCTGGAGGCTGTCGTGAGGTGGATGGCTGTTGGGTGGGTGGCTGCCTGCGTTTGTGTGGTTTGGAAGAGGGGGTGACAGACACACTGGGAGAGGACACAGGGGACGTGTAAATGGTAGTGGGGGTGGTGACTGCTCGTGTGCGGAGTGTTCTGGTGGGTGTGCTGGTGATGGACGTAGTGGCTGAAGATGTTGTGCATGCAAGTGTGAGTGGAGACGTCACAGGGAGGGAGGAGGGAGACGAGGAGGACACAGAGGAGGCAGTGGCTGTTGGTATGTCTGCATGTGGATGTTGCTTGTGTGAATGCTTGTGTGATGTGTGGTGCTTATGTCTTGATGAGCTTCCCTTGGGTGTTGAGGTGTGTGCAGGCTGGTCTGATGGTGTGTCTGGGATAGGCAGAGGTACAGGGGATTGGGTCTGGGTGGAGGAAATTGGAGGGGGGAGGCTAGAGACAGGGACAATGGCTGCCGTCAGTGCTGAGGCCAGAGCGTTGAACGATCGCTGATGGGCAGCCTGACCAGAATGAATGCCCTCCAGATATGAATTACTCTGGTGCACCTCCCTTTCTACACCCTGGATGGCATTCAAAAGGGTAGACTGCCCAACAATGATGGTCCTCAGGAGGTCAATGACCTCCTCACTGAGGGCAGCAGGGGTGACAGGGGCAGGGCCTGAGGTGCCTGGGGCGAAGGAGATGCCCACCTTCCTGGGTGAGCGGGCACGGGGCAAACGCTGAGGGGCTGCTGGGAGGGCGGTGCTGGTGCGCTGGGTGGCGGCTGTACCTGTTGTAGCGGGGGGCACGGATGTTGCCGCCACCACAAGGGAGCTCCCTTCAGAGGACGAGTCGCTGTCACTGACATCAGCACGAGTCCCCGCTGTGGAGCTCCCCTCGCCCACCGTCCCACTGGTGTACTCAGAGTCCGTTGCATGGCCCTCCAGGGCCATGTGGGATGCAGCTCCCTCGCGCTCCGATGCCACTTCTCCTCCGCCTGATGATGCTAATGCACACATGAACAGGAAGACCACAAAAAGGGGGGGGCGAGAAATAAAGACATGTTGAGTGCATGCATAGGCGACACCGTTGGCGGAGAGGACAGACACAGAAGCCCCCTGTACTACGCCGCGAATTTGGGGTCCACTACTCAATCAGTGGGAAATGGCCTACAAGCCTATGGACGACAACTGCACACATAGATGACACAGGGCCATGTATACCTGTACTGGCCACCCTACAGAGGTGGGGGGCGGGGGCACAGGGCCATGCCTTACGGAGGGGCCTAGCCTACAGAAATCGCCCTGGCCTAGGGATAACCACAGCCCTCCTCCCCCACCCAGACACCTCCACTGCGTGCAAAGTCAGCAGAATGAGAGGGTACTCACCCCCTTGTGCCTGCTGTGATGTCCTCACGCGCCCATCCAAATCGGGGTAGGCCACCGCCAGGATACGGGACATCAGGGGGGTCAAAGTACGACTGGCACCCCTCCTACGTTGGGAGGCCATCCCCAGCTGAGCCTCCGCCGTCTTCCTGCTCCAGCGTCGGATGTCCTCGCACCTCTTCCGGCAGTGGGTGCCCCGTCTGTTGTGGACCCCCAGGGTCCGGACGTCCTTGGTGATGGCTCGCCAAATAGCGACTTTCTGATGGGCGCTGACCTATGTGACATGTACAGGGGGAGAAAACAAATCATCACCTTCTGCATGCTCGATGTGAGTGGCCCCCCATCCCCACCCTTGCCATGTGGCACATGCTCTCATCTGTCGTTTGATGCATGCCTCAATCGCTCCCCTCCCCACCATCTTTCATCCACCCGACTCAACACAGGCATTGGCCACAATGTACTTACCTGTTGGTCTGGAGGACCGTAGAGTAGCGCATACTGGGGGAGGACCCCCTCCACGAGTTTCTCCAATTCTTCAGAAGTGAAGGCAGGGGCCCTTTCCCCAGTCGCATGAGCCATTGTCTCTTCCAGACCGAGGTCACAGCAGCACTTGCAGTGTAGGTCCTCTCCTGTGGATGATCAGGTATCGAGTGATTAAGCTGATAGAAAATGGCGGTCACGCCCGCAGCGGTGCGTACCGCGACCGCCGGCGCACATCGTCATTGGCTCCTGAAACCCATAGGGTTCAATGTTAACCAATGCGGCTTTGCGCCGCGGTCTTCGACCGCCTACCGCCACGGTGTGCCACACCAGCGCATTGACCTCACATCCCACTGTCGCACTTCACAGGTCAGGCAGCCGCCATTTCAAGGGCCCACATGGCTTAATTACTAGTGCGTCACACATACCTAGGCCTTGCATCAACACTCATACAAGCCATTCAATGCTTAGTGAATCGTGTTATGTGCAAGCTGTGGGAACGTACCTGTGGGTTTATTGACTCTGTGCTCGCTGTTGTCCTTCATAGGCACCTTCCGCTGGGACATGCGAGGAGATGGAGGAATCTTCCTGTGTACAGACCGCTGGTGGACCTGTCGACAATGGAGGAACGACATGTCATACTGACATACAGGCTTGACCGAGCCACTATACAGGAACTGTGTGCCCAGCTGGAGCCAGACCTGATGTCACCATTCCACCAACCCACAGGGATCCCCCCTCTAGTGCAGGTGCTGTCAGTACTCCATTTCTTGGCAAGTTGGTCATTTCAAACAACAGTGGCCATATCATCAGGGATGTCCCAGCCCTTGTTTTCCAAGGTGTTGTCCAGAGTGTTGTCTGCCCTGCTCAAACACATGCAGAGCTACATCATTTTCCCTGAGGTGGGGGATTTGGTTACAGTGAAGGGTGATTTCTATGCCCCTGGACATATTTCCAACATCATTGGTGCCATTGATGGGACACATGTTGCTTTGGTCCCCCCCAGCAGGAGTGAACAGGTGTACAGGAACAGGAAGAGTTATCATTCCATGAATGTACAGATGGGGTGTTTGGCTGACCAGTACATCTCCCATGTTAATGCCAAGTTCCCTGGGTCAGTGCATGACGCCTACATCCTGCGGAATAGCAGCATCCCGTATGTGATGGGTCAACTCCAGAGGCACCGTGTGTGGCTATTAGGGGACTCTGGTTACCCCAACCTGTCCTGGCTACTGACCCCAGTGAGGAATCCCAGGACAAGGGCAGAGGAACGGTACAATGAGGCCCATGGGCAGACTAGGAGGGTGATCGAGCGAACCTTTGGCCTCCTGAAGGCCTGGTTCAGGTGCCTCCATATGACAGGTGGATCCCTAATGTACTCACCAAAGAAGGTGTGCCAGATCATCGTGGCCTGCTGTATGCTTCACAACCTGGCTTTGCGACGCCAGGTGCCTTTTCTGCAGGAGGACGGTCCAGATGGTGGTATTGTAGCAGCTGTGGAGCCTGTGGAGAGTGAAGAGGAGGAAGCCGAAGAGGACGACATAGAGAACAGGAACACAGTAATACAGCAGTATTTTCAGTAACACACAGGTAACACACCGGCATATTACATTTACTTAAAGACTTCTACCTCTCTACTGTCTGACTTTTTCCTCTAGTGTATGGTAACTGTGTTGTGACTTTCCCTTCCGTTTTCAGAGATGTGGGCCCCACTGCGTGACATCTGCTTTGTTTCCCCATGGACTACAGCTGTGTGACAACGGTTTGTTGGCATCACAATGTGAATGAACATTTTGGCACGGTCATGTCTAATACATTTGTTAAAATCACAGACAGATTCCAGATTGTTCATGTGCAATAAGTGTGTTTATTCAAGTGCTCTAAATTGGATGGGTGGTTGCAAATCGTTGAGGGGTGATGGTGGAGGATTGTCCATGGCAGAGTCCAGACTATCAGTATCACGGGTGCATTGTCCAAATGCCTGTGGAAAGTGGAGCAGGGGCAGATTAAAGTTGGACAGGGTGACAATGTGGGACAGTGGGATGACAATCAGGGCGGTATCCTTTGCTGGCGGGGGTCTTGACATCTTACTCTGTCTTCTTCCTGGATCTCAGGGCCCGCTTGCAGGGTGGTTCTCCTTCTGCAGGGGGTGGTGTTCTGGTGGCCTGTTGGTCTTGTGTCGGGGCCTCCTGTCCACTAGCGCCGGCGGAGGTGGTAGGCAGTTCTTGGTCCATGCTAGTGACAGGGACCCTTTGAGGTGCCACAGTGTCCCGCAATGTGGTGACTACCTGATTCAGGGCCACTACGATGGTACCCATGGCGGAACTGATGTTTCTTAGTTCCTCCCTGAACCCCATATACTGTTGCTCCTGCAGAAGCTGGATCTCCTGAAACCTGGCCAGGACCGTCGCCATCGTCTTCTGGGAGTGGTGGTATGCTCCCATGATGGAGGAGAGGGCCTCGTGGAGAGTGGGTTCCCTGGGCCTGTTCCTCCCCTGTCGCACAGCAGCCCTCCCAGTTCCCCGGTTTACCTGGGCCTCTGTCCCCTGGACCGTGTGCCCACTACCACTGCCCCCAGGTCCCTTTTGTTGTTGGGGTGTAGGGTTAGCCTGGGTTCCCTGTAGTGGTGGACACACCGTTGATTGACATGTCCTGGGGACAGAGGTATGGGCCCGCTGGGTGGGTGCTGTGCTGGTGTTCCCAGAGGGGGGAAGGTCTGCTGTGGCCTGTGGATGTCTGAGGGGAACCGACTGTCCCGAGGTCCCCGATGGACCGGGCTGGTCATCTAGATCCAGGTCGACAGAGCTGCTGTCCTCACTGTGGGCCTCTTCTGGGGGTGGAGTGGACATTTGTGGACCCTCCTGCGCAGTGACCTGGCGTTCGGGTCCTGCAGGGGTACAAAAGTATGGTTATTGCTTCTGTGTGTGCCAATGGCGTGCAATGGGTGGGTGCCCGTGTACCCCAGTGCTGGCATTCCTTTGTGGGGGCTATTGTGACGGTGGTTTGGGGGGCGGGATGGGGATGTGCAGTGGGCATGCTTAGGTGATGGGTGTCCATGCTTTGTGGTCGCATGCAGGGCTAGGTATTGGGATGGGTGGGTTGTGATGGTGAGACATTTGCAAGGAGTAGGTGTGATGGGGTGGGGGTGAGGGTGGGGGTATGAGTTGGCATGCAGGTGGGGTGGGGGGGACGAAGTAGTGAAGATGAGAATTACCAGAGTCCATTCCTCCAGCTACTCCTGCGAGGCCCTCAGGATGCAGGATGTTCAAGACCTGCTCCTCCCATGTTGTAAATTCTGGGGGAGGAGGTGGGGGTCCGCCGCCAGTCCGCTGCACCGCGATGTTGTGCCTGGATACCATGGAACGCACCTTCCCCCGTAGGTTGTTCCACCTCTTCCTGATGTCGTCCCTATTTCTTGGGTGCTGTCCCACAGCGTTGACCCTGTCGACTATTCTGCTCCATAGCTCCATCTTTCTGGCAATGGTGGTGTGCTGCACCTGTGTCCCGAACAGCTGTGGCTCTACTCGTACAATTTCCTCCACCATGACCCTGAGTTCATCATCTGAGAACCTGGGGTGTCTTTGAGGTGCCATGGGGTGGTGTGGGTGATGTGTAGGGTGGATAGTGTGGTGCTAAGTGTGGTGATGTGTATTGTTGTGTTGAGTATTGTTGTCCTGCATGGGTACAAAAGTATGGTTATTGCTTCTGTGTGTGCCAATGGCGTGCAATGGGTGGGTGCCCGTGTACCCCAGTGCTGGCATTCCTTTGTGGGGGCTATTGTGACGGTGGTTTGGGGGGGGGATGGGGATGTGCAGTGGGCATGCTTAGGTGATGGGTGTCCATGCTTTGTGGTCGCATGCAGGGCTAGGTATTGGGATGGGTGGGTTGTGATGGTGAGACATTTGCAAGGAGTAGGTGTGATGGGGTGGGGGTGAGGGTGGGGGTATGAGTTGGCATGCAGGTGGGGTGGGGGGGACGAAGTAGTGAAGATGAGACTTACCAGAGTCGTACAATTTCCTCCACCATGACCCTGAGTTCATCATCTGAGAACCTGGGGTGTCTTTGAGGTGCCATGGGGTGGTGTGGGTGATGTGTAGGGTGGATAGTGTGGTGCTAAGTGTGGTGATGTGTATTGTTGTGTTGTGTGAAGTGCGTGCAAATATTGCTGGGTGACAGTGAATTGGGTGTCTGGGTGCTCGGATGTCTTTTCTCGGTGCGTGTTCATGAATCTCTAGGAGTGGAAGTTTGTGTGTGATGTGGGTGTATGTTTTATATTGTACTGGGTGTGTGGGAGTGGTGTGTGTATGTGTATCAGGTGTGTGTATTTTGAATTGTCCAATGTGGTAGTGTTTTGTAAATGTGTGTGTATTTTGAGCGCAGCGGTGTGTACTGCCAATGAAATACTGCGGTTGAAAGACCGCCGCGTGGATTCGTGTGTCGTGATAGTGTGGGTGTATTTCTGTTGGCGTGACGGTGGAGGTTTGGTCATCGCCAGTTTCTCGCTGCCCTTTGGTGTGGCGGACTTTTGTGGATGTCGGTATTTTGGCGGTTTGCCTGTTGTGGGTCAGAATGACCGTGGCGGTTTACCGCGACCGCAGCGGTGTTATGGCGGTCTTCTGTCTGGCGGTAAGCGCCTTTTACCGCCAAGGTTGGAATGACCCCCTATGGCTTTGAGTGATGGGCATGTTGCTCCCTCCAGGACCAGTGGTGTTGTACCATCTTCTGGCTGAGGAGCCCCCCCGTTCCCCGTCCCCCTGAGGTGCCTGTGTCTTTTCGACCTGAAGCCCCTGCAGCGTTCTGTCCGGGTTGTTGCAGGAGTCAAGTGGAGCCTTGGCCTATGTGATGTGGCCCTGTGGTCCATGAACATTGAGGACTGGGCAGTGTCCCTCCATTTGTATATCTGTATATACTGTTTTGATTTTGAAGCACAAATTTCTACTATTTGATCTTATTACACTCACTTTAATCAATTCCTTTTGTCCTTGCATTAATCCTGAGGGGTACGAGGTGAATATGTAATGTTACTGCATCTGTTTATGTGTATGGTGTTGGCGGTGGGGGTGCTGCATGTGTGTGTCACTCTCTTCTTCCTCCACCCTCCCTTGTGTGCTAGGCAGTAGTACTCCCCATGGTTGTCTTCGCCGGCATTGCTGTTCGTAATGCATGAAGAGGTATAGCAGCATGGGAAGGATGTACAACTCGGCTCCATTGCATCATGGTTCATCCTTGAGCCTCCAGAGGTGAGTCCTTTGCCTTCTGTGTACTGTTTCCGCCGTGCTTTTGATGTCGTTGGTACAGCCCCGGAAAAGGTGGCGGATAGGCCTGTTGTTATACTGTGGGCGGTACATTGTCTTTCGCCTGGCTGTTGGCGGTTACCGCTGTGGATCTTGTTGCTACCGCCGTGGTGGTCGGTGTGTTAAAGTGGCTGTCTGTGTGGGCGGTTTCCGCCGTGGTCATAATTCCATTTTTGTTACCGCCGGCCTGTTGGCGGTATTACCGCCACTTTATCACCAACCACCAGGGTTGTAATGAGGGCCTATGTGTGTTCAAAATGTTTACATGCAGTGTCAAGGGCCGTGGTTATGAATGCAAGAAAATTTTTAATTAATAAAAATATACAATACATTTTTTTAAAGAAAATGGGAGCATTGAAGTGCAACTGCATTTTTCGACTTTCCTCTCTTACTGATTACCGAAAAGCAGTGCATATTATTTGTGGCTTCTGAATATTAATACTAAGGTGTGAATGTGAAAAAAGACGTAACCACAATTTGGCTGTTAGTGTCATAGAGCCTAGCAGGGCCACCATACCAAGACAGAGCATGTGCAAACACCCGTGAGATGTGACTGAATAGCACATTTTCACAATGGGATCAATGGCTCACAAAAAGGTCATGAGAATTAAAATGCTTACTGGGGTAAGAAGACAATATTTTTTTAAAAACAGCAACATTCCTAGGTAAACATTAAGAAAGTAGACTGTGCAACCCAGCAAGCTTAGGGATGGTGGGAGGCATCGCCTGCTAAAAGGACAAACGGACACCGAAAAATTTAAGCTAGAATTGGCAATGCCAGTATGTCTGCCTTTTCAGGAATGTTGTATGGTAATGTGAAACATTACAAGTAAACAGCAAGTGAATACATATTTATTTGTTTGGAAGTAAAGAACTGTAGAATAATTTGGGAGTAGGTTAAAAGGTCAGCTGACAGTTGTATTTTATGCCAGACCTAAAAATCCATGTAGTTTAGTGAGTGCCAATCTCCCAACTGTGCTGCTGCCAGAGAAAAACACCATCAATTATCTAGCTATCTAAGACACTTTTGTAACATTGCAATATGATGTGTGCCCTTCTAAAATTTCAAGCTGTCTAAATAAACAAAATGATCACAGCTATGTGGAGAGCAAGCACCTTTTTGTGAAAGCGCACACAACTTCTGCTCAAGCAAAATACACACTCCTGGCTTCCAACAGGTAGGTAGAACCAAAGCCCCTTTTCTGGTGACACCCACATAATTGGCGCCAGCTTCGCTGTCCTTCCAGACCACAAAAATAAAATAAAACATATCACATGAAAATATAAATATAAGGGGCCTAATTTACTACAAAGTAGTAAATCTGCATCTAGTAAACGTGCCACTCTGAACGGATTTACTATTTTTTGGTAATCACAAATTTTGCCAGTAATATGCCGGAACAGCTGGCCCAGGTGCAGGTTCCAGGGGTACTATTGGGAATATTGTTTGACATTTCCCCATGGCTCGTGTTTCCCTTCTGACTAATTCTAAATAATAGTAAATGCAAATTTCTTTTACTCTTTCGGAAAATATTTGTCCCCCTTGGCTAAATCTCTTCCCGTGCACCCCGTTCATCTGGGGATGATCCAAGCTCCCGTGGACGCCATTTAGGGGTCACCACTGCGACCCCCAGCTTGCTCCTTGTGACCCCTGGCATCAGAGTTAGCACAATCAGAGCAAAGAGCACAGAGGCAGCTCCTCTTTCTGGACGTTGCTTGCACAGTTTTTTTTAATTACACATAGTGAATAATATAAAATTCACTATCAGTGTAATAAAAAAATGAAGTACAGTTAACTGGAACGTGACCCTCCGTGGTAGCTGAGGTAAGTAAAAAAAACCTTTTAAATGTGTGTGCTCTTGCGGGTAAGACTGTGCTTATGTAAAGGAGAGTGTGTGTATGACTGAATGTGTGTTTGTTTAAGAATGTGTGTGTGAGTGAAAGTAAAGATGAACTGGCGCAGGATGTGACTTCCGATACCCCTGGAATTTTGGTGAATTGACATCCATCCTACTGGCCCTGCAATAATGTTTGATGTCTTTTCTTGTCTGAATCTAAATGTAAGTAACATTGTTGTGCAATTGTCACTGTTATTGATTTGCACTGTAACCTTAGAATATGTAATAGTTCAAGCTTTGATTAGATTGTGTTTCTTTCGGCACTTTGGACAGCCAGTGTTGTTTCTGAATGTGTATAATTTGATTTTGAGATTCATTTACGTGACCTTAGCATTGTGAACATAGGGAAATGAATATTCTAACTTTACCTAAAGGTGTGGTTATTAATGACTGAAAGGTCATGGTGTGTGACAATTACTGACTCCAATTGATTACTAATGCTATTGATTATCACTGATTATTGGGTTTATTGATTGATTATTGATTATTGATCTGCATATACTGGAGTTACGGTGGGATCATCTTAATTGCGAGTCAAAAGGTTCACAGACCTATTTGCGTCCCCTTGCAAGTTTAGTTATTAAGGTCTGATACGCCAACAGAGATGGTAGCAGAGACAGATGGTTTGTCTCCTCAAGAGCCCATCATAGATGTCCGGTATAGAATAACAGGTATTAACAGAGATAGTAGTAAGCTTCATGATCTGTCTCCTTAATATAATTTCATAAGTGTTCACAGAGACGGTAGCAGAAAGACATAAAGATTAACAGAGATGGTAGCAGCTTGTTGATTTGGTCTTTTGAGAGTTCAGTATTACTGAGACTTGGATTTATTTTTCAATGATACAAATTGGAGAGAAAATGTTTCGGTAAGTCCTGAAATTACTTTCCCAGAATCTCAGATCTTGCCAATTGTTGTTTGAGGATGTTCTCAGCATTCTAGTGACAGGGCGAATTAAGTAGGTTTTGCTCTTGCACAGCTTATGCAAATAGCAGGTGAACTGTGATGTTTGTGAGGGTTTAGGGAGTTTGTGACTCCAATCGAAGTTGTAGAAGGAGTGTGCGACTCTGCAGTGTGAGAGTAGGGAAGTCGTCGAACTTCACATTTGTGTGGCGCTTTGTGCTAAAAAATTGTCCACGCGGTAGTTGATGTACGGATCCTGCGTGGACTAAGTCTCCGGAGTATAATGAAAAGTGTATGAGACACTTGGGTTTATGTTGTAATTTGTCTGGTTTAGTAGGTCAATTAGGCGTTGTCGACAAGTCATAGTGTGAGTCAAGGTGAGTGAAAGAACTTTTCGACTGAGATCTGGCGAGTCCTATGTGCACTAGGACAGACCCACTGATCAGTTGAGAGTAAAATTTGGGGGTCGAATTTTGCTTGCGAATCTGGGAAACTGAGAAAGAAGGAGAAGCTGCAAGAGCGAGAGTCGTAAGTGAAAAATCCGTAAAGTTTCTGAAGCAATTGTGTTACCTTTCCCGTAGTAAACCAGCAGATTTGTTTTTTGATTTTGGGTTTAGTGCTCGCAATTTTTGCACTAGTTTATGTGAATAGAAGTTTGGGAGGACAGGTAGCAAGATGTTTTCAGCCACAGTACGTGTGAGTGTGACATCATTGGAGCTGCGCTGGGATAGGTCGGTTAGTGAGAAGGGTCGTGCACGGATTGGCAGCCGTCCTCGAGAGGCAATTGGTTGAGAAAGTGGGTGAAGAGAATTCTGGGATTAAATGTCAGTACCTGATTTGATTTTGAATAACATAAGGGTAGAAAAGATGGAATTTTTTTAAAGCTTTAAAAAGTGCTTTCAGGGGAGATATGCACATTCCAGCGAGTATAGGCGAGGCTACTCTGCCAGAAGGTACACCGGCTTACATTGTAATGGAAGAGAAGGGATATTTCGCCATCTCTTTGACTAAAGCGATGGTGCAAAGTGACATGGAAAGATGCGAACTTAGCATTTCCTACAAATGGGACATTCAATTTGAGGGTTTTAGAGCATTTAAGGATGCTACTATATGAATCGAAGCCCCTTCTGAGACTAGTACAGTTTGAGGCATTAGCGATCTGGGAGCTAGTAGTCAGACAGCAACAGAAATTTGAGAGGAGAAAGGCAGAAAAGACTTTAACAGAGGCTAGGTAGAACAATGAGAAGGAAGGAAGGAAGGAAAGCTATTAGAAAAACTAACCGAAGCCCGTCTGACAGTAGGAAGGCTAGAAAGTCTTCAACAGTGGAGAACGAATCAGATGATGATGAATTTATTTTTACACTTATTGAGAAATCTTCCACCACCATATGCAGCACATGAAAGTGATCCGTGCAACAGTGCTGATCCTTCAGCCCCGACACAGGTTAATGGGACAGTGAGTCCGGTGCAGGTTAATACTAGCCTGACACAGAATACGATGCAAGGTAGTCTTAATGCACCTACTACTCCTATAGTACAAAATCGGGGGTAACCGCCACAGGTTCAAATAATTTACCTGACGTACCCGTTATGGAAACAGCTACAAACTTAATGGTGTCTACAGGACAGGTTTTCCCAAGACTGATGTCGGTTCAGGCTGAGCCAAGTTCACTTATACTGCCCCAAGCAATGCCGAGATTCACTCTGGTAACAGGGACACAGTCAGATAAGTCTTTGATGATGAATCAGAACATGGGAGTTACTCTCCCACAGAACTTAAGTACCAGACCAACCCCAGATGCTATATCTTTACCTATTACTGTTGGTCCAGCTGTTCCCCTATTTGCTCAGAAGAAACCTAGTGTATGTGAACAGGGGTTCATGACACAGAATACAATGGGGGAAGGACATAATGAAAATACTTGAGTAGTCTCTCCTGTGGGACAGGCTTTTGACGGATTGAGATCACCACTAGACCTTAGTCCAGTTGGAGTACTTCCAGATACTATGGTAGGGTCAAACATTAGCCAGAGCTTGAAATTGTTGACACCGCAGACCCCGAATGCAGTTGTACAACTAGTGTCACCGATACAGGCCGGAAACATTTTGTTGCAAGGGTTGACAGCTCAGCAGTTGACTGAATGGTTAGATAAGCTGCATACCCCACAGATTGCTCCTAAGGGAGAGGAGTGTTTGAACTATGCTAGGCTAAGCATGGAAGTGGGTGAGCGAGGCAAGAGAACACTGATAAATGACCAGGAGCTCAGTGTCCCCCTATGCAGTAATCCTTTCGCACCAATGCCTGCAGTTACAGTAGTACAGAGACAATTGAGGCAAAAGACATGATTCATTTTGTGTTCAGATTTGTGGAACGATTGAGACCTGAAATTAGACAGATGATTAAGAGTCATTTGATTTGTTGGCAAGCAAAGCAGATTGATGAGGTGTTCATTATGCAAAGTACTATAGTGATGAGATTAAGTTGAAGCAGAGAAAGCTGAAAGAAAAGGCGATGGTGATTCAAATTAAAGCTGTTCAGACAGCGTGCAAGGGAATTTTCCTCAACAGCTACCACAGGCGCAGCAGGGAATCATGGTTTTTCAGCCCCAGATAAGACTTTGAGGTTGCGGAGCTAATATGAATCGTGGTTCAGACTTGGGTACTGTAGGGGTTCAGAATGATGTGCAGGGAATGAAGAAATTGTCGCCTTGTCACGTTTGCGGAGCGGTCAGTCATTGGAAACGGGAGTGTCCGATGATGGTGCAGGAAGGTGTTGTTCAGCAAACTACTCATGTCAATTCATTCCTGAACATGAGGGGACCCAGAATGAGACGTCCTAATCCAAATTTTCAAAACAATATGAATCAAGTGCAGACTTTTCAGCCAATGCAGCAGGTGCAAATGCCACGTATACCATTGACACAGTTGCAGCTGATGCAGCAGCAGGTTCCCATGGTACCTAGACAGCAAATTTAAATACCTCAAGCCCCAATGGAACAACAGCAAATGCTTTCTCAACAGGTCACAGGTCAAAAGCTTAATCAGAGTAATAACACAGTGCATCAATTCTCGTTACACAGTGAGAATGGAATAAACGATGATTGGATGAGCGAAAGTTCAGATGAGAAGCCATGGGTGCTTGCAACCTCCTTAGAGGTAGATCAGAGAGGTCCCCATGTGAAGGGAAAAGTCATGGGTCACAGAGTTTCATTTTTTGTTGACAACGGAGCTACACGCTCTACAGTATGATCGGTTGAAGTATTGATTTTTCCCCTTTCAGGTAAAACAGTTCAGATTGTAGGGGTAGCGAATCAGTACTTGACTGACCCGATTACAGACCCAGTTCAGGTTAAAATTAGCAACTTTCAGGGCTTGCACAAATTCATAGTCTGTGATTCAAGTCCAGTATCCCTTCTGGGAAGAGACGTACTGTGTAAAACAAAATGCTTGATTACTTGTTCAAATGATGGAATTGAGATTTAGACAAATAGGCTCTCATTACAACCATGGCGGTCGGTGTTAAAGCGGCGGTACCACCGCCAACAGGCCAGTGGTCAAAAAAATTGAATTATGACCATGGCGAAAACCACCAACATAGACAGCCACTTCAACACACCGACCGCCACTGCGGTAGCAACAAACACCGCGCCGTTCACCATCAACAGACAGGCGAAAAACAATGTACCACCCACCCTATTAATGCAGGCCAATCCACCAGCTTTTCCGGGGCGGTACCAACGACATCAAACCATGGCAGAAACAGTACGTCGAAGGAGAACCACTCACCTTTCGACACTCCACCAAGAACCAGGACGCCATGGAGCCCGAATTGCAGATCCTCCCCATGTTGGTGTATCTTCTCATACACCATGAAGTAGAAAGAAGGCGGCGGCGACAACGACAGTGAGTGCTGCACCTAGCACACAGGGGAGGGGGAGGGAAAACAGAGTGACACACACACGCGGCACCCAACACCCCCATGCCCCACCCTCACCCACAACAACATACACACTAACACATCCAACAACATTACTGATACACCCCGTCACCCCCTGGAAGAACGCAGGGACAAAAGGAAATGAGTCTAACCAGTGTTATATTGGAACAATCAGATATAGTAATATAAATTTAAATAATCAGTATATACAAAATTTTACATTATATACACAAGGCCGTACACTGTTCCTTGTAAATGTCCGTGGACCAGTGGTCTCAAAAAGCATGGGCGAAGCCCACACGACACCTGCCTCAAAACGGGGAGAACACTGCAGGGGCATCAGGTCAAAAAAACACAGGCACCTCAGGGGGAAGGGGGGCACCTCAGCCGGAAGTTGGTACGACACCACTGCTCCTTGAGGGGGCTACATGCCTACGGCGATGTCCTGGGGAGTGCAAGGCCACAGTCTCTCTAGTGGTTGGGTTGCCCACTGATTGGTCCTGGGGAGTGCAAAGCCACAGTCTCTCTAGTGGGTGGGTTACCCACTGCTTAGTCCTGGGGAGTGCAAAGCCACAGACTCTCAAGTGGGAGGTTTGCCCACTGCTTGGTCCTGGGGATTGCAAGGTCACAGTCTCTCTACTGGATGGGTTGCCCACTGCTTGGTCCTGGGAAGTGCAAAGCCACAGTCTCTCTAGTGGGTGGTTTGCCCACTGCTTGGTCCTGGGGAGTGCAAAGCCACAGTCTCTCCAGTGGGTCGGTTGCCCACTGCTTGGTCCTGGGGAGTGCAAACCCACAGTCTCTTTAGTGGGTGGCGTCTTCCACTGGTTCTGGAGGGGGCATTGTGCCCAGAGTGCTTGATCCTGCCAAGGATAGGGAGAGTGGATGTATTTCTCCACTGGTTCTGGAGGGGGCCTTGTGCCCAGAGTGCTTGATCCTGCCAAGGATAGGGTGAGTGGATGTATTTCTCCACTGGTTCTGGAGGGGGCCTTGTGCCCAGAGTGCTTGATCCTGCCAAGGATATGGTGAGTGGATGTATTTCTCCACTGGTTCTGGAGGGGGCCTTGTGCCCAGTCTTCTTTATCCTGCCAAGGAAGGAGTGAGTGTATGTATTTCTCCACTGATTCTGGAGGGGGCCATGTGCCCAGTCTTCTTGATCCTGACAAGGAAGGGGTGAGTGGATGTATTTCTCCACTGGTTCTAGAGGGGGCCTTGTGGCCAGTGATGCTGCACCTGGGGTTTGGCAGTTAACATCCTCTCACTTGGGTGTCTGAGCCACGAGATGTACATGGAACAGGTAGCATGATACTCCATGGAGGCAGAGCCACACACTCACCTATGCTGCAAACTGGTAGTAGCAAGGGCTGGTGGTGCCTCAAGTGGCGTGTCCAGGGTCCAGGACGTCACCTGCAACCTTGGACGGCTGCCCACTGGGGATGCTGCTGACGTCAGATATAATTGCACCGGCTGGGCAAGTGGCAGTGCAGATGGTGGTGCAGGTGGCAGTGGCTGCGACGGTGGCTGCGGCGGAGATGCTGCTGGTGCTGCCTGTGGTGCAGGTGTCTGTAGTGGTGGAGGGAGACACCAGACCGTCTCCGGCAGCCTCGGATGGCTGATCCTTGGGGAGGATGCTGCAGGCTGATGTTGTGGCAGCAGCGGTGCAGGTGGCGGTGCAGGTGGCGGTGCAGGTGGCGGTGCAGGTGGTGGTTACAGGTGGCGGTGCAGGTGGCGGTGGTGACCGTGGTACAGGTCGTTGACACCTCTGAGGAAATGGTGGTCGGCAGCCCCTCACCAGGGGGCATCGTGCCCTGAGGTGACTTGCCCTTTGTCTTGTGTCCCTTCCCCACCTTGGCAGTCGCTGCTGGGACCTTGGCACTGTCCTCTCTGTGTTTGGATGAGGCCTTGCTGGGTGGGTGGTGTGACTTTTCCCTGCTGGATCTCGGACCCTTCTTGGCCTTGGCAGGTGGCGGAATCGGGTGGTCCTTCACATCCTTCACATCTGTAGGTGACACACTGGCAGCTCTGACGGGTGCCTCCTTCGATCCGCCTGGACTTGCAGGGATCACAGCAGATGCAGATTTGGTGGCTGAGGTGCTGGGCTGGGATCTAGACATCGTGGCCCTAGGGGAAGGACGAGGGGGTGAGGTGTTGGGAAGAGATTAATGTTAGCTAGGAAAAGTTTTTTAGACACACTGGGACGGGAAGATGGAGGGGGTGTGGGAGTGGAGGAAGAGGTAGTGGTTGTAGGAGGTGTACGTCTGCTGAGTCTGGGTGGAGGTGCGTGGGCTGTAGGATGTTGTGAGGTGGATGGCTGTTGAGTGGGTGTGTGCCTGCGTTTGTGTACTTTGGGAGGAGGGCTCACAGACACACTGGGAGAGGACACAGGGGACGTGTGAATGATAGTGGGGTTTTGATTGCTCGTGAGCGGTGTGTTGTGATGGGCGTGCTGGTGATGGAGGCAGTGGCTGATGATGTAGTGCATGCAGGTGTGAGTGTAGATGAGACTGGGAGGGAGGTGGAGGACGTGGAGGAAGGGGACACAGTGGAGGTAGTAGATGTTGATATGTGTGCATAGGTATGGTGCTTGTGTGAGTGCCTGTGTGATGATGTGTGGTGCTTAAGTTTTCCTGAGCCACTATTGTGTGTTGATGTGTGTGCATGCTGGTCTGAAGGGTGTGCTTGGGATAGGCTGAGGTAGAGGGGATTGGGTTGGGTAGTGGAAATTGGAGGGGGAGGCTGGACACAGGGACAATGGCTGCCATCTCTGCTGAGGCCAGAGCCTGAAATGCTTGTGGTTGGGCCACCACGCCAGAATGAATGCAATCCAGGTATGCATTTTTTTGCTGCAAATGCCTCTCAACACCCTGGATGGCATTCAGAATGGTTAACTGCCCAACAATGAGGGATCTCAGGAGGTCCATAGCCTCCTCACTGAGCGCAGCAGGGCTGACTGGGCAGGGCCTGAGGTGCCTGGGACGAAGGAGATGCCCACCCTCCTGGGTGAGTGGGCTTGGCAAACACGCTGAGGGGCTGCTGGGAGTTTGGTGCTGGTAGGGGGGCTGGCGGCTGTACCTGTTGTTGGGGTGGGCACATAGGTGTCCTCCACAGCCAGGGAGCTTCCATCAGAGGAGTCGCTGTCACTGGTATCCACTCCTGTCCCCATCATGGAGCTCCCCTTGCCTTCCATCCCACTGGCGCCTTCACCCTCCGTGGATTCACCCTCATAGACCACGTGGGATGCAGCTCCCTCGGTCGCCTGTACCTCAGCTCCTCCGCCAGATGATGCTAATGCACACAAGGACAGGGTGACAAAACAAGAAGGGGGGGAAAGACAGAGGACACACATGGTCAATGCCAGCAACACCACTACCACTACCTTTGGCGGACACAACACACACTGAGCTGCCCTATGCACTAGGCTATGCCCACCCACTCACTAAGGTAGTCACCACCCCATGGGGTACAATGCCTAACGCCAGCACATGCACACCTGACACCCAGATGACCATGCACACTAGTAGCTGCCCAATTGTATCATTGGGGTAGGGGTGCTTCAGAGGCTGCAAACAAGGGACCTACTCTGGCATGATTGCCTTGGCCTAGGGGCACCCATAGCCCCCCCCCCCCAGCTAGTTCCTAAACCACGCAGAGTCAGCTTTCTGAAACTGTGCTCACCCCCTTGTGGCTGCTGTGATGCCCTCAAGCGCCCATCCAACTCTGGATAGGCCACCGCCAGGATGCAGAACATCAGGGGGGTCATGGTGCGATGGGCACCCCTTCCACGTTGGGAGGCCAGCCCCAGCTGGGCCTCCGCCGTCATCTTGCTCCAGTGGAGCAGATCCTCCCTTCTCTTGAAGCAGTGGGCGCTCCGTCTGTGATAGACCCCCAGGGTCCGCACCTCCTTTGCGATGGCATGCCAAATACCCTTCTTCTGGTGGGCGCTGACCTAAAGGTTAAACAGAGCAAACAAATTTAATTACTCACACAGTAGGACCGCCATACTCATTGTCCACCAGTTCCCACCCATGCCCTGACGCACATACAAGCACCCCACATGCAGCACTCAGGCCACCCCCCAACATATGGCTTACATCCACACCACTCCAAACAGGCATTGCCCATGCATCATGCTCACAGTGTACTCACCTGTTTGTCTGGAGAACCGTAGAGTAGCGTGTACTGGGGGAGGACCCCATCCACCAGTTTATCCAACTCCTCCGTAGTGAAGGCAGGGGCCCTTTCCCCAGACACTGTAGCCATTGTCACTTCCAGACTCAGGTCACAGCAGCACTTGCAGTGTAGGTCCTCTCCTGTTGATGGTCAGGTATCAAGTGAGTGAAGAGATAGAAAATGGCGGTCACGTCCGCAGGAGTGCGTACCGTCACCACCGGCATACATCGCCATTGGCTCCTCGGACCCATATGGCCCAATGATAACCAATGTGGAGCTGCACGGCAGTCTTTGACCACCTACCGCGAAGCTGCACAATGCCAGTGCAGTTACCTCATTTCCCCTTGTCCCTCTCCACAAGTTAGGCAGCCGCCATTTCAGGGGTGCACATGGCATGGCACCTAACTACATCACAGCACATATTGACACATATACGGACTCACGATTTCACACACGGATTCTGTAACTTCAGTTCAGACACAGTTGTGCTATCTATGTGGCAAATTACCTTCTGCTCACCGTTCTCCTCCATAGGCTCCAAGCGCTGAGGCAGCATTTGAGATGGCGGCCTCCTCCGGTGTACAGACCCCTGGTGGACCTGCCGACAATGGAAGACAGACACATCATAATCACATACAGACTTGATTGTGCCACAATCCAAGAACTGTGTGCCCAATTGGAGCCAGACCTGATGTCAGCTATCAACCAGCCTACAGGTATACCCCCTCTTGTGCAGGTCCTGTCAGTGCTCCATTTCCTGGCAAGTGGCTCCTTCCAAACTACAGTGGCCATGGCATCTGGGATGTCTCAGCCAGTGTTCTCAAACGTGTTGAGCAGGGTGTTGTCTGCCCTGCTGAAACACATGCGCAGCTACATCGTGTTCCCCCAGGTGGAGGATTTGGCCACAGTGAAAGCTGACTTCTATGACCTGGGACATATCCCCAACATCATTGGTGCCATTGATGGGACACATGTGGCATGTGCCCCCCCCGAGAAATGAACAAGTGTACAGAAATAGAAAAAGCTACCATGCAATGAATGTGCAAATGGTGTGTTTGGCGGACCAGTACATCTCCTATGTGAATGCCAAGTATCCTGGCTCTGTGCATGACGCCTATATCTTGAGGAATAGCAGCATCCCTTATGTGATGGGCCAACTCCAGAGGCACCAGGTGTGGCTAATAGGTGAGCCCAAGGTCCACACACAGTATGAGTAGGTGTCTGGGTATGGGGTTGTCCCTAAGGGTTAGTGTGCATCTAACAGGTATCCCTCCAAATTTGCAGGTGACTCTGGTTACCCCAACCTGTCATGGCTACTGACCCCAGTGAGGAATGCCAGGACAAGGGCAGAGGTACACTACAATGAGGCAAATGGGCGAATTAGGAATATTATTGAGAGGGCATTCGGCCTCCTGAAGGGCAGATTCTGGTGCCTCCATCTGACAGGTGGCTCCCTGTACTACTCACCCAAGGATGTGTGCCAGATCATCGTGGCATGCTGTATGTTGCACAACCTGGCATTGAGATGCCAGGTGCCTTTTCTGCTGGAGGATGAGCCTGGTGATGGTCTTCTGGCAGCGGTGAAGCCTGTGGACAGTGAGGAAGAGGAGGCAGAGGAAGAAGATATTGACAACAGAACAAACATCATCCTGCAGTACTTCTAGTGACACACAGGTAAGAGACTGTAACTCCTCTTCACATAACAGTTTACTTTAGGACATTGTATATGGCAGTCTCTTAACCTATGTCTATGGACACTGACTGTTCCCTTTGGATTTACTTTTTTCAGATCTGTGTACCCCATTCTGCCTTCTGCTATGTGTACTGCTGCCCAACAACTGTCACACATTGGTATCAGTAAATGAGCATATACCTTGCAATTGTTTGCTAATGTTGTAGTAATACATTTGTGAATCATCAGACTGACTCCAGATTGGTATTTGATTAAAGGGTGTTTATTTAGGTGCGAATGGGTATAGGGGTATGTGCAAGGGGATGGGGTGATGGTGGAGGAAGGTCAATGGTAGAGTCCAGTCTCTTGGTATCACTTTTTTTAAATCATTTTTTGTAGGGGGTGGGGTGCTGGTGGTCTGTTGTTCCTGTGGCGGGGCCTCTGGTCCACTAGCGCCGGTGGAGGTGGAAGGCTGTTCCTCGGTTTGGCTAGGGTCAGGGGCCCTTTGTTGAGCCACTCCCTCCCTCATGGTCTTGCCCATATCAGCCAGCACCCCTGCTATGGTGACTAGGATGGTGTAGATTTTTGTGAGGTCATCCTTGATCCCTATGTACTGTCCCTCCTGCAGCCGCTGGGTTTCCTGAAACTTGGCCAGTACCGTGCCAATCATTTCCTGTTAATGGGGGTATGCTCCCATGAAGTTGGAGAGTGCCTTGTGGAGAGTGGGTTCCCTGGGCCTGTCTTCCCCCTGTCGCACAGCAGTCCTCCCAGCTTCCCTGTTGTCCTGTGCCTCTGTCCCCTGAACCGTGTGTCCACTGCCACTGACCCCAGGTCCCTGATCATTCTGGGTTAGTGGGGTTGCCTGGGGTCCCTGTAGTGGTGGACACCCTGCTGATTGACGTGTCCTGGGGACAGTGGCATGGGCCCGCTGGGTGGGTGCTGTGGTGGTGTTTCCTGAGGGGGAGGCTCTGTGGTGGTGTTTCCTGAGGGGGGAGTCTCTGTGGTGGTTTGGGACTGTAGCAGGGGAACCGACTGTCCAGAGGTCCCAGATGGGCCAGGCTGGTCATCCTGATCCAGGCGTGCAGAGCTGCAGTCATCACTGTGGGCCTTTTCTGTGGGGGGACTGGATGTAGCTGGCACCTCCTGTCCGGTGACGTGGGGTAGGGGTCCTGTTGGATGCAAATGCACTGTTATTGCATCTGTGTGTGCCATCTTGTGCAATTGGAGTGTTTCCCTAATGGAATTGTGCTTTCCCTGTTGCCTTGGCTTTGTGTGTTTGCTGATTGTGTGTGGTGGGTGAGTCTCTCTTGTGTGCATGCTGTGATGATGGGTGTCCATGCAGGTCTGTGATAGGTGTCCATGCATTGGTGTAGCATTCAGGGCTTGGTATTGGGATGTGTGGGTTGTGATAGTGGGGTATATGTGAGGTGGTGGAGTGATGGGGGTGAGGGTAGGGGTAGGAGTTAGTGAGAGCATGCAGGTAGGGTGGGGGGATATGGTGGTAAAGATGTGACTTACCAGAGTCCAGTCCTCCTGCTACTCCTGCGAGGCCCTCCGATGCATGATCACCAAGACTTGCTCCTCCCATGTTGTTAGTTGTGGGGGAGGAGGTGGGGGTCCACCGCCAGTCCTCTGCACTGCTATCTGGTGTCTTGATACCACGGAACGCACCTTCCCCCGTAGGGCGTTCCACCTCTTCCTGATGTCATCACTGGTTCTTGGATGTTGTCCCACGGCGTTGACCCTGTTGACGATTCTCCACCATAGCTCCATCTTCCTTGCAATGGATGTCTGCTACACCTGTGATCCGAATAGCTGTGGCTCTACCCGGATGATTTTTCCACCATGACCCTTAGATCCTCCTCAGAAAACCTGGGGTATCTTTGAGGTGCCATGATGTGGTGTGAGTGATATGTGTGAGGTGATGTGTGGGGTGCTGTGTTGTGATGTATTATGTGATGTGCGTGGATGGTGTATGAGTGATGGTGCTTTGTGCCTCTGGGAGATAGTGTGCTCTTTGCTTTTCTCTCTCTGCTTGTTTTAATTTGTTAGTTGAAAGGGTTGTGGGTAATGCGGGTGTGTGTTTTATATTAGTATGAGCGTGAGGGTGTGGTGTGTGTATGTGTGTCAGGTGTGTGTATTTTGAATTGTCCAATGTGGTGTAGTTTTGTAAATATGTGTGTATTTTGAGTGCGGCGATGTGTACCGCCAATGGTTTACCGCATTTGAAAGACCGCCGCTGTGATTTCTGGGTCGTGATACTATGGGCTTATTCCTGTTGGCGTGACGGTGTGGGTTTTGCTATCGCCAGTTTATCACTGACCTTTGGTGTGGCGGACTTGTGTGGGTGTCTGTATTGTGGCGGTATTCTCTGTGGGGGTCATAATACCCGCAGAAAATACTGCAGCGGTCACGGTATGTTGGTGGCCGTCGGCACAGCGATAAGCGGGATTTACCGCCAGGGTTGTAATGAGGGCCATAGTGATGATGAAGATGTTCAAGCCCCAGAGATGGAGTGTGAGTTTACAAATGAGGAATATCCTCTGATTGAATTTTTCCCAATGTTTAAGGTGAAGAAACTTAATCCTGCTTTACAGGGAACGGTTAAGGAGAAGGTGAAGGATCTGACAGGGAAAGAGATAGGTCTGATAAAGGGAGTTGAGCCAGTTAAAGTTACTGTAAAGATGAATGCAGTTTTTCCTCATATTCCCCAGTACCACATGCCGCAAGATGTCCTTATGAAGGTCGCCCAAATAATTGCAGACTTTGTGGAACAAGGGGTTCTGAAGGAAGTGTTGAGCAGCCCATGTCAGTCACGATAATGGGTTTGCAAAAGCCCTGTGGAAAGTTTGAATTGTTCAGGATTTGAGAAAGATAAATGACATTGGAGTCAAATGTTGTCCCGTGGTGCTAAATCCAGCTGTGATAATGTTTCAGATTCCATATGATGCTTAGTGGTTCACTGTCATTGACTTGTCGCAAGCCTTCTTTTCTGAGCCTCTTCATGAGGACAGCCAATTTCTCTTTTGTTTCAAATGTTTTGGACCGAGTTTACTGCTGGTGCAGAATTTGTTAGGGTTTGTACACAGCAAAGAGCATGTCCCCTCTCACTGCACTAGTGGGTTCTGTAATAGCTCCCTTTTAAACTTACTATTAAAAGCCTTTCTTGTTATTTCACCTTCCCCCCCCCTAGGCTTCTGTGTATGTTGTTTAATGTGCTGTTTTGTTTACACATTGGGCCTTGCTTTTACCAAGGCTTCTTTAAAACACTCCTCCCTAGGCCATGTGTTAATCCAACTCATTTGCATAATAACTGAAACTCTGCACACCTTTCAAGACCATGTGCAGCATGTGAGGACCACACCCAGCTCTTCAAACCACACCCAGCTCTGCACACCTTCCAAGAACATGTGCAGCATGTGAGGACCACACCCAGCCCTTCAAACCACACCCAGCTGTTTGAGCCACACCCAGCCCTGTCTATAAAAGGCATCCCCGAGCCTCACCCAGTGCTTGTGCTCGTCTACCTCCCGCTTACCTGAGAACAGATCCCTCGGCGCTGGCACTCCTGCTCTTTACAGACTTTCTTTGACTTCAATGGGCGCAGCTGCTGGCTCTTCCTTCTTCCGGTTTCCGGTTCCTCCTTGCCTCAGCCTCTCTCCTACGAGTAACCTGCAAAAGAGAAAGAAGACAAGGTTAGACTGATCAGTATCTCTTGCCAGCAACAAGTAAGTGCAAAACTTTTTATTACCTGAGGAAGCTTTGACGGCAATTTTTGGATTCGTGTATAGACAGTTTGAGGCGAAGTGCCTTCCACGAGCATTGTGATTCAGGCTCTTTGTTGCAGGAGTATTTTGCAGAACTTTGTGAAGCGGACGTTGTTTTTTTTTTATGGAACTTTTGGGAATCGAACAGTGAAAACCATTGACAGCAAGGCAAACAGTAAATCAAGGACTTGCACAAATTACGTGCTGTATTTTGATGTAAAAGTACAGTATTTGTTTTATAAAAGATTCTGGAAATATGGGAAAAGTGAGTCTACTATTGGGAATTTAGGCTTTAGTTATATTATGATGAATGTTTGATATTGGTAATTCTGATAACGGTATTTGTTTAATGTTTTAGAAGCTTTACAGTAATAGAAAACACATCCCAGAGCAGTAACACATTCCAAACCTGGAAACTAGAGACCAGGATCCAAGAGGTACTTTTAGAAGAGAATTTCTAATAAATAAAGGGATAGTCAGGAACCCATTTAGGAATAGGTTGCACTTATCTGTTCTTTGTTTATGTTTCATTAGGCACCAGTTTCTACAGAAGTCAGAAAGGGCCGCAGATTTGTGCAGCACTTCAACAGTGGAAACGCAAGAACGGTGTTGTCTTTTTATTTTTTATTTTATCCACTTCCCCCCTTCCCTTGAGCTTCTGTTCTTAGTGCACTGTTTTAAAAACTAGTGTGCTGGAACAAGCAGTTTCAGGGTGGGGTCGGATTGTCTTCAACCTCCATCAGAACTGAACAAGAACTCAGGTGAGCTGGGCTTTGACAGAAGCACAAGCCTTAAAAAATTTCAGTTCTGGTGGATGATGAATACCGGGGAAGAAATAGAGGGCATTGACGTCACGGATATGGCGCTGGCCCTAAATGAGGACTTGGCTCATAATGAATCAGTGTCTGGCATCTTGCAACATATGCAAGAGGAAATAGAGAGATTAAAGATGGAGAATACCTCTTTAAAACAGGATTTAAGCAGGTATAAATTTAGGGGATCTCAGTGGAACACAGCTTCTACGCCTTTGTTTAAAACCTCCTCAGAGACAGGGGCGCCATCAAAACATACAACTTTGCCTTCCCCAGTTGAGGTTACTGTTAATGTTCCTAATGTTGTGCCCTTAGCAGCACCTGAACGTTTTCATGGAGATAGTAACAAATTCCATGTTTTTATCAATCAATGTCAATTACACTTCATTTGTAAGCCACAACAGTTCCCTACTGATGATACGAAAGTGGCATTCGTCTTGTCTTATTTGGGTGGCACAGCAGCCAATTGGTCAATTCCTTTCGTGGATAGAGATGATCCCATCCTCCATAATTGGAATCAATTTAAACGTACCATGACCAGCCTTTTTGCAAAACACACTTTCATGCAGGCAAGTGATAATGAGCTTTTAAATCTTAAACAAGGTAACAAGGATTTATTGACCTATCTCACTAGTTTTAATCGTTTACTCACCGAGACACAGTGGCCAGAAGAAAAGCGTGTCTCCCTTTTTTATAAAGGTTTGAGAGACGAGTTAAAAGACGCGCTGGCTCATATCGTTGATTTGCCAAAAGACTATTCGGACTTTGTAGATTTAGTTGTGAAATTAGAACATAGACTAGGAGAAAGAAAGAGAGATAAATACAAACTGGAATCACGGTTAACTTTTATTAGACACGAGAAGAAAGACACAGATAATAAACTCCCTGAACCAGAGCCTATGCAAATAGGGACACTCAGAGGTCCACTCACATCAGAGGAAAAAGAAAGAAGG
This sequence comes from Pleurodeles waltl, assembly GCF_031143425.1. NCBI lineage: Eukaryota > Metazoa > Chordata > Amphibia > Caudata > Salamandridae > Pleurodeles > Pleurodeles waltl. The sequence continues at coordinate 717,382,086 of NC_090447.1, forward strand.
AGAAAATTTTAATTATGTTTATATTGTGGCAGGGCAGGTCACTTTGCCAGAGAATGTCCAGTAAAGTCTAAAACTCCACGAAAGGGTGCTGTTTCCTCCACCTCCTCAACTGAATCGGGAAACGATTAAGCTCGACAAGGGGAGAGGTTACTTGTTCGAGAAAACATCTTAATCAAACCTCTAATGCTGCACCCTTCAGGGTACCACACATACCTAGACATTTCATAATTCAGGTCGTTTTAATTGTTACTACCCAAGTGAGGCATTCTCTCCCTGTCCTACTGGACTCAGGCGCAACAGGAAATTTTGTGGATAATAAGTTAGCTGAAATCTTAGGACTTCCTATGTGCCTAAAGCCTTGTCCAGAAGCAGTATGTGCAGTGGATGGGTCAGAATTGACCTCTGGATTAATCACAAAACAAACAAGTCCACTTGTTATGGTCTGTCAGAACGGGCACACAGAGGTGATTAGCTTTGATCTAATAGATACTCCTAATTTTGGTTTGATTCTCGGGGTACCCTGGTTAACAACTCATAACCCAAAAATTGATTGGGTGAATAGAACTGTTACTTTGGATTCCTCTTTCTGTAGAACCAATTGCTATCAAGAAGCAGGTACAGAACAGAGCACAGTATTACACTGTGCTAGTGTTACACAAGATGAACCAAGTCTCCCTCCTGAATATTCTGACTTTAAAGACGTCTTTGATCCAGTAAAGGCTAGTGTGCTGCCCCCACATCGGTCTTATGACTGCCGTATAGATCTTATCCCAGGGGCCCCTTTACCTAATAACAGAGTATATGCTTTGACTGACGAAGAAACCAAATACTTAAGAACCTACCTAGATGACCTACTACAGTCTGGGTTCATCCGTCATTCCACATCTCCGGTGTCATCTCCACTCTTTTTTATCCCGAAGCCGGATAAATCCCTGCGCGCGTGTATCGATTATAGAGGACTAAATAAGGCTACATTAAAGAATAAATATCCTCTTCCTCTAATACCTGTGTTGTTGGATCAATTAAGACATTCTACTGTATACACTAAACTAGATCTGCGGGGAGCTTACCACCTGGTCCGAGTAAAAGAGGGGGATGAGTGGAAGACAGCTTTCAAGACAAAGTTTGGTTTATTTGAGTACACAGTAATGCCCTTTGGGTTATGTAATGCCCCTGCGGCCTTTCAGTTCTTTATAAATGAGGTCCTACACGAATTCCTGGACGTTTGTGTCATAGTATACATAGACGACATCCTCATTTACTCTAAGAACTCAGAAGAACATACCCAACATGTTCGTGCAGTATTATCAAAGTTAAAAGAAAATCATCTTTTTGTTAAGTTAGAAAAGTGTACTTTTAATGTCAGCAAGGTGGACTTTTTAGGATACTGCCTGTCACCTCAAGGAATAACTATGGATGTAAAGAAAATCAGTGCTATTGCTGATTGGCCAGAACCATCCTCTGTAAAAGATATTCAGAAATTTCTGGGTTTCGCCAATTTTTATAGGAGGTTTATTGCACATTTTGCAGACATTGCGGCCCCAATAACTACCTTGTTGCGGAAAGGGCAACGATTTCTTTGGACTGATGAGGCGGCACACGCCTTTCAACTCCTAAAACAAAAGTTCACTTCAGCCCCAATTCTGAAACATCCTGATCCTGACTTGCCCTTTTTTGTTGAAGCGGATGCTTCACAAGTAGCTTTAGGAGGAGTTCTCTCTCAACGAGATGCAGTAGATGGCCAGTTACATCCTATAGCCTTCTATTCCAAAAAGTTATTGCCAGCTGAACAAAATTACACTGTGGCTGAAAGGGAACTACTAGCTATCAAAGTAGCCTTTTCAGAATGGAGGCACCATTTAATGGGAGCCAAGTACCCAGTTACAATCTTTTCTGACCATAAGAACCTACAGTTTTTTGGATCACTTAAAGCACTAACACCACGTCAGATGCGCTGGTTAAATTTTTTTAGCACATTTGACTTTGTTATAACCTATAGACCAGGTGCACAACAAATTCAATCTGATGTGTTATCTAGATACGGACATACCTCAGACATGAAACAAGATAAAATAGGAGAACCCATTATTCCTCCCCAAAAGTTGTTGGCACCAGTACAACAGAAGGATTTCATCACAGATCTATATAATGCACACATGCAAATAGCACCTCAGGATTGGTTAAAGGATTCCCATAACACAATACAACGAGGTTTATTGTATCACGACAACATGCTGTTAGTGCCCACCTCTGAATTACAAACACAGGTGATAATTTGGCATCACGCCTCACCGTTGGCAGGTCATCCTGGTTGGGTAAAAACCCTGGAAAATGTGCAAAAACACTTTTGGTGGGACACTATAAGAAAGGACATTAAGCAATTTGTCACTACCTGTCCAATTTGTGCAAGACATAAATCTTCTCATAAGGCTCCTGACGGCTTGTTAATACCAATGCCAACACCCAAACAACCTTGGCACACTGTGAGCGTAGACTTTATTGTAGGTTTACCACCTGTAAAATCCTTCACAACAGTGTTGGTTATAGTGGATTTTTTATCTAAAATGGCACATTTTGTACCATTACGGAAATTACCCTCGGCGGCAGAATTTGCCGATATTTTTATAAGGGAAATTGTGCGTTTACATGGTTTGCCAAGCAAAGTGGTGTCAGACCGAGGGAGCCAGTTCAACTCCAGATTTTGGAAAAAATTATGTGAAAAACTGAAAATAGATGTGGCCTTATCCACTGCTTTCCACCCAGAGACAGATGGACAGACTGAACGACTGAACCAAACCTTACTTCAAACGCTACGTTGTTTATTGGCTGATTATTCTAGTGAATGGTTGGAAGCTCTTCCTGTAGCAGAGTTTGTTTATAATAATACTGAGCATACAGCTCTACTTTGCTCACCATTCTATTTCTTGCAGGGGTATCATCCAAGAGCTATACCCATTTTGTTAGAAGATTCCCTGTTGCCTACAGTAACGGATAGACTAAGGAGGTTAGGTGACATACAAGACAAAGCCAGGAAACATTTATTAAAGTACAAGGAAAGCATGAAAAGACAAGCAGACAAACACAGGTCTGAGGCCCCAATGTATAAAATTGGTGACAAGGTATGGCTCTCCACAAAAAACCTAAACATAGAGGGATCTCGAAAGCTGCAACCACGTTTCATTGGACCCTTTAGTATAACTGCCATAGTAAACCCGGTAACAGTAAAATTAGATTTACCAAAAGAATATCCAGTACATACTACATTCCATGTGTCCTTGCTTAAGCCGTACAACTCAAAAACCCGACCTGAACCACCACCTCCACCCATACCAATTAAGGGAAATCTGGAATATGAAGTGAAAAGCATAAAAGACTCAAAAAGAATTAGTGGACGTCTGTTTTATTTAGTAGAATGGAAAGGATATGATGAATCTGAGAATTCATGGGAACCAGCATCATATGTACATGCCCCACAGCTGATTAGACGGTTTTATTTAAAAAATCCAGGAAAACCCCGTCCTGTAGGAGGGCCTTTGAGGGGGGCAACTGTTAGGGTTTGTACACAGCAAAGAGCATGTCCCCTCTCACTGCACTAGTGGGTTCTGTAATAGCTCCCTTTTAAACTTACTATTAAAAGCCTTTCTTGTTATTTCACCTCCCCCCCCCTAGGCTTCTGTGTATGTTGTTTAATGTGCTGTTTTGTTTACACATTGGGCCTTGCTTTTACCAAGGCTTCTTTAAAACACTCCTCCCTAGGCCATGTGTTAATCCAACTCATTTGCATAATAACTGAAACTCTGCACACCTTTCAAGACCATGTGCAGCATGTGAGGACCACACCCAGCTCTTCAAACCACACCCAGCTCTGCACACCTTCCAAGAACATGTGCAGCATGTGAGGACCACACCCAGCCCTTCAAACCACACCCAGCTGTTTGAGCCACACCCAGCCCTGTCTATAAAAGGCATCCCCGAGCCTCACCCAGTGCTTGTGCTCGTCTACCTCCCGCTTACCTGAGAACAGATCCCTCGGCGCTGGCACTCCTGCTCTTTACAGACTTTCTTTGACTTCAATGGGCGCAGCTGCTGGCTCTTCCTTCTTCCGGTTTCCGGTTCCTCCTTGCCTCAGCCTCTCTCCTACGAGTAACCTGCAAAAGAGAAAGAAGACAAGGTTAGACTGATCAGTATCTCTTGCCAGCAACAAGTAAGTGCAAAACTTTTTATTACCTGAGGAAGCTTTGACGGCAATTTCTGGATTCGTGTATAGACAGTTTGAGGCGAAGTGCCTTCCACGAGCATTGTGATTCAGGCTCTTTGTTGCAGGAGTATTTTGCAGAACTTTGTGAAGCGGACGTTGTTTTTTTTTTATGGAACTTTTGGGAATCGAACAGTGAAAACCATTGACAGCAAGGCAAACAGTAAATCAAGGACTTGCACAAATTACGTGCTGTATTTTGATGTAAAAGTACAGTATTTGTTTTATAAAAGATTCTGGAAATATGGGAAAAGTGAGTCTACTATTGGGAATTTAGGCTTTAGTTATATTATGATGAATGTTTGATATTGGTAATTCTGATAACGGTATTTGTTTAATGTTTTAGAAGCTTTACAGTAATAGAAAACACATCCCAGAGCAGTAACACATTCCAAACCTGGAAACTAGAGACCAGGATCCAAGAGGTACTTTTAGAAGAGAATTTCTAATAAATAAAGGGATAGTCAGGAACCCATTTAGGAATAGGTTGCACTTATCTGTTCTTTGTTTATGTTTCATTAGGCACCAGTTTCTACAGAAGTCAGAAAGGGCCGCAGATTTGTGCAGCACTTCAACAGTGGAAACGCAAGAACGGTGTTGTCTTTTTATTTTTTATTTTATCCACTTCCCCCCTTCCCTTGAGCTTCTGTTCTTAGTGCACTGTTTTAAAAACTAGTGTGCTGGAACAAGCAGTTTCAGGGTGGGGTCGGATTGTCTTCAACCTCCATCAGAACTGAACAAGAACTCAGGTGAGCTGGGCTTTGACAGAATTCCTCAAGGGTTTTCAGAGTCACCATCCATATTCAATCAGATCTTAAAAAAGAATTCGGAGTCCTTGGAGTTGCCTTTCCAATCGACCTTGCTACAGTACATTGATGACTTGATGATTGCGTCCAAAACAAGGGACGAGTACAAGTATGACACGATTGCCTTACTGAACCATTTGAGAAAGAATGGTCATAAAGTGTCCCCGCTTAAATTGCAATACTGACAGAAAGAAGTGAAATACTTGGGATATCCAGAGAACAGGTTACCACCATATGGCAGATGAATCCCCCGACCACACAGAGAGAAGTCAGAATGTTCCTAGGGATGGTAGGCTATTGTCGCCAATGGATTACTAATTTTTCTGTAATTTCAAGGCCATTGCAGAAGCTGACTCAACTGATCCCATAGTGTTAGACCAGGCTGGAATGAAAGTGTTCACTGAATTGAGAGAGAGTCTGTGCAAGGCTCCAGCTTTGGGTATGCGTGACTACACAAAACCTTTCACATTGTTTTGTCCTGAGCATGATGTATGTTCTTTGGCTGTCTTGACGCCGGCCCATGGAGGTGTAAACCGCTCAGTGGCATATTCATCAGCTACTTTGGACCCAGACGCAGCAGCCTTACCAGGTTGTTTGTGCACAGTTGCAGCAGCTGGTCAGAGACTTACACAGTGTGAGAGCATTGTGATGGGATACTCTTTGACTATAATGGTCCCTCACTCTATTGAGATTCTACTTACAAGGATGAAAACCCAATATTTGACTGGTACAAAATTGACCATATGTGAAAAGCGTATTCTAGGGTCACCAAATATGTCATTGAAAAGATGTACAGTGCCGAACCCGGCAAGCTTACTTCCAAATGAAAATGTTGAAATTGAGAAATTGGAGGATGTTGAGCATGATTATCTTGAAGTAACTGACTTGTGCACAAAACCAAGACCTGAAATTAAAGATACTCGATTGGAAGAGAATGACCAAATAATATTTGTTTATGGTTCTTGTCTAAGAGACAATACAGGGACACTGAGAGCAGGACATGCCTTGTGCACAATAACTGGTATTCTGGAAGCTTCTTGGCTTCGAGGAGTGTATTCTGCCCAAGTAGCGGAACTGGTAGCCCTTATTAGAGTCTGCCATCTTTCTGCTCAACTGAAAGTTACCATCTATACGGATAGTCAGTATGGATTTGGAATAGTCCATGATTTTGGCCAGTTATGGCCACAGAGAGGTTTCATGACTTCTTCAGGTTCACCAGTGAGAAATGGTGAGAGAATTAAAGAGCTGTTGCATGCTATTCAAATGCCTGAAAAGATTGCCGTGGTGAAATGCAGTGCACATCTGAAGTTGCAGGACTTCATGTAATTGGGAAATGGATATGCGGATCAAGTAGCAAGATTTTGCGCATGAACTGTATATCGTTCAAGCATAAGTGGGAACTGTTACCTGAAGAAGATGAAACATGTCCAAGTTTTGCATTGAAAGTAATTGACACCTTGGAAGAATTGAAAATGCTGCCGAATAATTTTGACAGGGAGGAGAAACGTTCATGGAGTAAAATGAAATGTGTGCAAAAACAAGATGAATTATGGGTTCCAGAAGAGGGTCAATTGGTTTTGCTAAATAGTCTGTTGACTCAAATGGCTAGGTATTATCATGGTCAAGCACATGTTGGGAGGGATGCCATGATTCGTTTGTTCAAACATGATTGGTTCAACCCAAGGTTTAGACAGGTTGCTGAAGCAATTTGCCATTGTTGCATTATTTGCCAGCAAATGAACGTGGGGAAAGGGACAGTGGTTAATTTGAGCCACATTGGAATAGCAGTAGGTCCATTCAGCAGAATGCAGATGGATTTTTTTGAGATGCCTGCGTTTGGAGGGTTGAGATATGTGTTGGTGATTGTGTGCATTTTTAGTCACTGGATTGAAGCTTATCCTACATGAAGGAATGACAGCCTCACAGTAGCAAAACTACTGCTTAGGGAACTGATACCACGTTTCGGGTTTCCGATCTCTTTAGAATCAGATAGGGGAAGTCACTTCAACAATGAAGTAATTAAATTACTGTGTGCAGCATTGAACATTGAGCAGAAGTTGCATTGTCGTTACTGCCCTGAAGCATCAGGACTAGTGGAACAAATTAATGGTACCTTGAAGTCAAGAGTTTCAAAGATGTGTGCACCCACGAATCTGAAATGGCCCGAAACACTGCCTTTAGTTCTGATGACAATGAGAAAAACACCCGGCAGGAAGACAGGATTGTCGCCGCATGAGACCCTTATGGGCGGGCCATGAGGTTGCAAGCGGTGCCTGCAAATGTACTTGTCAACATTACAGATGATATAGTGTTGGACTACTGCAAAGGTCTTGCTGATGTGGTTCGCTCTTTCTCTCAGCAGGTAGAAGCCACCACACTGCCACCGATCCATGACTCAGGGCACAATCTGAGGGCCGGTGACTGGGTTGTGGTCCGGAAACACGTGAGGAAAACGTGTTTGGAGCCTTGTTGGAAAGGACCTTTCCAGGTAGGTCTAACAACTACCACAGCTGTGAAGTGTGCTGGAGTTCCAAACTGGATCCATGCCAGCCACATGAAGAAAGTGGCATGTCCTCTGGACAATGAAAATGAGTTGTTGGGAGTACCAACAATGATAGGACCAGTGTCAGGGCCAGAAGGAGAACAAAGGGGAACTGAGACCGGATCTGAGCCCTTTGAAGACGGTTCAGTCACTCCAGTGAGAGACGAAGAAGAAGACCACCAGGAGGATGACGGAGAGCCTGTCTCAATTGAGCCAGCAGGAGAACCTAGTCAGAGGAAGGCTTTCCCAGAAGCAGACGATTTTGAGAGGCAGACAGAGCAATTGCCAGATATAAGGGATAAGTTGTAGTTTGTTACTAACAAGATTCTATAACCAGGAGTACATTCAGTATTTCTACTCCAATTATGTGTTTTCGTTTGTCCCTATAATTAGGTATTTGAGTAGAATAGCTAAGGACAATGACATAGTATTAGTTAGGGGGTTTCTTTGAATGTACGTTGACATTTGGCACAGCTTATGCCCACCACAATAACCTGACTTGCTTGCTTACCTCTTTAGAAAAGAGCTTCTTAGATAACACAGATGACAGGAGAAAGGCATTGAAGGAGAAGTTAGAAAAAGGCTTAGAGAAAAGGAATTACAAGACTGAGTATGTACACAAGAGAAATTAGCTCTAGATGCGCAACACGTGGGGAAATTTTGTATATATAGGCCTACATCACATAGTGACACATTGTTTGTGGGAACCAGTGAATGTAGACATGTGTTTTTGTTTCAGAGTAAATGGACATTTATGTTGAACGGACAGGACCCGGCAATTCCTGGGATATATTACATCTGTGGTCCAAATGCTTATTACCATCTTCCAAGAGGATGGTATGGGACATGTTACTTGGGAATAGTTTTCCCAAAGATTTTTCAAATGGATGACTTAAAGAAGTTTCCAAAAGTGACTGAAGTACTTCATCTGAGACAGAGGAGGGAGTCTCCTTCTGGTATAGTGGGGGACATATTTGGAACAATGATTCCTTCAGTGGGAGTTGTTCTGAATTCGATAAAGATTCAAAAGTTGTCTACTATAGCGAATAACATGCTGACAAATTTTTCAGGAGTCATACTCTGGATAGATACTGAATTAGCTGCTAAAAGAGATATGACTCTTCAGAAACGCCTTGCTTTAAACATTCTTTTAGCAAAGGATGGTGGAATTTGTAGGATGATTAATTCCAGGCATTGTTGTTTGTTCATTCCTGATAATAGTGAAGAAATTAGAGAATTACTTACTAACCTGACTAATGAAAGTGCTGATTTGAAACAATTGAAAGACCCAGGTGTTTGGGAAAAGGTTGGCAAAGGTTTTGCTTCAGTGGGAAATTGGCTCAGCAACCTTGCGAAAGGAATTTTGTTGAAGGTTATATAGGTGATATTAATTGTCATGGTTTGCCTAATTGGAATATGGGGAATGTATACATTGTGTGAAAGGATTACATTGAAAAAAGTCAAAGAATGATCAGAGGAGGGAAGAAAAGAAAAGAGAAAAATTGTTTAGGGAAAATTCGAAAAGGGAAGTATGAAGCGATTGAAATAACAGAATTGATGTAAAAAGTTGTGAGTGTTAGTTTAGTGTGATGACACATTTAGTCATTAGAGGAGGGATTGCTAGCACAGGTATTTTAATAAAAATATTAATTAGTATTCATGTATTATGAGTTGTTGACTTACGTAGAAAATGTAATAACAGAGAAAAGTAATTCATGCTTTTGAAAATGTGATCACTATGAGTGGCAGTCAATGTTCATGAAGTATACTTATTAACGGTTTATTAATATTAAATGTTGAGCATATGTTTGGTTAATGTGGTAATACATCATATTAAGTGTTATGCATTATATATTAGCTTTATTAACTGTAGGCCTTAACTTAGCAGAGGTCTTGGCCTAGTTACACGGCCTCATGTCAAACTGTATTTCTTGACGTTTGATAAAATGGCTGTTCAAATAATTAAACTGTGATTTTCCGCTGTACTGTCTAAATGTGCTTTTAGCTTAAAGTCTTTTCTCATGAGAACCGACTGCTAAGAGATGCTGTTCTTGCTAAATGTAACCTTATGAATGTAATATGTGTAAGACTGACTTTCTCAGGTGGAGAACAATCGAGACACTGACTGGAGTATAAGCTGAAACAATATTGTTACCTGACAAGCCGGATGATGAGGACATTACAAGAGAAGCCAATCAGTGACATGTGAACGGAGTAGTGGTAGAATTCATAGATTTGAAGTTTTAGATTAATTGAACAATGTGGGAACATGCAATCCCTTTACCGATTGGGACTTGGGAATTAGTTTTAGGAAATTTAACTTAACAGGACTGCACCAAGAGAAGAGAGCTCACTCTCTCTATCGTTCTTGAGGGTTTACCTCTTTTCTTTTAAATGGCTTAAAGTCTTTGCAGTTTCTGAACTTTGATGCTGAATCCAGATGCCTTGCTGACTGAACTGTGATCCTACAGATGAAGACTATCTTAGTTTGCCGATCCAATTGAGGAGAGGTACATGAATTACTAAATGTGAATTGCAATGTGTGGGTGTTTTTCTTTCTAGGTACCAACCGCACTGTTTTGCTAGAGCCATAGTTAGATGTTTTCCAAATTTGTGTTTACTAAATTGTTTTGCATGAAGCCCAACATGCTGATGCTAATCTGGTGTTAGTTAAGGATTCTCACTAATGAAAGTCTGCTATAAGGGAGTGACATTTGATGTCTTTTCTTGGCTGAATCTAAATGTATGTAATATCGTTTGCGCAATTGTTCTTGTTATTGAATTGCACAGTAACCTTAGAATGTGTAATAGTTCAAGCTTTGATTAGATTGCATTTTTTTCGGCACTTTGTAGAGCCAGTGTTGTTTCTGAATGTGTATTATTTTATTTTGAGATTAATTTACGTGACCTTAGCATTGTGAATATAGCAAAATAAATATTCTAACCTTTACTAAAGGTGTTGTTATTCATGACTGAAAGGTCATGGTGTGTGACAATTACTGACTCCAATTGATTACTAATGCTATTAATTATCACTGATTATTGGGGTTACTGATTGGTTATTGATTGTTGACCTGCATATACTGGAGTTATGGTGGGATCATCTTAATTGCAAGTCAAAAGGTTCATCAAACTATTCGCGTTCCCTTGCAAGTTTACTTATATATGTTTGACGTGCCAACACAACCATCTGCGATTCATTTAAAAAAATCGCCAGAAAACGGACTATTCTGGTGGGTGTTTGTCTGAGCGCCTGTTGAATTTGAAGAACACTGCAGTAATATACAAACATAAATGATTAAACTGATACAAAAATGAAATCTGCCACAATCAGAAAATACACTGATTTAAACTGCTCCTTCCCAACTTTGAAGGGGATTTACATCACCCTTGACTGAAATAAGCCTCCGATCATATCTACGGTAGAAAAGGGATTACAGCAGGTTGGGAAAGCCCACAAGTTAGTATGATCCCCAAACTTACAAAGCTAACAGCATCTTATTTTGCTCACTTCCCACCACCTCTGTGGGATTTACTGCTGTAGGATTCGCTCCATTCATGACTGTAGAAAGTTTTGGCTTCAAATGTATGTTATTGGCCACAAGTACTTGCGCAAATTGGGCCCACAGCACGGAAAAAACAAGCATTGGAAAGTCAAAGGCTCTGACATAGGCCGCATCCTTTTGGCAATTCTTGTTTTGTTGTAGTTTTTAGATTTTACAAAACCTTATTTTTCGGGCAGCTGCCGTCCCTCGTCAAATGAAAAGGAGAGATTGGCTGAAGCCAAAAATGTTTTTTTTGCCCCAAAAAGAACACATTACCGTAGTAGTTGCTGACACTGAAAGTAACTACTTTGTGCGTGGATGTGCTTCTTGTGAAAATGATGAATGCCATAACAGTGAAGTCACTTAATGGCTGAATTGCGCTGACACATTGCCCCTTGATGCATACTGGGGTGGGTGGAAGAAGAATGTGAATTACACAATCACATACTAACAGAGAAAGTCTGGCTGCAGATCCCTATAACTTTGGTATAGAAACCTTTAGTAAAATCAAATGGTCTTCGATAACACAGCCCAAGAAAAGCCAATTGGTCTGGCAGTTTCTTGCCTCGGACAAAAAAAGGTAAGAAACAAAAAAGTAAGAAAGAAGGGAAGAAATAAAGGAAGGCAGACAAAACAAGCATTTGAAATGCAATAGGTCTCGTATTAGCGAGAATTATAGCTGTTGGCTTTGTAAATGATAATGACAACCTTGCATTTAAGACCTTGTAAATATTTAGCCATGCAGCACAATAAACATTTATCAGAAATAAACTGTGTTTGTGCATTTCTTACTACACTTGACATTAGACTGTAATGCTCTGAACAACCCCTACAGAGCACCAAAGTAAAAATAGCATTTGGAAGAAATATGGTCCGGTAAACACATATTCAGCCCCTAGAGGGCAGAATCACATAAAAAAGACTGATAAAGAATATTGCAGTGTATTCATATAATCAGCCCTTTGCGGGCATAGTCTATTACACATTTTCAGGCCTAGCAGACCTATTAAATAGCATTTAACTGTGGAGTCAGTGGCACAAGGGCGCAGTGCCACAGGTCCCTACTTGATGTCCCTGTAGAACCAACATCAGAAGATGCAGTACCACTGGTAGTGGCTAAATGTCCCTGTAGAATCAACAGCAGAAGATGCAATATTACTGGTTATGGCTAGATGTCCCTTTAGAGTCAACAGCAAAAGGTACAGAACCACTGGGGGTGGCTAAATGTCCCTGTCAAGCCAACTAAGTTAATAGTATCTTGGAAAAATTATCATCCTTCTGAGCAGGGCTGTAAGAATACTACACCAAACATGGCTCTTATAACAGAACCTTCTCTCACTTGTATAAAAAAAAAAAGTTTCAGCTGCAAGAGAATTTAAATATGCATTGAATGGTGGAAGGGGTTATGATTTTTGGGTCCCCTCTCACCTAGTGTGAACCACAAGATGACATGAACTGAAAGAGCACATGGTCCTGAATGTTTTAGGGGTGGCCCCATTGCCCTAGGACCACCACAGGCTGAGTTATGGCCAACAATGGGTTGTAAAAGTAATGCCTGTAAAGCATTATGCAGTGAGTTTCCGTGCATACATTAAATCTTTATCAGAAATAAACTGCATTTGTGCATTGGCAGAAGGTGCTATACCACTGGTGATGGCTAGATGACCCTGTTGGGCCAACTGAGTTAGGATTGCCTTGGAGCAACCGTTATTCTTAAGCCCTTCAAGAGTAAGGCGCATTACACATTTGCAGACTGAGCAGGGCTGTCAGAATACTATTACAAACAAGGCCCTTACAATCAAACTCCTCTTATCTGTAAAAACAACAGATTCAGCTACAATCAAATTTCAATCTGCATTGAATTGAAGAAGAGGTTATGGTTTTTGCCCCCCTCTCACCTAGTGTGACCCACAAGATGGCCTGAACATAAAGAGTACATATTTGTGAATGTTTTGTTGGTGGTCCCATTGCCCAAGGACCACCACAGGTTGAATTATGGCCAACAATGTGTTGCATAAGGAATGCCTGAAAAGCATTATGGGGTGAGTTTACCCGAGTGCAGTAAATATTGTAGTGTCGGCTCTCCCACTGTGCCGTGAAAGCCGCTGTTAAGGATTCATTTCTGGGTTGATTTCATGCTGTATAAAGCAAGAAAAAAAGTACAAAACACATGCACCACACAACTACTTGTAATTACTTGTTATGTAAAGTAAGGACCAAGTGATGGGCAAACGAGGAAAATGAACCGCACGCCTGAATAAGAGTACTTATTGACAAACACAAGAGACAGGAAACAAAGAAAAATAGCCAGTTGAAACAAAAGAAAAACATTCCAGGCGTAAGTAAACTGTGCTTGGCCGGTGCTCCTCATTCAAGTACAGGATGTGACCTATCAGCTGCCAAACCAGTTAGGAGGCAGCACAACAAGAGCGACACTGCCGTTAACCTATTCAAAGTGGCAGGCAGCGGTAGGAGGGAACAAATGCCTATACGATATCCAACAGGTCTTCCAGACAGCGCATGCGCGCTATCAAGTCTTGACCTAAAAAGGAAGGAGGGGAGTAAGGAAGGCAAAAATGAAGGAAAGCAAAATAGAAGAAAGGGAAGGCAACAGGGGAAGGAAAGGGGCAAAATGAAAGGAAGAAAGAGATAAGGAAAATGGAAGGAAAGGAAAGAAGGCAAAAAAGAAACAAGAAGGAAAGAGAAAAGTGAAAGAAAAAAGAAGGAAAGAAGGCAAAAAGAAGAAAATAAAGAAGGAAAGACATAATGAAAGCAGGCACAAAAAGGAAGGAACGAAAATAGAAAGGGAACAAAGAAAGTAAGTAAGAAAGAAGATAAGAAAAAAGGAAAGAAAACACAGAGAAAGAGAGTTAGCAAAAAGGAAAGGGTGCAAAAAAGAAAGATGGAAAGAAAAAAGTAATGAAAGATGAAAAAAGAAAAGAAAAAGGGAAGAAGACAAAATAGAAAGAAGAAAAGAGAAAAACGGAAAGAAGGCTAGAAAACTTGAGAGCATGCAGAATGGAAAGAAAGAAGGAAAAAGGAGGAAAGAAGGGAAGAAAAAAGGAAAGAAGTCAAAAAGAAAAAAGAAAGAAAGGCAGGAAGGAAAGAAGAAAAAACGCACATAAAAAAACAGAAGGCAAAAAAAGACAGAAATGAAAGAATGCAAAAGGTGAAAAATAGAAAGAAGGAAAGAAAAATGGAAAGAAGAAAAGAAAGAAGGAATGGAGCAAAAAAAGGGCACAGACAAAACAAAAACAATTAAGGAAAAAGACACCAGGAAAGAAAAAAGGAAATCAGGCAAAAAAGAAGGAAAGAAAAGAAAGAAGGATAGTAAAAAATTAAAGGCACAAAGAAAAAAGCAGAAAAGAAGGAAAAGAAGAAGGTAAAAAACAAATGAAGAAAAAAGGAAGAAAAGAAGGCATTAAAAAATAGAAGGACAGCAGGAAAGAAACATGAAAGAAAGGAGAAAAGAAAGAAGGTAAGCTAGAAAGAGGATGAAAAGAAAAAAGAAAGAAAGAAAGGAGCAGAGAAAGACAGAAGAAAGATGGAAAAAAGAAAGGAGGGTTCACAGTATAAAATATTGGACACTAAAACCCAATTACATTCCACCTATGTTTAAATCAAAGAGTCACACGTGCTGCAAATTGTGCATGATAAAGTTTGGTTTTCTTCCTAGGGAATGTTTATTTAAAAAACTATTGGCAATGCCGAGTCTAGGAACACAACATGGTATGCTGTGGAATGGCATTAGTCAGATAAACAAAGGCCATTTCAAAAGAAATTAGAACGCCATTGGCAGGAGACAGGAACTGATAAAGCCTGAATTTGCCCTGTGCTCACTACAAAGGTGTTCTGTTGTCACATCAGGCAGCACTAAAGAAATGAGAAAGTAAAAACAAAAACACTGTAGCTCAAGAGAACTACATTGTGTGTGGATGTGCTCCATGTGAAAGAGGAAAATGTAGTCACTCAAAGTGAAGTTAACCAGTGACTTAAGTAGGCTGACAAATGTCCCCATGCTGTATGCTGTAGTGGACGGAAACAACATGTGAATGACACAACAACAGACCAATTAATGAAGAGAGGTGGCTGAAAGCCCCTTTAAGTAAGTATATTACATATAATATTTTATAGAATTAAAAGGTCTTGGCTAACACCAGACCTAATGAAGGGAAGGTGAAAATCCTAAACAAACAAATACATGAAAGAGACTGAACTAGTCAGACCTGCCTTTAACTGAACACAACATGTCATGTGGGTCACTATGCAAGAATATTGCAAACTTTACTTTAATTTTCCCATCCTATTGTCAAGCTATTTTTTTTAAATCTGAAGTAACTGAAAGGCCACATGCATATATTTAAAACACTCCTCAATAAGTAAATAAGTAACGAAATTTAAAGAAGGCTCACTCAAGTACCACAGTGACTGCGAAATATGTTACCAGCCTCCGAAGATTCAGCCATTCGTATATATGTGAGAAAGTTACCTTTAAGATATCAGAATCAAAAGCTCTTACGTGAATACACTCAAGGCACTCCATCTGCATCAATGGCTAACCAGTGTGTATCTGTACAATGCCCAACTCATAAAAAGATCAATATTCAAATTAGCTTTGTGCAGAGTAAAGTATTCTATGTCTCATGTATTTCTGGACAGAGTCATATGGTTATCAGTTTGGAACTGTATGCCAGATGTATAAACATTAGTAATACTGATTTCCTAGTTGCTGTTCTCTCTGAATTGCAGTTAGAAATTTGGTATTCCTAGGGATTCCTTGTGGGTTGCAATTCGACCTACCTTGTGAACATGATTGAGGTATATTATAGATTTGACCCATTAGAAATCACTGGCATCACAGGGATAATGGACTGCTGTGGTCAGCAAACCACTATGTCGCTGATTGCTTTTTAATAAAGCAATCCTTTTTTTTTTTTAAATGCATCCCATTTTCCTTAAAGGAAAATGGGATGCGTTTAAAAAGAAAAAAGTGAATCCTTCAAGTTTCATTTTTTAGTAGGCAGTGGTCCGTGGAACCTGCTCTTAAAAATATTATTTACGTTCTCAAAGGAGAAGGGGTCTCTTGGGGATCCCTTCCCCTTTGTGAATGTGTTACAACCAGTTTTAAACAGGTGGTAAGGTATTGCTGTTTTGCGACTGGAATTCGGTCGCAAAAAAGTAATACATACCATACCAATTCGGTATTTGGATGGGATGCTCTAAACACACCCCTTCCAAATACTGAATCGCAAATGCAAAATTTGATTTGTCAACAAGTTACTGAATCATATTTTGCGTTTGTACATTTGAAAAAGCATTTTTCTGGTCACAAATGGGCCGATTCTGCAAATAGGGCTGCTAGCGACACATAAATGCTTTGTACATCTGGCACTTTGTTTGATAGAAATTGTATTCAATACAGATTTATTGGTCCATCTATTTGTAGCACGAATCAGGCCTCCACTGAGACTACAGACATGCAGAGCAATAGTCCAAGATCTCTCATGTGCAACAGCACTGAGTCAAATTCGATGCCATACCAGTTTGCTCCATCTCCTGTGAGAAACTAAAGAGAAAGATCTTTCTGGTACCAAATATACATTTGTTTGAAGCCTAATAGAATCCAATAGTGCATTGTAATGTGATGTCCTGCAAATGTCAGTTTGTGAAACACAACATTCTGGTCTATTCAAATGCAGCACTCTAGTATCCACTTACCTGGTGAAAATCACAGTTAAAACATAATATTTTAAACTAAAAAAAAAACTGGAATCCACCAGTTATTGTGTACTGGAAAAAATATAACTTGGACCCATACCATGCACAGTATTGCCATCAATAATGTAATTTAAAATGTCATTAGTTATGTTATCAATGATGTAATAGAACACTTCATAAATGTTGTAATATATGTGTTTTAGCCAACATTTTCATCTCAGTATAATGTCACTTTAAACTTTGATTTTTTTCAGTGAATTGCTAAGGTTTTTTTAAATGTAAAGTAAGTTAATACTATACCAAATCTTACTATAGCAACCCGACAGGGGCATGAGGTAGCGTGCAGGGCCTGGCCTGTGAGAGGGCCCTTTGACTGACTACCGGGATGGGCAATCCTGTGCTGTTCATGGCCTTCACAAAAGTCTGTTACTATGTTGTTCCTTTGTTTTTAGTATTTTTGGTTTTGTTTGTTTTGTTAAAATCTGCAATATATGCAGCAAATGGTGGATCATCTAGCAAGTGCTTTAAGAATCACTTAATTGGGTGAAATGAGGCACTGACAGGCCACTGAGCCTCTTATTATGTGCGAAAAAGGTGCGTGTTAAAGCAGGTGTGCATCACAGAAAACATCCTGGGCCTACAGCCTTGCAAAACTAAAACCGCACTATACATACAAAATCCTCTGCCATCTATCCCCCCACCCCTAAACCCCACCCTCCCCTTAAACTTTTCAACACATTTATACTTCATGACCTACAGCACTCTGATGGTTGTAAGACTTCAACTCTCCCCCCCGTTTAACAGATAACATGTGAACATGACTAAACATAAACGTCCTGTTACGTAACCTTAAGTTCTGCTCTCTTTCTGGTGTGAACTTGTTTCGACCCTCCTTTACACCCTGGTTCACCTAAGTGAACCCCAATAACCTTCTGTAAAGCCCTGCAAAATTGAGGGCCACCTGCCCTGACTTGACACCTGTTTCAAGCAACAACCAGGTGCAAAACTGTCCCTACGCACCTGTCCCTAGCAACGCTACCATAGTTCCCAAAAAGTATATGCCCAACAAAAACCCCAGAGCTGGGGCTGGGTGGGTGATAAAATCTGCTACAGATGCCTAATACTTTGGGGGCTGCCACTGGGGACACCTACCCCAAAATGGTGGGTGGCAGCCCGGAAATGGCTGAATATATAATCTTGGGCTACATCCTTTAACGGATGTAGCCCAAACACAGCACAGTTGTCTAGACTGCGCTACCATTCCCTCAATGCCCCCAGGGGACAGACCTACATGTCAGTCAGCTGTCCCGAACCGAAACCCCTCCTGGATGAAATGTGGCACAGACAGATCACTGATCATCTGATTGTGTGTGAAAAAGGTGCTCATCCTGGGCTTACTGTCTTACACACCTAAAAACTCTATATACATTCAAAATCCGCTGCCATCTATTCCCCCCACCATCAAAGCCCCACCCTCCCCTTAAACTTCTTAACAAATCTATACGTCATGACCTACTATACTCCGATAATTGCAACACTTTGATTCCCCCCGTTTAACAGTCAACATGTGAACATGACTAAACATAAACTTCCTGTGATGTAACCTTGTGTTCTATTTTATTTCTGGAGTGAACTTGTTCAGACCTTCCTTTACAGTCTGGTTCACCTATGTCAACCACAACAACCTTCGGTAAAGCCCTGCAAACCTGTGGGCCATCAGCCACTGGGCAACACCTTGACCTCGAAAAGGTATAACCACATGCTGAATCTGCATACATGGACATTATCACTTCTAAAGAACTCAGCTGCCTTATAACGCAATTCTAGGTGAGCCACACAACCTATTCCTGCGTCTGTATAGAATTGCAGCATTTCTCCAATAATCTTCTTGCCTTGCCTATTGCAGATGGCCTATTTGCACCTCTCCAAGTCCTAGGAATAAATTTGGTCCATGTGACAAAAAAACCTGCCCACTGTGCTGTAATCTCCCTCATGTCCTGTTTCATGGCTCGCATCAGTGCCAATCCTTTATCAATTATTAAATCATTTTCTCCCAATTGTAAGATTAGAATGTCTGGGCAATTAAGCCCCCGCTGCAACTTATTCAATGAAGGCAATAGTTCCTTCCACCTCATACCCCGTTTAGCGTGCCAGAACAAAGACAAAGAATTCTTGTCAAAACCCAGGTTATAACCCGTGGTGCTCCTCTCCACCTCCCTGGCAGCTGATTTTACAAATGAATGTCTATTAATCCAAACCATCAAGCCGGCGCCCGGAACCAAACCTAAAAAAAGAAAGGGCAGTTCATAAAAACATAGCGTAAACTAAACATCCTCTAGTCCTTGTCATCCTGACATAATGTTGAAAAGACTCAGAAGACCATCTACCCAACGATTTGATTTCCTCCCTTGACCAACCTTTCCTCCTTGCCTCTGTTGCTGCCCCAATTCTAAAGGAATGTGTGCCATAATCTTTTGCTGGCAACCTCAAACTCGCAAGCGCTTTCCTCAAAATCACCAGCAACTGTAATGAAGTGGCTTGTTTGGCATTTGTTTGCAGAAAAACTAAACCATGGAACTGAGCCACTGAACCTCCTACTCCATATTAATGGGCAAAACCCCTCTCTGTGGTGTGCCGGCAGCAGTACAGTTGCCTCTTGTGATCTTTTCTGTCTTAGAACTGCAAAAGTAAATTGCCTCATCTTGTGGCTGGAAGTTGACTTCTTCCCAAAGCAATCCCTGTCCACTCCGAGTCCCCAAACGTTCAGACATTGTAAAAGCCCCCAAAAACATCTACGTCATTTAATGTGGAAACAATGTGACTTCTAGTACCAATGAGAAAATCTCTGTCAAATGGACTACTACCTTAGAAAAAATGCTCAACGTCAAGGGCTTCTTCAACGACCCAGAATGGCCTTGTTCCCTGGCCTATCCCCCTAATAACCTCTTTCCCAATTCCCCCATTGTGGGCGTGTAGCCTCATAGCAGTTTGTCTATTAAAGCAATGTCTGCCAATATTCCTGCTATTGTTACCCACGAGAGCCCATTTTCAATTTGACCTCAGCATAAAGTGTACCTCATCTTCCACCTGTTCCCACTCCTCTGACCTCGTACAAGCCCCCTGAGCTAAGAAATTCTTCCCATGCCTGAGCATAAGCCCTCCCAGTGGATGGATCCAGGGACCCTACCACCAACTAAAGCATCCTTTTTCTCTTATTGTCCAAAAATGCAGTGGCATGTGGGTCTTTTCCCCTTCTGCCTCCATGGCAAGTCCATGGAACATGTCCTACTGTGAACGAGTCAAAGCATCTGCAAAGTCATTGTTCACTCCTGGTACATGTTTGGCCTTAAAGAAAATATCATGCTGCAAGCATGCACGTGCAAATACTCTCAGAAACTTTAGCACCTGGGGACCCCTCACTGATTGCCAGTTAGCCATCTGCCCCACTGTCATGTTGTCTACTTGAAATGGAATTCTCTTGTGTTACAGCAACTGGCCCCACAGATTGACTGCCACAATCAAAGGGAAAAGCTTCAAAAAAGGAATACGCCGACCGCCTCGCTTCCACTGGCTGGCCATTCCTCCATGCACCATCAACCTTGCCAATATATTCCAAAGCCCACACCTCCTGACACATCAGAATACATCTGTACATCCCGCTACATTTCCAGGAGGGTGTGGATAGAAATGCCAGCTACTCTTTAGGCAAAGTTAAGATGACCCAAAAGCACCTGCACTTCCCTGACAGTGATCTTGGGTTTAGCAAGCAAGGCATCAGCAGTAATTGCATACTCATGTTTTTGTCCAGCAGAAGGCAAGCCTGCATGTTCTCCAAATCATGTTCAATTCCCAAAAAAGAAAGTTTTGTCTGTGGCCCCACTGTCTTTCCATGCACTAATGGAACCCCCATGTCCTCCATGAGCTCCTTAAAACGTACCAGCAATCTCTGGCAGTCCATGGAACCGGAGTTCGTGACAAAGAAAAAATCATCCAAGTAGTGGGTCAGTCACTTGTAGCCTGTACACCATGGCCCTCATTATGACATTGGCAGTCAGCCGACCACCACGCCGGCGATGACGGTAGTACCGTTGCCAGGCTGGCTGTGAAGACCACCAACTTATGACTATGGCGGGGATCTCTCCCATAGACAGCCAAAGTACCACCTGAACTGCCAGTGCGGTTTGTCCACTGACCAAAGAAGTAGCCGTCTTCAGGCTGGTGGAAGACAACATCCCGCCCACCATATTATGACATGGGAGACCACCACGATTTCTGGGGGGGACCACCGCCACCAAAAGCCTGGCGGAAACACATCACATAAAAGGGGACACTCACCTCCAGGGACACAGGGGAGTTCGCGGCCATCATGGAACCCCAACAGGAAGTCCTGCTGTTGCTGTACCACGTGATGGCAGTCCAGGAGTAGCAACTCCGATGAAGACCACAATGGTGATTACAGCTGCCTAGCACACCAGAGAGGGAGGGGAGAGTGACACACACACATGCACAACACACACCATACACACGTACCACACACCGAGAACTATCTGCGGAGAAATTCAACAACAACATAAGCCAAGAGCAAAGAAAGCCAAGACACATACCTTTGGTCTGACCGCTGTAATACGTTGGATATGGAGACCTCCAAAAAATAAAATATAAATATTTACAGATAGGGCCATGGGCCAGCCCATTTGAAGTACAATGCCACATGGTAACGTCCAAGGCCCAACTTGACTCCTCACAGCCCAAGTCACTCCACTGGGCAGAGGCATCATGCTGATGGCAGGCACGCACCTCAGGAGGGGCTGGAGGGGTTTCTTTGGAGGGGGTCCTTGGGCTTGGGTTTGGGAGGAGGTGGGTCCTTGACCCATTGTTTAGGGGATGAAGGTGGTTGCTTTGGGCGGGGGGCCAGAGTGCCACTCTTGTGCCCCTTAGTGGCAGGTGAAGCTTTAGGGGGAGGAACAGGAGTGGCCTGGGAGCTGGAGGTAGTGGGATCTTTCTCTGATGGGAAGGACGGGGGAGGAGGGAAGAGGTCAAGGCAGGAAAGGAAATGTTTCTTAGGTCCAATGGAGTGGGTGGTGGGAATGGTGGTTTGGGAGAAGAGGTAGAGGGAGTGGTTGTAGGAGGAGTAGGTGTGCTGGGCTTGGGTGCAGGTGCATGGACAGTGTGCTCGTGTGAGGTGGATGGCTGTTGAGTGTCTGAGTGGGAGGGGGGCAGACAGGGTGGGAGAGGACAAACAGGACTTGTGTATGTATGTTGCTGTGGTGTCTGCAAGTGAGCTGGGTATGCTGCATGACGTTATGATGGTGGTGGTGGTAACTGCGCATGTGGTGAATGGGGTGCTAGTCTGCATGCCTGCTGTTGTGGTGACTGTGGGCAAGGTTGTACAGGTGGCAGGATCTGGGATTAATGATGCAGTACATGCAGGTGCGTGTTGATGTGACTGTGTGGGATCAGGAGGAGGGGAGACAGTGGTGGCAGTGGCTGTTGTTGCATGTGCTTCTGTGTGCTGTGTGTGTGTGCTTGTGGAGTGAAGTGTGGTGCTTGTGCTTGTCTATGTGAGTCCTGTCTGTTGTTTTGGTTGCATGCTTGTCTGACTGTGTGCATGGATGGATTGGGGGAGAGGGCTTTGGGACTGGGAACAGGTAGTACGAGGGGGGACAGAAGAACCAGGGACACTGGCTGCTGTCAAAGAGGACGCCTGAGCCTGAAACGATCTCGGTAGGGCAGCCAAACCACCGTGAATGCCCTCCAGGTAGGTATTGCATTGCTGCATCTGGGATGCCAGCCCCTGGATGGCATTCACTACGGTTGACTGCCCTACAGATATGGGTCTCTGGAGGTCAATAGCCTACTCAGTGAGCGCAGCAGGGCTGACTGGGGCAGGGCCTTGAGTGAAGGAGACGCCCACCCTCCTGGGTGAGTGGGCACTGGCAACTGGGTGGTGGGCTACTGGGAGGGCGGTACTGGTATGGGGTGGGAGAAGATGTAGTAGCTGGGGTGGTCCAGAGGGGTCCACCACCACCAGGGAGCTTCCATCAGAGGAGGAATCTGAGTCATATGATGTTGCTCCAGTCTTCCCTGTGGTGCTTCCATCGCCCTCCAACCCACTGGTCCCCTCGGCGTCTGCTCTCCGCCTCCTGGGTCCCGTGGGCTGCAGCTCCCCCACTCACCGTTGCCCATGCTCCTTTGCCAGATGATGCTAATGCACACAAGGACAGGATGAGAAAAGGGGAGGGGGTGGGGGAGAAAGTAATGGGGCACAGGGTCAATCACAGCAACAACAGGACATATGGCATAAACATCACAATCACTCACTGGGACTAACATTGTGCAGTATGGACAACAATGACAAACCATTACCTGGGTACAACAGCAGTAAAGAACCCAAAAACTAAAATCTGCACACCTACTGGGACTCACTAAGCCATGTCTGCCATGGTATTCTAGCTATTTATCAATACCAAATTTACATACCACCCTACGTTTAAAAGCAGGACACCACAACAATAGCTAACCCAGCATATTGGGGCATCCACTGACTAGAACCTTGTACCCAAACCTCATGGGAGGCAACAAAAATAAATACCACACAGTCTGTACACCCCCCCGCCCTTGTGGCTGCTGTGCTGCCCTCAAGCGCCCATCCAACTCAGGATTGGCCACCGCCAGTATGCGGGCCATTAGGGGGTCAGGGTCTGATGGGCACCCCTCCCTCATTGGGAGTCCATCCCCAGCTGGGCCTCCGTGGTCTTCTGGGCCCAGCGCCTCAGGTTCTCCCACTGTTTCCTGCATTGGGTGGTCCACCGGCTATGGACCTCCAGGGTCCGCACGTCCTTGGTGATGCCACACCACAACCCTTTCTTCTGATGGGGCTGACCTGCATAGGGTTAACAAACAGAAAGAAACCATGTACTCAACACTCTATTCTGTAACAGAAATGGCTTACATACTGCGAGATCCCACATTAAGCACACACATGACCCGTATCTCTGCATACGCATTGCATGTAAAAAGCACACAAAGGGGTCCCTGAAATGGTAAGGAGAGAAAACCAGGGAAACAAATATGAAATAGCAATGAAAAGTACTCTCCTATCTAAATTACAAAAGAAAAAACTATAATGAAATACAAATCAAACATAGAACAACTACCTTTAATTATATATCAAATAAAACAAACCCTAATAACCTAATCCTAATCTCAACATGACCGATTACATACCGCAAAAATCACATATATAGATGACAACACAACATAGACTTACACAGACCACAATCAAGAAAACATATAACAAAATATATAGAGAACAAACACACTATGACCAAATCTCAAACAAACCAAAAACAAATACTCAATCTTAACACAAATAATGTCCTCAATATAATATATATATATATATATATATATATATATATATATATATATATATATATATATATATATATATATATATATATATATATATGTATAGATATATATATGAAAATTCAATATAATAGTCAATATAAGCAGATATAAAAAAACAAACAAACAAAAAAAATTAACCCCTTAGCTGCTGGGCCTTTTCCCCCCCAGTGCTGAGCCCTTTTTTGGCTATTTGGGGTAGTTCGCGCTTAGGGCTTCATAACTTTTTGTCCACATAAGCTAACCACGCCAAATTTGCGTCCTTTTTTTCCAACATCCTAGGGATTCTAATGGTACCCAGAGTTGGTGGTTTCCCCTGGAGGAGACCAAGAAAATAGCCAAAATACAGTGAAAATTTAGTTTTTTCCAAAAAAATGGGAAAAAAAGGCTGCAGAAGAAGGCTTGTGTTTTTTTCCCTGAAAATGCCATCAACAAAGGGTTTCTGGTGCTGAAATCACTATCTTCCCACCTTTCAGGAACGGGCAGACTTGAATCAGAAAACCAAATTTTTCAACACAAATTTGGCATTTTACTGGGACATACCCCATTTCTACTATATTTGGTGCTTTCAGCCTCCTTCCAGTTAGTGACAGGAATGGGTGTAAAACCAATGCTGGATCCCGGAATGCTAAACATTTCTGAAAACTAGACAAAATTCTGAATTCAGCAAGGGGTCATTTGTGTAGATCCTACAAGGTTTTCCTACAGAAAATAACAGCTGAAATAAAAAAATATTGAAATTGAGCTGAAAACAACAGCCATTTTTCTTTATGTTTTACTCTGTAACTTTTTCCTGCGATGTCAGATTTCTGAAAGCAATATACCGTTTTGTCTGCTGGACTCTTCTGGTTGCGGGGATATAGAGGGCTTGTAGGTTCATCAAGAACCCTAGGTACCCAGAGCCAATAAATGAGCTGCACCCTGCAGTTGGTTTTCATTCAATACTGGGTATACAGCAATTCATTTGCTGAAATATGAAGAGTGAAAAAGAGGTATCAAGAAAACCTTTGCATTTCCAAAATGGGATCAAGATAAGGTTTTGAGGAGCAGTGGTTATTTGCACATCGCTGAATTCCGAGGTGCCCATACTAGCATGTGAATTGCAGGGCATTTCTCAAATAGACGTCTTTTTTACACACTCTCTTATATTTGGAAGGAAAAAATGTAGAGAAAGATAAGGGGCAATAACACTTGTTTTGCTATTCTATGTTCCCCCAAGTCTCCCGATAAAAATGATACCTCACTTGTGTGGGTAGGCCTAGTGCCCGCGACAGGAAATGCCCCAAAACACAACATGGACACATCCTATTTTTTTTATAGAAAACACAGCTGTTTTTTTCAAAGTGCCTACCTGTAGATTTTGGCCTCTAGCTCAGCCGGCACATAGGGAAACCTACCAAACCTGTGCATTTCTGAAAACTAAAGACCTAGGGGAATCCAAGGAGGGGTGACTTGCGGGGCTCGGACCAGGTTCTGTTACCCAGAATCCTTTGCAAACCTCAAAAAGTGGCTAAAAAAACAAGTTTTCCTAACATTTCGGTGACAGAAAGTTCTGGAATCTGAGAGGAGCCTCAAATTTCCTTCCACCCAGCGTTCCCCCAAGTCTCCCGATAAAAATGATACTTCACTTGTGTCGGTAGGCCTAGCGCCCGCGACAGGAAACGCCCCAAAGCGCAACGTTGACACATCCAAATTTTTGGAAGAAAACAGAGGTGTTTTTTGCGAAGTGCCTACCTGTAGATTTTGGCCTCTAGCTCAGCCGGCACCTAGGGAAACCTACCAAACCTGTGCATTTCTGAAAACTAGAGACCTAGGGGAATCCAAGGAGGGGTGACTTGCGGGGCTCGGACCACGTTCTGTTACCCAGAATCCTTTGCAAACCTCAAAAGTGGCTAAAAAAACAAGTTTTCCTCACATTTCGGTGACAGAAAGTTCTGGAATCTGAGAGGAGCCACAAATTTCCTTCCACCCAGCGTTCCCCCAAGTCTCCCGATAAAAATGATACCTCACTTGTGTGGGTAGGCCTAGCGCCCGCGACAGGAAACGCCCCAAAGCGCAACGTGGACACATCCAAATTTTTGGAAGAAAACAGAGGTGTTTTTTGCGAAGTGCCTACCTGTAGATTTTGGCCTCTAGCTCAGCTGGCACCTAGGTAAACCTACCAAACCTGTGCATTTATGAAAACTAGAGACCTAGGGGAATCCTAGGAGGGGTGACTTGCGGGGCTCTGACCAGGTTCTGTTACCCAGAATCCTTTGCAAACCTCAAAAAGTGGCTAAAAAAACAAGTTTTCCTAACATTTCGGTGACAGAAAGTTCTGGAATCTGAGAGGACCCTCAAATTTCCTTCCACCCAGCGTTCCCCCAAGTCTCCCGATAAAAATGATACTTCACTTGTGTCGGTAGGCCTAGCGCCCGCGACAGGAAACGCCCCAAAGCGCAACGTTGACACATCCAAATTTTTGGAAGAAAACAGAGGTGTTTTTTGCGAAGTGCCTACCTGTAGATTCTGGCCTCTAGCTCAGCCGGCACCTAGGGAAACCTACCAAACCTGTGCATTTCTGAAAACTAGAGACCTAGGGGAATCCAAGGAGGGGTGACTTGCGGGGCTCGGACCAGGTTCTGTTACCCAGAATCCTTTGCAAACCTCAAAAGTGGCTAAAAAAACAAGTTTTCCTCACATTTCGGTGACAGAAAGTTCTGGAATCTGAGAGGAGCCACAAATTTCCTTCCACCCAGCGTTCCCCCAAGTCTCCCAATAAAAATGATACCTCACTTGTGTGGGTAGGCCTAGCGCCCGCGACAGGAAACGCCCCAAAGCGCAACGTGGACACATCCAAATTTTTGGAAGAAAACAGGTGTTTTTTGCGAAGTGCCTACCTGTAGATTTTGGCCTCTAGCTCAGCTGGCACCTAGGGAAACCTACCAAACCTGTGCATTTATGAAAACTAGAGACCTAGGGGAATCCAAGGAGGGGTGACTTGCGGGGCTCGGACCAGGTTCTGTTACCCAGAATCCTTTGCAAACCTCAAAAAGTGGCTAAAAAAACAAGTTTTCCTCACATTTCGGTGACAGAAAGTTCTGGAATCTGAGAGGAGCCACAAATTTCCTTCCACCCGGCGTTCCCCCAAGTCTCCCGATAAAAAAGATACCTCACTTGTGTGGGTAGGCCTAGCGCCTGCGACAGGAAACGTCCCAAAGCGCAACGTGGACACATCCAAATTTTTGGAAGAAAACAGAGGTGTTTTTTGCGAAGTGCCTACCTGTAGATTTTGGCCTGTAGCTCAGCCGGCACCTAGGGAAACCTACCAAACCTGTGCATTTCTGAAAACTAGAGACCTAGGGGAATCCAAGGAGGGGTGACTTGCGGGGCTCAGACCAGGTTCTGTTACCCAGAATCCTTTGCAAACCTCAAAAAGTGGCTAAAAAAACAAGTTTTCCTCACATTTCGGTGACAGAAAGTTCTGGAATCTGAGAGGAGCCACAAATTTCCTTCCACCCAGCGTTCCCCCAAGTCTCCCGATAAAAATGATACCTCACTTGTGTGGGTAGGCCTAGCACCCGCAACAGGAAATGCCTCAAAACACAACGTGGACACATCACATTTTTTCATAGAAAACAGTGCCTACCTGTGGATTTTGGCCTCTAGCTCAGCCGGCACCTGGGGAAACCTAGCAAACCAGCACATTTTTGAAAACTAGAAACCCAGGGGAATCCAAGATGAGGTGACTTGTGGGGCTCGGACCAGGTTCTGTTACCCAGAATCCTTTGCAAACCTCAAAATGTGGCTAAAATAACACGTTTTCCTCACATTTCGGTGACAGAAAGTTCTGGAATCTGAGAGGAGCCACAAATTTCCTTCCACCCAGCATTCCCCCAAGTCTCCCGATAAATATGATACCTCACTTGTGTGGTTAGGCCTGGTGCCTGCGACAGGAATAGATCACACAACGGTCAATGTTGGTCCTTACGTGAGGCAGCTGTTGACCCTGGGGTGATCCATTCCTGACACAGGCACAAGGTGTAGGCACTCAAGTGGGGTAGTGTTTTTATCAGGACAGGTGAGGAGTCACTGGGTGGTAGGAATGTTGTGGATCCCAGCATATTCCTGTAGTTTGTGTGACAGAAATGCGAGAAAAATTGAGTTTTTTTTCAACATTTCAGCTTTGCAGGGTGTTCTGGGTAAGAAAACTTTGGGGAATCCACACAAGTCACACCTCAGTGGACTCCCCTGAATGTCTAGTTTCCAGAAATGTTTGGGTTTAGTGTGTTTCTCTGTATGGCCGCCGAATCCAGGACCAAAAACACAGGTGCCTGCCTTACAAAACCAGTTTGTTTTGCCATAGACAATTTTGATGTCTCCACAATATGATTTGGGTGGTGGAATTTGGGGCTGAACTAAATTGGGGAGCTCCCAAGAGAGCACTCTCTCTCTGCTTGCCGCCGCATTCACCTGCTCTCTGGGTTGGCCTAACCCACTATTACCCAGTTGCACGAACAGCTTTCGAAGGGACAGCAGGACTGTCCTCATCACCTCCCTCATAATGTACTGGAAGAGGAGTTATCGAATGGGACTCCTCTGACTGAAAAATCACTCCCAGAGTCTGCGCCATTGTCCTATCCCTCAGATGCTGTCTCAGTATCTGATGTCTCAGTCTCTGATCTTATGTCAGAGCGGTCCTCTTTAACCCGAGTGCAGGCAGCAGTCATCCATCAAGATGCCATCTCTGCTATTGGCTAAACTGTTGCTCTAAAACACTAGCCTACGTAGACAGTCACAAAATCGATGGTGTGTGTGAGATACGTGAGTAGAGGCCACCTTACCTGCGCTTCTTCCCTCAATCAGCACGTACTTTCAAGACACTCAAAAAACACCTTGTCACATACCATTCGTCACAGTCTTTAGCACCTCCTGCGCCCAGTCCAACAATCATTATTGGTGCTCCCACTCCCTCCTCCTCGGATTCCCTCATTACCACCCAACAAAAGTGCCCTTCATCTCTCCATAGACTTTACTAATGTACTCAGCTATTTACATAAAATACAGATGTGCTCTTTGCAGTAGGCATATAAACCTTCTGCGCTTCTTTATGGCACTAAAACTGCCACTAGACAAGTCGGACCCTTTTCCCCCCAGGGAAACCACACACATATTGACAAAAGTGATATATATATGACAGCCAACCACCTGAAACTCAACTCAAGCAAAACCGAAATAATCCTCTTTGGCCCACACAAAAACACCTGGGACCCCTCATGGTGGCCCACCACGCTAGGCCCTGCACCCACCCCCGCCAACCACGCACGCAACCTCAGCATCATCCTAGACTCCTCCCTCTTGATGACCCAACAAATCAACGCTCTTACCTCCTCATGCTTCAACAAACTCCGTATACTGAAAAACATTCAAATGGATCCCCACAGAGACCAGAAAAACTGTCACTCTCGCACTCATCAGCAGCAGGCTTGATTACGGAAACGCCCTCTACGCCGGCACCACTCTAAAACTCAAGCGCAAACTACACGCATCCAGAACTCAGCAGCACGACTC
The DNA here is from genome assembly GCF_031143425.1 of Pleurodeles waltl. Taxonomy (NCBI): domain Eukaryota; kingdom Metazoa; phylum Chordata; class Amphibia; order Caudata; family Salamandridae; genus Pleurodeles; species Pleurodeles waltl. Next base: position 717,411,912 of record NC_090447.1, read on the forward strand.
ATCCTCGACCTCCGCCGACACGAACACATCTCTCCACACCTCAAATCCCTCCACTGGCTCCCCATTGACAAAAGGATCACCTTCAAGATCCTCATCCTCGCACACAAATCACTCCACAACACAGGCCCTGCCTACCTCAACGAGAGTCACCTTCCACACCCCCACACAAAACGTCCGCTCAGCTGACCTCTCTCTCGCCTCTGTCCCCCGCATCAAACACACCACCACCGGGGGCAGATCCTTCTCCTACCTTGCACCCAAAACCTGGACCGCCCTCACAACCCACCTTCGCAAGACCCAAAACCTACTTCTTTTCAGGAAGGGCCTCAAAACCTGGCTTTTCGAACAGTGAACCTCCCAGCCCCTTTCCCTCCCCCCATCCCCCCCCAGCACCTTGAGACCCTCACAGGTGAGTAGCGCGCTTTATAAATCTCTTTGATATAGATCTACCTCTATATATATATATATATATATATATATATATATATATCTATCTATCTACATAGATATATCTATGTACCTAGATATATCTATCTACATAGACATATATAGTTCTATATATACATATATTTTTTTTTTTGTTGTTGTATGGTTTCCTTGGGGGCCAAAATGCCCCCCAGGGAAACCCTACAACATCTAAAAAAAAAAATTGCCCCCACAGGGGGTCACCCTGCCCACGGGTGACCCCCTGTCATTTCAGGGGCCGCCCCCCCAAAGTGAAATCCCCGGTGTCTAGTGGTGTTTCCTGGCCCCCGATCGCAGCTGTGCTGCGATCTGGGGCCAGGAAACAGTTTCAGAAGGCCTCGTAAGAAAGGGGAGACTCTCCCCTTTCTTACAAGGCCTTCTGAAACTGTTTCTGGCCCCCGATCGCAGCACAGCTTCCGTGTCTCCCGAGGGAATTTAAAAAAAAAATAAAAAATCCTCGGGTGCGACGCACCCGAGGATTTATTAATGCCCTTCCTGGTGTCGGCCACTGGTCGTGACCCGCACCAGGGAGGGTGTGTGGGCATCGGCCAGTGGCCGACGCCCGCACCAAAGAGGTTAAATGTTCTTTTTTATATATGGCGGTTTTGTATATATTATCCACGAAAATCATATGCATTTGTACTCTGGCAATTTTTTATAGATCTCCATAAATTATATAAAAGTCTGCATATAACAAGTCCTCCATACGAGACTTTTTATAGGGTTCCTTAGCGGTCAAACGCTTTCTGGTTCTTGAGGACAGCACAAGATCACAATGCTATCTATTCTTTAAATGGTCCCAGGATAATGATCCGTAGTTAAATCTATCAAACTTAGGTACTCTGTTGCCAACTTTGGTACTCCATTGCAGTGGATTTAGACTTTCTAATGTATTTATAATACCACAGCCACCTTCCTCAGGGCACCTATATAAAAAGCACCAAAGACAAAATGATTCATCTGGTGGGTTTTCGCCCTTCAAAATTGTGTCTAATGTATCCTTGTCTGTCACTCTCATAGTAAAGGGGTGATGGAGTTTCTGCTAGAACCGGATGCAGTACATTATGAATTGCATGTAGCCAAACCCCCCCCAAATGACATACTGCCAGCACACATATGCATCTTCATGCAGCCATGTTGCATCCAACGTTCCCATGATGTACTCACTTGTTGGTCTGGAGGCCCATACAACTGCCCATACAGGGGTAGGACCCCATCCACAAGCTTCTCCAACTCCTCCAATTTGAGGGCTGGGGCCCTTTCCCCTGTAGCATGGGCCTTTGTGGGTTCCAGACACAGGACACAGCAGCACATGCAGTGGAGGTGTCAAACCGTAGTGAGTCAGGAATCAAGTAAAGTGGTTCAGAGAAAATGGCGGTCACGTCCGCGGCGGTGAACACCGTCATCGCTGGCGTTGATTATCATTGGTTCATGTGCTCCATAGAGCTCCATGTTAGCCAATGAGTAGTTGCACAGCAGTGCAGACCACCTTCTGCCATGATGCCAGACGCCGGCGGAGTGAGGTCACTTCCACCTGTCCCTGCATACAGGACAGGCGGTTGTCATTTCCTAATGCTGGTACTTATGTTGGACAATTTAATGTGCATCATAGGTATCGATTGTACAAACCAAGACAATTCTAGTCTGCTACATACATTCATGCTCTGTGTAGTGTGATATTGTCTGTCGATACTTCCTGTAGTCACACACATCTCATGTTTGGTTTACTTAGATAACTACCACTGCAAGGAGGAGGCAAGCACCCATGTACAGACCCCTAGTGGACTTGGCTGCACTGGAGGACCAGCACATCATACTCACCTTTTGTCTGGACAGGGCCACAATTACTGAGCTGTTTAAAAAATTGGAGCCAGTTCTGATTCCTGCTATCCGTAGCACTACAGCAATACCCTCTGCAGTACAGGTACTCAGTGCTCCACGTCCTGGCAAGTGGTTCATTTCAGGTGACAGTGGGCTTGGTGCAGGAATGTCACAGCCAATGTTTTCGATAGTGCTTAGAAGGGTTTTGGCTGCCTTGATCAAAAACATGAGCAGCTACATCTCATTCCCCCAGAGTGAATATTTGCCCACTGTGAAGGATGGATTCTATGCCATGGGACACATACTACATGTGATTGGGGCCATTGACGGGACCCATATTGTCTTGGTCCCTCCCAGGGCAAATGAGCAGGTCTACAGGAATAGGAAGAGTTACCACTCTATAAATGTCCAGATAGTGTGCCTTGCAGATCAATACACCTCCCATGTCACTGCCAAGTTTCCTGAATCTGTGCATGATGTCTATGTATTGAGGAACAGCAGCATCCCACAGGTGATGGCATGACTACAGAGGCACAGAGTGTGGCTCATAGGTGAGCTTGAGCATTCACACAATGTATGTCAGTGTATGCCAACTGGAGTTGTAGTCCATGCCATTGTACATGAGCGATGTGTGTCCCTCACTACTTCCAGGTGACTCTGGCTACCCAAACCTGTCCTGGCAGCTGACCCCAGTGAGAAATCTGAGGACAGGGGCAGACAATTAGTACAATTAAGCACATGGCCATACCAGGAGGGTTGTTGAACGCATATTTGGTCTACTGAAAGCCAGGTTCTGGTGCCTCCATTTAACAGGTGGCTTGCTGCATGCTGCACAATTTGTCCCTCAGATGCCATGTGCCCTACCTTCAGGTGTAGGGGGGAGACAATGCACTTGTGGCAGCAGAGGACTCTGAAGACAGGGATGTGGATGAGGAGGAGGAGGAGGAGGAGGATGTGGACAACAGGACACATATCACACAGCAGTACTTCCAATAACACTCAGGTAAGGCCGTACTTCTGTTCATATCTCGATTTCAGTTAAGTGCTGTGTGCCTGCTGTATAGTGCCAAGCAACACCTTTACTTTCCAATTGACTGTCACTAATGCTTTCTCTTTTTGCAGATGTTGGTGTGGTCACAACTCTGTACTGATGTGATGACTACAGACTACTTAAACACATTTGATGGATAGATTCGCACATTACAGGACATTTGCACAGGATAATGCAGTTCAATACATTTCAAATTGTTGAATGATAAAGCACAGATACTCCAGTTGTGTTCAAGGGTGTTTATTGATGTCACAAAAAGGAAGTGATAGTGCAATAGAGTGGGGTGATGGTGGACGTACATTTCAGTGTAGTGGCCCAGTAGGCATGTAGCACAGGTCCTGTATCTATGGGGCCATAGGAAAAGGAGTAATGGTAGTCCAAAGTGAATAAGGTGACTCAGTGGCACACAAGGGGGACATTCTGGAAGGGGCTCATTTCCTGGCAGTGGCCTTGGTCTTGGCAACAGTCTCTGGTGTCTGTCTGGGTCACAGGGAATGTTTGTGGTGTGGTTCACCTTCTGCAGGGGGTGGGGTGCTCATGGCCTGTGGTGGTGTTGCAGGTCATCCTATCCACTAGCTGCAGCAGATGTTAATAACTGCTGAGTGGCATGACTAGTGGAAGTGGGCCGCTGCTGTGCTCTATTCTCCCTCATAGTGTTGGCCATGTCACCCGGCACCCCTACAACGGAGGCCACGTTGGCATTTAGGCCCTGCAACTGCTGCATTACCTCCTTGTGGTGTACCCCTGCAGCGCTGGTTCACCTGCATGATGGTGATCACCTGCCCCAACCTGTCCTGGGATTTTTGGTATGCCCCCAGGACATGTGTGAGTGCCTCCTGGGCAGCAGGTTCCCTGGGCCTGGCCTCCCCCTCACACACAGCTGACCTCCCACAGTCCCTGGACCCCTGTGCCTGTATCCCCTGAATGGTGTGCCCACTCCCACTTACACCAGGACCTTCACTGTCCCGCCTGTGTGGTGTTGACTCGGGTCCCTGTACAGGTGGGCATACTATTGATCAATGTGTCCTGGGAACAGAGATTTGGGGACGTTGGCTTGCTGCTGTGGTGTTGGAGTCAGAGGGGGGGCCTGGTGGTGGACTGGCTGTGGAATGTGGGAGCCAACTGACCAGTGGTTCCAGATGGGCCAGGGAGTTCATCCAGCTCGAGACATCCAGAGTTGCTGTCATCAACTGAGGGCATCTTCTGGTGGACGACTGGGTTGCCGTGGCACCTGCTTGCCGCTGACATTGGCTGCGGCACCTTGTAGATGTGAGTCATTGTCTGTCAAAAAGTCCACATTTCAGGCTTTCCGTATGGGTCTGGTGTTTTCATCCCACCTTTGGTTAGTGTCTGGTGATGGATTGTGGAATTAGTAGTGCTACTGCTGTTCATGTATTGCTGTTGTGTGTGCATGTAGAGCTCGGAGGCGTGTGCTTGCAGTGGGTCGGACATGCAGGGGTACACTATTGAGGGTGGTTATTGGGGTGGTGCACTGTATGGGATGGAGTGGGGTGTAGGGAGTCAGGGTGAGGGGGTGACATACCATGCAGCTATCAGTGGAGGTAGGGTAGTAATGGTGACTTACCAGTGTCCAGCCCTCCAGTTACTCCAGTTAGGCCCTCATGTCACAGGATTGCTAACACTTGCTCCTCCCATGCTGTAAACTGTGGGGATGGAGGTGGGAGTCCAACCCCACTCCTCATTATGGCGACCTGGTCCCTTCATGCAATGGAACGCACCTTCCCCGTAGGTTGTCCACCTCTTTTGAATGTCATCCCTTGTGCGTGGATATTGTCCCACGGAGTTCACCCTGTCCACAATCCTCCACCATAGCTCCATCTTCCTGGTAATGGATATCTGGGGGACCTGTGCACCAAACAGTTGTGGCTCTAGCCTGATGATTTCTTCCACCATCACCCGCAACTCCTCATCAGTGAAATGGGGGTTCTTTTATGGGCACATGCCTATTGTGTAGTGTGTGTGTTGTGCAGAGGGTGTTAGGTGTTGAGTTAGGGTGTGTGGTGTGTGATGCATGACGGGTGTATAAGTGGATGTGGTGTGTGTGTGTGCAGTTCTCTAAAGGTTTGGCCTGGCAAGGTGTAGCAGTCTTTACGTGTTTGTAAAGGATTGTGGGCTGTGTGGGGGGGTGTTTTATAATGCTGTTGGTGGGTGTGTATGGTGTGTGTATATGTGTCAGGTGTGGGTTTTTTCATCTTCCCATTGCTGGCTTCTAGTGGTGTTGGCTGCCCAATTCTGCAACGACGGTGTGCACCGCCAATGGTTGACCGCTGTTGAATGTCCGCTGTGGTGATTCGTGGTCCATAATTTGGAGGGCAGTGCATTGCTGGCGTGGCGGGGAAGGTGGTGGGTCCAACAGTTGTTTTTGCCTCCTTTGGGTCTGGTGGGATTGTGGTTGTGGCTGGTTTCTGTCAGTTTTGTGTTTGTGTTTCATTATCTAGTGGGCAGATTTCCACCTCCGCGGTGGTCTGTTGGTGACCGTCACCACGGCGGTCTTCGGAAAAGACTGCCAATGTCACAATGAAGGCCTATGTGTACAACCATTGCAGGAAGGAACTGAAATGCTCAAAAAGAGCACACGAGATAGAACAGCCAATAGGTGGTGCCTTATCCACAAACCACTGCCACTCAAATTGAATAACTAGCAACTGGTAATCATCTGGGAGTGCTGTAGCAACCTGAATGCTGATTTGATGTCACATTTTGCCATTTATACATAATTTCCTGCTTGCTCTACTAAAGCCATTCCCACATTGACTTATGAGTAGGACACCAAGGACACATCCTTATCTATAAAGTAATTAATTGAAAGCCCCACCAGCCAGGACAGATGCTGTATCAGCCGATATTGCCTGGGCTCTTTCTTTGGGACCAACCCTGTAGGGGACACAATTTGGCCCTCCGTTGGCCAGTCATCAAACAGATGGGCCATTCTCCCCTTCCTGACTTCTTTCAGAAGTTTCTTTCCCCACTGGAAACCTTTCAACAAGATTTGTACATCTCCCTTACTAGGGCAGAACTGCAACCAATAAAACAGTCTACCAGATTAACTGGTGCACAAGTGTTTTTCCCCATTACCATGAGCCCGATGGCTTCCTATATAATAACTTGACTTCCTGATGAGTGTTGCCACTGACTAGGACTGCGTCCAGCATGGCCTCCCTTTGAGCCCCTGTGTTACCATAGCACTGCACGAGGGTGTGTTGTCCTGAGCACTTGGAACATTTGTGCTTAAACTTACAGTATTCCTTGTGCAAAGACCTTTGTTGCTGTCCCAACACAGCCCCAAAGCCCCTCCTTGATCCTTGGCTGTGGACCGCATCCCTTCACAGGTGGCACAAGCCTGAGAGGACTGGTAGACTATCAGTAACCCACTGGCTGTGAAGAACATTTTATCAAATTTTGCTGGGCTCATTGTGTGCTGCCACAAATCGGTATCTATGTCCCCACATTCTGCCTCTGGCTCCATCGCCATCCTCGTCCTGAACTAATCGTCATATTGTGCCTAGGTGTTACCTCCGAAGGAGAGCTGTGTCTTGTGGATTACATCCATATACTTAAATGAGGCCACACTCCTCTGTAGGTACTTTTTCACACTAAATATTGGCATAACTTGGAAAAGCTGCCATCCAATTCTTTGTGGTTATTGGCACCCGTGGGCACTTAACCAATTCATATTCCTCTTCTTTCAAACCCTCTTTAGCCCTTAATTCTCTATGTAATAGCTTAAACATCTCCACATATTCCCCTTTCCATAGCTTCTCTTTATAAACAACATCAGATGAGCTCCAGAGGCTTAGTCACCCCCATGTAAGGGAGTTTCTTTATTTTTAGCTCCTTATTCTCTTTGCCATCCACCCAAGGCTTACACTCTATCTTCTCTCCTTCCGTAGAGACAGTGCTTGTGATCCCCCGCTTGCTCCCCCTACCGTCCCCCTGATGTCCCCGAATGTGTGTCACTCGTTACACCACTGACCTCTTGCTTATTGAGTGAAACCATTCCTTCTCCCTTCATTCCATTTTCTTCAGTCCCCACCCTGGTATCTTTCACACACCTGCCCTTCAGCAGACACACTTCTTTCTGTTTCCCCAGAACCTGCGTCAACGCCCTGATAAACAAGTATTGGGACCTTACGCCCTGTCTTTGTGTTCTTACCTGGTGTTAAAGTCGGTGCCCGCTCCAAGCCTGCGGCCTAGCCCGGGAAATGTTCCTCTCCATTGTAGAGGTGCTAATTGGCTGCACCCGTGCCCATCTAATGACCTGGAAAACATCACTGCGAGACTGAATAATGTGACCTCCCCCATAGCGGGCATTCCTCATTTGTGCAGCCCCAGTTCCACACCGCTCGGAACAGCCACTTCCACAATCTCATCTTCCTCAAGACTGTCCTCATTTTAATCTTGCTCCACCTCATTCAACCAGTCCTCCTGCACCAACATCGGTTTATTACCAGTTAAACCTTGTCACACTTCATACCCCACCGTGGGGGTTTATCACCATCCTGCCTTGAGAGGCCATACCGTAACCCACTCAAGCAATCCTAGCTGCAGGCCGCTTAGACCCATACAGTCGACCAGTCTATGACGCTCTACACGATTCAGCTGTTCCCCCCAATAAGGCCTTGCCCACCCTTTGTGGGGTGCGAAACACTGGGTCCCACGATGCTGTCCAGCCAACCACTCTGCGCCATGCTTTCTCTTCCTCTTGGGGTAAATGAGTGGCACCATGCTTTCCTGAGTCCGCATCGCAAAATAGGCTGTGCACCTGCAAGAGAGATAGTAGGTCTGATGTGCAGTGGTCCCTGAAACCTAACCCAAGCTCCTCCAGACCATCCTCCTCCTCAGACTGAACCTGTTAACCCCCTGCACACTGATTTAGTTGCATAGGCCTCGCCCCCTTCTTCCAAGAACACACCTTCCACTGCCTACCCGTCACAGCCTCTGCAGGGCCTACTCTACCTTCATCCTTGCTCCACTCCAACCTTGCTGCAGCTATCACTGAGCTAGAGCCCGTTGTCTGGGAACTCCAGTCATTGGTTGCCATATGGGCCTTTGGCCCCTTGGAGACTCCCCATTGGCCTCCCCTTCCTCCTCAACCAAAAAACCTTCAGCCATCCATTGGGCCTGCATTGTTTGGGGTGCTCTATCTAACCAATCCCATTGCTTAAGGGATACCTTGTGCCTACCTACTCTGTCTGAGAAATGCTTGAAACCTGCCCTTCTAAAGTTTCTATATCTCGTTCTCCAAGCCCAGTTCCTGCCTATTTGCCTCCTCCCACTGGGGAGAGTCAGAGGCCTCACTGGGCCTCAATGTGCCTCCCTTAATCTTCTCTCCATGCTTGGGGGCCCCCTCTCCCTACCTGTAAAGAGACCTTTGCCTGTGCCGGCCACCTCTGGTGCATCTCCTTGTCCTCTCCTCTGCTGGGCCCTGGGATGGGTGGTGCCTCGTGGTCCCCGCCACTCTAAAATGCCCCTATGTTCTGCATTGTGATAAGGCCCCTGGGAAAATAGAACAAGCCTTTCACCCTCCCATAACCCAACTAAACTACTTTTCTCCCACAGCCTCCTCTGTCACCTCGCTCGCCCTCTCACATTCTTCTCGGCTGCACCACATTATCATAGGCAGCCTCGGGCACCTACCTTGTTTCCTGATGACATTTCCTTCCTACCGTGGGGTGGGAGCAGGCAAAGATTGCTGCAGCCACCCCTCTAGAAGCATGCCTCACAGGGCAAGTCAGCTCTAATGGTGCACCGCCTCCTACCACCAGATCCATGCGCCTGGCCTCCTCAAGCAGACAGAGAGCTTGCTGAACCTTCTACTCCTGAGTTTATGCCATGATGTACGTAAGGTGAAAGTATCACTAATATTAACTCTACTTTAACTGTGTACAACTAAAGCTGTCAAAAGCTGACAGGCTGCTACAAATGCCAACACTTTGGGGGCTGTCACCGGGTACAGCTACCACAATATGGTGGATGGCAGCACACAAATGGCAGAATATATCATCTTGGGCTACATCCTTTAATGGATGAAGCCAGATTGTAGCACAGTCATCTACCATTCCGCCAATGCTCCCGGGGGACAGACCCACCTGTCAGCTTGATGTCCGCCAAACCCCTATTCCAGTAACCCTTGAAATATACATCTAAAACATGTACTAGGTTTCTGTCAGAAACCCTTATGTGAAACATTCTTCACATTTTCAGCACTCATCTGATCTCTTTGTCAACACGCTGTGCGAATCTGTCACTCACTCCATTATTCATCACCATAATGACCCTAAAGCAGATTCCTGATGGTAAATCTAGGTCCTATGGACTGCAGTGGTCACCACTGAGTCTGCAGCCTTGCACTGAGGTAGGAATTACCTCAACTGATACTGTCTACTTGCGGGGAGCCTTGGGCCGCTCTTTGGATAAGCCTGAGAGAGCCGCTGTTAGTGTTCTGAACTAAAAGACTTCCTTGAGGGCTATATGTAAAATGCATTCTCAGGGGCAATGAGAAAGACTGTACTTGACTTCTGCCTCTGTGATCCTAAATGAAAACCTCACATTCTGACTCTTGTCTTCCAAATGACATGCACTCTCTTTCCAGTCATGACCAAATCATACATTCTACAATTAAAACTTAAGGTGCCTCAGCCCTGGTGAGATTATAACATTCTGTTTAAAAAAGCGTACACAACTACATATGCTTAAAAAAAACGGGGAAAACCTGGTTATATTCCCTCACCATAGGTACACAATCAAACGCTGTCAAGATACGTGCTTTGACATACAAAAACCAGAACCACACAGGAACTGTGTACTAATTTCACCACTGCCAAGAGGTGATGAATAAACAGACATTTAACCCTTAAAACTTGGGGGCGATACACAAAGGACCCAACAGAATGGACATAGATTTACTTAGGGTGTTACGTGTTTAGACATTCATACCACAAATGCAGAAAAAAGAAAAAACACAAGGGGATTAACGAAAGCAATGAGATTCAAACACTAAAAACAATTTAGATAAAAAAAGAAAACAAACGAGAGAAATCAAAATACAACATCTGGTATAACAGAGAAACAGAGTAAACAATCTCCTATAAAAAATGTAATGTCCCACATTGATCCATCTGGAACAATTTCTTCAAATTTGCTTATCTAATATATCTCCCATCTTTATGCCTGCATCACTGCAACCTGCCAATTCCCGTATTCAGGTTCAGTCTCTCTTGTTTAGTGACCTGGCATCACAAAAAATATAAATTAGAAAAAATCTCTGAAATGCTAAACCAGAGCAGATAGGCCACATCCTTGTCTAGTGCCTGTCACCTTGATCTTTAATTTGAAAGTGGCAGCCCCTGTATATCCCAAGCCGAAACAGCTCTAATATACAAAGGACAGAAAACTCTCACAAGCTAGAAATTGCATGATAGCCAAATCTTTTTATGTACACTGTATTGGGTGATGGAATGTAAGCACATCTGTAAATGTGCAATGCCCTGTCTGGACAAACCTAAGCACTAATTTGAGGCATCACTGACATGCAAACATAAGGGGCTGCTTAAATACTCCTTTTGAGGATTCATTCTGATTAAACAGATGTGATCGGTTTATATATGTTCCTTATTATGTTCTTCCATCTGTTGGAACCTGTGATGAAACAAAAGGTTAATGAGAATGGTCAGGTTTGGGACGGCAAAGTGATATTGGCTCACAGGTCATATGGTTGATGGGTGCTTATTCAAAAACTGGTGAAGCCCCTCTATTATTTTTTTTAAATTACATTGTTTTTCCAGATCTGGTTGAACAGTATGAAGGATAGAGGGATTGGGGTTCTTGATTCTTGGAGACACATATTCTATGTCTCCTACTTCAAAGACTCATCAAGTGCTACGTTGAGAAAACAGAGCGAAGTCATTCTTCAACACTTAATATACATAACTCGCGTTGCGGTCATAAGTGTTGCTTACAACATTATCAAACGATCCCTATGAAAATAATACTGGTTGATTTAATTGGTACTTCATCATCTTGAGGTACAATTGAAAAAAGTTAATGTATGTGCTATCAAAGAAATCTCAGAGTAGAAGAACAGCAGTGGCGGCAAAAGGATTCTTGGGACTTTTGTTTGAGAGGACCGTAATCAGGAAATCAGGAAACTATTGCTCTTGCAAAAAGTATTTGTGAAACACCTTTTAGGTCTGGCGTTAACCAAGACATTTTGATTTTACCAAGATCTTATATACACACACACACATATATATATTATTATGTATATATATACATATAGATATATATATATATATATACGATTTTTTTCCCATCTGATACAGCATGGGGTAATGGGCCTGGCCCTTCAGCCACTGGCTATCTTTATTTTGAGTGACAGCATTCTACCCTTTCACATTCACACACAAATAGTTTTCTTAAGTGCCAGAGTCTACTAAGGCAATGTGCGGTTCTTGATTTGAAGCCAAAACATATTTGACAAGAAACAGCATCTCCCCAAACAATGAAGATTTGTAAAACCTTTGACAAAACAAGCATTGACAAAGACTGTCTTTGTAGTGCTTGTTAGGTCGGGTGCTAGCTAAAATCTTTTGATTGTATTAAAATGTTATAGATAGATAAATAGATAGATAGATAGATAGATAGATAGATAGATAGATAGATAGATAGATAGATAGATAGATAGAGTAAGGATTTGTAGTGTACTATATGGTATGGTTGGGTAGCCCTACCATGCAGTACACTCACAAATACCATCTTGGGTCTAGTCAGACATGTTTACTCAACCTTAACCTCAACCCTAGGCAGCCATGGCTGCGAGCAGTAAGGCTTAACAAAGAAAAAATATGCAAAGTATTTAACAACACCAAACAACAAATTAGGAAAGTCACATAACACAAAAGAATCAAAACACCAGGTTAGAAAAATTGATTACATTTTTATGTATCTTTAGAGACCTTGAGCATCGAAATCCACTGGAGGGTTCCAGAGATATAGATTTTTGAAGTTATAAGTAACTTTAGCATCAACTGCAAACAAGGAGTGGTCAACAAAAACTTTAGAAACTTGTGAAAGTTTGAAAAAGTTAGTTCGGCAATACAGGCCTGAGTTGGGCGACCAAATCTGGCAGGACAGAAGTCAGGGGGGGCAGAAAGGATACTAAGGACAGTTGTCCACCACCAGAGCAGTTTTAGAACAAGATCCTAACTTTGCAGGATGATTGCCATAGATGATAATGGAGTGGTCCTGATGCGGAGGGATGCAGGCTCAAAGATACTCATGAATGCTCCGGATGCTGTGCAGTCTTTGGCAGTGAAGTCCAGTCGACTCCTCTGTCCACATGTGAGTGGGGGTGAATCTGGCCACGGAGTTCGGGTCCCTCAATTTGCAGGGTTCCAAGGGCTGCTGATGCATACCATACACTGTTGCAACACAGTGGTCACTGTGCAGATCTTTGGTGGAAGGAGGTGTCCATTTGGGATGACAAATCAGTCCCAACCAACACTGATGAATCCAGCAGACACAGGTGCAATGTTTGGCTATCTTCAAATGGTCCTTGGGGGTGCCCAACATCAGGTAGCGGTAAGACATCTGTGGTGGCTACCAGAGAGATGACTTAGGGTCCTTCATCTTTAATATCGAAATTGCTGTTCTGGGGGCCAGACAACTGACCCTTGGAGTCTCTGCTTCGGTCTAGAGCTGAGGGTGTGCATTTCCCTGAGCTAGGAATGCAGACTGGGGTCCAAACTCCACCATCCATGAGAGCAGCTAGTGCTATCGCTTTGGCATCACAGCCTCTTTTGTGCTCTTACAAAGGGTGCAGAGTGGTCTTCCTCTCTTCCTCTTTCCAGACCAGCGAGTACTGAGGGACAACATGCTGGAAGTGCCACAGCTATTCAAGGAAAGAGCCCTGAGGGGACCGTGGGATCACAAGCCAATGGGCTACCTGATCCCCTCCTACCTAGTGATGAAGTTCCTGTGATTTGTGGCATCTGGCTATCCCATAATGTCACAGTCTTGCCCCCTTAATGATGGCACAACCCGTCCTTGGTCATAAGGAGCAAGGTAGCCCACCCTAGAAAACAACATGCCCACGGTAAAACCAGTTTTGGGGTGAGTTTCCCGCCCCTGGCCTTGTCTTCATACTGTCTACAAGGACAAAAGGCATCCTGCTCAGAGGTGATGGGCCAGGCAGACCATCAAAGACAGCCTCCCCTTTGAAGTACGCCTCAAGGGCTAATCCCGAGTGGACATCCTGGCAGAGGAGGTGACACCTCGCTGCTGCAGCACTGCCTTTGTCCTTGAGCCTGGGAGTCTCCCCAGGCAGTCGGAAAGCTGTCTGTGTGTGGCTCTGTGAGGTGGCAGTAGGAGCACAGCATACAGTGGACACTTTTCTAAAAGTGGCAAACCATTAATAGTGACATTAATTTCGACCTGAGCATCAGATCAAATTTAATGTCAAAATTAAGTTGATATCTCAAATGAACCAGTTTGGTAGTCCCAACCAAATGTTATCCAGACAGGGATGCCACCTGGTGACCCCATGTTAGTCAATGGGGCTACTAACTTTATCCATAGCAAAATGGCAATTTGGAAGTGTTGCTGTTGAAACATGTCAAAATACTTATGGCTCACTTACCAATATACAGCTCCCTGCCACAGGGATGTCTAGGCCTTCCTTAGGGGAGCGTTACATATAGTGTAAAGGCACAGGGTGCTTTGCCATTGATTTAAATGGCACAGTTGAACTGACAGCAATAACACTGTCTTTCCAGTCTGCTGTGGCAGGCTGGGAGCCAGTTTGAGTCTTGTTGTGGCACAAACAGTGCTGCAGCCTTAAGTGGACTCTCTGCCTTACATGCCCTGGGTACCTTGGGTATCATATACTAGGGACTTATAAGTAAGTCAGGCCTTGCCAATTGGGTGTATCTAATTCGACATATACTTTGCATGGGGTCAGTGCAGTGGCCCTGAGGTCTGATTAGCAGGTCTCAGTGCACTCTCAGAATCGACAAACCAGCAGCATCAGTCCAAAAATATGGGGGTGAACATGCAAAAAGAGGCATTTCCTTATAGATAGATAGATAGATAGATAGATAGATAGATAGATAGATAGATAGATAGATAGATAGATAGATAGATAGATAGATAGGTAGATAGATTAGTGGGGGTTTCAGCCAGTCCTCTTCATTCACTGATTTTCTATGTCATTCACATTTTTCTTCCTATGGTATATAGCATGGAGGAATTGGACAGTCTATTTTAAACATTGGCAAACTTTACTGCGAGTAACGCTATTCTACACTTTCACCCTCACCTATCGTCCCCCAGGTCCCGAGCGGAATTCTGCAACCACATTGCTGACTTCATCGCTCCTCTCTCCATCAGATCAGACTTCATCACTCCCCTCTCCATCAGATCAACAGACTACATCCTCCTCCGGGACCTCAATTTTCACCCGAAGGCACCACAGACCCCAACTCCACAGCCCTCCTTGACAGTCTTAGCAACCTCAGACTCACCCAGCTCATCCAAGGGCTAACCCAGATAGCAGACCGCAACCCTATTTTCTCCTCCAACAGCAGGGTCACCACCACCTACATGACCCTGCTCACATGGCCTGACCACTGCATCCTACTTTTCAAGATACCCACCTACCAAGCCACCCTGCCAGAAAAACCCTAAGCACCATCAAGACACTAGAGCAAAATATCTGAAGAAAATTGGACCAAGAACCTACAGGTACGCCCAGTAAACCACACAAGAAAACTCAATATTGACACCAAGTTCTTAAAAACATGACTCGCCGACCTCACCATCCGCACCGCTCCCACCAGCAAGAGCACCTCCAAAAGCAACAAATGACCCAGCTGGTGCATGAATAACCTCAGGGAGTCCAAGCACCACTGCAAACAACGAGAGAAAATGGAGACTCAGCAAAAACACCACTGCAAGAACCACATACAAGCCACCCTCAAACTCTACCACCAACAACTACGAGGTGCAAAGTAAAATGCTCTTACTCTCAGACTCGAAGCCAGTCCCAGCAACACTAAAGAGCTTTTCACCATCATCAAGAAGCTCTCCAACCTATCAGTTGCCAACAAAATGATCCCATTCCAAGCACTCTGCAACAAACTCTCAAACCTTTTTGAACAGAAGATTGCCAAACAGCATCTAAGCAACTGGGGGCCCCTCTCGAACGAAGACACCACTGCCCTGATGAATACCATAGGCTAAGGAGCTCCCTCAGACCCAGTTCATTTCAACTTTGGAAGAGCCATCATCTCCCCCACGCTAACGACTAGCCTCAACACCGCCATAATCACTGACACCTTCCCACCTTGCTAGAAAAATGCAGATATCAACGCCCTATTGAAGAAACCGACAGTGGACCCCAACACCCTCAGGATCTACAGACACATCTCGCTCCTGCCTTTTCCAGCTAAAGTTATGAAGAAAGCCATCAATACCCAACTCGCAGACTACCTACAACTCTATCAACGCCTAGACGACTCTCAATCTGGTTTTTGCACCAACCACAGCATAGAAATAACACTCCTTATGGGCACTGATAACATCAGAAGCATCCTAGGCCAAGGAGAAATGCCCGCAGTCATCCTCCTCGACCTCTCCACAGCTTTCGATACAGTCTCCCACAACTCACTCATCAGACAGCGTCAGCACTTGGGTATCTGTGGGCCTACTCTCCAGTGGATATCCTCCTCCCTCACGAATGGAACTCAATAAGTTAGACTTCTCCCCTACTCCTCAAAACCCACAAAACTCACCTGCAGAGTCCCTCAAGGATTGTCGTGCAACCCAACACTCTTCAACATCAACATGAAGCCCCTCGCAGACATCGTCAGAGCCCACAGCATCAATATAGTAAGCCACACTGATGACACACTGCTCATCCTCTCCCTTACCAACTCAACCAGCACCGTCAAAGCTCACTTCACCAAATGCATGAGCAACTTCGCTGCTTGCATGAAAAACAACTGCCTCCAGCTCAACACAGACAAAACCGAAGTCCTTGTCGCCGGCAACAACAACTACCCCTGGATGCCTCTTGGTGGCCCTTCAAACTTGGCCCCCCACCTAACCCTGGAACCTCAGGATCATCTGGACATCAATCTCTCCATGAGTAGACAGATCAACACCATTGACTCATCATCCTCTTCATCCTGCAAATGCTACCCAAGATGCTCAAATCAATCCCACTTAACACCAGACGAACAGTCACCCAGGCTCTTACCACAAGTAGCCTCGACTACAGAAACGCCCACTGCTTCAGAATCCCAGCCCATGTTCTACACCTACAACAAACTACCCAGATCGCTGACCCCAAACTCATCCTGAACATCCCACAAAATAACCACATCTCTCCACACCTCAACAATCTCCACTGGCTCTCAGTCCAGGAAAGATGTAAATTCAAGCTACTCACCCACGCCTACAAGCTCTCCACAGCACCCTACCAGCTTACCTCAACCAACGCATCAGCTTCTACCGACCCATTAGGCACCTCTTATCTGTGTCCAAGGCAAGAGCACACCTCCCTTGCATTAAGAACACCAGAAGGGGAGGAAGGTCATTCAGATACCTCGTAGCCAAGACCTGGACCTCCCACAACACTTCAGAATCTCCCCCTCCCTCATGAATGTCTGAAGAAATCTCAAGACGTGGCTCTTTCAGATGAAACAGGCATGATCTCCTCCTCCTCCCTCAGGCCTGCCCTACTGCACACCTGGATACCCTCATAGGTGATTAGCCATGCTTTACAAATCCACATAACATCACATAACAGCACATAGAGCACAGTCACACACAATATAGTTTGCTTCAATGCTTAGGACTACTATGCCGATGTGGGTGTTTTGAGACTCAAATGTCTGGTTTTTAGTCAATTTTATTTTTTTTATATTGGGAGCGCCTAGCATCTCTTTCAAGTATAACTTTTTAGAAAACAACTGTTAAAATAAAACAGGCATTGACACAGCCAAAAGGCTGGCACCCAACACCAGACCTATTGAATTTGACAATGCTTATTTTGAGGGGGTTGCAATCTAGGTTTACGACAATGCAAGCACCTGGTCATAGATTTCAGCATGTAAGAAGAAGAACAGGTAAATCCTTAATGAATCATTGCACACACCTGGATTCATAAGAGGACACATGCAAACTTAGTTGGACCAAATAATACACATGTATGAATACATTTTCACATAACACCTGAATTAGGTATTGTTATGTTGCCAGAATATGTATACAGCATAGGAACTTTCTTTTCAGTTCCACAAACATTGTACTTGGTTACCAACACTTTATAGTGTTCATTTATTTCCTTAACCCTGAAGTTGGTCTTGGTTGTTAGTTGGTGTTGACAGTTTTTATGCTGCAGACAATAATCACCTTTTACTTTCAGAACTTTATGTGCCCCCTTGTAGGCATACATCAGTGCTCCTCACAAAGTGTTACAATGAAAACATTACACCTGCAATCATCAAATATATATGAACTAATATACATACATATTTAAATGCCCTTAAAATACCTAGGGTAGGCCTCCGGCGATTTACTCATTCAAAAACTAAATGCAAAACTCCCAGTGAAAATTGCATGTGTGTATGAAATCAGAAGGTTTCTGGTCTGATTTGCAAGTCAGTGCAAAAAGTGGGAATCAATATATGAGTGGTACTTGTGCCCTTTCTGGGGTGTTCAGACAAAATATCAAGTTAAAATTTTTGCGTGGACAAAATATTGTCTCAAGCATATCAAGGACATCAATATTGTGAATGTAAGTTTCAATTGGTAAGCAAAGTTTTACTATACTTAACTTTACATGACTGTACCTTGAAGATATATATATATATATATATATATATATATGTATGTATATATATATATATATATACATACATATATATATTCAAGGTATGCAGAAGTGGAGTTATGAATAATAAATCTATACTTACGTCTTTGTACTTACCTTCTCGATATTTTGGTCCTCGATATTCTGCCCACGCAATATCTTTGTCATCAATATTCTATTAGACAGCCCATTCTGGAGCATTATTGCTGCCTTTTTCACTCTTAGTGCTAATTGCAAATGTCAGCAAGTGTAGTTTCCACCATACTATAAGTCTGTAGGCCGAAAAATTTGCTTGCATCCTTTTTTGCATCAGTACTGGGGTTTAAGGAGCAAATTTACTAAATCTTTGTTCAAGCAATACAAATCACTGGTAACATCAATTTACTTACCACTTGCCTGACACTTTTTTAGGCCACAGTCAACCAGACAGTGCAACTGTCTGGCTTGCTAAAGGCACCTTTGGGACATTCAGAAAGATGACCTAGGAATGCATTCTGCCCATTGCTTGCCATTGGCTTTGTGGTTTGTAACTCACATTTTCCTGCTTTCCATTTGCTGGCCTTATTTGCTTTAGGCTGTCCAGCTTATGTTTGTACCTTCCTCTGTCAAAACCTTAATTACAGTATTCTTCCGAGTGCTCCCTTTCTGTAAACAGGCCGGTAAATCTTGTTCTTATTACGTCGTATTTGCTGTGTATTCAAAGACAGAGGTCAAATGGCAGGCGCAGTTGTCTTGGGGCGCTTGTTTACTTTTCTTTCTCTGACTTCAAAGGGAGAGGCTTTATGAGACAGTCTTGCTGGATACTGGGGATAGTAGAGGGTTTTGTTTTCTAGCACAAGACAACATTTAAATGAGCTGTGTAATTGTTTGGGAATTAAGAACACAGATGCAGCACATGTTTTAGTTCTGAAGTGTGTTGGAAACAAATACTTTAATATGATCAACCGAATCATTACACTAGATGCAATTTTCACACATTTTCATATGTGCATTGTATTGTTTTATTAGTAAAACTGTATGTTTTGGCAAATGTAATGGTCATTCCAATTGAAAACGTGTTTTCTGTGATGACAGTTTACTACTACACCATGAATACTTCACTCTATACCACTCCACTCTACTGTGCACCACTCCACTTTACACCACTCCATGCCATTGCATTCTGCACCACTCCAGCCAACACTACTTCATGCTACGCCTCTCAATTCTACCCTGTATCACTCTACTCAATGCCAGTGAACTCTTCGCCACTCCACTCTACACTACTTGCACTCCTTGCCACTGCACTCTACACCACGCGCCGCCAACATTTGGTCAGGCACTAATTTTTGGATCCTCCAAAGTAACTCTGTCTCATCATGTGCTAAAGACACCTCAATACTGTATATGGAGATGTACGTGATATTGAGGATTTCCTCCTCAGCTAAGTAGGTAGTACCTATCCAATGCTGTTGGTTGTTCAAGCTTGAAACTTAAAAGGATTAATCCCCATCTGGTGTCCTTATCGCTGAACAAATATATTTACCATTACCATGGTGAACCCGCCATGGGTAGCAATTTCAGCAAACATGCGACCACCCCTCACTGCACATTTAATGGCAAATGGCCTCACAGGCCAGGGGGTTTAAGTTACATTTGTTGTTGAGGCTCATCCAGCCTATAGAATAGAAACATTTTATTCTTGGGTCACTATTCCAGCAGTTGATGGGAACACTAATACATTTCATCACTACACACCTGCTAACAAACCTGCACAATACAGAGCTTATGCATATTTAGAGATACCTCTATCTTATCAAGGCCATAATAATTGGCTTGATGGCGCCCTACCACATACAATATTACATGTTAGGTTAGGTCCTCTGAGCAATGGTGGCTCCACCAGGCCTTTATTGACCACATATACACCGCATCCTCATGCAGCAACCTTGGCGGTAACTGCGGTCCGCCGCTTATATACAGAGCTCACAGCAATATGCAGACTGTTAGTACAGTTTGTAATGCAAACATTGAATACTAACCCAGCACTTGCTGGCCCATTGCAACCACATGCAGTTACACCAGGTATTAATCCTGCAACAGTTTTTTCGATCATGGGTAAAGTACCCACCAAGCGGAGGAAATTCCATTCTGGTAAGATCAAAAAATGTATGTGCTGGAAGCAGTTTTTCCCCTTACGGGTACTCAGGACAAACATAGAATACTCACTGTGTGCTTGCCATTTAGGATGGTTCCCACAGTAGATAACTACAACACTTGGGGCACGGTATTTGCCACGCTCTATACTACCGCACACGGTAAAACACTTGTCAATCTTCCAGAGGTGTTAAAACAAATTCAAGATGAATACGGGGCTGCCCCGGCCCTAGACTTGGGGATGCAATTAATGGTCAATGTTGCCACTGTGTCTTCAATTATAAAAGTAACCTTTATGGGGAGGCATTTGCACTAGCAGTGTGTATGCGGCTCCGGGATGTTCCTGTACAAGAACGTTAGCTGCCAAAGATTATCGCTGAGACCTACTCTAGTATTGGGCGAGATAGTCTGGGAGCCAGACCCATTAAACCACAACTTGAGGGTAGATCTAATAAAGACTCTACCAAACAAGCACCTGAAGATTCTAAAAAACACTGGAGTAAAAAACAACAAACTCCTAAAACAGAAAGGGGAGAATCTCCACATACGGAGACCCCTCAAAACAGATATAATCTTAGAAATAGGGATAAAATAAAAACGCCTGACAGATATCAATATACTGATACACACCAATGTCATTCCTTTCAGGACTGACTACAAAAATGCACTGAGAGAGGTGGGTGGACAGAGCAGCGAATAGAGTATGATGAAACCGAGAAAGGACTCACAATGCTCATCTGAAGTTTCTGTTAAGAAATAAGAGAAACATCCCCAACAAAAACCCCAGTTAAAAAACACGTAAAATGGCAGCAGTTGCAATACGACATGCCACTCAGGAAGAGGGCTTTACCGAAGAACAGGAAGTGGGTGCTTGCACTGCTAGAAAGTGCAACAGAGGTCACAGTAGTTCACTGGGATCTTCAAGAGCATGTGGAGGTGAAAGTAACTGATGACTTGTTACAAGTTAGGAATGTGGACATGCATGTTCTCACGCCCGATAGGGTGTATAAAGAAACTATACAGTTAGAAGGAGACATTGAACGCACAATCAACGCTATCTTTTGGGACTGCATTGTTACTATTTATGATATTTTCTGGCGGTGAAGGATTGGCCACCAGAATCTGTCCGTAATCTCCCTTATGGGGAAGAAATAATTGAAAAGTCTTTCTCGTACCTTGTTCCCAGAAAGCTCATAGAAGTACATGCCATTGATTGGGCCATGGTGCAGGCACCTGCGTTATATCACAACCATATAGGGTGGGGTAAAGATTCCCCTATCATGTTATACCCATTAAATCCCAACCCCAATATCCGATAAAGCATGAAGCTAAAGCTAAAGCTTCCGTGAGGGAAACCCTCACACATTTAGACTGCCAGGACCGTAATTAAACCCTGTGTCTCACCAATGAGCAATCTATTGTTCCCTGTAGCTAAACCAGAGCATTCATACAGAATAGTCTTAGACTACAGACATTTAAACAATCACATATGCACATTTGCTATAAACAATGCACACAGCACAGCCCTTATGAACAATATAGTGCGCAAAAAATACAAAACGACCCTGGATATTTCCAACATGTTCTTCTGCCAAAATATAGCTCCTGAAAGTAGGGACTTAACAAGTTTCAGCACTCAGAAAAAATATTGCAGACTCCTGCAAGGGTACAATAACAGTCCAGTCCCAATTGCATACGAATCACATTTGTACTATACAGCAGAACAACGCTTTGCTCCCATGAAAAAAGTCTCACTGCTGTTCAGATGGCTGTCATTAAAGAGAGACCTCTAGCCCAGGAGAAACGTATCATTGTTGTATCCCTGATCCCAGCCCTTGAGGCTGTCACTAAAGCTAGCGTTCCCAATGTTAAAGCACAACATCCATGGTGGATTCAATGGGCAACGTCTCTGATGGCTACTGATGTTGACTATATTTTTGACTCAAAACTACAAGCTCAAGAGTTTTGGCAATACGAACTTGAGCACTCAGTTTCAGCAAACACATTCCCTATTGAACAATATCAAACAATTATGTGCACTGATGGTTCAGCCCAACTAGCTATAGGCACAAAACACCAATACACTGCGGCTTGTGCAGTCGTGAGTGGCTACATGAAGGACGGTGAGTTCCATCCACAGCATACTTATACGCAGACCTTAGGGGACTGCACTGCACAATTAGCAGAGCTCAAGGCTCTTGTATTGGCACTGGAACACACGGATCATGAACAGCTGATGCTGATTGTCTGTGATTTGTGCTATTGTGTCCGGTCCTTCAATTCATATCTGCATTACTGGTGCCAGAATGGGTTCAGAGATTCAAAAGGAAACACTATCAAACACAGACTTTTGTGGGTGAAACTAGTGGATCTGAAAGAAATGCTACCTAATGTCCATGTTGTATATACACACTAGGACACCAACGTGTTGGAATGCATGTTGCTGGCAATACTTTGGCTGCCAAATCAGCAGTAGCTATGGCTTCTGTTGCTGTAGTAACTCATTCTAGAACTAAATTCGATGATGAAACACTGGCTGCTGTGAAAGCTTTGGCTGATGGCACGCCCTTGCCAAAGGCATATCCTGCCAAATATTCCTACTGCATATCATACCTCAATACTGCCCTAGCAGTAATACCAGGGGTGGGTAATCGTGTGGTTCCCAACAAAGATCAAAGACCATAATTGATCAAAGCAGTGAATGAGGGACAGTGGCGGCACCTCCGCTAGGGCGGAGAAGCGTCACCCCCCTCCTTGCCAGCAGCAGCAGATGCAAATCCTTTACAAGAAAACGTTAATAAACTGTGCTTATTATCTTTTTCTTGTAAAGGGGGGGCCACGGGCTCAGAGGAGCACTGAGGAGGAGTGCATAGCACTCTCCCTCCCTGTGCATGTATGTTTGGCTAGCCTTCTCGGGCTGGCCAAACACACATGCTCAGAAGGCTCTCTCCAGCCTGGCACTGTACGGTTGGTGCCTGCAGCCTGCCTGCATGAGAGGAGCGGCGCAGTGGTGATGGTGGTGATCGAGGTGAGTGTTTTTTTCTAAACATTTTATTAAATGTTTATTCCCCTCTCCCCCACCCCTGTGCGCCACCCTGCCCCTTGTGTGCACCGGGAGCCGCTACTGATGAGGGATTTGCTTCTGCCCATGCTGGTGTGGCGACTACAATATCATTGGTACAAGCACGTTACTGGTGGCCAGGTCTCCACAAACAGACCAAGCAGTATGTTGTTTGATGTGACATCTGTCAACAAATTAAGGGTTCCACCATTAAATGCCCACCACAGACACCCCTCCTAATTTTTAACAAACCATTACAACGTGTGTACTTGGATCATTGTGGTCCCCTGACAGTGCATACAAGTACATTTTAGTCGCTGTTGACTTATGCTCTAGATTTCTATGGATTGGGCCACAACGCTCGGCTGACCCTCGGATTGTTATTAAAGATTTGCAAGCCTTCATTGGCATATATGCTGTTGCAGATTTCCACTCAGACCAGGGTCCTGCTTTTGCCTCAAAGGCTTTCAGGGATGCCATGGCTTCGTTAGAAGTCCAACTGCATTATTTGTCTCCATTTCATACCAAAGAAAATAGTGTTGTGGAGTGAAGAAACTGGGATTTAAAGCATTCCTCAACAGCCAGAGTTTAGGCACGGGTCATAGTTGGCTTACTCACCTTTATGGAGTCCAGAGAGCACTTAATAATCTGCCCAGAAGGTCCCGGGGAGGGGCGTACCTCATACGAATGCCTGTTCGGAACACAAATGTATGTTCCAGATCTTGATGGTCCTGGCGCTGAGGCGGCAGATACACCTTTTGACATAAATGAACTTGTCACTGTCTTACAGCACTTACAACAATTCTGTGATGACAATGCATCTGCCAGTACCAATAACATCTACAGGCAGGATTCCAAAAGTTGGGGATCTAGGCGGTCATTACAACATTGCCGGTAAAAGCCGCTTACCGCTGTGCAGAAGACCGCCAACACACCGCCACGGCCGCGGAATTCCGCCACAGCTATTATGACCCACATCTCGGAACCCGCCAAAATTCAGACACCCACACAAGTCCACCACACCAAAGGTCAGTGATAAACTGGCGATAACAAAACCTCCACCGTCACGCCAACAGAAATACGCCCACACTATCACGACACACGAATCCACCCGGCGGTCTTTCACCCGCGGTATTCCATTGGCGGTACACACCGCCGCGCTCAAAATACACACATTTACAAAACACAGCCACATTGGACAATTCAAAATACACACACCTGAGACACATACACACACCACTCCCACACACCCATTACAATATAAAACACACACCCACATCACGCACAAACCCCTATGACCAAAAATACAGAAAGAAGGCCAGAGAGAGACATCACCAGCAAGTACAACAGCATCCACAGGCACATAACACCATCACCCACACAACTTCCACGAAGCTCACACAACACACCACTACATATCACCACACTTATCACCACACACTCCACCCCACACATCACCTACACCACCCCATGGCACCGCAAAGACACCCCAGGTTCTCGGAGGAGGAGCTCAGGGTCATGGTGGAGTAAATCATCCGGGTAGAGCCACAGCTATTCGGAGCACAGGTGCAGCACACCTCAATTGCAAGGAAGATGGAGCTATGGCGAAGAATAGTCGACAGGGTCAACGCAGTGAGACAGCACCCAAGAAATCGGGAAGACATCAGGAAAAGGTGGAACGACCTACGGGGGAAGATGCGTTCCGTGGTCTCAAGACACCACCTGGCGGTTCAGCGGACTGGTGGCGGACCCCCACCTCCTCCCCCACAACTAACAACATGGGAGGAGCAGGTCTTGGCGATTCTGCATCCTGAGGGCCTCGCAGGAGTAGGTGGAGGAATGGACTCTGGTAAGTCAAATCTTAACTATTACAACCCCCACCCTACCTGTATGCTATCACATACCCCCACCCTCACCCTCATCCCCATCACACCAACTCCTCACAAATGTACCAATATCACAACCCACCCATCCCAACACCAAGCCCTGCATGCAACTACAAAGCATGGACACCCATCACTAAAGCATGCACACTGCACACTGCACATAACCATACACCCCCCTAAACCATCATCACACAAGCTCCCACACAGGAATGCCAGCACTGGGGTACACGGTTACCCACCCATTGCACACCATGCCACACACAGATGCAATAATCATGACTTTCCACCCCTGCAGGACCCCTACCCAACGTCACCAGACAGGAGGGTCCAGACATGTCCACTCCACCCCCAGAAGAGGCCCACAGTGATGACAGCACCTCTGTCCAACTGGATCTTGATGACCAGCCCGGACCATCGGGGACCTCTGGACAGTCGGTTCCCCTCACACAGGCACAGGCCACCACAGACCTTCCCCCCTCTGGAAACACCAGCACAGCACCCACCCAGCGGGCCCATACCTCCGTCCCCAGGACACATCAATCAGCTGTGTGTCCACCACTACAGGGAACCCAGCCCATCAACAACAGGGACCTGGGGGCAGTGGCAGTGGGCACACGGTCCGGGGGACGGAGGCCCAGGAACACAGGGGCACTGGGAGGGCTGCCGTGCGACCGAGGACGGACAGGCCAAGGGATCCCACTCTCCACAAGGCCCTCTCCTCCATCATGGGAGCATACCACCACTCCCAGGAGACGATGGCAACGGTACTGGCCAAATTCCAGGAGACCCTGCGCATGCAGGAGGAACAGTATTTGGGCTTCAGGGAGGAACTCAGAACCATCAGCTCCACCCTGGGCACCATCGTAGGGGTGCTAAAGGAAGTACTCAACACCAGGAGGGACACTGTGGCACAACAAGGGGCCCCTGACACTAGCATGGACAATGAACTGCCCTCCACCTCCGCCGCCGGCTAGTGGACAGGACGCCCCACCACAGGACCACCACACCAGCACCCCACCCCCTGCAGACGGAGAACCAACCCACAAACGGTCCCTGAGATCCAGGAACAAGACAGAGAACGATGCCAAGACCCCTGCCACGAAATGAGACCACCCTGATTGTCATCCTACTGTCCCACTTTGTCACCCTGTCCATAATTAAACTGCTCCAGCTCCACTTCCTATGCCCATATGGGCAATGCACCTGTGAGACTAATAGACTGGACAGCTCTAGTCCATGAGGAATGTAAGGAGATGACACACAGTGGGACCCACATCTGTGAAACCGTAAGGGAAAAAGACAACTCAGTGACCATACACTGGGTGAAAACGACAGACAGGATAGAGGTAGTAGTGTAAAAGTACATGTAGTAGGCAGGATTGTATTCTCACCTGTGTGTCACTGGAAATATTGCTGGATCACTGAGTCCCTGTTCTGCATGTCTTCTTCCTCTGCTTCATCCTCATCACTGTCCACAGGCTCCACAGCTGCACAACACCGCCATCTGGACCATCCTCCTGCAGAAAAGGCACCTGTCGTCGCAAAGCCAAGTTGTGAAGCATACAGCAGGCCATGATGATCTGGCACACCTTCTTTGGTGAGTAGAATAGGGATCCACCTGTCATGTGGAGGCACCTGAACCTGGCCTTCAGGAGGCCGAAGGTCCGCTCGATCACTCTCCTAGTTCGCCCATGGGCCTCATTGTAGCGTTCCTCTGACCTGGTCCTGGGATTCCTCACTGGGGTCAGTAGCCATGACAGGTTGGGGTATCCAGAGTCACCTGCAAATGGCGAGAGACAACTGTTAGACACACACTAACCTGTAGGGAAAACCCCAGACAACCATTCCCACTGTCTTGCTTCCAGGGGCTCACCTAATAGCCACACACGGTGCCTCTGGAGTTGACCCATCACATAAGGGATGCTGCTATTCCGCAGGATGTAGGCGTCATGCACTGAGCCAGGGAACATGGCATTCACATAGGAGATGTACTGGTCGGCCAAACATACCATCTGTACATTCATGGAATGATAACTCTTCCGGTTTCTGTACACCTGTTCACTCCTGTGGGGGGGGGGATGACCAAAGCCACATGTGTCCCATCAATGGCACCTATGATGTTGGGGATATGTCCCAGGGCATAGAAATCACCTTTCACTGTAGGCAAATCCTCCACCTCAGGGAAAACGATGTAGCTCCGCATTTGTTTCAGAAGGGCAGACAACACTCTGGACAACACGTTGGAAAACATAGGCTGGGACATCCCTGATGCCATGGCCACTGTTGTTTGAAATGACCCACTTGCAAGGAAATGGAGCACTGACAGCACCTGCACTTGAGGGGGGATTCCTGTGGGATGGCGGATTGCTGACATCAGGTCTGGCTCCAACTGGGTACACAGTTCCTGGATTGTGGCACGGTCAAACCTGTAGGTGATTATCAAATGTCGCTCCTCCATTGTCGACAGGTCCACCAACGGTCGGTACACCGGAGGATGCCGCCATCTCCTCACATGTCCCAGCGGACGGTGCCTATGAAGGACAACAGCGACCACAGAGTCAAACAACTCAGAGGTACGTACCCACAGTTTACACAGAACACCAATCATACACAAAAGGTGGCCTGTATGTGTGTTGAGGCTAGGCCTAGGTATGTGTGACGCAGTTGAAAATGAGGCCATGTGGGTCCCTGAAATGGCGGCTGCCTGACCTGTAAAGTGGGACAATGGGATGTGAGGTAACTGCGCTGGTGTTGTACACCGTCGCGGTAGGCGGTCGGAGACTGCGGCGCAATACTGCATTGGTTAACATTGGACCCTATGTACGCCGGCGGTGATGGTACGCACCGCCGCGGACGTGGCCACCATTTTCTATCACTTCAATCACTCTATACCTGATCTCGGACAGGAGAGGACCTACACTGCAAGTTCTGCTGTGACCTCAGTCTGGAAGAGACAATGGCTCATGCGTCTGGGGAAAGGGCCCCTGCCTTCACATCGGAGGAGTTGGAGAAGCTCGTTGATGGGGTCCTCCCCCAGTACACACTACTCTACGGTCCTCCAGACCAACAGGTAAGTACACAGGGAGCATGTTGTATGGGCTATGCCTGTGTGGAGAGGGCTGGATGTTAGAAGGAAAGGGGCTGAGTGCTGCGTGCATGTAAGACGGTGAGTGCATGTGCCACATGGCAAGGGTAGGGATGGGGGCCACTCACTTTGACGGTGCAGTTGGTAATGACTTCTCTTCTTCCCCTGTACATTTCATGCAGGTCAGCGCCCACCAGAAGAAAGATATTTGGCGTGCCATCGCCAAGGACGTCCGGACCCTGGGGGTCTACCACAGACAGAGCACCCACTGCCGGAGAAGATGGGAGGACATTCGCCGCTGGAGCAAGAAGACGGCGGAGGCTCAGCTGGGGATGGCCTCCCAACGTGGGAGGGGTGCCCGTTGAACCATGACCCCCCTGATGTTCAGGATCCTGGTGGTGGCCTACCCGGAGTTAGATGGGAGCTTGAGGGCATCACAGCAGACACAAGGGGGTGAGTACACTCTCATTCAGCTGACAATGCGCGCAGTGGAGTTGTCTGGGTGGGGGAGGAGGGCTGTGGGTTTCCCTAGGCCAGGGCGAGCTCCGTAGGCTAGGCCCCTCCGTAAGGCATGGCCCTGTGGCCCCCCACCCCACCTCTGTAGAGTGCCAAGTACAGCTATTCATGCTCCTGTGTCATCTATGTGTGCAGATGTCGTCCATAGCCTTGTAGGCCATTTCCCAGGAATTGCACTGTAGAGCCCAAGTGCGCGGCGTAGTGCAGGGGGCTTCTGTGCCTGTCTTGTCCGCCAACGGTAGCAGTAATGCATGCACTCAACATGTCTTTATTCTGTCCCCCCCCCATTTTTGTGGTTTTGCTGTTCTTGTGTGCATTAGCATCATCAGGCGGAGGAGCAGTGGCACCGGAGCACGAGGGAGCTGCATCCCACATGGCCATGGAGGGCCACACTACGGACTCTGAATTTACCAGTGGGACAGAGGGCGAGGGGAGCTCCACGGCGGGGACAGGAGCTGAGACCAGCGACATGGACTCATCCTCTGATGGGAGCTCCATTGTGGTGGCGGCAACATCTGTGCCCCCCGCATCTACAGGTACAGCCGCCACCCCCCCTACCAGCACCGCCCTCCCAGCAGCCCCTCAGTTTCCGCCCTGTGCCCGCTCACCCAGGAGGGTGGGCATCACCTTCGCCCCAGGCACCTCAGGCCCTGCCCCAGTTACTCCTGCTGCCCTCAGTGAGGAGGCCATTGACCTCCTCAGGTCACTCACTGTTGGGCAGTCTACCATTTTGAAAGCCATCCAGGGTGTAGAAAGGCAGTTGCAATAAACTAATGCATTCCTGGAGGGCATTCGTTCTGGTCAGGCAGCCCTTCACCGAGCCTTTCAAACTCTGGCCGCAGCACTGATAGTAGCCATTGTCCCCGTGTCTAGCCTCCCCCTTCCAACTTCCTCCACCCAGACCCAATCCCCTGTACCTCTGCCTATCCCAAGCACACCATCAGACCAGCCTGCACACACCCCACCACACAAGGGAAGCTCAGGCAAACATAAGCACCACACATCCCACAGGCACTCACGCAAGCATCACACACATGCAGACACAGCAACATCCACTGCCTCCACTGTGTCCCCCTCGTCGTCGTCTCCCTCCTCCCTCCCAGTCTCGTCTACACACACACCTGCATGAACTACCTCTTCAGCCACTACGTCCCTCACCAGCACACCCCGCTCACGTGCAGTCACCACCCCCACTACCATTCACACGTCCGCTATGTCCTCTCCCAGTGTGTCTGTGATGCCCCCTCACAAGATACACAAACGCAGCCACACACCCACCCATCAGCCATCCACCTCACAACAGCCTCCAGCGCATGCAACTGCACCCAAAGTCACCAAACGTACACCTCCTACTACCACCACCTCTTCTTCCACTCCCAAACCCCCTCCAGCTACCCGTCCCAGTGTGTCCCAAAAACTTTTCATGTCCAGCCTTGACCTTTTTCCCACACCTCCACCACCCCGTCCATCTCATAGGTCCCGAACTAGCACCTCAGCCACAACATCTCTGGGACCAGTGGTGCCTGTAGTCACAGGTATGTGGAGTGCACCGGCCACCAGGACAGCCAGTGTGGCACGGAGCCACATCACAGCCAGTCCCCCCCTGTGAAGCATCAGAAGTTGGCCAGTGCCCGGCGGGAGAGGGGGAAGACTCCAGCCACCAAAGCCGCTCCCAGGGGTCCCGGTGGGAGTGTGGACTCAGGTGTGACACCTCCCAAGGTGGGGAAGGGCCACAAGAAACCCAGCAAGTCTGGGAGAGCAACACGGCGGAGAAGACCGCCATCATCCCCGCTGCCCAGGAGGGCCCCGCCAGCCCCATCCCAGCTGCCCAGGAGGCTTCCACCAGCCCCATCCCAGCTGCCCAGGAGGGCCCCGCCAGCCCCAGCCCAGCTGCCCAGCATGGCCCTGCCAGCCCCAGCCCAGTTGCCCAGGAGGGCCCCGCCAGCCCCAGCCCAGCTGCCCAGGAGGGCCCCGCCAGCCCCAGCCCTGTTGGGCCATGAAGGACCGCCAGCCCAAGCCCCGTTGGGCCATGAAGGACCGCCAGCACAAGCCCCACTGGGCCATGAAGGACCGCCAGCACAAGCCCCATTGGGCCATGAAGGACCGCCAGCACAAGCCCCGTTGGGCCAATAAGGACCACCAGCACAAGCCCCATTGGGCCATGAAGGACCGCCAGCACAAGCCCCGCTGAACAGGGAAAGCACAGTTGAACAGGACACCGCCAACTCAAGCACCGCTGAACAGGGCACCGCCAACTCAAGCACCGCTGAACAGGGCAAGCACCGCTGAACAGGGCACCGCCAACTCAAGCACCACTGAACAGGCCAAGCACCGCTGAACAGGGCACCGCCAACTCAAGCACCGCTGAACAGGGCAAGCACCGCTGAACAGGGCACCGCCAACTCAAGCACCGCTGAACAGGCCAAGCACCGCTGAACAGGGCACCGCCAACTCAAGCACCGCTGAACAGGCCAATCACCGCTGAACAGGGCAAGCACCGCTGACCAGGGAAAGCACCGCTGAACAGGGCACTGCCAACTCAAGCACAGCTGAACAGGGCACCGTCAACTCATGCACCGCTGAACAGGGCACCACCAAATCAAGCACCGCTTGCCCATGAGCGGCAGGGGCACTAACGCAACTGGGACCGTCACAGGGTGAGTGATGCACTCTGGGCACCAGTCCCCCTCCAGAACCAGTGGAGACATGGATCCACTCCATCTGTCCTTCACAGGATGAAGCACTCTGGGCGCCAGTTCCCCTCCAGAACCAGTGGAGACATCCATCCACTCCGTCTGTCCTTCACAGGATGAAGCACTCTGGGCACCAGTCCCCCCTCCAGAACCAGTGGAGACATGCATTCACTACCTCTGTCCTTCACAGGATGAAGCACTCTGGGCACCAGTCCCCCTCCAGAACCAGTGGAGACTGTTATCAACTTGAGAGACTGTGGCTTTGCACTCCCCAGGATGGAACAGTGGGCAAACCACCCACTGTAGAGACTTGAGAGACTGTGGCTTTGCACTCCCCAGGATATGGCAGTGGGCAAACCACCCACTTGTTAGACTTGAGAGACTGTGGCTTTGCACTCCCCAGGATATGGCAGTGGGCAAACCACCCACTGTAGAGACTTGAGAGACTGTGGCTTTGCACTCCCAGGATATGGCAGTGGGCAGCCCACCCACTGTAGCGACTTGAGAGATTGTGGCTTTGTACTCCCCAGGATTGAACAGTGGGCATTGAGCCCCCTCGTGGATCTGGCGTCGTGCACTCATCCAGCTGAGGTGCCCCCCTTCCCTTCCCCCTGAGGTGCCTGTTGTATTTCTATCTGATGCCCCTGCAGTGTTCTCTCTGTTTTGATCTGGTATCTAGTGTGGGCCTCGCCCATGCATTTTGGGCCCAGTGGTCCACGGACTATAAATGGTGCAATACCTGGACTTGTTTTATTGGTGTATATATTTGTTTATAGTGGATATATATTTTATAATACTGTATTTTGATAGATTACAATGGTTACAATCATTTCCTTTGGTCTTTGCATTCTTCCTGGGGGTTTGGGGGGGGGTGTAACTATGATGTATAGATATGTATTAGTGTGTGTGTTGTAGTGGGTGAGGGTGGGGGTGGGGGTGTTGCGTGTGTGTGTCCCTGTTTTTTCCCTCCCCCCTCCCCTATGTCGTAGGTGCAATACTCATCGTGCTCTTCGCCGCCGGCGTTCATACTCCTGGTACAGGAGCAGGAAGACTATCACAGGTAGGATTTGGAGTTCCGGGTCCATGATGTTCTCGTTCCTCGTGGAGTGTGTAGAGAAGAGCGTTTTCCCTTCGAAATTCCTGTTTCCGCCGTGTTTTTATCCGCGGTGAATCCGCCCCGGAAAAGGTGGCGGATTGGCCTGTCATGATACTGTGGGCGGTACATTGTCTTCCGCCTGTCTGTTGGCGGTGACTGCCGCACTGTTTGTTTGTACCGCCGTGGCGGTCGGAGTGTTAATGTGGCTGTCTTTGTTGGCGGTTTCCGCCATGGTCGTGATTCCAAATTTTTTACCGCCGGCCTGTTGGCGGTCTTACCGCCGCTTTAACACCGACCGCCAGGGTTGTAATGACCACCCTAGTGTGTGTAAAGATTGCTGTGAAAAAGGAGTGTGGTCCTTCCCATTGTTAACCTGTTCCAGTCCTGGAAATACACATTATCAGAACTGTCATTCTACCGCTGCTGCCTGGTCCTAAAAATTGCTTTGTCTCCATCGACAATGTCAAGCTACACCACATGGCCGATCGTGCACAGCAGAACTAGGGGACTCCTGGGTAGTACCCGAATCCCTCTCACTACAGATCAGGATGTTCCTCTACAAGCTTTAAGCAGCAACGCTGACGCCTCTTTGAGCTTGAGGAGGGTGGAAAATGATCTTTCATTGGTTCCACTAATTTCTTCTGCACAAGTAATGTCAACAACATAGAGCAATTCTACTCAAATTCTACACAAACAGATGGTATAGTCTACTATGAACCACCAAGGGAGACTCCTGCTAGTTCTCCTCTTCCAAATGTAGCTCTAGTTTTCGCATGAACTGCTTCTGGATATTTTGCCGACATCAATGACACTTTCACCGATTCATCTGTCTCTACTACAACAGAACTGTCAAGAGCACATAAGCTGATAATTTGGCACAAATTATCTATTTCATTCTTCAATGGAACTATCTATGGCTTTTATTAACTGTACTTGCCTTCCTCCTTTGGATTGGGTTTGTTATTGTTTTCTTCTTACTGATACATGGTCGTTACCTTCATGGACGCTCTACAGTTGAACTGGTGGATGAGGTCATGAAACCACATTTTTCCTCTCACAAAGTCCGCAGAGACTTGTCCCTAGCGAACATTTCAGCAATACCAATTCCTGTTGGGATTGTTTGGGATAAAGTATTATTTGATATATATGGCCTGACGGAGGTCATCCAAATTCCGTATGTATTCAAACTTTCCATGAACTATGTTATTACACCCGGAGACGTTTCTGATGATTGGGATGTGAAAAAAGTTGATTCTATGATGTCTGATCTGCAATATTTTACTGTATTTGAAAGTAAGGATGTTTATCAATCCAAAGAAAATTATGGAGATATTTTCTGTTATAATTATAATGGACAGAGCAAGTACCCCAAAGGCTATTTTTAACTAT
Organism: Pleurodeles waltl; assembly: GCF_031143425.1. Taxonomy (NCBI): domain Eukaryota; kingdom Metazoa; phylum Chordata; class Amphibia; order Caudata; family Salamandridae; genus Pleurodeles; species Pleurodeles waltl. The sequence continues at coordinate 717,446,004 of NC_090447.1, forward strand.
ATGCAGTGAGAACACTGTCCGACTCCGTCAATGGGTAGTTCCAAAACGTATGCTGAAAAGTTTGCATATTTCTCTGGGAACAATGTTAAAAATGCTGAGTCGTATTATTTTAAATTGCCAGTAATGGAAAGTCAACATCGTTTATTGACCGATATAAAATTGATTTATTCTAATTCCTTTGTTTCCCAGTTAGCTATAGAAGGCTATGAACATTGGTTGAAGTCTATAGACTTGAAAAGTGTGTGGGGAACTAAAAATTGGCAAATAAGGGGAAAGGAAGCTTTATATAGAGCCCGCCTGATACCTGTTCAAATAATATTTTAAATGAAACTGTACAACAGACAAGTTGTTCAGGCTTGGCAAAAATTAAGGAATTGAATGTGCGCAGTATTCCTGCCCCTCCAAAATTGTATAAAAGGCAAAAGTATATAAATGCACCTCAAGATCAGCTCTATGAGTGGGTCCAGAATGAAACATTTAACACATCACTTTCACGTTCTGGTGGGTTATATTGTGGCCAGTAGACACCAATGGGTGCCATACATGTTTTGTGAAACTATACTGGGAGGTTTTAGAACAACTAGGCCAGATCCTCGCTATGTATCCTCTGAACACACAGGCATAGTGACAACATATAGTGTAGGGAAAGTATTGCAGCAATGGTTGAAAAGTTTCTCACTTGATGCTGTTAAAGAACACCTCAGTCTCCTGTCTAACAATACAGGTTTGCGGGATTTCCTGTTAGGGCTGAGAAGACAATGCAGAAAGCTCTTCTTAAATGCAGTATTTAATGAAATTTGGCAACTTTCCTAGCAAGAAGCTACTGCCTGGTTAAGGCAAATGGATCAGGAAAATTAACAGAAAGCATTAGTTGTTGTAGATAATGGGATTAACACCTTGTCCGACCGGATATACACTTTAAACAACATTGTCTCTTCTGCAATAGACATTGTGCAGAGTGACATATCATCTTTACACCATGGACAGAGTCAACAAATGCACTTTATGCAGCTTGCTTGGACACTACAAACATTGAAAGCAGGTCGCATTCCCTGGTAACACGTTAGTGCAAGGGACATATTTTCAACATTGAATTTAGCGCAGCAACAACAAATAATGGCTCAGGAGGAAGTGACTTATGTCATGGTAAACAAAGAAATTAGAAAAGACGCCTTTTACTGTGGCTGAAATACTGTCTGCTGAATTGTTAATACGCGGGGTTATAAATCTGCCTATTTCAACACTTCAATTCACATCCTGCTTGAAACACATTCCAGTAGGCAGATATGAAAGGTTGGGAGATAGTTACATACATATAAAGTGTGGGAGCTTCCCTTTCTGTACAAATGTTTCAATGGCAGAAAAGAGGTCTTTCTTAGTGGCAGTGAATGCGAGACTTCTAAGAGCCATTCAATGGGTCGTAAGCAGCTGTCCTTGCACGGGGCATGTAATGTCTCTGCAGCAAACTTGGCTTGCTGTCTGAAGGTAGTTCCAGCCCCCTTGATTAGACCTGCGTTCCAGGTGCTCTCAAATGGTAGCTATGTGCTCCTTAACAGTGAGGGTTGTTGTGGAATGTGAACCGGAATAGCTTATGTCATTTCGGTCTCCCAAATTGCCACCTGTTGTGGGAATGTATTTTTCCCCCCCTACACAACAACGGGAAGTAGCAGAGATTTGGCCTCACATTAGGATAATGCCAGTCCACTGTGCGCCACTCTAATCTATTGTGCATCACAGCACTCTATGCCACTTTATTCTACACCAGTGGTTTCCAACTTTTTTACTTTTGTGGACCCCACTTTATCATTACTGGAACCTGGGGACCCCCATTGAATCATTATTGGAATCTGAGGACCCCTCCCTGGGTCATTACTGGAAGCCGGGAACTCTGGCCTAAACATTGTTGATTATTTGAAATGCAAAACAATGCACAACAAATCCAGAAATAAGCATTCATCAAACACACGCACAAATGATAACACATTTTATTTAATTTGCAAACATAAATAAAAAAATTTTTTTTATAATTTTATTAGCAAGGTTGGAGCTTTTTTAAATTCAATTCAAGCCACACATCATCCATACTATATTCTGATGCACATGCACTGCTCCCACCAATCAATCTGAGGATTCTAATTTCATTTTTAGCCTCCGGTTTCAAATTCTTTGACATGTGCAGTACGTTTTAAATTTTTCAGTTGTACATTTAGCCACTTTATTTATATTTTATATATCTGTTAATAATATTTATTTTCTAAGCCGTCACAGACCCTCTGAGGAGGCTTCGCAGAACCCCGAGTGGTTGCCAGACCACAGGTTGGAAAAACTGCTCTATGCCATTATACTCTTTGCCACTCTACGCAACTGCAGTCTACCCTGCACCACTCCACATGATGCCACTTCATTTTGCTCTGAAACAATCTACTGTATGACACTCTTCCCCACTCTGTGTCACTCCACTTTATGCCACTGCACTCTAAGCCACTCTACTCTACTCTGCAACACTGTACTCTCTGCCACTGAACTCTACGTCACTCTACACTACTCCATTTTATGCTATACTCTACTGTTCACCATTCTATGCTACTCTACTCTGCACCACTCTATTCCACTGCACTCTATGCCACTTAACTCTATTCTGCACTCTGTGCCACTGCACTCTATGCCATTTGACTATACTCTGCACCACTCCCCTCTGCATCACTCAGCTCTACGCCATACCATACCGCTCTATGTCACTTCTCTCTACACCACTGCATTCTGCTCCACTGCACTCTGTGCCACTGCATTCTGTGTTACTCTACTCAGTGCCACTCTATTGTACGCTACTGCACTCTGCACCACTCTACTATGCACCACTCTAATCTATGGCACTGCATTCTACGATGCTGCATTGTACGCTGCTAAATTCAGTGCTAGTGCACTCAGTGCCACTGCATTCTATGCCACTATACTTGCAATACTCTATGCCAATACACGCTACACCAGTCCACTCTACTCTATGCCATTCCAGTGTATGCCACTCTACACTACTCAAGACTATGCCACTCCAATACACAGCACTCTCTGACACTCCAACCTACAAAACGCTGCTCCACTCTTCCCCATTCCACGACATGCCACACCACTCTCCTTTATTCCACCAACTTTTATCCATGCTGAACAGCATCCATGCAGGTGTACATGGCCAAAACACATTGGCAAAGTCAATGGCTCTTGAATAGGCAATACCTGTTGGTTTTACCAATGCTGGTTCTGCGCTGTGCCAGCACAGAAGGGTTCCATGCGTTTTTATTTGGGACAAGGATTCATCAAAAATCTCCGAGTTAGTGCATGGGCTGCTAACTGCTGAGCTCGGAAACAGTCTTTGTGTTTCGGAGTTCTGTGAAAGCAAAAAAAGCCTAAACTCAAAGACCACTTTTGCGGTGCGCAGAAACACAGAATCAAAATGCAGTTTTGGCGCGCGAGCACCGCACATACTTGTGCCCGAATGAGGACCAACCCGTATTTTAAAATCTTCAAGGTAGAGATTGAAAGCATCGCATTCCTTCTGCTCTTCTCCGGCTGCAGATGTTACTGTTTCCTCTCCTATGTTTTTCCAACATGCTTGGAAACCGGCCGCTTATGGTGTGAGGCTGATCTGGCAACATTCCGAGGGCATCAGTCACTGTCTGCAGATTGCAGCGTCTGCTGCAAAGAAGCGCCGCGTGTGGAGAAAGAAATTCTGGCTCTCCAAGGCCAGAAACTGATCTCTCATTGCAACAAATAATGCATTTACATCAAACAACTCAAGAATGTTTTTGAGCTCAGGGATAGAAAATTGTTTTCGTTGTTTATGTGACATTAGCCAGATCCTTACCCACTGAAACAATGTCGCTGGAACACCCACCACAAATGCTAACTGATTTTAACTTGTGCTGCTAAACAGAATTTAAAAATAAAGTGTAAGATGAAAATCATGCTAGAATTGTATTCAGCGTCCGGCCAAGATGACTATAAAAGCACATCGACACATTTTAAGGAGGTGAGAAGGCTACCGTTTGTGGAGGAGAACCGAAAAAACACAAAAGGAGGGAACGCTCCCTTAGGCCAGGATGGGCCTCCGTGTCAACAAAGGCCCTCGCAGCTCCAGCGGGGCCCCCTCCGCACAGTACATTGTACACGGGCGGCTCGCCCCTGATGGATCCAGGGGAGAGTGCAGGCCCCCTCCAGGAACTTTGCAGGGGGCCCCCTCAAGTTTCGTTAGGCCACTGCACACCACAGCTTCAGGTCGCAAACAGAAAAAAAATACCCCTGCCTTCTTAAAACAACTGGAAAATTACTGTCGCTGCACCCATTTACAATGTATTTGGAATGTTTCACAGATAATCTGCTTACATACTTTGAGTTCAGATGCCAGACACGTGCACGGCCCAACTTCTCCTTTAGCCACAACAGCATTTTGCTCCTGGGGACCTCCTGGAATCCCCTTGAAGTTTAGTTTGTGCATCTCACTGAGCACGAGGTTGTTTGGGAGGTTTACCAGGGATCAAGGCTTTCCGTTTCTGATCGAACGTATATGGTGCATGTACACCATAAACGGTATTTCAGACCTTATACCCCTCTCATGCTGGCCATGTCCTCTATTCAAACTTCACTGCTCTACTGGGCTTCTAGGAAGGGATGTGTGATGTAAAATAACTGCTTATGATTCTAGTTCTCCATGAAGCTGGTTCCTCATTTCCAAAGTTGGCAGCTCGAGCCACTAAGAAACATCACCTCATTAGTACTTTGGTGTGGTGGGGGTGGAAGAGCTACTAACAGCAGACAGAAGTGGAGTAGAGGAACTAGCAAGTTTTTCCTCAGTGCTCCTTCTCAGAAGAACCAGTGTGTTTTGAGAGTTACAGAACCATTACCAGATTGATTGCTCTATACTGCAAACTGGCAATCAGAGTGCGTATTATAGAAAGGGCTCACTGTCCCTGTTTGTGCGAAGGCCAGTACACCCTATGCAAATTCAGTGAAATACGGTGAGGCTGCTTCAAAACCGCTCAATGTTTTGCTGTGCAACTGGCAATCTGCCTGCACTTTGAAGAGGCGAGAGAGAGATCCTCTTGAAGGTGAGTGCAGTGAGGGACTGCACCCGCCTACGGTGGCGTGTCTTGGGGGTCCATGGGACCTCCTTTACCCTCTCCAGAGACCTTCCTTCAGAATTCACACTGATGGTGAGTGTGTCTAGCATGGTCCTGTTTACATCTCCTCCTGCTTCTATAATACGGCCCAGGCCAGAGACAAAGAGATTGCCTCATTAGTAAGGGGGCATGCGCCCATGCGGATAAGGGAAAGCCCTCCCATGATAGTGATGGTGCAACATCACATGTCTGCATCCCTTCTGTATTACCATTGTGCCTCAGGGGCACTCAAAGTGGGTTCACACACCTTTTGCGCCCCTGGTGCTCGATGTATAAAATTGCTCCAGGTGACAAATATCACTGGTGCACATTCACCTGTGATCCTTTCTCAATCAATCAATCATGATTTGTAGAGCGCGGCTTAACACCTGTGAGGGTATCCATGCACTGAGGATCTTGATTCTAGCTTCCTTTTGGCCAGGTGAGGCCTCCTTCTTTAATGAAACGGATCCAAACCTGCTGTTCAAAGTGCAGGGTCCTCTGATTTTGTGAAATTGCCATTTGGACTACTGGGATCAATTTTTCACTTTCCATTTCTCCATCAAGAAAGTGAGATACAGACAGCAGATTCTCCATCCCCTGGGGATTAAACACGGGTGAGGGTACTCAGAAAAAGTTGTTTCGCATGAGCTTCTATTCACTCTAGGCTCTACTGAAGAATTTCTAAGCTCATATTACTCTTCCTCCAATCTCATTTTTTTCTGGACTAATATTTGCTTGAGTGGTTAAGGGTAGAAAGTGTATGACCCCTAAGACCACAGGAAGCAGGAATACTGCTAGTCGAACCAAAGGCAAAATTTACACCCCGAGTCAGGGAACTGTTGCAAAAATAAGAGGTGGGGGGGTGGGAGTGTATATGAGTTGGATACTGATCTCAGGGTGGACAGTACCGGTCAAGTATAGAGCAAGAATAAATCAGTGCACAAGAAGTTTTTTCCCTGTCTGGAGTGCGGACCTTTGCATTGGGATCTCCATTAATCTCAGTGCCAAGGGTGCTTGATGTCAGTATGCATGCAGTGCCAACCTTAAAGTGCCCTGTACCTTTAGCAGTGAGTGGAACAGTTACATTCCTTTCAAAATAGTAAATATAGGTCAAAGGATCCAACTGGGTTAACTCTTCAGTTCTGGTTCTTGTGCAGCTTTGCTGTATAGAGCTCTTGGACTTTACCAATAGTTGTAGGTGGGGCCTAGCTAGTATTGAGTACGCCTTACCACCTAGAGTCCTGCTTTCTCTTTAGACCACCAGCCACATGCATCTCCATCCACGGTTCAATGCATTACTGTGCCTTTTGTGATATGCAGCTGTTTCTATTTCTGTAGATGGTGTTTAAGGGCATTTCGAGCTGCATTCCTCACCTGTTGATCTGCTCCTTGTTGATTTTGATTCAGACAGCTTGCATGAGCAGTCAATTTCTTTGTACCCATGTTGGTCATCTCCCAGACATTTGTTAAATAGTAAGATATTGCACATCAATCATGAGAGCACCCTGTGTATTTAAAATTTGCAAGCGGACCATAAAGCAGTCCAGCCTCTGCTCTGACATCAGAAGACCAGACCAAAAAGGTGGTGCACTCAGACCACTGAGAAAAAACATAAAATGCAAAGAATACTCCAGAATATGTGTTCAAACTTCGACTTGATTAGTGATTTTTTTTCACTTTGTGAGTCATCACACTGCAGTGGGAAATCCACAAAATAAACACCTTGGATTTGTTCTTGCCATATGATATGGAAGGAAGTAGAGGCCAGACGAAAATCCCATCAGAAACAGTATTATGGCATAACAAAGTAATCAAACAGGCATTTAGTAAGAGATTCATCAATGTCGCACTTGGCTAGCACATTGTCCATAGGATAGCACAAAGGTCACAGTGTTCACCCTTCATCATCCGAACTATCACCTGAACTGGAAACCTCCTCAGCAGTAAAATTATTAAGGAGGACCCCCATGACATAATCGCTTCTGTAGCACCTTCATCTGTATGAGTGAGATGCATGTGGGTCTCCTCTTCTACTACCCATTCAAGCAAATCCAGCAGCATGCGGAGAAGAGCAGCACCCTGGTGCCAAAACAAATAAAGGCTATTTACTGCTTGGCCAATAAAAGTGCAAGCTCGGCAAGCTTGTAGGGAATCTTCTGCCCCTTGGGTCTCGCCACCTCCCCCTGGTGGCAGGGCAAGGGGGCCAAAGGGTTTGCCAAGCCTGTCGCCCTTGCAATGGTGGACACTACCTCCTTCGAAAAAACATGGATCCCAACACATTCCCAGGCCAAATGTTAAAATGTTGTCCCCAGCTTTGCACACCATACACATTTGGCCTCCTGCAACATATTCATCCTATTCAATTGGCTAGGGGGTCACAGAAGTGTGGTGCAGAGAATTGTACTGTAGTAACTTTAATCTATGATTACAGGAGACCGTCCATACCAATTTGCATGCTCATGCCCAATTCACATCTGAGATGGGCTCCTCTAATTCCCTCTCCCAGGCCCTGCGTGCAGCATAAGGGTTACTTGTCTTATCTTCCCGGATTGCTCTATAAAATAAGGTGATCAAGTGCCTCCCCTCCCTCCACCGAAGCAACCCACCAAGCACCCAAGAGGGCTGAGGCGCTGTGGGAAACCGAGTCCACACCTCCCACAGTATGTTCGAGCCTGCCGTAATGAGGGAAGTGAAGCAGTCCTACTCCAAAAGCCTCTTGTGCCTACTGAAAATTGAGGAAAAAGTCACCTGCCACCTGACAGCCACCCACCATCCATTGTCTTATGGACATATCCCCATCAATCGCCTGGAGTGGTGCAAGGTCCCAAAGTCGTGGTTCTCTGTCAATGGGAGCCCTGCACAGCACTTTCCCAACCACTGCCTCCCAAACAGCAGCTGTCTGTCATACCAGGTATGGAACCGAGCGCTCAGAATGACCACCCGCATCAATAAGTGTACCAGGGTATCTATGCCCAGCATGCCCACGAATAACATTTTCTCCCAATTGTCAGGTTCTGCCAACCACTGCACAGAATGTTATAAATAGCAGAAATGCATATCTGGGAAAGCCAGCCTCCTGTCCTCCATATTGCACTTGAAGACCGACAGTGCCACCCTGGTACATTGCCCGCCAAACACTAAGGAGATCAATAAACTAATTAATTTGTGAAAATATTGCAGCCCAAGCCGAAACATCGCATTTTGAATAAGACAGAGGCAACGAGGAAGGAGGACCATTTTTGCCACAGCGGCCCTGTCCATCACAGACGGGGGGCGTATTGCAGAAGTCTATAGAGGATTCCAGAGCCACGACAACTCTGTCCACATTCAGGTGCCTATGCACCGCCTCTGTGTGTGCAAACTGTATGCCCAATTATCGAAACCCTGTCGTCTCCCAGCATAGGCCCAACACAGGTAGCCTGGATATTGGCATTCCAATCAGGCTCTCAAGGGGGAATAAGAGCTACTTCTGGAGATTAACTCGGAGCCCAGATACCTTGCCAAAGTCATGTAACAGCCCCATTAAGATTGACACTGACCTGCCGGGGGAGTGAAAATAAACCAGCGCTCCATCCGCCTATAAGGAGATGACATGAGTGGGACCACCCACCCAAAACCCCCACAGCTTACATTTTTTGCGCAACAATAAGGCAAGCAGCTCAATCTCGAGGGCAAAGAGGAGTGGTGAGAGGGAACAAACTTGCCTGGTGCCCATCCCAACCGACCACATATCCGATAGATTGCCCCCAATCCTGAGGCACACCATGGGGTCAGTGTACAAAAGCTGCATTTAATTGCAAAAGGCGGGCCCCAAACTCATACCTTCCAAGACCACCAACAGATAAGCCCATTCCAGAGTATCAAAGGCTTTCTCTAGGTCTAGAGAGACCACAGCAAACTCACAATCACCATCCATGGTTACATGCTATGATTTTCCATAGATTAAACACCGTGCTACGAGCCAGCATAAAACAGCATTGGTCCTCATTCACCAGGTCACGGATTACACCCACCAGCCTCGTTGCCAAGAGTTTACACAGTATTTTTACATCTGAATTGAGCATTTTAAGGGGTTTATATGAGGAAGAATCTGCTGCATAACCTCCAACCTTCAACATAAGATATATAATACCTTCCCTCATAGTACACTGGAGGGCCCTGTTCATTTGTGCCTCACAAAGAACTTCAAATAACTTTTATTTAAGCATAGTGGAGTAAGTTTGGTAGAACTCTACAGGGAAACCATACCCCGCAAGTGCCTTAGACCTGTTAAGGGCACCTATGGCCTCACCTAGTTCCTCCAAAGCGATCTCCCACTCAAGTTCCTGCATTCCGTCAGGGGACAGGGTAGTCAACACCCCTCCCGCTAAAACAATCCATCCTTCCAGTGGGACTCACCCCTCTGGCGTGTTACACCTCCTTTAAGTGTTCTACAATAACACTCAGGATACCCTGACGGCTGGTCACTAGGCCACCACAAGGGGCACAAATATGAGTATAGGGGGGACCTCCTGTTCTGGCCATAATATCCACGCCAGAAGCCTACCAGATTTGTCCCCCTCCCAGTGCAAACGCTGCCAGTATGTTTGAAATGTGCATTTATCCAGGATGTCCTTCCTCCCTTGAACCTTCCGTCGAGCCTGAAGCACCCTGGCAAGTGCCACCACAGAGGAGGCCCCTGAGCCTTGAGGTTTGCCAGGTGGTGCAACTGCACCTGCAGCTCAGCCTCCCATTGATGGAGAATACCACAGATGGTGCCAATACACGCTTCCCTCATAACCACCCTGAGGACCTCCCAGTCCATGGCTCTAGAGGTTGCAGTTCTCCAATTAAAATCCATGTAGTCAGTAAGTGATGTCACCAGTGTATCCCTACAAACCATGTCCATCAGGAGTTCGGAGGGCATGTGCCAACTACGTGCGGGGTGCACCCTATTTTAGACGGAGCGGCATTAGCACATGATCAGAAAAGAACCGCCCCAAGTGTGTCACCTTTGCCAATCTGTGAGGGTCCACCCCAGCCACCAGAACTTGGTCCAGACTGCTTCAAGGTTTAAGAGTTATTGAGTGACAGGTGTATTTTCCTCGCTCAGGATGTGTCACACACCAGCTATCCAAAAATCCCAGGTTGCGCATAACTGCTGCAAGTGAAGAGGTCATCAGTGTTTTGGAGCCTGCTTGGATGGATAGCAATCACCATCATCATCCAGATCAAAATTGTAGTCTACAGCCCAGATCACTGAGGACCCCTCACTGTCCTCTAAGTGGTCCTAAATTCAGTCAAAAAAGCATTTATCATCAGCATTGGGTGAGTAAATGTTCATAATTGTAATGTCCCTGCCATCTACTGTGCCTGGGAGCAGAAGATAACTACCTTCTATATCCGTCTCACTATAGGTGTGCCAAAATGGGACCCCAGGCACGATCCAAATGGCCATTCCCCTAGCATAGGAGGAGTATGTGGCCGAAAACCACTGACCCCCCTCCATTTCTTTCCCAGCTTCTGCGACTCACCCCCATTAGATGAGTTTCCTGCAGACAGGCTATCTGCACCTTTTGGTGCAGAATGAACGAGTGGGACCTATATCTCTTAGAATAGCTCTTCAGGCCTCTGACATGTTGGAACAGGCAGTCATGTAATGTTAGAACTCCAAATCAAGACGGACAACTCACCCCCAGCACCTCCAGCACCACCACCATTGACAAGCAGCATCCGGCGGCGGAAGCCAACTTCAGGTTGGCAGAAGCCAATGTCCCGCTCACCATATTCTGAGTCACCACACGGCCAGGATATCCGGGGCGGGCTGGCCGTGACGAAAAACCTGGAGGAGACAGAAAGTACAAAAGGAGACACCCACCTCCAGGCACAGAGATGCATCCGCGTCCGCCATGGCAAACAAACTGCTAGCCTTCCCAGCGTTGTATCTCGCCATATACCTTCAGGGCCACCGACAACGAAGAGGACGACAACCATGAGTATGGCTGGCACAGAGTGGAGGAAATGGCAGTGATGCACTCCCACACATAACACACATTCCTCGCACAGACAGTGAAGGCCACATACAGGCACACACAAAATACATCAATGCCAAGTACCCAATACATACACAAAGCCAAGCAGTTATGCGCCAAACTTACAGCACAACATACACCAACACCACCAACACACCCGATAACCACACAATGACAACTAGACCACAAACACCTCAACTCAGGCATAGACACACATGTTGTGCAACACCACACATACACACACACCATGAACTGTGTGTAGCAATGACACACAATCAATAGCAGTGAACACACATCCAAACAATGACACAGGTGACACATCACGTACAACCAACAAACAAGGAAATCCACACATGAAGCACCATACAAACGGACGCACACTACACACCCATACAATCCCACAAGCAACCAGTCAGGCAGATTACAACATGCCCATTGCACAACTCATCTACCCAGTGCATGCAACAACACAGAAACAACCCATACACAGACGTCACATACCATTGCAAACAGATGTCACATCACCATGTAGAAGGAAACAAGGACAAGCATCTCAACTTGCCAACCACAGCAATGTGGGCAGCTGTATTGTACAACAAAAAATAAAAATAAACTTTATACAATATGTGCCAAATGGCAAGTCCAATGTCTAGAAATGCAGGACATATATCATGGCCCCAACTTGACTCCTGACAGCAAATAGGCCTCCACTTCAAAAGGGTATCATTGAGACAGGCAGGCACCTCAGAGGCGTGGGGTGGTGGGGGTGGCTTGAATTTAGAAGGGGCATGTTTCGGTTTGGGCTTGGGAGAGGTGACTTTGGCACTGGGAAGGGTGGATTTTTTTGCTGGGTGGAGGAGCAGGGGAAACACCAGAGGGGACACCCTAGGAATGGGAGTTGAAAGGGCCTGGGAGGGGCAGGGAGACATGACGCTTGCAGGGAACACAGGGTGAGAGAGGAGTAGGGAAGAGGTCAAGGGCGGCAAAGAAAACTTTCTTAGGTACAAGGGGGCAGTCACATGATTGAGGGTTGGGAGTGGAGGTAGAGGGAGTGCCCATCTGACGTGTTGTGTACTGTACGTGGATGCTGGTGTGTGAAATGTGTACATGTGTGTGGTGGGTGAATGTTGGCTGGGTCAGTGGGTGCTTGTGCATTCATTGGGAGGAGGGGGTAGAGATTCAGGGAGAGAGGATGGGAGATGTGTGAGTGAATGTTGCGGTAGTGTGTGCAAATGAGGTGGATGTGCTGCAGGTGGCAGAGATAGTAGTTGTGGTGAGTGAGGCTGCGGTGTGCGGGGTGTGTGTCTGTGAGTTTGCTGTTGTGGTGATTGAGGGTATGACAGGAATGCTAGCAGGACTAATGTGTGATGATGCAGTGCTGGCAGGTGCGAGTGGAGATGTCACTGTAAGGAAGGAGGTAGAGGGGGAAGTGTCCGTTGTGTATGCAGATGTGTGTTGTGTGTGTGCATGCCTGTGGGAACATATGTGATGCCTATGTCTGTCTTTGTGCACCTTGTCTGTTGTAGTGGGTGTATGCTGGTCTGTAGGCATGCTACGGACGGGTGTAGGGAGAGGGATTGTGGATTGGGAGCAGGTAGCTGGAGAGGGGATGGAAGATAAAGGGACACTGGGTGCTGTCAATGAGGAGGCCAGAGCCTGAAACGATCTCAGTAGTCCAGACAAGGCACCATGAACGCATTCCGTGAACGCATTAAACTGCTGCATCTGGGATGCTAGTCCCTGGATGACATTCACAATGGTTGTCTGCCCCACAGAGATGGACTTCAAAAGGTCAGTAACCTCCTCATTGAGGGCACCAGGGCTGACTGGGCAGGGGCAGAGGTGCCTGCAGCGAAGGAGACGCCCACCCTCCTGGGTAAGCCGGCACGGGTAACTGGGTGGGGTGCTACAGGGAGAACTGTGCTGGTAAGCGGGTGGCGGACAAGGGTGGTGCTGAGGTGGTCCCAGATGGGTCCGCCACCGCCAGGGAGCCACCATCGGAGGAAGAATCTGAATCAGATTTGGTGGTTGCTCCAGTCTCCCCTGTGGTGCTCCCCTTGCCCTCTGTCCCACTGCTCTTCTCGGCTTCGCTGGTGCCAGCCTCCTGGGTCCCGTGGGCTGCTGCATCCCCACTCACTGGTGCCCTTCCTCCTTCGCCAGATAGGTGGGAGAAACAGAAAGGGAGGAAATGGTGATAACACACACATCCACTTCACATACAAACAATACATAATTCAGCCCCTGCCAGGTAAACAAGAGACCATTTTGCAATCAATTACAATTGAGACATGCAAGCGATACCCAAGCTCATCAGCGATCACCTCAACCCTGCAGCCTATACAACTGAATGAAGATCACTACATGCCTATCAACTGGTTAAATGACTGATCCAACAATCTAGCCCAGGAACATACCCAACCACATGTCATCCAGTACCGGATGAGACAAATCCGAGCTCAGGGGAACTGAGCACACAAACTAACTGACGGCAATGTCTGAAGTACAGGTGGTACAGAGGTCCATTGATTTAGCAATTGAAGCAATTGCAGTGTTCACGAAACATGCCTGTCATGACACAAATATAGTGCCAATATGATCACCTTATACTACTACAGTACGCGCAGAGATGTAGGATGCAGCCAGTGACATGATAGAACATTTGAGCGACCCATACATACAGTTGAATGTGTGTCAAGGTACCACCACTTCTGTTCCTGCATGGGTCTACATAGCTAAAGTGTTACACTCCTACATGATTGGTGTGACAACCAGGATGGTACACTCCTTAAATCTCATCTGACCATGTGAATCCCAAGTCCAGTGAGGGTCACAGTACACAACCATGCAGAAGTCACCTAACAGTCTGCACTTACCCCCTTGTGACTGCTGTCCTGCCCTCAAGCACCCATCCAACTCTGGGTAGGCACTGCCACTATGCGGGCTATTAGGGTGGTCAGGGTCTGATGGGCACCCCTCCCACGTTGGGAGGCCGTCCCCAGCTGGGCGTTTGCAGTCTTCCGGGCTCAGCATTTCAGGGCCTCCCACCCCTTCCTGCAATGGGTGCTCCACTGGCTATGGACCCCCAGGGTTCGCACTTCCTTGGTGATGGCTCTCCATAACCCTTTTTTCTGGTGGGCGCTGACCTGCATGGGAAAAATTCAGAAAATGGGAGACATGATGTGATTAATACCAATACAGCTGAAACCTTTGGCGACACACAACAAGCACGGACCATGCACACTGCCGATATACCACACATATCATGTACATGCAAAAGACCTGCTCAGTCATGACGTGCACCCACATACATTGTCAAACTCCACCCGACATGTGGGACAAAGGACGTTGTACTGACCTGTTGCCCTGGAGCACCGTACAACCACCCATACAGGGGTAGGACCCCTTCCACCAGTTTCTCCATTTCCTCTGTAGTGAAGGCTGTGGCCCTATCCCGTGCAGTGCGTGCTATTGTTGCTCCAAGATACAGGACACAGCAGCACACGAAGTGGAGGTCTGTGTTGCCTGAATGCCAGGAGTCAAGTGAGCGGGCCCAAACAAAACAGTGGTTTCGACCGCAGCGGTCATGACCGTCACTGCCGGCGGTGATTTTCATTAGTCCCAGTCTCCCATAGAGTTCCATGGCGGTTCAGACCATCTTCCGCCATGACAACTTCCGCCGGCGGAATGAGATCACTTCCAGCTGTCCAATGCATGCCGGACAGGCAGATGCCATATTAGTCTGTAACATGACTGGGTTCACACTGCGTAATGACCTGCATGTCGTCACAAATTGATACATTAGGTCACACATTGTGGTTGATGACATAAAGAGTGAGTGTCTGGTGACATCATCACACTTGTCACTACAGTTGTCAGTATTATGATCTGTATAGTGGAACAACTGGAAGGTGTATGTTCACATGTCCTGTATACGTCCATTGTCATAGGGATTATGTGCCATTGTCTGGTTAGGAATGGAGTGTGGAGTAATGTGTCTTCACACAACATGACAGCCAACTTGCATGAACAAAACTTTGTGACTGTTGTACGTCATACTTGGTGCACAACATTGTGAGAGGTTCGCAGATTGCTGTTTGTGTCCCCGCCCAAATATAGCCCCAATGGAGTGATGAGGAATGGACCAGTTTACTGACTACTCACAGATCTTGACACCATGGAAGAGCGTCACATCATCCTGACCTATCGACTGACCCATTTGTGCATCAGGGAACTGGTCGCCCAGTTGAAGCCAGACCTCCTGCTGGGTTTGAGAAATCCCCATGCCATTCCTCTAACAGGCCAGGTGTTGTCAGTCCTGCATTTTCTGGCAAGTGGCTAATTTCAGGTTACAGTGGGACTGGCTGCAAGGTTGTCATAGTCCCAGTTCAGTAAGGTGTTGCAGGATGTGCTGAATTCCCTACTCAAGCATGTGCATAGGTACATTAGGTTCCCACAGCATCCTGAATTACCCACTGTAAAATTAGCCTTCTACAACATATCAAATGTCCCACATGCAATCGGGGCTGTTGATGGGACTCATATCACCTCAGTACCTCTGAGGACCAATGAACAGGTCTACAGAAACCGGAAGAGTACATATTCGCTCAAAGTACAAGTGGTGTGCCTTGCAGACCAGTACGTAACACATGTAAACGAAAAATTCCCAGGATCAGTACATGATTCCTACGTCCTGAGGAACAGAAGTGTCCATGCAGTGATGTCACAGCTACAGGGAGAAAGGGCCTGGCTCATAGGTATGTGTACTGCTCTCCATGTTAGACATTTGTACACCTCCAAACACAGTCTGCACTATGCTTAGCATTGTTACCTATAGTCATGTTCCCTTTTTCACACAGGTGAGTCCGGATCCCCCAACCTGCCCTGACTCCTGACACCTGTGAGACATCCAACTACAGGAGGGGAGAACAGATACAAGAAGGCACATGGCCAGATGAGGCGAGTGATTGAGTGGACTTTCGGTCTCTTGAAAGCTAGATTTCGTTGCCTCCTTGTGCCCGGTGGTGCCCTACAGTACGGACCAGGGAAAGTCTGCAAGATCATTGTTGAATGATGCATGCTCCATAATCTGGCCCTCAAAAGGCACATCCCACTGTTGGAGGAGGGGTACATTGATGCTGGAGCAGTGTTTGGGCTGGTGACTCTGATGCTGAGGGGGGCAGATGAGGATGAGTCATGTGACAACAGGACTGACCTGATTCGTCACTACTTTGAATGATGTACAGGTATGTTTGATTTTTATGTCATCTGCATATGGAAGATGTATTGTTGAAGCCAGTCTGTAGCCAGTATTTGCATGCATCAAGGTGTGAGTGGGGACTACAGCATTCCATCTTGGTTTCCGACCCTGAAAGGTAGCTGACTTACCATGAGGAGTAGTGGAAATGCACTGCTGCAAAGGACATGTGTGGATGCTGGTGCCATTGCTGTACATCCTTATAGTTCTACCAAAGGTTTAGAGTCCTCAGTCTGCCTGTTTGGGTAAATGTAAGGGGGACTTATCAGACTTGTCCTGCTGTGTAGGCATGTCATGCTGCATTGTCAGCTGCTGTGTGGCAAATACCTGTTCCTGACTACTCAGTGAGGTGAACAATAGAGGATGTTACCTATGTTACATCTTTCCTGTCCTACAAGTGTGTGAGTGCCTATGCAGGTCCTTATGTATGTGGTATCATAGCTGCTGGGCCAGTCATCCTGTGTATGTGTTCAAATGCTGTGGATGTATGACTGTGGTTCACATGCCTTACAACACTGTGCCTGATTCCATTTAATTTTCTCTCTTCAGGTCACATCTCTGTCTGCAAGCTAATTACTGTATTGCCTGTTGCCATCGTTGACACTGGATATCATTACAATTTGGATGTACTTACACACCTGCTGGAGTGTCCCACTACATCTGTCACTTCAACATTATTGTGGTGCCGACATGTGTATATATTTGCTGCTTGGAAACAGGATTGCCACTACATTCAATGAAGAGACGTGCATCATGACTTGTGTTAATTTGTGTTTATTAAGTGTATGACATCACAGTCCAGAGGAGTGGGATAATGGTCTAGGTGCTGATCAGAGTGGGTGGTACAGCTGTCTCACAGGTCCTGTATCCATTTGCCCGGTATGATGTGAACTTGGTTTTGGACAGCCAACAGGGTGTAACAGTGGCAATCAAGGGTGACAGTTCAGAAGAAGGATTGCTTCCTGGTGGGGGGGTTGGTCTTGGCCTAAGGTCCTTCAAGATGTCTGGTGGGTGACCTCTTTTATGGGGGTCCCTCAGCTGTAGGGGTAGGGGTGCTGTTGGCCTGTGGATCCTCCTGCTGAGCCTCCATTCCAGTAGCAGGTGCTGATGTTGATGACAGTGGTGATGCCTGACTACTGGATGGGGCTTGCTGTTGGGTGGAGGATGTCCACAGGATATTGTTCATTTCCTTGTACTCTTCTAATATGGAGACCGTGGTGGCAATGAGTGCATTCCCTTGCTGCATGGCCTCCTGGTGGTATTCCCCCTGCAGCCTTTGGGTGTCCTGCAAGGTGGTGAGTATCTGGCCCATTGTGTCTGGAGACGGCCTCCTGGCCAGTCATGTCATGTACCTGCCTCTTCCCTTGGCCCACAATTGCCCTCCCACTGGCCCTTGCCCCCTGTGCCTGTGCCCCGGGTGCAGTGTGCCCCCTCTCACTGACACCAGGACCATCATTGTCTTCAGTTTGCACTCTTGAGTCCTGTCCCTGTCCTGTGGGGAACACTGATGTTTGATGTGACCTTGGGACACTGGTATGGGAAGATGGGCTCCGTTGTGCAGTGGCTGCCAGAGGGGAGGTGGTTTCAGTTGTGGGCAGGGTGAGGCTGATGGTGGTGGACTGACCACTCATGCCTGATGGGCCAGGTTCGTCATCCATATCTAGACTTCCAAGGGAGTCCTCCCCTACTGGACCTGCTTCCAGGCCTGGGCTTTCTGTCACTGACCTCCTCTGCTGTGAGGCAGTACTTGGGAGACCTGTGGAATGAGAGGTATTGTGTCAGACTATGATATTGTAGCAGTGACACTCATGGGTGTATGCCATCATTAACTGGATTTGCAGGGCAGTAATGGCATTGACAGTTACTAGTCCACTGCTTGTGTTACCATCAGTGGAGTGTTGCAATGGGCCTATTTTTGGAGAATAGTTAATGTTTATCTTGCTACTGTCATTGCCATGTACTGATGTGCATTCCTTATACTTTTTGGTGATGGGTAGAGACGTGGTTTAATGTGTAATTGCAGAGATGTGAAGTGGATGTAGCAGCCATGCAAGAGTAGGGAGTGTTGCATTGTGGTAGCTGTGGTACTTGCTGCAGTGTGGGGTATCCATGCACTAGGTGGGCCTGTGAGGGAATGGTGTCAGTATGGGGCTGTGGAATGCAAGGGTGGGTATTGGGTCCATGGTGGGTTAGTGCACGTTAGGGTGGTGTGAGGGGGTGAGAGGGTGGTGGGGGTGCATGCTGTGCGCGGGGACATGTTGGCGGGGTAGTGCAGTTGACTTACCAGTGTCCAGTCCACTAGGTATTTCCATCAGCCCTTCTGAATGTAGAATGGCTAGGACCTTCTCCTCCCAAAATGACAATTCCGCTGGAGTCAGTGAGGGCCCATCACCAGTCCTCATGACAGTGATTTGGTGCCTGGAAGCCATGGCCCGAACCTTCCCCCGTTGGTCGTTCCACCTCTTCCTAACGTACTCCCTTGTGCGTGTATGGTTCCCCACTGCATTCAATCTGACGACTATCCTCTGCCATAAGTCGTTTTTCTGGGCTATGGCTGTCTGCTGGATCCATGCTCCAAACAGTTGCGGCTCCACTCCGATGATTTCCTCAACCATTACCCTCAGCTCCTCGTCTGTGAATCATGTTTTTTTGTGGTGCCATGGTGGTTGGGTTGTGGGTGGAGGTGTATGCTGTGCAGGGATGCTGGGTGTGCTATTTTTTTATGTGAGTTTGGGTAGTGGTATGCTCGTGAGCTCTGTGATGTTTGTCTGCAGTGGTGTGTTGTGTGATGCGTGTTCAGTGTGATGATGCCTGTGATATCTAGGTGCAGTGCCTCCTTTCAGTGTGCTCTTGCCTCGCTCTGTCAAAGTTTCTGGTTGCAAAGGGTTCTGGGTATGTGTGGGGGTATGTTTTGTAGTGCTGTGGACAGGTGTGTGTATGTGTCTCAGGTGTTGGGTAATGGTATTGTCCAATGTGGTGCAGTGTTCTGGGGGTGATGCCTTTTTTCCTGCGGCAGTTTGGACCACCAATGGATTTCTGCTGTGTTGGGACAGCGGAGCTAATTTGTGACTCGTTATTTGGCGGGTGGGGTGTTCTTGGTGTGGCTGTGCTGGTGGTGCAGCTGCCTCCTTCACGCCATTGTTTCAGCCGACGGTGTCAATTTTTGGGTGTATTTTGGGTGATGTTGTGTGCGTGACTCGTAAAGCGGTGGTCTTCACACCGCCGTCACTGGTGGTCTTTTGGCAGCCGCTTGCACAGCGGTCTTCGGTAAAGACCGCCAAACTTATAATAACCACCTTAGTGTTCAGTGCTCTACAATTTGCCATACAGCCAAAAGTGTTTGTCCCCTCCCATGGTGTCTTATAGAACTGACTGTAAATCCAACAAAGTAGTGGTTATGCATATGGTTCGCACTTCCTTATATGTACGTATCAAAGTATTGTTCATATAGTAAGCTTATTCCAGCCAAGGGTTCCCATCAGTGCTGCACACAACCACTACAGGTGCAATTTAGTGGGTGAAGACACCAACTTGCAACATGAAGAGAAAATGCACCGGGGCACACCGAAAAGTCCAAGAAGTCCAAACTTTACTGTGCTTGCGCATCAGCGTGTAACACAAGTATGTGATGCATCATGAGAATTTTATTCATTTGTTGGCAAGTGATTCAAACCAAAGCGATGTTAATGGAAAAGACAGCCAAACAGCTGACACATGTTTTGTCTAAAAGACTTTTTCAAGGCATCGACGAAAAGGCATGAACCAAAGTTATGCAGAAGGTGGCGAATATCCTATGCCCTGGACATACCATAAGTCCAATGTATCTCATGTATAAAAAAAACGTAAATATGCTCAGAACCACGTGCAAAGCTACGACCTTGACGGCTTATCTTACTACATTAGATTATATCACTGATTTGAGATTTATTTAGTAAAAGTTTTTTAACATGAACATCTGCGCCCTCGCCCTGATAATAATGGTATTAGTGAACTAAGAGAAGGGCACCTGGAATAATGCAACTGGAGAGGGCCAAATTATGTAGCAGAGTTTCATGACTTATGCTGCAAGGAAAAGCAAATTATGTGAAATAATTTAGCACATTTTGTGACATCATTTTGTTGTTTTTCCCTCTATATTCCTACCTGGGCAAAGATTTCATCTCATTAGTACCAGTATGACCGGGCCACTTGAATTATGCGGCAGGAGATGGCCAAATTCTGCAGCAGGATTGAGTAAATTAGACAGCAAGAAAAGCCAAATCATGCAGCATGAGATGCCACATTTTGTAATAATATTGCTTCATTAGTTTGTAGTTTTTTGATTTAGTAACACTGTGTGAGCATTGGTTGTGCTTCATTAGTACCAATTTAACAGTTTAACACTAAATATAGTAATAAGCAACAGAAACGTGACCAGTCTAGCTTTGAAAAGGACTTTCCATTGCGCAGCAACATGTTGCTGCATTTTTAGTAACTTTTGAATCGTTTAAGCTAGAAACACAAATAATTGTTAAAATCAGCAGATTAAGCGACAGATGATGGATTATGTGGCAAATGTGGCAAATCTATAACTATGGGAAAGTCTCAGCAGCGGCACACTCACATAATTCCAGTGGCCCTGAGTATGATACCCAAGTACAGCTATAAGAAACAGAAAGATGCGCAGTAAACCTTTGCAAAGCGCTTTCCACTGCACAGCAACATGTGTTGCTGCTAATTTATGAACAGTTTGAGCCAGAAACATAATTATGTTTTTGTTAACCCCTTTCACGCCATGGACGGAATTGTTACGTCCGGTGGTGTGGCGCTCAGGCACCACAGATGTAACCATTACTTCCTGATATAGGCCCTCCCCCGAAGGGTGTCCCCCCCCCCCATGTAAGGGCTATAAGGGGAATTGCTTCTTATTCCACCCCCCAGTGACGTCTGATGACGTCAGCACAACAACACACGCTGAACACATCAGAGGTCAACTCCCATCGCTCTGGAAGCAATGATTCCAGTGCGACCCGAGGAGATAGTGATTCGTTTCTCCTCAGTATGGGGTGCAAGGGAGGCAGAGAGGCATGAAAAGGGAAGGACAGGCTTTTCCTTCCCTTTTCATGTCTCTCTGTGCATTCCTGCAGCATGATCGTATAGCCATTGTGCTGAGGGGAATGCCCACTAGACACCAGGGAGTTTGTTTACTTTATGTGAACACAGAAGGGGAGTGGCCCCTTGGGCAAGGGTCGCTCCCCAAGGGGGGCAAATTATTATAAGGCCATTTCTTCCCCCTTGGGCGTAGATTGGCCTATATTAATTAGGCCGATCTGCCCCTGGGAGGGGCAGAAGCCATTAAGCACCAGGGATGCTTTTTTAAATATATTGATAAGGGGAGCGACCCCTTAGGCAAGGGTCGCTCCCATGGGGGTAATGTTTTTATTAGGCCTTTTCTGCCCCTCTGGGGGCAGATCGGTCAATATTAATTAGGCCTTTTCTGCCCCCGGGGAGGGGGCAGAAGCCACTAGGCACCAGGGATTTTTTTTTTTTAGTTTTTATTTATATTGATAAGGGGGCGACCCCTCAGGCAAGGGTCGCTCCCCGGGGCAAATTTTTTTACTAGCCATTTTCTGCCCCCCCCCCCCGCCCGGGGGCAGATTGGCCTCTATTAATTAGGCCGATCTGCCACGAGGGGGGGCAGAAGCCACTAGACACTAGGGATTGTTTAAAAAATTTATATTGATAAGGGGAGCGACCCCTTGGGCAGATCGACCTATTTTAAGAAGGCCCATCTGCCACAAGGGGGGCAGAAAGCTCACCAGAGACCAGGGGAGATTTTATTTTCAAAATAAGAGGGTGGGGGTATGGCCATACCCCCACCCCAAATAAATGGGGCCCAAGTTGTTCTGCCCATGGGTCAATTACCCCCGATCCACACCCAGGGGAACAGAAAGTCTACTAGATGCCATGGAATTAAAAAGAAAATAGTGTGGTGGTGGCTACCAACTAGTATGGGCCTGGTTATGCCCCCACCCCAACTGAAGGGCGTAACAGTCTTTCAGCTATCCCCCTGCACACTAAAAGATCTTATCCCATGGCAAGCAAGAGGACATTTGATTATTTGGGGTTTTGGTTTTACATTTGGGCCATGAGAGGTTGGCTAACTCTCAAAATCGTCCCACTTGGAATGGTGAGGGCTGCACTTTTTAGACTTTGGGACGCTGCCAATTAGAAAACTCCACAAGACCTAGACACATCTGAAAACTAAACATCTGGGTGAGTCCAGGGTAGTGTGCTTCTCATGCACCCGCACCATTTTCTTACCCATAATGCCCTGAAAACCTCCAACTTTGCTGGAAATCACACATTTTTTCCACATTTTTTTGATTGAACCTTCCGGAATCTGCAGGAATCCACAAAATTCCTACCACCCAGCATTGTCTCATCTATACCGATAAAATTTCTGCCCCACTTGTCAGCCTAAAACTGTTTTTTTTCAAACTGCCCTTTTGGACCTGCTTTGGTTCCCCCTCAATTTCGAAATGTTTTTGGCTCTTCCCTGTCACAGACACTTGGTCCACCTACAAAAGTGAGGTATAATTTTTACCGGGACACTGAGGGGAACGTTGGGTGGTAGGAAATTTGGCCCGGTGCGGTGATCCCACACAGAAATGTGGGAAAAATTTGATTGTTTAGCTAAATTTGAGGTATGCTGAGGATTCTGGGTAAGAAAACATTTGGGGATCCACGCAAGTCACACCTCCCTGGATTCCCTTGGGTGTCTAGTTTTCAGAAATGTTTGGGTTAGGTAAGTTTCCCTATATGGCTGCTGAGCCCAGGACCAAAAATGCAGCCCCGCGAATGATGTGTCCACATGGTGTTTTGGGGCATTTCCTTTCGCGGGCACTAGGCCTACCCACATAAGTGAGGTACCATTTTTATCGGGAGACTTGGGGGACGCTGGGTGGAAGGAAATTTGTGGCTCCTCTCAGATTCCAGAACTTTCTGTCACTGAAATGTGAGGAAAAAGTAGTTTTTTTGGCCACATTTTGAGGTTTGCAAAGGATTCTGGGTACCAGAACCTGGTGAGAGCCCCACAAGTCACCCCATCTTAAATTTCCCAAGGTGTCTAATTTTCAATGATGCACAGGTTTGGTAGGTTTCCCTAGGTGGCGGCTTAGCTAGACGCCAAAATCTACAGCTAGGCACTTTGCAAAAAACACATCAGATTTTAATGTAAAAATGTGATGTGTCCATATTCCGTTTCC
This sequence comes from Pleurodeles waltl, assembly GCF_031143425.1. Lineage (NCBI taxonomy): Eukaryota > Metazoa > Chordata > Amphibia > Caudata > Salamandridae > Pleurodeles > Pleurodeles waltl. The sequence goes on from NC_090447.1 coordinate 717,469,669, forward strand.
TGCCACTAGCATTAGGCATACCCACGCAATTGAGGTACCATTTTTATCGGGAGGCCTGGGGGAACACAGAATAGCAAAACAAGTGTTATTGCCCCTTGTCTTTCTCTACATTTTTTCCTTCCAAATGTAAGACAGTGTGTAAAAAAGACGTCTATTTGAGAAATGCCTTGTAATTCACATGCTAGTATGGGTACCCCAGAATTCAGAGATGTGCAAATAACCACTACTTCTCAACACCTTATCTTGTGCCCATTTTGGAAATACAAAGATTTTCTTGATACCTATTTGTCACTCTTTATATTTCAGGAAATGAATTCCTGTATACCCGGTATACAATGAAAACCCATTGCAAGGTGCAGCTCATTTATTGGCTCTGGGTACATAGGGTTCTTGATGAACCTACAAGCCCTATACATCCCCGCAACCAGAAGAGTCCATTAGACTTAACGGTATATTGCTTTAAAAAATCTGACATTTCAGGAAAAAGTTACAGAGTAAAACATTGAGAAAAATGGCTGTTATTTCACCTCAATTTCAATATTTTTTTATTTCAGCTGTTATGTTCTGTAGGAAAACCTTGTAGGATCTACACAATTTACCCCTTGCTGAATTCAAAGTTTTGTTTACTTTTCAGAAATGATTAGCTTTCTGCGATCCAGCATTGGTTTCACACCCATTTCTGTCACTGACTGGAAGGAGGCTGAAAGCACAAAAAATAGTAGAAATGGGGTATGTCACAGTAAAATGCCAAAATTGTGTTGAAAAATTGGGTTTTCTGATTCAAGTTTGCCTGTTTCTGAAAGCTGGGCACTGCAAACCCTTTGTTGATGCCATTTACAGGAAATAAACCACAAGCCTTATTCTGCAGCCCTTTTTCCCATTTGTTTGAAAAAAACAAAGATTTTGCTGTATTTTGGCTACTTTCTTGGTCTATTCAGGGGAACCCACAAAGTCTGGGTACCTCTAGAATCCCTAGGATGTTGGAAAAAAGGATGCAAATTTGGTGTGGGTAGCTTGTGTGGACAAAACGTTATGAGGGCCTAAGCGGGAACTGCCCCGAAATAGCCAAAAAAGGCTTGGCACCTGAGGGGGAAAAGGCCTGGCAGCGAAGGGGTTAAAAGCTGAAAATTATGCAGAAGTTTCATTATGTGGCAAATGCAGCCAATCCATAACAATGCAGCAAATGCAGCAACTGCAAAATCACATAATGCCAGTGACCCGGACTAAAATGCATGTCAGGGTTCATGTAACTTGTGTGTGGGCTAGATTCTTATTAAGTAGTGAGCAAAAGTATAGTCTATTACATCAAACACAAGATGTGTCTACAAAATGCACACCCTGAATACATGTATTTGAAGTGCCATATTACTATGTGTAAAAATGAACAAAAAGGAGGTTGGTGAAATAAAACATTTGGTTAGGATCACAAAATTTGCTCAAGCAGGAAAGCCAGGATTTTTTCTAGGTTTTCCTTTTTCTCACTGTGCAATTCAACCACTAAATGGGTATCTCTTTATGACATTAAAGCTTAATACTTTAACATAAATTCTTGGAAAATGAGTCTGAAGCATTAGTGACAGGTAAGGTCCACATTGTATTTTGGGCAGTTTTACATGGCTTAAACATTGGCTGTGGACATAACAGCACATTACAATAGGCAAAGACCACGTTAATTTTTTTCCAGCACAGATGTTTGCCTGGATTCTAAGATGTTGAGCAAAGGCAAGGATCAAAACCTGGCTCCCCATGATGCATGGTTGGCAGCTGTAGTCCCTAGGCCACATCACCTCTTGTGAAAGATTGACTCATTTAGTGCTTCAGGTTCTAAGAGGACCCCGATCGAGGTGAACAGAGCAAGGCCTCTAGCTTGAACTTTCAGTGCTTCATCTACCTATAATAGGATGCAAAAGAGAGTAATGTTAAGTGGAGTAGAATCTAGGAAAACATTTTAATAAACTTTCGGAGAGCGGGAGGGTGGAATTTAAAGACCGAGAACAGCTGAACAAAGAAACAGGCTAGGGGAGAAGAATAGTAAAGAGTAGTCTATGGTTGGCAGATGTGGATGTGAGAGGAGTAGAACCAGCAAAAGAGGCTGGTGAAAATGGAGAGGTTGATGTGAAGGGGACAGAACCAGCTAAAAAGAGTTAAGGTAAGAGAAGGTGAAAGAGTGGGTGGAAAGATGAGAGGACAGGATTAGAAGGACTGAGGGGAAAGATTGATGTAAGAGTGGCTGAATCATACTGAGAAGGTAAGATGCTTTGGGGGAGATGAGAGGTAGAGAAGAGATAATGCAGGGGTCAATTGGATATAGAATGGGCAGCACGAGTAAATAACAGCTTGGGCAAGAGATGAGGTTGAAAGTAGAGCATGGAGTGGGGAGGTGGATGTTAGTGGGCAAATTCACCCAAAAAAAATTAAAAGCTAGAGAAAATCTTAAAAAGTCTTTGGACAAGTGTATGCTATTAAGTCCGGTGAGCCATCTGCTGAAGATTTTAATTACCTATCTCTTTATTATCCATATAAAAATAAAACAAACTTTTAGTTTTAAGATGCATGTGTCACCCTTCACAAAGGGTTGTGATCTTGAATCATCCTAAAAGGATCTGCTGAATTTTAGCCTGCTCTCTATACTCTATTACTCCTCGACCTCTAAATCAACAAGTGAGAGGAGCATTCAATATTGCAATTGCTATATCCCATATGTTTTCAATCATTAAGTGTAACAATCAAAAATATAGATAGTCTATGTTCAGTCCATTAATTCATTCAGAAAAACCAATTCATTTATAGTCTATTTGTATTCTTGATTCTTCTTTACCATATATTACAAATGCAATGTAAGGCCAATCAATGCGTTTTGCCCGTTACACAGGACTTCATCGGAGATTCATCACACTGAAGTGGAATGCCAGTTGAAACATTCCTATTTTCACCAGTATCCCTTTGTTAATATTTTAATTTCTCGATTCCTTCAGTCTGTTAGAATATTGTCTTACCCCAACTTTTTCCTTCCAGACGGATGAGGACACTGTAGTGTAACCCACATCCTGCCGCAGCAGATGCCAGTGCCTAATTTTCTGCAGGTCCATGGAGAGCACGTGGGGCAGTGGGTGCAGGGAGTGTGGGATCTTGAGCAACCCCCTCCAGCAAGTCTGCAAAGCTGTCTCTCCTTCCCGGCTCCCTCTGCTGCACAGAGAGCTGATCATGGGCTATCCATATTTTTGATTGAAATCTAGTGGGAAAAGAGGTCTTAGGCAGTAGAACCTCTGAGACTGAGCACCATGTTTTGAACTAATTCATTTAGGTTTGTGCGATGGGCAGAGTTTACTACTGCCCATGCATTTCATTGAGTTTACTACCCACGATCTTTTTATTAAATCCCACTCCTAATAGGACATTTCCCTGCACATGTGCAGATGACAGCTCCTGCTCTGACCTCCCTTTGCAATATCTTGCTTGCCTCATTATTGGTTCCTACCAATGTAAAAAAAAGAAAAAAGAAAAAGCTGTGGTCATTGCTTCATGAAAATTCCTTCAGAAAGCTAAAAAAGTTCTCAGCCTCTTCTGACATCTCTATGCTACCTTGACAGATCCTGCTCTGACCTCCTTTTGAAATATCTTGCTTGCCTCGTCATTGGTTCCTACCAATGTAAAAAAACACGAAAAAAGCTGTGGTAAATGCTCTATGCAAAAACCTTCAGCTGGCTCAGAAACTATTTTTACTACCTTTTTTTGAGTGAGTGTCCCACAATATTTGTATGTGGCAGTATCTGTGGTGGATATTATTGGTTACTATTGCTGTTTCAGAACTATCTCATTTGGTTAAGAGCTATTCCTTTTAGAAACATGTCTCTCCAAAGATGGCAATAGTGAGTGGTCAAAGTTTACTACAGGAGGTGCTATAGTTATCAGAACTCAAATATAGTATGTAACAATAATCATACTGGATTAGACCCTTATCCGGCTAGCCTAGCTACTTTTTATAAGGGGCTTCTTTGGAGCACAGTGTTGTGGGATGAAACTCCCAAAAATGTCTTTGGTGACTAATAGTCCCCCAATACCACAAAAAATCTTACAGTGTCTATGTGTGCCCAAAGTGCCATGCAAGATGACATAAGCCCATCATGCAAGATTTAAGTGCTGCGAGGCCCATGTAAAGGGCTAGGATCAGGTAGGAAATGTGAAGGTTCCACAATTGACCAGTGGGCTCATGGTCAGGCCAGTTGGTGAGATGTTTTTATATTACTGTAGATTGACTGGGCTCCTTAGTTGGGCTGGCTTAGCTGCTAGTGCACATCTCAAAAGGCTGCTGCAGCCTTAAAGTTGGTGTTCATAGAGTCAGTCTGACTGTGCTTGCAAGGCCAGCTGGCTCGTTGTCATGTGCAGAATGACAGTCGGATGGTACAGTATGATCTGCAGCTAATGTGCGCCTTCTCCCACAACAAATAATCTCAAACCTCAGGGAGTGACACAGAGGCCGGGGAAAATGGCTGTTTTTCAGGAGCCCAATTAGAATTGGTCTTCTCTGGGAGGATAGGATAGGGGCTGTGCGGTAGAGGAGGGCACCTGAGGCGTGACAAAGGCATTCCATAGAGTACATTAATGCAAATGCAGTGATCTGCCAAACACTGAGCCAATGAGAGTAGGTAGCCAATAGGTTCAGGGGCAGATTTTGCATTGAAGGTTGGAAGACCAAAAGTGCTTGATTAGATACCTGGGGAGTGACTTGAGGATATTGGAAAGGATCTTGTCTTCAATTATCTGTTTAGCCAAGACCCAATTGATTTAGTAGAGGTCAGGCATAATTTGGCTAAATATTAGTTGAGTAGCATGGTTCTGGCTCCTCTGCAATATGGCAAGTGTCTTCTCAAATATTAGAGACATATGCCTTAAATGTATTTAAACTGTAAGTCTCTAGCATTACTTTAGCTTTATTTTGCAACTCAAGCACCAATTCCCCCAACCTACCTATCCTGCACTATCACATTTCCTTTCTAAATAACTGTAAACTGCGCAAAGTTTACTATAGTAAGCACTTTTTGTTGTGTTGCTTAAATGTATCTCTTTAGTGGCTGGCTCCCAATATAGCTTTGGCAGTCTTTTTTATTATTGCCACAAACTGCCTTCCCTTTCCAGACATCTCTTTTGTATATTTTTCAGTTAATTTAGCTCTCTGCATCTCCTACAAATGGAGTCGAAGAGTAATTGCTGTGTTTATACACTCAATGTGATCCAGGCTTTGGCACTGGTGCCAGCCAATATATAAGCAAGATCACCAGTGTATGAAATTTGTGCTACCTCCTCTTCTTATGTTTTGCAATCTGTGTGTTTTATTGTTTGCTACACCTTTTGCAGGCCACTCACCTCATCTAACATGTATTGTTATATGTTAATCCCCTATGTATGTTGAAAACCAAAGGCCTTATCTTGAACTTCACTGGTGTAAAGGGAGGGCTGGGGAGTCACTTGAGGCCCCACAATATATCTCTGTGACTATCTAAAACTTGGAGTTTTAATCATGCACTAATCTGGTAAGGGTGACAAATGGAGTAATCATATACGTTTTGGGGAGACCCTGGCTTAGCTTTTTCACCCCTTTTGATTAATGTAATGTATTTCCTCTTAATACAGCTTTAAAATATCTGTACTTATTTTATTAGGACTAGATTTTCTATTTTAGCAAATTTCTTGCAAAGCTGCTTCAATAGTTCGCAAAAAATGAATGTTCATGATGTCACTTCCTGTGATGTTACATCTTAGAGGGGCCTTGCAAGTTTCTATTCTGCTGAGGGTCGCACAAATCCTAGAACTGGACCTGAAGGTGCAAGCTTATAAGGAAGATCGATAAGGCAGTGTTGGTTAGAAAGTCGGAGCTTGTGAAAGGTATCAGTGTGGACAAGGTTCGGTAGGTTATGGTTAAAGGAATTGATTAGTGAGGAAATGTTGACTTCTTTTCTGAATGTGGCTTGATAAGGGTTGGTTTTCATTGCCGGTGTTATGGAGTTCCCGATCTCAGGAGCAGTGTTTTGTGGTCATTAATTATCAAGCTGGTACATATATTGGCACCCAATACAGTGCTTAATTTCAAATAAGAAGGTGCCGGTGCTCAAAGCCCTCCTCTTAAACACGAGGCTGCTGTAATTAAATCTGCCAGCACTGAATAGCGAGGCAGCGTAATCCTGAAGCCATCTCGGGCCTCTTCAATCCATTTATGGCCACCCCTTGCCCCTTCAGCTCATCATGCAGCTTTCTACTTTCACCATTTATGACGCTTTTTTGTTTTTCTCTTCCTCCGTCTTTCCCAGATGTGTCTTTTGCTCGCAGCAAATGTTTGAGGCAGAAGAATAAGCCCCGGCCCTCAAAAATAAGTGCCGGTGCTCAGCACCGGAAACAAGCACAAATTAAGCACTGACGCAATAACTCATTGTAACTAAGGGCCAGATGTAGGTAGGTTTCATTTTGCGTGTTGCAAATTGCGAGTACTAGCGACTCGCAATTTGCAACTCGCAAAATGAAATGCAGAAAGGTGTCTCAGACACCTTCTGCGACTCGCTATGGGGTCGCAAAGACCCACCTCATTAATATTAATGAGGTGGGTCGCAGTTTGCGACCCCATAACGAGTCTAGGCACTCACAGGGATGGTGGCCTGCTGGAGACAGCAGACCACCATGTCTGTGACTGCTTTTAAATAAATTTTTCTTTAAAGGAAAACGAGGAAAACGAGCTGCAAAAAGAAAAAATACCGAAACCATTTAGTTTCGGATTTTTCAGAGTAGGCAGTGGTCCAAAATATATTTTTTTGCATTCACAAAGGGGAAGGGGTCCCATGGGGACCCCTTCCCTTTTGCGAATGAGTTACCATCCACTTCAAGTGGATGGTAACTGCGAGTTGGTTTGCGACCGCTTTCGCGGTCACAAAGCAATTCAACATCGCGATGCGGTCGCAAATAGGAAGGGAACACCCCTTCCTATTTGCGAGTCGGAATCACATTTTGCGAGTCGGTACTGACTTGCAAAATGTGACTCTGCATCGCGTTTGGCCTTTTGCGCCTCGCAAACTGCGTTTTTCGCAGTTTGCGAGGCGCAAAAGGCTTACTACATCTGGCCCTAACACACTTCCACAGTGTAAATGATTAACTCTAATATACATGAAATAATTAATGCACAGTACTTAATTTATGTAAAAATTTAAGTGCTGGTCCATCATGTTTTTCTCGGGAGCCCGCTGCAGCTGAAGCTTCTGAATGTTTGGGTTGCACATACGAAGGCGGCCTTATCTTGATTTCATCTTACACATCCGTCTTCCAGGACTCCACACTTGACTCGATCTTACGCTTGTTAGTTCTTTTTCTAACCATTCTTTCTCATTTTGTCACTGATTTACCATCTTCTTCCTTTTTTCCCTCTGCTTTCGTCTTCTGAGTCAAAGTTTGATAGTTTGATGAGGAAAAATAAGTCCAATCCCAAAAGTGAGTGTGGATGCCCGCTACTTGCAGCCACTTACACAAAGTAAGCATTGTTTTTACTCCAGTTTATTACAGAGCCTGAACAAATGTACAGAAAACAAATAGTTTGACAACATACTCATACGAGATTAAAATTATACTGGTATATTCTGTTTGGGACTTTGGTTCAACTTCAAAATGCTTTTTATTTAAAATTGAGTTTATTTTGAGATGTTAGTGGTATATACGTTTTGCACCATTGCTCCTCCTGGTTTATTTAAATAATCGATCTTCGCACTTTGGAGCACATTTGTTCAAAATGCCAAACCTTGGCAACAATTATTTTCGTTATTTATCGTTCTATTCCGAAATAAAGCAAAGGCTTTTCTTGATCTCTAGGTATTAGCCTGTCCCCCGGGAAACCTCAGTTATGTAAGAGGGTTATGACATGGAAGGGAAAAGGGGTCTAAATGTTAGCTCCAAATTTGATGGCCTAGGTAAAAAGATACCATCATGCTGAAAGGCCAGAAAGGGTTTGGGAGCTGTAAGGTGACCACCACTGATGGATGCTTTCCTTCTTCCTCATTGTTTGGCTGTTAGTCTTCCACAGGAGGGGAAAGAGCACGTTGTGAGTGACTTGAAGACAGTGGTGTATCAAGGGTGCATTGAACTAATGTAAGCAAAGAATTTGCCCCATCCCTTATTTTTGTACCAAATTATAACCACTGATTGGCGTGAAGTGGGGCTTTCACTCGCCTGGATCCCAATGCCATTGTAATTGGTGCACTATTGACATCTTCGCCTTTGCCTGTAGAGAGCAATGTTTAGGTTTCTTCCTTAAAGCCCTTTCCCAGAAAAGGTGGTAATGGGTGCCAGAGCCCATATAGCCAGCAGAGGCCGGTTTGCTACTGTGAATCCCTACAGTCTCGAGGCCATAGAAACCCTGATACCAAGGAAGCCTGAACCACCAGTGTATGCTGCCCCAAAACAATGAAGCCTGCTGTCAGCTGCTGCCCATAGAAAAGTTAAAAAATGTTCCACCTTTTTCACCCTACATTATAAATTCCAGTGGGGACAAGAAAAACATTCAGTCAGGATTTGTTTTCTAGTGCCACAATAGAAAGTACACAAACTGTGAGAACTTATCCTGGCGATCTTTGATAAAACTTTCCGATTCTATCAGATCAGCCTCCCAATATCTGTTTGAAATCGACTTGCCCTGGTGTAAAAGATATGGTGGCAGGTCTCAGTGTGTTCTGGGTTCCATAGAACCCACCTCCTTTGCTTACTACGCATTCGAGAATCTGAGGGCCTGATTTAAAGTTTAATGCCATGACTCCACCATGAAATTTGCACATGCAAATGACTAGTAGAATTAATTTCAATTTTAATTTTGAATCAGTATTATTCTGGGAGATAATATTAGAAAATCTCTGTTTATAGGGATTACAAAGAATGGTCCTAGAAAAGTGACATGCCGTCTGGTAAATTGGGAGAGATGAACCGCCACATAGAATTTTAGCTGTGATGGAATATGGTTTGTATAATATTCTAAGGATTTGAATATAAAATGGACAGTTCACTTTTGAGACTAAACGTAGGATTGATTTCTAACACATGTTAAGGTGTATATAAGAAATACCTTTATATCCCAAAACAGTGATCTGGTGCTAGACATTCCTCACATTAGATGCAATTGGCAAAGGTTAGGGATACATTTATATGTGTTTGGATAAGATTTGACACATCGTATCATGGTACTGCTGTAGATTGTGAGGTAAGACCTACCAGGAGTTCGGACACCCCCAGAGAAATGTGCTTAGAGAACTTAATAGTACAATTATATTTATAAGGAGAACTTGTATTTTTGAGTTTTTTGTTATTTTACAATTTAGAATTTCATTTTGAAATGTATAATATGAGAAATACTCATGATTATGCCATCAGTCATTTGAGATTTTATACTGGGCACCACTAAGGGGAGATTGAAATTCTCAATGGAGATAATATTTTAATGTAGGCATATACTTGTTGCACGAAGATTACAAACCAGTTGTGCGCAATGTTCAGAATTACTTTATCTTGGATATTGTGGATGGATGCTGAATAAACTTGAAATTAATTGCACTATTTTGAATTGGGATATGAATGAATTTAAAAGAATGGTGTTTGAAAACGAGTGGGGATAGTCTTTTCTTTCTTCATACTAGTATGTGTTTCCAGTTCCGGATGAGACCCCGCCCCACTCTTTTTGTGGGGGATTCACTGAGTATATAAAGAGTTGCCAAAATGACACCATGTTTCTAGAAAGTTTCTTAACTTGTAGGAAGAAGTCAGCCTTTTCACTCCTGTTAGGCAAACTTAGTATATTGAGATGCTAAATTGGAGCAGGCCATTTACAAATCCTTTTGAGATAAGTCTAAGGAGGTCTTTCTGTAACTTTCTCATATCTCTATATAGATATCATATATTGGGAGAGTTAATTACATGGTGCCCTTGAAAACATATTCTGCATTGAACAGGAGTATCTGAATATTTTGGGGTGAGTGAAACTTATTGCATTATATTTTGTAAATTTGTCTAATTTGCAGAGTGCCTACATGTTTATTTATATAGAGTTAATATTAAGTCTACCCAAAAGTAATTTCCCTTTTGTCCGTGGTTTACTTTCACAACCTAAGATCAAAGATCTTATCTAATTTATGTTTGCAAAGAGATTGATTTGTAAATGGAGAGCATCTATATGTTTACCCCTAATCTGTGAATATTCAATTGACTCAAAAGCAATTTCCCTCTGATTGTGGTTTACTTTTACAACAAGAGATCTTAGATCTTCTCCGAATTATATTTTTGAAGGGATTGATCGAGTCGTATTTTTAGAGAATGGACCGAAAGGTCCCATCTGAGTTATGAGTAAAATTGAATGTAATACTTTATTATAAGAAAAATAGTTAATTTGACTAATTGTGGACCCAGGAACGGATTTAACATTAAAGTACATTTATACTCCATTCCGCAATATGCAGTTCAGAAATTGAAAAGGAAATTAATTTTAACAATTGCAAGTCTTGAGATTTGTATGCATTACTGATTCCTAATAAAGGTTCGAATTGTACATTTTGTATCAGACCTACCAGACCAAATAAGACTATGTAGGTCCCCACCTGGTTTGTGAGAATTATTTTCAATGATACAGGATCTTGACAGTGATTTAGAGTCTAGAGGAATAATATAGTACTTTTCTGTGGATGGTTTCAACCTTATGTTTATTGTAGGTTGCCTTTGAAGTTTAAGAAATAGTTATGCTTATGCTTTCTTTGCAGCCTTGAGAAAGAGGAGATTCCTAAAAACAAGTGTTGGCTGTGTATGTCCAGATTTTGTAAGAGATATAATGAACTGATGAATTGGAAGAATATAATATATTTGAAGAGTATAACAATTAAATAAAGAAATAATTTGAACTGAAATACAAATATGGGACTATCAATTATGTTTCTAGCCTCTTTGAGGATACAGTGAGCGTCACAACATGCAATTAGGGTATTGGTGCAGGAAGAAAGAAAGTACAGGGCTAATGGTCCTTTTCCAAACTACAACTGCTATCAAATGAGATATCTTGTCCACCTTATTGAAGGTACATTATATCATATGGAATGTGTAACATGGAGGGCTCGATATCCATCATGTCTGTGATATAGTAACAAGTCTGCCAAACACAAAACCATGCCCAAATCTTTAATTTACGTCATATACTCTCCAGCTACCTTTCAGTAGATCTCCTGTGTGCAGCACAACCTACTAAATTATAAGTTTTTGCTTGGTTGGATTACTATAGATATATATGTATATATCAATATTAAAAAGTGTGCATTTGAGACGAAAACGTGTATATGTTCAGAACTCATAAGCTGAGATTTTTTTTTAAACAAATGTTGCATTTCCAAAATATATTTAAAGCTGATAATTGAGGTATAAATCATGCAACATTAGGGAGACATACTACTAAGAGTATTACCTTGGTGCCAGCAGGATTGCAGCTGTGGCTGCTATGTATTACACATGTAGAGGCATTCCACATTGACAGAGACTTTTTAACATTACTGCTGGCAGCTATGACTGAGGCGATCAGGGCTGGTGACCTTGAATATGGTAACCGCTAATGTAATTTGTCTGATATGCTGATCTGTGGTCACTATTAAAACACTAATATTAACGGTACCTTGGGATGAGTTTGACTGCACATGAGTAGCTCTTATTACAGGATGGTTAGAGACACCGTGCTTTATATTGTAACTCCCTTGCCAGCAAAAACACTCAACAGTTCTTCAGTCAATCAGATACCTCAGACCTATTCCAAAACTCTGCCATGGCAGACCAGCATCAGCATACTCATCAATACCGCAAGACTTTATAATCATGCTCATTACTACCTGGAAGCACCTGAACACTGTCTGCTATTGGGATGGAAAAGCCCTCTGCAACTTAACGTAAGTGCACTTCTCCCCTAAGTTCCTAACTGTACTAATGTTTGGCTCCCTAATGCTGATTTTTATTGTCATAGGCAAGCATCGCTCACGTGTTTTCCCATGATAGAGATCGGTCTCTCGCATTGCGATCTTGTTGGACTGGAAGGGACACCCAAAGCACTAGTCTCATAGTGGTGGAAGGACAGGCATTAAGCAGCATGAGCAAAGTGGTGGCAGGATAACTTGTAGTGATCAGTAGGAGTGAAGAGGTCCTTTTTAGGTCGAACCTCAACAGCGCTTGCTCTGTCTCTGGATTAATTATATACAGTTTGTGGGCTAACAACCCGCCCATTGGGTTTTTATTGGTCATTATGCTTGTCCTATAAAACGCCTTGCCTGCAATTGGTTAATGTCCCTTCTTTGTACCTCCTTATCGTCCTTTGTTTCCTCCCATGGAGCATTGTCTAACTTCACTATCATTCCGCTTTTGTCTTGATCTGTTCGTTTTCAGGGACTTCTTTTTTTAAAAAAAATTGGGTGCACAAGTTGTTGGCTGCTATTCCTTGTCTCTTTTGAGATTATGTTATTTTTTGTTTTGATGCAATTTAGACCCCTGCCGCGCCCTTCTCCCCCATGTGCCTGCAGAGGTACTTAATCTCCCAGTGTCGATCCCCTCCTCCCCCATGTCGACCCCCTCCTTCCTCTCACCTTGTTTTTCTCCTTTTCTTAATAAAACTTGTGTTTGCCTGTGCCTTTAAATCAGAGCTGCACTGATCGGAGATGATTCATGGGTGACTGCAGAAGTATTTGTTGCGCCCTTCTCCCTCGCTTCCCCTGCAGTGGTCCTTAATCTCCCCGTGGTGATCTCCGAGGGCGAGGGCAAGAGTCGCACACTGCCCCTGCCAGTCAGGGTTTACTTGTGTTGTGTTTGCTCTAAGTGTGCTTAGCTGATGGCATTTTGATTTTCTCCCCACACACGATATTTACATTTTTGCATTGTGTTCAGCACACCTCAGTGTATGTGCTCAGCTAACTGCATGTTTTCCCCCAACACACGGTATTTACATTTTTGCGATCATTGCTGTCCTCCACCCTCCCCCTGACCCTTTTCCCCTTTTTAAGAGAAATGATCCGTGCCGCACAGCTGGCAGTTTAAGGTTAAAGTAAGACCTGCAGCCTCTTCAGAATTATTTCAACATATTTTTAATCATACTTTTTTCAGAATCTTTTTATTATGTATATTTAATCATATCAAATTAAAGGCTTCTTGTCATTCTCTTAGTGCCAGTTTTGATGTGCAAGGGCTATACCGTTCCAGCAAGAGTAAAACCCAAGAGGCTTTTGCCTCTGTTTTGTGCAAACCAATATTTTTGCAGCAGTGTGGTTGATCTCGCCTGACGTTACCTTTGGCTGTCAAGGATGTAACTTATCGAAGTTTCCAGTTACAGTTTTGGTGAATATTTACATTAAAGTGTATATTGTTAGGGCTGCTTACCGTGCTTTGTCGCAGTCTACAGCCGCACACGGTTCTGGTTACTGGCATACTCAGAATGTTGTCTTAATTAGGCAGTTCACTCCTTTAAAACTTTATGATGTAGTGAACGACTAAAATTCACTTTTACACATTTAAAACCAATATTTTGTGCCCCTTCTGGGATTATACCACTACGAAATGTTGCAAATTACACAATGATTCTGCGCCCGTTAGTTGTTACATGATGTTCTGTAGCTAAAGCCTGTTCCTATCAATTCATTCTAATTTGGAATGGTGTCCTTCACTTATATCGGTGTCCTTCCTTTATAAGTACTCACACAAGTGGACCAGGTGAATGGGTTCAGCTGACTTTGAACAAGGCTTTTAGTCTCCCGCAAGACTATCTCCACACCTTCCCCCCGAGGAAGCCATGGACTGCTTGGACGAAGGTACACCAGACAGTCAAGTGCAGAAGGAGTACATGGCCTAGTTACTCAAAATCCATAGTAAGTTGGGCCCTGGAACATCAGGAGTAAAAGGCCTCAATGCCCACGGTTGAGCCCAATAACCAATGCTTGCCTCATGGCCCTCTGAAAGTGGTTCTTACACTCCACATCTGATTTTTTAAATGAAGCACTGAACTGCCCAGTTCACAGGAAAGATTGCTCACATATACACATAGGAATGCAACTATAACAAAGTACATGGCTGAGTACCGTTGAGCTAGGTAACAATTAACATCTATGAAATAGCATTAAAAAGATGCACCTCTTTAAAGAAGAGTACGTCTCAATGCATCAATATTCAACAAGCCAGCTACCTCTCCTATCAGTCATTGACCTTATGCTTGTCTTTCACATTTTGTTGTTATGTTATTGGCCCACTTGGTCCAATTGCCAGTCAGAAGAATGCCCTAATCTGTAAATACTCTTCCACTGTGTTTCAATTTCATTTGATTTCCACAATGTCCAGAGGGCTTTGTACATTCACTACAACTATTTTCATTACTCTCTCTATACCAAAATATCCTCTCCAGAACATCTCAACGAATTGGTGCGCATCAGTGAAATATTTCCATATGACTTTGCAGTTCCATTTATCTGCACAGTTACGCCATCTCTTTTCTAGAGCATAATCACATCCTCTTCGTGCAGCAGTCCTTTTAATCATTCATCTCTGCCACCACGCCCAGCCACCGCTCAATGCAAAACATCTAATGAAAGTCTCGTTGGGCACTTGGTAACTATCCTTATTCCTTAGAATACTCCCAGGAGTCCACCAACAAGTGCACAGTCAGGCCACAGCACCTAGGCCTTGTCATAGTTCACTTTGTAGGAGAGAAGTGGAACACTATATATTATATCGAATTTCTTGGAGCATTCTTCCTATTGTGGTAGATCCGAACATGGTTACACTTTATTTCGCCAAATTAAAGTGCTTCTTCATAGTTGAAGTAATATTTGGTTATATTCACAGTAACTATGATTGATAGTTTGTCCTGCTATGGGCCCTCATGCTGTGTTATGTTGTGCTATATTCAAGGGTCTCCCAGACAAAGGGGTTCATGCACACTAAGGTTGCCAGGTCTTAAAGCTTTTGTGGTGGTGGAGGTTGGAGGAAATCCCACACCACATCTCATCTTGTAAAAGCTCCGAGTATTATTTATTAGTGTCAGCCTCTTAAACTGAGAAAAAAGGAACGAGACAGGTAAAAGAAATATGGAGAGAAAAGCGTGGCCTGGATACAAAGTATGGTGCTGCTTCACAAAAGCATTTATGAATATGGGATATAGTGTTACAGCAGTACTCCTTTAAATACTTTTACATGTCTTTGTGAATCGTACCCTAAATAACAAACTCCCTGTTAGTAAAGGTTTAAAGAGAGCACAGCCCATTCTATCTGTATTAATTGTACATGAAGAATCTCTGAATATTCTCACTTTATTACCATTTGAGAACTTTTGGGCCAACTCACATAGCTAGGTAATAGTACATAAAAGACTACTACAGGAGTATGACTATGTACTCCAAAATGTCTATGCGAATTTTTCACATAGTCCTAAAATGGTGTGGGGGTGTTTTGTGGGAGCATTTCTCTCTCTGAGTATCAGCTGTATCAACGCCTCTATGGATTGATGCTTACAATGGCTGGAGTTCATCCGACCTACAATATCCTAAGGTTCTGTTTTTTTATGCACCCCTAAAATGCAAGTCAACTATCCCATTAAGAAACTTTTCCCAACATGTCAAGAAATCAATGCTCGGTGGGATCCCACTGGATAAAGCAAGGGTCCGTGAGTCAGGCCATCTAAGCCATTGGCTAACTTAACTGTGAGTGAGGAATGGTGCCTTTTCACTAGGAAGATATTCACACACTAAGTAGTTCACTTCAGTGCGAGGGACTATTATGGCAACGTGTGACTTTGAGACTAAAAGATTTTTGCTTTTAGACATTTTTTTTCGTCTGTTAAGGGCCACTGACAGCTTCCTCAACAATAAGGTTTTGCAAAAAGCATGACAAAATCAAACATTTGCAAAGCCAGTCCAAGTCAAATTGGCTTTGCCAAATTGCGTTTCACACTTGCACGTTATGTTAACCGTTTTTTCTTTTGCCTCTAAATCGTCTTTAATTTTCCGCTGCTTTCTTTTTCATACTCCTAGTTCACAATTCTCTCCCGAGTTGTTGGTTTTGGACAAGGGTGACACATCACCTAACTGAAGAGACCCTTTTGGTTCTCATGCCTATGGAGGAGGGATTCACTTCCACGATGGCTCAATCCCCCTCAGCTGCGCGGCACATCCAGTCTGTGTGTCATCTGCGGTTTCATGAGTAACGTCCTCTCTATGGTGTCTGGGATTCATTACACTGACTCCCGGGGTTAATTTTGGCTCTCATGCTTTCTGAGGTCTTTATGAACTCTCTGGCAAGGACTTCATAAAAACAAGATTGCTTCCCATGTACAGTTAGCAAGAACAAGCCCACTAATCACCAACACGTGGAGTTATTAACAAACCACATCAACTGCTGATGCAAGGGAACTTTGCCACCAAGACGTCAAGTGGCACATTTTATCTGCTCACTGTTATGCAGTAAGTGCACTTTGTTTTTCAAATAAGCAAGGACATTAATTCACCAAAATGATAGGGACAGCGGCAGTAACAACATGAACCCTTTGAAAGCCAATGACATCACTCAGCATACACCTGGTCTCGCCAACAATAGATAGTAAGTGTAGGAGGCTGGCCTGGCTTATAGTGAGTAGTAGAAAAGAGGTGTTTCTAGCAGCTTAGGCAGATAGAGGTAGCTATGGCAAAGCAGCTTAGGCTGAACTAGGAGACATGCAAAGCTCCTACTATACCATTTGTATCATACATCACAATATCATAAGAAAACACAATACACAGAGTTACTAAAAATAAAGGGACTTAATTTTAGTGACAATATGCCAAACGTCTCTCAGAGGATACCTTCACTTAGGAGGTAAGTAATATACACAAATTATATGTACACAAACCCAAAACAGGTAATTAACAGTAAGAAAAATAGTGCAAACAATGTAGAATCACAATAGGTAGATATAGGCCTAGGGGCCTAGGGGCCTAGGGGCAACACAAACCATATACTCCAAAAGTGGAATGCGAATCACGAATGGACCCCAGGCCTCTGGGAGGTTGTAGAGGGTCGCTGGGACTGTGAGAAAACAGTAAGGGTGTCCAAGATACCCCACCCCAAGACCCTGAAAAGTAGGAGTGAAGTTACCCTACTACCCCAGAAAGGAATCTGCAAGAACCACAACTGCCACCAAAGCACTGGAGACGGATTCCTGGACCTGAGGACCTGTAAAGGAAGGGGACCAAGTCCAAGAGTCACGCAAGTGTCCAAGGGGGGCAGGAGCCCACTAAACCCCAGATGAAGGTGCAAAAGGGCTGCCTCTGGGTGGAAGAAGCCAAAGATTCTGCAACAACAGAAGGTGCAAACAAGCCTTGCTAGCTGCAAGAGTTGCGGTTTAGGATGTTGGGTGGTGCTGGGGATCAGGAAGGACCAGGATGTTGCACCTTGGAGGAGGAGACAGAGGGGGCACTCAGCAACTCAGAGAGCCCCCACAAAAGCAGGCAGCACCCGCAGAAGTACCAGAACAGGCACTTAGAAGACCTCAGGACAGCGGTCGACTCAGAGTCACAAAGGAGGGTCCCACGACGTTGGAGTCCAACTCAGCGAGTTGGGCAATGCAGGACAGAGTACTGGGGACCCAGGCTAGGCTGTGCACAAAGGAAGTCCTGGAGAAGTGCACAGAAGCCGGAACAGTTTCAAATCACGCAGTACACAGGTTTGGTGTCTGGGGTGGGGAGGCAAGGACTTACCTCCACCAAATTTGGACAGAAGGGCCACTGGACTGTGGGAGACACTTGGACCCAGCTCCTGTGTTCCAAGGACCATACACATCAGGATGAGAGGGGACCCAGAGGACTGGTGATGCAGATGTTTGGTGCCTGTGTTGGCAGGGGGAAGATTCAGTTGACCCACGGGAGATTTCTTCTTGGCTTCCAGTGCAGAGTGAAGGCAGACAGCCCTCAGAGCATGCACCACCAGGAAACAGTCGAGAAAGCCGGCAGGATGAGGTGCTAGAATGTTGCTGGTAGTCGTCCTGTTACTTTGTTGCGGTTTTGCAGGCGTCCTGGAGCAGTTAGCAGTCGATCCTTGGAAAAAGTCAAAGAGGGAAGTGCAGAGGAACTCTGGTGAACTCTTGCATTCGTTATCTGAGGAATAGCCCAGAGGAAAGACCCTAAATAGCCAAAAAAGGAGGTTTGGCTACTGAGAAAGGAGGCTTGGCTACTGAAAGAGGTAAGCACCTATCAGGAGGGGTCTCTGACATCACCTGCTGGCACTGGCCACTCAGAGCTGTCCATTGTGCCCCAACACCTCTGAATCCAAGATGGCAGAGGTCTGGGACACACTGGAGGAGCTCTGGGCACCTCCTCTGGGAGGTGCTGGTCAAGGGAGTGGTCACTCCCCTTTCCTTTGTCCAGTTTCGCGCCAGAGCAGGGCTGGGGGATCCCTGAACCGGTGTAGACTGGCTTATGCAGAGAGGGCACCATCTGTGCTCATCAAAGCATTTCCAGAGGCTGGGGGAGGCTACTCCTCCCCAGCCCTTCACACCGATTTCCAAAGGGAGAGGGTGTAACACCCTCTCTCAGAGGAAATTCTTTGTTCTGGCTTCCTGGGACCAGGCTGCCCAGGCCCAAGGGGGGCAGAAACCTGTCTGAGGGGTTGGCAGCAGCAGCAGCTGCAGTGGAGAACCCGGAGAGCAAGTTTGGCAGTACCCGGGTTCTGTGCTAGAGACCCGGGGATGCATGGAATTGTCCCCCCAATACCAGAATGGTATTGAGGTGACAATTCCATGATCCTAGACATGTTACATGGCCATATTAGGAGTTACCATGGTGATGCTACGTATAGGTCTTGACCCATATGTAGTGCACGCGTGTAATGGTGTCCCCGCACTCACAAAGTCCGGGGAATTGGCCCTGAACAATGTGGGAGCACCTTGGCTAGTGCCAGGGTGCCCACACACTAAGTAACTTGGCACCTAACCTTCACCAAGTGAGGGTTAGACATATAGGTGACTTATAAGTTACTTATGTGCAGTGAAAATGGCTGTGAAATAACGTGGACATTATTTCACTCAGGCTGCAGTGGCAGTCCTGTGTAAGAATTGTCTGAGCTCCCTATGGGTGGCAAAACAAATGCTGCAGCCCATAGGGATCTCCTGGAACCCCAATACCCTGGGTACCTACGTACCATATACAAGGGAATTATAAGGGTGTGCCAATGAGAATTAGTAAAATTAGTCACTAGCCTGTAGTGACAATTTTAAAAGTAGAGAGAGCATATACACTGAGGTTCTGGTCAGCAGAGCCTCAGTGATACAGTTAGGCACCACACAGGGAACACATATAGGCCACAAACGTATGAGCACTGGGGTCCTGGCTAGCAGGATCCCAGTGACACATATCAAACACACTGACAACAGAGGGTTTTCACTATGAGCACTGGGCCCTGGCTATCAGGATCCCAGTGAGACAGTAAAAGCACCCTGACATATACTCACAAACAGGCCAAAAGTGGGGGTAACAAGGCTAGAAAGTGGCTACTTTCCTACAGTAAGAAAAGGGTAAGGATTGAAAACTGCAAAGTGTAAACTTTCACAGCAACTTTCACAGCATCCTTTTTATTTTCTGTGCATGTCACGAGTTCGGTGAACCTTGGTAACGAGGACAGTGCCAGGGCTATCCAAGTGCAATAGCTACTACCCCTGGGTGCCCATGCAGGTAAGTGACAAAATGGTATTGTTTCTCACATATTTCTTTAAACATGAACTTCACAAAAACATGGTTAGTAATTGTATGTATTAAAACACATAATAATTGCAGCAAAATACATTTTTAATTTATAATACCATTTATTAATATCAGTGATCGAACTGCATTAAAAAAACGTATGGGAACCATGATGCTGCATGCAATGAGGCGGGTCAGAGAGTGTGGGATCGGGGTCAAAGATGTCGCTAAAAAAAACAAATATTCTGTATGTTTTTTTGGTCTTTCACCATCAGGCAGCTACATATAAAATAACACACAGCTGAAATGAAAAAATAAATAAAAGTTGTTACTCAGTGGGAAATGCACTATAGTACATTATGAAACTTCTATTAGTTAATGCACTGCAGAGGTCTGTGTGTAACCAGAGAGCCATAGAATTAAATATTGGCTGGTATAGTGGATAATAGTGCTGTGAGTATTTTCAGTGCTACGAGGTCAGAGCCTGTGTGTCTATGTAAGTCATTTTTTAAAACTTTCATTACAGTATAATATAGACTACTACAAAATTCACAAAAAAGTTTTAAGATAAAATGGTGCTTCCAAAATACAGATTTTAGTAATACCCAGATTGTACGTAATGCAAGTTGTTTTACATATCTTCACAGTTCAGTTGTTAACTCTTTGCACTACCACTCAAAAATAAATCTTTGTCATCACAAAGCTTTGAGTCGTTTGATCAGTTAAAGCCAGTACCGGCTCCCAAGCATCCTTTACATTTGCAGATTACCATTTACATCTGCAGAATAACTCGCTGCGCACAGTTGCATTTTTTTCAGGGAAGCAGGCACCCTGGCTGAAAGACGTGTTTAGCTGTCTGCCTGGCTTCTTCACAGCATGGGAGACTCGCTGCATGACGCTTCAGTTGAAGCATTTAAAATTTCAGAATTAACCATCCTGGGTCTGTTGTCTTTTTACAAAAAGCCCCTCCAGTCCCTCCCACTTCGACCACTCATTCCAGTACTCTTTACTATTTCCCCTTTACCAAATCATTTTGTGATTTTTTTAAGGGTCTGGCTTACATTAGCAAAATTTTCTGAGGTGGATGGCACTCTGGTGCAGTTATTTAACAGGGAGTAAAAGGGCCCTCAGCTTTGCCTTGGGCCCACTGTCCACACCCCAGTCAATAACTAAATGGAAATGCCGCCTGGATAATATTGATTAAATATTGTAGTGGGCACTTTCAAATTTGTTGATTTGAATTTGCAGTCAGTCTATTTAACGTGCCCTTTTCCACCTTGAGGAGACAAAAATGCACTCAATTCACGAAGGTTAGTGCATGAGTAGGCCAGGCTTATTCTTGTAGTAATCCAGGTTTACGTGTGCATTTCGGGTACAAGTCAAGAGAAGTCCTGGCTTATGCCTTAAGGCTTAAGCCTTAAGATAGGACTATTACTGGCTTACTCCTGGAATTCTGGTGGCTTCAAGAGTAAGTCACAGAAAATCTTTGTGATCTGGTCGATTGACTTCCTGTGATTTCATTTCATGTAGAAATTTGAGAATGCCATTTGAATATCTATGTTCTGCATATCAAGCAATTGACCATCAGGCCTGCCCCTACCTTCCCATCAGCTTACTCGAATCTTGCACCGCGCTGCACTACATCGGTGGATAAATCAATTCAGCAAAAGTTGTTTGTAAGATGAGACATTTTGGTGCAGATTAACCACTTTATTCTCATTGCATCTGAAATTCGTAGAGAGCATTATTCTTTTTGAAAAGTTGGAAATTGAACCATTGCAAGATTAGAAACCCTGCGGATGCAGATTCCTGTTTCATTTATTTGTGCTTTTTCTCTGAATAGGACTTGTTTCACAGAAAAAGTCAGAAAGCTATACACTGGCCAGTCACTGGCTTCTCATGGGTGCAAATTTCTAACATTCTGTAACTCGTACAGGTCCCCAAGGGTACACCGAAACCCTGTGACATTGCAGGCATCCAGCTGTACTGCTGGAAAACATTAGCTAATTTCCGTTTTCTCACAACAAGAGGCACTCCCTAAGCGTCCTCATGCACTCTTTTTTCTGTTTTTTTCCTTCAAATGTAAAACATTTTTCCCCTTGGAAATTTTTGAGGGTGTTCTCTTCCCTTTTTGACTTTTGGGAGCTATTTAATTCTGCCCTTGCTTAACACGAGTAAATCTCTGACTTCTACCTTTCTTTGGGGTAGGAATTAGAGAGAGATGTTTATGAACACCCACAGGTGTGTAACTTTATGGGTGTGCAAAAACCTTTATTCCCTTCTACCTTGGAAAGTCTAGTCATGGCCAATCTTTTCACAAGTGGAATAGAACCTTTTTGTGACTTGTAAAGTATTTATTTTCGTTTGTAAAATAAATTTGCATGTGCAAATGGCTTTTTGAATTGGGCCTTTAAAAGTCCCGACTTTCTAATTGAATGATTTTGTTTGTTTCTACTTGGGTTTAATAACCTTTTTTCACTGTCGGGGCTTATCTGAATTGCTATACATGTATTCCATATTCTTATGTTACAAGTACAACGAAGAGGTTGTAATTGTAATCTCTCTATAACAATCTGATATACAGATTGTGTAAAACACAAGTTTTTAAACTTTGCCTCTGTTCATCAAGTGGTTCTCAGAGTGTGTTGCACTTCCATCTATTTGGATATGTAAACCTCTGTGTTAGACCTAGCATCCTTGGCTTGGTTTCCCATGACTTTGTTGCCTTCAGACCTCCCATTTTTGCTGAACTCATGTTTGCTGGCCTTGGGATTAAGCACTCTTTACCCCTGCTAACCAGTGCTAAAGTGCTTGTGCTCTTTCCCCTAAACATGATGACATTGGCTTATCCCCATTGGTATATTTCATTTACGTATAAGTCCCTAGTAAAGTGCACTACATGTGCCCAGGGCTAGCAAATTAAATGCTACTAGTGGGTCTGCAGTACTGATTGTGCCATCCATTTCAGTAGCCCTCTAAACGTGTCTCAGGCCTGCCACTGCAGAGCCTCTGTGTGCAGTTTTTTTAACTGCACATTCAACCTGGCAAAGTAAACTCTTTGCCAGGCCTAAAACTTCCTTTTTAGGTTTCACCTCCATGCCGCCCTTTCGCGCTGTGTTTGCGAAATCTTTTGTGAATTTTAAAAAAAAATCTTAAAAGGGGCATGGAATCTGCCCCTTACTTACCTTGATTTACCATTGACTGAGTCCAACTTCGATCTAATTTAAGTGCTGCTCATCGGCCAGCACGTCGTCTGCTTTCACTTCCTGCTCTCTGCTGCTTTGCCATCCTGCCGTCGCGTGGAGCCTTGACAAAGTACTCTTTCGAGCCACTACCATTGGTTACTCGCCAGTCTCCTTCCACTAACCACATACTTCCCGGGGTACTTTGTTTTTACTTCCACAGTGTACGGGACTGCTGAAGTACATCTTGGAAGTGCTCAGACCCTCCACCAGGCTGCTGGAGACATTCAACCGGCCGCCCAGGACATTCCACTGCACTGCTCAAGACAATTCAGCCTGACTGCTTTTGACATCACACCAGCTACTTGTTTTCTTTTATTTAATTTACTCTCTGGGAGACACATTCCAAATAGCTGCAGCTCTAAGAGCTACCTCTGTGTCACACAGGTGTGTGTGCATTTTTTTTTTTAACCCTGATTGTTAGTTGACTGCACGTTGTTAGTCAACTGCCTTTAATTTGTTTATCTTTGTAACCCAGATTCCCACGTTGTGGTCACTGGTAATGGATAAAAAGCACATCAAGGCGTCTTAGACGCACATGTGTGCACAAACTCACAACTTGTTGCATTTACTTCTCAGGCACTGCCCTCGCATGGTCAAGCACTCTGGCCTTTGAGCTGGGCACGTAAGAATGTTCAGCTGCCCTTGCTGATAGTGTAGGCAGTATGTCATGGGCCCCTGTGCAAGGTAGGAATGCCCTTTCTGCTGCTCTTTGCTTTATAAAATACAACACTAATAAAGGTTCAGTGGGCCCCTCAGACCTCTCACCCCGGTGCCACTACATCTGCTGCTCCAAAAGAAGCTACACCCCTGGCTCTTGGTATTCACTATTCGGCACCTCTCCACAAGTGAAACCAGTTCTTGGCGAGCAGCTGTCCAGGTGGACAGCTCTCTATGATTCACGCAGATCTTGTGTGCGTTTTCAGCGGGTTCTCAGCATGTGCTCACAGAAGAGCTCACTTTCAGTCCCGTACAAACGGATATCTCTGCTAAAAATATTTGCACCTACGCTCATTAGTTTATATTTACCCTAGCATGGGCATAAAGGGACAATACTTCAAAGTGTAGCTCACCATTAATGTGGGGCAAACACAGTATCAGCTTCTGGTTTATTGAAAGTTCACCGGAGATCTCACACTACATTGTTTACTTCCTTTCTGCAGCAGTGCACTCAGAAAGCTCTACGTCACAACATCCCACCTTTCTCATGAAGGACATTACCTCGCCGAAACAAAAACAACATACCTCACACTCCTTCTGTGTACAAGACATTTCTCCAGGATACCTCACCCCTTCCTATGAATGGCAGTGTCCTAGTTGGACTCTCGCTCCTAGGCAAGACTGCTGGTTTAGGGATGACAGCACTTTTGTTTGTAAGCTACTAGGCCAATATTACAGCAAGTCGCAACTGTTGGCCCAACCCTCCTGGCTCACATACAGAACCTCACCAAAAACCCAAACAGTAAAAGGTGATTTCTGGCAGCCTTTACGCATGGACTCTGGAATGCAACATCTCAGGGGAGTCGTGGTGGAACGGAAGTTACCCTTTTCTCACGTTAGCAGTAAGTCTCAGTCACACTCCCAGGCAATAAAGGAGATGCAGGAAAGTTCTCAAAAGGCTTATAAAAAAGGCAGCAATCTATAATAAAATGCATGAGCTGCAATGAGTAGGATAATAAATAATGCGAAGAAGCAGAATTGTAGAGATGAGAGTCATGAATGCAAAGACCCCCACCATCTTTCAAAAAACATGAAATGTAAAATCCCTAAAACCCTAACATTGAGAACCTAATCTACAACCTAATGAGAACTAGGTGTGATAAACCTAATCTGCCAGTACCATGTCCATGAGAAGCACCCCCAACCCTTTTTACCTTGGGATGAGGTCTCGGGATCAGACTCTGGTGACATGAAGGCTGGGCCTGCATCAAAGCGGTGTGCAGCATAGACGGCATCAACAGCATCTGGTAGGAATCCCTCTGATAACCTTGTCTGTGTGAGATGTATTTATACAGATCTTGTAGGACCCTTGACACAGGTATGTTCAAACAATTCCCACCAAAAGTACATTATGTTCCTGTCACATGTAAGTGGGAAAGGGACATGATCTGAATACCTACGTCCATCACTTGGTTTTGACGCTGATAGTGAAGCCTTCACAGAGTGGCACTGATAACACAGATCAAAACATTGTTCTAACTCTAAACAAAGGCAGCCATCTTAAAATAAACAAAAAAAATAAATGGGCTAAGACAGAGCAGGATAAGTTGGTTAAAAGTCACTAGGTGACGGGGTCACAGGCCTGCAAGCCAGAGGCTAAGCTAAACTCCTGATTCCCATTAAAACTAAATATAATCCACTACAGCAGTGCCTCACCTGCATAAGTGGACAGGATACCTCACACTTCCCTATGAAAGACACTGCCTCACATGTACAATAAGACACCTTTCAAGGATACCTCATCCTCCCTATGAAAGGCATTGCCTCACCTGCATATATAGACAGGATACATCACACCTCATGAAGAAGACTGTCTCACCTGAAAACGGTGGCAGCTCTCTAGGAACATTTCTAGTTTAGCTGGTTTGGCAGCTGTTTCCCAGGCCATGTACACATTGACGGGCTGCTCAGATGGTGATGGGTCCATTCCAGAGCCTACATCTGGCTGCCAGCTCTCTTGGCCACCGAATTCCACAACACACTTGTCTTTTTCATAACTTTTAAAAGTGGACAATTTCCCAGTCTTCTCAACTCATATACATAACCAATGTTTTTTAAGGCATGTTGCAGAGCAGCGCTAGTTGCTATACAACATGGCTTAAAGCTTTTAAAAAATGAGGTGTGACGCAGACAGGGATGATCTTGTCATAGTGCTTTTTTATTTAACTTTAAGACATGCTGCACAGCAGCTCGTGCTGCTGTGTACCATGGCTACAATTCACAGAGGCAAAACCTGTTGGCTTTGCCAATGCTTGTTAATACATATAAGTTACCCCTAAAGTAGGCCCTAGGCAGCCCTAAGAGCAGGATCCAGTGTATTTAAAAAGTTGGACATGTACTTTTAAGGTTTACATGTCCTGGCAGTAAAAAAAAACCTCTTCAATTCGTATTTCACTATTGCAAGGCCCACGTCATCCTTAGGATAACATTGGAGTTGTCTTATAACCTTTTAGAAGTATAACTTTAAGTTGGGAAGTGATAGATTTTTCAGTTTGGTGTCTCTGGAATCACAGTCTAAAATCACAACTCTGGTAAAGTCGGATTTTAAATTGCAATTCTGAAAATGCCACTTTTAGAAACCTGGCATTTTCGTACTTTTGCCGTTGGGTGCATACTGCTTGTCTCTGGTCACGTGTCTGGGGTGGGTGACATCTGTGCTTTGTATAGTCCTTCTAGGCAGCCACAGACAATTGAAGCTTAAGGTGTGTCTCAATGGGCCATCTTTTACAGGACCTGAAGGAGGAGCTAGGCACAGCCTCATTGACACTTGAATAGGCTGTGTCCTGTCCACACACAAAGGGCTGCATAACTCAATAGTAGTAAAGGGTAAGGACTTTGTGCGCTTCAAAGGCAGGTCTTTGATGTGTCCCCCACTTCAAAGGCACAATTGGTATAAGTACTGGACCACAGATACCCCCACTTCAGGACACATTTGGACCTGTGGATACTCTGCCAAGAAAAAGGACTGCTGTGCTTCTGAAAAGACTGTTGCTCTGATGGACTGCTACTCTGAAGGAGCTGTTGTCTTGCTGTGCTTACCTGCTGTCTGCTGCCCTGTTGCCTGGTGGAGAAGAACTGGACCTGGAAGCCACCTTGAACCTAGGACCCCAGAGTGACTCAAAGGGCTAGTGTGCTGGCCTCCTTTTCTGAGCATCAGGGACATAACAGGTTCCACACAGCTCCTGGACCTGTCGTTAATGAGCTCCTGACCCCCAGAGGCACTTCTCAGGTTTTGGGCCCTTGGAAGAGGTTTTCCAGCTCTTTAAGTTAAGTTTTGGGCTCTTTGTGAACACAAACATGCCCATTCACTCCAGAACCTCCCCATTCACTCTGAAAACCAGCACAAGCAGCAGCAAATGTTTCTCTTAGCACAGCAAGTATCTCTGCTTAAGACTGTGAGACTCCAGCCCATCCGTCTGCGATGCCAAGCCTTCACCTCGCACCCCACCGACATTTTCCAGAGAAGCTCTCTTTACTCCTGGTGAACTTTTTCCCTTTCAACAGGACTGTGCTCAAATCTTGGCATGGTAAAACCTAACAGGCATTAATTTGGGACTGTGTCTGATCCACGCTCCATCACAGTCAGCTTGAACTTTTGACTTTCACCTGTTCAGCAGATATCGTTGGTTGGCACTTTATGCTTTTAGGTGCACTATTGCAGTTTATTTTTTTAAAATTCCTGCCTCCAGTTCTACTTATTGGATTTTTGTCATTTTGGCCTTGTTTTATGTATTAAACTTTGTTCTATTTTTCTAACATGGGATTGTTTAGTGTGGTGTTTTCACTGTTTTACTGTTGAAAGTGTCGTACAAATACTTTAAAAACTGCCTCTAAGCTAAGCCTGACTGCTCTGTTCAAAGGTACCAGAGTGTGGGCACAGGTTAATTTAGGGTTTGCCTGGTACTAACCCTGAATACAGTTGTGGTTGCTGCTTGACCAGGGCTCATACCCCAGTCAACCAGTAACCCAATTTTAAACACTCCATATATGCTCACAAGTTTCTGGTTTACTAGCCTCCAAGTGTATTTTGTCAGGGCCAGCTTTAGAGCTGGTGGTGCTCGGTGCAACCCCCACCCCAACCGCTGCTCCCCCAGTGATCTTCTCCTCAGATTCCCTTAGTATCACCTGGGAAAGTGCTCCTCATCCCTCTGTAGCCCCTCTCTCACATACATTTAATTTGTTTTAAAGCACTGGCAAAGGCTGACTTTATTCATCCACTCAGCTATCTACATTAAAACAGATGTGTTCTTTGCAGCAGGCATAGTAACCGTCTGCGCTACTGTGAGTCAAAGCTGCCATTAGACAAAACTTCTTTCTCTCTCCCTAGCAGTAACATTAATCACAAGAGTTGTCTTGACATTTTTATTGCAGCCTCAAAGCTGGACGCACAAGGAACTCTGCAGCAGGTCCTCTTAAATCGCAAATTATTACTAAACATAACGCCCCCCCTTAAGTCAGTGCCCCTCCCCCCAGGTCAGCGCCCAGTGCGGCTGCACGGGTCGCACCACCCTAAAGCCGACCATTGTATTTATTCTCGCTGCGTTTCTTTTCTAGTGAGGTGCATGGTGGGTCATTTATTCAGGATTTTGGTTCATCATCTCATACTGCCATGTTCCGTGTGGAGTACTAAGTAAAACCGATATGGCTGAATGCATCACCACACACATCAGTCTAACCTTGTTCTAAGCGTGGTAAGTGCTGTGTTGTGCCGTTGTCCCTTTGTGCCCTATATAGTAGTCTGCTGTATGTGCGGAAATATGAAAGACTTAGATTTCTTCCTTTGAAGAAACCACGGGAATGTCACTTAGATGCCCTAAACCCCCTCAGGTGTGGCTAGCATTCGTGAATATACGCCATTTTCTTGTGACAAAACTTGGGGAGTTTTTTTTTCTTCAAATTACAAGGGCCAGAATGTAAACTAAGCATTTCATAAACGGAATCTGTGACAGTGACAAACAACTTCCCAGAAAAAAGTTATATCACAAGTCAGATAAAGAGCAAAACAGAAAAATAAAAGTACGGATGCGAATAATAAAACAGAGATAATAAATAACTGTTCGTTTAATGCCGTTGATGTAACTCAGGCTCTAAAACGTTAACACTGTATGCACATCGATGAATAAAATACATTTCTAATAATACAAAACCCAAGACTGTAAGTCTAAGGGAGACAATTTTTCAAATGATGTCATGCTAAAAAAGTGCATATTTTCTTTGCCTTATGCATCATCACCTTGTCAGATACCACATGCAGCTGCGTTACCCACAGCTTTGTCTAGAGAAATGATGCACCGACACTTCTGGCGGAAACAATGGATCATCACTGCAATCGAAGATCTGTTAAACCGCCTGGAAAATTGTGTGCATGAAATAGTTGGGAACGTGGCCAGCGCCATCTTAAGGACTTTTGGGGCCCTGTGTAAAACATATTTTGGGGCCCTATTGTTTGGCATAGATTTAAATTGATTCCTAATTTTCAGCAGGTTTAAACCGTCATGATACTAAAAGGTATTGAATTATACGTTAAACTACCAAAAATGGATACATGCAAAAATTGGCATGGCAGGGGCTGCCAGACACACGCCAGTCAAACAATAACACAAGAAAGCTTGACCATGTGCTGAAAACATAATTTGTAATATCTCGCCAGCCTCTTACTCCCATTGTAGGGAAGACAAAGTAAGGTTGACTTGGTGAATATTTAGTGGGCTCGTGCCTTAGTTTTAAAATTCTTTGGCGGTCATTATGAACATGGCGGTAAAGACCGCCGACCGCCATGGTGGCGGTGAACAGAATCCCGCAGCCGGCGGCGAATAGAAACCCGCCATATAATGAACAAAAAACCCAACACCGCCAAACATTCCCACACCACCACTCCCCGCCAGGACCCTGTCAGCGGTAATCACGGCCCACCCCAACCCGCCACCGCCAAGCACACCCACATCCCACCCTCCAAATAAAGATGCACAAATCACCTCGGCGGACAGTGGAGGCCGGACGACCATTGGCGGCTGCGACCGCCACGTTGCGGCAAGTGGACCCAACAGCAACCACTGCACACATTGGCTAGGCTTAGCACCCACACACCTGACACACATCCAGAACATCATAAAACACCCCCAGACACACCCCACAATCCCTTGCAACGAAACCAGGAGCAGAAGACGGAGAGTACCAGAGCCAGACAGAGAACACCAGCAGACAGGACACGCACATCGACCCACACAGGAGCACCCAAACACCGTCCCCAGTCCTGACGCCATCCATCACCCTGACCATGCCCCCCAAAAAAAATCCACGCTTCACCGAAAGGTGGATGAGATCCTAAAAGTGGTGCCACAAATATTCGGCTCCGAGGTGCAGCACACACCCATCGCCCAGAAAATGGAGCTGTGGCAGACCATCTTCAACAGGGTGAATGCAGTGGGACACCATCCACGCACCAGGGATGACATCCGCAAGAGATGGAACGACCTGCGGGGGAAGGTCCGGGCTATGGCATCCAGGCACCAAATCGCAGTGCAGAAGACTAGGGGAGGGCCGCCACCAACTCCACCCGACTATACCCACTGGGAGGAGAAGGTACTCGCCATCCTGCACCCAGAGGGACTCACTGGACTCACTGGAGGAATGGACTCGGGTAAGTCGTCTACATTTACCACATATACACCATACCTGTAATGCATGCACCACCCCACCCACACCCACCTAGACCCACACCCCTCCCAGCCATTACCCACCACATCCACCACCCTGCATCACCCACAACTCACTACCAGGCCCACATCACTCCCGCTGTGCACAGCCACCCACTCCTGCACGTTCCCACAATGGAATAATAACCCCCACCACAATGTAACACCACCACTGCCACTAGATGCTATGACCACCTCACAAAGGCACCCCTGAAGGTCACTGAAAGGCACACCAGCACTACATTGTACAGTTATGCCCACCTTAGACCCTCCTGCATATGTAACAAACAATTCTATGTCCCCCAACAGGCACCACCACCCATGCAACCCTAATGGAGGGGACAAGGAGTGCCACAGCACTTCAGAGAGACAGAGGCACATCACAGGACACTGGTGAGCAGGCAGGCCCTTCACACAGCCCTGATGCTCACCATGCAGCAGTCCCACCCAGGAAAACACTGTCACTCCTAACACCCAGTCAAGACCAGCAGGCCAGGGGAGGCGTGCCCACACCAGTGGACCCAGGGTACAAACAGGTGGAACACAGTAACAGAGGGCGCAGTCTCCCACCCCCAACATGCAGGAAGACGAGGGCCCCAGTACTAGTGGCACGCCCAGACCTTTGCATGGGACACAGGGGGCCAGGGCAAGGTCAAGTGCCCCAGTTGGTCAGGGGGTAGGGCACCGGATAGATGCAGCAGCCCAGGACGTCATTGCAGAGGTATTGGGGGCATGCCAACATACCCAAGACAGGTTGGCACAGATTGTAACCACCCTGGAGCCAAGTCAGAGGATGCAGCTGGAACAACACCAACAGGCCATAGAGCAGTGGAAAGAACACAATGCCACAATGGCCACCATTGCTGGAGCACTGCTGCAGTTGGTCAACAAACTCTCAGACACCTACACCGGACAAGAGGCCCCCACAACAGCCCTGGACAACCAGCAACAGTTGTCCCAAGCAGCTGAAACTGCACAGGAAAAACCCTCCTAGGAATCACAATGGCCGACCATGTCACCCCAAGTAGCTCCACAGCAGGAGCCCAAACGTAGCCTCAGGCCAAGATATGGCACTGGAAACCCAGCCAAGAACAAGCCCCCTACCGACAATTGACACTGCTGCTACTGCCAAGCAACCAACACACCCATTCACAAATTGCACTTAGCTGAGGGCTAAATGATGAACAGAACTAAAAATAGGATCCACCTATGAAATCAAACAGGCCTGCCACCAAGTCAGTTTTGAGGACAACAAACCATAACGACTTCCCTCACTGTACATAGCACATTTCACTGTATTCCACCAATAAACAACATATCTCACCTGCAACACTGTCCCCTGTCTTCAATGTTGAACAAAGTGGAGTAATTATGCAACAGGCAGGGATAAACTTTATGGTCAAAATGAGCATGCTGCTGGTACAGTGTGTTTCTAAAAAGTCAAGAAGGGAATATACTGCTCAGTAGTCAGGGCCATGGGCCTAGTGCACGGTGCAGCCTGTTGGGTGTTTCTGCTGGGTAGTTGTTTGTCTGGCCATTGGGTATCAGCATTCAGCTACTTACAAGTGTCTCTCCTGTTTTGTCTCCCCATCCCTGTTCTCTTTTGTGTGAGGGAGCTGAGGCACCGGCTAGTGGGGAGACAGCGGCTCACGGATCCTCAGGGGCAGAGACAACGGACGCCCAAGGGACCAGTAGGTGGGAGGGCGAGAGGACTTCCATGGGGAGGCTACTACCACCAGTGGTAGTGACTCTGAAACCTCCTCCGATGGAGGTCCTCCGGCAGTGGCGGACACTAGTGGACAAATCACGACCGTGACATCTTCCGCCACCACCCATACCATCAGTGCCCTCCATTCTGCTCCCCACCGAGTTGGCCGTGCCTGTCCACCCAGAAAGGTGGGCGTCTCCTTCGTCCCAGGCACCTCCTCCCCTGCCCCAGTCAGCCCTGCTGCCCTCACAGAGTAGGCTATTGATCTCCTGAGAACCATCTCTGTAGGGCAGACAACCATTGTAAATGCCATCCAGGGGCTAGCATCAGAGGTGCAGCAGACTAATGCCTATCTGGATGGCATTCACAGTGCTGTGTCTGCCCTACAGAGATCTTTTCAGGCTTTGGCTTCTTCTTGGACGGCCGCCAGTTTCCCTGGCCATTCCGTCCCCCCTCCAACCTCCTCTACCCCTTCCAGCACCCCACTCCCTTCACCCGTCCAAGGCACACATTCAGACACGCAGTCAAGCACTTCAACACACAAAAAACACACTTCCAAACACAAGCACCACACCTCCCACCACAACCATTCACACAGCCAACGTATACCTGCACACACAACAACGTTCACTTCCCCCAGTGTGCCCGCCTCTTCCGCCTCCCTGTCTGTCCCCTCTACATGCACAGCCTCATGCACTGCACCGTCACTCACTGTTACTGCTCCTCTTCCTGCACTCACCACAATAGCAGACAGCCATACATGCACCCCATACACCACACCTGCACTCACCACCTCCACTGTAGTTGACACATGCAGCACACTCACCCGACTTGCAGACACACACCCAACAGACATCCACACTAGCTGTCTGTCTTCTACCACTGTGTCCACCCCCCACCTCCCAAAACACTCAAACGCAGCAAGACACACACCCATCAGACATCCACCACACCACAGCATACTGAGCAGTCACCGGCACCGGCACCCACTACACACACACCTACACCCCAAATATCAACTCCCTCTGCCTCCACTCCCACGCCCTCATCCACGCCCACCCCATTTGCTCCTAAGAAACTTTTCCTCTCCTGTGTAGACCTGTTCGAACCCACTGGCCCACCCGTCTTGTCCCGAAACGTGCCCACCTCCTTGCCCTTTCCACACCTTCCACATCGCAGCCCACTCCGGTCCAGCCTTCCCATTCCTGTGCCCCTTCTCCAATGAAGAAGAAGGCCATCTCGGAGCCCAAGGCATCCAGCTCCACCTGAGCCAAAAAGCCCCCACCCCCTTCAAAGGAGAAGCCCACCCCACCTCCAATCTTCTCCCGCAAGTCTATGTCCCACCCCGTCATAAATCCCCACCCCCACCCCCATCCCGTGAGGTGCCTGGATCCCCCTATGGTGCCCCGTTTTGTGGAGTACCCAGCACTTGTGGGAGTCAGGTGTGGCCAGTTGTGGCCAGGGACAATTGCATCTTGTTGAACTGGCTATTGGCCCTGTTTGCTTCATCTAGCTCACTGAGCTTCTGTGTGGCCTGTGTTTGGGCTGCACGCAGTTCCACCCTGGTGTTTGTTTAAATGATTTATGGATATGGGGCTATTGTATGTCCTATGGCCACATTGCAGTGGCCTCCGATCGGGTTCGTCCCTCTTGGTGTAGGGTGTCTGACTAGTGCTGCTGGGAATGGGTGGGGGGCTTTGCGGGGTGGGTGTAGTGGGTGGGTATGTAAGTTTGCCCTTTCCTCCCTTGTGTCGTAGGTTGCAGTACTTACCGTCGTCGTCTTCGTCGGCGGTCTCGGTCGTGTGGATATATGGCAAGGAGCAAGGCTGGCATGATCTGCAGCTCTCTGTCCATGGCTGCCGCTGCACGTTTTGTGGTACTCCGGTGAGTGTTTCCTTCTATTTGTTTCATTTCCGCCTGGCTTTGTGTGGCGGTGGTTCCCGCCCCGGAACTGACGGAATGGTGTTCATAATTTGATGGGCGGGTTGGGCCTTTCTGACGGCCTGTGGGCAGACTCTGCCATCGTCAGCGGGACTACTTTCCTGGCGGTGGGTGGTGCGCAGGATGCAAGAGTTTTGTTTGCTTCATTATTTGGCGGTCCGGACCGCTCCTCTGTTGGCGGTTTCTGCTGCCACCGCCAGAGGTGCGGAACGGACCGCCATGTTCATAATGAGGGCCTTTATTTGTATAAAGCACTTGACATTATGGGGGTCATTCTGACCCCGGCGGTCTAAGACCGCCGGGGCCAGGGTCGGCGGGAGCACCGGCGACAGGCCGGCGGTGCCCCGCAGGGCATTCTGATCGCGGCGGTTCGGCCGCGGTCAGAAGAGGCAAACCGGCGGTCTCCCGCCGGTTTACCGCTGCCCTTAGAATCCCCCATGGTGGCGCAGCTTGCTGCGCCGCCATGGGGGATTCTGACACCCCCTACCGCCATCCTGTTCCTGGCGGTTCGCCCGCCAGGAACAGGATGGCGGTAGGGGGTGCCGCGGGGCCCCTGGGGGCCCCTGCCATGCCCCTGCCAATGGCATGGGCACGGCAGGGGCCCCCGTAAGAGGGCCCCGCAAAGTATTTCAGTGTCTGCTAAGCAGACACTGAAATACGCGACGGGTGCAACTGCACCCGTCGCACCCCTGCAACTCCGCCGGCTCAATTCTGAGCCGGCGTCCTCGTTGCAGGGGCATTTCCTCTGGGCCGGCGGGCGCTCTTTTGGAGAGCGCCCGCCGGCCCAGAGGAAATGTCTAAATGGCCGCCGCGGTCTTTTGACCGCGGTGCGGTCATTCAGCGGCGGTACCTTGGCGGACGGCCTCCGCCGTCCGCCAGGGTCATAATCAGGCCCTATAGCTTTCATTTACAGCCATCCGTATTCACAAATAAATTCCCCTTGTCGGACATCTATAATCACAAATAAACCATCCTTCACAACTGGCATTATTGCAGTAACAGTCAATTCAAAGTACTGCTCTGAGGATTGTTACCATCCCATTGGGTGGAATCTGATCATTACCTCCTTAAATCGAAGACTCCCTGTCTTCGTTCTCCTCTCCTCTTTCTTTGTATACACTTCTCTGGCTAGACTATTATTTGCAACTCTGCTGAGTAAGAGACATGGGAGGGGAGAGGAGAAGGGCAGAGAGAGACAAAGAGAATGATATAGTTAGGTAGGAAAAGTAGATGGAGAAGGGGCTTAGAGACAGGCACAAGGCTGAGGGATGCGTGGAGTTGGAGGAGATAGAATCAGTGACGTAACACAGCTTGAGACCCCCCCTGCAAAGTACCTGGAGGGGGGCCCTAGACCCAGTCGGGGGCCTGCCGCCCCAGCACAGTTCTGAGGGGGCCACTTGGAGCCCGCCCCCTCACACTGTGAGGGCTGCTGGGTCTTTTGTTACGCCACTGCATATAATGAGAGAGAAATGTGAGGTAGCCTGAAAGAAAGATACAGTGACCTAAGAGAGTAAAAGGTAGATAACGTGAGCTATAGAGATACAATTTTATGATGTGCTGGACAGGTAGAAAGAGCTAGAGATATAGAGGGAGAAACGTGAAGAGTGGAAGAGTGGTGGGGTGCACCAATGGGTAAGGGAAAGAGAAGATAGGTCTAAAGGGAGGTGAGTTAGAGATAGAGAGGGCTGTAGGTAGCCACCAAGAGATGTAAGGTTTTTGCAGAAATATAAATAGATTCAAAGTAGATAGAATATGGTGAGATGAAGAGAGCGGCAAACCAACAAATGAGTGATAGAAGGATGGATAAGATAAGAGAGTATTGTGGCTGAATGAAAGGTAATGAGGAAGGGGTGAATGGTAGAAAAAAAGATGAGGTGTAAGAATTAGCAAGAGGCGAAATTGAGAGACGTGTAGTAGATGAAGAGAGGTGAGGGTGAAACAGTAGGATAGGTAGGGATAGGGCAATGAAGTAGAGTGATTTGAGGTAGAGAGGATGAGTTGAGATAGAGAAGAAGCTACAGAGCAACATGGAGATCGCGAGAGGGGAGATAAGGAGAGTGAAAAAATATAGGTGGAGAAAGCGAGGTAGCAATAAAGGAGCAATGTAGTGATAGGTGTAGTAGAGAAAACAGTGGTAGAAAAAGAAAGGGAAAGTGAAGAGGTGAGGTAGTGAAAGAATTTGAGTTAAAGTGAGAC
Organism: Pleurodeles waltl; assembly: GCF_031143425.1. Lineage (NCBI taxonomy): Eukaryota > Metazoa > Chordata > Amphibia > Caudata > Salamandridae > Pleurodeles > Pleurodeles waltl. The sequence goes on from NC_090447.1 coordinate 717,505,895, forward strand.
ATTAGGTAGTGAGAAAGGGGCATAACTGGTGTAGAGAGAACTAAGGCAGTGAGAGATAGGAGTCAGAAAGGGAAATAGGGATGAGTGGTGAGGAAAAGAGTGCTGACGTACAGATAGAGGGCCAAAATGAGAGGCGAGGTGTTGAAAGGTAAAGGGAGCTGTGAGGCAGAGAGAAAGGTAGAGAGAGGGGGTGCAGAGTAGAAAGAGATGAGGTGTATTGAGAGAGGTGAAACAGAGATGTGTGTTCCAGAAAGCAAGGTGAAGTTCATACAGTGGTAGAGAGTGAGGGTGAGAGAGAGAGTGCACGAGGGAGAGAGGTAGAGACAGATGTAGGAGGCTGGCGTGGTTTGTAGTGGGTACCTAAGATACTTACACCTTATACCAGGTCCGGTTATTCCTTATTAGTGAAATGTAGGAAGTTTTCTAGCAGCTTAGGCTGTCTAGAGGTAGCTGGAGCAGAGCAGCTTAGGCTGGACTAGGAGACATAAAAAGCTCCTGCAATACCATTATAGTTACACAGTACTTATACACAATAAAAGACAATACTCAGTGTTACCAAAAATAAAGGGACTTTATTTTAGTGACACAAGGCCATAAATATCTTAGAGGCAATACTCCTGGAGGTAAGTATTATACACAATATATACACTAGTAACCAAAATCAGGTAAGTAAACAGACATAGAGTAGTGCAAACAGTAGAAAATACAATAGATTGCAATGGGCCTGGAGGCAACACAAACCATGTACTAAAATAGTGGAATGCAAATAACGAATTCCCCCCTAGGCAAGGGTAGTGTGTAGAGGGGCGCTGGGAGTGTAGGAAAACACCAGAGTTAAGTAAAGTACCCCAGGAGTGAAGTACAGCAAGTTTCCTCAGGACACACTACAAGTCGTGATAAGAGATTTTGCAAGAATCAAGCAAGACTGCAAGCAACAAACAATGGATTCCTGGACCTGAAGACCTGTGGAGAGAGGAGACCAAGTCCATACGTTGAAGAGGAGTCCAGGAAGGACAGGAGCCCCTGCCCACCTAAAAGATGGTGCAAAAGTGGATTCTCCGGTAAGAAGAAAAGTACAGAAGAGCACCAAAGAAGATGGCTGCGGGTTCCTGCTTGGTGTAGGTGATGTCCGACGTCGAGTTGTTGGATGCAAGCTGTTTGCGTTGCTGGATTCTGCCAACAAGCATTGGTTCAAGCAAGTACACGGTTTGCGTAAAAAAGGAGCTGTCTGGACCCAGGAGGGACCTGGGGTCTCAACTCGGACTGAGGAGACAGAGGGGGCTCTCAGCACTTCAGAGAGCCTTCAGAAGACCAAGCAGCACTCACTGGAGTCCCAGAACACAGGGACAAAGAAGATGGAAACTGCGGTCATCGCAGTACTACACTGGAAGGTCCCACGCTGCCGGAGAACAAATCAGGGAGCTGTGCGTCACAGGATGGAGTGCTGGGGACCTTGGCTACGCTGTGCATGAAGGATTCTTGGAAGAAGTGTACAGAAGCCCAAGGAGCTGCAGAAGACATGGTGCACAGGGGTACTATCGCAGCACGGGGAGGCAAGCTCTTACCTCCACCAAATTTGGACAACTGGACCTTTGGACAGTTTGAGTCACTTTGGTCCACCACCTGTGTTCCAGGGAGCACGCTCATCACCAAGAGAGGAGTCCCAGAGTACCGGTCGTCGTCACAGAAGGGTGCCTGCAGAAGCAGGGAAGTGACTCTGTCACTCCACGAGAGATTCCTTTGCAAAGGTGAAGGCAGGCCTCAGAGCGTGAATACCTTGGAAACTGTTGCAAAAGCAGGGTGGAGCTGAAGTTGCAGGTCACAGGAGTCGTCCTGGATACTTTGTTGCAGTTACAGCAGTTCCTAGAGCAGGCTGCGGTTGATCCGACGGTCAGAAGCTGAAGCAGAGGATGCAGAGGAGTCCTGGAGGAATCTTGCAAACTGAATCTAAAGAAACACTTAGAGGAGAGACCCTAAACAGCCCTGAGAGGTGGATTGGCTACCTACCCAGTTATGCACCTCTCAGGAGGGGTCTCTGACGTCACCTGCTGGCACTGGCCACTCAGTGGTCTCCGGAGGGTCCCCACACCTTGGAATCCAAGATGGCTAATGCCAGGGACACTCTGGAGGAGCTCTGGGCACCACCCCTGGGGTGGTGATGGACACAGGAGTGGTCACTCTCCTTTCCTTTGTCCAGTTTCGTGCCAGACCAGGGACTGAGGGTCCCTAAACCGATGTAGACTGGCTTCTGCAAGGAGGGCACCACCTGTGCCCTTCAAAGCATTTCCAGAGGTTCTGGGAGGCTATCCCTCCCAAGCCTGTAACACCTATTTCCAAAGGGAGAGGGTGTAACACCCTCTTCCCAAAGGAAATGCATTGTTCTGCCTTCCTGGGATTGAGCTGCTCAGTCCCCAGGAGGGCAGAAACCTGTCTGTGAGGTGGCAGCAGCTGGGGCTGCAATGCAAACCTCAGAGAGCTGGTTTGGCAGTACTGGGGGTCCATGGTGGAGTGGAGCCCCCAGGGTGCATGGGATTGGCCCCCCAATACCAGATTTGGAATGGGGGACAATTCCATGATCTTAGACACCTCACATTGCCATATTCAGAGTTAACTTTGTGAAGCTACACATATGTATTGACATATATGTAGTGCACGTGTATAATGGTATCCCCGCACTCACAAAGTCCGGAGAATGGGCCCTGCCCATTGTGAGGGCACCTTTGCTAGTGCAAGGGTGCCCTCACAGAGTAACTTTGCACCTAGCCTTCACTAAATGATGGTTAGACATATAGGTGACTTACAAGTTACTTGGCCCTCATTACGACCCTGGCGGTGAGTGAGAAAGTGGCGGTAATACCGCCAACAGGCTGGCGGTAACTACCGCCAAATTACTACCATGGCAGTGATAACTCGCAGAGACAGCAACTGTACCACACCAACCGCCAGGGCGGAAACAACACTCACCACGGCGGTAGCCGGCACCAGCCGGGCGGGAGACAAAGTACCGCCTACCATATTATGACACTGCAAACCGCCACTTTTTCCGGGGCGGTACCAATGCCATCAAAAGCCTTGTAGAAACACATCACTGAAGAGAAATGATTAACCATCAGAGACACATGGAAGAAGAACGTCGCCATGGAACCTGAACTGCAAGTTTTCCCTATGATCTTCTACGTTATGCTCCACCTGGAACACCAACACTGACGAAGATGACAACGGTGAGTACAGCCGCCTAGCACACAAGAGAGGGAGGAAAATGAGAGTGACACACACATGCATGACACACACCCGACACACACACACACACCATAGACACAACCAGCTGCACACGAAAAGCAATTTGCACCCGATACCAGGCAGAATAATGCAAGGACAACAGGAATGCACATAAGTGAATACTTTCATATCAACAGCTAATAAATTATCGAATTGTCAATGAAACAGATATGTACACAGGTACCTAAAGAGACACTGCCCAGTCCAATGTTCAAAGGGCCCACATAGCCACAGGGCACACTCTAAGGCCCAACTCGAATGCTGACCTCATCTGGAAGAACTCTGCAGGGGCATCAGTTTGCAAGTGGGCAGGCACCTCAGTGGGAGGGGGACACCTCAGCCGGACTTGGGAACAAGCCCACTGGTTCTGGAGGGGGCTCCATGTCTATTGCTCTGTCCTGGGGAGCGCAAGGCCACAGTCTGTCAGGTGGGTGCCTTGCCCACTGGTTCTGGATGGGGCAACATGCCCATTGCTCTGTCCTGGGGAGTGCAAGGCCATAGTCTCTCAGGTGGGTGACTTTCCCACTTGTTCTGGATGGGGCCCCTTGTAGAGCAGCCCCTGGAGGGTGGCCTACATGGCGTCCGCTGGTGGTGATGGCTGCATGTTGGTGGCAGATGGAGGTGTCTCCTGGGCAGCCTCTGCAGTTGGTGATGGCTGCAGTGTGGTGGCAGATGGAGGTGCCTCCTGGGCAGCCTCTGTAGAGTGTGACGGCTGCTGTGTGGTGGCGGATGGAGGTGCCTCCTGGGCAACCTCTGCAGTTGGTGATGGCTGCAGTGTGGTGGTGGATGGAGCTGCCTCCTGGGCAGCCTCTGCAGGTGGTGATGGCTGCAGCGTAGTCGCAGAAAGAGGTGCCTCCTGGGCAGCCTCTGCAGGTGGTTATGGCTGCACTTCCTCAGCTGGCGGTGTGGGCCCGTGACCGCTGGTGGTGGAGGTGTCACCCTGACAGCCTCTGCTGGAGTAGAGGGCTTTGTCCCCTCCATGACATGGTGCATGGATTCCTTACCCTCCCTGGCAGGGGTGGATGGCTTCTTCCCCTTCTTGGATGGAGGTGCAGCCTCCTTCCCCTTCTTGCCTGGAGGTGCAGGCTCCTTCCCCTTCTTGCCTGGAGGTGCATGCTCCTTTCCCTTCTTGCCTGGAGGTGCAGATTCCTTCCCCTTCTTGCCTGGAGGTGTGGTATCCTTCCCACCACGAGTACATGGTTCCACCACTGTCCCATGGACTGTTTGGCTGAGGTGCTGGGCTGGGTATTTGGTACCATTGGTACCCTACTCTTACGGGCAGGACGGGGGAAGGGGAGGGAAGAGATCAAGTTGGGCAAGGAAAAGCTTTTTAGGGACGGTGGGGCGGGAGGAGGGAGGAGTGATGGGAGGGGAGGTAGAGGGAGTAGTTGTAGGAGGTGTTTGTCTGCTGAATGTGGGTACAGGTGCATTGGCTGTATGCTGATGTGAGGTGGACGGCTGTTGGGTGTGTGAGTGCTTGTGTTTGTGTCCTTTAGGAGGGGGGACAGACAGGATGGCAGAGGACAGAGGGGGCGCATGCATGGATGTTGTGGAGGTGTTGCTAGTGAGGTGTGTGTGCTGCTTGGTGTGGTGATGCTGGTGGTGGATGTTGATGTAGTGCATGCAGGTGTGGGTGTGGACGTGACTGTGAGGGAGGTGAAGGAGGAGGAGGAGGGGGAGACAGTGGAGGCAGTGGATGTTGTTGTGTCTGCAAATATATGGTGTTTGAGTGAGCGCTTGTGGGATGAAGTGTGGTGCTTGTGTTTGCCTGTGCCACTCTTGGGTGTTGTCTTGTGTGCAAGCTTGTCTGTATGTGTGCCGGGGATGGATTGGGGTTGAGGAGAATGGGACTGAGAAGTGGTAGTTGGGGGAGGGACAGTAGAAACAGGTATAATGGCTGCCATCAAAGAGGAGGCCAGAGCCTGAATCGATCTCTGTTGGGCCGCCAATCCACTGTGAATGCCCTCCAGGAATACATTGCATTGCTGCATCTGGGGTGCCAGGTCCTGCATGGCATTCACAATGGTTGGTTGCTCTACAGAGATGGATCTCAGGAGGTCAATAGCCTCCTCACTCAGGGCAGCCGGGCTCACTGGGGCAGGGCCTGAGGTGCCTGGGGCGAAGGAGATGCCCACTATCCTGGGTGAGCGGGCACGGGCAACTCGCTGAGGGGCTACTGGGAGGGCGGTGTTGGTACAGGGGGTGGCAGATGTGCCTGCAGCTGGGGTGGTCACAGAGGTGTCCGCCACCACCAGGGAGCTTCCATCGGAGGAGGTATCTGAGTCTGTGTTGTCACCTCCTGTCTCTGCCGTGGTGCTCCCCTCACCCTCCATCCCACTGGTTCCCTCGGCGTCAGTGGACTCTGCCTCTCGTGTCCTGTGCGATGCAGCTCCCTCTGTCGCTGATGCCCCTGCACGTCCACCAGGTGATGCTAATGCACACAAGGACAGGACTACAGAACAAAAAAAGGGGGAGAGAGAAAAAGGAAACACTGGGTCAGTGACTGCACCAACACCACAGTTGTCATACACAGCACTGTCACACACAGGGAGCAGAATTAAGCACTATGCATTGCACTACCAGTGATATGGGTAGATGCTGAGGCAACATGAGGGCCACACACCGCCAACTGCAGCACTCCTGCACTTGACGATACAAATATTGCATTTGTCCCCCCGCGCCAGAATGAGCAGGCTTTCACAAATCGTAAGAGTTTCGACTCACTGAATGTGCAGATGGTGTGCCTGGCGGACCAGTACATCTCCCACGTCAATGCAAAGTATCCTGGGTCAGTGCATGATGCCTTTGTCCGAGGAATAGCAGCATCCCAGATGTGATAGCCCAACTACAGAGGCACAGGGTGTGGTTAATAGGTGAGCCTTTGTCCTCACCCACTGTATGTTAGTGTATGCCTTCTGGTTTTAACCCCATAGGATTGTATGAGGCTAAATGTGCTCCCTCAATACTTGCAGGTGACTCTGGCTACCCAAACATATTGTGGCTGCTAAACCCTGTGAGGAATGTGTAGGAAGGTAGCCTCTTTCTAGCCTTGTTACCCCCACTTTTGGCCTGTTTGTGAGTATATCCCAGGGTGTTTTTACTGTCTCACTGGGATCCTGCTAGTCAGGGCCCAGTGCTCATAGTGAAAACCCTATGTTGTCAGTGTGTTTGATATCTGTCACTGGGATCCTGTTAACCAGGACCCCAGTGCTCATACGTTTGTGGCCTATATGTGTTCCCTGTGTGGTGCCTAACTGTATCACTGAGGCTTTGCTAACCAGAACCTCAGTGTTTATGCTCTCTCTGCTTTCTAAATTTGTCACTGCAGGCTAGTGACTAAATTTACCAATTCTCATTGGCACACTGGTACACCCATATAATTCCCTTGTATATGGTACTTAGGTACCCAGGGTATTGGGGTTCCAGGAGATCCCTATGGGCTGCAGCATTACTTTTGCCACCCATAGGGAGCTCAGGCAATTCTTACACAGGCCTGCCACTGCAGCCTTAGTGAAATAACGTCCACATTATTTCACAGCCAGTTTTTCACTGCACATAAGTAACTTATAAGTCACCGATATGTCTAACCCTCACTTGGTGAAGGTTGGGTGCCAAGTTACTTAATGTGTGGACACCCTGTCACTAGCCAAGGTGCCCCCACATCGTTCAGGGCAAATTCCCCGAACTTTGTGAGTGCGGGGACACCATTACACTCGTGCACTACACATAGGTCACTACCTATGTATAGCATCACAATGGTAACTCCGAACATGGCCATGTAACATGTCTAAGATCATGGAATTGTCACCCCAATATCATTCTGGTATTGGGGGGACAATTCCATGATCCCCCGGGTCTCTAACACAGAACCCGAGTACTGCCAAACTGCCTTTCCGGGGTTTCCACTGCAGCTGCTGCTGCTGCCAACCCCTCAGACAGGTTTCTGTCCCCCTGGGGTCTGGGCAGCCCAGTCCCAGGAAGGCAGAACAAAGGATTTCCACTGAGAGAGGGTGTTACACCCTCTCCCTTTGGAAATAGGTGTAAAGGGCTGGGGAGGAGTAGCCTCCCCCCCCAGCCTCTGGAAATGCTTTGATGGGCACAGATGGTGCCCATCTCTGCATAAGCCAGTCTACACCGGTTCAGGGATCCCCCAGCGCTGCTCTGGCGCGAAACTGGACAAAGGAAAGCGGAGTGACCACTCCCCTGACCAGTACCTCCCAGGGGAGGTGCCCAGAGCTCCTCCAGTGTGTCCCAGACCTCTGCCATCTTGGATTCAGAAGTTTCGGGGGCACACTGGACTGCTCTGAGTGGCCAGTGCCAGCAGGTGACGTCAGAGACCCCCTCTGATAGGCTCTTACCTCTCTTGGTAGCCAATCCTCCTTTCTTGGTAGCCAAACCTCTTTTTCTGGCTATTTAGGGTCTCTCCTCTGGGGTATTCTTCAGATAATGAATGCAAGAGCTCACCAGAGTTCCTCTGCACTTCCCTCTTCGACTTCTGCCAAGGATCGACCGCTGACTGCTCCAGGACGCCTGCAAAACCGCAACAAAGTAGCAAGACGACTACCAGCAACATTGTAGCGCCTAATCCTGCCAGCTTTCTCGACTGCTTCCTGGTGGTGCATGCTCTGAGGGCTGTGTGCCTTCACCCTGCACTGGAAATCCAGAAGAAATCTCCTGTGGGTTGATGGAGTCTTCCCCCTGCTAACGCAGGCACCAAACTTCTGTATCACCAGTCCTGTGGGTCCCCTCTCATCTCGACGAGCGTGGTCCCTGGAACACAGGAACTATATCCAAGTGACCCCCACAGTCCAGTGATCCTTCAGTCCAAGTTTGGTGGAGGTAAGTCCTTGCCTCCCCACACTAGACTGCAAACCTGTGTACTGCATGATTTGCAGCTGCTCTGGCACTTCTCCAAGGATTCCTTTGTGCACAGCCTAGCCTGGGTCCCCAGCACTCCGACGTCGTGGGACCCTCCTTTGTGACTCTGAGTCATCTCCGGTTCACAAATCTTCTAAGTGCCTGTTCCGGTACTTCTGCGGGTGCTGCCTGCTTCTGTGGGGGCTCCCTGAGTTGCTGAGTGCCCCCTCTGTCTCCTCCGCCAAGGTGCGACATCCTGGTCCTTCCTGGTCCCCAGCAGCACCCAAAAACCTCTACCGCGACCCTTGCAGCTAGCAATGCTTGTTTGTGGTATTTCTGCGTGGAAACACTTTTGCAACATCCAGCACACCGTGGGACATCTTCCATCCAAAGGAGAAGTTCCTAGCCCTTTTCGTTGTTGCAGAATCCTTGGCTTCTTCCACCTTGAGGCAGCCTTCGTGCACCTTCATCCGGGGTTCCCTGGGCTCCTGCCCCCCTGGACACTATTGCGACTCTTAGACTTGGTCCCCTTGAACTTGCAGGTCCTCAGGTCCAGGAATCCGTCTTCAGTGCTTTGCTGGTGTTTGTGGTTTTTGCAGAATCCCCCTATCACGACTATTGTGCCCTATTAGGGTAGCAGGGGTACTTTACTCCTACTTTTCAGGGTCTTGGGGTGGGGTATCTTGGACACCCTGACTGTTTTCTTACAGTCCCAGCGACCCTCTACAAGCTCCCATAGGTCAGGGGTCAATTCGTGATTCACATTTCACTTTTGGAGTATATGGTTCGTGTTGCCCCTTAGACCTATGTTCACCTATTGCATCCTATTGTAATTCTACACTGTTTGCATTACTTTTCTTACTATTTCTTACCTGTTTTGGGTTTGTGTACATATAACTTGTGTATATTACTTACCTTCTAACTGAGGGTACTCACTGAGATACTTGTGGCATATTGTCACAAAAATAAGGCACCTTTATTTTTAGTAACTCTGAGTATTGTGTTTTCTTATGATATTGTGCTATATGATATAAGTGGTATTGTAGGAGCTTTGCATGTCTCCTAGTTAAGCCTAAGCTGCTTTGCCATAGCTACCTTCTATCAGCCTAAGCTGCTAGAAACACCTCCATTCTACTAATAAGGGACAGCTGGACCAGGCACAGGGTGTAAGTACCACAATGTACCCACTATAAGCCAGGCCAGCCTCCTACAGGATGCCAGGACAGGGGATGAGGAACATTATAATGAGGCACATGGGCAAACCAGATGGATCATCGAGAAGACCTTTGGCCTCCTGAAGGCCAGGTTCAGGTGCCTCCATCTGACAGGTAGATCTCTGTGCTATTCACCCGAGAAGGTCTGCCAGATAGTATTGGCATGCTGCATGTTGCACATCCTGGCCCTCAGACGCCATGTACCTTTTCTGCAGGAGGAGGAGACTGGAAATGCCCCAGTGGCAGCAGTAGACCCTGATGACAGTGAGGATGAAGAGGATGAGGATGAGGACAACAGAACATCAGTTATCCGTCAGTACTTCCAATGATACACAGGTGAGACACTGCAACTGCTCATTCCTATGACTATTGGTGTTGTGTTTTCTGTGTGGGTGTAGCATGATGGCATTAACTTCCTTTTTATCTCAACTTACTGTCACCCATGGCTTGTCATTTTACAGATCTAAGTGATAGTACATCTGTGTACTGATGTGCTGACTACAGCCAGCTACAGGTCATTATTTCTATGCTCTCACAGTGTACAGTTCATTTGCAATGGATGTGACTGTTTCCATATATACACATTTTCAATACATAAAATACTAGTAGTGAAGTTGTGTTCAAGGGTGTTTATTGTAGTGCTAAGAAATTGAGGGGAAAGTACAATGGAATGGGGTGATGATAGAGGAAAATCCAGGGTATCGTTTCAGTCTGTTTGTAGCAGAGGTGCAGTGTCCAAGGGGCTGTGGGAAGGGGAGCAACGGCAGTTCAAAGTGGACAAGGTGACTGAGTGGGCCACAAGGGGTACAATCAGGAGAGACTCATTTCCTGGCGAGGGTCTTGGCAAGTGTCTCTGGCTTCTGTCTGGGTCGCAGGGAACATTTGCTGGGTGGTTCACCTTCTTCAGGGGGAGGAGTGGTGGTGGCCTGTGGGTCCTGTGGCGGGGCCTCCTTCCAACAACAGCAGAAGTGGAGGGCTGGTCAATGGACTGGCTAATGGTAGAGGCACGTTGGTGTGCTGTTGCCTCCCTCATGATGTTGGCCATGTCTGCCAGAACCCCTGCTATGGAGATCAGGGTGGTGGTAATGGCCTGCAAGTCCTCTCTGATCCTGTGATACTGTCTTTCCTTCAGCCGCCTGTTCTCCTGCACGTTGTCAAGGATCTGGCATATCATGTCTTGGGAATGTTGGTAGGCTCCCAGGATCTCGGAGAGTGCCTCCTGGAGAATCGGTTCCCTGATCCTGTCCTCCCCCTAGCGCACAGCAGTCCTCCCAGTGTCCCTGTTGCCCTGTGCCCCTGTCCCCTGAACGGTGTGCCCACTGCCACTGACCCCAGGTCCCTGATTGTCTTGGATTTGAGGTGTGGCCTGGGGTCCCTGTACAGGTAGGCACACTGCTGATTGATGCGTCCTGGGGACAGAGGTGTGGGTGCGCTGGGTGGGTGTTGTGGTGTTGGATACTGAAGGGGGAGGCTCTGTGGTGGACTGTGAGTGGGCTTGGGTGACCGGCTGTCCAGTGGTCCCTGATGGGCCAGGTAGGTCATCCAGATCCAGAAGTCCAGAGTTACTGTAATCACTGGGGACATCTTCTGTTGGGGGACTGGATAGTCGTGGCACCTGCTCTTTGCTGCCATTGGCTGAGGTACCAGCGGGGATGTAAGTGATGTATTATGCTTCATGTCTGTGACATATTGTACATCCCTGGCTTCCCCTCCATTGTTGTTGTTGCCCTGCCACCTTTTGCTTGTGTATGGTGATGTATTGTGTGATCGTTAGTGCTCCATGCTGTGCATGCTTTGGTGATGGGTGTCCATGCAGGGCTGGGAGGGCTGTCCATGCATTGGTATATCATGCAGGGCTTGGGATTGGGGCTAGTCATATGTGTAGGTGCAGTATGTGGGATTTGGTGGAGTGATAGGAGTGAGGGTGAGAGTGTGAGATGGTGAGAGTGTGAGATGGCATGCAGGTATAGGGGGTGAGAAGTGGTAAATGTTGACTTACCTCTGTCCAGTCCTCCGGCTACTCCAATTAGTCCCTCAGGATGCAGTATTGCCAAGACTTGCTCCTCCCATGCTGTGAGCTGTGGGGGAGGAGGTGAGGGTCCACCGCCAGTCCTCTGTATGGCAAGCTGGTGCCTTGCTGCTATGGAATGTACCTTCCCCGTAGGTGGTTCCACCTCTTCCTGATGTCGTCCCTTGTTCTTGGGTGCTGTTCAATGGCCTTCACCCTGTCCACGATTCTCCACCATAGCTCCATCTTCCTTGCAATGGATATCTGCTGTACCTGTGCTCCAGACAAGTTCCTCCACCATGACCCTTAACTCCTCATCAGTGAAACGGGGGTGCCTTTGTGGGGACATGGGTGTTGTGTGGTGTGTGTTGGTGAGAGTGTGTTGAGTAATGTGGTGTGTGTTGGTGAGAGTGTGTTGAGTAATGTGGTGGACTGTGTGATGTGGGGTGCGTGAGGGATGTATGGGTGTAAGTTGTGTGTGTCTAGTTGTCGCAGTGGTCTTGGTGTCAGTCTTGTGGCAATGATTTGTATTCATAAAAGGTTGTGGGTAATATGGGTTTGTGTTTTACAGTGGTGTGGGTGTGGTGTGTATATGGGTGTCAGGTGTGTTTTTTTTATATTGACCAATGTGGTGTTGTTTTGCATGTGGGTGTCCATTCAGAGCGTGGCGGTATGTACCACTAATTGTCTAACACCGTTGAATGTCCGCTGTGGTGATTCGTGGGTCATAATGTGATGGGCTTTGTTTTGTTGGTGTAACGGTGTGGGTGTTGGGACCGCCACTTTTCCACTGACTTTTGGGCTGGAGGATTTGTGTATGTGGGTGTATTCTGTCAGATTGGTATGTGTATGTCATAATATGGCAAATGGATATTCCCCACCGCAGCGGTATGTTGGTGGCCGTCAACGTGGCGGTAAGCGGCATTTACCGCCAATATCATAATGAAGGCCTTGGTGCAGTGTAAAATGGATGTGAAATAGTGTGTGCACTATTTTACTCAGGCGGCAGTGGCAGTCCTGATGAAAGGTTTGTATGAGCTCCTTATGGGTGGCAAAAGAAATGCTGCAGCCATAAGGATCTCCTGGAACCCCAATGCCCTGGGTATCTAGGTACATATGCTAGGGACTTATAAGAGGGGTCCAGTGTGCCAAACAGAATTGGAATATGGAGTCACTAAAGTATAGTGACTAATTTGGTAAGTAGAGAGAGCATAAGCACTGGAGTTCTGGTTAGCAGAACTTCAGTGACACAATTAAGCATACTGACAACACACACATAGACTGCAAACTATGAGCACTTAGGCCCTGGCTAGCAAGATCCCAGTGAGACAGGCAAAACACACTAACAACCAGGCAGAAATTGGGGGGTCACATGCCAAGAAAGATGGTACTTTCCTACAATCCAGCAGTGAGATGGAGAGACATATAAAGAAAGAGAGAGAGAAAGAGAGAGAGATAGAGGAAGGTGCGGCATAGAGTTTGAGAAGGCATAAGGGAGGCAGACGAAGAAATTAAAAAGAAAGGAGGTAATGATTGATAGCAAAAATAGTAGAGAAATAGAGGTAGTGAGAAACTGAAATTTAGTGAGAGAGGTGAGGTAGAGAAAACAGAGGCAAAAGGAAAGAGAGAAATGAGGTGCACAGTTAGCGAATAAATGGTGATATAAATTGGGAGTTGGATAGTGAGAGACAGAGATCGAGACAGAGAGATAGAAAGGAGAATTATTTAGAGGGGTGTGTGTGAGAGAGACATGAGGTAGAATGAACAGTGAGGTACAGAAGGGTGATGTGGAAAGATGGTTAGGAGAGGCTGAGACAGATGAGGCAAAGAGAGATTAATAGAGATAGAGATGTTATGTAAATACAGATGAGGTGGAGTGAGGGAGCAAGTGGATGGACAAGAGATACAGGAAGACAAGCTGGAAATAGCAATAAGGTGCAGAAAGGGATGTAGGTTAGAGAAGGTTGAAGTAGAGAAATAGAGGTTGGCACAGGGAGTCATGGAAGAGAGATGAGATTGTGAGAGACAGGCCGATATAAGTGGAGTAAACAGGTGTTTTTAAAGAAATGTGAGAACTGTGCCACTGGAACTCAGCTATACCTAGCTAAAGAGCCCTAAATAGGGCAAAATCGGTCCTAGGTTGCTTGTGTTCCAGTTTAGGGAGGACCTTGCCTGGCAGTTTCAGCTGGACTGTTCCCACGAGGAGCAGGGTCAAGGCTGATTTGCATATGGCTGAGTCCACACATGGTCGGCAAAAAGCGATGGATTGGCATGCAGCCTCAAGCGATCCCCAGTGTCCGAGATTAATTCAAGCATTCCATCCATCGCATTGTTGTTTTTGCATTTACAGCCCAAAGTGTGCCAGATATGCCCAGATGTAAGTCCTGTGCTCACTGTACCACTGGAACCAAGCTAGATCTGGCTGAAGAGCCTTACCTTGGTCAAAACCAGTCCTAGGTTGCTTGTGTTCCAGTTTACATGGAACCTGGGCTGGCAGGGCAGACTGTTCTTATGAGGAGTGTGGTCAAGATGGATTTGTAAAAGGCATGGATCCCAACTGAGGTGGCATGGTTGGCAAAAAAAGGATGGATTGGGATGTGGCCCCAAGCGATCATCAGTGGCTGAGATTACTTCAAGCATTCCATCCATCATCTTGCAGTTTTTGCATTTGCTGCCCTACGTGCGCCGGATATGCATAATATCTGCCAAATTTCTCTTGTCCAGTCCTTGATATATTTGCCTCTTCCTTGCTTTCTTTGTGATGTCAGCATTGTTTTTTTTCTGTTCATTTGTTCAATTGTTCTCTTCAGCTTCCACCTATGTTACAAATCCTTCTTCATTCCACAAAACATGCAACTCAGCTATTTCATCCCTGCTTGATAAGCTCCTATATATTTCCCCAGATGGACAGGCTTGTTTTCTTCAATTTTCAAATGAATTCAAGAAAATCTTTGTTTATCCAGGTGGAATTTGTTTTAAAGAATCCTGATATCCAATGTTATCTATTTCCCACTCACCTTTTGTCAATTGACTTGCTGATGTTTCCATAATATGTTGATAGTATCTCTTTCTACATCTCAGTGAACAATCACTCTATGAGGGAGCTAGAACATGTTGTACAGCAATGTAAAGTATGTACTAGACAGCATCATACAGTTGCATTATCCTTCCTGTACCGACTCATTCCCACTGCAGTTGTCTGCCCCTTTTTGATCTTCTCATGCAGGTCTTATGTTCCATCATCTTTCTGTGATCTTAATCATTTGAATGTACTCTCTTACATCTTCCTGCTTTTCAGAATGTAAATACTTTCCTATTGGATGGATTTCCATTGCAGTAGCACTTTTTTTGAAACTCCTGAGAACTACCGACATCATATAACATCATCCCATTCTGAGATACATGTTAGCTTAAATCTAATGAAAGCAAGGGGCAACTAGAGTCTCACTTCGGGTCTGCTAGTACTTCAACCCACAGTGGTGGAGCTACCACTCACACAGCCGGGGCTAAGACATCCTCAGAGCCAGTATGAAAACACACATTGCCAATGTGCCTGCCTTTAATGTGCTAACACATTCCAACAGCATTCGGTCATGGCTGTATTTTCATGCTTTAGCATGTTAAAACCAGATCTATGGCTTTGAAAATATTTTCCCTGAGACACGAAGGCCCATATTGATGACAAATGCCGCACAACTGCTCTAGTGCAGTTGTGCGTTATTTTTTTTCACGTGAGTTAACTCCATTCCCCAAATGTATCCATGCACCATATTTTTAAAAAGACGCATGATGGTGCTAAAGAATGGTTAGCGTTTCAAAAAAAGACGCTAGCCGGCGATGGATAGGCTGAGGGGAAATGACGCAAGTGGGTCAAAAATGATGTTAGGCTGATTGGCGGCAAATTTTCTGCTGCTAGTCAGTCTAGCGTCATTTTTTTATGCAGATGAAGCCAAAAAATGACTCCTGTCTAAGTATAGACAGGAATCATTGCCACAGCCCCAATGCCCACCACAGGGGACCAGTGTCCCCAGGACAACCCCAACGACCCAGTGCCAGCCAGGGGGCCCCATGTAAGGGGCTTCCAATGGCACAGAGCACATATACATGTACACTTACCTGGGATGGGCTCCCTCCTCTAGTAATGTCCCTGTGTTATGGGTGGTGGTGATGCTGGGGATTAGGGTGGGAATCTATGTGCCCATTCCATGGTGTTTCCCCATGGAAATGGGCCCGCCAGCACTTTAACGGTGGTCTGACCAGGCATTTAATTTCAACACTAATCAGCCTTAGCGTCATTGTTTAGGTCCGCCTCCTAGGTGAGCGTTGTTTTAGTGTTGGAGGCAAGTATGGCACTTGAGGGCTAGTGTTATTTTTGGGAAGGGAACGCCTACCTTCCATATCATTGTCGCAATGAGATGCAAGGTGGGTTGTTGCTTCGTAAAAATAGCGTTAACACATATATTTTGATGCTAGGTGGGTCTAGCGTCAAAATATAAATATTGAGTTAAGTTAGCGCCGCTTTAGCATGAAATAAAATGATGCTAAGGCAGCAAAAACATTTCATAAATATGGGCCTAAGTGCGGCTGCAGTTTTGAGGTGTCCAGCAGACCTGCGAGCCTCAGATATCTGCGAAGTAGTAGGTACAGAAAGTCTTTTGCTTGTGTGTATGTCTGACACACAGAAAATAAAGCACTAAAACTTTATTAGAAACATGTCTTTTCTTATTAAAAGCAGCTTAAAAAAACATAACAGACAAATGCTTCTAGTAAACAATAAGGTGTATGGGGCTCTTACAGTGTGCACGAGAAAATGCTCCCACAGACAACCCTATGAAAGGTGTGGTACATTTCCTGAGATAACAAAAATTATGGGGAGGGCTTCTCTCCAGATTTCCAAAATAGGGTGGTTCACCAACAGCTTAAAATGAAGGGACATTTATAGCGTGGAATAATTTAGATACCTGTTCACATTGTAAAACATGTCTGTATATTTATATTTCTATAGCACACACTTAGCTGACGAGCAACAAAGCATTGTATATGATACGGAGTGATGACGAAGCAAGATTGTACACACAATTTACATCATCATGACACATTAAGGGGGTCATTCTGACCCTGGCGGTCGGTGATAAAGCGGCGGCCAACCCGCCAACAGGCAGGCGGTAAAAAAAATGGAATTCTGACCCTGGCGGGAACCGCCAACACAAACCGCCACTTTAACACTCCGACCGCCACGGCGGGACAAACAAACAGCGCGGCGGTCACCGCCAACAGGCAGGCGGCAGACAATGTACCGCCCACCCTATCACAACTCACCAATCCGCCACCTTTTCCGGGGCGGGAGCCCCGCCGATAAAAACACGGCGGAAACAGACTACAAACGGGAAAATGCTCACCTCTGTACACTCCACGAGGACGGAGGACAGCATGGAACCCAAATTGAACATCCTACCTGCTCTCGTCTACCTGCTCATCTACCACGAGTACGAACTCCGGCGCAGACGACAACGGTGAGTACCGCACCTACGACACAGGGGAGGGGGGAGGAGGAAAGGTTACGGGCACACACATACGCAATACACCCACCCCCCAACTATCTACACACCAATGCAGAGCACCAAGTCAATGTGACACCACCCAAACCCCCCGGAATAATGAAAAGATATAATTAAAGTGAGAAACTAAATTTATGTATAAAATAGGTTCATTGAAGTCATGGTAAAATAGGAAAATGAATTAAAACAAATCAAGTTAAAACATTGCGTAACCGATAAATAGAGGCAATAAGTCCTGCACAGTCACTGAAATTTCAACTGTCCGTGGGCCAAAGTGTATCAACACATGGGCAAAGCCCACACAGGAGACCTGAGTCCGTTGGAGAGAACACTGCAGGGGCATCAGATGATAAAACTACAGGCACCTCAGGGGGAAGGGAAGGGGGGCACCACAGCCACATGAGTCCACGACGCCAGATCCACGAAGGGGCCACCATGCCCGCTGTGCCATCCTGGGGAGTGCAAAGCCACAGTCTCTCAAGTCTCTACAGTGAGTGGCTTGCCCACTGCCATACCCTGGGCAGTGCAAAGCCACAGTCTCTCAAGTCTCTACAGTGGGTGGCTTGCCCACTGCCATATCCTGGGCAGTGCAAAGCCACAGTCTCTCAAGTCTCTACAGTGGGTGGCTTGCCCACTGTTCAATCCTGGGGAGTGCAAAGCCACAGTCTATCAAGTGGATAACAGTCTCCACAGGCAATGGAGGAGGCAGGGTGGCCCGAGTGCAGCGTGAACAGTAGCTCGACACAGAACCGGCACTGTCATTGGGCCAGCGGTGCTTGAGACGGCGGGGCCCAGCGGAGCGGTGCTTGAGACGGCGGGGCCCAGCGGAGCGGTGCTTGACAGGAAGGGCCCAGCGGAGCGGTGCTTGAGACGGCGGGGCCCAGCGGAGCGGTGCTTGACAGGAAGGGCCCTGCTGAGCGGTGCTTGAGACGGCGGGGCCCAGCGGAGCGGTGCTTGAGACGGCGGGGCCCAGCGGAGCGGTGCTTGAGATGAAGGGCCCAGCGGAGCTGTGCTTGAGACGGCGGGGCCCAGCGGAGCGGTGCTTGAGATGAAGGGCCCAGCGGAGCGGTGCTTGAGATGAAGGGCCCAGCGGAGCGGTGCTTGAGACGGCGGGGCCCAGCGGAGCGGTGCTTGACAGGAAGGGCCCAGCGGAGCGGTGCTTGACAGGAAGGGCCCAGCGGAGCGGTGCTTGAGACGGCGGGGCCCAGCGGAGCGGTGCTTGACAGGAAGGGCCCAGCGGAGCGGTGCTTGAGACGGCGGGGCCCAGCGGAGCGGTGCTTGACAGGAAGGGCCCAGCGGAGCGGTGCTTGACAGGAAGGGCCCAGCGGAGCGGTGCTTGAGACGGCAGGGCCCAGCGGAGCGGTGCTTGAGATGAAGGGCCCAGCGGAGCGGTGCTTGAGACGGCAGGGCCCAGCGGAGCGGTGCTTGAGACGGCGGGGCCCAGCGGAGCGGTGCTTGACAGGAAGGGCCCAGCGGAGCGGTGCTTGAGACGGCGGGGCCCAGCGGAGCGGTGCTTGACAGGAAGGGCCCAGCGGAGCGGTGCTTGAGACGGTGGGGCCCAGCGGAGCGGTGCTTGAGACGGCAGGGCCCAGCGGAGCGGTGCTTGAGATGAAGGGCCCAGCGGAGCGGTGCTTGAGACGGCGGGGCCCAGCGGAGCGGTGCTTGACAGGAAGGGCCCGGCGGAGCGGTGCCTGTCTTGGCGGGGCCCTGTTCAGCGGTGCCTTTCTGGACGGCGGGGCCCTGTTCAGCGGTGCCTTTCTGGACGGCGGGGCCCTGTTCAGCGGTGCCTTTCTGGACGGCGGGGCCCTGTTCAGCGGTGCCTTTCTGCACGGCGGGGCCCTGTTCAGCGGTGCCTTTCTGGACGGCGGGGCCCTGTTCAGCGGTGCCTTTCTGCACGGCGGGGCCCTGTTCAGCGGTGCCTTTCTGGACGGCGGGGCCCTGTTCAGCGGTGCCTTTCTGCATGGCCTGGCCCTGTTCAGCGGTGCCTTTCTGCACGGCGGGGCCCTGTTCAGCGGTGCCTTTCTGCACGGCGGGGCCCTCTTCAGCGGTGCTTGTCCTGTAATTCAAGGGAGTCAGACCTGGCCAGGACTCCCTGCTCAGTCGCTCTCCGACCGTGCAGTTGCTGGACCCTTCGGTGACGGTGTCCTGGGCTCTTGGGTGTCCTCCCTCACACCCGGGATGGGGCTTGTGGGGCCCTCCTGGTCCGCGTTCCTGCTGGCTGACTTCTCCGCCCTGCTGCCCTTGCCCTCCTTCGATGTGGCTCTCTGGGCCTTGCCTCCCCTGGATGTTGTGGCAGGTGAAGTGGCAGAACTTTGGTCCTTGGGGGCAGCCGTGTCAGTCTTCTCGCGGCAGCCCCTTACTTTACGGGTCCTCTTTCCAGGGGGGGGGCTGGCTGTCCCCTTGCTGCTGACCGATGTATCACTGCTGGCAAAGGGGGGACTCCAAAATCCATGCACTACGGTGACACTTGAAGCCGGGCTGGTGGTGGCTGAGGTGCTCTTGGGACTCTTAGCAGATGGAGGGGGTGGGTCAGGTGAGGGAAAGAGGTCAAGATTGGAGAGGTAAACTTTTTTAGGACCATGGTAAAGGGTAGGTGTAGTGGTTATGGGAGTGGAGGAAGAGGAGGTGGTTGTAGGAGAGTCAGGTGTGCTGTCCTTGGGTGAAGGTGCATGGGCTAGAGGCTGTCGTGAGGTGGTTGGCTGTTGGGTGGGTGGCTGCCTCCGTTTGTGTGTCTTGGAAGAGGGGGTGACAGACACAGTGGGAGAGGACACAGGGGACGTGTAAATGGCAGTGGGGGTGGTGACTGCACGTGTGCGGACTGTACTGGAGGGTGTGCTGGTGATCGAAGTACTGGCTGTTGGTGGTGTGCATGCAGGTGTGAGTGGAGACGTCACAGGGAGGGAGGAGGGAGACGAGGAGGTGGGGGACACAGAGGTGGTAGTGGCTGTTGGCATGTCTGCATCTGGGTGTTGCTTGGGTGAATGTTTGTGTGATCTGTGGTGCTTATGTCTGGATGAGCTGCCCTTGGGTGTTGAGGTGTGTGCAGGCTGGTCTGATGGTGTGGATGGGATAGGCTGAGGAACAGGAGACAGAGACAGGGTGGAGGCAGTTAGAAGAGGGAGGCTGGAAACAGGGACAATGGCTGCCGTCAGTGCTGAGGCCAGAGAATTGAACGATCGTTGATGGGCAGCCTGACCCGAATGAATGCCCTCCAGGTATGCATTGCTACGATGCACCTCCTTCTCTACCCCCTGGATGGCATTCAAAAGGGTAGACTGCCCAACAATGATGGTCTGTAGGAGGTCAATGAGCTCCTCACTGAGGGCAGCAGGGGTAACAGGGGCAGGGCCTGAGGTGCCTGGGGCGAAGGAGATGCCCGCCTTCTTGGGCGAGCGGGCACGGAGCGAAGGCTGAGGGGCTGCTGGCAGGGCGGAGCTGGTGCGCTGGGTGGCGGCTGTACCTGTAGAGGCGGGGGCACGGTTGTTGCCGCCACCGCTAGGGAGCTCCCATCCGAGGACGTGTCGGTGTCGCTGGTGTCACCACGGGTCCCCGTTATGAAGCTCCCCTCGCCCTCCGTATCACTGGTGGCCTCGGTGTCTGTGCCATGGCCCACCGGGGCCTTGTGAGTTGCAGCTCCCTCGTGCTCCGGTGCCAATTCTCCTCCGCCTGATGATGCTAATGCGCACATGCACAAGAAGATAAAGAAAAAGGGTGGGTGGAGAAATAAAAACAGGTTGAGTGCATGCATTGTCAACACCGTTGGCGGAGAGGACAGACACAGGAGCCTCATGCACTAAGCAGCGCAATCGGGGTACACTACTCAGTACTTGTGACTAGGCCAACAGGTCTAGGGACAACAAACGCGCACATGGGTGATGCAGGACCATGGATAGCTGTACTTGTCACCCTACAAAGGTGGGGGGCGGGGCACAGGGACATGGCTAAAGGAGAGGACTACACTACAGAAAGCGCCCTGGCCTAATGTCACCCACAGCCCTCCTCCCCCACCCAGGCACCTCCACTGCGCGTAAAGATAGCTGAATGTGCTGGTACTCACCCCCTTGTGTCTGCTGTGATGTCCTCACGCGCCCATCCAAATCGGGGTAGGCCACCGCCAGGATCCGGGACATCAGGGGGGTCAGGATACGACTGGCACCCCTCCTGGGTTGGGAGGCCATCCCCAGCAGTGACTCGGCGGTCTTCCTGGTCCCGCGGCGGATGTCCTCCCACCTCTTGCGGCAGTGGGTGCCCCGTCTGTTGTGGACCCCCAGGGTCCGGACTTCCTTGGCGATGGCACGCCAAATGTCGACTTTCTGATGGGCGCTGACCTATTTGACATGTACAGGGTGGAATTGGAAATATCATCATTTTTCCGCATGTTAGATGTGATTGGCCCCCCCTCCCCAACCTTGCCATGTGGCACATGCTCTCATCTGTCGTGCCTTGCACTCGTCATTCTCTCCCCACCCCACCATCTTATATCCACCCCACTCAACACAGGCATAGCCCATTCAACGTGCACACAGTGTACTTACCTGTTGGTCTGGAGGACCGTAGAGTAGCGCATACTGGGGTAGGACCCCATCCACAAGTTTCTCCAACTCTTCTGTAGTGAAGGCAGGGGCCCTTTCCCAAGTCGCAGCAGCCATTGTCTCTTCCAGACCGAGTTCACAGCAGCACTTGCAGTATAGGTCCTCTCCTGTGGATGATCAGGTCTGGAGTGATTAATCAGATAGAAAATGGCGGTCACGCCCGCGGCGGTGCGTACCGCTGCGGTGCGTACCGCGACCGCCGGCGCACCTAGTCATTGGCTCGTGAAACCCATAGGGTTCAATGTTAACCAATGCGGCTTGGCGCCGCGGTCTTCGACCGCCTACCGCTACGGTGTGTCACGCCAGCGCATTGACCTCACATCCCACTGTCATACTTCTCAGGTCAGGCAGCCGCCATTTCAAGGGCCCACATGGCTTAATTTCTACTGCGTCACACAGGCCTAGGCCTTGCATTGCCACTCATACAAGCCATTCAATGCATAGCGATTCGTGTACTGTGCAAGCTGTAGTTACGTACCTGTGGGTTGCTTGACTCTGTACTCCATGTTCTCCTTCCTAGGCACCGTCCGCGGGGACTTGCGAGGAGAAGGAGGAATCCTCCCATGTACCGACCGCTGGTGGACCTGTCGACAATGGAGGAACGTCATATAATACTTCGATACCGACTTGACCGAGCCACTATACATGAACTGTGTGCCCAGCTGGAGCCAGCACTGATGTCCCTCATCCGCCAACCCACAGGAATTCCCCCTCTGGTGCAGGTTCTGTCAGTCCTCCATTTTTTGGCAAGTGGGTCTTTTCAGACAACAGTGGCCATGTCATCAGGGATGTCTCAGCCTATGTTTTCTAAGATTTTGTCCAGAGTGTTGTCTGCCCTGACGAAATACATGCGGAGCTACATTGTTTTCCCTGAGGAGGGTGATTTGGCCACTGTGAAGGGTGACTTCTATGCCCTTGGACATATCCCCAACATCATTGGTGCCATTGATGGGACCCATGTGGCCTTAGTACCCCCAAAAGACGATGAGCAGGTGTACAGAAACAGGAAAAATTACCATTCTATGAATGTGCAGGTGGTCTGTTTGGCTGACCAGTACATATCCCATGTAAATGCCAAGTTCCCTGGGTCAGTGCATGACGCGTATGTTATGCGAAATAGCAGCATCCCCTATGTGATGGAACAGCTACAGAGACAACGTGTGTGGCTAATCGGTGACTCTGGTTACCCCAACCTGCCGTGGCTACTGACCCCAGTGAGGAATCCCCGGACCAGGGCAGAGGAACGGTACAATGAGGCCCATCGGCGATCTAGGAGGATCATAGAAAGGAGCTTCGGGGTCCTGAAGGCCAGGTTTAGGTGCCTGCATATGACAGGTGGATCCCTAATGTACTCACCAAAGAAGGTGTGCCAGATCATCGTGTCCTGCTGTATGCTTCACAATCTTGCATTGCGACGCCAGGTGCCTTTCCTGCAGGAGGATGGTCCAGATGGTGGTGTTGTAGCAGCTGTGGAGCCTGTGGGGAGTGAAGAGGAGGAAGACGACGGGGACGACACGGACAACAGGGACACAGTTATACAACAGTATTTTCAGTAGCTCACAGGTAAGAATCCCCCACGCCATTTTACATTTACTTCAGGCCTCCTGCATCTCTACTTTCTGTGTTTCCCCCCAGTTCCTTTCAACTGAATTGTGACTTTCCCTTCCCTTTTCAGAGCTGTATGACCCACTGCGTGACTTCTGCTTTGTTTGCCCATGGAGTAAAGCACATTGACATTGGTATGTTGTCATCACAATGTAACTGAACATTTTAGAACCGTTATGTGTAATACATTTGTTAAGAATACAAGCAGACTCCTGATTTTTTAAGTGCAATTAGTGATTTATTTAAAGTGCTACATATAGGTCCATGATAGTAAAATGGTGATGGGTGGGGGTGGAGTAATGTCCATGGCAGAGTCCAGTTCTCAGTCGCACAGGTGCATTGTCCATATGCCTGTGGAAGGATGGAGCAGGGGCAGTTCAAGGTTGGACAGGGTGACAATGTGGGACAGTGGAATGACATCAGGGGGTATCTTATGCTGGCGGGGGTCTTGGCATCCTACTCTGTCTTCCTTTGTGATCTCAGGTTCCTCTTGCGGGGTGGTTGATCTTCAGCAGGAGGTGGGGTTCTGGTGGCTTGTCGTTGTGTGGGGGCCTCCTGTCCACTAGCGCCGGCGGAGGGGGTAGGCTGTTCCTGGTCCAGGCTGGTGACAGGGGCCCTTTGGGGTGCCACATGGTCCCGCAATGTGGTGACTATTTGGTTGAGGGCCAGGACGATGTTCCTGAGCTCCTCTCTGTACCCCATGTACCGTTCCTCCTGCTGTGCCAGGATCTCCTGGAACCTGGCCAGTACCGTCGCCATCGTCTCCTGGGAGTGGTGATATGCTCCCATGATGGTGGTGAGGGCCTCTTGGAGAGTCAGTTCCCTGGGCCTGTCCTCCCCCCCCTGTCGCACTGCAGCCCTCCCAGTTGCCCTGTTTCCCCGGGCCTCTGTCCCCTGGACGGTGTGCCCACTACCACTGCCCCCAGGTCCCTGTTGTTGTTGGGGTGTTGGGTCAGCCTGGGTGCCCTGTAGTGGCGGACACACCACTGATTGACCTGTCCTGGAGGCAGAGGCATGGGCCCGCTGGGTGGGAGCTGTGCTGATATTCCCAGAGGGGGTTAGGTCTGCTGTGGCCTGTGTCTGTGTGTGGGGAACCGACTGTCCAGAGGTCCCCGATGGTCCGGGCTGGTCATCAGGATCTAGGTCGACAGAGCTGCTGTCCTCACTGGGGGCCTGTTCTGGGGGTGGGATGGACAAATCTGGACCCTCCTGGCCGGTGTGTTGGCGTTCGGGCCCTGCAGGGGTAAAAGAGTATGGTTATTGTTTCTGTGTGTTCCATGGCGTCCGATTTGTGGGTGCCCTTGTCCCCCAGTGCTGGCATTCCCTTGTGGGAGGAGTTGTGAGGGTGGTTTGTGGGGGGGGATGGGTATGTGCAGTGGTCATGCATAGGTGATGGGTGTCCATGGTTTGTGTTGCCATTCAGGGTTTGGTTTTGGGTTGGGTGGGTTGTGCTGGTGAGACATTGGCAGGGAGGATGTGTGCTGGGGGGTTGGGGTTGAGGGTGGGGGTGTGGGTTGGCATGCTGGTGGTTGGGGGGGGGAGTAGTTGAGATGAGACTTACCAGAGTCCATTCCTCCGCCTACTCCAGCGAGGCCCGCAGAATGCAGGATATTCAAGACCTCTTGCTCCCATGCAGTGAATTCGAGAGGAGTGGGTGGTGGTCCGCCGCCAGTCTTCTGCACAGCGATGTTGTGTCTTGAAACCATCGACCGTACCTTCCCCCGTTGGTCGTTCCAGCGCTTTCGGATGTCTTCCCGGTTTCTGGGATGCTGTCCCACAGCGTTGACCCTGTCGACGATCCTTTGCCATAGCTCCGCCTTCCTGGCTATTGTGGTGTGTTGCACCTGTGTGCCGAAGAGCTGGGGCTCTACCCTTATTATTTCCTCCACCATGACCCTGAGTTCTTGGTCCGAAAACCTGGGGTGTCTTTGGGGTGCCATGGGGTGGTGTGGATGAGGTGTGGGGTGGTGTTTGTGGTGATGTGAGTGGCGGTGTGTGGTGATGTGTGCGTAGATGTGGTGTGGTTGATGATGTTGGGTTCCTGTGTGTGTTGGGGTTTTCGATAGCTGTGCTCTCTCTCTCTCTCTCTCGCCTTCTCTCCGAATTTCTAGTAGTGGGGGTTTGTGGGTGATGTGGGTGTGTGTTTTATAGTTGCTTGGATGTGTGGGAGTGGTGTTTGTATGTGTATCAGGTGTGTGTATTTCAAATTGGCCAATGTGGCTGTGTTTTGGAGCTGGGTGTGTATTTTGACCGCGGCGGTGTGTACCGCCAATGGAATACCGCGGTTGAAGGACCGCCGCGTGGATTCGTGGGTCGTAATGGCATGGGCATGTTTGTGTTGGCGTGGCGGTGGAGGTTTGGTCATCTCCAGTTTTCTGCTGCCCGCTGATGAGGCGGCCTTCCGTGGATGTCGGGTTTTCGGCGGTTTGGCAGTTGGAGGTCAGAATGACCGTGGCGGTTTACCGCGGCGGTATGATGGCGGTCTTCTGACCGGCGGTAAGGGCCTTTTACCGCCGAGGTCAGAATGACCCCCTAAGTGATTTGCCTAGAACTTCAAAATTTTCAGTCAACTGCTACACCGAACCCAGATTAGCTTAGTAACTATGCCACATCTTTTTTTTAACTGATGTAAAAAAATAAACAAAAAATTATTAAGAGAGCAGGATGTGAAGAATGCTCCAAAAGTTCACCTTCAGCAGTCCTTGTAAACCCTTATATTCCTTTAATATTTTCCCCATATGCATTATGCTGTCTTCTCCATGCTGTCTAATGAATGGACCGAATGCAAATTATTGTGCTATGTAGGTATTATACAGGAGTAGGGCCTTGTGAGTGTGGCTTGAGCAGCTAAAATGGTGGCCTGTCTCTAACAGAGCTCCGCATTGTTACCTCTTTATTTGACGTTTCTCCCCCAGCATGCTTGCCATTCATCCTCCTGCTGGCGCGAAGGTATACCTCGGGAACCTGGCAACCTGGCTGAGTAGTGTCTGAGGCAACCGGTTCGTCATGTGTGCCTGAGGAGGGCTGTGGCCTAGATGGCCAACGGTGACCCACACATCGGGCTGGTGTCACTGTGAGCAGTGTGGGTGCTGGTGCCTTGGGGCCGGGCAGCGGAGCCGGGTTCTGGGGGAGCGCTCCCTCCTTTCCCCTCCCCTGCTGGCAGTAGAGTCAGATGGCAGTGGGCATCGTGGGCTGTGAGGGACGCAGGGGGTGCCCCATGCATACTGGCACTAGGAGGTCCGACGGCCCACAACGTCAAGTGCGGTGTCACACTGTACACATGGCTCCTATACCTACTTTGACACATGGAGTGCGCATTGGAGGCCTGTGCACATTGAAGGAGCCCCACACCCAGCAGCAGTCAACAGCGGGCCCAGGTAGGAGATGTACCGCTGAGCGCCGTGCTGACTGGGCTCCGTGGACACTGGGGATTAAAGCTCTTAAGTACTTAGGCGTTTCTCTTTCCCCTCCCATTGATCAGGTGAGTTGTGTGTGCGCTCAGGCCTCATCTTCCCCCGCATTCTGTGGGCTAGGAGAGAGGGGCTCCATGGCAGACTGGGGTGTGCTAATCTCCTCCGAGAGGTCGGTTGTAGCACCTGATACCTTTGCATGCCCGACTGAGCTCTCTGAGGACCTCCACCTTCGCCCGGGGCTTAGCCCCTAGTGTGCAACATCACTGCCCAGAGGAGGGTTGTGGCTCTACCTGTGACAGGCTGATCCTGCATTCAGGAAACTACCACTATCCTATAGGAGCAGTGGGGCCGTAAGTGTTGGATATCTCCTTGTTGGGAGGCTGGAAATGCAAGCGGGCCCTACTGAAAATTGGCTTCTCTTTGCCTATCCTGTGTGATTGGCCTGAGACGTACATAACATGGGCATCTACTCTGAGCTCCAAACATCGCTACACATTGACTGGTACATGGTCCCAATCCATCTGCTCTGTAGCCTGCACTGCTCGTGCTGCAGTGTTGCAATTGTCTCTCCGGACACACCCAAGTGGACCCACTTCTCCATGAGCATGGACTCTATTTTCTGGTCATTGTGAACGCTGTTCACCATGGGGTGCCCATGACCCCACACCTCACTTGATCAGTGTACCCACACCGTCATCTGAGAAGGCTGATCCCCTGACCACACTGGGGATTCTCCATCCATAGAGGATAAACCCGACTTTGACTTGGTGGCATTAGAGAACTCCTGAGTCTCTTTGGAACATAGGAGAGACACTGTGGTGGCATACTTTACCATGTTACATGTGGATCACCACAGACTGGTGGAAAAAGTCAGAATTGCAGAAAAAATGGTCTCCATAATACAAACACAGCCTCACAAGATACAGACAGGCTGTGTGGACTACAGGAACAGGTCCATATTTTAGGGGAGAGAGTAGAAGACGCCAAAGGTGGGTCCTACAGGAACAATATTCATGTGGTGGGCTTTCCTGAAAGCATGGACGGGCAGGATGCGGTCTCTTACATTGATCAATGGTTCAGTAGTATTCTCCCCAGTCTGCTCTATCATACTTCTTTTCTGTTTAAAGGGCACATTAGGTTCAATTAGCATTGATACAAGAATCCAACACCTACCACTACCAGAGGCTGTGAGATTACAGAGATTTTGGCATGGATAGGTATACTCCACAAACTATTCCACTTATGCACAAGGCTTACTGATATGGGTCAGGGCAGGCGTTCCCTTTACAGCTAATGCAGCAATTGTTGATCCGGAGGGTCTCTACGTCTTTGTTGAGGGCCACCTGGAAGGACATCACATACTAAATGGCTCCATTTATGACCAAACAGGCTTCTTAGTCAAATTATTGGGGGTGCTTTCACAATGGAGTGTGATCCCTTGGCTCACTGGGGAAGACTTTAACAGTGTCCTGAGAATTGGCTTAGATCGTTCCCTTCCCCCTCTGTCTCGCACTGTTGCTACATCCAATGCTCAGACAATGAACAAACTGGCTTAGACACTGGCAGCTGGCTGACATATGGTGCCTGCGTAACGCACACACCAGGGTCCATCCATTTTACCCACATCCACACAACCCTCATGTCTGTATAGACGACTTGTTGGTACCCCGAATGTCATCCCCCAAATACCCCATATTGATTACATGGGTCACACTCAGACCATAACCCTCAAAACCTACAGCTAAATTGGGACCCAGAACTCCCCATCCCAATGTGGAGGCTGCAACCAGCAGTGTTGGATGAAACCCCATTTTGTACCTCTCTGCAAAGTTTTGTGTGCAGAACACTTTGACATAAACACTAATACAGCCACGACCTGACTGATTGAGTAGGATGCATTCAATGTTGCTATCAGGGATCAGTGCCTGGGTCACACATGGAATAGACACCCGCAGCTTGACAGTGACATCACTGAGATTGAACGTGAGATGTTAGGTTATGAATCACAAGCTCTCTTGGTCCCCGAGCACAGGGATTGCCTACTCTGTGCACAATAGGAACACACTGAATTGTTGGTGCGCCTATGCCACTCAGCTAAAACATATGCTGAGGCTGACAAGATGGGCTAATTGCTGGTGTGGCTTATCCACCAGGAGCAACCATGGCAGCCCCTAAAGGCAGCTCGGGCAGGCTCAGTCAACCCCCCCCCCATACGCAGAGGTATATCCATGCCACTCAATACATGTCACTAACATTTGTATCCATGGACAAGGTTGACTCCTTCTTAGCCAATGTGCCCTTGCCTCTAGTGCCAGCTGAACAACAAACTGAAGATCCTTGCAAACCACCGGGCTCCTTTGGTCCCAGCGTTGGTTCACCCAGAACGGGTATGTCCCTTACTGCAGTACTTCCCCTAATCTGCAGAGATTCTTCAAGATCCTGGAACAAGCCCCCCTCCCCACCCTTGGCCCTGAGTGGGCTGCCTCATGTTGGAACTGGAGAAGGCTTTTGATTCTTTGGACTGGGCCTTCCTATTCAAGGTGTTGCTATGCTATGGTCTGGGGAATCACTTAATTTGGCTGGTCACACCCTACTGCTGCCTAGAGTGAAAACAGGTGGTCTAATTTCCAACCCCATTTCAACCCATAGGGGCACCTGACATGGATGCCTATTGTCCCCCTTGCTCTTTTCCCAAGCCATAGAGCTGTGGGCAATGGCCCTTCAAGCAAATGGATAGAATTGGGGTATTCCACTGGGTGACGGTCTCACTGTATGCAGATAAACTGCCCCTGTATTTTAGGGCGGAGCATACAATTCTTGCTGGCATAACCCTAAGTATTGACAATTTCACAACACTTTTGGGCCTCAGGGTTAACCGGGCCAAGTCGTGCTTTTTTCCCTTTAGTGAGGCAACACCTGACCCTGCTTATAGTCTTAATGCTGCCCGCTTGGCTTTGCAGTCAGCAATGTTCCGCTATCTGGGCATTCCAATCTATCGCAAGCCTGACAATCTGCTTGGTGGCAATCTTACCAGAGCTGTATCCTTGCTGCAGGCCCAGATGGGATTCTGGAGATCACTGTCGCACTCTGTGGCAGGGTGCATAGCACTTACCAGAATGGTGATTCTGTCCCCCCGTTATATTATTTCGCTAACCTTCCCCTGTATGTTCCAAAGTCAATTTCCGCTCGCTTGTAAAGGTCGGGAGAGATACCTTCTGGCACAATACACATTGCAGGGTAGCACTACATCAGGTCTACTTGCCTGTGACCGAAGGTAAACCTGCTGTTCTGTACTTTGAGCGCTACTACCTGGCCTCCCAACTACAGTGGATGGCCCTGTGAATGGTGGGCCTTCAGACCGCTGATACCGTCACAGTCGCCCCAGCTTGGAGTTTGCCCCACCCATATGACATTTCTTTCATAACTGCTCTAGGGCACCGACACCTGACCACTCTTCTAGGGGTGGCATATCACTGCTGTAGATGGAGCCTTTTCCTTCTTAGGGCAACCCTACAGTAGGCCCGGCATTACCACTCCTGGGCACACCAAGTGGTGGATAGATCACCTTTTTGGGGAGCTGACGCCCTGGCAGGAGGTAGGCTTGCACGCCATGGAGGATTTATACTGTGAATGCTCCCTTATCCCCCTTGAGTCTCTGATTGAAGATGGGGGACTTCCCCCTGGCCAACTTTTGCTTTACAAACTCTCACCTTGAGGCACTGGGTGGGCATTGGGGGGATTTGCACCAAGGACACCCGATGCACCTCACAATCCAATTATTTCATGTCATGGGAATAGGACAACATCTGATAAACTAGAATGCTGAATCTTTGTGCACACATGCGATGCACCGCTTACCCACTTGCACCAGAATTGGGAAACGTACCTGGGCCTTCCTTGGACTGACAAAGAGTGGAATGCCACACTGGAATATCCGTCCCTTTTCCCACACAATGTCTGTTTTCGTTTTATTCAATATTATGTACTCCACAGAGCCTACCTCACCCCAGACAAGATAAACCAATACTTCCATCGCGCAGACCTTGCCTGACCCTGCCTGACCCTGCCGTAGCTTGCCTGCTGCCAAGCTTCTGCACATGCTCTGGGCCTGCCCATCAATTCATCGGTATTGGCTAGATGTCACCATACACCTGAAAAACTGCACAGGACACTCCTCCTTATACATGTGGGAGGTGGGCTTAATGGGCCTGTGCCGTAGGGACAAAAAACACAGGGCCACTACCCACGTAATCGATTTAGGGCTCCTTCTGGCCAAATGATTATTCACCCGAAAGTGGACGTTGCCCACCACTTCCACAATCACTGCATGGGAACACTCCATGACATTGTGGGTGCAGGAAAGAGACCCTATTTGACATGGTCACCCCCACTTTTTTCCTGGTATTCAATGACATTTTGACTGAAAGTGCAATGGGTTCCTGCTAACCGGGCCCCTAGTGCCAGATTTATTTAGCTAAACCTGTGTAATTGTTCCCCAATTGGCAACACATTTGGCCTCCTTGTGAGTTCCCAGTAAATGGTACCCCTGGTACCTAGGGCATGGGGACAAAAGATGGTCCCTAAGGGCTGCTGCATGTATTGTGCCACCCTCAGGGACCCTTCACCTGCCACATGCAAACTGCCATTGCAAGCTGTGTGTCTTGGTACAGTGGAAACATGACATGCCACACAGCTGTGTGCCATGCCACCTAAAGATTGCATGCAAAATATGTAAGTCACCCTTACAGCAGGTTTTACAGCCCTAAGAAAGGCTGCATTACATTGCATGTGAGGACATAGCTGCATGAGCAGATATGCCCCTGCTATGCCTTTTTTGGTTCTTAGATATAGGGGGTCATTCTGACCCCGGCCGGCGGCGGAAGCCGCCGGCCTGGCTGGGACCGCCAGAATACCGCTGCGCGGTCAAAAGACCGCCGCGGGTATTCTGGGTTTCCCGCTGGGCTGGCGGGCGACCGCCAGAAGGCCGCCCGCCAGCCCAGCGGGAAACACCCTTCCATGAGGATGCCGGCTCCGAATGGAGCCGGCGGAGTGGAAGGGGTGCGACGGGTGCAGTTGCACCCATCGCGATTTTCAGTGTCTGCATGGCAGACACTGAAAATCTTTTTGGGGCCCTGTTACGGGGGACCCTGCAGTGCCCATGCCATTGGCATGTGCACTGCAGGGGCCCCAAGGGGCCCCACGACACCCCATACCGCCATCCTGTTCCTGGCGGCCAAAACCGCCAGGAACAGGATGGCGGTATGGGGGTCGGAATCCCCATGGCGGCGCAGCAAGCTGCGCCGCCATGGAGGATTCCCCAGGGCAGCGGGAAACCGGCGGTACACCGCCGGTTTTCCGTTTCTGCCGCGGTCAGAATGCCCATGGGAGCACCGCCAGCCTGTTGGCGGTGCTCCCGCGGTCCCCAACCCTGGCGGTCTCGGACCGCCAGGGTTGGAATCACCCCCATAGTGAGTGAAGAGGGAAGTCATTTTTAGTACATGTGCTGGACACTGGTCAGTATGAGTTTCCCAGCTACATGATGGCTTCACTGAAACTAGGGATGTTTGGTATCAAACATATCGTATTAATAAACCCTCACTGATGGGTTTTATTAATACATGCACCTTAGAGGTGCCTCCTGAAAACCTACCAGCTACACGGATGGGGACTAACTAGTTTTATCCAGCCTGCCACCACCAGATGCGAGTCTGACCTCCTAGAGTGAGAGCCTTTGCTCTTGGGCGGTCAATCACAAAGCCTGCTCTGGAGAGGTGTTTACCCACCTCACCCAAAATTATGACTTGCAAAACTGCATTCCAAGGCAGGGGGCTTCAAAGAAGCCCATTGCCCTTGGTATGCCGATCTGGCCTCACTCACAGGAGTGATACTGACCCCCATGCCCTAGATCCCATTTGACACCTGGACAGGTGGGAAATATAGTATTTGGGGAGGTGTGTACACCCCTCAGGTCAGTCCCACCCCTAAGGTGAGCTGCCTGATGTTGACACAACTTTTAGAAATCTGCCATCTTAGTGTTCGCAGATTTAGGAACTCTGGAAGAGAGTTATGCCCACTTCCCACAGTAGTGATGCCAGGGGTAAGTGGCCCACTGGCTACTACACTACACTCCCCTAAATGCCCCGAAATGCAGTGCTTAGGGGAGCCCGTGGCACCAGGAGATCAGACTACTGTTGACCTGTGAAGAAGAAGGATACCCAAGAGCTGCAAAAGCAACCCAGAGAAAGAAGCACCTGACTTGGCCCAGCCATGCATGCCTGTCTGCTGTTCCTGCCAATTTGCACCAAAGTCGTGCAAGCTGCTGTGCCTTCAAATGCCTGGGAGGCCTGCCTGCCTTCAGCAAAGACCAAGGAACTCCTGTGAAGCAGTGGAATTGCTGCCCTGCATCTTGCAGGCACCCCAAGACAACTGCAAGGGCAGACACCCCAAGACAACTGCGAGGACTCTGGACCACAGAAAACCAGACTCCAGAAAGCACCACTGCACCTATGCCACCTAACCGGAGTTGAACTGAGCCAATTGTGCCAACGTGGTCCTCCAGCCATCCAGAGACAAAGTCCACGTTGGACTTGCCCACTGTCGACTCACCAACGCCACCTGCAGTCTCTTCCTGCAGGCCCCCTCAACAGCGAGGGCCCCGAGTGGAAAAAATCCAATGCCCCAGGATAACTCTGCACCCGTCGCCCCTGGACTGTGGGGAAGAGGACCAAAGGTGTCCCTCTGCCCCCGAGCATCTCAAGACATGAACCCACCTGTTGGTTCTCCCTGTCCAGACCTGCAGCCTCTTTTCAACGGACCGAAGCCCATTGTATAACATTGGGCACCCGATGCTATACTACACCTCTGCACCCAGCTGCCCCAGTGCCGCCTGGTGTGACCTGTTGGTGGGGTCCTGACCCTTGCCCATCACTCACCTTAAGTCCAGGCGATTGATCCCATAAGCCGCTGTACTATGCCTGAATTCAGAATTTTTTTTTTCTCCTTAGATAACATTGCAGCTTTTCAGAAATTGCACTGTCAATTTTTCAAAACTGTAAAGATTTTTCTTGCAATACATACTTAACTGATCATATTGATTCCAGTGCCAAAACATATATAAAGATACTTGTTTTTTTGTAAATTGGTGTGTCTCTTCTTCCTGTGTCATGCGTCTCATGTACTGACTGTTTGCTTATTTGCAAATATCTCACACTCCTGTATGATAAGCCTAAGGCTGCTCGACCACAATACCCCCAAAAGAGCACCTTGGAATTGCTAGAACAAGCCCCTGTCCACTACTAAGGGAACCCCTGGACTCTTTGCACAATATATCAAATTTGTATACTTCATATAAAGAGCCAGCTTCCTACAGAGGGCACATGCCGAAGGTGCTACCCCCCCACAGAAGATAAAAGAGGACTACGCAAGTACACTCTGTTGTCCAGTTGGGATGCTATTCTTGGCGAATTCCAGTCTGCCCTGTCACACACAACTGAATCCCCTGGTAGGGCTTTGACTGCTGTGGACACTGAGGGCTCTCCAGACAACCCCCTCCCACAAGACGTGTCTTTTACGTCACACTGACTCTTGTCCCCCTCATTGCCCATCCTGTTCTAGGGGTTGTTGCATTGTAAATGAACATATTTTCACTAAATGGGAAGAAACAGGCCTGTTCAAATGTTTAGAGTTCTGTTGTTTTATCATGATTGTTTAATCTATACTCAATCTCCTTGTGTATTGGGGATGGTGAACCTGAACTGGTGACTGGCAAATCCATAGGTGTAACAATCTCATTTTTTTTGCACATTGCTTTCCATCGTGATGACTATGTTGTATGATGACCTCTTTCTTCCTTCTTCCAACTCAGTTTGACACTATTGTTATATTATTTGTGCATGTGTTATACATGTAGTAAAAATGAAAACACTCACTAAACAGATTCAGTGTAAGGTGATATATAACATAAATATTTACGTATTTCTTAATGATTTATTAATAGTAATGTATCTACAATCAGGGTGGAACAGAGATCAAAGTCCAGACGATGAGTACCTTTTTATTTACCTGAATCATACATGGGTGGTTTTAGAGGAGAACCGGCGCTCACAATTGTGCAATATTTTTGTTTACGTTATATTATGCAGTCCATCCAAAACTATTTGCGTGGCGGTGCTCTTTACAGGGAACAAACCCCAAACCCCATATATTAACAATCAATGATTGTTGAAAACATAAGAAATCATAAAGGCACATGTCTTGTATTGTTCAACACTGTGTTGTGATCTTCGTATTTTATTTCTTCAGCTAAGACTCCAGCCAACACGTGTTTCATCTGGGATGTAACCCACTGACCTCATCAGGGCTGTGAATAATACAAATACACAGCATTGTAATATCAACCTTGTGCATTTCTGTCATTAAAACACACCCAATATGTCCCTAGTGTTTTGTTGGTGGAAACCAATATGATCCATATGACACTGTAATATCTGAATATTCATGCAAAAAGGCTGTAAGTGTTCAAATATCCATAATATCTTTTCAGATCTAATCAGCATTTGTTGAGTATAAGCACCTGCGTACAGGACA
Organism: Pleurodeles waltl; assembly: GCF_031143425.1. Lineage (NCBI taxonomy): Eukaryota > Metazoa > Chordata > Amphibia > Caudata > Salamandridae > Pleurodeles > Pleurodeles waltl. Next base: position 717,541,007 of record NC_090447.1, read on the forward strand.
GGGGATGATAGTCTAAATTGATCTAAAACCCCTTGATACAAATGATATATATAAAGTGCCCTACACAAAAGTCCAATGCAGTATAGTTAGTTCATGCACACACATGTGGAGCTGACTATTATTTGGAAACCGCTGCGTATTATTCCGCGGGTGACATCTAAACCCAATTGAAAGTACCTGTATGACAGAATCTTGGTATGTATCGAAAAACTCCCAATCCCTAGTTTTCAGTTCTCCAAAACCACTCATTAGCACTGCCAAATATGATAAAATATTCAGTGAGATTAACTCCATTAAAGTACTCACCTTCAGTTTCAAACGGAGTTCGAGTGAGTAAAATCAAAAGATCAAAAAAGAAAATACAATTAAAAAAAACGTACCCTTTAGGGACCACACTATTCCATAAAGCCTAATCTTTTGACAGTTCATGCACCCCTCATGTCCAGGCAATCGTTCCTACAGAAATAGCCATTTAAGGTCTTAGTAACATAGCAAACACCTCCAAAAATAAGTACCCATTCATCGACACCACTCGTATCTTACATAGATACGAGTGGTGACTGGATGTGGTATGAATGAGATATGGTGAATGGTTAAAGTGGCGGAATGGCGTACCAAGAGTCTATCATAGAGCTACTTTCAATTGGGTTTAGATGTCACCCGCAGAATAATAATAACGCACAGAGGTTTTCAAATAATAGTCGGCTCCACCTATGTGTGCATGAACTAACTATACTGCATTGGACTTTTGTCTAGGGCACTTAATATAGATCATTTGTAATAACGGGTTTCAGATCGTTTTAGACTACCATCCCTTGTCCTGGTACATGGGTGCTTATACTCAAAAACTGCTGATAAGATCAGAAAACATATTATGGGTATTTGTACAAGTGCAGCATGTTTGCATGAATATTCGGATATATAACAGTGTCATATGGATCATATTGGTTTTCACCAATAACACACAAGGGACAGATTGGATGTGTGGTAATGACAGAAATATACAAGTTTGATATTACAATGCTATGTATATCCATTATTCACAGCCCCGATGAAGTCATTGGGTTACATCCCAGATGAAACGTGTTGGCTGGAGTCTGAGCTGAAGAAATAAAATACAAAGATCACAACAGAGTATTGAACAATAAAAGACGTGTGCCTTTATGTTTTCCTAACTTTTTATTTACTGTGTTATTTTCTATCTTTTACAAAATTGTATGAAATTGTACAAAGGGTTGATGATTTTTTTTTTTTTTTTTGGCACTGCAATCCTTTCTTGAAATGGCTATGAGCTGCAGTGAGTGGAAAGAGCCAATATCATAAATTACAAATAAAAAGCCAGCTTCTGTTTTGTGAACAGTAAGTTTATTTTCTTTTTAAAATAAATACACATGCCTAGGCCAAACTTGCCACATTTTCTTCTCCGAATGAAAGATGGTTGGCTAAAGACTATGCGATTTAAATGCAGCCATGCTCTACCTGAAAGTCTCCATGGTAAATAATATCAGCAGCCATGTTTATGAAGAAGTTGTGTAAAAATTAGATGAGATCTTGGTGAAAATCAACAGCACAAGGCACTGCTGCAGGATTTGAGAGAGTCATTCATTTAGCTACGCGGAAAACTATGCAGAACACTGGGCATAGACCCATGCATGTGGGAATGTGTGAGCATGCCCATGAATACTGCTCTCCTTTAACTGCAGCTGGTCGACACCTGCACCACCAGCCAGTAAGGAGCTCATGTTCCATCAAACAGATGCCTGGCGATTTTTGGAGGGCGATGGAAGGAATAGCTAGAAGCATAGGGGAGTGCTTAGACCTTTTGTCTGCTGTGAGAACAAGGACTGGAGACTGAGACAGGAAATCCCTCCTCTTGTACCCTTGAAGTTGAGCTACTCATACAGGCTTTATGCTTCACACATCCATCCACTCACCTTTTGGGGTTTACCTATCCCAACATAGCCTAGAGAGGTGATAGCAGGAGGACAGATAGCTGGATCAGTAGGGCATAAGGAACTGAAGAAGCAGTGTGTTTGGCATAAACTAAATCTATCAACATCAGTACTCAGTGTGACAGTAACATGGACAGACAGGCTACAATATCAGCAGCACTCACACGCAGTGACAGGAGCAGGAGTTGCAGGGCATGGTATCTTCAAGACCAGCAGGCACTGAAAGTAAGACTTAGTAACAGCAGCAAAGCTCCAAAATATGACAAAAGAGGTGTGGTAACAGCAGGACTCAATGCGATAGCTCTAGAAGTTTCAGGATATGGCAGAAGCATCTCTAACAGCATCTTAAGTAAAAAAAAGTGTGAATACACACAGGGGTGGCTGGTGTTAATGGGCATGATGGGCGTAATCTTATCATCCTGAAGTGAGAGTGAAAAAAACACCGAAGAGCTGAAAGAAATGCCTAAATAGATACTTGCTGCTTGGTGATAAAATAGGTTGAATCATTGTTTTTCCTGGCAGGGGGTGAGGAGCGGGACTGGAGTAGGGGTGAAGAGGTGTAATAGGATATGGCTTGTTATGCTGTGACAGAGGACGCACTTTACTTTGACCCAAAGACGCAAAGTACAACGGTGTCATTATAGTGGAAGGTTTGTGTGAGTTACAAAAGCATACATAGGATTGTTTTTGGGCCCGTATTCAAGGGCCCTGTGAAGAGCTGGCTGGAGTCATTCATTTAAATGGCTGGGGGCGGGACAGGCTGATAGGAGTAATGATAGTAGTGGGTGGCAATAGTTTGCTGGTCTTCAAGCTGCTCTTTGAGTACGCACCGTGTCCAGCAAGTTTGTTTTCACTTCTATTAACTTTTTTTTAATGGAAGCGTTATGGAGCTGCTTTAAAATGGAAGAGTTACTGAGCTGCCACTTCAGTCCCCCTGCCTATTTCTCTGTGTTACTTGCAGTACTGGGCTATTATCAGGAAGAAGACTGGGCTCACAAGACAGAAGTAAGTTGAACCTGCTCGTACCAGATGCCTGGCATTGGCAGAAGTCCTCTTGGAACCTGGAGCAAACAAGTCGATCTTTCAAGAAAGTAATGCAGCCTACGGCCACAGCTGCCAACCATGTAACAGGGGAGACTAGATTTGAATCCTTGCAACGGCTCAGTATTCTGCCTATGAATGCCACCAAATCTCTTTCTGCCTGAAAAACAACATAGACATCTAACGTAGTCTGTTTCTGTTGTAAAGTGCTGTCATGACCTTGGGTAAGGTTTGCTATATGTAAATCTGCCCAAATTAAAACGTGAAATCTGTCCATCACCCACGCTTATCATCCCTTAGGCATTAAGGACATCCAATGTCAGAAAAGGATACCCATCTAGTGGCTTAGTTGCACAGAGTGCAACTCAGGAATCTGGGATCAATGCCAGTTTCCAAATTGTGCGGTCCTATGCAAATACTTTATTTCTCCTAGTCTCGTTTTCATTCATTATCTCATATGACAGCCCCTTCAAATAGGTGAGTTCAGTGTACACACTCAACAGAAACTTCACTTGTGCTTCATTTAATAGCCTATAATCAATCACCAGCTATAATAAAAGTCAAGATAACATTTAAGGTATGTGGGACAACTGACTTGCCTCTTTAATTCACTAATGGCATTGTCATATTGGTTGAGGTAGAAATGTTTTTCAGTACATGTTTTAAACTTTTCACCTTTAATAAACACTTCCGCATGTTAAACTTTCTTGAATTTTCAAGACACCGTTTCATATTCTAACATGAAGTTTGTTGCTTGATTTAGATGCCAAATATTTTCAAGACTTATATTGTTCATGGGATCTACGAGCCAGAGTCGACCCATGGCTCAGCTTGGCTTAGCTCTCCCTGTTAATTTGATAGTTGCCACCTGTTTAATGTGCCCCTGACCAGAAAATAATTTTCACTTATGGCACCCTGGTCAGCAACAACATCAACAATTCCTCATGGCCATGGACTGAAACTCCTGCTCCAGGACTGAAACCTACTGAGGCATCAGTCAATCAGCCTCTTTTTACAGCTAGGCTGACAATTTGAAACAAATAGTGGCTTGAAGCACCTCAAATTCAGCACGTGAGCAAGACACAGGCAGGCTGCAATTGCATAGCTGGCTACGTGTTCTAAATAAGTTCATCAACTAGGGTTTCAACTCTCTTCACATGCAGCTTACCTTAGCCATTAGTCCTGCGGTGAGATTATCCAATTTGCCCACACATTTCCTCCAGGAGGCAGGATAAGTGCACCATAGTGGCAGAGGACATCGCAGACCCTACTGTGACCCACTTGCTGGAGGGCATGATCACGGAACACAATGAGGACCACTGGGCATCTACTGGAGATGGATAGATATGTGCAGGAGACAGAAGGCACATTCAGTGAGTGATCCTTCTATGAGTGTCTGTGCAGTTTGCACCTCTTTAGCAATCATTCCGAATCCATAACTGAATTCAGAGTTAACTTTTTTCCTTATTTCCAGGCGCTGCACTGCTCCCTCAATCAACAGTTCAACCGCCCATTGGTATCAGAAGCATATGCACATGATTCCTAAGAAAAGAGTTGGAGTGTGTAAAATGTCAGAAGAGTATGAGCGTAGGACATGTGACGCAAGAACTTTCATGTCTCATGGGTAGCAGAAGTGCATTAGGGATGGGCAGAGCTTGCGGAGTCACATAAAAACTCTGTGCTATTCCGCAGAGTTCCATCCACCCGGAGAGAGATGTACAGAGAGTAGTGAACAACTTCACAGTGCACCTTCTTCTTTGTTTATATTGATGCTGTTGAAGAGCTATTTCAGCCATGTTTTAGACACATTATTTTAGCAAACTAGTCCCAATTACATTTTATTCAGCATCGCTTTATTTTTCTAGCATTAGCCACATTTACAGTGTTGTTTTATTTTTTCTAGTTGTTCTTTCGCCTAGGAAAGTATCATGTTTCTAGCATTGCATTCATTTCATTTTGTGCTTTGCTCAAGGTTGCAGTCAGATAGGGTTGCCGGCGAAAGTGGTACGCTGTGTCTCCAACATTCACAGAAACATACACATCCTTACGTGGGGGACATTTTTCCTAGAACATCCATTGTTTTATTATAAAAAGACTTCTCTGTCCCATACACGTTAGAGAGAGATTCCAGCCAGATGACCACGACTGCATGCTGATTGCTGACTCTCTTTGCTACAGCTGCTTGCTTAGACTGTCAAATCTCTGGCCTACTTGGGATGGTGTCTCTTTAGATAACAGGCTTCCTTGCTCAGGTATGGGGGGTGATGTCTTCCCAGGGGGGAAACCTGAAGGTTGGATTAGGATTTATCAAATTGTGCTCTAACATAGTTTAGGTAAGGAAGATATATATATCACTCCTAGTGACAGTATGGTGGGACTATTTGTGTGTTTCACACTCCTCGTCACACTTTTCCTTTCAGTGTGTTTTATAATCCTAGTTATTGCAAAACATGCCACTTCATTTTATCTAAGATGCAGTTACTTCAATAAAACACCATTGAACTATATTCTGCCTCTGTTTGTCTTTGCCTGTCTGAGACTAATGTAACAGAGAGAAAGGGATGAGATCTGATCGACCACTAGTCCCCTGAGGAGTCTTTCTTGTCATGTGCATGGTTCCACAGTCATCCCTGCTCTTAGGCCGAGATGAGACACTGCTAGTTAGCTGGAAAACCCAGATTAGGCCGACATGTGTCACATGGTGTAGAATTGTACACAGTACCCCACAATTCAGGTGTTTCTGCCGCCCAAATCCAGTAGCTTCAATAGGATAATGAGAACCTACTTGACAGTGCTGCAGCCCTGCCATGGGCTGGGCCTTGAGCTTCTTAGCTGTTCTCTCCCTGGACAAGCGCCCCATTCACTCTATCCATCCCTGACTCCCAGCACTGTTCTCCCGCACCTTCCGCTCCCTGGTGTATGGGTGCCTATCCACACCATACCACCCGATTTCAACCCCTCCCAAACCATTCAGATGGGAGATGGCCTTTAACTTTCTCTCTCTCCTCCACAAACTGGTGTCATCATGAACCTACCTCTAAAACACTGCAACCACCGTGTACACTGCTCCTCATTGTCTGAGAAGAAGAGTATTGCTGGCAGTGGTTAAGATGACCACGGCCGGGGCAGACAGGGTATCTCTGAGGTTGATGTGTAGGTTGTTGCCACCGAGGGAACAGACAGAGCATCTGTCTTTCACAACCACTCCTTGCTCTTTGTAAGCCCGCTGCTCTCCCATGTGGCTTTCACTTTCACCTCGCCGTGGCTCCTCCCAGTCTTGAGTTTCAGCCTTGATACTGCCAAAGCATAAACCAGTGGAGGTCTGCCAAAAACAGGCCACAAACAAGCCCCACCCAGCAATCGACACAGATGATGTAACATAAAACCAAACATTACATCAATGATAAACTTAAAACCGTATTGCGAATCATATTGCGGGCAGTAAACTCCGACACGCGGCGTTAGCAGAGTTGTTGCCAAACTCCACACTCCAAGCAGAGCGCAGAGTGGCATAAACTCAGTGAACTCTGCTGGCTTAGCGTTCTGTTACTTGTCATAAAACATCATTAAGGTATTATGCCTGGGGTACCTTCATGGCCTATATCTATCGCTTTATTGACACTTGTGCAGTAAGTGCCTAATTTAGCTCCCTTTTCTAATTTTTTTAATTAATGTATGCTGTCAATTTCACAGTTTGAATATTTTTTAATAATTTTCATTAAAAATGTCATTATGAAGCTTAGAACGCACGCTGCACTTCTGTTTTAAAATCTACCCGCTGCTTCATACTGCAACCACAGCTCAACTTAAGCACTGCTTATAACAGTGCACTGTCTAAAGCACATGCATTTCACTAGAATTCTGCAGGTTAGTGCATGAGATACAGAGAGCACAGCTTTGAAACAGGAAGGGGCGACAACAACTCCCTATCTCCAAGCTTTGTTATGTACAGCTGTTGCGCTGAAAAATCCTGAGTTAAATGTGTGAGCTTTATACACTGAGATGTTTGCAAACAGACACATATCTCTCTCTGCTCTGCGCCAGCACACACTGCCATGGATTTCTAAAAAATAATGGAAATTAAGATGCTTGGTGAAAATGCAAGTGTGCAAACCAATATCTGAAGGGTGTTCAAAGGGTTCAACAACTTTATGCACTGTTTTGTTGGATTAAATCTTAATGTTCAGAGACTGTCAGTATTATTTGATGCATTAATCACTGAATGGAAGGAGGTATTCTTTTACATGGACAGAGGGAAATACCCATGTAGACACATCTAGATCTTGGTGGTATTGCCACCAAACTGCTGCCGCCGCGGACCTGAGAAAACCGTTAAGTTGATGTTAGATGTTACAGTCCTGCAGGCGGAGTACTGGCGGAGTACTGGCCGCGGTTTACTGACGGAGGGAGAAAATCCCGGACCCAATGGACATCGGACAATGGCAGTGGCTGTGGATTACTGGTAAGTCACATACACACACTGTACTTTTGCTGTATGTGTCCCCCTGCATCACCCATGACACAACACACAACATGTACATGCAGTAAACACATATTGCCATGCATCCAGACACAACATACACACGCTATTGACGCTGCACCCACACATGACACAGCCACAACAACCAACACAATTACACACTCATCTACACAAGCACACTCGCACAACATCACAACTACACACATGGTAACAAGTGCCACACAACAACATTCACCTGAATATTGCACACAGCAATACAGCACACAACACAATATACACAACATGAATGCCATATGCAAGTGGCACACATACTGACATAACCCAACACCCACTCCAGCTGCCTCCACCTCAACCAGCCAATTGCATTACACACACACACACACACACACACATCCACGTACTGAATCACACACACAACTTTAAGCACAGTATGGCAGGTACATGTCCCCTTGCTATGTGCACACATGGACACAGTTGACAGGTATGAATGTATTGTCATTGTGGTGTCAGCATTCATTTGTCAATGAATACTGACACCAAAATGACAGTTGTATATGTGTGCGATATCTGTTGTGCACCAGTGTGTCCCCATCCGTGTCTGACCCAATTGTGTTGCCGACATATGCATATCACAGTAATCCAAAAGCATTACTGTGACATGTACATGTCTGCAGTGGTCCTGAGCTCCTGTGCAGTGCCCCCCCCCCCCCCCCCCAGGTACACAGCCAATGTGGGTTTCTACCTTCGTGTCCAGCAACACAGGAGGTGGGGGGTTGTGTTTTCTCCGTCGTCCAGTGGTAGCTTAGATGGAGGGTGTTGTCCAGACCTATCTAGCTGGGAACGGAAGTGGAAGTAGGACAAAAGGTGAGTTTTCACGCTCCCCCCATCCTCAAGTCCACCAAGTCAGAAGTGGAGGTCGGACCGCCATATTTTACTTGGCGGTAAGGTACATCCAAATCTGCACGCCGATAAATGTGACTGGAGACCTCTGCAATCCACCCTTTCCTATGGCACCCTGGCAGCGGATGGGAATCCATGGTGGAGTTGGTAGGACTCAGGCGGATTATCATCTGGGGGACCGCCAACATCTAAACCAGGCGGGTGGACTGCCAAGTCGGTGGGTGCATGGAGTTTTCGTCGAGAGTGGCATTGAACCTGTTACCGCCAACATCTAAATCAGGCCCTATATGTATTAAGGTAAACAAAAAACGAACTTGTCATGTTAGTTCTTTCAATAGTGTGTATGTTAAAAACATCACTATAAATTGCCATGTATGCTATATTATAGAACTGATTGTAATTTCAAATGTAGCACCATAAAAGCAGTCTCTGAAGGCCTTAGATCTCTGAATGAGTGCTAGAGGTCTAATTGATGGTCCAAGATTGACGTTGCCTGAGTAGAGGTGCAAAATCCTTCTTACACATAAATTAGAGACTGAATGCAACCTTAACATACTGTTTCAGAGTAATTACATGTATTATGTGACATTTCTGCACACGAACCAAATTAGTTCCATGATGAAGCTGGGGGGACTTGTCCTTCTCGAACTCGGAATGTATCCAGCTTAGAACCTCAATTATGCTTGCGAACCGATCAAAGCTCATTCATATAGCTTTAAGTGATTGCTAATTGGATGTTGTTTTCATGGTTAACAGAGGTAGGGCCCTGGAACCTGGCAATTAACCAAGAGCATTTGGTAAATGTGTCATGTTTATGCTTGCTGAATTTCGTGGTTTGGTTGTGCAGAGACAGCTGTGTGAAGGGGAATGAACAAATTGCATGCTACCCTGGTTAAGTGTGATAAGGACTGAACAAAGTGCAAGGAACCATGGTTAAGCCTACTATATGTTCGTTCTGGTGTGATATGGTCCGAAAAACTGCTTGGAACTGTGGTTAAGTGCGATATGGTCAGACCAAACAACAAGGAACCCTGGTTAAGTGCGATGTGGACCGAACAAATTACAAGGAACCCTGGTTAGTGCGTTTTGAACTGAACAAACTGCAGGGGCCCCTGGTTAAGTACGAAATGAGCTAAACAAATTGTACGGGGGCCTAGTTAAGTGGATATGGACCAACCAAACTGCAATAAACCCTGGTTAAGTGCGTTATGGATACAACAAACGGAAAACAACCTTCGATAAGTGCGATATGGACTGAAAAACAGTTTGGAACCCTGGTTAAGGGCGATATGGAGCAAACAAACTGCAAGAAACCCTTGCAAAGTGTGATATGGACTGAACAAACTTCAAGGAACCCCATTTAAGGTCAGTGTTTAACTTTTGATGGTGGTTGCAAGTAGGGGCCACTAACAACTGCGTGTACATATCAACAGCACACTTAAGAATGCTTCCTATTACCGGTGGAAATGACTGGACTTGTACAAATCTCTCGTTCATTCATGTCTGCTGACACAGTTTACCTGCATATAATGCACATTAAGAGCTGTCAGGCACTGTACGCCTGGGAGGAAATACTTTAATCATGAGTTGTTGTGGAGATTCTGGATCTGATGGCACTATCCCAATGACATGGTGAGGATGGGCATGGAGCAATCTGGAACATTATTAAAGACAGCTCAGCAGGTTTGACCACCTGCTGTAGACATCACTGTGAAAAGCAGAAGGTATAGGTTTAGTGCAGCCTTTAAATGAATCTTAGCTTGGCAGCCTTGTGAAATCAATACAATTAGAACGATTAATTTGGGTATCAACAACCTGTACCTGTAGATTTTCCGGACAATACCCTAAATTCTTCACAGCGAGTCTCACCAACTCAGCTGGCTCATGAAGCAAACACATCTATCAGAAATAAAAACCCACCTACTTTTCCACGAAAAAGACAGTTATTGAGACGGCACTTGATGCACAGTTTCTTTCTGGGATACAAATATAATTCAAATTGAGCAGTGGTACTCCTGTACAGGTAGTGCAATTAATGTTTTTGGGGTTCGAATTTGCTCCGCAGAACACAAATTGTACCAACAGTAATGAACGAAATATTATTTACAAAGAGCTCATTACTTGACTTCAAGTGGCTCTTACCTTTCTAAACCACGTCTACAAATTTGGACTCTGGCGTAATACTCTCAAGGGCTTAAGAGTCAGGGGAAAACTCTAGGAATAAAGTGCACAACGGGTGCAAGAGTGTTAGCGCGTCAGAGCCTTAATAAGTAAACTTACAAGGAGACGCGTTTAGGTCGACGAACCTTTGGGCCACGTTCAGGGACTTCCCAGTACGAGATGTCTTTTTGGCATCACAAATCAATAGATCAATAAACCAATCAATAATTTCACTAACTAATAAGCAACCCAATCAATAACATTTAGTAAGAATCAATAAGTTGAACATACCATGACCTTTCAGTCAGTTTAGTTAAGTTAAGTGTTAGGACATTTATTTCCCTATTAGTTACAGTCTGTCATTTCTGTTAATCTCATTAGCAATTCATCTCATTAGAAACTCTTCAGATTTGCAATTAAAACGCAATTAATCAATGCATGCAGAATATTCATTCGGTATTACGCACATCATTAATATGAAGCAACTTAGCAAAGTCTCAGTAGTACATGATTCAACAAACCAAGAACTCAGTCATTTGTCTATTTGCGTAGGATATTTGTGAACACCTTAACTAACCTCAAATCAGCATTAGCATGTGGGGCTTCATGCAAAACATTTTAGCAAACACGAATTTGGAAAACATCTAAACTATGGCCTCTATCAAAAGAGCAGTTGGTACCTAGAAAGAAAAGGCAAGCAGACAATTACAATTTTGCATCAGATAGTTACCAATCCAACGGATCAGCAAACAGCGTCAGTCTTCGTCCTCAGGACATCAGTCGGTTCACCATCAGCAGAGATAGGACGGGGCAAAGTCTTGATATAGCATAGCTAAGGAATAGGATCTTCCCTCATATGGAGGAGAAATAAGTATCAGGTAAGAGCGGGTAGAGGATGGTTTAAAGTATCAGGACAAAGCAAAAGAGTTAAAGTCTCTGTGAAATAAGTGGAGTCTAAAAGTTTCTGCGCTCCAAGCTCCTTGGGTCATTCCGTTAAAACAAAACTGTGTAATTAGCCCTTAACTCCTCATTGGATAATAATTGGTCCATCGTTATCTCTGTCCAATAATCCCTCACGCACCTTACCAGAATTTTCCACAAACCACAGTTCTCATGTCGCGGATTAGTCCATGTTATTGACGTCTTCATCGGTTGGAATGTCAGGTAAGAAAAGTTACACTCTGCGCTCCAGTCAGTGTCTCCATTGTTTTCTCCTACTCCAGTTAACCTTGCACCTGTTACGAATTACACTGTTGCATTCAGCAAGAATGTCTCCTTGAACAAGTCGGTTCTCATGAGAAAGAATTTACTACGGCTACACACACATAACTTCTGGAAAAGTATAGCTTCCTGTCCTTCAGGAAAACAGCATATTACACGTTAGAAAAATACAATTTAATATGAGGCCAGGCAGCTAGGCCCAGACCCTCGCTAAGCTAAGGTCCTGTAATTAATAAGCAACTCGTAATACGTAACTCTAATTATGATATGCTAATACAAATTCGAAACATTAGTACATAATTAAGTCAGAATTAACAGCTTTCCTTAGTCTTCGTATACATTGGTAGCCACTCCCCTTAGGCACATTTCAAATGCGTGCATTATTTTCTCTGTTAACACATTTTCTATGCAGGTTCATCACACAATATTTTGCAAGCTTTTCATGTTAATATTGCTTTTAAAAGACACACTCCAACAATCCTTCCTCTGATGACTCTTGTCATCACAAAAACTTTCCCCACAAATTTTACATCCTAAAATTCTGTCAGCTCAATTTCCTCCATTGTTGGCTTCCCCTTTGATTTTGCCCTATACAATTCTTCCCTTTGTTTTTCTTCCCTCCTCTTATTATTTTTCGCCACCTTCAATTTTATTCTTTTACTACTTTTACATGCCACCCACAATCCTAATAGGCAAGCTATAACAATCAATATCCCCTGTAATATTTTAGACAGTGTTCCATGCCAAATGTTACTAAGCCAATTTCCCACTGAAGCAAATACTTTACCAACCTTTTCCCAAACATCTGTTTTTTTCAATTCCTTCAAGTCTGTACTGTCCCTAGTCATGTTAGTAAGCATACTTCTAATCTCATTGCTATTATCTGGTATATATGCACAACAATGACGCTCACTAAGCATTCTACAAACTCCGTCATTTTTCGCTAAAAGAATGTCTAAAGCAAGCCTGTTTTGAAGAGTCATAGCCGTCTCCGCAGCAAGTTCAGTATCCATCAGGAGTATAGCCCCTGAAAAATTTGTCAGCATGTTATCCACAATAGTAGACAACTTTCGAATCTTTATGGAGTTTAAGATAACTCCCACTGAAGGAATCATCGCCCCAAATATGTCTCCTACTACACCAGCAGCAGTTTCTCTCTTCTGTCTAGTACGATGTAATTCAGACAATTTCAGAAACCTTTTCAAATTGTCAAGTTGATATATCTTTGGGAAAACTATCCCCAAATAACATATCCCATACTATCCCTTTGGAAGACCGTAATAAGCATTAAGTCCACATATGTAATAGATCCCTGGGATCGCTGGATCTTGTCCATTTAACATAAATGTCCATTTACTCTGAAACAAAAACACATGCTTACATTCACTCATTCCCACAAACACATTGTCATAATATGACTTCGGCCTAGATATGCAAAGCTTCCCTATGTGTAGTGCATCTAAAGCTAGCTTCCCTTGTTCTCTAATTGCACCATAACCTTCACTACTAGCAAAAGCCCACTGCTGCAATCCTTTCTCTAATTTACCCTTTAATGCTCTTCTCCTATCTTCCGTGTGATCTAGAAAGCTTTTCTCTACAGGTGTAAGCAAGCATGTCAAATTATTACGGTGTGCATAAGATGTACTAATCGTTAATGTCGACTCAAAGAATCCTTTAACTAACTTTATACTATAGTACCTAGCTACCCCACTCAAATCCTCTATTATAGGCACATAAGAAAACACAAGGTCATAGTTTGAGTAAAAGTATTGAATCTTTTCCTGATTATAGAATCTTGTTAGTAACAGACTACAACTTATCCCATGAGGCAAACTATGATAGGTAACCCCCTCTTGTACCAAAACAGGAATCTGTGCGCCCACAAAGCAATCCATCGCCCCCATTGTGTCAACATACTCATTCAGCAAGCGATACAAAACGTTAGTGGAAAGTTCCCCTTTTGCGTTAGTTCCCTCATGCAAATATCTTGTATCCAACTCAAACCTCTCCCAAGCTGTTAGTGCAGTGGTAGTTTCAGGAATTGTAGCATTGTTAGTCCTACTCTTATCCATTAGTGTCATACCTACAACCACAACCATAATTAATATCACACACACAACACCCAAACCAACACCCAAATATTTACAACGCCTACTCCCTCTATTATCCTGCCTAGTGTTAGCCATGATCTGTAAAGAATCAGAAAGTGAAGGATGGTTAATTCAAACAACAGAGGATAGTCAGAATGAATTTTTTTCTCTCTTCTTTTTTCCTTTTTTTTTTTTTCTCGCAGCAAAGTCAAAACAAGTGAAATCTTTCTTCAGCAATTATTTACAGCTTTCAGTTTCACTCCCAGGATCCTCGTCAATTCAGGTTAGCAGCTTGTCAAAATCGCTTTTCAAAAGTCAATTCAGGTTTTCAAGTCTCATCTGGTAAATTCTCACTCTCCCTTTCTCAATTTTCAACTTTAATTCGATTTTTACACCAATTCAGTCTCTTCAGCCAGACTCATGTGCCAAAGTATATACCTGGAATTTCTCGATCAAAGCAAAACGCCAAGAACTCTTGTTGCCACTCAACTGTTGTTGCATACGCCCATTCAGGACCTGCGTACCTTCTGTTTGCTACTCTTTTTCCTTTCAACTTGCGATCACCTTGCAACTCTCCTTCATTTAGATCTTCTTTCCTTGTTGTATCAACTTCTTCCTCTATTGCATCTTCGACAACCACTTCTCCCCTTTTCACTTGAAATTCTGGCCACATGTCTCCTTTCCGTATCTCTCCGGTCTTTGATCTTTCCTGTGGCAACCCTTCACTCTCTCTTGGCTCTATGGTGTTTTCTTTTGATGGACCTGCAATCTGCTCAGGAGGAGTTTGGAAACTCTGACTCTATTCCACCTCAACTCCTTCGCCTTCTGGGTCTGTCAAATGCTCTAGCTCATTCCCGTAACCGTCTGCTTCTGGGAGAACCTCCCTCTGATTAGGCTCTCCTGTTGCCTCTGTTGAGATAGGCTCACCGTCACCCCTCTGAATCTCTTCTCCCTCATCTCTCACCGGAGTGTCCAAGCCGTCCTCAACGGGCTCTCCTTCTGTCTCAGTTCCCCTTCGATCACTCTCCGGCCCTGAGACTTCCTTCTCTGTTGTTGGTACTTTCAACAACTCAACTTCCTCATCAGTTGGACACGTCACCTTTTTCATGTGACTGGCATGGATCCAGTTTGGAATTCCCGCACACTTCACAGCAGTAGTAGTCGTTAGTATCACTTGATATGGCCCCTTCCAATGTGGCTCCAAACACGTCTTCCTTACGTGTTTCTAGATGACAACCCAGTCACCAGCTCTCAGGTTGTGTCCTGGATCATTTATCAGTAGCAGGGGGGTAGCTTCCACCTGGTGAGGAAAAAGAGCGGACCACATCAGCCAGACCCTGCAGTAGTCCAACACCATATCATCTGTGATATTCACAAGAGCATTCGCAGGCACTACGGGTAGTCTCATAGCTTGGCCTATGAGAATCTCATGAGGGGACAATCCTGTTTTCTTGGTATGTGTATTTCTCATTGACATTAACACCAAAGGTAATGCATTGGGCCATTTCAAATTCGTGGCTGCACACATTTTTGCCATTCTCGACTTCAGGGTACCATTCATCTGCTCCACTAGTCCTTATGCTTCAGGGTGGTAACTACAATGCAACTTCTGCTCAATGTTCAGTGCTGCACACAATAGCTTAACCACCTCGTTGTTGAAGTGACTTCCTCTATCTGATTCTAAAGAGATCGGAAAACCGAAATGTGGTATCAATTCCCTAAACAGCAGCTTCGATACTGTGAGGCTGTCATTCCTGCGTGTAGGGTACGCTTCAATCTAATGACTAAAGATACACACAATCACCAACACATATCTCAAACCTCCGCACATGGGCATCTCAATAAAATCCAATTGCATTATGCTAAATGGACCTCCAGCTCTCCCAATGTGGCTCAAATTCACCACCGTTCCTTTTCCCGCATTAATATGTTGGCAGATGACACACCTATGGCAAATCACTTCTGCAGCTTGTCTGAACTTCGGGTTAAACCAGTCAATTTTGAACAACCTGATCCTGGCATCCCTCCCAATATGTGCTTGACCATGGTAAAACCTTGCAAATTGTGACAAAAGACTGTTCGGCAAGAACATTTTCCCTTCGTCTGAGACCCACAAATCATCTGGCCTTTGTACGCATTACATCCTAACCCAAGAACGCTTCTCATCTTTGCTGGCACGTCCCTGCAACAATCTCAACTCTTCTAACGTATTAATCACCCTTAATGCGTAACCTGTACATGTCTCATTTTCTTTTTCAGGCAACAATACCCACTGATCCTTAAACAATATACAGTTCAATGCGCAAAACCTTGCGACTTGATCCGCAAATCCATTTCCCATTGAAACAAAGTCTTGTGACTTCAGATGCACACTGCATTTCACCACGGCAATCTCATGAGGTACCTGAATCGCGTGCAACAACTCCTTAATTCTCTCACCAATTTTCACTGGTGAACCAGAGGAGGTCAAGAAACCCCTCTGTGACCACAGTTGGCCAAAAGCATGGACAATTCCGAATCCGTACCAGCTATCAGTATAGATAGTCACTCTCAACTGGGCAGAAGCATGGCAAGCTCCAGTGAGAGCGACCAGTTCAGCTACTTGAGCAGAATATACTCCTTGAAGCCAAGACGCTTCCAGGATACCAGAAATCGTACATACAGCATATCCGGCTCTCAACACTCCTACTGAGTCTCTCAAACACAAGCCATTGACAAAGATAATTTGGTCATTTTTTTCCAATTGGGTATCTTTAATATCAGGCCTTGGTTTGGTGCACATTTCTTGTACCTCAAGACAATCATGTTCTACATCTTCTACATTTTCAACCTCTATGTTTTCACTTGGAAGCAAAGTTGCCGGGTTCAACACTGTACATCTTTCTAGTGTTACATTTGGTGACCCCCAATGTAATCGTTTCATATTTTGTCAGTCTTGCATTTGTCATGTGTTGCATTTTAGTACGGGTCAACAGGATTTCAACTGAGTTAGGGACCATGACTGTTAGAAGATGTCTCATCACTAGGCCTTCACAATGTGTGAGGCTTTGTCCAACTGCTGCTCCTGCACGCAGACAACCCGGTAAGGATGCTGCAACTGGGTCCAACGTAGCTGAAAAAAATGCTACTGGTCGGTTTACACCTCCATGGACCTGTGTCAGGACAGACAAAGAACATGCATCACATTCATGACAAAACAGAACAAAAGGATTCGTGTAATCAGGCATACCTAAAGCTGAAGCCCTGCACATTCTCTCTCTTAACTCAGTAAACGCGTTCATTTCCTTCTATCTCAGCATTATCACATCCGGTCCCTCTTTGACCATCAGTCTCACCAATGGCTTGGAGATGACTGAGAAATTTGGGATCCACTGACGACAGTAACTCACCATTCCTAGAAACATCCTAACATCTCTCTGTGTTGTTGGAGGATTCATCTGTAATAGTGCAGTTACTCTTTCCCTGGATAACTTCCTCGACCCTTTCTCAATTTGATGACCCAAGAACTTCACCTCTTTCTGGCAATATTGCAATTTCTTTGGGGAAACCTTGTGTCCATTCTTTCCCAGGTGATTCAGTAAGGTAATCGAATCATACTTGCACTTGTCCCTTGTTTTAGAAGTGACCAGCAAATCATCAATGTACTGCACTAGAGTCGATTGAAAAGACAACTCCAATGACTCCAAATCCTTCTTCAGTATTTGATTGAATATGGAAAGTGATTCCAAAAACCCTTGAGGAATTCAACACCAACTGTAAACCTTGTCCAGGAATTTAAACCTGAGGAGAAATTGGCTGTTCTCCTGAAGAGGCACAGAAAAGAACGCTTGGGACAGATCAATTACTGTGAACCATTCTACACTGCATGGAATCTGGAACATAATCACAGCTGGATTTGGCACCACTGGGCAGCATTTCACCACTATGTCATTGATCTTTCTCAAATCTTGGACAATTTGAACCTTCCCACAAGGATTTCTCAGTCCCATTATTGGTAAATTACATGGACTGCTCATCACTTCTTTCAAGACTCCCTGTTTCACAAAGTCTGCAATTAATTGCGCAACCTTTATAAGGACATCTTGCGCCATATGATACTGTGGTATCTGGGGGAACGCAACATTTGGCTTCACACTGACTTTAACTGGTTCTACTCCTTTTATTAGCCCTACTTCTTTCCCTGTCAAATCCCACACCTTGTCTTGGACTGTTCACTGCAAGTCTGCCAGGAGACCAGCCACTGTGAACATCGGGAAGAAGTTAATCAGAGGATATTCCTCATCTGTGGTCTCAGTTTCAGGCTCTGAAACCTGTTCCTCTCCTTCATCATCACTGTTTGTCTGGACCTCAATCCCCTCATTGGAACAGGTGATTGAACACCTTGTCTTGCACAGTAAGTCTCTTCCCAGTAAGGACATGGGACTTGAATTGCAAACCACAAATCGGTGCAATCCCTGAAAAGTGCCAAGCTCAACCTGAACAGGATCTGTGATCGGGTTAGTCAGGAGTTGGTTTACTACTCCCACTACCTTAACTGTCCGCCCCGAAAGGGGCAGTTTCGGAACCTCTGCACTTCTGACTGTAGACAGCGTAGCTCCTGTGTCAACCAAGAATGAAACCTTGTGACCCATTACCTTCCATGAACATAGGGCCCTTTCTGGTCTACCTCTAAGGACGCTGCAAGCCTACACTCCTCACTATCTGAATCTCATCCGACCATTCATTGTTTATTCCATTCTCACCTCGCAATGGGTACTGTTGTACAGTTTTATTTTGACTCCTTCTTTGACCTGTGACCTGCTGAGGAAGCATCACCTTTTGCTGTTCCATTGGGGCTAAACGCACTTGCATTTGCTGTCTAGGTACCATGGGAACCCGCTGTTGCATTTGTTGTAACTGCCTTGGCTGTATACGCGGCATCTGTACCTGCTGCATAGAGTGAAATCCCTGCATTTGATTCGCATTACTCTGAAAATTCAGATTAGGACCCCTCAGCCTTGGTCCTATCACATTTTGGAATGTATTGACATCATTGCTTTGTTGAACAACACCCTCCTGCTCCATCATCGGGCACTCCCGCTTCCAATTCCGACGACCCCGCAAGCATGACAAGGTAACATCTTCTTCATTCCCTGTACATCGTTTTGAACTACTACAGTGTTCAAATCTGGGCTTCGGTTCACAAAACCTCCTAGACCTCTACCTCTCACTTGCACCTGAAACATCCCGTTTCCTTGCAGCTGTTGCACCATCTGCTGTAGAGAACCTCCCTGCATCCCTGACTGTGCTGCCTTAATTGGCATCACCATCGCTTTCTCCTTCAACCTTCTCTGCTTTAATTCAATCTCGTCACTACAGTACTTTGCATATTGCAACACCTCGTCAATCTGCTTTGCTTGCCAGCAAATCAAGTGACTCTTAATCATCTGACTAATCGCAGGTCTCAACCCTTCAACAAATCTAAACACAAGGTGATTCATGTCCTTCGCCTCAACAACCTCTGTACCACTGTAGTGCTTGAATGCCTTCAACAACCGCTCATAACAGGCATGTATCGACTCCTTGGCTTCCTGAGCCGTCCGATCAATCTTTTGCCAATCAATATTCTTCAGCGAAACTATCGATTTCAGAAAGTCAATCACCTTACAGTAATACTTCATCACCTCAGGAGACGGTGCTCCTGTGATCCTGTCCTTTGACTGTTCCTCTGTCGGCCAATCCACGCCCCTCTTGCACTCAAGCCACAAATCAGCTGGAACTCTGATCTCAAAGAGAGTATTCAGGTCTTCCCAAAGGCATTTCGCAAGCTTCACAAACCTGTCCGTCTGCTGATACCATTCTATTGGCTTCTCCCTCAACCTGGGAAAGTCATTTGTAAATGACAGAATATCACCTCTAGTCCATGGGACATGGACAAGAACCCCTCCGGCAGTCTCTCTCATTGGTAACATCTTTACCGTACCGGTATCCGATAAGGTTTTTTCTGGCTGCTCCAAGCAGTCACTCTTCCTCTTGTCTCTTTTCTTCGCCCATCTGCCGTCCCACTTTTCTAAGGCTCCCCAAACTTGTGCACTCTGCAGTATCTCTTTGAGGTGTGCTTTCATCCCAGTAGACATCATGTGTTCTAAATCCTTAGGCTCAAAATCTAACCTGTAGCTCCTCTTCAGATGTTTGGTATTTTCTAAATCTATGCCATATTTATCTGCCAAATTTGTCAACCTCTGGTGCACCCTACTCACTTCTCTAGTTATCTTTAGACACAATTATCTCAATTCTGCTTCCGTGTATGACTCTAACCTGTTCACTCCCATGCTCCCTTCAACAAGTTAATTTGCTTCCATGCCCAACCTCACAAAATTCAGGTGTTCTTCTCCTTCCTCTCTTCTTGCAGTTACAGTAGCATTCTGTAGAGTATTAAGCTTGTCTAACCAGTCGGTCAGCTGTTGTGCTGTTAAACCTTGTAATGAGATATTCCCAACCTGCGCTAAAGGTGTCTGCGGTATATTCACACTCAAGATCTGTGGAGTCAACAGTCTCAAACCTGTCTGTCTCATGGTCTCTGGAGGAGCCCCAATCGGACTGAAGTGTAACAGGGATCTAGATCCTTTAAATGTCGGTTCCACTGGAGTCCTTCCTTGGGAGCTTCCTACGAACCCTCCTCTTGTCATATCTTGTGTCATTACCCCTTGATCGCATACACTAGGCTTCGCCTGCGCATACAATGGTACGGGTGGACCAACTGTAATGGGCAAAGATAGCGGCTGGCGGCTGTCTGTTCCCCAAACCATGTGGGGGACTAACTCCCATATTCTGGTTCATCACTGGTGCCATGTTTGACTGCGGTCCCGTGACCGAAGTATAATTCGGAATCATTTGTTGTTGTACCTGGGGCAGTAAAGGTAGAGTGGGATCAGTCTGAATCAACTTTGGTCTTCCATATCCTTGCTCTGTCAGCACCATCAGATTCGTTGTAGTCTCTAAGATTGGGACATCGGGGTAAAGTCTCTGAACCTGTGGTGGTTGCAGCTGAGATTGCATAGCGTGGGCAGTGGACACGCTAAAACTACTCTGCACCGGAACTGGTGTCGAGACAGGACTAACGTGTATTGTATTTGTTGTCACCTTCTCTTTGGTCGAACCTGCAGGACATGTACTAGTACTCGGTCTATTGTCATCTATTGCATATGGCGGTGGTCGATCATTCAGTAACTGATTAAGGAACTCATCATCGTCTGAGTCATTTACCTCTGACCAGGGCTTCCTAGCCTCTTTGTCTTTGGAAGGACTTTTGTCAGTCTAACGAGTGGCTATCCCCCTTTGTTTTCACCTTCTTGAGCTATTGCTGGAAACAGCCTGACTCCGTCTATTGTTTCCCTCCTCCAAACTCTCTGCACTATCCCACCTAGCCTCCGCTTGTGTCTTTTCTGCTTTCCTCATTCTCCTCTCAAATTTCTGTTGCTGTTGTCGTATTGCCATCAGTTCCCAAATTGCTAACGCCTCAAACTTTGCAGGCCTCGGAGGTGGCTTTAGCTCATTTAGCACCCTCCGCAAATTTTCTAAAATCCTCAAATTGAACGTTCTGTGCTCCGGAAATGCCAAACACCCTTCTTTCTCCGTAGCTTTGCACCATTGCTTTAGCCAAAGACATGGCGCGACCCCCTTTTCCTCCATTACAGCATAAGCCGATGTATCCTCTGGCGGTGTAACTTCCCCTACACTCGAGGTAATATATACGTCTACCCTCAAAGCGCTCTTTAAAGCCCTGAAAAATTTCATTTTTACGTCTTTTATTTTGTTCACAATCGAATCAGGAAGTGACCTTAATTCCCAGAACTCTCTTCGCCTACCTTCTCAACCAATTGCCTCTCACGGATGGCTGCCAATCCGTGCGCGACCCTTCTCACTAACCAACCTATCCCAGCGCGGCTCTAATGAAGTCACACTCACACACACTGCAGCTGACAAAGTCTTGTGGCTTGCCCTCCCACTCTCAAATTCACACAAAACTAATGCAATATAATGCGAGCACCAACCAAAAACATACTCAACTTTGCCGGTTTACTACAGGAAAGGGTAACACAATCGCTTCAGAACTTTACAGAGATTTCACTTAGCCTCGGCCGCTACTCTCTCCTTCTCAGATCCCGTACTCGCAAGCAAAATTTGACCCGCACATTTTACTCTTGACTTGTCAATGGATTATTCACCAAATCTCCATCGAAGTTTTCATTCACTCACTTTGACTCAAACTCGACTCGTCGATTTCACCATCGACTTATTAAACTGCGCAAATTACAACATAAACCAAGTGTCTCATACACTTAGCAATATACTCCGGAGTCTTAGACCATGCAGGGTCCGTACATCATCAACAACCACGTGGACAATTTTTGAGCACAAAGCACCACACTCACATTAAATTCGCTGACTTCCCTACTCTCATACTGCGGAGTACGTACACTCCTACTAAAACATCATCATCTGGCCTAAAATCCTCACAAACTTCACAATTCACCTGCGATATGCATAAGCTGTGCAAGCGCAAAACCTACTTCATTCAGACTATCAATAGAACGCCGAGAACATTCTCGAACTTCCTTCAGCAAGCTCCGAGATTCCGGGAGAGTCATTTGGGACTTAGGGGCACATCATCTCTCCAATTTGCATTATTGAAAAAGGAATAATTTTCCCAAACCCAATTTTTCCGATACACCTTGCTTACTTCCGAACCACGCCCATCAATTTCTATCAGACCTTTTGAACCATCAACTCTATCAAACTGACCGTAGTCCCTCGCACTGGGGCCTCAAAGGGCCAAACCATCCGCACTGCTGCCAAAAACTGTTAATGATCACAACCCGCAATCCTTCGTACTAGGGCCCCAAAGGGCCAAACCATCAACTATGCTACCAAAAACTGTTAGCGCGTCAGAGCCTTAATAAGTAAACTCACAAGGAGACGCATTTAGGTCGACGAACCTTTGGACCACGTTCGGGGACTTCCCAGTATGAGATGTCTTTTTGGGGTCACAAATCAATAGATCAATAAACCAATCGTCAGTCGGTTCACCATCAGCAGAGATAGGACGGGGCAATGTCTCAATATAGCATGGCTAAGGAATAGGATCTTCCCTCATATGGAGGAGAAGTAAGTATCAGGTAAGAACGGGTAGAGGATGGTTTAAAGTATCAGGACAAAGCAAAAGAGTTAAAGTCTCTGTGAATTAAGTTGAGTCTAAAAGTTTCTGCACGCCAAGCGCCTTGGGTCATTCCGTTAAATCGAAACTGTCTAATTAGCCCTTAACTCCTCATTGAATAATAATTGGTGCATCTTTATCTCTGTCCAATAATCCTTCACGCATCTTGCCAGAATTTTCCATAAACCACAGTTCTCATGTCGCAGATTGGTCCATGTTATTGACGTCTTCATGGGTTGGAATGTCAGGTAAGAAAAGTTACACTTTGCGCTCCAGTCAGTGTCTCCATTGTTTTCTCCTACTCCAGTTAACCTTGCACCTGTTGCGAATTACACTGTTGCATTCAGCAAGAACGTCTCCTTGAACAAGTCGGTTCTCAAGAATTTACTACGGCTACACACACATAACTTCTGGAAAAGTACAGCTTCGTGTCCTTCAGGAAAACAGCAGATTACACGTTAGAAAAATACAGGTTAATATGAGGCCAGGCAGCTAGGCCCAGACCCTCGCTAAGCTAAGGCCCTTTATTTAATAAGCAACTCGTAATACATAACTCTAATTATGATATGCTAATACAAATTTGAAACATTAGATACATAATTAAGTCAGAATTAACAACTTTCATTAGTTGTTGTATACATTGGTAGCCACTCCCTGTGGGCACATTTCAAATGTGTGCATTATCTTCTATGTTAACACATTTTCTATGCAGCTTCATCACACAATATTTTGCAAGCTTTTCATGTTAATATTGCTTTTAAAAGACACACTCCAACAAGAGTGAGAACAAAGGACTTTGTCTTCTTAGTAAAGAAACGTGACAACCCCAAACCAATTCACTCTCTTCATTTCTCAAATTACGTTTGCAGAAAATGCCCATGGTCCAAGCCTTATCTGTCCTCCAATATTTTGAGGCATATTTAAGACCCCCTAGCGCCTCCTTGCACCACATTAGCATAAGTGTTTTAACGCTACTGTTGCCCAACTATGCCCAAATCGCCACGTCAAATTTACAAAGTGGGGCAATGCATGCATTGTGCCACTTTGTAACCCTTTGTGCTACATTTTTGCAAAAAGGGTGTTCCCCTATTAGGGGGGGGGGGGGGCGAAGAAATGACGCAAAGAAATCTAAGAGATTTATGTGTGACATTTTTTCCGGCACTTTTAATGTCTGCTCAGAGCAGGCATTAAAAGAAGGCACACCATTGTTTACAATGGGCTTCAATAGGCTTTGCGGGATTAGGGTCAACATTTTTTATGCTAATCTTGCAAAGCGCCGAACTAGCATAGAAAACTATGACGTTAGTTCCCTAACAACCGCCATGACGTGCCATATTTTAACAATAACGCTCATAAGGTGGCTGTCAGAAATGGGGTCTTAAGTTGGCAGAGGTATCACCCTTGTCCAAATAGGGACCACAAACTTAGCCAGGGTAGTCACACACAATCCAAATTATCCTGTGCCCACCCTCTGGTAGCTTGGCAATGAGCAGTCAGGCTTAACTTAGAAGGCAATGTGTAAAGTATTTGTGCAATAAATCATACAGTAACTGTGGGAGGCTGGCCTGGTGTGTAGTGGGCACCTATGGTACTTACTCCTTATACCAGGTCTAGTTATCCCTTATTAATGAAATGTAGGCAGTGTCTAGAAACCAAGCTCTCTAGCGGTAGCTGTGGATGAGCAGCCAAGGCATATCTAGGAGACATGCAAAGCTCATGAAATACCACTGTAGTCACACAGTACTACACACATGAAAGAAAATATCCACTGTTACAAAAATAAAGGTACTTTATTTTGGTGACACAAATACCGAAAATACCATAGGGACTATACTCCCTTAGGAGGTAAGTAATACACAAATTACATACACTAGTATGCAGAAATAGGCATAAGAACAGTTAGAAAACAGTGCAATTAGTGAAAATCACAATAGTTAGAAATGGGCCTATGGGGAGCACAAATCATATACTAAGAAAGTGGAATGCGAAAGTCGGTCTCTCACTTAGGCAAGTGTAGTGTGTAGAGGGGAGCTTGGAGTACTGGAAACCCCCAAAGGTAAGAACCAGAACCCACCCCAGTGCCAAGAAAAGCAGGAGTAAAACACAGTAACATTCCAAGAACACACACAGAAACAAGAAGAAGAATTATGCAAAACCCAGAAAAGACTGCAAGACACCAACAGTGGATTCCTGGACAAGGAGACCTGTGGAAGGAGGGGACCAACTCCAAGAAGCACAGAAGAGTCCAGGAGGAGCAGGAGCCCCTGCTAACCCAGATGAAAGTGCAAAAGAAGAACCACTGGTGAAGAAGAACAGTCAGTAGTGCACCCAAGAAGATGAAGTCGGGTTCCTGGAAAATGCAAGTGATGTCCCACGCCGGATGGAGGATTGCAGTTGGGTATGCGTCGTCGGAGTCCGCCAACAAGTCTTGGCACACGCAAAGATTGCGGTTAGCGGAAAATGGAGCTGCCCGGGACCAGGAAGGGCCAGGTGGACTATACCCAGGAGGTGGAGTCAAAGGGGACCCTCAGCAACTCAGAGAGCCCACAGAAGACCAGGCAGTGCACACAGGAGTCCCACCGCATTGGGACAAGAAAGCTGTAGAAGAGGCCCACCCAGCACTACAACAAAGGCTCCCACGCCACTGGAAAACCACTCAGGAAGCTGTGCATCACAGGATAGAGTGCTGGGGGGGGTTGAAGCAACAAGATGCATGAAGGACTTGGAGGCAGGATGCCAACAAGCCTTGGCAGCTGCAAAACACACGGTGCACAGGGGTACTGTCAGGCGTGGGGAGGCAAGCTCTTACCTCCACCAAAGTTGGACAGTTGGAAGAGAGGACCATCGGGACCACTTCAGTCCACTACCTGTGATGCAGGATCAACGCAGCTCAGCAGGAAAGGGGATCCACACAGCTGGTCGTCAGTGCAGTTGATGCCCGCAGAAGCAAGGGAGTGAATCCTTCACCACAAGGGAGATTCCTTCGCTCTTCTGATGCAGGCTGATGATGGGCTGTCTTCAGAGGATGCACGAACGGGAAACAGTTGCAGTTGCTGGCAGGAGCCGGAGATACAATGTTGCAGAAGGCGTCTTGCTTCTTTGTTGCAGCTTGTAGAGTTCCTGGAGGCTCCAGGTGCAGTTTCTATTGTGAGAAGTCAAAGTGGAGGATACAGAGGATTCCTGCTGGAGTCTTGCAATCCGAATCTGGGCAACCACCCAAAGGAGAGACCCTAAATAGCCCTGAAAGGGGGATTGGTCGCCTAACCAGGTAAGTACCTATCAGGGGAGGGCTCTGACATCACCTGATGGCACTGGCCACTTAGGTGCTCCCAGAGTTCCTGCCAACCTTGAATCCAAGATGGCAAAACCCAGGGACCCTCTGGAGGAGCTCTGAGCACCACCCCTGGGGTGGTGGTGGGTAGGGGAGTGGTCACTCCCCTTTCCTTTGTCCAGTTTCACACCAGAGCAGGGACTAGGGTCCCTGAACCGGTGTAGACTGGTTTATGCACCGACCAAATGTGCCCTTCAAAGCATTTCCAGTGGCTTGTGGAGGCTACCCCTCCCCAGCATGCAACACCTATTTCAAAAGGGGGAGGGTGTAACACCCCTTTCCCAAAGGAAATCCTTTGTTCTGCCTTCCTGGGCTTGAGCTTTTCAAGTAACAGGCGGGCAGAAACCTGTCTGTGCGGTGGCAGCAGCTGGGGCTGCCTGGAAAACCTCAGAAGGCTGAAATGGCAATACTGGGGGTCCTCTAAGGATACCAAACATACCTATGTTTGGAGTTACCATTATATAGCTGGACATAGGTAGTGACCTTTGTCCAGTACATACATAAAATGGAACCCCTGCACTCACGAAGTCTGGCAAAATGGTCCTGGAGTTCATGGGGGCACCTCTGCTAGTGCAGGGGTGCCCTCACACACAGGTACTTTGCACCCTCCCCTCAGGGCTGGAGGGCCTGCTATAGGGGTGACTTATAAGTGACCTGGTGTAGTGAAAATGGCAGTGAAAGGGTGCTGGCACCTTTTCACGCAGGCTGCAATGGCAGTCCTGCAGAAGCCTTTGCATGGGCACCCTATGGGTGGCAAAATATATGCTGCAGCCCATAGCGATCTCCTGGAATCTCAATGGCCTGGGTACCTAGGTACCGTATAATAGGGACTTATAAGGGGGCACCAGTATGCCAATTGTGAGTGAAATATTGGTCTTAACAGTAACCAACAACCAAATTTCAGGGAGAGAGCATAACTACTGGGGTCCTGGTTTGCAGGATCCCAGTAGACACAGTCAAACACACTGACAAACAGGCCAAATGTGGGCGTAACGAAGCTGAAAGAGGATACTTTCCTACAGTAACACAGTGAAAACACCACAAAAATACACCACACAGGTTTAGAAAAATATGTGATATTTATCCAGTTAAATTAAGGTAAAAACTATAAAGGTTCAATAAGTAAAACTTGAGTTATCACTTTTGCAATATTAAAAAGGGTCTTAAATCTTAGAAATCAACAGTTGTCTCTTGTTTACACAAAGTACCTCGTTTGCGTCAAAAATAACACGCACAGAGACTGCAGGGGTGGAGATGTGTGGGAAAATAGGGTTTGCGTCACATTTTCCAATGTGGCACAAATGATGCGTTTTTTCTTTCCACGCTGCAAGGGGCTTTGCATTGATTTCCAGCGTGCAGTCTTGGTTCCTCACTGCAGTGAGGGGGTCTTTTTGATGCTGAGGAACCATGCGGGGGAAATCCTGGGCATGCGGGAAGAAGTCACAGATGTTGCATCGATCCAGTACGGTGAGGTGTTGAATTTTCTGTCACACGACAGGCGCTGCGTCAATTTGTCACTCGGGAAGGCAGGCTGCGTCATTCCAGTTCGGCTGTGCTTTGATCTGGTAAACTGTGCATTGAATTTCCGGTCGCAAGGGAAGCTCTGCGTTGATTCTTCACTCGGGAAGTCAGGCTGCGTCATTCCGGCTTGGCTGTGCGGTGATTTTCCAGTTGCAAAATGGCTGTGTGTCGTTTCCGGCAGGCTGGGTGTCGATTTTCGGTGCACAAGGAGTTTCCTGAAGAGATGAAGTCTTTTTGACCCTGAGACTTCAGAAAACAGGAAGCACGCCCAATCCAAGCCCTTGGAGAGCACTTCTCAGCAAATTCAGAGGGCAGCAGGGCAGCAGGGCAACAGCAGGGCAGCATTCCTTCTCAGCAAAGCAGTCCAGATGAGTCCTTTGGGCAGCCAGGCAGTTCCTCTTGACAGATTGCAGGTTTAGGTCCAGAAGTGTCTGATTTGGTGGGATCAGGGACCCAGTTTATGTACCCAAAAATGCCTTTGAAGTGGGGAAGACTTCAAAGAGTATTTATGAAGTGCGCAAGGTCCACTTTCAGTACAGGTCTGTCTGCCAGGGTCCCAGTAGGGAGTTTGGCAGACCATTGTGTGAGGGCAGGCCAATACCTTTTGAAATGTAAGTGTCAGGCCCTCCACCCTCCAGCCCAGGAAGACCCGTTCAGTATGCAAATGAGTGTAAGTAGGACTGAATATCTTGTGTTTGTGGTTGTCTAGGTGAAATGCACAAGGAAGCTATCAACCAGCCCAACCCAGACGTTGATTGGAGACAGGCTGTAAGGCACAGATGGAATTTAAGTGCAGAGAAATGCTCACTAGCATTTCTAAAATAGTAATATAAAATCCAAGCTCACCAATAAGCACGATTTTCTATTACCATTCTGGCCATACTAAATATAACCTGGTTATCCCCTTCTGATGAGAATCTACCACTCAAACAATACGTGAGGGTGGCCCTCGTGCTATCCTATGAAAGGATTCACAGTAGTGGAAACCGAATTTAGGAGTTTTCCACTACCAGGACAGATAAAACACACATTTACCTGTTCTGCATTTTACCCACATAGCACAATGCCCTATGGGTTACCTAGGGCCTACCTTAAGGGTGACATATATGTAGAAAAAGTGGAGTTCAAGGCTTGCCAAGTACTTTTAAATGCCAAGTTGAAGAAGCAGCGAACCTGCACACACAGGCCTTGCAATGGCAGGCCTAAGACATGGTTAAGTGGCTACTTTTATGGGTTGCACAGCCAGTGCTGCAAGCCCACTAGTAGCATTCAATTTACAGGCCCTGGGCACATGTAATGCACGTTACTACAGACTTACAAGTAAATCAAATATGCTAATTGGGAATGAACCAATGTTACCATGTTTAAGGGAGAAAGCATATGCACTTTAGCACTGGTTAGCAGTGGTAAAGTGCACAGAGTCCTAAAACCAACAAAAACTGTCAGAAAAATGGAGGGAGGCAGGCAAAAAGTTGGGGGATGACCACTCCAATGCTGTCAGGTCTAACAGTGGGGTTAGAGGGGTGCTAAGGGACGCTAGAAAAGTAGCACTGCACTAGGGGCAGCACCACTTTTCATAAATCTGCCCCGTTTTGTTTTGTTGCATTGCTCTACATAAGTAGTGTGCAAATTAACTAGAATATGTTTTAGGGTGAACCTGGTGTTGAAAGCTATCCTAAATCGTAAATATGCATGTGTATTTAAATGGCTGGTTTCACTGTTAATGTTTGTGGTTGGTTCCACTCCTTTTTTTCTTAGAAGGCATTTCTTATACTTGTGTAGCCTCTGTAGTTTTCATAAAGAATTCAGAAACTTTTGTGTGGGTATCCATGAAACTTTGATTCCCACCACTGATGCTCTTCATGCCTCACTCCATTTTCAAAGTTCAGCCGTTGCAACTGAAAGTGGAATCTCCTGAGTAGCATTTTGCCCCCCTTGGCAGCAAAACCTGCTTCCATCGCTGTGAATCAAGAGTTGAGAGCCTTAGCATTCTGCTGTATTTGCAATAGACTATGAAGAAAGGCTTTGGGTCCCTGCACTTAGTTTTATTAGTCTATTTTTTACAGATGAAAACATAACTCCGCCTTCAGAAACAAGGAAAATGTTCAATGCAAATGTTGGAAGCAGCAGAAAAAACTGCCTTGAAAATTGTTATGAATGCACTACTTTGAAAACAATATCTAAACCATTATGCCCCACCCTAGTAGCCAAACGCAGCAGTATCACTGAGTGTCTATCTTGGGAATAAGGGTAATTATTTCACAGTAACATCGCTGCTCATTGATGCTGTAAAGCATGCTGGGACAAATCACTGCCCGGTAACATGAGCTTAAGCACGTAAGGTGTCCCCAAACCATTCCACATATGGCCCTCTGTGTCATCTTACCACTCCCATACTTATCTGGAAACAAAAAAACAGTTACGTGATGTCAGTATACAATCACTATGGAGGACATCTAGGAGAAAATATAAAGATTAAGGGCCATATGCACGAACACATTTTCCCATAGACACAGAATGGGTAAAACCCTTTGATACATCTGGCCCTAAATGTCTGAGGGAAACGTTTTGGTGACCTATAATGGACGATCAAGTTAGAAACTGGGTGGCAATGGAATGTTTGATGTGAAGGTTGGCTTGAGAGCATTAAAGGATGAAAAGCAAAAGTGTATTGTTAAAGTTGTGTGGGAAAAGTTGTGCATCGATTTCATTGGACATTTATGGTATTTTTTGGAACACATGAGATGTGGAGCAGTAGTTGTGGATGCTTGATCTAGGTGGACTGAAGTGGTGTTCATGAGGAAAGAGGCAAACACTCCATGATAGCTGCTTTAGGGGAGGTCTTTCCAAGAGAAGGAATTTCTACGTTCTTGGTTACAGACAATGGGACACAACTGACTTCAGCAGAAATGTGTGTGTTTTTGCACAGTATAGTAATCAAACGTATTCACATCTCTTTGTACAATCCCCAATTGAATGATCAATAGATTAATCAAAGGTTCCATGGAAATGGCATATAAATCTGGACAAAAACCTACAAGGTGCAGTGAATGGCGTGCTGTGGGTGCATCGCACCATGGTAAGCCCCAGCATGGGTAAATCCCCTTTTGAGATAATTAAAGGCAGATCTCCATTTACAAACTTAATACCTGCTTGAACCAGCAAAATGAAAGTGGATGGAAGTGGTAGAACAACACATGACAACAGAGACATGGACCATAAGATAATGCAGGGTGATTGGGTCAAAGTCAAATCAAGTAGAGGAGGTCAGGGATTGTCCATATTTAAGGGCACATATTGTGTATGAGTTGTGAGTGGAAATGGGTAAAACCTGAAAATGGCCAGACATGGAATTTAAGAGAGGTGGCATTATATCACAAGGTTGGTGTGTCTACAGATTCAGAGGAGGGAGATGAAGGATGTAGCAGCTGGTTGACTTTCAGGACAATTGGAGATAATTTGGATGTGGTACTTGGGTTTGGGCACAGAGTACACAGAAATCTGCAGGAGATACCTCTGTCTTGTTCAATCATCAAATAGGCAAAAGCCAGAGCTTGGGAGAGTCGGACAGTTAGGAATCTGCAGACCACTGGGTGGGTAAATAACCCCTCTTCCTTATGGAGTTAAGTACTGATTACATTTTTGTCATTATTTATTGATTGTTAAATCTCTATAGTTTATTATCATTTGGTTTGTTGTTTTCTTCATTCTGGTTGTGTGACTGAGGGAGTTCTCCCCTTACCCTCGTGTCTGTGTTCTTCCTTGCGCTTGTTGTTGATCCTCTCCTTTGTTTATGTGAAGAAAAGGAGATGTGTTGTGACTTTAATACAGATGATTTGTAATGTGCAATTAATGTTTCAATGATGTGGTCACAGAGGTACTGGTTTTGTTTATGTTTCTGTTGCTTCATACATTTCCAGTTACCAAAGAAACGAATCAGAGTGATTACTACAGTATTTCACTTTTTCAGTTTTTTTACTAATAGAGTGGATGCAGTACATATCTATGGTTATACTGGGGTATTTTTTACTTAGAGGAAAACCAAATCCAGCAGTTGCAGACTATCGAAAAAAAGGGGCATTAGAAAACCTTTCAAGTCTAGGCAATCCAGCCAGCACCAGACTACTCTTGCTAGTCCTCTGTTTGAAACAACCCATCACACCTTGTAATATGCCCTGGGTTTCTTGGGTTGCAGATTTTGTGCTATGATACACCATTTTAGGGAATAGTGATGCACGCACCATAACACAAGACTGCTCCAAGTTTTGTTGCAAACAGAAACTCCTGCAAAATATAGCAGTCCTAATGCCCCATAGCCAATGACTGAAAATGTTCACAAGTGCCAGATAATGTCTCACATACTGAGTCTGGTAAGGTTCAGAACTTCGCACATAAAGGACTCACAAGCACAGTTACTCCAAAGTCTTGCCCCAAATATATCAGAATTACAGTTGCACTCGTACTATATCACTGAGATCACATTACGTTGTAGGGAAAGGTCTATGTGCTCCAAAGGGTTCCAAAGTAACTACTGAACATAATGAGCAACCTATCAATGTAACAAAATAGCATGATCTAAATATTGAGCACTAAATTATTGTGACGGTAAATATAAATATATAAATAACTAAATATAGGTTCACTATACTTTACTCGCCATGTGTGTACTTTGTTGATGTATGTATCTTCAAGGCCCACACATGCACACACATACACAAACACACACCATAAGCATAACATATCTTCCTGTATTTGGTGCAAGCAGCACCACAAA
Source organism: Pleurodeles waltl (assembly GCF_031143425.1). Lineage (NCBI taxonomy): Eukaryota > Metazoa > Chordata > Amphibia > Caudata > Salamandridae > Pleurodeles > Pleurodeles waltl. The sequence continues at coordinate 717,573,673 of NC_090447.1, forward strand.
GGTGATAGAAGTTAGAAGAGTTACAAGCCACGCCTCATAATTAGAGCTGCATTATATCAATATATTAAATATTGCCTGTCACTACAAACAGAACCACAGAAAGACGTTTCTTTACAAAAAGAAAAAAAATCCTCTTCAGATGCATGAGTGGAAAAAACACAGATAAAAATGGTCCTGTGGAGTGCTGGAAGGAAACGAAGATGAACTGTCGCCCAAAGCCATCTGGCAATCTGGAGCTGAAACTAATTTGGGAAAAATGTAATACGATTAAACCGCTAATAACATGGTCTGTGCCGGTGTGTTTATAAAAGAGTTTTCATTGAGAAATTCCAGCAGCACAGATGAAGTATATATAGAATGATTAAACACATACGATGGTGACAAAAAATTCTCGGGGAAACGCGTGACCCTTCTTTCCACCACCCCAGACTCCCTACAATAGTATTTGCCACAAACATATAAACAAACCTTCGTGGTAACTATTGACGACTGCCAAGACAGAGTGGTGTAGGCAAAACCACGTGAACGTGCCCTGTGTCTCACAAGTCCTCTTTTAAATCGTTAACACTCACAAAGTTATTTTGTGTATTTCTTACACTGCCTATTTTATTCACGTTTTAAATATGCATGCATTTAAAATACCGTTTTCAATAAATTGCATACAGTTCCTCATAAGACAAATTTACCAAAGGCCCCAAGGAGCTACCTTTCCAATTTTCGATCACTTGAATAGAAACGCCTGTAAACGTGATAACCCCTTAACCTGTATGACTAGATGCAGTATATATGCTAAACTAATTCCATGAGGATGATGTCTGGCTGCTTCAGGCTTTTAGTCAACAGCATTACGGATGCTGAGGGTTGTAGATCCGTCCACAGGTATAAATATAATAGTGGATCTACATGTTCCGGAATAGTTCGAGCTATTGGCTGAAAAAAACAAGATTGCCTGAAAATTACTCTTGCGCCATGGTATTAGGGGGCAGTCATATGTTTTTGATTCTCTGGCACCTTTAAAGATAGTCAGTTTGCCGGGCACCACTGTAATACATCTGTGTTCTTATTAGACTTATTCGCTCCATATTTACTTATCATTTCCAATTGTTGCATATAAATATTGCACGCCTGGCTTTCTTCATTCTAATCTGCAGACTTTTGGGACAAGTTCTTGCTGCTTTGTTGGGTCTCCTTCCACAAGAATTCTTCACCTTTACCCATCTCCTGTTTCACTTCAAGTCTCCTTTCTTGAGTTATGCAATCCAGGACAGGAATGCAGAAAAAGGAGGCCCACTCTCTAGTCTCCAATCCACTATGTTTATACTATACTATACTATTCTATACTGTACCTCCTGCTGTACATTAGAAGGATATTGCAAGTCACAAAGGCAATCCATGCTCAAATAGAGAAACAAGACCGAAGGCCAAGTTCTTTTATAAGATTATGACACTCCAAGGTGGCTTGCAATATCCATATTATGTACAGCAGGGGTTACCTTATTCCTTATGATACATAGTCGCACCATCGCCTTTACCACAAATCACTTAAATCCTTTGGTGTGTAGCTCTTTCATATGAAAGAGAGAGCATGTTTACAAACATGTAGAATGAATTTAGAATCACTAGCGCAAAATTAAATGCATCAAAAAAGCTGTTAGATATTTGTTGTTAAAAGATATTAAACACAGTTTAAAACAAGTTAGTTTTTTAAAAACAAAAAGTGAAGTAGAAATATGCAGAAAGAGCCTAACTTTTTAATAATTACAGAAGAAGGGCAAAAATAAATATGTTTGTGTGAGTATCTCCTTTCATCTTGTCAATGTACACTTAAAAAAACAGAGAAGAATGAAAAGCCACATTTTACTTTCGTTCTTTAAACAGCTGCTTTACTTATGCTCCTTGACCTGACCTGTCTTTCCACTTGGCTGCTGCCTCTGGCAGCCAGCATTGTCATGTTAGACTTCAACTATAATATGTTATTACAAATGAGTTCGGAAGTCATTTGTTTATATTTGATGTCTGTGAGCATCATAAATCGCTTATTATAAAGAAATTAGAGACAGAGTTTCATACGAGGATTGCAAAATCCCACCTATTAAACTAAACAATACTATACTATACATATATAGTTATATATGTATGCTTATAAAGCACAATAGGTCACTGGTTCTATATTACCATTGAAGGGTTCTGGTGACATTTACAGACCATAAGGCTGAGGTCTGAGTGTTTTTTAAATGTCACTTGAGCCCTAGTAAAAAAAGGACCATATTACATGCTACGTGTTATGGACTTTTTATATTACATGAATTAATAATTGATTTTAGTATTCTTTTGAAAGATTTAGAACATTTGGGAGTCATCCTTTCACTATTCATTGTTTGCCTGTGACAATCGGGTTCTCTGCCCCACCCATCAACACTCGGTAATTTATTGGCTCCCAGGTCTGCAAAACAATTTGGATCTCTGCTGATCACCAGGATTTGAACTCTAAATTCAGAGAAACCTCTCGGTTCACTACCAGCTTCTTTGTTGAGCTAGACTACCATAGGTCGCCTACAGGCTACCAGAATTTCCTTCTAAGTCAGGCTCAAACTGAACTCAGCAAGGCCTAGATCACTGGAGGCCAGAACAAGAGTTTATTCAATTAGCATGAATCATGTTAGTAAGCTATACCTTGCTTCTACATTCTGGGTCTTTTTCCTCAACCTTATTCTTCTGTATGGTTACAGACCTCCTTGCTGACTTGCAATAGCCTTATATTGTATGGCAGTGTCTACTCTAACCCACATATATTAGATGTTTTGGTGTTTTTATTGCAAATAATGCAATGGCATAAAAATGGATATCTGACAGTGAATCATGAAATATAGGAAATGTTTCATGGTACCCTGTGAAATACAGATTTCATCACCAAATTATGCAACAAAGCTTTTTAGGGTCGAGCCTGCGTTGCATGCGCTCGCGCATGCGTATCGCAGGGAGACTCTTTTGTATTTAGAAAAGGGCTCGGAGCCCTGTCAACTTCACGTCAGTGCTTTTTATTGGTTCGTGTGCTTCCCTAATAAAATCTGCTTGCTTTCATTAGTCGAAGGCACCCATATGTCATGCCTTTTCCGGTGGCAAGCCCTCCTCGAGCGTAGCGACCAAGTACAGAAAACATGCGAGGCTCGCTGTTTTCCATCGGGCTTGTGGACTTTTTTTTTCTCTAATTTAGAGCACGATCTCGCTTGGCAGAAGTCGAGCGCTTTACATAATTGATTTCACTTTTTCGTGTTTTGTACATAAATGCACTTTTGCCCGATAGGTGAAAAGTCGGGTTAAGAGTTTACAACGCGATTAGCTCTAACATGAGCAAATCCGAGACCCGTCGCATTGTAAATGCTTGTTTAATTATGCAACAAAATTATGCAATTGTGAGGCACATCCTACGGCAGTATTATTTTCATGCATTTTAGCTTACCTCAAAATGCCCAAATCGGCACAATTTTGATAACCTTGCAGCATAATTTAGTTCTCATGCCACAAAATGCTATCAGAACTGACAATGTCTAAGTTCTTGCAATAAGGGAGTTGTTTCTGTGTAGGCATTAATGATGCCTTATATTCTTCTGAGCTATTTCGTACTTACATTCAGAGCTCTAATGCCATACCTGTTTATAGAGCTATGTGTACAAAAGAAGTTTGGCATGATGTTATCTGTGATGTCATCAACTATGTCATTTGAGGTGACATCAGTGATGTCGTGAATGATCTCACAGAACATGTCATGAATGATGTTAGGTCATAAGCAGTATATAGAAAGGGTGCAAGTTATAGTTAGCTCTGCTAATTATAACTGGTGAATGTCTGTGTTTTTTAGTTAAAAATGTTAATGTTGTCACTGACTTATTTACCTAACTATACCTTTACATTAAACTTTGTGTTTTTCAGTTAATTTTTAATGTTTTTTTTAGAATTTTTTAAAAAATATCTTTTTTTCACACCTTACTATAATATTAATTTGATCTTTTTTTTTTTTTCAGTGACTTTCTATGGTTTTTATTAAATGCAAAGTAAGGGTGTGGCACAGCGGCCAGAGCTGCCGACACCAAGGGCGGGAGATCCAGGTTTGAGTCTCAGCCCTGGCTCAACATCCTGTGATTCTGGACAAATCACATAATCTTCCTTTGACTATGGTCAGGGCCTGGATACCCTCACGGGTGATTAGCCATGCTATACAAATCTGAGTATTTCTTTACCACACATAAATGCAGCCCCCTGCCATGCATGGCCAAAGCTGCGGCCAGGCCCTGAAGCCAACCCCTCCACATGCAGCTAGTCCCACGCAGCGCAAGGTTTTTACGTGCACAGCATGAGGTGACCACAGGGCCTGTGGTCAGCTCCCCATATGCAGCCAACCCTATGCTGTGAACAGCCTTTGGTCGTGGATCGTGGTGGGGTGACCACAGGCCAACCCCCATACAGACAGCCAAACCTACACTACACAGGACCTTCAGTCATGTGTGGTGAGTGGTTGGCACTGGGCCTGCAGCCAACTTCCTACATGCACCAAAGGCAGCTAATCCCACACTGCACATGGCCTTCAACCATGCCTGGTGGGGGGATTTGGCTCTGTGGACCCTGTATACTCCTAACCATGGGCTTTTTTTCTATTAAAGAAGAGGGGGCTGTGCAGGCCTCCTCCTGCATATATATATATATATATATATATATATACATATATATATATATATATATATATATATATATATATATATATATATACACACCCACACAGACACACTCTACTGGTGGTTGCTAGCAAGTAGTTAGGACCTAGTTTCCATAGGAAAAGCGTTTTTTGTTTCCAATAACTTTGGTGCTGTTTGATGAATCTTCACAACATTTTCAAAATTAGTGTGACATTCAGTTCAGCTGCTGCCTTCAAACTTTGGGGGTGATCTGTCAAGCGGGGGCTGAGAAAAAGAATGTGTTGCAAAATGCATTTTCCCAATGCATTTTCCCACAGCGTCTTTAGACATGACTACAGCTCGAACCGCTAAACATAATTACACCACATTTGCCAGGAAGCTAGATCTGGTTAGGCAGATTGTGCATATTGTTATTTAGAGTAAATCTGTTCAGTAGTTTTTGAGTTATTAGAGGAAAAAGAAACATAGATATCTGGGTGGGGCTAAAGCACAGATCTCATGGTGAGATCTAATTGGCTGTCCACATCATAGCACCCTATTGAGATGCATTGTAGTGCATGGCAGGTTTTGAGGGTCACAAAAAGGAGAACATGTAAAAGTTGATAACAGATTTGAGTTACAATATAAATAGTTTGTTGATGGTAGCATACTCATTTTAGTAACTGAGGTGTATTCCAAGGTGATTTTACCCTGTGAAAAAGCTTTTTGCTGGGATTTCATGAATCAAGTTGAAAGAAAACTGTTTTCTCATGATTTTTCTATAGAGGTTATAGAAGGTGCTCCAGGAGCTAACATGAGAGCATATTTTCTGTAAACTCACACTATTTTTCCCAGCATATGAGAATGAGGTCTGACTTAGTCTATTTTTTTTATTTATTTTTTTTAAAGAAAGAGAACAGCGCAAAAAAAGAAAACAAAAAGAAATCATCACATTTCAGAACGTATAGTCCATTAGGTCAACAAATACATCTAGCTAGAATTCAAGTACATAAACTTCTCCACCTGTCCTAAACCATGTCACAGCTCTTATAGCTCTTTTGTACCCAATCTCCCTATGTCCAATACTCAACTCTAGTAGAATGTCCCACTTGCACAATGTTAGATTATAAATCGCTCCAATTCCCATTCTCTTCAACTCTCATAAAACTATATAGCCAATGAGCTTAGTGCCAAGTTCTTCTGCCAGTCCCAAAATGGCAACCAAATCTTCTGGCCCTTTTTAAGCTCCCCTCAGTCTCTCTTAACATAAATTGCTCTCTCCAAATTAAAAGTCACCAAAAGCCAGGCAAGCCATTGTTGCAAGGCAAGGGGGTCCTTATCAAGCCAACTCGAAGCTATGCAGGGTCCATACATCCCCATTGCTATAAAAATAAACTTCTGTGCATCTGCTGGAACCCTGTCATCACCAATTCCCAGGATGACAAGGAATGGGGTTAGCCCGATTTTAAGATTAAGGCTGACATCTAAGAATTTAGATATTTCCCCAGAAGGGATCCAAACCCCTGTAATTTCCAAACATGTGTACAGCATCCGCTTTGAACAATTGTCAAAGAGGACATGTAATACCCTCTGCCCTAGCCCAGCTCGCAATTTTCCAAGGAGTAGAATACAAGTCAAAAATTGATTTATAATGCTGTGCCTGTACATTAGCCGAAATGAAAACCTTTTGCCCTAATTCCAAAGAGTCCAAAAAGGCCCGATCCGAAGCCCTGAGAATTTCTTGCCACTTCTCACAATATTTACAGATATGATCTGGTTTATGTGAACTCAATTCACCATGAAGCTAATTATCCAAGTATCTCCACCCACCAGATGATCTACCATCGTACACCTCTGGAAACCATTGCCATTCCACTTTACGACTCAAACAATCTCTGATTTGTAAGTACTTGAAATAATCTTTGCTGGGAATCCCAAACTTATCTTGTAGTGATACAAAATAAATAATACCTTCAGTGGGGAAAAAATCACCCAGACTTTTAATGCCCTGGGCCACCCAATTAGTCACTGGATGTCCCCGAAAAATATCTGGCAAACATGAATTGTTCCGAATTAGTACATAATACCTTTGGCAGTGTTCCAAAGCGTGAGTTCATAAATCGAAGATATCACCTGTTCATCTCCCACACCACTAAATAGAGGCCTCATATGCTGAAGGGCAGCAGCCCAATAATATAAGTTAAAATCTGGGACTGACCATCCCCCCTCTCTCTCTAGGCAGAGTCAAATACTTGTGAGCTCTTCTGGGCTTGGCGTAAGCCCAGATAAACCGTGTCACCAGCCTGTTCATGACCAGGAACCAACAATTCATAATATCCAGAGGGATGGCCTGAAAAAGGTGAAGAAATTTGAGCAAAAAATAATTTTAATAATGTTGCACCTCCCCATAATCACGAGATGAAGGTTGTTTAACCTGGTTAGATCCCTACTGGCCTTCGTCAAGATTGGACCAAAATTTGCCTCTACCAACCTATCTAGATCAGCTGCTATTATAACACCCAGATATGTCACTTCTTTTGTTACCCGGTCATCGTGGAACCCAACTAAATGATCACAAACTACTTGAGTCTTGCCTTGGTTGAGCCAATATCCAGAAAACTGACCAAAAATGTGTGCTACCCCCACTATCTGTATGAGGGCTTCTGCCTGGCTAGGAGTCACTACTGCCACATTGTCTGCATATGCAACAATTTTGGTATCCCAACCGTGACACTGCATGGGGGCTATCCCAGGGGCTTCTACAATTTTACAAATAAGAGGATCAATATATAATGCAACTAAGAGCGGGGAGAAGGGGCACCCCTGCCTAGTACATCCCTGGATCCAAATTATATCAGGCGGCCCTCCACATATTAAAACCCTGGCTCTTAGTTTCTGATATAGTGCCTGCATGGTCTTGGTGAAACCTAACCATATCCCGTACCGCCTTAAAACATACCAGAGGTAAGCCCAATCAATGCTATCGAATGCCTTTTCCACATCAAGTAATATTAAGGCCAGGGTGTGTTTGCGTTCCTACACACATATGTCCTCCCCCTCCATGCAGTTGTCTTTGCACTATGACACTTGAGATGTTGCATGGTGGCATTGCAGATATTGTGACCCAGGCACAGGGTAGACCCTGACATGTGCAGCATGGGTATGACATTACTGCTATGTACCTCATAATGTTAAATACAATACCTGATGTTTGTTGCGCCTATGGATTTGGGCATTTGACAGGATTTGCACATTTATATTCATTACAGGAGATTGATAACATTGTCATCCTGAACCCTCTAATTTGAGTGTGTTTGATTCATGGGCACATAACAGCCATTAGCTACTTGACCTGCACACACAGCAGAGGTGGTAGTGGCAACTGTTGTCAGTGGTAAATACCATTTGCGGATATGGCCTGAGACTGGAAATTGAGGCCTAGTTTATGTAGCAACAACTCCAGCAGTCGAGTGACAGCAGGCTAGTTTTACATGGTACCCTACCCTCCTGAACTGGCTTTGCTTTTCAAACAGCCTTGGCATGGCAGAGTATCCCCATGCAAAGGTTGTTAGTGTAGTGTTGAGCTGTGCCCCAGGTTTCCCGTGCACAGCCCATACCCCCCAGCCATGCCCCTTTGCCCTTTCCACTACCCGAATATCATGGCTTACATTCATTGTGTAGTGGGTATGTCCCCCCCTGCTTGCAGTTTACAATTAGGCATTTTCGTTCCCCATGCCACTTACCCTGAACCTGTGTTGTTTCCTGGTAGTCTGCGCTGTCGTGTCCTTGAATACCTGTGACGATCTCCACAGGGATGACAGCTGCCACCATCTCCTCCATGTGGTCCAGGGCCTCCTGCGGTGCTGGACTACCTCCTCCAGTCTGCAGTGCCCTTCCTGTTCCTGGCCATCTTTTCCTTGGTCCTGCGCTTGCAGTCATGCCAGCGTTTCTTGCACTCAGTGACTGTTCTCCGTACTTTTGCCACACTGTTGATCTTATCGACAATTTGTTGCCAAATTGCCTCTCTCCTACCAATTGGCAATTTATAGGTGACAAAAAGTTGGTGCTGGTGTTCCGTCACCTCTTTCATGCTCCTCTGCACTGAACCGACACTTCCTTTTCTTCTTCTCCCTCTCCTGGGTCTTGTGTGGGTCCTCCTGGCTGGTTCCTGGTCGGTTGTCATCTTCCTGGGGTCTCTCATTGCTTCTGGAATCCATTTTGGGGCTCCTTTATGCATTTTACTGTGTTTGCACCGCTTTTTGACGCTATTGCATAAAAAAATGGCGCGTATCCGGTTTGAGACGTTGTAAACCGGATTAAAGTCATTTTTGCCAAGTTAACGTAGTTTTTCTTTCCGACATGTCTGATTGGTTTGAGTAAAAAAAAAATGTACTCTAACCAGTGGATTGCGCGGCTGTGCGTCAAAGTATAAATTTGACGCCCAGGTGGCGCAATGAAATGGCGTTAGCCGGCGTTAAAATTTTTGACGCAAAATTGCGTCAAATAATAAATTTGGCCCAAAAGGTTTTAGAAAAAGTTAATGTAATGAGAGCAACACATCAGGGTAAATAAGTGAGGCAAGATCATAGATATATACATTTGTACATAAAAAGGGACACAGCCCAGTCCACAATGTACATTGTCCACATGGCCACAGGCCAAAATCCAAGGCCACACATGGCACCAGCCTCAACACAGAGAGAACACTGCAGGGGCAACAGTTGGGAAATAGGCAGGCACCTCAGGGGGATGGGTGACGGGGGGCACCTCAGCCGGCAGATGGAACAAGACCACTGGTTCTGGAGGGGGCAACATGCCCTGTGCTTGGTCCTGGGGAGTGCAAGGCCACATTCTCTCAAGTGGGTGACTTGCCCACATGCTCTGGATGGAGCAACATGCCCTGTGCTTGGTCCTGGGGATTGCAATGCCACAGTCTCTCAAGTGGGTGACTTGCCCACAGGCTCTGGAGGGGGCAACATGCCCTGTTCTTGGTCCTGGGGAGTGCAAGGCCACAGTCTCTCAAGTGGGTGACTTGCACACATGCTCTGGAGGGGCAACATGCCCTGTGCTTGGTCCTGGGGAGTGATAGGCCACAGTCTCTCGAGTGGTGGTCTTACCCACTGGTTCTGAAGGGGGCATTGTGCCCTGTGCCCTTGATCCTCGGGAGGCTAGGGTAGGTGGGTGTCTTACCCACTGGTTCTGGAGGGGGCATCGTGCCCTGTGCTCTTGATCCTGGGGAAGCTGGGGTAGGTGTGTGTCTTACCCACTGGTTCTGGAGGGGGCATCGTGCCCTGTGCTCTTGATCCTGGGGAGTGCAAGGTCACAGTCTCTCAGGTGGGTACCCACTGGATTTTCAGGCGGCAGGCCACACAGCAGCCTGTGTATACAGGATTACATACTGTCCTCTGGCGGTGATGGCTGCTCAATGGTGGTGGTGCTGCTGCTGCTCGTGGGGGGAGGCTCTTGCTCATCCCCTGCAGCCTCGGACGGCTGCCCACTGGAGGTGGTGGTGCTGCTGCTGGTTGGGGGAGGCTCCTGCCCATCCCCTGCACCCTCGGACGGCTGCCCACTGAAGGTGGTGGTGCTGCTGGTGTGGGGAGGCTCCTGCCCATCCTCTGCAGCTTTGGATGGCTGCCCACTGGAGGTGTTGGTGCTGCTGCTGGTGGGGGGGAGGCTCCTGCCCATCCCCTACAGCCTCGGACGGCTGCCCATTGGAGGTGGTGGAGCTGCTGCTGCTGGTGGGGGGAGGCTTTTGCCCATCCCCTGCAGCCTCAGACGGCTGCACAACCATGGTTTGTGGTGGGGGCTCCGTCACAGTTCCTGCCCTAGGCCCCTTGCCCTTCCTGCCTGCTGGCTCCTTGCTCTTCCTGGCAGCGGGGGCAGGCTCCTTAGGCTTCCTGGCAGCAGCTGGGGCAGGCTCCTGTGTCTTCCTGGCAGCTGCTGGAGCAGGCTCCTTTGTCTTCCTGGCAGCAGCTTGGGCAGGCTACTCTCCCTTTAGGCTGCCTAGTGCAGGCTCCTTCACCCTCAGGACATGTGCCCTGGATCCTTTCCTACCATGAGTGGGTGTAGTGATGACTGGGGCCGTGGACTGGGTGGCTGAGGTGCTTGGATGGGTTTTTGCCACCCTGGCCAGACATACAGGATGAGGCGAGGGGTAGGGAAGAGGTCAGTGGTGGATAGGAAAAGATTTTTAGGGACATTAGGGCGGGAAGAGGGAGAAGGTTTGGGAGTGGAGGAAGAGGGAGTAGTATTAGGAGGTGTCTGTCTGCTACTTTTGGGTGCAGGTACATGGGCTGTATGCTGTTGTGAGGTGGATGGCTGTTGGGTGTCTGAGTGCTTGCGTTTGTGTACCATGGTGGGGGCCGACACAGTTGGAGAGGACACAGGGGACGTGTGCATGGCTGTTGTGGAGGTGTCTGCCAGTGAGATGTGTGTGCTGCTAGGTGTGGCGGTGATGCTGGCAGTAGATGATGGTGTAGAGCATGCAGGTGTGAGTGTAGACAGAACTGGGAGGGAGATTGAGGAGGAGGAGGGGAGACAGTAGAAATTGGGGATGTTGGTATGTCTGCATCTGGATGGTGTTTGTGTGAGTGCTTGTGGGATGAAGTGTGGTGCTTGTGTTTGCCTGTGCCACTCTTGTGTGTTATCTTGTATGCATGCTCGTCTGCCTGTGTGCTTAGGATAGGTTGGGGTTGAGGAGAATGGGACTGGGAAGAGGAAGTTGTTGGGGGGAGGGTGGGAACAGGGACAATGGCTGCCATCAGAGAGGAGGCCAGAGCCTGGATCAATCTCTGTTGGGCTGCCGATCTAGTGTGAATGCCCTCCAGGAATGCATTCGATTGTTGCATCAGGGCTGCCAGCCCCTGGATGGCATTCACAATGGTTGACTGCCCTACAGAGATGGATCTCAGGAGGTCAATAGCCTCCTCACTCAGGGCAGGAGGGCTCACTGGGGCAGGGTCTGAGGTCCCTGGGGCGAAGGAGATGCCTACCCTCCTGGGAGAGTGGGCACGGGCAACTTGCTAAGGGCCTGCTGGGAGGGCGGTACTGGTACGGGGTTGGTGGCTGTACCTGTAGCTGGGGTGGTCATACAAGTGTCCGCCACCACCAGAGAGCTTCCATCAGAGGAGGTATCAGAGTCTGTATTGTTCGGTCCAGTCTACACCGTGGTGCTCCCCTCGCCCTCTGTCCTACTGGTGCCTTCAGTGTCGGTGGACTCTGCCTCCTGGGTTCTGTGGGATGCAGCTCCCTCCGTTGCCGGTGTCTCTGCTCCTCCACCAGATAATGCTAATGCACATAAGGACAGGATGACAAAACAAGAAAGGGGGGAGAGAGACAAAGGATACACAGGGTCAATGACTGCACCAACACCACTGTTGGTGTACACAGCACCCTCACACACAGGAGACACGCCTACGCACTATGCATTGCACTACCAGTGATATTGCTAGCCACCAAGGCATGAGGAGGAGCACACACCGCCAACTGCAGCACATCTGGGGCCCATCCCTGACCAGTCGTGGATGGTAACAAGGTAGGTAGGCAGTATTTCCCCTTGAGACCCTTAGCCTACAGAGGACCTACACTGCTATGTCTGCCCTGGCCTAGGGGCACCCACTGACACACACCCACCACCCGCATACCACCCTTCGAGCCGTTTCCATCAATGATGGCCACTGTACTCACCGCCTTGTGGCTTCTGTGATGCCCTCAAGCACCCGTCCAGCTCTGGATAGGCCATGGCGAGTATGCAGGCCATCAGGGTTCGACCAGTACCCCTGCTTCATTGGGAGGCCATCCCCAGCTGGCCCTCCGTGGTCTTCCGTGCCCAGCATCTCAGGCCCTCGCACCGTTTCTGACAGTGGGTGATCCGCCTGCCATAGACCCCCAGGGTCCACACCTCCTTTGGAATTGCATGCAATATACCCTTCTTTTGATGGGGGCTGACCTACAAAGGCAATACACACAGGAAAACACCGTTAGTCCAGCAAGTTACACATATGGCCCACCAAACCCGCTTATACCACTATTGGAACACACATAGCCCAGCACTCAATGTGTACCCAGCCAGGAGGAGATCCCTCCCACTTACATGGAGGTGTCACACACACCTCCATACAAGCATGCCACATGCATCGTGCCCACTATGTACTCACCTGTTGGTCTAGAGGCCCATACAGCAGTCCCTACTTGGGTAGGACCTCATCCACCAGTCTCTCCAACTCCTCTGAAGTGAAGGCTGGGGCCCTATCCTAGTCACACGGGCCATGGTAGGTTCCAGACACAGGTCATAGCAGCACATGCAGTGTAGGTCCTCTCCTATAGAAGGTCAGGTAACAAGTGAGGAATCAGATAGAAAATGGCAGTCACGTCTGCGGTGGTGCATACCGTCACCACCGGCATAGATCAACATTGGCCACTGTACCTCATAGGGCCCAATATTAACCAATGATGAATTGCCCTGCGGTTCCCGAGCACCTCCCGTCACGGTCTCAATGTCAGTGGAATTACCTCACTTCCACCTGCTCCTCCACACAGGACAGGCGGATGCCATTTCAGGGGAGGGAGCCCTATGGAATAATGGTGCGTCACACAAGAAATAGGCACATACTGGACAAAATAACACTGACACAGAACATATTTACAGAATGCAACTCAAAAACAGAGTACACTGTTCCAAGGGTGAGAGGCGGGGAACCTAAATATTTAGGAGCAAGAGCCCTCACACATCCAATCAGATGTCATGCTTCATCATCGGGATACTCCTCATCAGACCGGCGCTGTAATGTCTGACGGGCTCCCCAAAAGGGGGCTCCTTGCCGGAGATCTTTAGTAGCGACTGCCATACTAGAATATGTTGTAGACACTGCCTATCTGCAGACACTAAATGAACAGGAGAGAGAGGATATAAAATTGGCTCTAAAACTCGAACAACATCACCAATTTATTCAGTTAATATAAGGTGTAGGCCAAGATTAAAAACAAGTCGAAAGTGACAATTGAGAAATCATGCTCAGTCACTCTCCGAATCAAATTGTAAATGAGAGGCCGGAAATTATCACAAAACCTCTAATCATGGGTCAACAAGTTTCGTGTCTCGGGGGTCCAGCAGGATCCATTGACGCCTCATCAGGATCAAAATACAAACAACTTCTCCTCCAACAAAAAACACAGACAACAATACGTCACCCTAAACAATATAAAAGGAACAGTCACTTACTTTAAGCGAACTGTGCGTCCAGTCAAACTAAAAATAGAGGTCGCCCTGTAAAACAAGGGAGTTTTAGATATATATCAAAGCGAAGTTTCAAGCTGTTACTTACTCATCTTGTGGCAAACAGTGCAAACAAGTGGAGTCAGTGCTCTGTGATAGTGGGAACACATCAACTATTTTAAGGCTTACCATCCCCATTTTGGAATATGGCTCCTTGGGAAGACATATGCCTAGGACTGATGCTGTTGCTATCAAAAACATGGACCATGAAGAGAATACAACGTCATACAAAAAACTATATAGGTCTGGAAAACAAATTATGAAATGGACATAGGCACTCTATTGCTGTAAAGGGTGTGTAAAAAGCACCTATGGCGGTTATTGCTCAGTTATTACCATCTTAACTAATTGTAAGTCTTCAGGTGTCAGACAAAACAATAGGCGTCTACCTATCAATATAAGGTAGTGAACAATGGCAGAAAGCAAAAATTTCACCATAATCATAAATATGCCGTATGAGAAGAGTCAAGGCCGCTCTACTCAGAAAAATACTACCGACTTGGTAGGACAGTCCATCGAAGAGCGCATATACCACGCACTCTTAACAAACTTGTGCATGGCTGTCGACCGCAAAGGAAACCAAGCGGCTGGCAGTCCTGCCAATATAGAGAAAGGGTGTTCACAATTACACAGCGGGTACGCGCCGTAGGACCTACCCTCCGGCAGTGCTCCCGTGCAGTGAACTCAGAGCCCTGTCGGAGCAGCTTATATGTGGAAAAAGACAGAAGTCAGAGAATCTTCCGGCTCGCGCGCATTGAGGGCCTTTAACATAGAAGACGGAGGGGAAAATAACCTCTCTCCAATGAACTTTCATAAACACAGACATAGGACTAGTAGTGACGGTGAGCATGAAGATTCTTAGGATTAACCCAAATCTGATTGGAATCATGTAAATGCATGGAAATTACACCTCAAAATAAGGGACACTTAGCACGTCATTCTACAAAAAATGATGGAATAATAGGAGTCATCTCTTAAACACAGACCAGCAAAATAAGTCCAAAAAGTTCACTTTCATCACTTGACAAAAATACTTTACTCAAAATGATGTATCCCATGCAAAAGGAGCAACCCTATTACATAGCCCACATTGAGGCAACAGAGCTATGGTTACTGGAGACAACGTCAGAAATAAAAATAAACATAAAGGTAAGAAGGTGAATGTTTTTAGACCCTCAGGGTCATTGGTATATGTTACTGGGAGAGACTGATCCAAGATATCTCATCATTCAATCCATGTGTGCTTGTCCCTAATTTAAAGACCCAACGCTGTTCAATCCTAAACAGGGAGCGCAAGTTATTTGATCTAATTTTAGGAGCGTCCAAGATCACCCACCATAAATCATCAGGACTGTGGGAGGCTTCTAGAAAATGTGCACAGAGTTTAGTAGTGACGCTCCCACACCTGATATTACTCCGGTGTTCATTAATTCTTACTTTGACTGGTCTAGTGGTCAAACCAATGTAACGTAGGCTACAGGGGCAAATGATCATATAAATACAGTTGTGAGTGTTACAATTAGTATGTTTTGTAAGATGCCATCTTCCTATAGGTTCCAAATCAAGCGTCTCCAGATGCTTAGTCAGAGGGAAGACATTACACTGGCCACATGGATAATGACCTACCACTTGAGGGAGTTTCCACAAAGTCGTTTGGTTGGAGTTATCACGGTCTAATGGTGGGCGAGTATGAACCACCATGTCTTTGGTATTAAAAGTTCTCTTAAATGCAAACAAATGTTTAGGGATACAGGTACCACCACTGACTAGAATAGACCATCTTTTATTGATCAATTTTTTTATATCATTTGACAGCGGGGTATAGGTCGATACGCAGGTCAAACGGGTGTCGGGTTCCCTTACAGCACTCGTCAGAAGGGCATCCCTATTGTTGTTTCTGGCCCTTTTACGAGCTGTGTTGACAACTTTGAATGGGTAATGCTGCTCCTGAAGTTTAATCTGAAGATCACTTGCTTGAGTCTGAAACAAGCGTGGGGTGCTACAGTTGCGATGTAAACGTAGGAATTGGCCACATGGTAAGTTGTCGTGCAAAGACTTAGGTTGGTGACTGCCGTAAAGAAGCAAACTGTTGCGATCTGTTGACTTATGAGAAGTGCATGTGGACAGTTTGCCATTGTTAATGCTGATCATAAGATCCAAAAAAGGTAATCGTGTAAATGAAACTGCAGAGGTAAATTTAAAAAAGGGGTCAAGGGTATTGATTCGTTCCGTAAATGGGTTCACATGAGCTAAAGGTCCTTGCCACATGATCATCAAAATATCATCAATATATCGTCGCCATAGCTTAATATGATTCTGGAAAGGGTTCAAAGATGGCAGTGTGTGCTGTTTTTCAAAATCGTACATGTGAAGACTGGCCAAGCTTGGTGCGAAGGTACTGCCCATTGAAGTACCACAGATCTGATGGAAAAACTGATCCTCAAACTGAAAAAGGTTTTCAGTCATGGCTAATGTTGCACATTGCATAATAAAAGAAATTGGAGTGGACATACAATCAGGTCCTTCACGAACTTGTAAAGTTGCCTCCTGGGGTATGTTGGTATATAAGGACTCTACATCAAGGGTTATTAGTCAATAAACATCCCCAGTGCAATTGATAGATTCTATCAAGTTCAAGACATCCTTAGTGTCTTGTAAGTACATTGAAGACCCCCTCACTAGCGGCTGAAGGAAGTGGTCGGAGAATACAGATAAGGGTTCTAGAACAGAGCCAATCCCAGACACTATTCGGCCTCCAGGTGGGGGCAGTCTACCCTTGTATATCTTCGGTAAGTAGTAAAAGTCAGGAGTCCGTGGGTGGACAGTATCTAGGAATTCTGCCTCTTTCTGGGAGATCCACATGTTATTACGGGCTTCCTCAATCAAGATTCTTATCTGGGTTTGGAGTCTTGGTGTAGGGTCTCTAGCAATTTGAACATAATAAGTAGAGTCGCTCAGAAGGCGGATGCATTCCTGTCTGTAGTCATCTGAATTCATAATAACAATAGCCCCACCGTTATCAGCCTGTTTTATCACAATGATTTCCCCCACCCGGGCGCCCCATAGTGTCCGGGATTGGATCTGTTCTAGAACCCTTATCTGTATTCTGCAACCACGTCCTTCAGCTGCTAGTGAAGGGATCTTCAATGTACTTACAAGACACTAAGGATGTCTTGAACATTGATGGAATCTATCAATTGCACTGGGGATGTTCATGGACTAATAACCCTTGATGTAGAACGCCTTATATACCAACATACCCCAGGAGGCAACTTTACAAGTAGTGGAGACTGCTCTTCGTGAAGGACCTGGTTGTCTGTCCACTCCAATTTCTTTTATTATGCAATGTGCAACATTAGCCATGACTGAAAACCTTTTTCAGTTTGAGGATCAGTTTTTCCATCAGATCCGTGGTACTTCAATGGACAGTACCTTCGCACCAAGCTTGGCCTGTCTTTACATGTACGATTTTGAAAAACAGCACATACTGCCATCTACAAACCCTTTCCAGAATCATATTAAGCTATGGCGATGACGTATTGATGATATTTTGAACGTGTGGCAAGGGCCTTTAGCTCATGTGAACCCATTTACTGAATGGATCAATACCGTTGACCCCTTTTTTAAATCTACCTCTGCAGTTTCATCTACACAATTACCTTTTCTGGATCTTATGATCAGCATTGACAATGGCAAACTGTCCACATGCACTTTTTATAAGTCAACAGATCGTAACAGTTTGCTTCTTTACGACAGTCACGACCCTAAGTCTTTGAGCGACAATTTACCATATGGCCAGTTCCTACGTTTCGTAGCACCCCACAATTGTTTGAGACTCAAGCAAGCGACCTTCAGATTAAACTTCACGAGCGACATTACCCACTCAAAGTTGTCAACACAACGCATAAAAGGGCCAGAAACAACAATAGGAACGCCCTTCTGGCAATTACTGTTAGGGAACCCGCCCCCCGTTTGACCTGCGTATCAACATATACCCCGCTGTGAAATGATATTAAAAAATTGATAAATAAAAGATGGACTATTCTAGTCAGTGGTGGTACCTGTATCCCTAAATCTTTGTTTGTATTTAAGAGAACTCTTAATATCAAAGACATGGTGGTTCATACTCGCCCACCATTAGAACGTGATAACTCCAACCAAACGACTTTGTGGAACCTCCCTCCAGTGGTAGGTCATTATCCTTGTGGCCAGTGTAATGTCTGCCCTCTGACTAAGCATCTTGAGACGCTTGATTTGGAACCTATAGGAAGATAGCGTCTTACAAAGCATACTAATTGTAACATTGCAACTGTATTTATATGATCACTTGCCCCTGTAGCGTACATTACATTGGTATGACCACTAGACCAGTCAAAGTGAGAATTAATGAACACTGGAGTAATATCAGGTGTGGGCACGTCACTTCTAAACTCTGTGCACATTTTCTAGGAGCCCCCCACAGTCCTGATGATTTATGGTGGGTGATCTTGGACGCTCCTAAAATTAGATCAAATAAGTTGCGCTCCTTGCTTAGGATCGAACAGCGTTAGGTCTTTTAATTAGGGACAAGCACACATGGATTGAATGATGAGATACCATGGATCAGTCTCTCCCAGTAACATATACCAACGACCTTGAGGGTCTAAAAACATTCACCTACTTACCTTTATATTTATTTTTATTTTTACTTCTGACTTTGTCTCCAGTAACCATGGCTCTGTTGCCTCACTGTGGGCTATGTAAAAGGGTTGCTCCCTTTGCATGAGTAATACATCATTTTGAGTAAAGTAATTTTGTCAAGTGATGACAGTGATCTTTTTGGACTTATTTTGCTGGTCTGTGTTTAAGAGATGACTCCAATTATTCCATCATTGTTTGTAGTATGACGTGCTAAGTATCCCTTATTTTGAGGTGTCATTTCAATGCATTTGCATGATTCCAATCAGATTTGGGTTAATCCTGAGAATCTTCATGCTCACCGTCAGTACTAGTCCTATGTCTGTGTTTATGAAAATTCGATTGAGAGATGTTATTTTCCCCTCCGTCTTCAATGTTAAATGACCTCAATGCGTACAAGCCGGAAGATTCTCTGACTTCCGTCTTTTTCCGCATATAAGCTGCTCTGACAGGGCTCCGAGTTCACTGTACGGGAGCACTACTGGGGGGTAGGTCATACGGGCCAGACTCACTGTGTAATTGTTAGTACCCTTTCTGTATATTGGCAGGACTGCTGGCCACTTAGTTTCCTTTGCGGTCAACAGCCTTGCGCAGGTTTGTTAAGAGTGCGTGATATATGCACTCTTCGATGGACTGTCCTACCAAGACGGTAGTATTTTTCTGAGTAGAACGGCCTTGACTCTTCTCATACGGCATATTTATGATTATGGTGAAATTTTTGCTTTCTGCCATTGTTCACTATCTGATATTGATAGGTAGACCCTTATTGTTTTGTCTGACACCTGAAGACTTACAATTAGTAAAGATGGGAATAACTGTGCAATAACCGCACTCAGTGCTTTTTACAGACCCTTTACAGCAATAGAGTGCCTATGTCCATTTCATAATTTGTTTTCCAGACCTATATAGTTGTTTGTATGATGTTGTATTCTGTTTATGGTCCATGTTTTCAATAGCAACAGCATCAGTCCTAGGCATGTGTCTTCCCAAGGAGCCGTATTCCAAAATGGGGATGGTAAGCCTTAATATAGTTGATGAGGTCCCACTACCACAGAGCACTGACTCCACTTGTTTGCACTGTTTGCTACAAGATGAGTAAGTAACAGCCTGAAACTTCACTTTGATATATACCTAAAACTCCCTTGTTTTACAGGGCGACCTCTATTTTTAGTTTGACTGGACGCACAGTTCGCTTGAAGTAAGTGACTGTTCCTTAGTATATTGTTTAGGGTGACGTATTGTTGTCTGTGTTTTTTGTTGGAGGAGAAGTTGTTTGTATTTTGATCCTGATGAGGCGTCAATGGATCCTGCTGGACCCCCGAGACACGAAACTTGTTGACCCATGATTAGAGGTTTTGTGATAATTTCTGGCCTCTCATTTACATTTTAATTCGGAGAGTGACTGAGCATGATTTCTCAATTGTCACTTTCGACTTGTTTTTAATCTTGGCCTACACCTTATATTAACTGAATAAATTGGTGATGTTGTTCGAGGTTTAGAGCCAATTTTATATCCTCTCTCTCCTGTTCATTTAGTGTCTGCAGATAGGCAGTGTCTACAACATATTCTAGTACGGCAGTCACTACTAAAGATCTCCGGCAAGGAGCCCCCTTTTGGGGAGCCCGTCAGACATTGCAGCGCCGGTCTGATGAGGAGCATCCCCGATGATGAAGCATGACATCCAATTGGATGTGTGAGGGTTCTTGCTCCTAAATATTTAGGTTTCCCTGCCTCTCACCCTTGGAACAGTGTACTCTGTTTTTTAGATTAACTATACTGGGAGACTGTACACTGGACCATTAATCTCCCTGTCCCTCTCTTTGGTGTTTATACAGAATGCAAACTACTGTTGTGGCGCCATTGTTCAGTTTGTGACAGGCTCCTCACTCTGTTGTCCCATAGATTCCTGCCACTGCAGATGAATAGGAGATGGAGACATACCCCACTGTACAGACCCCTGGTGGACTTGGCTACATTGGAGGCCAGGAACATTATCCTCACCTATAGACTGGGCAGGGCCACAATCACAGAGTTTTGTGCTCAATTTGAACCTGACCTGATATCTGCTATCCGTCATCCCACTGGGATCCCCCCTCTGGTGCAAGTGCTATCTGCACTCCATTTCCTGGCAACTGGTTCTTTCCAAGTAACAGTGGGCTTGGCAGCAGGATTGTCACAGCCAATGTTCTTAAATGTGCTAACAAAAGTGTTGTCTGCCCTGATACAACACATGTGCAGCTACATTGCTTTCCCCCAGGTTGAGGATTTGGCCACAGTGAAGGCCGAGTTTTATGTAATGGGACAGATTTCCAATATAATTGGGGCGATTGATGGAACACATATTGCATTTGTCCCCCTCCCCCACAATGAACAAGTGTTCACGAATCATAAGAGTTTCCACTCCATGAATGTGCAGATGGTGTGCTTGGCAGACCAGTTCATCTCTCACGTCAATGCTAAGTATCCTGGGTCGGTGCATGATCCCTTTGTCCTAAGGAATAGCAGCATCCCAGATGTGATGTCCCAACTACAGAGGCACAGGGTGTAGCTAATAGGTGAGCCCTAGTTCCCACCCAGTATATGTTGGTGAATCGGTATGGTGTGGGCCATATCGGATAGTGTGGGGCTAAATGTTGTCCCTCAGTAATTCGAGGTGACTCTGGTTACCCAAACCTATCATGGCTGCTGACCCCTGTGAGGAATGCCAGGACAAGGGCAAAAGAACGTTATAATGAGGCTCAAGGGTGATTCAGAAGGATAATAGAGAGAACCTTTGGCCTCCTGAAGACCAGGTTCTGGTGCCTCCATCTAACAGGTGGAGCCCTGTGCTATTCAACCAAGAAGGTCTGCCAGAAAGTGGTGGCATGCTGCATGTTGCACAACCTGGCCCTCTGATGACAAGTACCTTTTCTGCAGGAGGAGGAGACTGGAGATGCCCCTGTGGCAGAAGTAGACCCTGTGGACAGAGAAGATGAGGAGGCAGAGGATGAGGACAACAGAACATCTGTGATCCGTCAATACTTCCAATGACACACAGGTACGACAGTGTAACTTTACATTTCAATGACTTTGGTTGTAATCTGTGTGGCACTGGCATGCTGGTATTTCCCACTTCTATGCCCACTTACTGTACCCTCTGGCTATTCATTTTGCAGATGTTGGTGATTTGACACATACTCCTGGTGTGATTACTACAGCCAGCTACAGGTCATTAATCTATGCTCATCCAATGTATAGTTCATTTGCAATGTCTGTACCTGTTTCAAAAAATACAATTCTTATATACATGACATACTCCAAATAGATGTCTTTCAAAGGGTGTTTATTGAAGTGTAACATATAGGGGAAAGCGCAATGGGATGGGGTGATGATGGAGGAAAGTCCAGGGTATTGTTCCAGTCTGTTCGTAGCACAGGTGCATAGTCCAAGGTGAGATAGGAAGGGGAGCAAAGGCAGTTCAAGGTGGGCAGGGTGACTGAGTGAGACACAAGGGAACAATCAGGAGATTCTCATTTCCTAGCAGGGGTCTTTTCATGTGTCTCTGGCTTCTGTCTGGATCGCAGGGAACGTTTGTGGGGTTGTTCACCTTCTGCAGGGGGAAGAGTGCTGGTGTCCTGTGATTCCTGTGGCCTGGCCTCCTGGCCACTAGCATCAGCGGAAGTGGAAGGCTGTTCAGATGACTGGCTACTGGCAGGGGCCCGCTGGTGTGAGACTGCCTCCCTCATAATGTTGGCCATGTCTGCCAGCACCCCTGCTATGGAGATCAGGGTGTTGTTGATGGCCTGGCACTGTCCCTCCTGCAGCCGCCTGTTCTCCTGCATGTTTCCAGGATCTGGCCCATCATGTCCTGGCAATGTTGATAGGCTTCCAGGATCTCGGAGAGTGCCTCCTGGAGAGTCGGTTCCCTGGGCATGTCCTCCCCCTGGTGCACAGCAGCCCTCCCAGTGTCACTGGTGGCCTGTGCCTCTGTCCCCTGAACCGTGTGCCCACTGCCACTGACCCCAGGTCCATGATTGTCTTGGGGCAAGGTGTGGCCTGGGGTCCCTGTAGAGGTGGACACACTGCTGATTGATTTGTCCTTTGGACAGAGGTGTGGGTATGCTGAGTAAAAACTGTAAACTTCGTACTTGTATAGTGCACTACTCACCCGTTAGGGTCTCAAGGCGCTGTACGCATACCGCTGTGGAACCCCTCCTGGATTTTTCCTGTGAGGCACCCACTCCTGTACAGCCCCAGGGTGAAGCCAGGCATTCAGGGCCGTTGTGGAGATTAAGTAAGCTATTTCCCAGAGTTACAGAGTGGGACCCATCAATTAGATTAGGCACTGAGGCGAGAATTAGATTGGGCACCAAGGTGAGCACTTGTATAGCGCACTACTCACCCATTAGGATCTCAAGGCGCTGTACACATACCGCTGTGGAACCCCTCCTGGATTTTCCCTGTGAGGCACCCACTCCTGTACAGCCCCAGGGTGAAGCCAGGCATTCAGGGCCGTTGTGGAGATTAAGTAAGCTATTTCCCAGAGTTACAGAGTGGGACCCATCAATTAGATTAGGCACTGAGGCGAGAATTAGATTGGGCACCAAGGTGAGCACTTGTATAGCGCACTACTCACCCATTAGGATCTCAAGGTGCTGTACGCATACCGCTGTGGAACCCCTCCTGGCTTTTCCCTGTGAGGTGCCCACTCCTGGACAGCCCCAGGGAGAAGCCTGGCATCCAAGCGCTGTGAGGGCCGTTGTGGAGATTAAGCAAGCTATTGCCCAGAGTTACAGAGTGGGACCCATCAATTAGATTAGGCACTGAGGCGAGAATTATCTGGTCCAAGGGAATTGAGCCCAAGACCCGCCGAGGTGGGAATTGAACCCTGGTCCAGGGCCAGATCTCTGCATCAGGGTCTGCCACTCTTACTATTGTGCCACACTTCTCCACAACCTGCTGGGTGGGTGCTGTGGTGGTGTTTCCTGATGGGGGAGCCTCTGTGGTGGTGTGTGACTGGGCTTGGGTAACCGGCTGTCCAGTGGTTCCTGACAGGCCAGGTAGATCATCAAGATCCTGAAGACCAGAGTTACTGTCATCATTGTGGGCCTCTTCTGTTGGGGGACTGGATAGTGCTGGCACCTCCATTCCGGTGACATTGGCTGGGGTACCTGTGGGGATGTAAATGATGTGTTATGGTTAATGTGTATGACATATTGTACATCCCTGACTTCCCCACTATGGTTGTTGTTGCCCTGCCAGCTTTTACTTGTGTATGTTCGTGTAACGGGGTGTCCATGCATTGGTACATCATCCAGGGCTTGGCATTGGGATTAGTAAAATGTGATGGTGGAGTGTGTGGGATGTAGTGGAGTGATGGGAGTGAGGGTATGTGATGGCATGCAGGTAGGGGGGTGATAGTAGTAGAGAGTTGACTTACCATAGTTCAGTCCTCCTCCGACTCCGGCCAGGCCCTCAGGATGTAGTATTGCCAAGACTTGCTCCTCCCATGCTGTGAGTTGTGGGGGAAGAGGTGGGGGTCCACGCCAGTCTTCTGGATAGCGAGTTGGTGTCTTGCTGCTATGGAACGTACCTTCCCCTGTAGGTCGTTCCACCTCTTCCTGATGTCGCCCCTTGTTCTGGGTGTGTTGTCCCACAGCGTTGACCCTGTCCATGACCCTCTGCCATAGCTCCATCTTCCTATCTATAGATATTTGCTGCATCTGTGCTCCAAAGAGCTGTGGCTCTTCCCTGACAATTTCCTCCACCATGACCCTTACCTTCTCCTCTTTGCAACGGGGGTTCCTTTGTGGTTCCATGGGTGTTATGTGAGGTGTGTTGGTGAGGGTGTGTTGGGTGATGTGTTGGTGTGTGTGATGTGGAGTGCGTGAGTGATGTATGGGTGTGAGTGGTGTGTGGCTCTAGTTGGCTAGGTGGTCTTGGTGTCTGTCTCGTGCCAATGAATTGTAGTCGTAAAGGGTTGTGGGTAATGTGGGTGTGTGTTTTATAGTGGTGTGGGTGTGGTGTGTGTATGGGTGTCAGGTGTGTGTTGTTTGAATTGTCCAATGTGGTGTTGTTTTGTCTGTGGGTGTCCATTGTGAGCGTGGCGGTATGTACGGGCAATGGTTTACTGCCGTTGAATGTCCGCCGTGGTGATTCATGGGTCATAATGTGGTGGGCGTTGTTCTGTTGGCGTAACGGTGTGGGTTTTGATACTGCCAATATATCACTGACCTTTGGTCTGGCGGATTTGTGTCTGTGGCTGAATTCTGTCTGATTGGTGTGTGTGTACCATAATATGGTGAACGGATATCCGCTGCCGCTGCGGTATGCTGGCTTCCGTCAGCATGGCGGTAAGCGGGATTTACCGCTAATGTCATAATGAGGGCCATATTATTTTTTTAGGGTCGAGCACAAAGCACTCCGTCCCTGGTGTAATCTCTCTTTGGGCTTTTAACCAGGCCCATGTAAAGCCCATCAGTTTGGTTGGTTTGTGGGCGTGCCTTTTAAAATTAGCTTGATTTAATTAGTGAAAGGCATGCATACGTCATGCCTTTTCTGGTGTTTAGCCCCCCTCAAGGGCACCGACCAACTACTGAAAACTTAAGAGGCTCCATGTTTTCCGAATGGTTTCTGCACTATTTTTTCTCTTTATTTTGTAGGAAGTGTGTTCTCATTGGGCAGTAGTAGAGCGTTTTGCATGAGGTTGACCTTGTTACATGGATATTTGCAGTTTTGCTGGTTACATGGATAATTGCACTTTTGCCGGTTACATGGATAATTGCTGTTTTACCAATACGTTTCACTGCGAGCGAACTTCTGCTTCCTTTTGTGTGTTTGCTTTGTGCTCATGGCGGCCGTCCGCTCGCTTATGTGAAACTGTATTACTTTTCAGTTTATGTGGCAAGAAAAGTTTGGTTAGGAGTTTACAACGCTAATAGCTTTAACACGACTAAATGTGAGACCCACTGCACTGCAAATGCTTGTCTACATTGGCTGACTATCTAGGAAGTACCATAGAACCTTTTGAAATAAAAAAAAACAAAGTATTTATGGCAAACAATAAAACAATAATGAACACTAATAACAATAATTGTTTGTCATAAATCCTTTATTTTAAATGCAAATAGGAACTGTAGTACTTTCAAGAAAGTGCCGTAGTACTCCTTTTTTAAATATATATAGAACAAGAAAAATATGTTTCCCAAACTATTCACACTTTGTAAAGTGCCACACGTCTGGCACGGTCCACTCACCTGAAATATCAGGTTATGCAGGAACGACGATGTTCTGACCTACCACCCTGAGGTTAAACCTCAAGGAATAAATCAACTTCTGCTCGAATTGGCGGTTGATCCCAGGGAGGTAGGGGGTTTAGGACGGGGTGACATAGAGAATTGGAGGCGTCTCCGGTTTCCTTGACTTCGAAATTGTGGCATCTTTCAGTACGTTAGACTCTCTTCTCTGGTTATGGGTCACAAAGTTGAATCACTGCTTCAGGAGTTGTCTGTTCGATAACTGTTAAACAATGATGGATCAAGTTAACACATTGGTGCCCACAATTAACTTAATCAGCACTCTTTACAAACACTACTGTGATTACAGAAAACAGTTTTGCTTGCCATCACCCTTTACTAACCGCTATGGGCTCCACCTATTGCGTCATAGGAGAGTCCGATAATCGTCCAGTACTTCCTATTTGGAAGTTTCTTTGGAAGTTCACAAGTTCAGTTCTCAAGCCTCAAACACTTGATATCCAAACGATGCATTAACAGTTCGATTATTAAAACAAAGATTGGGTTCTATACACTGACCTTTAGTCTCTTTTTCATAGTTTTTCTGGTCTTTGGTGTATTAATGTTTTTTTTTTCTTTTTGTGTTTGTTATTTAGCCGAAAAATTCCATGAGAGTGTTTGAGATCTCATGAAAGGTCGCAATCTTGTGAGATACGAGGCCTGCAAGTCAGGCGGGAATCAAATGACAGCGAGGAAACCACAACTGTGTAGAGGGTGAGTCATTTTTTTGCACGGGAACGCCTACCTTGCATCTCATTAAGGCAAGGTAGGTTTCCACTTCCAAAAAATGACTTTAACTCCATAAATTTGGCACTAAACGGGTCCAGCACCAAAGTATAAATATGGAGTTAGTTTTGCACCGAATTAGAGTAAAAAAAAAAGTGACGCTAATTCAGTGCAAACAGAGTATAAATATGCCCCTTAGCATCAAAAAATGACGCTAATCTGGTTGGAGTAATTTATTTTGACTCTAAGCTGCCAAATGTCTTTTTTTTTTTTACGCTAGCCTACCCTTTGCACCGGCTTGCACTATTCCATAAATATGGTGCCCAGCTGGTGCTAAAAAATGGTGCAAGCCAGTGCAAAAGTTTTTGGTGCAAAACTGTGTTAGTGCAGTTTTGCACCAAAAAGTTTAAATAAGGCCCTAAGTAGGTTAAAAGTCACTGGGTGACGGGGGCACAGGCCTGCAAGCCATAAGGCTAAGCTAACTCCTGATTCCCATTAAAACTAAATAGGATCCACTACACCACCAGTAGGTAATCTGTCTGTCTGTCTGTCTATCTATCTATCTATCTATCTATCTATCTATCTATCTATCTATCTATCTATCTATCTATATATATATATAGATATATATATATATGTAGAGATATAACATAACATAACATAACATGTGTATTTGTAAAGCGCACGTTCACCCGCAGGCATCTTGGCGCTGAATAACAGATGTTTATTGTTACCCAACTCAATGGTACTCATATAGATATATAAAGATATATATTACTTACTTTGATTAAATTTGCAAGGATTATATATTATGGTGCAAAGATGATTCTGTGTGGTACTGCAGGTAAGTAGGCAATAATTTCAGCTTTAAGTGTTTTTAATTTAATGATATCTGTGGCCGTAGTAGTACCACAGTATTACCAATGTATATAGCAATGACAAGTCAAAGCTACACAACACTGGGAAAGTGTACTGGAAAACAACATGGCTGCCTTTAACTTTTGTAATTATTAGCTAATCAGTGATTAATTTGTGATAGCGATGTACAGTGCTGCTACTGCAAAATAACGCCACATGTCACAAAAATACTGCAATAACAAATATCCACTGTATGGAGCTACACTTTAGGCTACTCCAATATATGCCATTGCACTGTACCCTCTTCATTGTACACCCTTGTGTGTACATTATTCCACTTACTTTTCAACATTACACTGTACAACACTCAACTTTATGTAATCCCACTGTACACCGATCTCAGCTGTACAACACTCCACTGCATTGCACTCCTGTGTACCCCAAACTAGCCAAAGATATTCCATCTTACTTGACTGTACCACCTGAACTTTACGCCACTCAACTTTATGCTATTTTGGTATATGATATCCCAATATATGCCCCTATACTATACAACTCTCCAATCTATAGCACTCCACAGTACACAACTACAGTCTACGCAAATACACTCAGCAATATTTACAGTGCGTAACTACACTTCACCACACGCCACTTTGTGCTATCCTACTGTATACAACTGCACTGTACACTACTACACTCTATGCCACTGCAACATACACAACTCTACTGTATCCGACTTCAGTGTAGCCACTCCACTATATACAACTCCACTAAACGCCACTCCTCTGTATGCCATTCCAATGTACACCACTCCAGTATACTAATTCCATTTTATTACACTCCAGTATATCAAAATATACTGCACCACAGTACACTTTACAAACTTATCCTTTCCTATATTGTACCACACTCCACATAATAACACTCCAGTCCGCAACACTAAACTGCACTAGTTTTACACACTCCATTAACTATAACTCACCCCTTCTCAATGCACAATGTGTACTCTTGCATATTACAGAAGATAGAGCATTTGAAATCACTGCATTAAGAACAACCCTTATGACATCTCAAAATACATAATTTGCCTGACCACACTGCATGGTACAGTGGCAAGTTACTATTATTGTAGTGTGGCAAGTGAGGTAAGAAGACTGTGTACGGAAGTGCTCCAATTATCTGAATTTTAAGGTGGTGTGTAAGTATAAAGTATATAAGTATGACTTACATTACTTTGAAAGTGGTGCTTAAATGATTGTAAAATTTCTAATGTTTGTGTAGTTTACATTGGGTGTGTACACAAACATAAAGTTTTCCCAGCTTGTGCTCTAAGGTAATTATAACTAATGCCCTCGCCATGCACAGTTTTTTCATCAATAATGATGTCATGAGTGATTTTATATCTGGGGAAATTAGCAGTGCATGGTGAGGGCGTGAGTTCTAGTTACCTTAATCCACGAGTTATAGTTACTTGAAATAACAAAACTATGGTTTTGTGTGCAAACAATCTGAACTAACTATAACATCCCTGTTACCTTTGTCTTTTAGTGAATTTTTAAGGTTTTTTAATCCTTATTACCCAAATGTAAAGTCCATGTAACCTTTGGTTTGTTCAGTGAATTTCTAGTTTTTTAAATTTAATTAAGTAAGTGGGTAGTGGGTTAGACACTGGGCCTGGCATTGTGCTGCCCCTCAAATTTGCAGCTCCTGCCCTCCATTGTCCAAGAACATGCCTCTGCTCCCTCATTACAGTCCTGAGTGCCCGCTGTTCTGTCACTGCCCTTCACATCTGCCCTGAACAGTTAGCTTGCTTCCCCATCCACCTCCTCCCTAACCTCTGTTGTGTGAGTCCATGAACCACCCTCCTCCCTCCTGCCCTCCATGGTCCAATAGACTGCCACTTCCCTCCATTTAGGTTGATATCCCTGCACACTCCTCCTCCCCTCCATTGCCCAATCCTATGCCCCATCATGGCCTTCCTGCTTAGCCTTTGTGCATAGCTTGCTGCCCTTATCTTTCTTCCCCCACCCTCCGATGATTGTGTTCATGCTCCTGCTCACTCCTTTTTGCCTACCATGTTCCATGGACCCGCAACTGCCCATCCTATCTACTCTGAGTGTTCTGTTTAGCTGCCACTGCCCCTCCTACCTGCTTAGCATGGTCAGTTGGCTGCCACCTGTCCCTGCCACTTCCATCCTGCATGAATGCCACTATCCCTCACGCTTGTCCTGCATGGCCCATTTTGCTGCCACTTCCTTCTGCCCTCCATGCTCTGTTGTGCTGTAACTGCTCCTCCTGTCTGTCCTGCATGGTCTGTTGTGAAGCCCCTTCCCCTGCCCTCTCTTGTCTGTGTCCAGCCCCTCCTTTCTGTCCTCCATGGTCTATTGTGCATATCCCCTCCCTCTTGTCAACCATGGCTGTTGTGCTGCTACTAACCCTCCCACTTGCCATGCATGGTCTTCTGTGCTGCCACAGTGCCTCCTAACTGTCCTGGTTGGTCTGATTGCTGCTCCTCTCCCCCTCTCACCTTCTCTCCGTTCTTTGTGTATATGCTGTTATAATCTCACTGTTGCCTTTCATAGTGTGTTATGCTGCAACTGTCCCTCCTGTCTTTCCAGTATGCCCTTGCTTCTTTCCCCTTTGCTCCCTGGTGTCCATGTGCATGGCCCTGTACCCTCCCTATTGCTTTCCATGGTCCATTGTGCTTCACTACCATCCAGCTTGTCCTGTGTGGTGTATTGTGCTGCTGCAGTCCCTGACACCTGCCCTGGAAGGTCAGTTTGGTGCCCCTCCCCATCTCTCTCCAGCCCTCTGCTATCCAAATCCATTTCCCTACCCCTATTCCTCATGGCCTAGGTGATCCAATGTACCATAGTTCCCAACATTTTGAACTTGGTAGGAGGGAGATTTTGAAAAAAAAGACCCGGGGAACTCTTTTTGCCCATTGACTTACATTGAAAAAGAGAAGATTAAGGAGGCAGATAAAATAAAGTCCTGTTGGGCTTAAAAACAACAGGAGTCTCCTGCCTGCATTGGGTCTGTTGGCATGTATGGTTGTACTGCCACTGCCTCTTCCTTCTACCCTCAGTGGTCTGTTATATTGCCACAGTCTCTCTTGCCTGTCCTGCATGGTTGGTTCATTACCCCTGACCCCCTTTCCCCTGCCCTCCATGGTCTTTTGTGCTGCCACCGCACCTCCTGCCTGCCCAGCATGGTCAACTTGTTGTCCCTGCACTCTCCTCCCTGCCCTCAATTATCTGAGTCAGTGCCCTTAGTATTCTAATGAACAACTAGATTGCTAACATTCTATATTTATTACATAAGTATGGCACTCCTGACGTTATCTTCATGTAATTAAAAAAGTAATACCTAAAACATTTCCTCTGAAATTATAAAAATGAGAGGGTCTTACTCCTCTGAATTTGCAACTGGGAAACCAGGTTTCAGTTTAAGCGTCAGCTTGACACCCTGTGATTCTGGACAAATCTCTTAGGGCCTGATTACGACTTCGACGGAGGAGATTACTCCGTCCCAAATGCAAGGAATATCCCACCCGCCGTACTACGAGTTCCATACGATATAATGGACTTGTAATTCAGCTGGCGGGATATCCGTCACATTTGGGACGAAGTAATCCCCTCTGCCGAAGTCATAATCAGGCCCTGAATCTCCCCATGCCTAAAACCAAAATGAATGTGTCCTTGTGTAATGTAACTGGTGCTCATGTAAAGAACCCCAATTTGTCAAGTCTGTGCTATTTAAAAAATCCTAAAAAACAAAGAAAATAAGAGTTTTGCACATTTATATCATCGGACTATAGTTCGACTACTTTTGGGTGATTTTTGTGCTACATTTTGGCTATTTTTTCTCTGATGGCCATCTTGGGAAACTTATTTGTTACAACACTCCCTCATTTCCTCATTTATTGCAGTTTCCTGAATAGAAATGGTTTCAGTTTTCCACTTTGATTCCATCAAGATGGTGTTCAGATGTGCCACACCTTTGGCTTAAAATCAGAATGTTACCACTCTAGTTGCTCATTATAACACTCTAGTTAAGCTTTGGATCACCAAGGAGTTATCTGGCAGTCAAGCTGGTGTTGATAGTGTATGTTTCAGTCTGCATGCCAGAATGTTTTAACAAAATAGAAGAGAATGATATTTGAGAACTCACTTCAAACATGTTCTATTTTTTTTCTACAGCATTAACCACAATTTCTATGACAAAATGCCCCCCTCCCCCATTTTGATCCTTTCTAAATTAAATGTTTTATGTTTTGCTAGTTTGATTAAATCAAGATGGCTTCAGGTATGCCATATTGTTGTCATAAAGAAGATTGCTAGCGCTCTAGTTGTTCTTTAAGAAACTCCCAGAGACTGCAGCAGAACGGAAGAGAATCAACAAACAGGCTGCTCCTGTTGGGAGAGCATGTTCCACTGAGAATGTCAGACTTGGATGGGCAAGATGGCGATCAGCTAATGCACCAGCAGTAAGGTTCTCTGTTGCCGCCCCAGTGTACTGGGGCTGTCGAGGCGGTCTGTGCCGTTCAAGAAGAACACAAGATTACAGCAAACACAAGGGGGAAGTAAACTAAAGAATTTGGATAATCCTTCGGTGATTAATAAAAACTGTATGCATAGTGCTCCGGCATTGTGACTTACCTGGGGGGGCCTTATCCAGTCTTCGCCATCCCCGCTTTCCGGACCCGCTCCTATTGGACTCAGCACGGGTCACCTGAGGAGATTTAACATGGTTTCAGCTGCTGGTCGCTTTCAGAAGGATTCCGGGGCTTGCTCCACTGGACGATGAGACTGCATAAGTGTGGTGTGTTTTTCATTGTGGTGTTTGAGAGGAGGTACTGGATGGAGCGCGATATGCCACCTAAACTTCCGAAGACCTTTGTCAACACCAGGGCACTGCACGCTCTATTGGCGACTAGAATTCAAAAACCCAGCACTCTCAAAACAACGTAATTTATGCATTGTGCTGATATGTTGTTGTTTAACCTTTTGCATTGCAGAGTTTAATCCTGAAGACTTATTTTTAATGTGTTTACAAATACTGTTAATTTGCAATGTATTGCTGCAGGCTTTCAGAGTGTGTTAGGGTGTGGTCCCTTTCCAGGGCCTTCCAGAGACTTTCCCTGCAGCATGCCTGGGTGTGGTTGTGGGCTGGGCCAAGACTCTATAAAAGGGAGCTAGCCGAGCTCCAACTGCTCACTATTCAGAGGTCCCGGTGCAGAGCAGCAGCTACTTCCTGAGCTCCTGTCCCGGTGGCCTATTTGATCTTCCAGGCCTCTGCCCTTCATTCTTCATTGGTGATCCTTGTTCTGGGCGGTAAGACGGTGGTTGGGCTGACCTCCCGACGCCGCTATCAAGAGCTTTCATATTCTTGGTCTAATTCTTTAATGATTAACAGATTACTTTCCGCGCCACCATTTCTTGACATTTGCATGGTGGCTTGCGAATCGGCAAGACGCGCGATTCTTTTCATGCTGATTTGATCTTGTTATTCATTGCGTGCTTCCATTTCTTGACAGTTGTATGGTGGCTTGTGAATCGGTAAGACAAGCGATTCATTTCATGATGATTTGACTTTGTTATTCATTGCGCGCTACCATTTCTTGACATTTACATGGTGGCTTTAGAATTGGCAAAAGACGTGCAATTCGTTTCATGATGATTTGACTTTGTTATTCATTTCGTGCTACCATTTCTTGACATTTACATGGTGGCTTAAGAATCGGCAAAAGACACGCAATTTGTTTCATGGTGCTTTAATCTTGTTATTCATTGCGTGCTGTTATTTTTTGGCATTTACATCGTGGCTTACGAATCGGCAAGACGCGCGATTCGTTTAATGGTGATTTAATCTTGATATTCATTGTGTGCTACCATTTCTTGACATTTTACATGGTGGCACTCGAATCGGCAAGATGCACGATACTCTCTTCGAGCTTAATTCATGTTGTTCATTGTATGCCATTTATTCTAAGACATTTATTAGGTAATATTCGAGTTGACAAGTTGTGTGATTTGTTTCCTGAATCCATATTGTGTTATTCATGGTGCACAATCCTTTTATGGTGTTTACTATATATTATGAAAATCTGCAATGTGCACAATTTGTGTTGAAACATTTCAAGAGAACACAGAAGACCAGAGTTTCTAGATGCAATATTGCATGGTCCTAGTATGCATTCTCAAAAAAGGATTCATATGACTGGTTTAGAACTTATTCAGAATGTTTTCCTGATTCTCATGTAAAGGAAAGTACTTGAATTTGAAAGTTTCATTTAATCCATCTTGATTCCCTTACAGGTATCCAGCCATCTTGAAATTTAGTAATTTTAAGCCTAATTCTTAGGTTGTTCATGTTTTCAGAATGACTAGGCTTAGAGTCATAGTCTAGTATTGATTTCATGAGATGTAATTTTCATATTGTGTGTTTTAACCTTTTTCTTACTACAGGTCTTCTTCCCAGCTGTTCCCTTCCTAATCCCCTCTTCCTCTCTTGAACTCTCTTAGCCTCTGTGATTTATCTATTAGAGTCTTGGAGCTGTTCAGTGCTGGACGTGTTGGGAACGTGCGCAGAACCCGAGGATCTGGTGACTCTGACAACCTTGAAGCCGCCCAAAGGGAAAGCTGATGCACTGCAGTCTGTCAACACAAGTTTAGGAAGCAGAGGCAGTATCAGAATAAAGAAAGCCGGATAATAGACAGCGAAAGAATGAGGAGGGAGGGGAGCAGCAGATTGCAAGCCAGCGTGGGGACTTGAAAATGAGAGATATTCAGCTAAGGTAATTGGCTCGCCAAAATACTATTGTTGATTTTTTTGCAGGCATCAGCGGGAAAGGTGACCTCCAGGGACAGTGACGACACGGATGCTGGCTGCGTTTCGTGTCAATAAGGTGAGAGAAATTTGGGGCAACTACTGGTGAAAGCAACACAATTGTCTGATGAGGCTCAAAACAATAAGAAGATCGAAAACCTTAATGTATCCCCTTGGTCAATAACAATGATAATGGAAATGAAAAAGACAAGAATGCTTCATTTTGGCTGTGATGGAGGGAATGGTATGGGACTTGGCAGAGACAGTTTTGCAGGGCCCCCCAGAGGGGGCTTAGCCGGGGTCACAGCTGGAGGACAAATCAATAAAAGAAGTGCTGGATTATGGTTATGAAAAGTTGTATAAGTCAGACATCAACATGGCAGGGGATACCGGGTGGAGCAGCGGATTTGCCAGTGGTGGGTCCCCAGAACATGGGTACAAATTCTTCTCTCTTCCCGACGATACTCAATCCTCCACCACAGAGTGATTCTGGGGAAGGTTCACATTCCAGGCCCTCAGGCATTTCATAAGTATATGAGGAGGAGGAACTTGCTACAGTCAACCAAAAGAAACACCACTGTAAAAGGACCAAGCAGCCTAGGGGGGAAAGGTCAGCAGCAGAACAGGGTAGCCCCCTGTTAGCCAGAGCATTAAAATGGAATTACTCAGCCACAACACAGATATATTCTTAAAACGTCCGGCTACAGGGGGATTCGGTACACCAAGAGATAGTACAACAAGCCTGTAAGGAAATGCCTCCTTGGCATGGTTACCCCCTGACTTTTTGCCTTTGCTGATGCTCTGTTTTGAATTGAAAGTGTGCTGAGGCCTGCTAACCAGGCTGCAGCACCAGTGTTCTTTCCCTAAACCTGTACTTTTGTTTTCACAATTGGCACACCCTGGCATCCAGGTAGGTCCCTTGTAAATTGTACCCCTGGTACCAAGGGCCCTGATGCCAGGGAAGGTCTCTAAGGGCTGCAGCATATCTTATGCCACCCTGGGGACCCCCACTCAGCACAGACACACTGCTTGCCAGCTTGTGTGTGCTGGTGAGGACAAAACGAGTAAGTCGACATGGCACTCCCCTCAGGGTGCCATGCCAACCTCACACTGCCTATGCAGTATAGATAAGCCACCCCTCTAGCAGGCCTTACAGCCCTAAGGCAGGGTGCACTATACCATAGGTGAGGGCACCAGTGCATGAGCACTGTGCCCCTACAGTGTCTAAGCCAAACCTTAGACATTGTAAGTGCAGGGTAGCCATAAGAGTATATCGTCTGGGAGTCTGTCAAACACGAACTCCACAACACCATAATGGCTACACTGAAAACTGGGAAGTTTGGTATCAAACTTCTCAGCACAATAAATGCACACTGATGCCAGTGTACATTCTATTGTAAAATACACCCCAGAGGGCACCTTGGAGGTGCCCCCTGAAACCTTAACCAACTACCTGTGTAGGCTGACTGGTTTTAGCAGCCTGCCACACTCGAGACATGTTGCTGGCCACATGGGGAGAGTGCCTTTGTCACTCTATGGCCAGTAACAAAGCCTGCACTGGGTGGAGATGCTATCACCTCCCCCAGGCAGGAGCTGTAACACCTGGCGGTGAGCCTCAAAGGCTCACCCCCTTTGTTCCAGCACCACAGGGCACTCCAGCTAGTGGAGTTGCCCGCCCCCTCCGGCCACGGCCCCACTTTTGGCGGCAAGGCCGGAGGAAATAATGAGAATAACAAGGAGGAGTCACTGGCCAGTCAGGACAGCCCCTAAGGTGTCCTGAGCTGAAGTGACTCTAACTTTTAGAAATCCTCCATCTTGCAGATGGAGGATTCCCCCAATAGGGATAGGAATGTGACCCCCTCCCCTTGGGAGGAGGCACAAAGAGGGTGTACCCACCCTCAGGGCTAGTAGCCATTGGCTACGAACCCCCCCAGACCTAAACACGCCCTTAAATTTAGTATTTAAGGGCTCCCCTGAACCTAAGAATTTAGATTCCTGCAACTGAAAGAAGAAGAGGACTGCTGAGCTGAAAAACCCTGCAGAGAAGAAGAAGACACCAACTGCTTTGGCCCCAGCCCTACCGGCCTGTCTCCCTCCTTCGGAAGAAAACTGCTCCAGCGACGCTTTCCCCAGGACCAGCGACCTCTGAATCCTCAGAGGACTGCCCTGCTTCCAAAAGACCAAGAAACTCCAGAGAACAGCGGCCCTGTTCAACAAAGACTGCAACTTTGTTTCCAGAGGAGCAGATTTAAAGACCCCTGCAATCCCCGAAAGAAGCGTGAGACTTGCAACACTGCACCGGGCGACCCCCACTCAACTGGTGGAGAAACAACGCTACAGGGAGGACCCCCCGGCGACTCCAAGACTGTGAGTAACCAAAGTTGTCCCCCCTGAGCCCCCACAGCGACGCCTGCAGAGGGAATCCCGACGGTCCCCCTTACCGCGACTGCCTGACTCTGAAATCCCGATGCCTGGAAAAGACCCTGCACCGCAGCCCCCAGGACCTGAAGGATCAGAACTCCAGTGCAGGAGTGACCCCCAGGAGGCCCTCTCCCTTGCCCAGGTGGTGGCTACCCCGAGGAGCCCCACCCTTGCCTGCCTGCACCGCTGAAGAGACCCCTTGGTCTCTCATTGAAACCTATTGGAAACCCGACGCGGGTTTGCACACTGCACCCGGCCGCCCCGCGCTGCTGAGGGTGTACTTTTTGTGCTGACTTGTGTCCCCCCCGGTGCCGTACAAAACCCCCCTGGTCTGCCCTCCGAAGACACGGGTACTTACCTGCTGGCAGACTGGAACCGGGGCACCCCCTTCTCCATTGAAGCCTATGTGTTTTGGGCACCTCTTTGACCTCTGCACCGGACCGGCCCTGAGCTGCTGGTGTGGTGACTTTGGGGTTGCTCTGAACCCCCAACGGTGGGCTACCTTGGACCCCAACTTGAACCCCGTAGGTGGTTTACTTACCTGCAAGAACTAACAATAACTTACCTCCCCCAGGAACTGTTGAAAATTGCACTGTGTCCACTTTTAAAATAGCTATATGTGTTTTATGTAAAAAGTATATATGCTATTGTGATTATTCAAAGTTCCTAAAGTACTTATCTGCAATACCTTTCAAATGAGATATTACATGTAGAATTTGAACCTGTGGTTCTTAAAATAAACTAAGAAAATATATTTTTCTTTACAAAAACCTATTGGCCTGGAATTGTCTCTGAGTGTGTGTTCCTCATTTATTGCCTGTGTGTATGTACAACAAATGCTTAACACTACTCCTTTGATAAGCCTACTGCTCGACCACACTACCACAAAATAGAGCTTTAGTATTATCTCTTTTTGCCACTATCTTACCTCTAAGGGGAACCCTTGGACTCTGTGCATACTATTCCTTACTTTGAAATAGTGCATACAGAGCCAACTTCCTACATTGGTGGATCAGCGGTGGGGTACAAGACTTTGCATTTGCTGGACTACTCAGCCAATACCTGATCACACGACAAATTCCAAAAATTGTCATTAGAAATTGATTTTTGCAATTTGAACTATTTTTCTAAATTCTTAAAAGTCCTGCTAGGGCCTTGTGTTAGTCCCTGTCAGCATTTCTTTTAGAGTTTAAAAGTTTTGTGAAAGTTTGAATTAGATTCTAGAACTAGTTTCAGATTCTTAAAAAGTATTCCAAACTTTTAGAAACATAGGCCCTCATTCTGACCCTGGCGGTCTTTGACCGCCAGGGCGGAGGACCGCGGGAGCACCGCCGACAAGCCGGCGGTGCTTCAATGGGGATTCCGACCGCGGCGGTAAAGCCGCGGTCGGACCGGCACCACTGGCGGGGTCCCGCCAGTGTACCGCGGCCCCATTGAATCCTCCGCGGCGGCGCAGCTTGCTGCACCGCCGCGGGGATTCTGACCACCCCTACCGCCATCCAGATCCCGGCGGTCGGACCGCCGAGATCCGGATGGCGGTAGGGGGGGTCGCGGGGCCCCTGGGGGCCCCTGCAGTGCCCATGCCACTGGCATGGGCATTGCAGGGGCCCCCGTAAGAGGGCCCCTACATGTATTTCACTGTCTGCTGCGCAGACAGTGAAATACGCGACGGGTGCAACTGCACCCGTCGCACAGCTTCCACTCCGCCGGCTCGATTCCGAGCCGGCTTCATCGTGGAAGCCTCTTTCCCGCTGGGCTGGCTGGCGGTCTGAACGAGACCGCCCGCCAGCCCAGCGGGAAAGTCAGAATTACCGCCGCGGTCTTTCGACCGCGGAACGGTAACCTGACGGCGGGACTTTGGCGGGCGGCCTCCGCCGCCCGCCAAGGTCAGAATGAGGGCCATAATGTCTAGTGCAGAAGTGAATGTGATGGAACTCGACACCACCCCTTACCTCCATCTTAAGATGAGGGAGCTAAGGTCACTCTGCAAAATAAAGAAAATAGCAATGGGCCCCAGACCTTCCAAACTAAAGCTCCAGGAGCTTTTGGCAGAGTTTGAAAAGGCCAACCCCTCTGAGGATGGCAACACAGAGGATGAAGATAGTGACTTGGAGGAAAATTCCCACCTTCCAGTCCTAACTAGGGAGAACAGGGCCTCTCCAGCCCTGTCTCCAAATGTAATAGTCAGAGATGCTGCTTCCGTCGCAGGAGGGACCAGCATCTCTGAAATCACTGAGGATAATCCCAGTGAAGAGGACATCCAGTCAGCCAGAATGGCCAAAAGATTGACTTTGGAAAGACAGATCCTAGCCATAGAAAGGGAAAGACAAGAGATGGGCCTAGGACCCATCAATGGTGGCAGCAACATAACTAGGGTCAGAGATTCTCCTGACATGTTAAAAATCCCTAAAGGGATTGTGACTAAATATGAAGATGGTGATGACATCACCAAATGGTTCACAGCTTTTGAGAGGGCTTGTGTAACCAGAAAAGTGAACAAATCTCACTGGGGTGCTCTCCTGTGGGAAATGTTCACTGGAAAGTGTAGGGATAGACTCCTCACATTCTCTGGAAAAGATGCAGAATCTTATGACCTCATGAAGGGTACCCTGATTGAGGGCTTTGGATTCTCCACTGAGGGGTATAGGATTAGATTCGGGGGGCTCAAAAATCCTTGAGCCAGACCTGGGTTGATTTTGTAGACTACTCAGTGAAAACACTGGATGGTTGGATTCAAGGCAGTGGTGTAAATGATTATGATGGGCTGTACAATTTATTTGTGAAAGAACATCTGTTAAGTAATTGTTTCAATGACAAACTGCATCAGCATCTGGTAGACCTAGGACCAATTTCTCCCCAAGAATTGGGAAAGAAGGCGGGCCATTGGGTCAAGACTAGGGTGACCAAGACTTCCACATGAGGTGACCAAAAGAAAGGGGTCACAAAGCCTCCCAGGGGAAAGGTGTTGAGACATCCAAAAACAAAAATAGTAAAGAGTCTTCTACAGGCCCCCAAAAACCTGCACAGGAGTGTGGGCCCAGAGCCTCTTCACAAACCAATTTTGGGTACAAGGGTAAAAACTTTGATCCCAAAAAGGCCTGGTGTCGTAGCTGTAATCAGCCTGGACACCAAACTGGAGACAAGGCCTGTCCCAAGAAAACAACCACTTCTAACTCCACTCCAGCTCACACTGGAATGGCTAGTCTCCAAGTGGGATCAACAGTGTGCCCAGAGCAAATTAGGTGTCACACTGAAGCTACATTAGTCTCTGAGGATGGGGTGGATTTAGCCACACTGGCTGCCTGGCCTCCTAACATGCAAAAATACAGGCAGCAGCTCTTAATTAATGGGACAAGTGTAGAAGGCCTGAGGGATACAGGTGCCAGTGTCACTATGGTGACAGAGAAACTGGTTTCCCCTGGTCAATACCTGACTGGACAAACTTATCCAGTCACCAATGCTGACAATCAAACTAAAGTACATCCCATGGCTATGGTAACTTTAGAGTGGGGAGGGGTCAATGGCCTGAAACAGGTGGTAGTCTCCTCAAATATCCCAGTAGACTGTTTGCTTGGAAATGACCTGGAGTCCTCAGCATGGGCTGAGGTAGAACTGAAAACCCATGCAGCCATGCTGGGTATCCCTGAACTGGTGTGTGTCAAGACAAGGGCACAGTGCAAGGCACAGGGTGAAAAAGTAGAACTGGAGTCTGGAAAAAGGGCCCAGCCTACCAAGAGAAAAGGAAAGCCAGCTGGGAAACCAGCTGCAACACAACACCAAAAAGAGAACCTCTCTTCTTAGGAAGAAGTTCTGCCCTCTGAGGGAACTGAGCCTATGGAGTTGGAACCTTATCAGGTTGAGCTCTTAGGCCCAGGGGGACCCTCAAGGGAACAGTTGTGTAAGGGGCAAGAAACCTGTCCCTCTCTTGAAGGCCTTAGGCAGCAAGCTGCTGAAGAGTCCAATGGCAAGAAAACTGGAACACATAGGGTCTATTGGGAAGATGGACTCCTGTACACTGAGGCAAGAGATCCCAAACCTGGTGCCACTAGGAGAGTGGTAGTGCCTCAGGAATTCAGAGAGTTCATACTGACCTTAGCCCATGATATTCCCCTTGCTGGGCATTTGGGACAAACCAAGACGTGGGAGAGACTAGTCAACCACTTCTACTGGCCCAACATGTTCCAGAAAGTTAAGGAGTTTTGTGTCTCCTGTACCACCTGTCAAGCCAGTGGTAAGACAGGTGGACATCCAAAGGCCCCCCTCATTCCACTTCCAGTGGTGGGGGTCCCCTTTGAAAGAGTGGGTGTGGACATAGTGGGTCCACTTGAACCGCCCACAGCCTCAGGAAATATGTACATCCTAGTAGTAGTGGATCATGCTACTAGGTATCCTGAAGCTATTCCCCTTAGGTCGACTACTGCCCCTGCAGTAACCAAGGCCCTCATTGGTATCTTTACCAGAGTGGGCTTCCCTAAGGAGGTGGTGTCTGACAGAGGTACCAACTTCATGTCAGCATACCTGAAACACATGTGGAATGAGTGTGGAGTGACTTATAAATTCACTACACCCTATCATCCACAAACTAATGGCCTTGTTGAGAGATTCAACAAGACATTAAAGGGCATGATCATGAGGCTCCCAGAAAAACTCAAAAGGAGATGGGATGTCCTCTTGCCATGTCTGCTCTTCGTTTACAGAGAGGTGCCTCAGAAGGGAGTAGGGTTCTTACCCTTTGAACTTCTGTTTGGCCACCCTGTAAGGGGACCATTAGCTCTTGTTAAAGAAGGCTGGGAGAGACCTCTTCATGAGCGAGCCTAAACAAGACATAGTGGACTATGTGCTTGGCCTTCGTTCAAGGATGGCAGAGTACATGGAAAAGGCAAGTAAAAACCTTGAGGCCAGCCAACAGCTCCAGAAGTTTTGGTATGACCAAAAGGCTGCAATGGTTGAATTTCAACCAGGGCAGAAAGTCTGGGTTTTGGAGCCTGTGGCTCCCAGGGCACTTCAGGACAGATGGAGTGGCCCTTACCCAGTACTAGAGAAGAAGAGTCAGGTCACCTACCTGGTGGACCTAGGCACTAGCAGGAGCCCCAAGAGGGTGATCCATGTGAACCGCCTAAAACTCTTCCATGATAGGGCTGATGTGAATCTGTTGATGGTAACAGATGAGGACCAGGAAGCTGAGAGTGAACCTCTCCCTGATCTCCTCTCATCAAACCCTAAGGATGGCTCAGTGGATGGAGTGATCTATTCAGACACCCTCTCTAGCCAACAGCAATCTAACTGTAGGAAAGTCCTGCAGCAGTTTGCTGAGCTCTTTTCCCTAACCCCTGGTCAGACACACCTGTGTAACCATGATGTGAACACAGGAGACAGCATGCCTGTCAAAAAAAATGTTTTCAGACAGTCTGACCAAGTTAAGGAAAGCATCAAGGTGGAAGTCCACAAGATGCTGGAATTGGGAGTAATTGAGCACTCTGACAGCCCCTGGGCTAGCCCAGTGGTCTTAGTCCCCAAACCTCACACCAAAGATGGAAAGAGAGAGATGAGGTTTTGTGTGGACTACAGAGGACTTAATTCTGTC
Organism: Pleurodeles waltl; assembly: GCF_031143425.1. Taxonomy (NCBI): domain Eukaryota; kingdom Metazoa; phylum Chordata; class Amphibia; order Caudata; family Salamandridae; genus Pleurodeles; species Pleurodeles waltl. Next base: position 717,615,989 of record NC_090447.1, read on the forward strand.
ACCAAGACAGATGCCCATCCCATTCCTAGAGCTGATGAACTGATAGACAAATTAGGTACTGCCAAATTCTTAAGTACCTTTGACTTGACAGCAGGGTACTGGCAAATCAAAATGGCACCTAGAGCAAAAGAAAAGACAGCATTCTCCACACCCGATGGGCATTATCAGTTCACTGTTATGCCCTTTGGTTTAAAGAATGCCCCTGCCACCTTCCAAATGTTGGTGAATCAAGTCCTTGCTGGCTTGGAGTCCTTTAGTGCAGCTTATCTTGATGATATTGCTGTCTTTAGCTCCAACTGGCAGGATCACCTGGTCCACCTGAAGAAGGTTTTGAAGGCTCTGCAATCAGCAGGCCTCTCTATCAAGGCATCCAAATGCCAGATAGGGCAGGGAACTGTGGTTTACTTGGGACACCTTGTAGGTGGAGGCCAAGTTCAGCCACTCCAGCCTAAGATCCAGACTATTCTGGACTGTGCAGCTCCAAAAACCCAGACTCAAGTCAGGGCATTCCTTGGCTTGACTGGGTACTATAGGAGGTTTGTGAAGGGATATGGATCCATTGTGACAGCCCTCACAGAATTCACCTCCAAGAAAATGGCCAAGAAGGTAAACTGGACTGTAGAATGCCAACAGGCCTTTGACACTCTGAAACAAGCTATGTGCACAGCACCAGTTCTAAAAGCTCCAGATTACTCCAAGCTGTTCATTGTGCAGACAGATGCCTCTGAACATGGGATAGGGGCAGTTTTGTCCCAAACAAATGATGATGGCCTTGACCAGCCTGTTGCTTTCATTAGCAGGAGGTTACTCCCCAGGGAGCAGCGTTGGAGTGCCATTGAGAGGGAGGCCTTTGCTGTGGTTTGGTCCCTGAAGAAGCTGAGACCACACCTCTTTGGTACTCACTTTGTAGTTCAAACCGACCACAGACCTCTCAGATGGCTGATGCAAATGAAAGGTGAAAATCCAAAACTGTTGAGGCGGTCCATCTCCCTACAGGGAATGGACTTTATAGTGGAACACAGACCTGGGACTGCCCATGCCAATGCAGATGGCCTTTCCAGGTTCTTCCACTTAGAAAATGAAGACTCTCTTGGGAAAGGTTAGTCTCATCCTCTTTCGTTTGGGGGGGGTTGTGTAAGGAAATGCCTCCTTGGCATGGTTACCCCCTGACTTTTTGCCTTCGCTGATGCTATGTTTTGAATTGAAAGTGTGCTGAGGCCTGCTAACCAGGCCCCAGCACCAGTGTTCTTTCCCTAAACCTGTACTTTTGTTTTCACAATTGGCACACCCTGGCATCCAGGTAAGTCCCTTGTAACTGGTACCCCTGGTACCAAGGGCCCTGATGCCAGGGAAGGTCTCTAAGGGCTGCAGCATATCTTATGCCACCCTGGGGACCCCTCACTCAGCACAGACACACTGCTTGCCAGCTTGTGTGTGCTGGTGAGGACAAAACGAGTAAGTCGACATGGCACTCCCCTCAGGGTGCCATGCCAACCTCACACTGCCTATGCAGTATAGATAAGCCACCCCTCTAGCAGGCCTTACAGCCCTAAGGCAGGGTGCACTATACCATAGGTGAGGGCACCAGTGCATGAGCACTGTGCCCCTACAGTGTCTAAGCCAAATCTTAGACATTGTAAGTGCAGGGTAGCCATAAGAGTATATGGTCTGGAAGTCTGTCAAACACTAACTCCACAGCACCATAATGGCTACACTGAAAACTGGGAAGTTTGGTATCAAACTTCTCAGCACAATAAATGCACACTGATGCCAGTGTACATTCTATTGTAAAATACACCCCAGAGGGCACCTTAGAGGTGCCCCCTGAAACCTTAACCAACTACCTGTGTAGGCTGACTGGTTTTAGCAGCCTGCCACACTCGAGACATGTTGCTGGCCACATGGGGAGAGTGCCTTTGTCACTCTGTGGCCAGTAACAAAGCCTGCACTGGGTGGAGATGCTATCACCTCCCCCAGGCAGGAGCTGTAACACCTGGCGGTGAGCCTCAAAGGCTCACCCCCTTTGTTCCAGCACCACATGGCACTCCAGCTAGTGGAGTTGCCCGCCCCCTCCGGCCACGGCCCCATTTTTGGCAGCAAGGCCAGAGGAAATAATGAGAATAACAAGGAGGAGTCACTGGCCAGTCAGGACAGCCCCTAAGGTGTCCTGAGCTGAAGTGACTCTAACTTTTAGAAATCCTCCATCTTGCAGATGGAGGATTCCCCCAATAGGGATAGGAATGTGACCCCCTCCCCTTGGGAGGAGGCACAAAGAGGGTGTACCCCCCTCAGGGCTAGTAGCCATTGGCTACTAACCCCCCAGACCTAAACACGCCCTTAAATTTAGTATTTAAGGGCTCCCCTGAACCTAAGAATTTAGATTCCTGCAACTGAAAGAAGAAGAGGACTGCTGAGCTGAAAAACCCTGCAGAGAAGAAGAAGACACCAACTGCTTTGGCCCCAGCCCTACCGGCCTGTCTCCCTCCTTCGGAAGAAAACTGCTCCAGCGACGCTTTCCCCAGGACCAGCGACCTCTGAATCCTCAGAGGACTGCCCTGCTTCCAAAAGACCAAGAAACTCCCGAGAACAGCGGCCCTGTTCAACAAAGACTGCAACTTTGTTTCCAGAGGAGCAGATTTAAAGACCCCTGCAATCCCCGCAAGAAGCGTGAGACTTGCAACACTGCACCCGGCGACCCCGACTCGACTGGTGGAGAAACAACGCTACAGGGAGGACCCTCCGGTGACTCCACGACTGTGAGTAACCAAAGTTGTCCCCCCTGAGCCCCAACAGCGACGCCTGCAGAGGGAATCCCGAGTCTCCCCCTGACCGCGACTGCCTGACTCTGAAATCCCGACGCCTGGAAAAGACCCTGCACCCGCAGCCCCCAGGACCTGAAGGATTGGAACTCCAGTGCAGGAGTGACCCCCAGGAGGCCCTCTCCCTTGCCCAGGTGGTGGCTACCCCGAGGACCCCCCCCCTTGCCTGCCTGCACCGCTGAAGAGACCCCTTGGTCTCTCATTTGAACCTATTGGAAACCCGACGCGGGTTTGCACACTGCACCCAGCCGCCCCCGCGCTGCTGAGGGTGTACTTTTTGTGCTGACTTGTGTCCCCCCCGGTGCCCTACAAAACCCCCCTGGTCTGCCTTCCGAAGACGTGGGTACTTACCTGCTGGCAGACTGGAACCGGGGCACCCCCTTCTCCATTGAAGCCTAAGTGTTTTGGGCACCTCTTTGACCTCTGCACCTGACCGGCCCTGAGCTGCTGGTGTGGTGACTTTGGGGTTGCTTTGAACCCCCAACGGTGGGCTACCTTGGACCCCAACTTGAACCCCGTAGGTGGTTTACTTACCTGCAAGAACTAACAATAACTTACCTCCCCCAGGAACTGTTGAAAATTGCACTGTGTCCACTTTTAAAATAGCTATATGTGTTTTATGTAAAAAGTATATATGCTATTGTGATTATTCAAAGTTCCTAAACTACTTACTTGTAATACCTTTCAAATGAGATATTACATGTAGAATTTGAACCTGTGGTTCTTAAAATAAACTAAGAAAAGATATTTTTCTATATAAAAACCTATTGGCCTGGAATTGTCTCTGAGTGTGTGTTCCTCATTTATTGCCTGTGTGTATGTACAACAAATGCTTAACACTACTCCTTTGATAAGCCTACTGCTCGATCACACTACCACAAAATAGAGCATTAGTATTATCTCTTTTTGCTACTATCTTACCTCTAAGGGGAACCCTTGGATTCTGTGCATGCTATTCCTTACTTTGAAATAGTGCATACAGAGCCAACTTCCTACAAAGCCTCTATGAGCAAGGAAGAGAAAACGCTGAGCCTCATTTATAAGTCTATAAAGCAGTTATAAGAAGACGCCCAGACTGAGAGACGCAGAACTAGACTTGAGAATACGAAAATGCACAGTGTATTGAGGAAATTAAATCAGGGCATGGATTGTGCTTGTGGAGGAACGTACTTTAGCACAGAAGCAGGATGTCAGGGGGCTACAGGGTGATCTCAAGCAGCAACAGTCGCAGGTCTCGGACTTAATGTGGAGGTGGAAGACCAGCGACGCCGAAATTATCTTTGGTTCCTTGGTCTGGCAGAAGGTACTGAAGGAAATGATTGCAGAACATTCATGGTCAAATTCTTAAAAGGTGCGTTCCCAGAACTTTCTACTTCAAATTGAAAACTAGAGGTTCAGAGGGCACATCGCTTACTTCCTACTCAGAAAGAGTCCCAGAATGGCCTACAAGAAAAGCCTAGGGCTATGTTGATCTTGTTTGTGAATTTTTTAAAAGGCACGCCCAGATGCTAAGAAGAACCACGAGGGCCAATCCTTCTTTGTTCGTCCAGATTTCAGTCATGTCACAGTTGAGAGTCATTGGCGGCTCCAACAGCTTATCAAACCTTTTCAGGATTTAGGGGCTGAGAATTATTTGATGAATCCGGCCTGACTGAATGTTAAATTTAAGGGGAAAAGCTGCACATTTCAGTCTGAAGTGAAAGCATCGGAATACCTCAAGGAGCTAGCACAACTTGCCAGAAAGGGTGAATAGGACTCAAGAATATAAATGGAAAAAAATAGGGGGCAAACCTGTTGGTGGTAGTGAGTGCACATAGCTGGATGAGACAGTAGGGGATGCATAGGTGAGAGCTTTGGATTCAGTTTTTGTTGTGTTCATGGTGGGGGCTGCATGGCGGTGAATCGATGGTCATCACTTGGATCCCGATGAGATTCAATTGCCCACAAATGGACGGGGCGGTAGAGGGGTTGGTGGGTGACAGAAGCAGGGTAGGGAGAGGGATTGGATGGGGAAGTGGGTGTGGGGAAGGGAGCCACGGAAAGAGGGAAAAAGTGTAAAGAGGGCAGAGCACCAAATGTCAATTGGCAACAAAATTGAGGGATAACTGGTGGAGAAGTCTCAGAAGGTTTGCATGGCTAACACTGTGGTTGTTACGGTAATGCGTATGAAAGGTAAACAACAACACTTGTCCTATAGACAGACATGGCGATGGTTGTTACGGTAATGCGTATGAAAGGTAAACAACAACACTTGTCCTATAGACAGACATGGCGATAGTGGGATTCTAATAGGTAAATTAAGCATTGCGTCAATCAATATTTGTGGGTTGAATGATAGTACAAAGAGGAGGAGGATTGCCTATGAGCTTAAGGTATTGCAAGTGGAGGTCTTGTGCTTACAAGAAACTCACTTTGAGGCAGCAAGGAAGTCAGTGCTAGAGACTTTGGGTTTCAAACTTGTGGGTCACACGATGCAAGGAACACGAACGCAGGGGTGCCTATTCTGGCTTAGGGTAAGGCCTGAAATTTCAGTCAGAGAAGGGTGGATAATCTTGGTAGATGGTTAATCACGGAATGACGTGGGGGAGGATAAAGCTTCACACTTGCCTCAGTGTATGGATAAGTAGTTGAAGATCCAGGAGTGTTTGATTGGATTAACAACAAGTTGGCTCATTGGCCTACCCCGATAGTGCTTTGCAGGGATTTCAATTTTAACAGGTATGAGGGGGGGCTCGGACGAGAAGATAGGGCATGCTATGGGCAGAAGTCAAGAGTTTTTCAATCTCTGCTGCACTTGATCAATATCCATGGCCTGGTTGATGCTTGGGTTTGGAAAAGGCCTCATGATCCTGGGTTTACTTAGTTTTCCGCACCACATAAGACGCACACCTGGCCTCATTAAATGTTGGTTTCTTGCATGTTGCTTGCAGGGGCCCAGATAGACACATATCCAATAGTTATTTCTGATCAAAACCCAGTGGTATTACAGATGGAGGACCCTGAGTCTTGGTCAGGAGTATTTACCTGGACTTTTGACAATGCTTTGTTAATGGATGAAGAGTATGTACATTCTATGTAAGGGTGGATCCCAGAGTTTTTGGAGGTGAATAGAAATAGTGCCACTGTTGGGGAAGTGTGGGAGGCTTTTAACGCCGGCGTAAGTGGGGAGACGTTTAGTTATGGGTTGAGACACCAAAGGAAAGAGAGGCACACCAGGCTGAATGATACTGGATCCTTGCAGAAGCAGAAGCCCAGTTGGTAGTGGCAACTACTTTGGAGGTTAAGGCTGGATATAAAGTATAGCTCGCTATTTGTCTAATACAAGTCACAAAGGCTGCAATTCTCTAGATCTCTAATAAGTTAACAATGACCAAATATTTCACCTGGAGATCTGCGAATTATGAATATAGTGAGTGGGTAGGGCATCAGCTGGTGCTTACAGCTAGGCAAAGGGCTTCACATGGGGAGATTAGAGAGGTTACTAAAAGTGGCGAAAGGGGGGTAGACGATGATGTAGTAAGAGATGCGTTTACGGGGTACTATAAGAGCTTATTTAAAAATGATGATGCCGGGACAGATTACCCCTGTGCTAGTCTATCCAGATTTTTAGACTATGGCCCTCATTACAACCCTGGCGGTCGGTGTTAAAGCGGCGGTAATACTGCCAACAGGCCGGCGGAAAAAAATATGGAATCACGACCATGGCAGAAACCGCCAACATAGACAGCCTCTTTAAGACTCTGACCGCCATGGCGGTAGAAACAAACACCGCGGCGGTCACCGCCAACAGACAAAGTACAGCCCACCGTATCACAACAGGCCTATCCGCCACCTTTTCCGGGGCGGAACCAACGCTATCAAAAACACGGCAGAAAGAGTACACAGAAGGGAAACCACTCACCTCTCGACACCCAACGAGGAACCAGGACGCCATGGAGCCCGAACCACATGTACTGCCTATGCTGGTCTTCCTCCTGCTCTATCAGGAGCAGGACAGATGCTGTCGACGACCATGGTGAGTACTGCACCTACAACACAGGGGAGTGGGGAGGGAAAAGAGAGTGACACACACACACACACGTAACACGCAATACCCCCACCCCCACCCTCACCCACAACAACATACACACAAATACATGCAGCAACATTACATATACACCCCCCCATCCCCTGGAAGAACACAAGGACAAAATTGAATGATTGTAACAATTGTAATCATGGAAAATCAGATAATGAAAGTTCAAAATTAAGTATATACAAATATGTACACCAACTACACAAGTCCGGATAGTGTACCAATCATTGTCTGTGGACCAGTGGTCCCAAAATGCATGGGTGAAGCCCACACAAGATACCTGACTCGAAACGGAGAAAACACTGCTGGGGCATCAGATCAAAAATAAACAGGCATCTCAGGGGGAAGGGAAGGGGAGGCACCTCAGCCGGATGAACGCACAATGCCACTGCTGCACGAGGGGGCTCCATGTCCACTGCTTTCTCCTGGGGAGTGTAAAGCCACAGTCTCTCAAGTCTCTCCAGTGGGTGGTTTGTCCACTGCTTTATCCTGGGGAGTGCAAAGCCACAGTCTCTCAAGTCTCTCCAGTGGGTGGTTTGCCCACTGCTTCGTCCTGGGGAGTGCAAAGCCACAGTCTCTCAAGTGGATAACAGTCTCGCCTGGTTCTGGAGGGAGCCTGGTGCCCAGAGTGCTTCATCCTGCCAAGGACTGAGGTAGTGGATGTCATTCCCCACTGGTTCTGGAGGGGGCATGGTGCCCAGAGTGCTCCACATGCAGTGTAGCAGGTCCCATTCCCTCACCTGGGTGTGTGTGCCACGTGATTGCCTAGGAACAGGTAGCATGATACGCAATGGAGGCAGAGACATACCCCACACTGCTGCGGCTTCGCCTTCCACCTGCAAGTGCAAACAGTGATGGAAGTCATGCCTCATGGAAGCTGGGCAGGGTCCAGGAAGTCTCCTCCAGCCTCGGACGACTGACCACTGGGGATGGTAGCCATGTCAGCGGTGGTGCCACTGTCAGAGCATGTCGGCGGGCTGGTGGCGGTGCTTGCGGTGGTGTCTGTGGTGGCGGTCCTGGCGGTGGTGCATGGGTCAGCACCTGTTGAGGGACACAGCAGGACGTCTCCTGCAGCCTCGGATGGCTGCCCACTGGGGAAGATGCTGTGGACTGTCGCTGAGGCTGCAGACGTGCTAGTGGCGGTGCAGGTGGCTGTGCAGGTGGCGGTGCAGGTGGCGGTGCTGGTGGCGGGGCAGCTTGCGGTGTTCGCTGCCATACAGATTGGTGTAGTTGTGGACAGAAGGGGTGACACTAGTCCCTCAGTCAGTGCCACCGTGCCCTGTCCTGACCTGCTCTTCTGCTTTTGTCCCTTCCCCTCCTTTGATGGTGCCGAAGGTGTCTTGCCACCATCCCCTTTTGTTTTGGCGGAGCCCTTGGTGGCTGGTAGGTGGTCTTCTCCCTCCAGGATGTGGGCACCTTCTTCACCTTGGCAGGTGGCGGAATGTCTTTGCCATCGCTACATGGTACACTGGCAGCCCTGATGGGTGGCGCACTCGATGACCCCACAGTTGCTGGCACCACTGTGCCTGGGGATTTGGTGGCTGAGGTGCTGGGCTGGGACCTGGAAAGCCTGGCCCTAGGGGAAGGACGGTGGGTGAGGAGATGAAGGGAAGAGGTCAAGGTTTGTCAGGAAAAGTTATTTAGACACACTAGGACGGGAAGATGAAGTGGGTTTGGAAGTGGAGGAAGAGGTAGTGGTTGTGGGAGGTGTACGATTGCTGAATTTAAGTGAAGGTGCATGGGCCTGAGGCTGTTGTGAGGTGGATGGCTGTTTGGTGGGTGTGTGCCTGCGTTTGTGTACTTTGGGAGGAGGGCTCACAGACACACTGGGAGAGGACACTGGGGATGTGTGCATGGTAGTGGGGGTGGTGATTGCACGTGAGCGGTGTGTGGTGATGGGCGTGCTGGTGATGGAGGTAGTGGCTGAGGATGTAGTGCATGCAGGTGTGAGTGGAGACGAGACAGAGAGGGAGGAGGAGGACGTGGAGGAGGGGGACATAGTGGAGGCAGTGGATGTTGCTGTGTCTGCATGGGGATGGTGCTTGTGTGAGTGCTTGTGGGATGTGTGGTGCTTATGTTTGCCATGTCCACTCTTGTGTGTTGATGAGTGTGCATGCTGGTCTGATGGTGTGCTTGGGATAGGCTGAGGTACAGGGCATTGGGTCGGGGTGGAGGAAGTTGGAGGGGGGAGGCTGAACACAGGGACAATGGCTGCCATCAGTGCTGAGGCCAGAGCCTGAAATGCTCTCTGTTGGGCCGCCTACCCAGAATGAATGCCCTCCAGGTACGCATTTGTTTGTTGCAAATGCCTCTCAACACCCTGGATGGCATTCAAAATTGTAGATTGCCCAACTATGAGGGATCTCAGGAGGTCAATAGCCTCATCACTGAGGGCAGCAGGGCTGACTGGGGCACGGCCTGAGGTGCCTGGGGCAAAGGAGATGCCCACCCTCCTGGGTGAGCGGGCACAGGACACACTCTGAGGGGCTGCTGGGAGGGCGGTCCTGGTAGGGGGGGAGGCGGCTGTACCTGTTGATGTGGTGGGCACTGAGGTGCCCGCCACTGCAAGGGAGCTACAATCAGAGGAGGAGTCGCTGTCACTGGTGTATGCTCCTGTCCCCGTCGTGGAGCTCCCCTCACCCCTCAGTCCCACTGGTTGCTTCACCCTCAAGGCCCATGTGGGATGCAGCTCCATCCTGCTCCGGTGCTACTGCTCCTCCACCAGATGATGCTATTTCACACAAGAACAGGGAGACAAAACAAAAAGGGGGGGAAAGACAGAAGAAAAACATGTTCAGTGCATGCAACACCACTACAATTGGCGGACCCAATACACAGGGAGCAGCTCTCTGCACTACGCCTTGCACTAACAGTTTCTAGCAAATTCACATGCCCATGGGGTACGAGGCCTAAGCCCAATTGCTGCACACCTGGAAGTCACAGGAGCCTTTCATAGATGGCTATTACCACTATTGGGGTTGGGGTGCCACAGAGCCTGCCTCACAAGGGACCTTGCCCACCAAGTTTGCCCTGGCCTAGGGGATCCCACTGCCCACCTCCCCCACCCAGACACTTAATGATGCACGAACCGTCAGCTCAATGAGAATGTATCCACCCCTTTGTATCTGCTGTGGTGCCCTCAAGTGCCCATCCAACTCCGGATGGGCCACCGCGAGGATCCGGTACATCAGGGGGGTCATGGTGCTACAGGCACCCCTTCCACGTCGGGAGGCATGCCCAGCTGGGCCTCCGCCGTCTTCTTGCTCCAGTGGCGCAGGTCCTCCCATCTTTTACGGCAGTGGGTGCTCCGTCTGTGGTAGACCCCCAGGGTCCGGACATCCTTGGCGATAACACGCCAAATACCCTTCTTCTGGTGGGCGCTGACCTAGAGGAATGGTACAGGAGGAAAGGAAATTACTCACCCGTCTGGACCGTCATACTCATTGCCCACCAGTTCCCACCCATGCCCTGACGCACATACACTCACCATCCGCACATGCAGGCCTCAGCACCCCCCCTGTATCTTCCATCCACACCACTCAAAACAGGCATTGCCCACGCATCATGCTCATAGTGTACTCACCTGTTTGTCTGGAGGACCGTACAGTTGCGTGTACTGGGGGAGGACCCCATCCACTAGTTTCTCCCACTCCTCCGAAGTGAAGGCAGGGGCCCTTTCCCCAGACACTGTAGCCATCGTCGCTTCGAGACACGGGTCACAGCAGCACTTGCAGTGTAGGTCCTCTCCTGTTGAAGGTCAGGTATCAAGTGAGTATACAGACAGGAAATGGCGGTCACGTCCTCGGCGGTGCGCACCTCACCACCTGTGTACGTCGTCATTGGCTCCTGGGACCCATAGGGCCCAATGTTAACCAATGCAGAATTGCGCCACGGTCTTCGACCGCCCACCGCAACGGTGTACAACGCCAGCGCAGTTACCTTATTTCCCCTTGTCCCACCTTACAGGTCAGGCAGCCACCATTTCAGGGGGCCACATGGGATGGATAAAAACTGCGTCACACCTATCTAGGCCGGGAATACAGACAGATACCAGCATATTGCAATTTACCAACGTTTCTGCAAATAACACATCGTGATACCTCAGTGTTGGATGACTCTCTGCTCGCTGTTCTCCTCCATAGGGCATGTCTGCTGGGGCAGGTGATGAGATGGCATCATTCTCCGGTGCACAGACCCCTGGTGGACCTGTCGACAATGGAAGAGAGACACATCATAATCACATACAAACTTGATCGTGCAACAATCCTGGAACTATGTTCCCAGTTGGAGCCAGACCTGATTTCAGCTATCCACAATCCCACAGGAATCCCCCCTCTAGTGCAGGTTCTGTCTGTACTCCATTTCCTGGCCAGTGGGTCTTTTCAAACAACAGTGGCCATGGCATCAGGGATGTTCCAGACAATGTTCTCTAACGTGTTGTCCAGAGTGTAATCTGCCCTGCTGAAACACATGCGCAGCTACATCGTTTTCCCTCAGGTGGAGGATTTTCCCACAGTGAAAGGTGACTTCTATGCGCTGGGACATATCCCCAACATCATTGGTGCCATTGATGGGACACATGTGGCATTTGTACCACCCACAGGAATGAACAGGTGTACAGAAACCGGAAAAGCTACCATTCGATTAATGTGCAGATGGTGTGTTTGGCAGACCAGTACATCTCCCATGTGAATGCCAAGTATCCTGGCTCAGTGCATGACGCTTACATTTTGAGGAATATCAGCATCTCTTATGTGATGGGGCAACTCCTGCGGCACCGTGTGTGGCTAATAGGTGAGGCCAAGGTCTCAACACAGTTGACATAGGTGTCTGGGTACGGGGTTGTCCCTAAGGGTGAGTGTGGGTCTAACAGTTGTCCCTTGACATTTGCAGGTGACTCTGGTTACCCCAACCTGTCATGGCTACTGACCCCAGTGAGGAATCCCAGGACAAGGGCAGAGGAACGCTACAATGAGGCACATGGGTGAACTAGGAGGATTATAGAACGCGCCTTCAGCCTCCTGAAGGCCAGATTCTGGTGATTCCATCTGACAGGTGGCTCCCTATACTACTCACCGAAGAAGGTTTGCCAGATAATCGTGGCCTGCTATATGCTGCACAACCTTTCTTTGCGATGCCAGGTGCCTTTTCTGCAGGAGGATGGGCCAGATGGTGGTCTTGTGGCAGCTGTGGAGCCTGTGGACAGTGAAGAAGAGGAGGCAGAAGAAGAAGATGTCGACAACCGAAACAACATCATCATGCAATACTTCCAGTGAAACACAGGTAAGAAGATGTAACTGCTTCCCACATCTCATACTATTGTTCGAGCTAGCATAAGTCTGTCATTTTCACTCAGTGTATGGACCCTGACTTGTTACTTTGCCTTACCATTTCACAGATCTGGGTCCCACTTTGTGCCCTCTGCTATGTTTACTGCTGGCCTACAGCTGTGTTACATTGGTATGTGAACAAGAGCATTGACATTGCTATATTCCAGAGATATTACAATTACACATTTGTGAAAGCACAGACTGACTCTAGATTGTTTTTTGATTGAAGTGTGTTTATTTCTGTGCAAATAAGTGGAGAGGGTTGTAAAATGGGCTGGGGTGATGGTGAAGGAATGTCCATGGCAGAGTCAAGTCTATTTGTTTCACAGGTGCATTGTCCAATGGGGCATAGGAAGTGGAGCAATGGCAGTTTAAGGTGGACAGGATGACAAAGTGGGACAGAAGGGTGACATCAGGGGGGTCTTATTTCCTGGCTGGGGTCTTGACAATGTTCTTTGTCTTGTTCCTGGATCTCAGGGACCATTTGCGGTTTGGTTTTCCATCTGCAGGTGGTGGGGTGCTGGTAGCCTGTTGGTCCTGTGGCGGTGCCTCCTGTCCACTAGCGCCGGTGGAGGTGGAGGGCTGTTCATCGTCCAGGCTAGTGTCAGGGGCCCGTTGATGTGCCACGGTGTCCCTCCTGGTGTTGAGAAGGTCTGCCAGCACCCCTGCAATGGTGAACAGGGTGGTGTTGATAGACTTCAAGTCCTCACTGACCCCCAAGTAGTGTTCCTTCTGCAGCCGCTGGGTCTCCTGAAACTTGGCCAGTACCGTGCCCATGGTCTCCTGGGAATGGTGGTAAGCTCCCATGATGTTGGAGACTGCCTCGTGGAGTGTTGGTTCCCTGGGCCTGTCCTCCCCCTGTTGCACAGCAGTCCTCCCAGCTTCCCTGTTATCCTGTGCCTCTGTCCCCTGAACCGTGTGCCCACTGCCACTGCCCCCAGGTCCCTGATCGTCCTGTGTTAGTGGGTTTGCCTGGGTTCCCTGTAGTGGTGGACACACTGCTGATTGATGTGTCCTGGGGATAGAGGGAGGGGCCTGCTGGGTGGGTGCTGTGATGGGGGTTCCTGAGGGGGGAGGTTCAGTGGTGGTTTGTGACTGTGTCAGGGGAACCGACTGTCCCGAGGTCCCCGATGGGACGGGGCTGGTCATCTTGATCCAGGCGTGCAGAGCTCCTGTCGAGACTATGGGCCTCTTCTGTGGGGGGACTGGATATGTCTGGCACCTCCTGTCTGGTGACGTTGGGTAGGAGTCCTGGTGGGGTGTACATGCATAGTTATTGTATCTGTGTGTGCCATCTTGTGCAATGGGTGAGTTACCCTCTACTCCGGTGCTTGCATTATTGGCTTGGCCCTTGTGTGATTGGTGATTTTGGAGCATGAGTGAGTCTCTCTACTGGACATGCTTTGGTGATGGGTGTCCATGCATTGGTGTTACATGCAGGGCTTTGTTTTGGGATTTGTGGGTTGGGTTAGTGGGGTATCTACGGGTTGTTGGGGTGATGGGTATGAGGGTGCAGGTGGGAGTATGTGATGGCATGCAGGTGGGGTGGGGGATAAAGTAGTAAATATTTGCCTTACCAGAGTCCAGTACTCCTGCTACTCCTGCGAGGCTCTCAGGATGCATGATCACCAAAACCTGCTCCTCCCATGTTGTTAGTTGTGGGGGAGAAGGTGGGGGTCCACCGCAAGTCTTCTGTACAGTCCTCTGTACGTGGTATCCTGTGATACCACGGAACGTACCTTCCCCCGTAGGTCATTCCACTTCTTCCTGATGTCATCCCGTGTTCTTGGATGCTGTCCCACTGCGTTAACCCTGTCGACAATTCTGCGCCATAGCTCCATCTTCCTTGCAATGGAAGTCTGCTGCATCTGTGATCCAAATAGCTGTGGCTCTACCCGGACGATTTCCTCCACCATAACCCTGAGTTCCTCCTCAGTGAACCTGAGGTGTCTTTGAGGTGCCATGACGTGGTGTAGGTGATGTGTGAGGTGATGTGTTGGTGTGTGTTGTTTGAGGTGCGTGGATGTTGTATAAGTGATGGTGTTGTGACAGTGGATGCTGGTGTTGTGTTAGGTAGTCTCTCTCTCTGGCCTTCTTTCTAATTTTTGGTTGTAAGGGTTTGTGGGTGATGTGGGTGTGTTCTTTATATTGGATTGGGTGTGTGGGTATGGTGTGTGTATGTGTATCAGGTGTGTGTATTTTGAATTGTCCAATGTCATTGTGTTTTGTTAGTGTGTGTGTATTTTGAGCTCGGTGGTTTACCGCGGTTGAAAGACCGCCGCGTTGATTCGTGGGTCGTGATAGTGTGGGTGTATTCCTGTTGGCGTGACAGTGTGGGTTTTAGTATCGCCAGTTTATCACTGACCTTTGGTGTGGCGGACTTGTGTGGGTGTCTGTATTGTGGCGGATTCCGAGCTGTGGTTCGTAATACCTGTAGCGGAATTCCACGGCTGCAACAGTATGTTGGCGGTCTTCTGCACGGCGGAAAGCGGGATTTACCACCAGGGTTGTAATGAGGGCCTATCTCTTTTGAAACCCTGGCAGAGGAGGACTGGTTTCTCTTAGAGGGACCACCAACTTTGGCTGAGCTGCAGGTGGCATTGAGGGATCTCCTTTCAAGACAGGCAGTTGGAACAAATAATAATCAATTGGAATTTTATAAAACCTTTCTCCGACTGCTACAGACAGACTTATTGACTCAATTTCGGTCAGTACAAAATGGGGGTAGCCCTCCGGACTCATGGGCTTCCACTAATATAATTGTTTTTTCCTAAGAAAGGCAAACCACCAGAAAATCTTGTATTGCTCTATTGCACTAATCAACAGTGATAATAAATTATACTTGAGAATATTGGCCATGCGATTAGGTTTGGTTATTAGTAAACTTGTATCTCCTTGGCAGCATGGCTTTATTCCGGGGAGAGATACCACAGATCACATCGGCCGTGTAATATCTCTGCTTCATGTAGCACCAGTAGTACATTCACCAACACAGTCATAAGAGGAAATGGAACACAGCTAGGACCATCATTGCAATCCAATGTAGAACACATTTCCCAACATCAGCAGTACACTCTACCAATGCTGACACCCGTATCGTGCCATGCCAATGCACTACATAGTATATGCTAGGTCTCAGCAACACATAGGTGGATGTGAAATATCAGAGACTGGGTCAGTTCCAGATTGTTAGTGTATGGTGCAAGTGCCATCAGAACACCCACAGCCAATGCCAGGCCACAACATGATAATGGAAGTAGACAGAGGGTTGAGTAGGACAAGAAGGGGGCAACATACAATTTGGGCAGAACCTACACCTAGAGGATGTGATGCAGACATTTTCCCAAACTGCCCACACTACATGTGACATGCAGGTGGGGCATAGGCTGGGAGAATGCAAACATTAATAACAGGAACAATGAACAGGAACCAAGATCACAATGTGCAACTAATAGGAAGACAGGCACGTCACATTAGAAATGCCACAACACAGACACACTAATTATACAATATCTCATAGCAGAGGATGATGGCTCTCCTGGGGATATGCCTGTCCTGGACTTCCCTGACGACATGGATGACAAGCTGACAAACATCAGCCAGCAGACCCTCTAAGATGTCCTTGGAAGCCTCCAGACCCCACCTTCAGTCACAAGGAGGAGCACAGAAGTAGCAGCCATCACAGAGGGCCCACCCACCACCCCAATTGTACGACCTGCCAGCTTTGAGAGGACTGTAGTTGGAGTACAGCGGGAGCTGGGCAAGGAGGTGCGTGTGAAGATGCAAAATATGGCAGCGAGCCTAGAGGGGGTACGTTCGTGCATGATGTCACCTGCAGAACAGGCAGCAGCCATGCAAGGGCGAACATCTATCTTGCAAGAACTTCAACAAAGTGTGAAGTAAATCAGCACAGCAGTTAGGGAATTGCCACAACACCTTGCACACCAAACCTTTCAGTGGGTGTGCGAATGAAATATTGACCCCCTCAGAGCCGACCTGGCTGCCTACCACAGAGATGTAGCTACTATACTTAAGAACCAGCAGCTCCTCCTTGCTGCAGTACTGCTCTTAATAGCCCCACAGTTGGCAGCTACCGGGATTTCTGACCCCACGTCTTCAAACACTGAAGTGTGTGTTGCCACTTCAAACCCACCACCACCAAGGGCAGAGGAGACAACACACACATCAGAAGAGGAAGACGTGGAAGAGGTCACCTTCACCCGTAAGAGTACCCAGTGGCACAAGTCCATGCCAAATGGGCACTTATATCCAAGGTCCTGTGCTTCTTAACATGCCAGTCTTGCAACAGCTGCTCACATGCACTGTTCTCCAGCCCACAGTTTACCTTGACACTATGCTCTGTGATTGTCTCTCACTACCTCATTGGCAATTCATGTTCCTCTGCACTGTATGACACTTCACCCCAGCATGTCCAATGACATGTCCCTATTTAAATATTGCACTACAGCACTTTAAAATAAATAGCACTTACACAACCACTTTGTCTCTGTGTAATGTGACACATCAACCGTGTAGGAGGTTAGTATGTCACATGTGGCCATAGAATGTCAATACAACTGCCTTGAAAGATTGTGGGATAATAACTATGCACTGGGGTCTGGATTGTACCATCATCTGCCCTTCCTGAGGGTTATTTATGAAGTAAATAGAAAAATAACAGTATAATGCTGTGTTGGACAGAATAAGTCCGCTTCAAGGGATGTTTAAGCAGAAAATCAATGTGTTCAAATTTTCCTTTGAGACAATCTTTAGGTATGTGACATCTGACTCTAAAATGTCATCACACACACACACCATACAGCAGGAATGGATGTGTACAAGTGCATGGACAAATATGTAACCTAGCAGTACAATGTAAGAAATGATAGGTGTGAGTTATATATACTATACTACATAAGATTATACCATCACTCACCTTATCAGGGTTCACATAAACATCAGGCTGCAGGCAGACGTACCACAGTGCCCAAGATTCTAAATCTGGTCTCAAAGTATGAGAGATTGAAAACATACATCCAAACTTAACAACCCATTAGGAACCATAGTAACCTTGAGTGGTGGGTGCAATGGATGGCAGATGCATAGAGAAGTAGCTTTGGTGTAGCTGCCAATGTGACAGCTCAATTGGAATTAGGAATAACCATGTCAATAATTGGATTTGGGTGCAGGATGGAAAACAAATGCAAATACTAAATTCACACTGTTCACCCATGCCAAGGCCCTGATCCCCAAGCATATGACACATACTGTAAAGGAGTACCTAATTATTTATTTAACATTAAAAAAGGATACTAAAACTAGAGGAAACACCTTAACTAACCTAACCTATCCTAACTACACATTACCCACAACTGGCCCTAACTACCCTAAGCTAAACTTACTTATCACATTTAACTAAACACTCTAAACATCAACCTTGAACTCCCCTTATATGACGGGACACATGGAGGACAACATATACTAACCTAAACACATACTATCTTATCCTAAACAAGTATATATTTTGTTTGTATTTTTTTATATATATTTTTGTATTTTCTTATTTTTTTATACCCAAAGACCCCAACATCATCCAAAAAAACACATGTAAAAATATCCTACCCTCCACCCCACAACCCACTTATACTAACTAAACTAACAGCCTATTCTAACCTAACACTAAGCCCCCTAAACCCACTAAATATAGGAACCAGGAAAGAGGAGGGAGAGGAGGGAATCATGGCTGGGGGTCCAACAGTTACAAGTTTGCCCTCCGTAGGATCTTTTTTATCCCACACAGTCTCTTGCTATTGCAAGACACCTCCTGCTGCAGTCTGTCCATCCTGCGAGACATCCATTGTATGTCACGTCGCATGTTCATAAATTCAGCATTGTCAATGACTGTAGCAGGGGTGGTCTGTGTGCCACTAGTGGAAGGTTGTGCTGTTGCCGGTGCCATGCTTGGAGGGGGAGGTTCAGGGGCTGCTGTTAGTGGTCCAGTAGTGGATGATGTTGAAGGACCTGCAGTGGTGGCTGCCATCCTCGATGCCACTTGGGTCGGAGTGGTGGTGCTAGTGGTGGCGGCTGTTGTGGACCCAGATGGTCCTCCTTGGGCAAATGCCCTCCAGACCCTTGTGGCTCTCTCATGACGATAACGCAGTGCCATGTGGCGGAACCCAGACTCCACATCCAGAATGTGGCGGTAACGCATCGCCCTCCTCTGGAATTCTCGGATCTGATTGGCATCCATATTGGCAGCTGTAAAAAAAGATAAAGCCAAACATTAGTTACACCATTGTGTGATACAGCTACTGATGATATTCAAACACTTCCTCAAAATTAGCTTAAACAGGCCAAATCACAGTACAGATCACAGATTGTCCCTGAGGAAGTACATGCCAACGCAGCCTACACATCTCCTATCTAACAGCACAGCAATGCTCAAAAAGGTGTGTACCTACTTAAATGATCTATGCATCATTGTTCTGCCATTAGTCACATACCAAATGCTGCAAGTACTCCACATGTGACAGGCCAACTAATGACTATTTTCTGGATGACAATCAAGGGCCACAAGATCTGTGATTTGTCAATGGAATTGCCAGGATGGTATGCAATTGCTAATCATGAGGGGGTATCCTAGGTTGGAACAAATGAATTTCTGAATTACATTTCTGTGTTCTACACTGGGATCCTCACACCCAGGTACACATATTTCATAACCCTAACCCTGTGCCTCACGGGGTGATGGACATGCAACACATACTTTTAAACATCAAGGACAGCCAGGAAGCTGTGGACAGCTGTCCATGGTTTTAGTCAGTCCACCACAGGTAGGGAGGGTGTCCAACTAGGATAGACACAAACATTGGACAATCACATCCAGATTTATGTTCCTAATTGCGGACAATTGTCCACATCATTTGATATCACTAATACCTTTCCAAAAACAAGCACATAGATGCAAGCACCCATCTGGGCTTGAGCTGCATGCACACCTATGATATTCTACTCAAGTGCACGTAAACGAAGCACAACATGTGGAGCTAGATGATGCTAGGAAGTCAACCATACAGTCCTACATGTTCATTAGTTAACAGGGAGGCTCAAGTCTGTTGGTAATACTTCGGCATCCCTGCTCTGTGTGATTGAGAGTATGACTTGCTGACTAAATCATGAAAATTGCTACCTACAAATTTTTTATTACAATAAATGTAGCAACAAATGTCACCCTGTTCACCTGCCCATGTCTACAGCGCTGCACTACATTCCCAAATTATGACTCTACGCCACTGATTGTCCAACTCAAATATGGAAAAACTCCAGTCAAGTCACATATCAGATCATGTGCCAATACATCATACCTTGCTATGTGTCCGACACACAGAAGTCAATCGCATAACAGCTGCAAACACAACACAGAACTAACATATCAACTCTTACTGGATATGTCTGGGTCCGCAAATCGAGCCACTTCTCCACTTGTGTAGGGGGCTGGTCCACCTGTAAAACATGGAAGGGTGAAATGTGCTCAATGTCTGCGCACTGTACAACATTTGGAACAAACAAATACTGTGTGTGACATTATATCTGATAGACCAGCCCCTCAGGCCTGTAGACACCTCAGCATACATACCACTGCAAACATGTATTGACCCTGTCACTCCAGTGAGTGATACACACACATATGCACACATGCAGTGGCCCTAACAAAAATGTGGTGACAAACATGATTACTCAATTGGTTGCAGAATCATTTATAGAGGGAACTCCATTTCTTCATTTGTTGTTATGAGAGACCTGCAAAGCCACATTCCTGGTGCACTGCAATACCAGTCACTCAGGTATTGTGGCTTGTGCATCAAGGGACAATCAGTTACTGTGTGATGCTCATGTGGGTTGAGTTTAGCTCATGAATTATTATGCTTTCTATGGTCCATTAAATGTGGGCCTGTGTGGTCTGTAGGTTACATATGCCACATTGCCAGTGTACCCAGAGCCAGATTTGCCCCGTATGACATCATGATGTCAGGGATCCTGTGTGTTACTTGATGACAATCTTACGCTAAGCATGGATTGGCCATTTATCTAAATCAAAACCACAAAGAAATATATGCTGACAGTGTCTATTATGATCAACCGTGACAGAATGCATGGGCACAGGTGTAGTCATTGCACCTGAAATGTGTCACTCATTGCCCTGTGTACCTATATCCAGTATTGGAATTTACAGTTAGCCACATTCATCATCTTACATTAGCCAAGTTGGGTGATCTGCGGGTATACAACAAACTGACACTGTCCCATAATTGAAACACGGTTAAGCAAATATCCTACTGTGGCAATCTTGAAGAGGTAGGTCTCAATTTGTATGCACCTTGGGAACAGCAGCAGTCACAGGAATGCTGGTCTGCTGATCTTAGCAGACACCCATGACTGTGATAGCCTTCATACTGGGAAGTTAGCTATTATACATCTGCTGCACTACTGTAGATCAGCAGGGGTGTACCAAACGTAAACTAGCAAACTATTTTGTCACTTTATATGTATGATGGAAGCGCTCAGGGGTCCCTTGCCCAACATCATGCAAGTAATAATTTGTGACCATGCATTCACCAAGTTCAGGTATCCCATGATGACCTAATAACTTATGAGACTTGCATGGCTATAAAGTGACACAGATGGCAAATGCATCAGCTCTGTTCCAGCAATTGTGCCCAAGGCAAAATAAAACACACAGTAACAATGAACAGAGGGCCAGATATATTTTTTATCTTCAATTTGCAGCATTTGCTTCATGTTTAACTCAACAGCTATGGAAAGTAGCACCAAACATTTAGATATTATCCCATGTGCATTACTTTGGCATCTATTTCTAAGTTAAATGCTGAACAAACCGAGTCAAAGTATCATCCTAAGATATTACCAGAGGTTAGGAAGCCCTTTGTACCTATGGCCAGGAATACAGTTCAGACATGTATTCCAAATAATTGGGGACTACATTAATTCCTTGCTTTAGCTTGTGAAATACATCTCTTTCCTGGTACACTCACAGACCATGAATGAAACATAAGTTGGAGCAGCATTACCATCATCTATTGAGGTCGAAGTAGCCATAATTGACAAGATCAAGTTGTGTTTTGTAAGTTTGTGCAGCTTTTGCATCAAAAAATGAAGGTAAAGTGTAGCAAATATTGTATAAATTAGGGCCACTGTATATTTAACTTGCATTCCACATGTCCACAAACATTGCATGCAGTATGTCAACAAATCTGCTACTGTCACTACAGAACATTAAATTGTGCACATTAGTCTGAATTGTACTAACCCAAAGGGCCACCAATCACCACACCCAGGTGGTCCAGCAGGTCTTGCTCTCTGGCAACAAGGTCAGCCCAGCGATGCTTGAGTTGGTGGTCGTTGCGCTGTGTGTTAAAAATTCTCTTCAGATGGTGCAGCACCTTGGACCACCTGAGCTTTCTCGCCTCAGTGTGGTACCCCTGTAACACCCTGCCACAAGCCTCTAACATCAGGGGGAGGAAGTGGCACCCCAGCCAAATAAATGCCCCCAGCTCCTCCTCACCCATTCTCCCCAGGCGTGGCCTACCCAACATGACAGAAATAATAGGTATAGGAAAGGGTACATAGGAAAATACAGGGAAAGGAGGGAGGAAAATGAAACTTAAGTAACCCACAAACAGCCCAACAATACCCCAACTAACAATACCCACTACACATTCCCAACAGTAGAAAGACCAAATTAGAAACCAAACAAATGACAAAAACATACTTACACTGAATAACTGAGACAATTACAAAAACAACAGATGACAAATAGAATGGCACACAGGAGACAAGAGCACAATTTGGACAGACAAAACTCTCCGCACAGCCACACAGTCTAGAAGAAACACAGACTGCAAAGTGAAAATTAAAGTACACCCACTGTACAATTTCTATAAATAGGATATCCGATTATATCACTTCCTATCTCAAATGCGGTGCGTTTTTATTATAATGCGTGAAATATTTATGACGCTTACGGGCTGTGCGTCAAAATTGTTTGACGCAAATGCTTCAAAATTCCCCCGCATTCAAAGTTCAATATATTTTTAATTGATAACCAATTTCATGGGGTGCAGTGTAGGAATTACCGCTAGGGACCAATGGATGTATAATGGCTGTGTGTCATTTTTCAACACACATGCAGCAAAATTTGATGCATGTGCATCTTTTTTGATGCATTTGTATCAACATATTTGTCTTTAACTGTGTTTGTGTCATTTCTTTCATTTTTAACGTACATGAAAGCTGTAACTGTACAGAGATAGGCTGTTAGCGCCTGCATTGTGTGTTCCAGTGTTTGGGCACATGTGGCAGACCACACCACTGCGTACCATAATACTCATGTTGTTGTGCCGGATGAGCACTCTTAACTGACGCAACAGCAACCCAAACATTTGGAATGTAA
The DNA here is from genome assembly GCF_031143425.1 of Pleurodeles waltl. Lineage (NCBI taxonomy): Eukaryota > Metazoa > Chordata > Amphibia > Caudata > Salamandridae > Pleurodeles > Pleurodeles waltl. The sequence continues at coordinate 717,638,684 of NC_090447.1, forward strand.
ATTGGTATTCCCAAGTTTTAGCAGATGGTGCGTCAATAGAGGATAGCAAGGCTATGCAACTTAATACATTCACTCATTGCCTGCGTGTTTATGTTTGGGAATTGGCTATTTCAATTGTTGTTGTGCCTCTGTGTGAACATCACAAGACGTGTTTTCATTAATGTGCTTGTATGCATGTGTTGTAAATGTGGATAACCATCAGATGCTATACAGTGTGGTACATCAGTCAGGATATGTGTTTGTCATACCCGTAGCATCTAATGCTGTGTGAACTTCCCTGACTTTGGGGACCAAACATCTCCCATGACAAACTATGCACAGGATAGATAGAGGACGGTTGATAATGGCAATGTTACAAGAGTAAGCCATCAGATGTACTGGAATGTTGGATACTAATTCCTGGTCACTTGTTTGTATACTACACATGAGTCAGGCATTTGAACATGCTAGGTAGGTACAGTGTTTGTGACACAAAGTCCCAAAACCAATCGAAAAATGTAATGTTACACCACAGTTTCAGTCATATAAATGACCAAAGTTTCTCCTGTGGCAGTGGAGGACCAGCAGACCATGCTGCATGTGTTCACATATTTCCAGTGGTTCATTACAGAAAGGTGTCCAGGTCAAGTGTGTGGCCATGTGTACCCTGTGTCAGTATTGGCCTCCATGTTGTCACAGTTACGTGCAGGTCTAGTCGTGAGTCTGTGGAGCCATTCCCTGCATTAACAGAATATCCTTCAAAGGAGAATTGACCGAAAGCCAAAGATAAATTGACAAAACACATGGGGACAGTCCAGCTATGGCACTGCAGAACTTTTATGAGGCTGACAACAGGGCAACCTTGGTGTGCTCACAAACCTTATGGATCAGTAATATGAAACATTCAGGTTTCATCACAACATTTGTACACAGGGTGGCCTCTAAAATTCCCACTGCAACAGGGAACATCAGTGCCTCTGTGCTGATTAATCTCACAGTTAGTCACCACGCAAGCAACATCACGAGGTTGCAGCCAATGTGAATCTGTGTGTGGACCGTCAGGGCACAAACATGTTTTGTCCTTTCATACACATTAGCAACCCTTGTTTGTTGTGCTGGAGGCACCCTACTAAATCCATGCATACAGCTATAAAACAATGTCACTCTTTGTCACTGATGAATACATGAAACCCAGACAAGGGATGATGGCTGGATTAGGCTATTTGAATACATGTCCCAGACCATGATACGATAAGTAAACTGATTACACTATACAATCTATTTGAGGATTCATCATAGACCTACCAGACACAATACCCCATGAGGAAAGAGAGGGCATGGAAAACAACTATGAGACAAATGTAGCCACAGGGAACGTCTATGGTAACACAAAGACAGGAACCAGTCAGGTTAACAGGATGCAGGCTTTGTCAGGAACGAACATGAACAAGGCAAATACACAGTGAGCAGACTTTGACTGGGAAAAGCTGGGACAACGCTGTGTGAACTAAAAACTTTATTTGTGCTGTGGGCTGCAACGTTATACAATAACCCAAGGCCTGTGCTACACAGGTGATTTATACAGCAATGCACAACAAGGATATTCATAAAATGGCAGCTTCTAAGCAGTTCCAGGCAGCAGCAATGGCAGTGTAGGTTCAAATGGCTGGTCTGCATGGAAGTGATCACAGGTGTGTGCTGCTTCAGTCTCTCACAAGTCCTGTAGGTGTGAATCAAGTTCAAAGGGCCAGCAGTACCTTTCACATGAGAAGCAATGGACAGGTGATTACAGGTCCTACCGACTACCAGGCAGTGCATTATCAGACCTGAAGTCCATGCAGACAGATGAACTATGACTATGGCATGCCATACTAAAGAGGGAAGCATACAGGAATCAGAATGGGAGTCTGGGTGTGTGTAGATGAAAGTTATAAGGGTAGAGATAGTCCATTTTCACGGCCCCCTAGAGAAGTGTGGGGAGAGACTGAAAACTTGGCAGTGGCAGGACTTATTACCTGGGATGGCATGCGCCAGGCATGTCTTGTAAGCAATGCTTGTCACACATGCTCCTTGCAGAGATAGCTGATGTCACACTTACTGCTGTCAAGGGTGTGGTCATACATTCCTGTTACCTATGCAATAGAACATCCACTGCCTCATGTATGAAACACTATTTAACCTTATGATTGATCGTGTCTTAGTTGTGTGTCATTTGCTGCAATGGCCCATGTTGGCAACATGGATGTGTCTCAGAGATATAGGGCCTGATTCCAACTTTGGAGGAGGTGTTAATCCGTCCCAAAAGTGACGGTAAAGTGACGGATATACCACCAGCCGTATTACGAGTTCCATAGGATATAATGGACTTGTAATACGGCTGGTGGTATATCCGTCACTTTACCGTCACTTTTGGGACGGATTAACACCTCCTCCAAAGTTGGAATCAGGCCCTTAGTCCTCTGAATTTGACCTTCACTTGTGAAATAAACAGGACATATGTTATTTCCACTGTGTGTGATGTTGGGTGTACATTCATACCCATCAAATGTGATGTGGCTTTTTCAGTATCCTAATCTGTATTTCTGCAATGTTCCATGAGGCTAACCTATGATTATGAATCCTAGGGATCATGAGATGCATAAATAGTTACACAGACCATTATTGAGTGATGAAGTGAGGTGTTTAATGACATATGGTAAGAAAGTGGTGATGGTGACTATAGTTAAAAGACGTTTTGTACAATGTGTTGTCTCCGACGCAATCCTGCTGCAGTGTTTGGATGGCCCCCCTCATATTGCCAAACAGCATCCTCCTCTTCCTCCTCTTCAGGCATTTGTGGGTCTGGTTCATTGAGGGAAATGTTCCTCCTTACACAAATGATGTGCAGGATGGCACAAGTCAAAATGATCTTGCACACCATTTCAGGGAAGTATAGGAGGCTGCCTCCGGTGATGTCAAGGCACCTGAATCTTGAATTCAGGATGCCAAAAGTCCTCTCTTCTACGGTGCGTGTCCTCTGATGTGCCTCATTATAGGCACAATCTGCTGCAGTGCTTGGTTTTGCAAATGGGATCATGATCCATGGCTGGATCCCATACCCCTGATCAGCTGAAAGAGAAAATTAGTGTAAATATTTGGATGTTGCTTGCACCTTGATTATAACTTTGCATGGCAGTTGTTATCTTGTGTGATCTGTGACAAATCTGTGTTTGTGTTATTGTGTGGGATCCTCGGCTTCTAGGATGTTCTATCAGTATTGGTTTGTTTCTTTATCTAAACTGGTGTTTGGCTGATTGACCGGCTATCAGCAGTTTATTTGTAAACTTGCAGTACATTGTGTATCTTCCATGCATTATGTCATGTGAAAGAGGTGTCCATGTGTCTTCACTGGAGGTGACATGATACGTCCACACACGAATCGATTTCACTGTGGTGGTAACACAATTGCACTATGTGGCCTGAACATCCCATCCAATTCAACATATGTAATAGCATGTGAAAAACAACAGTGAGGCCCTTTGATCTGGCTACGTGACAATGTACAACACATCTCCATACGTTAGCATCACTGAAGTGTTGACAATTGACAATGCACAAATATCCCCTTTGTGACAAGTTCTATGCAAACCTATTTTTGTGCCCTCACCGAGTTGGCTCATGTGCAAACGTGTACCTACACTACTGAACCTGGTCCAGGTAAGCTGGCTAACTTGGTTGTGGGGCTGAAGGTTAAGTGTCAGGTCCATATGCCTGTACATCTTTTAAGTATATGTGTAATTGTTTCAATCCGTATGTGTAGCAATGTGCACTTTGCAATAATGTCACATCAATATGTGTTCTTAGCACAGTCCACTTCCTTATTGCTAGCGGGCAATGTCACCCCAGGAGTGATGTGAGATGTTGGTACTTCCTCAATGATTCCATGTCACCTTCATTAGAATCATCATCACCATGGTATGTGTCTCATGGTGTTTGCCATGCAGTGAACCACATTACACACCCCTTACACAGTACGTATTGGTTGGAAGGGTGTGTGATTGAGTGTTATTGATGTGATATTGTAAGATTAATCTTCCAAGTTGTACTGCTAGTTAAGGCCAAGTCATCGTCACTGTGTGGTTTTGAATTGGTCTTGTGTCTCTGGAGTGGCATCTGTTGTTATTTGCATCTGTCATTTGTCCATAGGTGTGTATCCCATTGGGTCAGGATATCAAACATGACTAGCAGTGTCACAACCTCAGTGTCTTCCTGACCACAAGTCCATGTAGTGGTGTATGTGTTGTATGTCCTACAGGGTTGGTGTGCTGTGTGTAAATTACTGGGTTTCTGTACTTACCACAAGTAGACCATTTCCATATCGTCCATCCTGGAAGTGTTGATTGATGGTGTAGTGGCAGAAGATGAATGAATCATGTACACTCCTATGATACTTTGCCACAATGTTGGTGATCAATCCCTGTTGATCCACAACGGCCTGCACATTGATGGAGTGTGTGTGCTTCCTGTTGCAGTATAGATGCTTGGTTGCAGCAGGTGGCACAATCTGTACATGTATGCAGTCAATGGCACCAAGCATGTGTGGGAAGACGTTGATTTGGTGAAAGCCCTGTTTGGTCTCCTGCTGCTTCAGCTGTGTGTTGGGGAAGCTGATGTGGTGGGGTGTGAGGGAGATGATTGCATCCAGTACCTTAGGTAGGAAGGCAGAGAATGAGGACTGTGAGATCCCGGCAACCAGGGCACCAGTGATTTGAAAAGAGCCACTTGCCAACATGTGGAGGACAGCTAGCAGTTTGGTCTCTGGTGGAATGATGTTTGGTGTCTGCAAGCTGGTTGCCAACTGTGGCTCAATGTTGCGCAGCAGCTGCTGTATGGCTTGCCAGTTTAGTCTGTACCTCTGGATGATGTCATGTTCCCTGAGGCCCTGAAGGGTTGTCCTGGTCCGGAATATCCTCTCCTGCCTTCTGTGTTGCCTTTGAGGTCCCTGCTGGTGTGGTGGAAGCTGCTGCTGTTGGTCCTGTGCTCTGCGTCTTCGTGCATGCTGGATGAATAGCACCTCCATGTCTTCCTTTTGGAGCTCTGATGTTGCTTCTGTGTTTTTTCCTTAAGTACTGGTGTGTTTGCCCCATTTTAATGCCTGCCCTGACCCAGGCGTTAATTTTTGACGCAAATCGGGCTGTGCGCTATTTTCCGCCGCCACCTCCCAGCCTTGCAGCATTTTTGCACGGTTGGATAAATATGGCGCACGGGTGTTTAAGTAATTTTTTGGATGGGAACACCTACCTTGCATGTCATTAACGCAAGGCAGTTTCATGCATCCAGAAAATGACGCACACAGTGAAATTTTGACGTTCGCGGGTTCGGGCGTCAAAGTAAAAATATGGTGTTAGGTTCGTGCCGAATTTGCGTTAAAAAAATGACACAAATATGGTGCAAGCATAGTATAAATATGCCCCTTTGTCCTTGCATTATTCATCCGAGGTACGGAGTAAATATGTTTTAGTACTGCAGCTGATTGTGTGTATGGTGTTGGGAGGTGGGGGTATGTGTTGTGTCTGTGTGTCACTGTTGTTTTCCTCTCCCCTTCCTTGTGTGCTAGGCGGCTGTCCTCATGGTCATTGTCTTCGCCGTCATTGGTGTTCGTGGTGGAGCAGCACCTAGAAGACCATGGGGAAGACATGCAGCTTGGCTCCATGGCGGTGTGGTTGTTCGCTGTGTATCCATTGGTGAGGATTTTCACTTCTGTGCAGTGTTTCGGACAGGCTTTTGATGTCGTTGGTACCACCCCAGAAAAGGTGGCGGATTGTGTTGTTGTATATGGTGGGCGGGACATTGACTTCCACCTGACTGTAGGTGGCTACCGCTGTGGTGCTTGCTGTTTCCGCCCTGGCTGTCGGAGTGGTAAAGTGTCTGTCTATCGGAGATCTATCCACCATTGTCATAATTTGGTGGTAATTACCGCCAGCCTGTTGACGGTATTGCCGCCACTTTTACACCAACCGCCAGGGTTGTAATGAGGGCCATAATTTTATAATCATATATATATATATATATATATATATATGTGTGTGTGTGTGTGTGTGTGTAGGTTTATATATATATACAGATATATATATAATAATAATATATAAAACAGTTATTCAAAATATGTATTTTAAATAATTCAGTACTATAAAAAGCACATTATATATATATATAGATTTATATATGTATATTTATACACACACACACATATAATAATTCAGTACTATAAAAAACAAAATATATATATATATTTATATATATATATATATATATATATATATATATACACATATATTTATATACAAACACACACATATATATATATATATATATATATTAGATATATATATATTAATATTTATATATTCATGCTGTAATATCTGAGGTAATTAGCAGTGCATGGCAAGGGAGCGAGTTATAGTGTTTTTGGCCTGGTGGTTAGCTCCTTCCACTAGCCTTCACACTAACAATTACAATTACGGCTGACAGCTCCCCTCTTAGGAGCACATCAGGCATTGCAGTGCCGTCCTGGCGTGGAGCAATTCCCGATGATGATGCCTGTCATCCAATGTGATGCATGAGGGCTTTGCTCTAGAACATCTTGGTTGCCTAGACCTTTTTTGTTCTTTAGGAACAGTGTACTCTGTATGTGTTTATGACGTTGATGGGAGATCGTACACTGGACCTTTAACCTCCCGGTCCCTCCCCCCCTGTTGATTTTGTGACTAGGCCTACACACACAGGTGAGGTACCATTTTTATGAGAAGACATGTGGGAGCATGGAATAGTATGATACTTGTTATTACTAATTGGAGTTTGCTGCATTTGTGACTTCCAGATGCAAGCCAGTCTTTAATAAAGAAGACATTTTGAAAAATATCCTCTAAATCAGGGATACTCAAAGAATGGCCCGCGGGCCTCATGCGGCCCCTCTGACTTTTACATGCGGCCCAGGGGCAACAGGAGCACTGGGCAGCTGTTTGCTCGACTCTGCATTAACAAAAATGTAAAAAAACACACACAATAAATACACACACTATCATTTATTTCAAACTGAATTGGTGTTAAAGAAAGGAAGTAACTAGGGACTCCTGCACTTAACTTTAGAAACGCCTTCATCTTTAAAGACATCTTGCAGCATAAGTGTAAAACTAAGAGAGTCTCTTCAAAATTAAAAAAGTGTATTTAGTTAACATGCAGAACGTTTTCCTCTTAGTACAATTTATTTTATGAGTGCACTGAGATGTATTTATTTAAAAGTGATAGTTTTCAAACATAAATTTGGAAACATTAATTATTTCCCTTACCATGAGAACACCAGCAATAGTAAATTAAAGAGGCAAGTCACTTGGTATGTGCACTTTATGGGTGGCCTGGGTTCCTATCATACATAAACAACATTATAGTTTATTAAATCAAACATAGAAGCAGGTTTTGTGCAGCATACACCATGAATCATGCATTTCAAGGTCATCTTAAATGTGATAATGTAGAAAAAGGAGGGAAAGTGGCACTAAACAATTGCATAGGATCACGCAATTTGGAAAAGTGGGTAAGCCGGGATTAATTCCAGGTTTTTTGGTTTCCCATTGTTTATTTCAGCCACCAGATGTATATCCTTTGCTTCCCCTACACCTACCTTGCAACTAATCCCCCTAGCCACCCCACCCGACCACCAATGCCCTGGCATCAATGCGGCCCCCAGGCACGTCACAGACCAAAATTTTTGGCCCCTGGGAAAATGTTTGCGAGTGCCCATGCTCTAAATCATATGCTTGTACAGGTACCCACAAATTCAGAGGTGTACAAATAACCAGTGATCATGAATTCCATATCTTATGCTCATTTCAGAAATACATAGGTTACGTTGATACATATTTTTCACTCCACATATTTCATCTTATGAATTGATCTACACTCAGTACACTATGAATAAACATTGTCGGTGCAGGTCAGTTGTTGGCTTTTGGTACCTTAGGTTCTTGGAGAACCTACAAAAACTATGGCCCTCATTACAACCCTGGCGGTCAAAGACCACCAGGGCTGTTTTGGAGTTTGTACCGTCAACAGGCTGGCGGTACAAACTCAGGCATTACGCCACATTGTTCCCGGCGGATTTAATCCTCCAGGGCATCGCTGCTTGCAGGGGATTATGAATCACCCTCCCGCCAGTCTTTTCATGGCGGTATGAACCGCCATGAAAAGGCTGTCGGGGAGTCGTGGGGCCTCTGGGGGCCCCTGCACCGCCTATGCCACTGGCATGGGCAGTGCAGGGGCCCCCTGCCACGGCCCCATGGAGCTTTTCACTGTCTGCTAAGCAGACAGTGAAAAGCGCAACGGGTGCAACTGCACCCGTTGCACCGCCGGCTCCATTTCGAGCCGGCTCCCGTGTTGCAGCCGAGATCCCCAGGTTTCCGCCCGCCGGCCCAGCGGGGATCTCCAAATACCCCCGCGGGAGTGCGGCTGCATCGGCGGCCACCAGGTGGTTTCAAGTTGAAATGAGGACCTATATATCCTCACAACCAAAACAGTCTAGCAAATGTCATGGTATGTTGATTTTGCTTATTGTCCATCATGACAAAAGGTTACAGATGAAAACATTGTCACAAATTACTGTTATTTACTACACAGTTTCAATATTTCCTTATTTCAACACTTGGGGGCTGGTTACAAGTTTGGCAGTCCGAGAACTGCCACATTGATGGTCCGACCGCCAACAGGGTAACATAGGGGACTGCTAAATTATGAAGTTGGTAGTGGTGCACACAAAAGACCGCCAGAAGTCTGCAGGCAACGCCAGCCAGCACAGACTGCTGCATTTGTCTGGAGTCACAAAAAGTCCAGAGGAGACCATGTTTCCACCGGGCCTATTACAAGGTTGCACACCAAAAATGTAACCGCTGTGGTCCAATCAACAAAGGGAGACACTCACCTCCAGGAAGCCATACACGTCCGGAGCCGCCATGGAACCACAACTAGACATCATCCTGCTGCTCCTGCTCGCTGAAAGATAACGAAACATCGCCGATGAGGATGACAACAACCATAAGTACACACACACACACCTATTTGTTTTGTAAAATGCAGTAATTTGTACAGTTACAAAACATACCATAGGGAGGGGGACGCAAGGGGCTGCACTTACACATAAAAGCATTGTGACACCCACACACAAACTGCATCAAGGACACTCACACATACACATCACACACACTTCAGCCAGCACACACACACCACAAGTGAATGCCACACATATACGCACAGCAACATGGCACAGACCCAGGGTCACAGAACCCCACACAACATACCAACTTGTAACAACAGCACAACTGCACAAATACAAATACATTTCACACACTCACACTGAACACTGGCCAGGAACTAGGCACACATACAACACACATGTATATCCATTGTAATGGAACACACACAACAGCACCATCAAACAACCCAGTAATCAACACACACAGAGCACATTGGACCTATTATGCCATGCACAATACACTCAAGCACAAACAGTCAAAACACAGAAAGCAACACATCACAAGAAGACCAGCACAGCAGCGATGGGTGCAGCAAAATCATACATGGAAGAAGGCAATACTGAAACACATCTCATAAAGAACATGGCCCACAAAAACATGCCAACATGAACAGGCCCCATTTAAATCCAATGGACAAGCAAAACCAACAACAAATATAATGCACATTCACACATATGGGTGAAGGGCAAGGCTACAAAGCATACACTGCGCTAGACACCATACAAGACACCAGCCAGATCTGAGGGGGACACACCTAAATAGTCACATTCATAGAAAAGTTAAGCAAACTTGCACAACTCAACACACTCCATGTCTGCACTGACATAACTCCAGAACACACACCACATCTGCACAGTAGCCACATCAGGGGACACGGCATACACCATACAGGACCACATTGCAAATCACTACAACAAACATAATATCCCTACAGACACAACACAATACCATGACACCAACATTTCAGCTACATACAAAACACATATCTCACAACACACACCCTACCCTTGGGGGACAACAGCACTGCACACAAATTCACATACTGCTAAAACAAAACATGAAGCAGAAAGCAGCACAGACATACAAATACTGGCACACAACCAATGTCAGCCAGGAATAACTGACACCTAAGAAGGTAAATGTAGGACAAAGATTTAACCAAAAAAACAACCAACTGGTTGGCTTTAATAATGTAAAAGTGCAAAAATAAAATAAAAAAAAGAAAAGAAAAAAGGCTATTGGCCGGCCCAAAATACATTTTTTGCAGCAAAGGCACAATATGGTGCCCCAACTTAACGCCTGACTGCCATGTAGCCTCCACAGGCACCTCAGGGATTATTGGGTGGGCGTGGTTAGGCTTGGCCTTGGAAGGGGTGGGTTTTGCTTTTGGTTTGGGATGGGGAAAGCTTCTTGGGAGGGGTGGAGTTCTTCTCGGGGGAGGCAGCATGGGTGCTGGTGGGGGGTAGGGGAGGTATTAGAGGTAGAAGGGTTGGCCTTTGTGAGGGAAACAGCTCTTTTGGGAGTATCACAGGGTGCAGAGTAGGGAAAAGGTCAAGGTTACAAAGGAATACTTTTTTTGGCATCCGATGACGGTCATCAGAAGGGGGTTTGGGTGTGGAGGGTGAGGGAGTGGTTATTTGACTTTTAGGTGTGGATGTCTTGGGTGTGTGTTTGTGGGAGGTGTGCTTGAGTGTGGTGGATGTCTGTTGGGTGGGTGAGTGAGGTAATTTATGTGTCTTGGGCTGAGGTGGGTGGAGGTGCTGTGGGATGCCATGGTAAGGGGGTGGCTGTCTGCTGAGGTGGTGACTGAAGGCTGGGTGGATGTGCTGCATATAGGACTGTCAGTGGTTGTGGTGTCTGCAGGTGTGGTGACTAGGGTGGGTGTCTGAGGGTCTGCTGGTGTGGTGTCTGTGGGTAGGAAAGGTATGGTGGCTGAATCAGTGAATGTTGCTATGGTGTCTGTAGGTGTGCCAGGTGTAGCGTCTGTGATGCTAGGGGTGTCAGGGCAAGTCATGACTGTTGCTGTGTCTGCAAGTGGATGTTGTTTGTATGTGTGCCAGTAACATGTCTTGTGATGCTTATGTTTGTGTGTGCGCCCCTTGTCTGTTGAGGTGGATGCATGCAAGTCTGTGTGCTTTGGCTTGGTCTGCGAAGGGGGTATTTGGACTGGGAACAGGAAGGTGGAGGGGAGATAGTAGATAATGTGTCACTGGCTGCCGTCAGTGTGGAGGCCAGAGCCTGAAAAGATCTCTGTATGGCAGCCATTGCAGCGTGAATGCCCTCCAGGAACACATTGCTTTGTTGGACCTGTGTTGCCAGTCCCTGGTTGGCATTCACAATGGTGGGCTGACCCACAGAGATGCTTCTCAGGAGGTCAATAGCCTCCTCACTGAGGGCAGCAGGGCTAATGGGGGCTGGGGCAGAGGTGCCTGTGTCAAAAACACCCACCTTCTTGGGTGAGGGGGGCACGGGCAACTTGTTGGGGAGCTACAGGGAGAGCAGTGATAGAACAGGGGTGGCAGACAGAGATGATACTGGAGGGGTCCCCAATGGGTCCGCCACCAATAGGGAGTGGCCACTGGAGGAGGACTCCAAAGATGATGTTGCAGATCCAGTCTCCCTGTGACATTCCCCTCACCCTCTGGGCCACTGGGTCCCTCATTTGTGGTGACGTGACTGGAGGTCCCGTGGGCAGTAGCTACCTCACTCTGCTGTGCCCTGTCTCCCTTGCCTGCCGGTGCTGAATATAAATAGTGAAGTTAGGCCATAACATGCACATGATAACACTTCTATCACAAATTAGAAAGAAATGACACACCATCATGTCAACTGACCACCGCAGGAATTGCCAGTATCATGTAACAACACCAAACAATGCATGTTTCTCAGATTAACAGACCACTAAAACAAGCTATCGGAACACTACAATAGCAGGAATGAAATGGTGCAACCACACAACCCTACCATGACTAGGTGACTATTCCACTGAATACAGGTGGGATATTCTGCACAACATAGTCAAGCAGTAGACAAACAAGGTACCTTAGTAAATACACAAACCCAATCCTTACCTCACAAATCCCTTACCCTGATGTCATGTATCAAGAAACAACACATGTTGCTAATTAAAGGCAGGCAACCCTGGTACTAATAAGCCATGCCTTCATCAAGTGACATTGAATCAACAGTCTCACAGTGGACACATACCATCATATGACATATCAACATGTAACACCTGCCAAAAGTTAGTCAAGAAGGTAGTACAGATGTTACACACAAATGCTCCAATTGTGATGTAGCAAGGAGTAACAATGGACTAATGTCCAAAATATCTAGGATAAATGTCTCCAGAATACAAACGATAATAGTCATGTAAGGGCCAAGTAAGCTCATACCAATGTCCTACACACATTTAAATGTTATTTGTTTGTGTAGGTATCAAATAGACTATGAAACTTTGCAAGGAGGGAGACAGACCTTGCTATCACTAACACAAGTAAACCAATTTGTTGCAGAATGAGACTCAACATCAGACATGGCAAGCATGGCATATGTCTGTGGAGGAAACCCAGATACAAAGCATAAGCGATGCTAAAATCATTGATACACCATCCATGATGCAACCCAACAGTCAAGTCAGACTTCCCAACCTACACATAGGTGTATAGGAACTACCACAGCAGCACCAAACACCCTAGCCTTGTGTGTCAATTCCTTCATAGCTACAGCAAGTACACATGACAAAATACAAACAGTGAGGCATGAATTTTAATGTCAGAGTAGACATGATGATGACACAATTCTGTCTGGGCCATAGCTGTGATAAACAACCATTTCCCCATGTATCCCGTGGACAAAGAATTTGATAGGTTTCTGGTATCAGGACATCAGCATAGCTATCACATGCTTACATCTGATACATACATATGTGTTCCAGTGGAAATGTAGCACATGCACACAGGTATCCAACATACATTTTGTGAACTCTGATGAGACATCACACATGGCAATGTACATTCCTCACTTGTCAAGGGAAATTACCTTGTATCAAGTGTGAAAATGTTAGCTATGTAAGTCATAGCACATGTATGACAGTCACCCATGAATCACCCATGAATCACAGAATGCTGTGACACATCAGAAACCAACATAAAATGGAGTTGACTTGCCCCTGCCTGAATTAAAATCAAACATAGGCATCCCCGTTACATAGCAGAGGACCAAAAGCAACAACCTACCCACCTTTCTACTGTGAAAGTAAGTAGTGATCTGTTGGTGGGAACTAACACCCCCTAGGGTAGTAAAAGCAGATTACTGGTGCACAAAACACAGTCATAGGTGCTCCATTCTGTGCTATGGGACTGAGGGGTCCCATAGTTGAGTACCAGGTCCCAAACCCAAATGAGTGTGCATACCTGTTGGCAATAATGACCTGTGTACACCAATGCGAGCACAGAAGATCTATCAGAGCTAGTAATCGGTATCTCACTCAATCACCTGGTAAGGGGTCAAACATGAGTTAAGTCTGTACTTACCCCCTTGTGGCTGGTGTGTGCCCTCAAACGCCCATGCAACACTGGGAAGGCCACCGCCAAACTGTGGCCCACTAGGGGGGTCATGGTCTGACGAGAACCACGTCCTCATTGGGAACCTATGCACATATACATGCACCCACATGCTACTTCAGGGAGTGGGGATCTTTGTGTCAGTCCAAAAAATGTTAAATATGCTCCCAAAACATGTATGCACACAAAACATATGTCAAAGTAAGAGACACCTGACCTTGCATTGAACATGTCCCACATCATGTTCAAAACACAGGCTCATATATCAGGGAACATCAGCACACAACACACTGCAGATGCACAATGCCCAAATAATAAGGAGCATGCATAGTACGCATCAGAGCTGGATTAAGGAGCCAAGAGGGCAGTGTGATCATGGGACCTATCAAGGATATAAAACACAAATGGTCAGAGTTGATCTGAGCACATCTGTCATAGCTCTCCACCATAACTGAATGCAATGACAATAGTAATCACTGGGCATAGGCTCAAGTCGATGAACCTTAGTAGTGAGGCATGATTTCCAACCTTCACATGCTGTTTATGGACACAGGGTGTGGCTAAAGACTTGCACTTGCAGTGCAACTATTCAATAAAAGCCCAGGTGGCAATATGTACAGAAAGTGGCAATTGAAAACTTTCTCTGCGGGCAGACCACACAAATCAACACATAATACCATGTTCCAACAGGTTAGATGCATCATAATACTTCATGCATCCCACAGCCAATTGCCAATGGCTGCCACTGTGCAGAGCAAAGGGCCATAAAGTTACATTAGCTGCATTCAGTACAACACTACAAGGCCAGTTGTGGCCACAGATGCATGTGCAGATACAGAAAGGGCACATGTATGGGGGCAAACAGGCAAACAACATGCATTGACACCTCCTGCTGTCATGTTACCACACAGGACCACATATGAAGCACATCTAATGATAGGATTTCCCTGGCGATGGCTGTCATGACACCTCAGCTAACCATGTGCATCAGTCACAAGGTGGGTCAAGGAACACTCATTGCACACTCTCCACAATGTCTCAGGTCTCTAAACCTGTCACTTCACATAGGTACATGCCCAGGAACTCAACCATTTAAGCACACTGATAGCACCTATGGGGCTTTAAGGACATATTCTGACATTTTGTCCATAAGCTTAGGCTAACTGAAGAAAAGATTAGCAGAGCTACAGGAACATAAGTGCACATGGCACTCTTACCTGCTCCTCTGGTGCATCATAATACTATTCATACAGGCGTAGGACCACCTCCATAAGCTTCTCTAGCTCTCTTTGTGAGAAGGCAGGGGCTTGGAAGTCTTGCTGGCAACAGTGTCAGGAGTCAAGTGAGAGATTAAGCAGATGATGGTGGTCATGTCCACCACATAAGCGACCATCACTGTAGAAGGACACTGCCATTGGCCAAAGACCGCCACAGGCAGCAATGTTATCCCATGCAATGTCCACAGCGGTAGCATTCCCCATGACGACTTCTTCCAGTGATTCCATTTCTACAGCATAAATGTTAGTGCTAGCATTGTC
Source organism: Pleurodeles waltl (assembly GCF_031143425.1). Taxonomy (NCBI): domain Eukaryota; kingdom Metazoa; phylum Chordata; class Amphibia; order Caudata; family Salamandridae; genus Pleurodeles; species Pleurodeles waltl. The sequence goes on from NC_090447.1 coordinate 717,653,831, forward strand.
TGAAGATGTATTTTTGTCCTGATTGAAGGATCATGTTGGTTTGTTGTTCTGCTAATTTCAACAAATCATTGGTAGTACATTCACCACCCTCACAGCCATGGACAATCTTGTTTTTTGGGCATTTAATCACAGACACTTGTCTGATGATAATATCACATAGTCTCACAGACATATTAGTTTATATATACATATCTTATTTGAGGTAATGAGATGACTTGTATCTACTGTGCCACTTTTACCATTGGTATGTGCTGTGTATCGTGTTTTCACTGTAGCAAATGGCATGTCATAGTTTTTATTTGACATATGTAATGTCACTTACAAGGGACACAATGAGTGATAGACATACCTTCTTATTTTATCTCACATAGTTATCCTGGAATGAGAAGGGTCAGACAACCTCCTGTGTTCAGTACACTAGCAGACTTGCAGACCATGGAGAATAGACGTCAATCAAATTTACCACCTGGCTAGGCAAACAATCAAGGATCTCTGTCATCAGTTGGAGCCAGATCTCATTCTTGCCATCAGTCATCCAAATAGCATAGCACATGTTAGAAATGGGGTCTTTGGTTAGCAGCCAGGTTACCCCCCTGTCCAAGCAAGGACCCTCACTCTAGTCAGGGTAAAGGAGAATCCCCCTCAGTTAACCCCCGCTCACCCCCTTGGTAGCTTGGCACGAGCAGGCAGGCTCAACTTCAGAAGCAAGGTGGAAAGTATTTGTACCGACACACACAGTAACCTTGTGAACCCACCACAAAAGGACATAACACAGGTTTAGAAAAATAGGTCATATTTATCTAAACAAAACAAGACCTAAATGACAAAAATCCAACATACACAAGTCAAGTTATAAATTTAAAAAGCAAAAGAGTCTTAAATCCTTTAGAAAACAGTGAGAATGTTCTTAGTGTACAAAACTACCTGGGTTGCGGCAAAATAAAGTCGTACGGGTGAGTGTGCATTGAAAAAGGGCAGCGATGCGTCGATTTCTCATTCACAAGTGAGACTGTGCGTCGTTCCTCCTCTGGTCGGGTCGGCGTGCGTTGTTTCCTCTCTCCTGCAAGAGCACAATGCGTCAATCCCCGACATGCACCTTGGGTCCGGGCAGGCTTTGCTTTGATTTTCCATGCCCAGCGGTGTTGCATTGAAATCCGGTCGCACAGTGTCCAGAAACTGAGCAGTGAGGGGGCTTGCATCGTTAACAGCAGCCGCTGCGGGTGTTGCACGTCGTTCCTCCAACCGCGTTGCATCGATCTTCCAGCTGCGATGCAGGTGGAGCGTCGATATTAGCTGCGAGTCCAGCGGTGCATCGTTTATCAGCCACGAGGCAGGTGGAGCATTGCATGAATTTCTGTCCTTTTCCACCAGCGGCACCTTTCAAGGGCCCAGAGAAAGGTTAGGGCACCATTTGGCAGGCAGAAAGACCAAGTGCTGGCAGAGAGAAGTCTTTGATGTCCATGAGATTTCAACAACAGGAGGCAAGATCAGTTCAAGCCCTTGGATATGCTTCATCAGTGGGAAGTCACACAAAAGTCAGTGTTTGTCCTCTCTCAGGCAGAAGCAGGTACTGCAGGGCAACCCAGCAAAGCACAGGCACAGGCAAAGGGGCAGTACTCCTCCTCCACCTTCCAGCTCTACTCCTTGGCAGAGGTTCCTCTTGGTTCCAGAAGTAATCTGATTTTCATGTGTTTTGGGTGCTCTTCTTATACTCCTTTCTGCCTTTGAAGTAGGCCTACTTCAAAGAGAAGTCTCTGTTGTTTTAAAGATCCTGTCTTGCCCAGGCCAGGCCCCAGACACACACCAGGAGGTTGGAGACTGCATTGTGTGAGGGCAGGCACAACCCTTTCAGGTGTAGGTGACCACTCCTACCCTCCCCTTTGCCCAGATGGCCCATCAGGCTACATCCCAGCTCCCTTTGTGCCAATGTCTAGAAGAGAGGTGCAAACAGCCTAACTGTCAAACTGACCCACAGTGAAAACCGAATTTGGCAGTATTTCACTGTCAGGACATGTAAAACACATAAGTACATATCCCACCTTTAACATACACTGCACCCTGCCCATGGGGCTACCTAGGGTCTACCTTAGAGGTGCCTAAAAAGGGAGGTTTAGGCCTGGCAAGTGGGTACACTTGCCAAGTCGAATTAGCAGTTTAAACTTGCACTCATAGGCACTGCAGTGGCAGGTCTGAGCCATGTGTACATGGCTACTAATGTGGGTGGCACAACCAGTGCTGCAGGCCCACTAATAGCATTTGGTTTACAGACCCTGGGCAGCTCTAGTGCACATTAATAGGGACTTACTGGTAAATCAAATATGCCAATCGTGGATAGCCAATGTACACATACAATTTATAAAGAGAACACTTACACTTTAGCACTGGTCAGAAGTGGTAAAGTGTCCAGAACAATGAAAAGAGCAAAAAACAGAGTCCAGCACATAGAAACAATCTGGGAAGTAGAGGAAAAAAGTTAGGGGAGACCATGCCAAAGATGCCAAGTATGAGACATGACCCCCCAGCTGAAAGTGGGGAGCAACTACCCAACCTCATGGGAGTTCTCATCACTATGGCGGAAGAATCTGGGCAGACCATCAGCATAGGCGTGGTCGGTGCCAGGGAAGCATTCCACTGTAAAATCCATTCCCTGAAGGGAGATGGACCACCTCAACAATTTGGGATTCTCACCTCTCATCTGCATTAACCATCTGAGGGGCCAGTGGTCTGTCAGAACCTGGAGGAGAGTCCCAAACAAGTAGGGTCTTAGCTTTTTCAGTGCCCAGACCACAGAAAAAGCTTCACGCTCAATTGCACTCCACCTACGTTCCCTGGGAAGTAACCTCCTGCTGATGAAGGCTACAGGTTGATCTAGGCCCTCTTCATTAAGCTGTTAGAGTACTGCTCCAATACCATGGTCTGAGGCGTCTGTTTGCACAACAAATTCTTCAGAATAGTCTGTTGCTTTCAGCACAGGTCCTGTACACATGGTGGCCTTCAGGGCATCAAAGCCATCTGGCAAGACTCAGTCCAGATCACAGTTCTGGACTGCTTTTTAGAAGTTAACTCAGTCAAGGGAGCAACAATTGTGCCATACCCCTGGACAAACCTCCTATAGTATCCAATGAGATCTAAAAAGCTCTCACCTCAGTCTGGGTTTTGGGGGCTCCCAAGTCCCAGAAAGGTTTCAATTTTTGGCTGTAGGGGTGCCACCTAGCCACTCCCCACCTGGTGTCTCAAGTACACCACAGAACCCTGCCCTATTTGGCACTTGCTTGCCTTAATACTGAGGCCTGCCTTTGCAGAGGTGTTGCAGGTGTTCCTCTCATGTGGACCTAAAGACAGCAATGTCATCCAGGTAGGCTGCACTGAAATCATCCAGCCCAACAAACACCTCGTTGGCCAACCTCTGAAACGTGGCAGGGGCATTCTTCATGCCAAAAGGCATCACCCTAAACTGGTAGTGCCCGTCTGGTGTGGAGAATGCAGACCTCTCCTTAGACCCTTCAGTTTGGGCAATCTGCCAGAATACAGAGGTAAGATGAAACGTACTTAGGTATTTGGGAGCTCCCAACTGGTCAATGAGCTCATCAGCTCTGGGGATGGGGTGTGCGTCTGTCTTGGGGACCGTATTGAGTCCCCGGTAATCCATACCGGACCTGAGTTCTGGAGTGGCACCAGGAGCAGCAGGCTTGGGGACCAAGATCACAGGGCTGGCCCAAGGGTTGCTGGAAAACTCAATAATCCCCAGCGCTAACATTTTAGAGACTTCCTCTTTAATGTTAGCCCTTACCCTGTCAGTCACTCTGTAAACTTTGTGTTTAACAGTAGGACTGTCCCCAGTGTCCACATCGTGTTTACACAAGTGTGTGACCTCTGGGATCAGGGAGAACAGTGAGGCAAACTGACCCAACACCTGGTGACAGTCCCTCTGCTGCTCTGGGGTCAGGGAGGGGGAGAGGATCACTCCCTCCACAGACCCATCTTTTTCTCCAACATACAGGTCAGGAAGAAGCTCACTATCTTCTTCCACCCCATCTTCTGTTGCTAAGAGCATGGACGATTCAGTCCGCTCAAAGTGTGGTTTAAGCCGGTTCACATTCAGGACTTTCAAGGGGTTCCTGGGAGTCCGTAAGTCGAAAAGGTAGGTGATGTCACTCTTGTGCTCCACCACCTCAAATGGCCCAGTCCACTTGTCCTGGAGCATCGTAGGCTCCACTGGTGCCATCACCCTCACTTTCTGACCAGGTTGAAACTCGACCAGGGTGGCATTCTGGTCATACCAGCGTTTCATGTCTTCCTGGCTTGCTTCCAGGTTCTCCTGTGCAAGACTCCTGAAGAGAGCAGTCTGATTTCTCAGAACCAGCATGTAACTGAATACATCCTGGGGTGGATTACTAGGGCCTTTCTCCAAGGCCTCCCTTACCAGACAAAAAAGGTCCCCTCAAAGGGTGGTCATACAACAGCTCAAAAGGACTAAAGCCAAGCCCTTTTTGAGGCACCCCGCTGCAAGCGAACAGAAGCCATGGCAAGAGGACGTCCCACTTCTGCCTCAACCGCTCTGACAGGCCCATTATCATGGCCTTCAAGGTGCGGTTGAATCTCTCAACCAAACTATTGCTTTGGGGGTGGTAAGGTGTGGTGAACTTGTACGTTACCCTACACACCTTCCACAGAGACTTCATATAAGTTGATATGAAGTTGGTACCTCTATTGGACACCACCTCCTTGGAGAATCTCATACAGGAAAAAAAAAACATCAAACACCACGGGGCAGTGATCGATCTCAAAGGAATGGCTTCTGGGTACCGGGTGGTATGGTTCACGAAGACCAGGATAAACGTGTTGCCCATGGCTGTCTTGGGATCTAGAGGCCCCACAATTTCAATACCAACCCTCTCAAAAGGGGTACTAACCACAGGTAAGGTTGGAGGGGAGCTTTACATTTATCCCCAACCTTGCCACTTGCCTGACAAGTTGGGCAGGACCTACAATGAGCATCAGAGATCATGCACATTTGGGGCCAATATAAGTGGGTGACAAGCCGTATAAAGGTCTTGTCCTGCTCCCAAATGACCAGCTAAAGGCGCATCATGAGCCAGACCTAGTAGGAAGGCTCTGAAGCACTGGGGTACCACCAGCACACGGGCTGGCCTAGGCTCAGGAGCCTTAGGCTCGCTATACAGGAGGCCATCCTCCCAGTAAATCAAATGTGATCCAGACTCCTTGCCAGACACCTGGCCTGCAGCCTGCTGACGCAAACCCTCCAGAGTAGGGCATACTTTCTGTGCCTCACAGAATGCTTTCCTGGTGGGCCCCCCTTCCTGCTGCCACTGTGACAACTCAGGGACCTCACCCAGTTTAGCTACCTGTTCCCCTGTAGGGTCCAGGGACTCCCCCTCAGGTTCAGCCTCCTCCTGGACCTTGGAACTTTTGGGGCCGGTTTCCCGTGCCCCTTGCCCTTCCTCCTTCTGGCAGACACCTGGGCCACTCTTTCAGGCTCCAGGGTCTCCTGATCACCCTGATGGGCCGCCATAGACCGGGTAGACACAAAGGCCCACCCAGGCAGAGCCAACATTTCCAGGTGTGACCTGCATTTCACCTCTTCCAAGGGGAATCCTCCAGGTCACTGCCAAGCAAGCAATTTACAGGCATGTTTAGGAGACTACTGATAGGATTGGCAGCGGGTTCAAAATGAAAATGCACATATTCCTATCACCCTACTTAGATATAAGCCTTGCAAGGAAACAAGAAACAAGTATTTGTGAATCCACGTGTGCACAAATCACAGCACCTGCCACCAAGGTACTATCTCAAGAGAGATACGATAATAGGTATTTTGATAGTGCACCACTTAAAGTAGAACAATAAAGTCCAGTTAGTCCATATCATGTGAAAATGGCACTTTCGGCTACCTTCAAAAATGAGCACCGTCCCATGCTCAGCTTAGATGCATCTCCTCCAGGACCGGCAGAACCTCAGCAACATGAGGCATGCTCGCCTCGCTACTTAGACGGTAAGTGTACTCAACGCTCTTACGCTAATTTTTGATGGTTTCTTTTTCTTCGTTTTGGATATATGTGGTATTGGCCATCGTTTTGTTCAAGCGCCACCACTTTGTGACTTTCAACCCCCGATATATTAGGGAGGGCTGGCATTAATATTTAACCAATACTTTTGTTTCACTTACACGATCACTTAAAGCGTAATCACATTCATTCTTGTAAAAACAATAGATATATAATCATCTACATTTTCCTTTGTTCTTGCTCCCTTTTTCTACCTGGCCCACCTATTGCTATATCCTTAGTCTTATTATTTATTCTACCGTACTGTAACAAAATGAGCTGAATATTTCACAGCTGTTTATAGGGCACTTTACTCAACCATTTCTTTATTATCACTAGGCCCTTTTACTTTTCTGTGCTATTTACATTTGTCTGTTCACTTAATACTTATCACTCTTTCTGCGACATGCTAGGTTTGATTTTGCGTCGCTTTTCTCTTCATCTGCAGTTTGCTACTGTTGCATTACGTTATTTTGGCATCAATGACCTCAATAATCAGCATGAGAGACTACTTATAAATAAGGTAGGAGCTTCTGTTTAAAAAACAATTCTGGTCAATTCACACATAGGATCAAATTAAAAGTCCCTTATTACAATAGGATTTAACAAGTTCCTTAATATTCACTTTTTAGATACTTTCTTATTAATAATTGGTGGTATCTACACATGGTGGTATTACTTTTTGGACTGTCTACAATTGTTATCAACATGGGTGTAAAAGTGAACATCCATCTTTTTATGTTATGCCTCATCTCTAGGCACAATCCTTTGGCAAGCGTCACTGGCCCTTTTTGTTTTGTACACTTCTTTAGTCCTTTATAGAGTCTTTTGTGGATGCTACACATGTACGTAGTGGTAGATCATGTTTATTCATTGTATTTGTGTATTATCTGTATCAGCCTATTGTTAACTAATTACTTTGCTTTTTTTGGTTATTTATATATATTCTTTATGTGTATTTTTGTTTCGAACTTTTGTTCAATAGTTCATGTCACTCATATTGTTTATATGTTTCCTTCTTTTCTCTTTAAATTCAGCATATTCCTTTTAGGTTGTCCCTTGTCTGCATGACTTATAAATTAATCAAACGTTTTAGTCATGCTTTTAATGCACACTCTATATTCATAAGTAGCTTCCATGTTAGGAATGTATCTTTGTAAATATATTTAGGATATTTTCTCTATCATATTTCAGTCCTGAAGAAGTCCTTTGTTAAGGACGAAACGCGTTGGCCGATGTGTTTTTATGTGCAAGGATAACTAAATAAAAAGAAGAGTATCATGTGACGATATGGACTAACTGGACTTTATTGTTCTACTTTAAGTGGTGCACTACCAAAATATCTATTATAGGCATGTTTAGACTTACTGCTACCTTCAAGGAACCTGAGACCCCCCCCTATTCAAAGGGAACCTGCGCCACTCTGCACAGGCGCTCTGAGTTGTCCACTGCAACTACTTGCTGAAGTACACAGGGATCTTTCTACTCTTCAGACACCAGGCAACTCCTCACTGTAGTCACACTGGCTCCTGTGTGTCTCAGAGCCTCCACCCTCTGTCCATTGATAGTCACCCACTGCCTGTACTTCTTAGTGTTATGAGGCACAAGGGTCCTCTGGACCATCTCACTGTCCCTTAGTCAGACAAGGGTCATCTCACCTGGCTCCCACCCACCTGGAAACAACTCCTCCCCAAGCGCTACACTGGCCAAACCCTGTGACTGAGCACCAGTGGGTGCCAGTGTCCACTTGGGACATTTGGGGTCCTCCCTCATGTGACCATCCTGATCACATGCAAAGCACTTGCGGGACCCTTTGTCTGCAGGTTTCCCTGTAGAGACCGATGGTTTCTTTTCTACTGGCGGCTGGGATTCTTTACCCTGGGAGCTAGGTTTGGGCCATTTAGAGAACAGCCCCTGTTTACCATCACCCCCCCCCCCAACTTCTTCTGATGAGGACCCTGCCTACCCTTGGCATGGTCTCCCCCATACCTATTTTGGGCCCTGGTGCTGTCCCAACGGTCCGCTTTCTGTGCAAACCTCCTGGGATCAGTCAGCTTGCTGTCAATTAGGTGTGTATAAGTGCTCCCAAGCAATCAAATTGTAAAGCCCCTCATATATTGTTACCTATCTACCCTTCACCCAACCATTCAGTGACCTGCAAAAAGAATCAACACATTCCAACCATGTTTGGGATTCCTTCTTCTAATAGGACCTAAACTTGTCCTTATACTGATCAGGGGTGAGATCATACCTAGTGATCGGGACGTCCTTCATGATAGGGTAAGTGAGCCCCTGTTGATCCCCTAAGGATGTCAGGGAATCCCTTCCCTCTACCTCGAAGTGCTTCCACAGGCCCACCCCCCAATGGGCTTCAGGGACCAGGTTCATATTGAGAGCAGACTCATATCCCTTAAACCACAACAGTATATCATCCTCCCTCTTGTAATACTTCACAAGGTCCTTAGGAATGTGCACCCTCCTCTCAGGCTGCACTGTGTTATTGCTGCCACCATCCCTAATAGACCGGCTCCTCTGATCCAGCTCCCTCAAGTTGAGCTCATGAGCCAACAATAACTTTTTCTCTTCTATGGCCATGCTCATTTTTTCCATCTCCAATTGATGAGCCCTCTCTGCGTCCTGCAACTCTTCAGGAGTCAGACCTGTGGATGACACCCTGCTACCTGCCCTGGAGACCCTCTCCCTGGACATAACAGGCCCACCCACTACACCATTGTGGATGGATTGCTCTTCCTCCTTCTCATCCTTCTTCTCCTCTTTGTGCCCCTCAGCCTCCTTGGCTGTTACCCAGGCCCTCAGCGCCTTTTGCAGCTCCTCCTTCCTGGTGGAGGCCTTAATGGGACAAGCATGTTTTTTTCAGAACTGCCTTAACTGGGCAACTGTATAGCTCTCCAGTTTCCCTAAATCAAAAGCAGTTCCAACTGATGCATCTCCAGATAGAGACATGATTAAGAGTTACAAGTGCAAAGTTCCAAAGGCAGAAAAACGAGCTCCCAAATGGAGTTCAAAAGTCAATGAAAGATTACCACAAAATGGAAGTTGGGAAAAATCCAAAAAAGAGAAAAAAGCAAAAATCACAAAGACAAGTAGCATGTGGTCACGTAATGGTCTGCACTGAAAACAGTAGTGTACAATTAATCACTGTATGCCAAGTACAAATACAAGTCTAATCCCAACCGCTGATCACCAATGTTAAAATGGGGTCTTTGGTTGGCAGTCAGGTTACCCTCTGACCAAGCAAGGACCCTCACTCTTGTCAGGGTAAAGGAAAATCTCCCTCAGTTAACACCCGCTCACCCCCTTGGTAGCTTGGCATGATCAGACAGGCTTAACTTCAGAAGTAAGGTGTAAAGTATTTGTACCCACACACACAGTAACCCAGTGAACCCACCACAAAAGGACGCAACACAGGTTTAGAACAACAGGTAATATTTATCTAAACAAAACAAGACCAAAATGACAAAAATCCAACATACACAAGTCAAGTTATGAATTTAAAAAGCAAAAGAGTCTTAAATCCTGTAGAAAACAGTGAGAACGTTGTTAGCGTACAAAAGTACCTGGGTAGCATCAAAATAAAGCCACGTTCCATTGATCCCCCAGCCACGATGCAGATGGAGCATCGATTTTAGCCGTGAGACCAGAGGCACGTCATTTATCAGCCGCGAGGCGGGTGGTGCGTTGAAAGTTTCTCCGCATGGTGGTCTTTGCATGGATTTCTGTCCTTTTCCACTAGCTGCAGTGTTGACGGGCTCAGTGACAGGTTAGGGCCCACTTGGCAGGCAGGACTCTCAGCAGAAAGTCCAAGTGCTGGCAGAGAGAAGACTTTGATGTCCATGAGACTTCAACAACAGGAGGCAAGCTCAGTTCAAGCCCTTGGAGATTCTTCACCAGTGGGAAGTCACACAAAAGTCAGCCTTTGTCGTCTCTCAGGCAGAAGCAGCTACTGCAGGCCAACCCAGCAAGCACAGTCACAGGCAAATGGGCAGCATTCCTCCTCCAGCTTCCAGCTCTTTTCCTTGGCAGGGGTTCCTCTTGGTTCCAGAAGTAATCTGATTTTCCAGGGTTTTGGGTGCTCTTCTTTTGTCCTTTCTGCCTTTGAAGTAGGCCTACTTCAAAGAGAAGTCTCTGTTGTTTTCAAGATTCTGCCTTGCCCAGGCCAGAACCCAGACACACACCAGGGGGTTGGTGGCTGCACTGTGTGAGGGCAGGCACAGCCCTTTCAGGTGTAAGTGACCACTCCTCCCATCCCCTCAGCCCTGATGGCCCATCAGGATATGCAGGCTACACCCCAGCTCCTTTTGTGTCACTGTCTAGAGGAGAGGTGCAAACAGCTCAACTGTCAAACAAACCCAGACAGGGAATCCACAAACTAGCAGAGTCACAGAATGGTTTAAGCACGAAAATGCCTACTTTCTAAACGTGGCATTTTCAAACACACAATCTAAAAACCAACTTCACTTAAAGATGTATTTTTAAATTGTGAGTTCAGAGACCCCAGACTCCACATGTCTATCTGCTCCCAAACTGAATCTGTACTTTAATAATATTTAAAAGCAGCCTCCATGTTAACCAATGAGAGAGATAGGCCTTCCAACAGTGAAAAACGAATTTGGCAGTGTTTCACTGTTAGGACATGTAAAACACATAATTACATGTCCCATCTTTAGCATACACTGCAGCCTGCCCATGGTGATACCTAGGGTCTACCTTAGGGGTGCTTTACATGTATAAAAATGGAAGGTTTAGGCCTGGAAAGTGGGTCCACTTGCCAAGTCGAATTGGCAGTTTAAAACTTCATTTATAGACAATACAGTGGCAGACCTGTTTACAGGGCTACTAATGTGGGTGGCACAGCCAGTGCTGCAGGCATTCTAGTAGCATTTGATTTACAGGCCCTGGGCACCTCTAGTGCTCTTTACTAGGGACTTACTGGTAAATCAAATATGCCAATCATGGATAGCCAATGTAGACGTACAATTTATACAGGGAACACTTAAACTTTAGCACTGGTCAGCAGTGGTAAAGTATCCAGAGCAAACAAAAGAGCAAAAAACAGAGTCCAGCACACAGAATCAACCTGGGAAGTACAGGCAAAAAGTTAGGGGAGATCATGCCAATGATGTCAAGTCTAACACCACCCATTTATCAAGTCATGTAAGTGCTGCACTTCCTGGCCACAGGTTCCTTCCACAGTACAGTGGCCCTAACTACAGGGATGTCCCAGCCTATGTTGTCTGGTCTTGAAGGATATACTCTCTGCAATGTTGAAAAACCTGGACAGCTACATCCAACTTCTAAAATGTGAGGATTTTGCCCATGTGAAGGCTGTTTGGCATACATCCCACATGTAGTGGGAGCCATTGACGGCACGCATGTAGCCTTGGTTCCCCCACATGGCAATGAACAGGTCTATTGGAACAGCAAGAACTTCTACTCCATTAACATCCAAGTAGTTTGTTTTGTGGACCTCTACTTTTCCAAAGTATGTGCATGGTACCCAGGTTCACTCCATGTGCCTTCATCATGAGGAACAGCGGTAACCCACATCTAATGATGCAACAGTACCCAGAGAGGGCCTGGCTGTTTGGTACATTACATATATCATGTGTGTTTGTATGCTATGTCTGCTGCCAAATGTGATGATGCCCTGAATTCATGTTTGCACACGTCACAATTCCTTACAGGGGACTTGGCCCACCCAAACCATCTCTGGTTGTTGACACCAGTGAGAAACCCAACCACGCCAGGGGAGGTCTGCTTCAACGAAGCCCATGGAAGGACATATTGTATTGTGGAGCAGACTTTTGGGCTCCTGAAGGCAAGATTCTGTAGCTTCGATAAGTCTGGGGTAGCCCTCCTCTACTCACCAGCTAAAGTGTAGCAAATCATCGTGGCCTGCTGCACGCTCCACAACTTTACCCTGAGGCGACAAATGCCATATATTCCAGAAGAGGGGGTGCTAGCAGTTTTACAGGGTGAGAATGTAAAAATGCCAAGTGAGGATGACAGTGATGAGGATGAAGGTGAAGACATGCTGGCAGATATAATAAATCAGTGCTTCACCTGCGTGTAAGTATGAGATGTTCTGTGATTTCACTGACTCCTTGGGGTACTGTAGGGGTCAGGATTAGTTGAGAAGGGTCTCTGTGTGAGCATCAGACAGGTCATTTGATGCTATGCAGTATACAGCTCAGGTTGTTGGGCAAGTTTAGACCCAGAGTTGTGACTCTTGTGAAGATATCATTAGTTTGTGGCAATCAAGATGCACAATCAAAGAAACAACAATATTTGGAACGCAATTTATTATCTCATGTAAGCCTTTACCTGCCTAAACACCTTGTTTATTGTTTTTCCTTCCAGGTCTCTTCACAATGCCATCATTATGAGTACATTTCTGAGTTGTGTCAATGGCAGGTGGCTTTAGCAGCTCTGACATGTCAAGTGAACATGGATTGATCCAGGTATGTTGTTACATTTTTGGGGGTGAATGAGTCCCATGCCCATACTGCCAGGACAGTGGGAGAGCAGAGATCTGTGCAACACAATGGACTTGTTTGCCATGTTATGTGGGTCCAATGGTGTCATGTGTGTGATCATGTGTCTTTGACACATGCCATCCTGTGCAATCCATTCCCTCAATGTAAATTACATATTGTGTTGACAATGATCCTGTTTGACTTGTATGTAGCTGTCATTGTGTTCCCTCATTGCAGGCACAGTGCCTGTGTGTCAACACCGACATGGGTGAGCAACATGCCTGTAGATGCCTACCATTATAAGTGGAAGTTTCCCTGACTAGGGACTGTTGTACTGTCTTCTGTCTATATCATGGGGTATGTTGATTTCGTAGGCATGGTATTGATATGTGATAAGGGTCAAGCTGATGACAATTTCCACCAATCTGTTAGCCTGTTCAGAGGGACACAGTCTGACATCTCCCTTACTTCATGGGTCAGTGGGATGTTGCTTATTGACACCTAGGCAGAAGCAAAACATGTTTAGACATATTTGACTATAACGGTCCTGGCATTTGGGCAGCCTATGTGCTGCACAGTGTTATTAAAAAGAGTGTGGTGACTGTCCACTTGTGTCATTGGGTTGGTAGTGATCATCAGCATGACACTACCTGTGACATGCCCCTCCTCATATTTCCTTCTTATGAGTCAATCATGAGCATGAAATACAGTTTGCATTCAACAACCCACATTGATGAAAAATTACTATAATACGTAGATAGTGTATTAGTTGTGTTTACTTTCAGGTGCACAAGAGATTAGGATAAATATGAGAAAAAAAGATGTAAACAGTGAAGGGATCAATCATTGGTGATATTATCATTAGAGTAGCTGCCACAACATTTGAAGTTCCAAGTCCATTGTTCAACTATCCAGGGAAATAGGAAAGGGGTTGTAGAAAAGTCAACAGGGTGCATCTGAGGCACACAAAGGGAATCTATCAGTTAGAGGTTACTTCCAGGCAGTGATTGCTGTCTTGCCATCTACACTCCTGGTTGTTTGGATGGACGTTCACACTTGCGGGGGAGGGTTCAGAGGCAAGGGTGTCTGAGGCAGGTCCTTCCCCTGGCAGGGCCTTCATTCCACTGGCGGCCACAGATGTTGAAGGGACTGGTGTAACTTGGCCAATGGCAGGGGTCTGGAGTTCTGAACGTTCCCTACTCAGGGTGGTGTTGATGTCTCTCAGCACCCCTGTTAGGGAGATCATGTGGGCATTGTGGGCCTCCCACTTTGCATGACTTCCTGGTGGTTGTTCATCTGCAGCTGCTTGATCTTTCCCAGCATGGCAAGTACCTGGCCCATCACACCTTGGGATTGTTGATAGGCCCCAAGATTTGGGAGATGGTGTCCTGGCCATAACTATCTCTAGCAGCCTCATTCTACTTGCCCACACCATCCTTCCCACATACCCTACTCCCACATACCTGCACCCTTGGCACAGTTTACCCACTGCCACTGGTGCCAGGTCCATAATTGTCAAGGTTTTCAAGTTGTGACTCCAATACCTGGGGCACATGATGGTTGTTACTGTCTTTGGGACAGAGGTTTGAGGGTGATGGGTTGCCTGTGATGTAGATGCAACTGGGCTGGGAGGAGTCAATGTGGGCATGGTGAGGCTGACAATTGTCATCTGACCAGGTTCCGCAGATGGGCCAGACCCATCCTCAACATCCGCACATCCAGGATGTCAGGAATAAGGCCATTAGCGGTCCAGGTCCCGCCCGAAACTCCGCTGCGCGGCTCTGCAGCGCTTTGTGCGCACCACTTGTCATCCCCTCTTTTTCCAAAGGTGCCCATCAGCGTCGTCTGCCCTGTGGCAAAGCTCATAGAGCTGCAGGTTCAGGACATTGGTGGACAAGATGCAGTTATAAGTGCTATTTCAAGAAGGGACTACAATTCCCATGTTTTTAGAGACAGCAGCCATCTTGGGGTGTGGCAGGCTTATAAAGCCCAGCCACACCCAAGCATGTTGCTCACTATTTTGAAGACTTTGATGCTGTCAGACCTTGTGTGGGTTTCTCTGAAGAAGAGCAGAGTTCCTGCATGGCAGAGGGACATCCAATTGAAGTATCCGTGTTTCCATGGTGAATTCAAAAACGAGTAGGTCGTACTTGTAGCGGTAAGGCCTTGATGATTTAAATTTTGGAGGAAGTCGTTACTTCCAGAAGTAAAGCGCCCCTTAGCACAACGAGCAAAGTGTTTTCAGTTTCTAGAGTACAGCGGCCTTGGCGCGACGATGAAAGGCGTTTCAGAGCACAGGTGTAAAGCGCTCTTGGCACGGCAATTCAATCGCTTCAGTCCACAGGTGTAAAGCGCTCTTGCCACGGCAATTCAAGCGCTTCAGTCCACAGGTGTAAAGCGCTCTTGGCACGACAATTCCAGGGCTTCAGTCCACAGGTGTAAAGCGCTCTTGGCACGGCAATTCAAACACTTCAGTCCACAGATGTAAAGCGCCCTTGGCACTGCAATTCAAGCGCTTCAGTCCACAGGTGTAAAGCGCTCTTGGCAAGGCAATTAAAAGGCTTCAGTCTACAGGTGTAAAGCGCTCTTGGCACGGCAGTTCAAGCGCTTCAGTCCATATGTGTAAAGCGCTCTTGGCACAGCAATTCAAGCGCTTCAGTCCACAGATGTAAAGCGCTCTTGGCACAGCAATTCAAGCGCTTCAGTCCACATGTGTAAAGTGCTCTTGGCACGCCAATTCAAGCGATTTAGTCCACAGGTGTAAATCGCTTTTGGCACAGCAATTCAAGCGCTTCAGTCCACGGATGTAAAGCTCTCTTGGCACGGCAATTCAAGCGATTCAGTCCACAGGAGTAAAAGGCTCTTGGCACAACAATCAAAGTGATTCAGGCCACATGAGTAAAGCACCCCCTTAGCATAACGAGCGTGGCGCTTCAGGCAAGACAAGTAAAAAGCGCTTCCTGGTATTATAATTAAAGCGCTTCAAGTTTGATGAGTAAAAACTTTCAGGTCTATAGTTGTTAATGCGAAAACATTCTGGAGATAAGCAAATTATAGTTTTCATTGTTCTTTTTTGAAAAGCATTATACGTGAGATACATATTTAAGTCTTAGAGAATTTCTAGGTCATGATCCAATGTTTAAGTTATGAATGCATATTAGCTACAGGATTGATATTCAGAGTATGACCATAGTCCAAAGCTCTTGCAGAGGTTGTAGTTTGTTCTTGTTCGATGATTCAAAGAAGGGGCTTCACCCTCATTTCATAAAAGGGTCTCAATCTGATACTCACGGAGACGCCTTTATTTTCAAGAGTTTATTGATGAGTTATACTGCTATGAATGAGTAAGTGCATATTTGTTCTAATCTTTTCTTTTCAAATCTCTCTCTCTGCTGTTCCCTACCCTAATTCCCTCCCCCCCGACTGGCTTCATCATAACTCTGTGCTATAATAGCTTTCTGAGTTGGTGATGCCGGGAGGTGGGCCTTTTGTTCAGCAACGTGCAGATCCAGAGGAAAGGACACTGTGACACAGGAGTGCTCTCCTAACTGAGGGTTTCATCCGGTGGGGAGTGGTAGTCTGAGGAGTGCTTTCCATGGTCCCAGTGGCAGGTAGACCTGTTGAAGATGATAAACAGACGGTTACAGGTTGTACTGTAACATATAGCACCAGCTTTTTCTGGTAGATATGCTTTGGGCCATATACAGATTGGCTATGCTTGATCCCCTTATGTGGCAGTGACACCTGCTTTCAAATATATAGACCTGATATTTGGGTACAGACATTTCCTTTTTAAGTCACCTTGCTACAGGATGTCTGAGTATCTTGGCACTTGGATGTCTGTTTATAGACTCATATCTTGGCAGCTGTTGAGCATTTTATGTTTCAACAATGAAGTTAGCAAAACTTAATTGTTGAGTTAACAGAAATGCCATGTGGACACTGACCTGCCCATTAGATTTGGAGTAACCATTCTACCTAGCTATATATGGCAGGTTACACCAAGTACAACACACTGCATATATGTGAGATCCCCCCAGGTGAGAAGAGTCGAATAGGTGATGGGATTTAGAAGGAGCAGAGTAGCAGAGGACACAGTTGTGGCAGTGTGTAAAGAATACACCAGTGGCAGATGTCCTTAGCATTCATGTCAATAGCTGTCCTATGCCAACAGACTATACAATTGTCATCCCCAGGTGGTGAGTACAGTTCTCTAGGTGATGGGAGGCAGAAGGGACAGGTTAGCAGAGGACACAGTTGTAACTGTGTGTTTGTGATATTGTAATAGCAGCTGTCCATAGCATTGCTGTCATTCCCATAGACTATACATTCGTGAACCAATCAGGTGAGCATACTCCATTGTTTAGTTTACATGCAAAGCTATTTTCAATATGGTACACTGTTCTGGTTTTAGCAATAGTAGAACAATGCCTGTTGGGAGTTGTAGTGCTGTCAGTCCCCGTACTACCCACACCAGACACAGATACTGTGCCCCCAGGTGAGTTAACTTCACATGTGAGATGCCACACAGGGGTATTTGGACCGTTGGACACATAAGTTGAGAGTGGTGTGACAGTGAAGGTGGCAACAGGTGATCAGTGAGCATGCATGACAATACATTTTGGTGACATTATTGATGTTGTGACTTACCCAATTCCACTTCCCCATGTATTCCTGTCAAGCCCTCAGGATGCAGGATGGCCAAGACCTTATCCTCCCATGATGTGAACTCTGGGGAAGGAGGTGGGGGACCACCGCCAGTCTTGTGGACCGCTAGCTGGTGTCTGGCGGACATGGAATACACCTTCCCCCTGAGGTTATTCCACCTCTTCATGATATCCTCCCTTGTGCGCAGGTAGCTGCCTACAGAATTCACTCTTTCGACTATTCTTTGCCACATTTCCATTTACGTCACAATTATAGTCTGATGGACTTGGGCTCCAAATAAGTGTGGTTCTACTCTGATAATTTCATCCACCATGACTCTCAACTCATTGTCTGTGAAACAGGGATGTTTTTGTGGTGACATGGTGGCGGTAGACAACACAAAACAAGGATGATGGGGTGTAGGTGCTGTGTGGTGAGGGGTGGCGGTTAGTAAATGATGTGTGGAGTTGCTGTTATGTGTGGTGGGTGTGTTGTGCTGGTGTGGGATAAGTGCTATGTGAAAGTTTGAGGGGTGCCTAATTTATGACACTGTCTCTGATTTTGGGCACTGGCTTTTATGTGTGGGGTTGTAGATGCAAAGGAGTGTGGTATGTGAAGGGGTGTGTTTTATATAGTGAATTTTCTAGGTGTGTTGGGTGTGTGAAAGTGTGCCAGCTTTGTGGATTTTAAATCAATCCAATGTTGTGTATTACTGTGGGAACCGCCGACCACTGTGGTTCGTGCGGCCATTGGAAGACCTCCATAGAAGAACTGCCATTGTGATTTATGAGTTGTAATATGTTCGGTGGTTGGTTGACAGGCTGGCGGTGCTGGTGGTTGGACCGCCTATTTCCCGCCCTCCAGAGTCCTGGAGGTGTCTGTTTTTTGGCTGTGTTTTGACAATCCTGGCTGTTTAACTCATAATACGGTGATCTGTGAGACCGCCAGCATGGCATTTTTTGGGCAGCCACAACCATAATGTTCTGGCGGTCGGACTGCCAAACTCGGAATGAGGCCCTTCTTTGGGAAAACCTCTCCTTGCTGGATTTTTCCCCAAAATCTCAAATTTAGCTGTATTTTACATATTTTCTTGGCCTCTTCCAGGGGAGTCCACAAACCCTGGGAACTTTAAAATATCTAGGATGTTGAAAAAAAGGACACAAAATTTATGTGGATACCTTATGTGGACAAAGAGTTATGGAAGTCTAAGCACAAGCTACCCCTTATAGCCAAAAGAGGGTTTAGCACCAGAGGAGAAAAGGCCCAGCAGTTATGGGGTTAATATCAATCAAGCAATCAATCAATCAAATAATTTCTTAAGCGTACTAGTCACCCGGAAGGGTCTCAAGGCACTGGAGGGCTGTTACTGCTCGAAAAGTCATGTTTTTAGGTGCTTTCTGAATGTTAGGAGGTCCTGGGTCTTGCGCAGGTTGGTGGGAAGGGAGTTCCAGTTCTTGGCGGTGAAGTGGAAGAAGGATCTGCCACCGGAGGTGGTGCGTTTGATGTGGGGGACTGTAGCGAGGGCGAGGTCTGCAGAGCAGAGCTATCGAGTTGGTATGTGGAAGTTGACTCATTCGTTGAGGTAGGCCGGTCCAGTGTCGTAAAGGGCTTTGTGAGCGTGGACAAGGATTTTGAAAATGATCCTTTTGTTGATGGGCAGCCAGTGTAGGGCTCTGAGGTGGGTGGATATGTGTTCGTGGCGAGGGAGGTTGAGGATTCGCTGGAGTTTTCTTTAAAGCTTGGCTGTGGTCCCTGCGTTGAGGGCGTTGCTGTAGTCCAGTCTGCTGCTTATGAGGGCGTGGCTGGCTGTTCTTTTTGTTTCTAAAAGAATCCATTTGAAAGTCTTGTGTAGCATGCGAAGGGTGTTGAAGCAGGAGGATGATATGGCGTTGATTTGCTGGGTCATGGAGAGAGACGAGTCCAGTATGATGCCAAGGTTGCATGCGTGGGTGGTGGGTGTTGGGGGTGGTCCGAGGGTGGTGGGCCACCAAGAGTCGTTCCATGCTGCCTTGTTGGAGCTGAAGATGATGATCTCTGTTTTGTCTGAGTTCAATTTGAGGTGGCTTGCTGACATCCAGTTGGCGATGTCGAGGAGTCCAGCGTGCAGGTTATTCTTGGCGGTGGCTGGGTTCGTAGTGAGGGAGATGATGAGCTGGGTGTCGTCAGCGTATGAAATGATGGTGATGCCGTGAGGGCGGTGGATGTTGGCGAGAGGAGCCATGTAGATGTTGAAGAGGGTGGGGCTGAGGGAGGATCCTTGGGGGACCCCACAGATGATCTTGGTGGCTGTAGACCGGAAAGGAGAGAGGGTTCTTTTTGAGAGGAGGGAGGTGGGCCAGTCCAGAGCTTTGTGGCGAATTCTGGTGTCGAAAAGGTGTGCGCAGAGGGTTTGGTGTCATACAGTGTCAAAAGCAGCAGAGAGGTCTAGGAGGATGAGGGCAACAGTATCAAAATCACCTAGATTAATTAGATTTTTTTAAGCAATCTTTCCATGTTTTTTCTGTGAAAAATTGGAAAAAAATAAATCAAAAACCTAACTCCTAACACTACTATGAAAATTAACTAAAAACACAGTTTGCTCATGTGTTCAATGTGTCTTTAGAAAGAAAACCTTATTATCTTTCACTAGATATCTAATTACGTTATTCAGGAATGATTCTTTCAACTTCACATCAGTTCATGTTCATAGACATCTTCAAAAATGATAGGATGGTCTAGTGCATCGATGACGTCTTCATTTGATTTTTAGGTTTGCTCAAATGTACTAGATATGGCCATTCAGAAGATGCTTACTTCCTGCTAGGTACTCACAGTCTCTTTGATCTTTTCTCTTTAAGTTTGATTGTCTTGGATCTTTGTTCTTTCTCCATTCTCCTTCCCTTTTTCTTACCACCTTAGCCAATGTTCTTCACAATAGACTCTTCAACTTGATGTGCTTACAACTGGTTCTGATTTACAGTGCTCACTTCCATCTTTAGGTCCGTTTTCAACCACTGCTGGAACCCTTACTCCATTTACCATTGGTTGAGGACTGTTTTTGATTTGGTCATCTTTATTCTTCACAATAAACCAAGAATTGCCTGAGGTTCTAGAAATATGGAACTTTAATCTTGGTCTCTGTTTCTTTCTTTGGATTTGAGGATCTCCTCTCCTTGGTCTTGCACCAGTACCTCTAGTAGTGTTGCCAAATCAACCTGACAAAATGTAGAACACCTCACATCTGCCAGTCCTTAGCAAAACTAGAAAACAATGTAATCTGTGATATTCACAAGCCAGCTGAAGGGGCAGAAGGGATTCTAATGGCTCTCCCCAGCAATACTTCATGAGGAGAGATTCCTGTACTCCCATTTGTTGGCTTCTGAGGCTCATCAAGACAAGTCAACTAGGAGTGCATTGGGCCATCTTAGGGAGATGGAGGCACACACCTTTGGAAATCTTGATTTCAACTTACTGTTGACTTACTCAACAACTCATGATGCTTCTGGTCTGAAGCTACAATGGAATTTCTGATCTGTTCTCAGATCTCATGACTTCACTCTTGGATGCCTAACCTAGGGATCAACTCACTGAATAACAATATGACTACAGTGAGGCTATCAAATCTTCTAGATGGGTATGTCATCTCACCTGGAAAAGGCAAACTATTACTAGGAAGTACCTTAGTCCATGGGCAGATGAGACAAATATAATTGCACAAGGCTAAATGGTCCATCAGACTTTCATATGTGACTGGTGGCCATATCTATTTTTTTGCTGACATTTAACTGCTGGCAAGTAATGCATCTATAATACAAACTCTTGGCCATGGAACTAAAAACAGTTTGAAACCAATATTTTTTTAATATGTAAATCGTTCCCTCCTCCCAGTATGGGTAGAACCATGGAAATGTCGGACCATTGCAGGCGATAGAGAATCTGGTAAAACAGGCCTTCCATCATTAAAACCAAAGTATTGCTTGCATCTTTGGTGCATCCTGTTCTTACCAATTTCTTCTCCTTATCTTCAGGTGCTTCATGTTGGAGTTAACTGAGCTCAATGAATGCCTGGACTGTTGTCAACAACATATTGGTCGCATAGTCACTGTCAGATTTATGTGATTAATCTACTCTGCTGAGCTGGACTCAGGAGTGCAATATATTGCTACTTATCAGCATACCTTTTGCCCAGTGTGACCATGTTGTCACCACTCTTGTGTGCACCATTTCACAACAGAAATCTTTGTAGGTAACTATAGTGTTTCTGCAAGATTTAGAATATAAATGCTATTTCATATTAGGGAACTAGATGGATGTCATAAAACCCCTTTCAGATAATAACTAGCCACCACCATGAAACACACCAAACCCATGCTGTAGGAAGTTGGCTCTGTATGTGCTATTTCAAAGTAAGGAATAGCATGCACAGAGTCCAAGGGTTCCCCTTAGAGGTAAAATAGTGGTAAAAATAGATAATACTAATGCTCTATTTTGTGGTAGTGTGGTCGAGCAGTAGGCTTATCCAAGGAGTAGTGTTAAGCATTTGTTGTACATACACATAGACAATAAATGAGGTACACACACTCAGAGACAAATCCAGCCAATAGGTTTTTATATAGAAAAATATCTTTTCTTAGTTTATTTTAAGAACCACAGGTTCAAATTCTACATGTAATATCTCATTCGAAAGGTATTGCAGGTAAGTACTTTAGGAACTTCAAATCATCAAAATTGCATGTATACTTTTCAAGTTATTCACAAATAGCTGTTTTAAAAGTGGACACTTAGTGCAATTTTCACAGTTCCTAGGGGAGGTAAGTATTTGTTAGTTTTACCAGGTAAGTAAGACACTTACAGGGTTCAGTTCTTGGTCCAAGGTAGCCCACCGTTGGGGGTTCAGAGCCACCCCAAAGTCACCACACCAGCAGCTCAGGGCCGGTCAGGTGCAGAGTTCAAAGTGGTGCCCAAAACACATAGGCTAGAATGGAGAGAAGGGGGTGCCCCGGTTCCGGTCTGCTTGCAGGTAAGTACCCGCGTCTTCGGAGGGCAGACCAGGGGGGTTTTGTAGGGCACCGGGGGGGACACAAGCCCACACAGAAATTTCACCCTCAGCAGCGCGGGGGCGGCCGGGTGCAGTGTAGAAACAAGCGTCGGGTTTGTAATGGAAGTCAATGCGAGATCTAGGGATCTCTTCAGCGCTGCAGGCAGGCAAGGGGGGGGTTCCTCGGGGAAACCTCCACTTGGGCAAGGGAGAGGGACTCCTGGGGGTCACTCCTCCAGTGAAAGTCCGGTCCTTCAGGTCCTGGGGGCTGCGGGTGCAGGGTCTCTCCCAGGTGTCGGGACTTTGGTTTCAAAGAGTCGCGGTCAGGGGAAGCCTCGGGATTCCCTCTGCAGGCGGCGCTGTGGGGACTCAGGGGGGACAGGTTTTTGTACTCACAGTCTTAGAGTAGTCCGGGGGTCCCTCCTGAGGTGTTGGATCGCCACCAACCGAGTCGGGGTCGCCGGGTGCAGTGTTGCAAGTCTCACGCCTTTTGCGGGGAGCTTGCAGGGTTCTTTAAAGCTGCTGGAAACAAAGTTGCAGCTTTTCTTTGGAGCAGGTCCGCTGTCCTCGGGAGTTTCTTGTCTTTTCGAAGCAGGGGCAGTCCTCAGAGGATGTCGAGGTCGCTGGTCCCTTTGGAAGGCGTCGCTGGAGCAGGATCTTTGGAAGGCAGGAGACAGGCCGGTGAGTTTCTGGAGCCAAGGCAGTTGTCGTCTTCTGGTCTTCCTCTGCAGGGGTTTTTCAGCTAGGCAGTCCTTCTTCTTGTAGTTGCAGGAATCTGATTTTCTAGGGTTCAGGGTAGCCCTTAAATACGAAATTTAAGGGCGTGTTTAGGTCTGGGGGGTTAGTAGCCAATGGCTACTAGCCCTGAGGGTGGGTACACCCTCTTTGTGCCTCCTCCCAAGGGGAGGGGGTCACAATCCTAACCCTATTGGGGGAATCCTCCATCTGCAAGATGGAGGATTTCTAAAAGTTAGAGTCACTTCAGCTCAGGACACCTTAGGGGCTGTCCTGACTGGTCAGGGACTCCTCCTTGTTTTTCTCATTATTTTCTCCGGCCTTGCCGCCAAAAGTGGGGCCTGGCCGGAGGGGGCGGGCAACTCCACTAGCTGGAGTGTCCTGCGGTGCTGTGACAAAGGGGTGAGCCTTTGAGGCTCACCGCCAGGTGTTACAGCTCCTGCCTGGGGGAGGTGTTAGCATCTCCACCCAGTGCAGGCTTTGTTACTGGCCTCAGAGTGACAAAGGCACTCTCCCCATGGGGCCAGCAACATGTCTCTGGTGTGGCAGGCTGCTAAAACTAGTCAGCCTACACAGATAGTCGGTTAAGTTTCAGGGGGCACCTCTAAGGTGCCCTCTGTGGGGTATTTTACAATAAAATGTACACTGGCATCAGTGTGCATTTATTGTGCTGAGAAGTTTGATACCAAACTTCCCAGTTTTCAGTGTAGCCTTTATGGTGCTGTGGAGTTCGTGTTTGACAGACTCCCAGACCATATACTCTTATGGCTACCCTGCACTTACAATGTCTAAGGTTTTATTTAGACACTGTAGGGGTACCATGCTCATGCACTGGTACCCTCACCTATGGTATAGTGCACCCTGCCTTAGGGCTGTAAGGCCTGCTAGAGGGGTGTCTTACCTATACTGCATAGGCAGTGAGAGGCTGGCATGGCACCCTGAGGGGAGTGCCATGTCGACTTACTCGTTTTGTCCTCACTAGCACACACAAGCTGGCAAGCAGTGTGTCTGTGCTGAGTGAGAGGTCTCCAGGGTGGCACAAGACATGCTGCAGCCCTTAGAGACCTTCCTTGGCATCAGGGCCCTTGGTACTAGAAGTACCAGTTACAAGGGACTTATCTGAATGCCAGGGTGTGCCAATTGTGGATACAATGGTACATTTTAGGTGAAGGAACACTGGTGCTGGGGCCTGGTTAGCAGGGTCCCAGCACACTTCTCAGTCAAGTCAGCATCAGTATCAGGCAAAAAGTGGGGGGTAACTGCAACAGGGAGCCATTTCTTTACACAAGCCCCCCCCAGCCCACAGGCCAGGAGACTCAGCCAACGCTGGAAGAGTCTTCCTAGTCTGTCAGGCGAGGAAGAGTAGAGGAAATGGCTGGTTTGTTGCAGGGCCTACTCTGCCTTACATCCTCCTGTTCAGGTCATTCCCTCTGGGGAACTGACCCACTTCCACAGTGATAGGACCTAGTCTGAACTGCCTCTTGTCTGTGCTTTTTATGTCTTCACCCATTCTCTCTATTTTGAGGTCAGAGGTATCCACCTCTGCTAATCTTATCTTAGCCAGGGTCACCCCTAGCTTACCCAAAGAGGTTACCCAGAGCTGGAGTAACCCCACCATGACCAACAGGGTCAGGGGGCCTAACTTGTTATTTGGCATGGGGTCAGACCACCATGCCAAGGATAGTGCAGCCATAAAGGCTAACACCCAGCAGAGGCCACTGACAGCTGTCAGTGCCCAGAACCACACCTTTAGCTCTTCACCTAAAAGGGAAGGGGCTAAGTTACAGGCTTCTTTGGGTTCAGGTTGCCTGTCTGCTGTATTAGAGTGGGGGGTTACCACATCTTGTAGTAAACACCCTTCTTCCACTCTTTCTTCTGTTAGCTGAGGAGCCACCCACTCAGGTTTAACAGTTGCCTGACTAGCCAGGACTTCTTGTGGGTCAGGTTGGACTTTATCAGGGCCATTTTTGGAGTTCTCCCCTACTGGAGCAGAATCTCCTTGGCTTGCTGTAACCTTGGCTAAAGGTTGTCCACCCTTCCTACTCTGTTTTCTTTTCTTCTTCTTCTGGGGTCTGCTTGCATTTACTGCAGAGGCAGGACTTCCAGAATCCTTGGGAGAGGACTGGCACTGGACCAGTTCCTCTCTTGGGCTCTGACTAACCTCTGGGTAGTCATTTCCAAGGAGACAATCAAGGGGGAGGTCTGTACTGACTACTACCCTTCTCCAGCTAAGAGTGCCACCCACTTCTATGGGCACTAAAGCCACAGGTCTCTTAGTGACCCTGTCTAGGCTAACTCTTACCCTGGCAGTCTCACCTGGGATGTACTGGTTTGAGAGCACCAGCCTGTCATGCACAATAGTGTGACTGGCACAAGTGTCTCTCAGGGCAGTGGTTGGGATTCCATTCACCAGTAGGTGGTGGAAGTGTCTACTTCCCTCTGGAATCTCCAACTCACCTGTTGGGCCCTGTTTCCAGTTGAAGGCTATGAAGACCTCCTCATCTGAGGAGTCGTCTCCCATGGCTACACTGGTTACCCCTGGAATCTTGTTCTGGGGTTTGTTTTTGGGACAAGAAGCGTCCTTGGTGTGGTGCCCAGACTGTTTACAGTTGTGGCACCATGCCTTAGTGGCATCCCAGTTCTTACCCTGGTACCCACCTTTGTTTTGGGTTGTGTCTTGGGGCCCACCCACCTGTTCTGGTTTTTGGGGGCCTACAGAGGACTCTTTTTCTTTGTTTCTAGTGTCACCCACTTTCTCCTGGGGAGTTTTTGTAACCCCTTTCTTTTGGTCACCCCCAGTGGAAGTTTTGGTTACCCTAGTCTTGACCCAGTGGTCTGCCTTCTTTCCCAATTCTTGGGGAGAAATTGGACCTAGGTCTACCAGATACTGATGCAACTTTTCATTGAAGCAGTTACTTAAAATGTGTTCTTTCATAAACAAATTATAAAGCCCAACATAGTTACACACTTCATTTCCAGTTAACCAACCATCCAGTGTTTTGACTGAGTAGTCTACAAAATCAACCCAGGTCTGGCTCGAGGATTTTTGAGCCCCCCTGAATCTAATTCTATACTCCTCAGTGGAGAATCCAAAGCCCTCAATCAGGGTACCCTTCATGAGGTCATAAGATTCTGCATCTTTTCCAGAGAGTGTGAGGAGTCTATCCCTACACTTTCCAGTGAACATTTCCCAAAGGAGAGCACCCCAGTGAGATCTGTTTACTTTTCTGGTTACACAAGCCCTCTCAAAAGCTGTGAACCATTTGGTGATGTCATCACCATCTTCATATTTTGTTACAATCCCTTTGGGGATTTTTAGGATGTCAGGAGAATCTCTGACCCTATTTAAGTTGCTGCCACCATTGATGGGACCTAGGCCCATCTCTTTTCTTTCCCTTTCTATGGCTAGGAGCTGCTTTTCCAAAGCCAATCTTTTGGCCATCCTGGCTAACTGGATGTCCTCTTCACTGGGGTTATCCTCAGTGATTTCAGAGGTGTTGGTCTCTCCTGTGAGGGAACCAGCATCTCTGACTATTATTTTTGGAGTCAGGGTTTGAGGGACCCTGTTCTCCCTAGATAGGACTGGTAGGGGGGAATTGTCCTCCAAGTCACTATCCTCTTCCTCTGAGTTGCCACCCTCAGAGGGGTTGGCCTTTTCAAACTCTGCCAAAAGCTCCTGGAGCTGTATTTTGGTAGGTTTGGGGCCCATTGTTATTTTCTTTATTTTACAGAGTGACCTTAGCTCTCTCATCTTAAGATGGAGGTAAGGTGTGGTGTCGAGTTCCACCACATTCACATCTGTGCTAGACATTATGCTTCTAAAAGTTGGAATACTTTTTAAGAAACTAAAACTGGTTCTAGAATCTAATTCAAACTTTTACAAACTTTTAAACTCTAAAAGAAATGCTAAACAGGATCTAACACAAGGCCCTAGCAGGTCTTTTAAGAATTTAGAAAACTTTTCAAATTGCAAAAATCAATTTCTAATGACAATTTTGGAATTTGTCGTGTGATCAGGTATTGGCTGAGTAGTCCAGCAAATGCAAAGTCTTGTACCCCACCGCTGATCCACCAATGTAGGAAGTTGGCTCTGTATGTGCTATTTCAAAGTAAGGAATAGCATGCACAGAGTCCAAGGGTTCCCCTTAGAGGTAAAATAGTGGTAAAAATAGATAATACTAATGCTCTATTTTGTGGTAGTGTGGTCGAGCAGTAGGCTTATCCAAGGAGTAGTGTTAAGCATTTGTTGTACATACACATAGACAATAAATGAGGTACACACACTCAGAGACAAATCCAGCCAATAGGTTTTTATATAGAAAAATATCTTTTCTTAGTTTATTTTAAGAACCACAGGTTCAAATTCTACATGTAATATCTCATTCGAAAGGTATTGCAGGTAAGTACTTTAGGAACTTCAAATCATCAAAATTGCATGTATACTTTTCAAGTTATTCACAAATAGCTGTTTTAAAAGTGGACACTTAGTGCAATTTTCACAGTTCCTAGGGGAGGTAAGTATTTGTTAGTTTTACCAGGTAAGTAAGACACTTACAGGGTTCAGTTCTTGGTCCAAGGTAGCCCACCGTTGGGGGTTCAGAGCCACCCCAAAGTCACCACACCAGCAGCTCAGGGCCGGTCAGGTGCAGAGTTCAAAGTGGTGCCCAAAACACATAGGCTAGAATGGAGAGAAGGGGGTGCCCCGGTTCCGGTCTGCTTGCAGGTAAGTACCCGCGTCTTCGGAGGGCAGACCAGGGGGGTTTTGTAGGGCACCGGGGGGGACACAAGCCCACACAGAAATTTCACCCTCAGCAGCGCGGGGGCGGCCGGGTGCAGTGTAGAAACAAGCGTCGGGTTTGTAATGGAAGTCAATGCGAGATCTAGGGATCTCTTCAGCGCTGCAGGCAGGCAAGGGGGGGGTTCCTCGGGGAAACCTCCACTTGGGCAAGGGAGAGGGACTCCTGGGGGTCACTCCTCCAGTGAAAGTCCGGTCCTTCAGGTCCTGGGGGCTGCGGGTGCAGGGTCTCTCCCAGGTGTCGGGACTTTGGTTTCAAAGAGTCGCGGTCAGGGGAAGCCTCGGGATTCCCTCTGCAGGCGGCGCTGTGGGGACTCAGGGGGGACAGGTTTTTGTACTCACAGTCTTAGAGTAGTCCGGGGGTCCCTCCTGAGGTGTTGGATCGCCACCAACCGAGTCGGGGTCGCCGGGTGCAGTGTTGCAAGTCTCACGCCTTTTGCGGGGAGCTTGCAGGGTTCTTTAAAGCTGCTGGAAACAAAGTTGCAGCTTTTCTTTGGAGCAGGTCCGCTGTCCTCGGGAGTTTCTTGTCTTTTCGAAGCAGGGGCAGTCCTCAGAGGATGTCGAGGTCGCTGGTCCCTTTGGAAGGCGTCGCTGGAGCAGGATCTTTGGAAGGCAGGAGACAGGCCGGTGAGTTTCTGGAGCCAAGGCAGTTGTCGTCTTCTGGTCTTCCTCTGCAGGGGTTTTTCAGCTAGGCAGTCCTTCTTCTTGTAGTTGCAGGAATCTGATTTTCTAGGGTTCAGGGTAGCCCTTAAATACGAAATTTAAGGGCGTGTTTAGGTCTGGGGGGTTAGTAGCCAATGGCTACTAGCCCTGAGGGTGGGTACACCCTCTTTGTGCCTCCTCCCAAGGGGAGGGGGTCACAATCCTAACCCTATTGGGGGAATCCTCCATCTGCAAGATGGAGGATTTCTAAAAGTTAGAGTCACTTCAGCTCAGGACACCTTAGGGGCTGTCCTGACTGGTCAGGGACTCCTCCTTGTTTTTCTCATTATTTTCTCCGGCCTTGCCGCCAAAAGTGGGGCCTGGCCGGAGGGGGCGGGCAACTCCACTAGCTGGAGTGTCCTGCGGTGCTGTGACAAAGGGGTGAGCCTTTGAGGCTCACCGCCAGGTGTTACAGCTCCTGCCTGGGGGAGGTGTTAGCATCTCCACCCAGTGCAGGCTTTGTTACTGGCCTCAGAGTGACAAAGGCACTCTCCCCATGGGGCCAGCAACATGTCTCTGGTGTGGCAGGCTGCTAAAACTAGTCAGCCTACACAGATAGTCGGTTAAGTTTCAGGGGGCACCTCTAAGGTGCCCTCTGTGGGGTATTTTACAATAAAATGTACACTGGCATCAGTGTGCATTTATTGTGCTGAGAAGTTTGATACCAAACTTCCCAGTTTTCAGTGTAGCCTTTATGGTGCTGTGGAGTTCGTGTTTGACAGACTCCCAGACCATATACTCTTATGGCTACCCTGCACTTACAATGTCTAAGGTTTTATTTAGACACTGTAGGGGTACCATGCTCATGCACTGGTACCCTCACCTATGGTATAGTGCACCCTGCCTTAGGGCTGTAAGGCCTGCTAGAGGGGTGTCTTACCTATACTGCATAGGCAGTGAGAGGCTGGCATGGCACCCTGAGGGGAGTGCCATGTCGACTTACTCGTTTTGTCCTCACTAGCACACACAAGCTGGCAAGCAGTGTGTCTGTGCTGAGTGAGAGGTCTCCAGGGTGGCACAAGACATGCTGCAGCCCTTAGAGACCTTCCTTGGCATCAGGGCCCTTGGTACTAGAAGTACCAGTTACAAGGGACTTATCTGAATGCCAGGGTGTGCCAATTGTGGATACAATGGTACATTTTAGGTGAAGGAACACTGGTGCTGGGGCCTGGTTAGCAGGGTCCCAGCACACTTCTCAGTCAAGTCAGCATCAGTATCAGGCAAAAAGTGGGGGGTAACTGCAACAGGGAGCCATTTCTTTACACATGCTGTCTATCAGTGTAGAGGTAAACCCTCAAACCATCAGCCAAAGAGCACGCGCTTGTTAAGGCAATAAAGTTGTCCTTATCATCATGATTTGCAATGGGCAAAGTCTGAGGGAAATGATTTCAGCCACCAAGTTTACGTGATTATATTTTATCAAACGGCTTATTGTCATTTGCTGAATTTGAGTGAAAATTAGCAAAATCTTGACTGAAAGAAGAACTAAAACACTAAAGGTATAACCCACCACAATTCCATTACTCGGGTGGAGCCCACACAGACTGCTGCAACTGATTGCAATTCAGGCAACTGGGAAATGCCACAGGCATCAGATACAGTGTGACCAAAAAGTAGGTCCCTGGCCTTTTCATTTCTTCATGGGCCTGTGCCAACAAAGAGAATTTGTACCCCTGTGTAGAGGCTTTGCCTCTAGAGAAATGTTAGGATTCCACTGACAAACGTAGCCATCCATTCCCAGGAACATCCTCACCTTTTTTTTAAGTGTATGACTTCATTTTCAGAACTGTGAGTGCACTCTTGGGCCACCTTTCTCACTCTCTTTTCCATATGGTGTCCCAAACAGTTCTGCATCTGATAGAATTCGGAAAAGAATTATAGCAGGATTCAGTATCACAGGACGATATGAGATTACAATATCATTAATTTTTCTCAGGTCCTTTACTATTGTCCATTTTCTATTGCCCATTTTAAATTCCATAATTGGGGAATTACAGGCATTGTATATTACTTCCTTTGAAATGACCGACATATAATTTGTTTAACTATGGACATCACTCCTGACACTGCCTCTGGATTGGGACATTCCAGGATAAACCGCATCGGGTTTCATCTTTATTGTCACTGGCTCAACATGTTTTGGCAATCCAGTGTCCTTGCCAGTTGTTGCGGAAGTTACAACTTTGGCGTAACTGTACAAGCTGTGCTTTTCTACCCACAGGTGACATGGGTGAACTCGGTTCAGTGCAACAGTGATGGTTGTGAAAGACATTTATTGTAGCCCCACAAAACACTAGTCAATGTGTAATTGATATAGAAGTATTGATTTTAGATTACTAACAACCCCATAAATGGATTTGGGGCACTGTGGAAACAGCAAAACTTATTTTGTCACTCACAGTATCACACACTGTACTAGAAAGAATGAACGATTTTAAGTAAAAAGTATTTATTACTATAGGAACAATGTTTTCTCAGTACATATAAAATATCTATTCAATAAGAACAGCAAGAAGGCATGTTATAAATAACAAGAATAAAATGAACATTTCAAGCATGCTTTAAATGTCATTAAAGCCTTCTTGTATGTACTACTCTAAGAGAACATGGAAGGCAGAGCAACTTGCAGTTTAGAGTTTCTTTGGGAGAAGAGGGGCGTGCGTACCTTTCTGACACCAAAGGCTGTCCCTGTCAGCCGAGGTTTGAAGATAGTGGTCCCCGTGAAGGACAAACACATGCTACGGTATTCTTCTGAGACTCCAGGGCTTTATTGGCTTCACGCTTCAGGTGTGATGTAGCATTAGCAAAGTAGGTGAAGCCGTCTCTGGCAGAATCTCAGGTGATTATCTGGGCCAAGGGCCTCTTCTGACAAGTGGTCAAGTTGTCGTTCTTATGTACTAGATCTTATTTGAATTTGGAATTTCTGACATAAACTTAAGTGTCTGACATAGATTATGTGGATCATGATATACATCCTAGACATTTCCAATTTTGGTTATTTGTCTACATGTGTTCTTCATTAACCTTCACATAATGGACGCAGACATCTGACCCAGACAAATGTTGCATTGATGGTTGTGTCTTTCACAGTTCTTAGAAAGATATGATCAGGCCACATCTGAGTCTAGTAGCAGACATGAAAAATGGTTCTGAATAAATTGGGAAAGATGGTGACTTGCATTGTTTGAGAAAGGGAAACTGGTGACCTCCATTAGTCAAGATGAGTTGAGGTCTAAATAAGATAAAGTCAGACCTTAGAGACTTTATGTCAACTCTCTTACTGTACATTTTAAACTATGAGGTACTTCTTCTTTTGTTGGAACTGGGAACAATCACACATGTGACTCTTGTGGTTTAATTTTGAAGTCACTGTCTTTGTCTTCAGTCTGAATTTCCACTCTATCTCATAATTCAATTTGCACAATAGGTCTCTTCCAATGATTTGTCTCATTTAATATGAATTTGTGATTATGTTGAATTGAGTCAATCCTTAATAGGAGATTTGAGAAACCTCCATTGGATGAACTGTGGAGCAGGTAACACCTGTATCCATCAAAAATGATACTGGGGGCCATTCACTTCGTCTTCTACATATGGGCCACTCTGGTCTGTGTCAAAGGCTGCACCAAGCATACAATCTTCCTCCCCCAAGCACTGTCATTCTGACTGGTTAAGGCAAAGTCCAGTTGGACATTCAGAAGTGACAAAAAACTGGCAAAAAATGTTATTGATTATTAAAGGGTTCTTCTGATGGGAGTTAATTATTTTTAATATTATTCTGCACCATTGTGGATTGTGGCATTATATACCCTATGATAGTGGATGTTTTGCACAGGGTCTAGTTGGGCTGGGATTGCCGACTGCATTGCCACATACTGTGATATCACATTAATGTTCTGAAACTCAAAATCCACCTGGGAGGCATTATGTACTCTGTTGAGATTCAGTCTATACTCTTGTTTCCAGTGTCCATTCTTGTTAGATTAATGATATGGCATACTCCTTTTCAGTGTGCTAATGCTTACATTCACATTAGAACCATCCACAAAACCTCTACCTCCTTGAGGAACAATATTCAATGTATGTGCATACTGAACACTACCTTGAACACCACCTCCTTGCATACACATGTTTGAGCCTGAACAAAAAGAGAATCACAGCCTGAATCTGACACAAAAGAACTTCTCAGATCACTCCCTTAAGCCATTTTGTTAGAGCGAACATGTAGTTCTCCTTGATCTCAATTTGCATCACTCCAAACGTTTCACTGCAATAATTCACACACTTGCACCTGCACTGTATTGTCTATAGATCTGCGTTAGCCCCTCATAATAGGCATGCACTGATTTATTTGGCACTTGCAATGCCCTCATAATTTTAGACTTATTCATCACTTTCTGTGGAACCTTAAATTTCAAAGGGTCAACAAATGCTCTGTATTAGCTCATCACTTCTGGAGACGAGCTATTATTTTGGACAACCTACAAAGGGTCTTCTGTTGGCCAGTTAATAACTCCCTTACATTCCATGACAGACCCTTGGGAACCACAATCTCCAACACCATATTCAAGTATTCAAAAGTACCTTTGAAACAGTTACAAGTATTTACATGTTTGTATACCACTTTTTGGGCTCTTCCATAAGCTCTGGAAATGTTTTGAGAGTGAGAGAAGATCAAACTAACTCTAAGGTACATGCAGGTGTGCACTTCTATGCACTTCTTTCAAGAGGAGTTCAGTAATCACACTAGTCTCAGGCTCACTCAACCAAGAGTTTTTCAGCTCCCCTTGTTTTTTTTTTTTACTTTGCCCCTTCCTTCTTTGCCCATTGAGCCTTACATTTCCTCAACTTCCCCCATTAGCTGGTGCTAGTCAGTAATTCTTTAATATGCACTTTCAAGCTCAGTAATCTCATCTTCCTTATTTCTTCTTCACTCATTACCATTCTGGAGTTTGTTTGCAAATACTTTCTGTTATTCAAGTCAATCCTTTACTCCTCAGCCAAACTTTCCAATTTGTCATGTGGTTCACGGGCATGCTTAGCAGCTTCTTCACGGAAATATCTCAGGCCAGCCTCATCAAATGTGTTCAATTTCCCAAAGTCAATCATGTCTGTCAAACATTTTTCATATTTGATTTTTAATTTTTACATGTCAATTTATTTGTTCATTGTGAGGCTGTGGTCCAGCGACTGCACCTGTGGTAACAGTGTCTGTGTTGAATGTATTTGTAAACATATCTGACGTGACAGAAGGTATTCCCCCTTCTAGTGCCCTATCACCATCAGATCTTCTGTCTCTTTTAGTTGATCTTTAACCTGACTCTCCTTCCTGTCTGACTTCTCCTTCTGATTCTCTCTCACTATTGCAGGGTAAATACCTATACCTTCAATCATACTTTCACCCCAGTGCCTGCTACCTTGAATTCCATCACCCCTCCAACTTATTGCTAACAGTATGTTTTATCTCAGTTTTCATCCTTTACATCTTTCTCATGTGCAACATGCTCCAATTAATTCAAAGCTTCAAATTGAGAAAATCTTGGTTGGGGTCTCATTTCATATATCACTTGTCTCAAATTCTCAAGCTTTCTCACTTTGCAGGTACCATTCACTGGAACTTTTCTTGTCATCAGAAGTGTTCCTGGTCCAATCTTTAATCAACAAACAAGTGTGTAAATCCTTGTTAAATGTCTTGTTTGTCATAGACAGGTGTGCCTTCATGCTGTCTTTTCTCTCCCTTACAAATGGAAACTGAAGGTTTCCTATATGAAAATCCTATTTCTTTTTATTAAACTTACTCAACCATGTGTTATAAACAATAGCAATCCACCAATCTCAGCACACCAACCATAATGATAACTAACCAACCCCAGTGTAACTCTTGACACCACCCAACCAATCTGAGTGCTGCACCTAAAGATGTAATCAACAAATCACAGTAAAACTCACAACACAATCAACTAATTGCAGTGCATCCAGTTCAAAGGTTAATTAATCTCAATATGGATCTGAACCTCACCCAACAACAAGCAACCAACTAAAGCCTGGCTCTCAGAGATGCAATATCTGCGTTCATCACACTTAAAATGATAATTAATCATTAACAATCCTTGTCTGCTTTGCCTAGCGTAAAAGAAAAATGAAACTCAACCTCTTCTGAACGATCTTACGTGAAACAAAGTAAAACAGGTTCTCGGCCAGTGGTAACCTACTCTTGATCAGTGAGTTTACTCCACCAAACAATAAACAATCACCAACCTGGACTAATATGCTTTCACAACTAGACGTTTAGGAAACCCCTGTCATGCTGTTGACGTGGCACTTCCCAACACTCATGTCATTACAAGCAGATCATTCCAATAACAAGATTATATCTCAAGGTCTTGGATTTACAACAAACCCTGATAACCAAACCTTGAACCTGAAAATAAAAATACATTTAATAGTATCAATTCAGTGATGTATTGAAAAACATAAATGCTGCATGAATAATGACATAAAAAAAAAAAATGCAAAACACAGTTAATACACACTGACAATTCAGCTTGAAATGAAACAAAATCGTCAATATATCGCAATAACCAAAAACAAACCCCCTAAAGTTATTCATTGTCAAACCTGCATACATGTATCATGACACCAGATAATCTGCAAATCCCACTATGCACTGCTCAACATACAATATATTGCTGTAAACCGCACACTCTTCCACAACCTATGACCCATTTTATACTCAGTTCTCCTCAGTTATTTTACCCACTTCAGGAACACTAGACCACTGCCATAAATTCAAACAGGACCACTGGAATTCAGGAGTACAGAGTGTATTAGGAAAATGTAGTTTCTGGATCTAATTAGCTTTAGAATCGAGATCCAGTTTTAAACTATCCAGATCCATCCTCTGCTACTAGATCTGACAACGATTTTTCTAATAATATCAAATTTAAAGAGTTACAGTGTTAATCCTCCAAGGATTTTCTTGCTCCTCTGCTGGATCAGGTCAATGAAGGTACAAGGCAAACCTTAGAGCACATTATGCTTCACAATAAAAATGAGACATACTAGTATTTTAAAGGATTTAAATTATTACAGAAATGGGTAGAAGTCAGTCAATTATCTATTTGAATTAATGTAAATAATAAAATAGCAGAATAAAATATAGTTCAGCTCAATTAAAATAATTCATAAATCAGAGGTCAGACCGCCATAGTGTTGCCTCCTAAAGATCCGCGGAGAGTGAACCCAAGAGCCTAAGGAAAAGGCTCCTTTTATAAGGCAAAATACAACTAAAATGATAAATGTAATATATTTTTAAGCGTTCCGTGATTTAAACCAATCGGGCTAAAGAAAAAAACAATACAATTTCTGAAATCAAAATACCCCCAGGTCCCCCTTGCCCTCGACCCCTTCGTCACTAATGAAGTGATCCGACCCCCCCCCATGACAGGAAAAAACACGAACAAGAATGCTCAGTATAAGCCCCTCCCATACGGCGGTAACATATAACTGCTATACTTAGCCAGCATTCCTCCTGTTTTTTTCTGTCTCACAGGACAGGAATGAGGAGAAAGTAGACTCTGCTGAGCTTGGTACGGCGATGTGTGGTGGATTCCTGAGCTAATGGTGAGCATGGCAGGCTTGAGAGGTATTGTTGTCTCTCTTGCACTGCTGGGCTTTGGCAGGAGAGGCATGAAGATTATCTGGGTGTTTTGGGGGAAGACGAGCGTCCTCCATGTCAGCTCTTCGTGCCGCAGTGTGTGGCTGGATTTCTCCTTCCGTGCATGCTTGAGAGCCGGAAGTTTGTGCAAGCACGATAAGGCACTGATTTTGGCTCAGAGTTGGCCGGAAGAGGTCTTAAGTCAGCAGGTCAGGCTAGGTCTACATAGCGGTTTGTTGATGCCAGTGGTGCTTAATTTCTATGCTGATTTGGGAATCATTTCCTCCTGGCTATGATTGTTTTGTGATGATAAAATAGGGAAGCACTCATGCAAGCGGAAATGGGCTGTGTCCTCTTCCTCTTCTGATTCTTCTTCCTCTCCTTTGAGAAGGAGATCTTCAGGATTTGATGGTCAGTTGAAGAGCTTAAGAGAGACATTGCTTGAGTGATCTCCTGTGAAGGAGGTACGACTGGAGTCTTTTAGAGCACATTCTCCTGGGTCCTGAGGCCCGATGAAGAGGCTTTTGGGCCAAACGACTAAAAGGGGAAATATATGGGCAAGGAGGTGTTGCCTGAACTGTAAGCACAAGTTAAAGGAAAGGTGCGTTTTCAGGAGAAGGTGGTGCCTGAAACCTTGTCTTCTGGATTACTGCGGCAATTCCAGAGTGCTTTAGTTCACCCTTTCATATTGTAGGTCCTAAAAAGAGAATGGAAGGACCCAGACAAAATTATGTTGCTTTACTTCATGGTTAAATTATAACCCCTTAAAGACATGAATATCAGTTTACCGGATCCTGTATTTATTGATTCTTATTTGGTCAGTTTGGTAGGAAGGACCTCCCTGATGGAAGATGCCATTAATAAAGGCTTGACAGATAAGAAGGTGTATTTTGCCCTCAGAAAGGTTTATTCTGTAATTCACTTGGCATTGAGAGCAGGAATTTATGGTTCTTATGTTTCTCAATCCTTGCTGTTTGACCTCATGAAATTGTTTAATACAGTAGATGACTCTTCTGACTGTTCCTCTTTACTGGATCATGTCGAGAAACAAGTTGAATTTATGTCAGAGATTGTTTTTGATGTGATCTGTGCTTGTGTTTATATCTGGGGGTGCTTGTATCGCCTCCAGGCGTAACTTAGCTATGAAAGACTGGCATGCTGATGCTGCTCACAAATCCTCTGCTTTGAGACTTCCTTTTCAGGGTTCACAGCTGTTTGGGTCAGAACTGGAGGACAAACTGCAAATGTCGTTCAACAGGGAGAAACATTCCTCATATTTTTTTTGATAAACAAATGTCATTAACTTTTAGTGAAAGAGAGATCAATATTGATACACATAAGTTCAAGGAGCCCCAGTACATCATAATCAAGCAAACATTTGATAATAACAACCACCAAGGCTTATACACATATCATTGTTAATGAAGTAATAAATCCAGAGATCGGACGGATCTTAAGGGAGGTGTCTCAGCCACTCCCCCCCCACATGATCATGCTTACTTGAGCACTCCCTGGCTTCATACACCGGCTGTTCTTGCCTGGCACACCAGTCCACACCTCTCCGCCAATTAGAGAGGGAAGGACGTGCATGTGCTCTCCAACCTTGCACAATGTCATGCTTGGCCACCATCATGGCCATTCCCAGAAAGGTACAGTTTCCTTGTGTGCCCCCAACACCATCCATGACCCCCAGTAACACCACCAAGGGGGACAGGGAAATCTCCACCCCAATACTTCAGTGAGTTTGCCCATAACTGCAAGCCAAAACCTTTTAACCCATGGGCAGAGCCAAACCATATGGTAGAAATCCGCTGGGTTGCTTTCACACGGCTGACAGATAGAGTTTGGATGGAGCACCATGTGGTACAACTTCGCTGGAGAAAGGTAGGCGCCGAAGAGATAATAAGTCTGGACCAAACGCAATTGAGAGGAGATGGTAATAGTTCTTGGTGCCATCAGGACATCCCTTTAGTCCTCATCCTTTATGGTACCCAGCCATTACTCCCATCAGTATATGAGGTGGCCCAGGTCCCCTGCTGTGTTGGTAATCAGTGTCCTGTAGGTTTGAGAAATACCTCCTTTTCACAATCACCCCATGAGAAGTTTTGCCTCTTGGGGGTTGAACTCTGGAATTGATTCTGGGTAAGGAAAATGGGAGTAGAGGGCATGCCTCAGCTGTATATATTTATAAAATTGCACGTTTGTAAGTATTTTGGAGGTCTTGAAAAGAGCGTATGTGTGTCCCCTCCCAAATGTCCTCAAGCAGGAATATCCTGATCAGGACCCATCCGTTGACACCAGAAAGCGTTGTTACCTCCCACAACTGGATACCGTGCCATAAGGGTTTTTGTAAGGAAAGGATATTGGTTCAGTGGATGTGGCACAGTACTGTTCTCCAGGCCATCAAGACTACCTTGGTCACAAGAGGAGTTTCTTGTTGGATAGGGGAGCTATACAGCTGGGCCAGTATCTGGGAGAAGGTAAGATGTATGAGCTCAAGCTGGTATGTTGAGTCAGCCAACCCCCCTTTGAACCAATCGTTTATTACGAAAAGTTGGAAGGTGAAGTTGTACAGATATATATTTGTCATTCATAGTCCCCCATCCAATGGCCTGCAATTGACAGTGCTGAAGTGCCACGTGGTGTCTGGTTCTGTGACAGAGGAACAAAGTTACCATCTTGTCTAGGGTTTGGAACCAAGTATGCGGCAGAAGAACTGGTGTGTTTTGAAAAATGTATACAAATCGGGGTAAGATCATCATTTTATATAGGGCAATTTGGCCCCTGATGTTCAGTGGGAGGGTTTGCCATCTGGCTAAGTCAGTGTTGGCCTGTCATGTCAGTGGTGCTATGTTTAAGGACCATGTAAGTTCAGGAAGAAACGTCAGCCAAATTCCTAAGTATTTAAAACTCAGCAGGCGAATAGGAACCATGTCTTGCCAATTAAAACAGTCCCTGCGTGGTGTAAGGGGAACTAGGATTGGTTTGGAGGGGTTCATTCGGTGGCCTGGGCAACTCCGAAGCATGTAATGAGGTGTAAGCAACGGGGTCACATCTTGCAGGACCCGCTAAGTAAAGGAGACATCGTTTGCATATAGAGCAATACCATCCTCACATTTGTCGCACCAGCACCACCCACGATCCATAGGGTTGCCTCCGATCACACTGGCCAGTGGCTCAATTGCCAGCGCAAATAGGATAGGGGATAAAGGACAGTCCAGGCGGGTCCCCCTCCGAATGGAGAATGGGTGTGAAAGAGCTCCGTTAGCCAGCACTCGAGCTGTGGGATTAGTGTACAAAGCCCAAACCATCCCATAGAAACAGGGACCCAATCCCATTTGCTGCAACACCAACTGCAAATAACCCAAGTCCACTGTGTCAAAGGCCTTTTTGAAATTTATTAAAAACAACACCAAGTCAGAGGACAGTTCATGACAGTGGGCTAGGGCCAAGTGGAGTCGACATATACATTGGCTCATGCCATGATTCAGCATGAACCCACATTGGTCTGGGTGTATCAAGGTGTTTAACAGTTTTTTAGGCGGATCGCTAGTATCGTACCATAGAAATTAACTTCACCGTTAATAAGTGAAATTGGGTGGTAATCAGCACATAATACCGAAGGGGGACGGGTTTTGAGGATAACCACTTTAGTGGCTGCATCTATCTCGGGGGAAAGGTATCCACTCAAACAACTTCCTTGTAGAAGGCGAGAGTTGCGGGACCAGGATGTTCCAATGAGTCACATAATATTCAGTTGGGATTCTGTCATGGCCGGGGGTTTTCCTCGGGCCAATCCCAAAAACGCAGAGTCTGTTTTGGCAATTGTAAGGGATTCCTTCAGCATCTGCATCTCCACACTAGACAGCTGTGGGAGTGACACCTCATGTAGAAATTGGACCATATGCTTTGGAGCGATCCTGGAGGACGTTGTGTAGAGTCTTTGGTAATATTGGGCATATGCCGCTTACACCTCTGGAAGCATAGTGAATTTAGTGCCCTCTTCCCCGATAAACTCGGGAACAATTCTGGATTGTTGTTGATGTGAGACCAGCCAATATAATAGCTTCCAGTGTTTGTCTCCTCAGGTGTATATTCTCGTCATGGAGACATGCCTAAAATGCTTGGCAGCCTCCATGGATTGGAGGCATATTTCCTCCCTAATCAGGGAGAGGCATTGCATATCCTTCTCTCACTCTCATGGATTAAGCTCCTAGGCACTCTCCATATGGAGAACCTGAGCTTCAAGCTGGGTTATGTACATCAAGTATTTGAGCTCATGTGATCGTATGTATACCTTTAATCGTGGCCTTACTGGCTGTCCATAGAGTGCCCCTGGAGGGAACCAACCCTTTATTGATATCGAGATACACCTAGAGCTCTGTGCGGAGGAAATGGGTGCAGATTCTTTCTTGGAGATACCAGGCGTTCATTCACCACATGGGTTGGGTATCCGACCACTTGAAGCCAAGGCTAAGTAGCAGGGGGGCATGATCTGAAATTCCACGTGGTAGGATCTCTATGTGTGTGACTGTACAACAGTCAGGAGCGGGCTTTAAAACAAGGTCATTGCAGGAGTGTGAATGATAGTGACTGTGCCTCGGGTGCCAGGTCTGCCGAATGTCGCACAGTTCCAAGGAAGCTAGCCAGTCCGTGAGCTGGCAGGCCCTAGTGTGTTGGGAGGCAGATGGGGATCCTGTTGTTCATAGAGCAGGGGCGGGGACTGCGTTAAGGTCTCCTCCTAGCGGTCATACCTTGTGGAAGGTCTGCTATCACCTTAGAGGTGTCTTCTAGGAAGGTACGCAAAGCCACCAGAGGAGCATAAACACTTACTAAGTTAAGTGTGATGCCTTCAATTCTCTCCGTGAGGGTCAGAAAAAATGTCCCCTAGGGTCACTAACCACTTTAAGAACTGTTGAATGAAATGAACAACACAACAGGATTGCTACCGCTCTAGGTTCCTTGGTGAAACCAGTGTAGAATACTCAATCATATCCCCTGCCCTCAAGACAGGGGCAACATTTGCCTAGGAGGTGGGTCTTCTGGAGAGGAGGACCTCTGGGAGATAACGTTGAGCAAAGGTGACGTTCCAGGACAAGGCATGTGTAGTTGACAACATTGGACATGATAGCTATTATTTGGGTACGTGGGGCGAGGCACCATCCCACTCAGTGATGCTGCATCTGGTTGATTACATTTATTGATGTTATGGAAGTCAGGTGCACTGTATGGGCCCTTATGGAAGTGTGCGCTCATGTCTATATGTGTGTCGAGATGAAAATAAAAACATAGGTCAAGAACAACAACAAAATAAAATTGAAGAACCAGGAACTTCCCATCCCCCCAACTCCCTGCCGCCCTCAGAAAAGATCTGAACAGTGAATCATAATGTTATCCCTTTGGGCAGTGGTGGTCCCCTCCTTATTGAGGGATGTGATATAGCCCTTGAGTCAAAAAGTTAATATTGTTGTGCATTTGTGTCTGGTGATCCAGCCCTGCAACGAGTATCAAAATGCTGGGCTCCTGGAAAGATCCATGTTGCTCCCAGACCCGCCTTGAGTTGGAGAGGATATCTCTAGGAGGTGACCCCTCCAAAGTCTGGAGTGTTGTTGTCCACCGCATCTTTGGCATAGGCCCTCGGCAATGACCGGTCAAAGGCGCACAGGACTGGTGAGCCAAATGGTGAATGATGTTGTGCTTCCGTTTTTGTGAGCGGGTGCATCTTCTTTGTCTTTTTTACTTGTTGGTAGGTCTAAGTGTCTCGGCTCGGTGGACCCCCAGCGGGCACGTTCTTCCGTAATCAAAGTCCATGCAACTGCTGGTGAGCTAAAGAAGTGAGTCTTGTCTGTGTATATGACTCGGAGTCTCTCTGGAAAGAGTAGCCAATATTGGATGCCCAGGGCTCTAAGTTTTTGCTTGTTCTTTAGGTATGAACGTCGTTTTTGCTGGACATCCTGTGTATAGTCAGGGAAAATCAGTACCTTGGTGTCTCTGCATCAGAAGTTCGGGCGGACATGGACCTCTCGGATTAAAGCATCTCTGTCTCAAAAGTTCAGGATACGAGCTATCACTGGCCTGGGGGGGCACCCGGCAGGGGCCTGGGAGTCAATGCCTGATTAGCTCATTCAATCGCAAACCACTGAAAGAGCTGATCGAGGGGCATCCATGTTTTGATCCAAGCTTCTAGGTAGGCCGCCATTTCCAGCGATTCGGTATTTTCAGGGATGCCAAATATGCGCACATCATTGCACCTAAGCAATTCTTGCCATCCTCAGCTCGTTGATGCAGCTCTGTGGTGTGGGTCAAGAGGTCAATTACGAATGATTTCAAGGTTGTAACTTCATCTTCCGCTGGGGAGAGTCTGGCCTCGGCCTCTGCAATCCTAGTTGTAGCATTGCAGATATCATGCCACAGCAAGGCCACATCTACTCGCACCTCCCCAATTTTAGTTTTGACTGTGGTCTGGGAAGTCTGAATGGCCTGCAAGATCATAGCAAGGTTTCCGGATTGGGGAGCTGAATATTTATCCGTCTCCCCATCTCTGGTCTTATCTGTGGGTGGACTAGTGGTGTATTGATCTATATGCTTTTGGGCAGCTGTGGAGCGAGGGGGCTTGGCTTTACCCATTTTCTAGCTGAGTACCTGGTGAGAAGACCGGAGCAGGTGATCCGGCCCATGCACCACAGCCAGCAGCAGCACCAGCAGCCGAGTGTATTAGAATAGGTGACTAGATAGATCCAGGTTGGTTTGACTTCCTGGCCACCTCCACTCCAATGTCTGTCCCTCTTGTTGGGTTTGTGGATTGTTTTCACTCCTCCCTTACATGAAAGTCCTCAGGGTGGGGTGGAATTTTTTCCTAGGCTGACGCTAAGGCTTCGGGCGCTGTCATGTCGTTGTGCTAGCAGCAGTCTAGAAGACTTGTTGTGCAGGAGGGTTGAATAAGCGCTGCACCTTCAGACAGTGAGGTGGCCGTGGCCTGTGAGGGAGTCCATGTATACAGGATCCACAGAGGAGAGCAGAAGAGGCTATAGAGGGCACACTGGTCGCTGCAGGAAGCAGGTCACCCAACCCACTTCACAGTTAGTTCATATCATTTATGGTCCTTAGTCTCATGCAATTGGCAGTTGTAGAAAAGATCCTGCTGCTATGATCATCAGATCATTGTCCTTCCCCAGTGAGTGAGTTATAGGCGCTGCAAGTGTAATTTCCCATCTATAAAAAGAAGAGTGTTGTCACCAACTAGCCTACAGCAGGCTTCAGTAGTCTCAGGATCACAGTTCCATATAGCGCAGGCAGCTCCACTATATAACAGCTTGTCATTCAGCGCAGTCAATATTTATGTGATCAGGAGCACGTGCTATTCTGAACAGCCCCCGGACCTCCGCTAGGCAGGTGGACGCTGGCGCCAGTGGCATCTGCTCCTGCTAAGATGCTGCTGTGCGAAACATGGCCCAACCGCTCTCAGCCACCAGCAGCCAATCGACACGCTGCTGGTCCCGCTCTCACCTCAGGTCTTCTCCAGGCTCCCCAACCCTAGCGGGTCGAGTCCTTCATCAGACCTGGATCTTCAGCTGGGGGAGCAGTTTCTCCTCAGGCCCAACGTATGTGTGCATGCCAGCCCAATGCTTTCCTCTCGTTTGCTCTTGTGGGGGGGGGGGAGGCGGTGCACTACCTCTGTGAACAGAGTGGAATACAAAGTTGCCTATATTGAGCAGATCGGCCACAGACTCTGTTCCATCTCTGCAACATGTGCCGTCCCTGCACCAGAATTGAGGGAGTACCTGGGCCCAGCCACAGCCTCTCCTCTCTTTGTGGCCGGCAGCTGCCGAGAGGGGGGAGAAAAAGGGGGAAGGGGCCAGAGGCCAGGATGCCTCAACAAAGGCTATCGAGTCAGCCCAGTGCCTTCTCATCCCACGCAGTATCTCCACTGCTTGGCTGCATGAGGCCCGACTGCCGCCGTCTGCCATTTTGCCGAGATGCAGGGTCGCCTCGGTTGGTGCGGCTGTCTGGGCATATCTATCGGTTTTGCCTTGACGACTGTCTAGGAAGGCTCCCCTGCCAGAGTCAAGGCATTGATGAGGTAAACTGAGCAGTAGATAAGGGCTTTGATGGAGGAAGATGACATAGGGGTCCGGAGCACTCTTTGAGTGCGACCGCCATCTTGATGCCTCGTGCCATGCACCCCACATTCCTCATCTTTTAGGCAGTCTTGCTTGGACAAGGTGAATACCCAGAAGCTCCTCTTCTTTCCTCAACCATCTTGTCATCAGCAGCAACGTACCCTGCAGCAGA
The DNA here is from genome assembly GCF_031143425.1 of Pleurodeles waltl. NCBI lineage: Eukaryota > Metazoa > Chordata > Amphibia > Caudata > Salamandridae > Pleurodeles > Pleurodeles waltl. Next base: position 717,698,238 of record NC_090447.1, read on the forward strand.
GGTTCTAGCCTAAGAAGGGGGACAGAAGAAACCACAGCCTCCCCCTAAGTGTTCCTGAGTATGTGAAGGTTTCCTCTGGATTTGCGGTTGGAGGAAGGCTTCTTCGCTTCAGTGGGGTGAGGGAGACATCTACTTCTGACGAATGGGTTCTTGGCACCATCGAGGATGGTTACAGGCCTGAGTTTATAACCTCCCACTGGGATTCGGGTGAGGCCAACACTGTGGCCAAGGATGAAGAAGAAACAACTAGCTTTGTCTCAGGGAGTGGAGTCTCTGCTGCTGCAGCATGTAAGTGTGTGGGTGCCTCTTGCCGAAAAGGGTCACAGGTATCACTCCGTCATCTTTTTGGTGAAGAAGTCATCAGGGGGATTTCAGATGATCCTGAACCTAGAGATTTTGCAGCGGGTGAGTGCTCTAATCAGCAAGGACCATTTCAGGTGTACTCTGAATCTCCAGGAAGCATTCTACCATGTGCCCATGAATCCCCTCAATCAAAAGTCCTGCGGTTTTGCATTCAGAAACAGCATTTTCAGATTCAGCCCTGCCATTTGGCCTCAATATGGCTTCATGAGTCTTCACCAAGGTGGTGGCTCCCCTTATTGCCTTGTTCCACCTTCAGGGATCTCCAGCTACCCATCTGGTTGACTGACTTTTCCATGCTCCTTCCCAGTCCCAGTTATGTCAGGAGCTCGATGTGGTTTGCCAGGAAGTCCAGAGGCATTGGTTTCTCCTCAATCTGAAGAAATGCAGCATGGTCCCCTCGCAGGACCTGATCTTCACTGGGGCCAGGTTTTGGATCCATCTCAACAAAGCTTTCAGCCGGACTCCAGCGTGTTGGACTTGTAGTCCTTGCCTCTCCAGGCCTCCAACAGCCAGTTTCTACCTGTGAGGGGTTGGTTGAAGCTCATGGAACATATAGCATCAGTAGTGTTCAGGGTCCCATGGGCCAGGTTCTACCTCAGCCCATTATGGACTTCTCTGCACACCTAGTGGCGGCCTGCTTTGGAGAACTTCAAGGTTCAGGTCCCAGTGACTCTGGGCATTTAGCAGGAGTATCTTTGGTAGCTGGATTCCTCCTTTCTGAAAGAGTTTGACTTCAACCAGACCTTCAAAAGATGAATGCCAGCTCTTTTGGTTGGGGGGTAACCTGTAGGGCAGTTCCCTTCAAGCCTAGTGGTCCCTCCAGGACAGCAGGCACTCCTCCAACAGGAGGGAGCTCATGGCTTTGAGAAGGGCCCCTTTGGTATATGCGAATTGATCCAAATCCTTTCATTGCTCTGACTCTAGTTTTGTTTCATTTGGTTTCTCTGTTAGGGGTGAGAAGGAATCCTTGCTGTCCATTAGTTGCTGGATTAAGCAGGTGATCTCCTTGTCTTACTCTTTGTTGGGCTCTCTGCCTCCTTAAGGGTTTCAGGGGCATTTCACTCATGGGATATCAGCCTCTTGGGCAGAAAACCATGGGGTTTCTATTTCTGGGATTTGTCGGGTGGCACTTGGGCTTCTCCAAATAGTTGAATCCATCATTATCAGCTGCATGAGGTGTTGTTGGACGGTGCTAATTGTGGTATGGGTGTGCTGCAATCTGCATTATCTTGAATTTATCTCATGTGTTATTCTGTAATAAATCATGTTTGGGTTCTGCAAACAAAACTGGTTTATTTGTTCTTTTACTTATCCTTTTTTGGCTGTGCTTGATGGTCGACTAGAGGTTGCTTTGGTGTTCCTGATTAATTCCGAATGGAACAATGACAAGGGGGATCTGGAGGTAATGTTATTTACTTACTGTAATCTTCATTACTCCTGGTCCTATTGTCTTCGACCCATTCATCACTAACGAGGTGATCCCACCACAGAAGTCAGAAAAAACTGGATGAAGCAAAACTGAAAAGGCGACTTTATGCTGAAAGATGACTGCAATCAAAATAAATCATTTTAAAATTGAGGCCTACATTAGCCAATGTTAACAAAAGCACATAGGCCCTCATTACGACTTTGGCGGTCTTCCATGAAGACCGCCAGAGACGCGGGCACCAGGAGACCGCCAGTGCTGGTGCTCTTCCGCCCACCATATCACTGGTACTGCCCGATTTCCACCACACTTTGGGCAGAAATCCAACAGTAAACGTACTGGCGGGCGGAGGGGCTCTGGCGGGTCCACCATTGGCCCGCCCCACCAGTAGGACACCAGCCGCCATACTATGGGCCATGATATGGCCTGGCGGTGTCCTGCTGGCGGGACGCTGCCGGCGGTGGAAGCACCCCTTCCCGTTCCCTGCCGGACGACCTTCTTCCCGAAACAGGTAAGGTGATCGTCTGACAGGGGAGGGGGGTTGGAGAGTGGAGGGTGTTGTGTGTGCGTGTATGAGTGTGTGGTGTCTGCGTGTGTGCATGTATATGTGTATGCATGTCTGAATGTTGTAGTGAGTGTGTGTCTGCATGTAAGTGTGTATGCATGTGAGTATGCTTGTTTGGATGGGTGTGAGTATGCATGCTTGAATACATGTGTGAATGTTGTTGTGAATGCATGTATGGATGCATGCTTAAATGAGTGTGTGAATGTTGTGAATGCATGTCTTTAAGTGTAGGTGAATGGGTATATGCGTTGTGCGTGTCCGTGCATGTATGCGGGGAGGAGGTGCTGTGGCTGAAGGGGCGCTGTAGCTGAAAGGTGGTGGGGACGCTGTGGCTGAAGGGGGTGGGGTTGCTGTGGCTGCAGGGGGGTTCTAGTGCTTGCTGGGGGGGTGGGGGGGACGTCTATCAGTGACAGGGAAGAAATTCCCTGTCACTGGTATCCTTTCCGCCATGGTTTTCGTAGCAATGCTACCACCTGGGAAACCATGTCAGAAGGCAGGCTCCTAATACAGCCGATGGTCTTCTGTCCACTGCCAGGTTGGAGATGATCATCTCCGGCCCAGCAGTTCCGACCGCCATGGCAGTATGAGTGGAGATGTAGAGGGTTGGCAGAGGCCAACCCGCCACACTCATAATGTGGCGGTCTGTACAGCCAGCCTGTTGGTGGTGGGACCACCACATTTAGCCTGGCGGTCAAAAGACCGCCAGGGTCAAAATAACCCCCATAATGTCTTCATTTCAACTACATGTTAAATTTCTTTTGTCGCTTTAATGTTATTAGAAAATCATAAAATTCAACAGGTGTGCGTGGGCAAGGGCACGAAGTCAGAGAACATAAGGCATGCAGGAGTGGTGCATGGGCAACAAGCAGACTATTGAGGGCAGGACGGCAGGGGCAGCAAGCTGACCATGGATGGCAGACGTGAAGTGTCAGTTGCATGCAGATGGAGAACAGAGGGCAGGTAGGATTGGGGCCAGGGCAGCAAGCTGACCAGATATGGTAGGCTGTTGTGAGTTGACCACTCTTGGGGGGTGGGCCTGGGCCAAAGGCTTTGCACAGTTGAGGTGTTGGCTGAATATGAGAAAAAACTCCAGAAGTCCACAGAAAAAGTACAAAAGTTAAAAAAACATGTTGTAAATAAGTATGGTGATATGATCTTCTATTTTATTAATAAACTTGAAGTATTGCTGAGACTAACTCTAGTAACTATGTGGGAAGCAAAGTATGACATTAGGGCAATGGCTTATTTGATAAATGATTATCATACTGCTACCTGCCCTTTGTCGATTCTTGCATGGAAAACAAAAGTTAAACAACAAAATACAAAATAAAATGCAAATTTAAAAAACAGTTTGCCATTACATTGTGTAGGTTATATGCAGCACACCTTAATAAAATCGCATAATCTGTTGAAGGCTATTAATTTCAGTATTTTGATATCGCCTACTGTTGCATGCTGAGGTGTGATATAAGGTTCTGAAGAATCTTTTAAAACACAGTTAATTACGTGTATGTTTGCGGTAAGAGCCATTTGCACTTAAAGAGAAGTAGAAGCAAGGAGGTAGAAGTCACCATCAGGGATTCATCGCATTACAGTGCTTTGTGACCAACTCCACAAATGTGGCTCTGCATAAAAAAATAAGAAATAAATAAAGAGGTTTCTTAATAATTCAGTGCGTTTAACATTAGTTTTTTTTATTTCGTATCACCTCTGTCAATTACTTTGTATATCACAAAAGGCTCTGCAATTAACCATTTAAATGAACAGTAATCGATTTTTTTTTAGCTTTATTTTTTATTTGTATGTTAGAAAGTATCTTATGGTACGAAAACCACGTCGGGTGCTCTTCACTTTGAAGACAATATACTTAAATACAGAATTTCCAAATTAAATATAAAGCTAAGTGCGACGACAACGTTTGCGCTTCTCTCGGAAAATTAACACAGTCTAATTCCTGGTATAACCTTTCTGTAGCAGGATTCTGAGATTGGACTTCATAAATCATCATCATTCTTTCTGTTAAGTAATACGTGGAAGGGAATTACTTTTAATGAGCAAAGAGGACATTTACATTGACTGGATACCACAAGTAGTGAGAAACCTTGGGCCAGATGTATGCAATTCAAATTGTGCATTTTCTAAATAGCGACTCTTTGGAAATTGCTATTTAGGAAATGCAAAACGGAATGTACAAAAATAGCGATTTCCTAATAGCCATTCCTTCAAAGTAGGAATGGCTATTAGGAAATTGCTATTTAAGAAATGTTAAACAATTCCTTTCAATGGGCCTAATGGTAAGAATGGTTTTGCATTTCCTAATTATAATTTTTTAATACGATGGCCCTGAAGCCCCCCTCTAGGCACCCCAAAAACAGGTGGTGCACATGTAACGTGCACAAATGGCCTAGGGGCATGTGCGCGCTACATGTAATTTAAAAAAATGCTTTTTGGGTGCACATGGTTACCATCGATTTGGAGTTGACTGTAATTGCCCATTTCACATTTAGGAAATGCTTTGTACATGTGCTTTATAAATCCAAATAGTAAATCTGTATTTTCAATTTCATATTTGGGGATCTCAAAATGTGATTTCTAGTGGGCAGAAATCACATTTTGCGATTCCCTAAAGGCCTTTGTACAAATGAAAAGGCCATTTAGCATTTCCCAAGGAACCAAAATTGCAAGTCAATTAAGAAATGCTAATTGTTTTGGTACCGCTGGCCCTAAATGTGTAAAGGTTTCACATCATTAACACTGGTGTCACACTCAAACGCATCAATAAGAAAGGTGACCAGTCAACTTTTGTAATGGGCCTTTCATTGTGCTGCGTTTTTAGTATATTTCGATCCATTTGCGGTAGAAACAATATTTTAGTTAAAATCTGCAAATTATTTAGCAGATGATGATTTATGGGGCAAATGCGGCATATTGATAAGCATGTGAAAAATACTGCTGCCACAGAATGGCATAATTCATGTGGTCGTGTACTTCCTTTTAAGGGCTTTTAACCAGCCCTCTTCATCCATTGGTCTGTTATTGTGTCATTCATGTTTTTCTTCTGCCCACTACAACATGTGACATGGGACAATAATGACTTCAGCCATTGGCTAACTCACGCTGAATGATTGCACTCTGCTCATTAAACACTTTAGAATTTTAAAAAATTGTATTCCAAAGCACTCAGCCAATGCGTTTGTGTACTTTGAGAGGAGGGGGCACACACACAGTGGGAGAGGACACAGGGGACGTGCACATGGAAGTGGGGGTGTTGACTGCCAGTGAGGGACGTGTGCTGTTAGGTGTACTGGTAATGGGGGTAGTGGATGAAGATGTAGTGCATGCAGGTGTGAGTGGAGACACAACTGAGAGGGAGGTGGAAGACGAGGAGGAGGGGGCCACAGTGGAAACAGTGGATGTTGGTATGTCTGTATCTGGATGGTGTTTGTGTGAGTGCCTGTGGGATGAAGTGTGGTGCTTGTGTTTGCCATGTCCGCTCTTGTGTGTTGTCCTGGGTGCATGTTCATCTGCCTATGTGCTTGGGATAGGTTGGGGTTGAGAGGAATGGGGTTGGGTAGAGGAAGTTGGAGGGGGGATGCTTGAAACATGGACAATAGCTGCCATGAGAGGAGGCCAGAGCCTGGATTGATCTATGTTGGGCCACCATGCCAGTGTGAATGCCCTCCAGGAATGCATTTGTCTGTTGCATTTGGGCTGCCAGCCCCTGGATGGCATTCGCAATGGTTGACTGCCCAACAGAGATGGACCGCAGGAGGTCAATAGCCTCCTCACTCAGGGCAGCAGTGCTAACTGGGGCAGGGCCTGAGGTGCCTGGGGAGAAGGAGATGCCCACCCTACTGGGTGAGTAGACACAGGAAACTCACTGAGGGGCTGCTAGGAGGGCGGTGCTGGTACGGGGGTGGCGGCTGTACCTGTAGCTGGGGTGGGCACAGAGATGTCCACCACCACCAGGGAGCTTCAATCGGAGGAGGAATCCGTGTCCGAACTGTCCCCTCCTGTCTCTGCCATGGTGCTCCCCTCGCCCTCCGTCCCACTGGTGCCCTCACCATCGGTGGATTCGCATCCTGGGTCTTGTGGGATGCAGCTCCCTCCGTTGCCGTGCCTCTGCTCCTCCACCAGATGATGCTAATGCACATAAGGACAGGGTGACAAAACAAAAATGGGGAAGAGACAAAGGATACACCTGGTCAATGGCGTCAACAACACCACCGTTGCCGTACACGACACACACACACACACACAGGGAACAGCCCTACGCACTATGCAATGCACTACCTGTCACAATGCTAGTCACCAGGCCATGGATAAGGACACCTAACGCCCATTGCAGCATACCTGAGACCCATAGACCTGCCCAATAGTGTATGCCTAGCTTGGTTGGATGTATTTTACATCAGAACCCTGCCCAGCATGGGGCCTACTTTGCAATGTCAGGCCTGGCCTAGGGGCACCCACAGGCCCACATCCCCCACCTGGATACCACCCCACCGGACGCAAGTTGTATATTGGGCACTGTACTCCCCCCCTTGTGGCTGCTGTGATGCCCCCAAGCACCCATCCTGCTTTGGATAGGCCACCGCCAGTATGCAGGCCATCAGGGGGATCAGGGTTCGACGGGCACCCCTTCCTCGTTGGGAGGCCATCCCCCGCTGGGCCTCTGCCGTCTTCCGTGCCCAGCATCTCAGGTCCTACTAACATTTCCAACAGTGGGTGCTCCGCCTGCCGTAGACCCCCAGGGTCCACACGTCCTTGACGATTGGCACACCACACACCCTTTTTCTGATGGGCGCTGACCTGCAGGGAAATGGACACAGGGAAAGGTATTAGTCCGACTATCCTGCCTGTTACTCTCATGGCCCACCATGCCCCTTCCCATCCCCTTTAGCACAGACGTGGCCTACCATACATGCTGAACGCTGCCTGGGCCCATCCACCCCCCCCTACATGAGGCCTTCACACACAGCACTCCATGCATTCATGCACCATGCATCGTACTCACTGTGTACTCACCTTTTGGTCTGGAGGCCCATACAGCAATCGGTACTGGGGTAGGATCGCATCCACCAGTCTCTCCAACTCTGCCGAGGTGAAGGCAAGGGCCCTTTCCCCAGTGACACAAGCTATGGTCAGTTCCAGACACAAGTCACAGCAGCACATGCAGTGTAGGTCCTCTCCTGTTGAAGGTCAGGTAGCAAGTGAGTGAACAGATAGAAAATGGCGGTGACTTCCAAGGAGGTGTATACCGTCTCAGCGGGCGTACATCACCATTGGCCACTGTACTCCATAAGGCCCAATGTTAACCAATGAGGAGTTGCACAGTGGTTTTCGACTGCCTCCCGCAACGGCGCACAACGTCAGCGGAATTACCTAATTTCCACCAGTCCCTCAAAACAGTAAAGGCAGACGCCACTTCAGGGGGGGTGCAGGCCCTGGCTCCTAACTGCATCACAGTACACTTATGCACAATTTGGACCTCTCCAACAAAATACTGTTACAATCACAACATGCATTGAAGTATAATGGTTGGAAATAAGAGATACTGACCAGCTGCTCACCATTTTGCCCCATAGATTGAAACCGCTCTGGATGAATAGGAGGTGGAGACATACCCCCGTGTACATGCCCCTGGTGGACTTGGCAACAATGGAGGACAACACATTATCCTCACCTATAGACTGGACAGGGCCACAATCACAGAGCTGTGTGCTCAATTGGAGCCTGACGTAATCTCTGCTATCCGTCACCCCACCGGGATCCCCCCTCTTGTGCAAGTGCTATCAGTGCTATCCTGTGATGCCGCGCTTCACCGCGGCGCCTCTGTGTACAACCGCGGTCGGACTGCGACTCCGATTATCGGAGTGCCGTCCTCCGCGTTTTTGCCCAGTTCTTGTGACGCATGCCAAGAAGCATTTTTCATGCTCCCGGTCGCGTTATCCTTACCTGTCTTTGTAATATTTTTTATTTTTTGTTGGTGGTGGACTCCTTTCCTTTTTCTTTTTCTTCTTTTCTTCTGTTTTTCTGTGCTCTTGTCTTTTTCTCCTCTCTGGTCTCCATGCTGTCTTCTTGCAGGTTTCCATGTTGTCTTCTTCTTTTCCTTTTTCCCAGCATGCCCTTTCTCTCTTATACTGCTGCTTTTTTCCCATTCTCTTTTATGGGCCTCGTCCCAAACCAAGATGGTGTTGTTTCTTTTACCTGTGTTGTCACTTCCTGTTTCCCAGTATATAAGTCAATCAGTCCTGATCTGCCTTGCAGATCACTTCATCGTGGTGGTGATCATCGCTCCTGTTCGTCGTTTGTTTTCCAGTTCCTGTTCCTATGGTTTTAAATTTTTCCTCTTTTTTCCAGTTTTATTCCTGTTTTTTCCTCTTTTTCAGGAGTTCCTGTTTTTGAGGTTTTTCCAATTTTTTTTTTTTTTTCTTTGGGACTTCTTCTGGAAGGTATGGTCTGTTTTGGCGTTTTCCTGTCAAGCAGCATTGTGGCTACTAGAAAGGGTTGGCCCTAACTTGGTCTAGCCAGAACCAGCAGAGGACCAGGTGCTCTTTCAAACCCTTCAGTCAAAGGTGAGAAGCATTGTGCAGATCGTGACAGCTCCAGTTCCTGGCAACTGGCTCCTTCCAAGTGACAGTGGGCTTGGCAGCAGGAATGTCTCAGCCAATGTTCTCAACAGAGTGTTGTCTGCCCTGATTAAACACATGCGCAGCTACGTCGTTTTCCCCCAAGTGGAGGATTTGGCCACAGTGAAAGCTGACTTCTATGCAATGGGACATATCTCCAACATCATTGGGGCAATTGATGGTACACATATTGCATTTGTACCCCCCCGGCAAAATGAACAGGTGTTCAGAAAGCGAAAGCGCTTTCACTCCATGAATGTGCAGATTGTGTGCTTGGCGGACCAGTACATTTCCCACGTCAATGCTAAATATCCTGGGTCTGTGCATGATGCCTTTATCCTAAGGAATAGCAGCATCCCATATGTGATGGCTCAACTCCAGAGGCACAGGGTCTGGCTAATAGGTGAGCCCTGGTTCCCACCCAGTATATGTTTGTGTATGGGTATGGTGTAGGCCCTATGGGTTGGTGTGTGACTAACAGTTGTCCCTCGATATTTGCAGGTGACTCTGGTTACCCCAACCTCTCATGGCTACTGACCCCTGTGAGGAATCCCAGGACAAGGGCAGAGGAACATTACAATGAGGCACATGGGTGAAGAAGAAGAATTATAGAGAGGACCTTTGGCCTCCTGAAGGCCAGGTTTCGTTGTCTCCATCTAACAGGTGGATCCCTGTACAACTCACCCAAGAAGGTCTGCCAGATCATCGTGGCATGCTGTATGTTGCACTACCTTGCCTTACATCGCCAGCTGCCTTTTCTGCAGGAGGGTGCGGCAGGAGATGGCCGTGTGACAGCAGTGGACCCTGTTGACAGAGAAGATGAGGAGGCAGAGGATTAGGATGAGGACAACAGAAGTACAATAATTTGTCAATACTTCCAATGACACACAGGTAAGACAGTGTAACTTCACATTTAATCAACAGTTTTGTGTTTGACATTGTCACTGGCAGGCTGGTTTCCCACTTCTATGGCCACTCATTGTACCCTTTGGCATCTCTATTTGCAGATATTTGTGCCCCACTATTGCTCCTGGTGTGTTGACTGCAGCCAACTACAGGTCATTCCTATGTATACATTACTGTACAGTTGATTTTCAATGTTTAAACCTTGTTAAACGAATACATAGTTAAATCATTTGACACACTCTATACTTGTATTTTTTCAAAGGGTGTTTATTTAAGTGCTAAGAAGTAGAGGGGGATGTGCAATGGGCTGGGGTGATGGTGGAGGAAAGTCCAGGTTAGAGTCCAGTCTATTTGTATCACAGGTGCATTGTCCAAGGGGGCATAGGAAGGGGAGCAATGGCAGTTCAAGGTGAACAGGGTGACGGAGTGGGACACAAGGGTGACAATCAGGAGAGTCTTATTTGCCGGTGGGGGTCCTGGCAATAGTCTCTGGCTTCTGCCTGGATCGCAGGGAACGTTTGCAGGGTGGTTCTCCCTCTGCAGGGGTAGGGGTGCCGGTGTTCTGTTGGTCCTGTGGCGGGCCTCCTGTCCACTAGCGGTAGCAGAGATGGAGGGCTGTTCATCCGTTTGGCTAGTGGCGGAGGCCCGGTGAGGTGCCACTGCCTCCCTCATAGTGTTGGCCATGTCTGCCAGCACCCCTGCAATGGAGACCAGGGTGGTGTTGATGTCCTTCAAGTTCTCCCTGATCCCCAGGTAATGTCCCTCCTGCAACTGCATGTTCTCCTGCAACTTGTCCAGTATCTGGCCCAGCATATCCTGGGAATGTTGGTATGCTCCCAGGATCGCGGTGAGTGCCTCCTGGAGAGTCGGTTCTCTGGGCCTCTCCTCCCCCGTCTCACAGCAGTCCTCCAAGCATCCCTGTATAGCCCATTTTCCCTGAACTGTGTGCCCACTGCCACTGACTCCATGTCCCTGATTGTCCTGTGTTTGTGGGGTGGCCTGGGGTCCCTGTAGTGGTGGACACACTGCTTATAGATGTGTCCTGGGGACAGAGGTATGGGCCTGCTGGGTGGGTACTGTGGTGGTGTTTCTAGATAGAGGAGGCTCTGTGGTGGTGTGAGAGTGTGCCTGGGTAACCAACTGTCCGGAGATCCCTGATGGGCCAGGTTAGTCATCCTGATCCCGGCGAGCAGGGCTGCTCACATCACTGTGGGCCTCTTCTGGGGGGGGGGGGGCTGGATGTTGCTGGCACCTCTTCTCCGGTGACATTGGCTGGGGGACCTGTGGGGATGTAAATGCAGTGTTATTGTTGCTGCGTGTGATATCATCTGCATGGGTGTGTTGCCCTCTATGGTTGTTGTTGCCCTGGCAGATTTGCCTTTGTGTGAGTTGTTATTTGGTGGGCTAGGTGATTCTCTCCAGTGTGCATGCAGTGGTGATAGGTGTCCATGCAAGTTTGTGTAGAAAATATAACGTAGAAAAATAATGCACGCATTTAAAAATGTGATTACGATGAATGGCCACCAATATTAACAAAATCTACTAATCAATGATAGAATAATATGAAATGCTGAGCATTTGTTAGATCAATGTAGTAATAAGTCATATTAATGGTTATGCAGTAAACTTTAGCTTTAATAATTGTACGCCTTAACTTAGCGAGTGTCTTGGAAGTTCGCCAGGCCTCATGTTAAAGCTGTATTTCTTAACGTTAACAAAATGGCTGTCCTAGACAGTTAAACTGTGATTTCTATTGTATTGTTTAAATGTGCTCATAACGGAAGCTTTCTCATGAGAACCGACTGCTAGAAGATGATTTTCCTGTGAATGTAACATTTTGTGCAGAATGTGTGTGAGACTGACTTTCTCAGGAGAAGAACAATAGAGATACTGACTGGAATGGAAGCTGCTGGAAGTTATTTGCATTCTTCACTGCTCATTCCCGACCTTTAGGTGAAGCCAGGCATCTCCTGGTCTCCGTACGCAGATATATTGTAAATTGGAAGGCCCCCTCTTAGAAGGGCAGGTCTTCCAGCGCGCAATGACCAACTGCTCCACGGTGGACAGGCTGCGCTGCCAGTCAAAGATTTCTGACAGAACCAGATGCGGCTAAGCTGTACTAAACCTGGTACTTCCACCACCACATATAATGCAGATGAACTGTGAGTTTAGTGATCCAGTGCCCCATCGTTTTATGGCTGGGCTTCCACTCTCTCAAAAATCTCAAAGAAGGTTTTAGTGTATCCAGTTTGTCAAACAAATTAAAACACTACAGAGAGAGGGATGAGGGGGACTGGCTTTTAAGAAGTAGCTATCGCAGAGTACCAAGTAGACTGGTAGAAGAAAGGAATTCCACAAGGAAAAGATGCAGAAGATGCAAACTCAGATGAGAACCCTATCTTTATCAGCTAGACTAGCTTGTCTGTGAGGTATGTCTGACCAGCGATGTGCCTGTCCTTCCTGTATGCCTAAAGAAATAGTTTCCAAGACTGAGTGGAAAGTGAGACGATTTCTCACAAATTATTAGTTTTATGAAATGCATCATGTACATGACTATGTGCCTCATTACAAGACTGGCAAGTTGACTGTTGGCCCACCAGCCCTGTGGAGAGGAGCCAGTCGCAGAGCTTACGTTCTCCCTCTGGGCCCATTACGAGGTTTCCACTGGGCTGACTGGAAATCAGAGGTTTCCACCAGTCAGTCCCACTAGAAACCATGTGGCGACATTGGCCTCGGCTCCTCATGGTGTCCCTAGCGCCCTTGGAATGCACACTGTTTGCCATAGCATGAGCGAGGGTTGACTATTAATGTAGACAAATATGAATTCAGTTGAATGCAATTATATATTTTGGCCATGTCATTATGATTTACAGGGTTAAACTCAAACAACATTTGTTCTGATTTTAGTGCGGGCAGTAAAGCAAACTTGATGACATTTCTAGAGCTGGTTGAGCATTATTCAGATTTTTAAAGGACTATCAAAAAACATGGTGGTCATGAAAATATGTTTGCACAAGGGGATTAAATCTGAGTAGAATGAAGTGTTCCCAAGATAAGTTGAGCACATCGGTACAAGTACGAAGGGGGCACAAGTGATGAGGAAAATGTGTATTGTAATCAGGACCTTAAACACAACTGAGGCCAGTGAATCTGGATTGAAGGTATTTTAACAGACATAACTCATGACAGAGTTTGTTGTTGGCTTTGCCTCCAAGCCTTAGAAGATGGATGTGCTATGCTACTTTGTGATTGAAAAGTAGACATTTCCCATGGTATGGGGAGTTAAGACATAGGTTTGGTCACTTTTGTGGGGTGCCAAGCTTACTGTGCATCTAGACCATTGAACAGTAAAAGACGTGTTCATAAATTAGTGTTTAATGGCCATCTCGCCTCCCATTTGCAAAGGGGTTTCAATTATGCATTTAAAGCAGATCTAATATCCACTTGGGGCACAGAATATGACGGTGGACTGTTTGTACTGATCACCTGTGCAAGGGGAAATTAATATATAAGATGGTTTAACTAATCTGGATGAGGTCTTCCAAGAACAGTATGACTTAATAAATAAAGAGGAATTCAATCAAGAGATGAAACAGGTAGAGGTACCACAATAGCCCAGTGGATCTGCTGATATGGTAGGTCACTGAAAGAGGTCACTTAGCAAAGAGGGTGTTACAGTTTATATTATGAAGGAAGAGTTGAAAAGGGTTTGGTCCACATTGGAGGTTCCTCCAGAAGGTAGAGGCAAGAATGAAATCAAATATTTTAGTAAAGGGATTTTAGATATTAGTAAGACCAAGCAGAGGCTGACCCAATTCTGGTGTAGTCTAGATATTTGCATAGTTATAAGGGGGAGCGGCAGTTGTATCAAATGCATGCCCAGTAGCAAGGGCCTAAAGCTCAAATCTGTGCCTGCTGGAGAGTCCTAGATTTCCATGGGGCCACTTTGTCTGGACATTTTGGGTCTCATGAGAGCGAGAAGGGACACCTAGACACTTGTCTACTGGCAGGCTATTTCTCAAAGGCCAGAAGTATGTTTGTGTGTGTTGTTAGTAAAGAAACCTTGGTAAGGTGCTCGAAAGATTTTTTAGTAGAGATCCTGTCCCTTTTCACTGCTGATGAATGATGGAGTGAAATTAACTTCCTAGGAGATGAGGATATTTTTATAGAGGAATTGTGTTGCACATATGACCTTGTTTCTTTACCACCTAGAAGCATATGGCAGGAGTAGACATTAAAACCTTACACTTATGAACAGTTTGAGAATGGTGGTGGGCATGGAACTAATTCCTGGGAAAAGGAAAGAAAGATGGTGGCTACTTACAGGCTGATGGCAGACTCCAATATGAGCAGAATGGCAACCTAGTTTTAGGAGGATGGGAGTCAATTTCTCCTATGAATTGGGGATGAATAAATAGGACAGAAAGGTTCTTGTAAGAGACTGGTTAACCGAGGAGCAGGGTTTGATATATCCTAGGTAGGGTAAAGAAGCACCATCATGGCTGTGAGTGTGTGCAAGGAGGGAGGTGAGGGAGAGTGAACTGTATGGCAATACTTATTTTTTTAGGCCCTCTCGAGTTGTAAAACTGTTGATAATGCACTTAGGTAAACACTTTTGTGTGGTAGCAGGCCAGAAAGTACTGTGTAACTATTAGAAAGTGATTTCCCAGTGTCCGTGTCTTGGGAAAGGTTGAAGGTGTGCTGTACCATTGTTTATGCTCTGCCTTGTACAACTTCCATGCTCTTGAGTTCCTTTTTAATGCCATCTCGTACATTGTTCTGTATCCATACTAAGACCTTGCTGGCTGACCTATTTCTGAGAAATAGCACAGGCGATAAGGGATCAAAAACAATATTATTGAAAGACATGAGAGGGTGTATCTTCAAGCAAATTAACTGCATCAGATGAAAAAAACGCAACAGAAATGGGGGACCGAGAACCAGTACTTTAGGTAACACAGCTGGAATACAGTTACAGGGGAACAGGGGACCTGGAGACAGATAGATTACTGTTCAGAAGTCATAGCAGAGCTGAGGACCCTAATCAAACGAGACAATACAGCTAATTATACCACTGTATTAATATGCTTGCTCAAGGCCCAACCTAAAAACAACTACACAAGGCAAGTACCAACTTATATCATTCCACCACCACCAACACAATTACCCACCAACACATGGAAAATGTAGCAACCAGCATGTTCATTATGGGGCCCACATAAACCTGAAGCAATGGGGCTACATGTCTACAGTTTTCGGTGCTTTATCAGACAGGATGTATGTGACTGAATTCAGGGAGTTGGTTCTTTCAATGACAATGGCTAATGACTGAGCTGGGGTATCAGAGTGATCCCGGCCTTGTGACCAAGTGGCAGCCCACCTTTACCAACAAGGTATTCAATGATGTACCCACCTCTAACAATGGTAGACATTTAGGCACTCATTTTCATTAGTGGAGACTCTGCAGGAAGGGTAATTATCAAAAAGGTACCAGTTTTCATAATATTCTCATTACGTTCATTCTATAGTGTACGCCAACTGTGATATGCACTACTATAATCATGCATGTATTCTGCACAATTTTTGGCTTTTCATATTAGTCGCTAATAACACCACTAAGCCAAACTTCCTGCGTGTGTATTGCCTCTGGAAAAAAGGGTGAACAAAGTACTTGTCATCTCTGTCAGGTGTTATCCTGAAGTAGATCATTTTCTGGTATGTTACGGAAGATGTTCACAAGACATCTGTCAATTTTTCCCACTCCAGAGGGTAAGTTAGCACAGCTGTATTACCTGGGGATCAAGGGAAATCTAGAAGGTTTGCTAAGAATGCTTGGCAATACTTCACAGTGCCCAACTAATATGGGGTTCCACAAACTGAGTACTTTGAGCAGTAACACACAAGACCAGTACAGAAATATTAATAGGGCATTCTTAGGTGAGATTGGACTCCATTGTTCAGCTGAAGGGTTTGCTAACTTGTTAACTTAACTATTAAAATCAAACGTTGTTGTTCTATTGGGGTTTGCATCATTATCTGAATCTGTTGTGAATTATATATTGCCATTGATCTTGATACCTAGGGTACTAACCCCACCAAATTTTAGCTCAAGGTGAAGGCAGGGGGAGGGATGACCTCGCAAAATATTGAGCAAGATGTTAAGAAGCAGAAGGGGAAATAAAATATAGACTGGATAGCCACCACAGCACAAGGGAACCATATAACTTTAAAACAGTCTGAGAGGCATTTATTCCAGGGCCACTAGGAATATGTGTCCTTGAGAAGGAAACGGGGACTAAACTGAGTATCAGAAAAAGTACTCCATAATGAATGCTGTCAAAGGATAGGCACAGCATTGTGACACAGCACAGAGTAGTGAAGTAGATGAGGGAGGTTTGGATCGGAAAACATACTTGAAGAAAAGTGGTAAGGTTGACCACTGAAAGATAACAGCATGCCCCAGAGAAAGACATTTTGTTTCTAAATTTCTTTAAAAAATTAAATAAAAATATTTTTATTATTGTAGTAATAATTATTTAAAGTGATGTATAGAATGAATTTAAAGTAAGTTATTATATTTCAATAAAAAATAATGTTATATTAATTTTTAAATTAATAAATGCTATTAAAATATTTAAAACTTAAGTAAGAAATATGTTAGAGAATTTGTTTAATTTTTATTTATACATTATATTGATATATACTTTTAAATAGTTTAACTATTTTATTTAATTTACCATTATTTTCTATGGGATTTTATTTTAAGTTTTCATCATCGTTGATTTCCATGGGAGGGTGTTACAATACCAGTTGTTGACTGTGCGAGGTGCGAGACTTACTCCAGCTCTGAGCAGGCATCGGTTTACTACTGTTTTGGGCCCTTTTTGCCTGTAGTATTGTTAATAGCAGTGGGCTTACTCTTTTGTGTGTGTGTACAAATCTCTCTCTGAACCCCTCCTTGCCCCTACCTTCACCCCTTTACTGTTCCCTAAACCTCACCTACTTTGTAGTAAGTACCTCAAACCTTTCAACTTCTTCCTCTAGTCTGTCCGACATTTTGTTCGTTATAGTAAACTTGCATGTGTGAGGATCTCCTCATAGAAAAGAGAGGTGGTGGTGGAGATTTACACTCAAAGACTTGGGAAGAACATATGTACTACTTTGGGAGTACTATTGCTGTACTGCGAAAGTATTACAAAATGAAGTTTGTGAGAAGACCTCATATTCTGGTTGCAGTTGATTGATGTTCTTGTTTCCTTTGGGTGTGCGTACAAAATATTGGTACTGCTTGTGCGGTCATTAATGACTTACAGTACCTAGGACCAATGGAGCAATATGGACATTTCATTTAGAAAATGCCCTGGCATTCTCTACATATGATTTCCAGGTCTAGAATATATGCGTTTCCCAAATGAAGCAGTTGAAATGGATGTCATAAAGGTAGCTTATGAGGGAATATCTTCTGCCCAACTGGCATCACCCCTAATTTATCAATGCTGTAGCAGCAGTTTTGGTTGCCATGTATGCCTATAGCAACTAGAAGGTTTATAGACTAGTTTGCTATTTGTCAACAAACCAAACCGTCTATCCCTGCAAGGCCTACTCCTAAACCTCTCACAAAATTAAATCACCCGTTCAATATTGTTGCCTTAATCGCATTAGGCCTTTGCACCCTGTCAATCAGTATAAATATAGTCAGTTGCAGTTGTTTTATGTGCATGATTCCTTTGGGTGTTGGCACCAATGATTGCCGCTGCTTGAGGTGTAATAAAAGGCTTCCTAATAGCAATAAAAAAGTAGGGATATTTCATTCAGGAAATGGTCTCATGTTTGTTGAAAAAGCATTTGCTGACAAAGGGCTTGATTTAGATATTGGCGGAGGGGTTGCTCCATCGCAACAGTGACGGTTATCCTGTCCTCCGAAATCTAAGTTCTATTGTTTTCTATGGTATTTAGCTTTGGCAGGCGGGATATCTGTCACCGTTGTGATGGAGTAAACCCTCCACAGAGATCTAAATCAGGCCCAGAGTGACTCAGGCTGCACTGACATTTCTTTTGATATTTGGGTATCTTTTCTGCTGGCAATAAAATATACTCATTTAGTGAAGTAATTGCATGCTCAACCAAGCCTTGAAAACTATTGTATTGGACATATGGTAGTACCACAACCCATACAAGGCCCTGAGAGCACTAAATAAGTTGCCCTATGCGATTCTGTTACACATCTTCTGCTTGCTGGAAATGTGGGGCCACAGCCTGATTCACATCTTGAACTAATGTATACCCTTCAGGAAACAAAACTGAAGCTTTCAACAGCCAAAATATCTTCTGACTCTGGCTTTGAATATTAAGCTGCTGGAGGATGGCTCTCAAAATGGGGGATTGGCCCAAGGGAAGATTACTGCAAGACACCATTTGGGCTTTCATATTGACCACTGGTTTCAGTTATTGAGTTAGAAGACACTTCCACCTTCACAATGTCTTTGTTGCCCAGTGCTAAGAAGTCTTGAAAGGTATTGATAAATTACATCAAGGAGCTTCATTTATCCGATCCCGTAGTTCAATACACTGTGTTCCCATTCTGGAGGTACTCCAAGAAAGATTAGCCAAGTTGAGACTATGGTGGTCATTCTGACCCTGGCGGTCTTTGACCGCCAGGGCGGAGGACCGCGGGAGCACCGCCGACAGGCCGGCGGTGCTCCAATGGGGATTCCGACCGCGGCGGTAAAGCCGCGGTCGGACCGGCACCACTGGCGGGGTCCCGCCAGTGTACCGCGGCCCCATTGAATCCTCCGCGGCGGCGCAGCTTGCTGCACCGCCGCGGGGATTCCGACCCCCCCTACCGCCATCCAGATCCCGGCGGTCGGACCGCCGAGATCCGGATGGCGGTAGGGGGGGTCGCGGGGCCCCTGGGGGCCCCTGCAGTGCCCATGCCACTGGCATGGGCATTGCAGGGGCCCCCGTAAGAGGGCCCCTACATGTATTTCACTGTCTGCTGCGCAGACAGTGAAATACGCGACGGGTGCAACTGCACCCGTCGCACAGCTTCCACTCCGCCGGCTCGATTCCGAGCCGGCTTCATCGTGGAAGCCTCTTTCCCGCTGGGCTGGCTGGCGGTCTGAAGGCGACCGCCCGCCAGCCCAGCGGGAAAGTCAGAATTACCGCCGCGGTCTTTCGACCGCGGAACGGTAACCTGACGGCGGGACTTTGGCGGGCGGCCTCCGCCGCCCGCCAAGGTCAGAATGAGGGCCTATATCCCTGGAAGTGAAAGCTGCTGAGTCTCTCACTTTGTCATTGCTATATTGAAATCCTGATCTGTTGACATTGTCACTCTCTGCATCATAGCCACAGGAGCCTGCAGCTGATGTAGCAAAGGGTACCCTTCTTCCTCCTTTCCTGGACACCCAAATGTCTCAAATCATTGAGTTCCACACATAGAATGTGTGGAAGTCTGTATGAGCCTCTGTAGGTACATCTGCCCACCTTAGTCATACATCTAGGATGCAATGGGTAGCTCATCATTCCTTTTGTGACCTATTTTACTGATTATTGTCATAAATGGACACTATCTTTCTGAACAGCCATTACCGTCTCCTGTGTTACAAGAGTTACTGCCACACCCATTCTCTCATTGTATTACTAAGAATTAACATTTGCTCATTATCACTGAATATCCATTACCTCATGGAATTTTTGGGAATAAAGTTACATATCAAATTTTGGGTTCAAGGAAAATTGTTCAAATATGACATGTCCTGACTATTCCTCTAGATGACATCATCACACCAGATCACTTTTGTGAGGGTCTCTGACATGAACGTAGTTAAGTAGCTCTTGGATGACCTCTCCACATATGCTTCGCTCAAAAGTGATGAATTTCAATTAATGCGGACAATTATTTGGAGAAGTGCTGCATTCATCAGTATGGCCACTGCTACATTCATCATCCAAATGCCAATACTAAATTCACAGTTTCATACAATGGGATCAATATGTCACAACTTACACAGATAGCCCTAGAGTCTTTCTATAACAAATATTGCATTTTTCTATTGCTCCTAGATCAGATGCTAGTGTCTACTTATATTTGCAGGGTAAGAATATTCTATTGATAATGTTTGCGATACATTACAAGGCTATATAGTAACCTCTGTTCCTAGAACGTTTTTCTAGATTGGGGTTACCTGTACTAGCATGCTGATATCTCAGTATATAAAGCCGTGGTAACTAAATTAATTACTCTGACACATGTTTTCCTTCATCTATACTCAAGAGATCATTATCCACAGTGATATTATTCAACAGACAACATGCCTGTGATTTGCTCCCCTCAAAGCCCTACACTGCAAACTCTGCGAAACAACTGCACTCATTCCCAAGAATTGAAATGGGGGGAAGGGGCTTTGACCACTGGTGAAATGACCACATTAGTTAAACAATGGCATGTTTGAAACATCCTCATATGTGGCGAAGGGCGTGGTGTAGTGGCCAGTAGAAAGCAAAGAGCATGCTCTTCGAATCTTATCTAAAACGTCTGGCCCATTAGACTACAGACCTGGTCCAACATATTAACCTGTTAGTGTTATTATCTGTAGTGTGGTTAAATTGTACAAAATATAGTTATCAACATCTGACATTCATTCTCGTAAGCTACATATGCATCTGTTGGGTCCAGGTCCTACCAGTAACTGGCAGGACCCAATCTCTCGGTTTTGATATGTGTTTATAAGAAAGCCGAACGTACTGAGAAAGGTGTTGAGTGTATTGGGAGCTTGATTATGAAAAGTTACAGCAAACCTTCCTTTTCATAGACAACAATGTTCAGACACTTTCTAAAGAGATTTATTCTGTCTCTCCTATTATATCATCACCTTTCAAGATTCTTAAAGCAGCCTTGCCATTCCTCTGCCAAAAACATTCCAATCATGTGCCCTTACCCAGGTCTCCTGGGCCTTGCAACCCCTTCACTACAAATTGCTTTGTGAGCCCCACTAGACGAGGCAGCCATTTTTGCTCATAAAACTTTACTGCCTGAGAGAAACACAGATGCTATTTATAATTTACGTTCCTTTCAACAAATAGAGGACACACCTTGTTCTCTAGCTGATGATCTCAACACAACATAATGTGATTAGTTCATGGCAAAATGCCTCTGCTTATCACACCTTTGCACTATTATGAGTGATAATGTTTCACTTCCATGGGATGGTATGACCTCATTCAAATCACCTATCTCTTATATCGGTGAGGCATTTCTTTCCAATGTCATTGCGCCCCCTGTTCATATTAGCACATCCTCATGCATGAATAATTTAGGTCATTTATGATTATATGATTCTAGCACTGCACGCAGTCCTTGTGGCTTTGACAAATCTAGTTCTAGCTTGCCAGTTATTAGCTATCCCACTTCTTTTGCTCCACAATTCCATACCCACATATATATATAAAACAAACTATGTGATGGGCTAGTGTATAAAGTTCCTCCTTACCCTGTTGTAAAGTTGAAAGTATGTGAGTAAGCCCATATACTGTTCTAAGCAAAATTGGTAATGCTTGCTAATGAACTGACTTGAGAACAGCATGAGAAACTATAGGATGTGGCAGCATGAGAAACTATAGGATGTGGCAGCTGATCAGGGTGTACTGCCTCTATTGTTGTGACAATTTGTTGTTTTACCTATTAGACGAAGAGAATGTGTCTTAAGTCACTTATGATCCTACTATGAGAAGAGTAGTAAGATGGTTCTGTTCATCCTTGTAATATTGACTCCATAGTGACCCTCAAGCAATAGGCCTCATGCTTTCTGTTGCTACATCACTGTTATGGATTGTTCTCTGGAATTAAAAGTCTGACCTGATTGTCACATAAGGCATAGCTACTGAGAAGCATATCAATCATTCAAAATTATTCAAAAATGTACAATTTGAAATAATACATTTGTGAAGTGTTACGTGCAATGTGCTAAACACGTTTTGCAAGTCAGAAAATTATTTTCAAATTGCTAAATGTTTTTTCCAATCCATTCCGAATCTCAATTAGGAAGAGGCATGAAAGGGGTTGTTTCCTAATCTCAAATTGCAACCGTATTTATAAATGGTTTGCAATTGCAATTTCGGTAACACACCACTGATCATTTACCAATGCCTAGGAGATGTCAACTGATTCACAAAGGAGAAAATGACTTCGGGGGAGCAAAGATCAAGGTTAGGGAAACCGCTACCTGATGGAGCTATGTATACTCAGATGGAGAAAGTATGAAGCTTGTTTGCATTTCTTAATGGTCAGAATCGCTATTTCAGGCCGTTAAGAATTGCTAAATGGGCTTTTCTTATGTACAAAGTCTTTTAAGGTATCACAAATAGGGATTTCCTATTTGCGATTTTTTGTCTGATGTACCATGCATTTTCTAAATATGACTTGGGCATTTAGGAGGTGCAGTTACCATCGACTTGAAGTCAATAGTAATCAGGTGCAATTTCAAAAAAGCACCCAAAGTGCTTTTTTATGGGCCAGCACAAAGTGCTCCGTCCATTCTGTAATCTCACTTTGGGCTTGCAACCAAGCCCATGCCACGTCAGTCACTTACATTGGTTCGTGTGCTTGCCTTTTAAAATCCGCTTGCTTTCATTTGTGAAAGGCATGCATACGTCATGCCTTTTCCGGTGTTTAGCCCACCTACACAGCACCGGTAAAGTACCAAAAACATAAAAGGCTTGATGTTTTGAGCCTGGAGTCCGGACTACTTTATCTGTTTATTTTCCATACAGCGCAATCGCACTGCATTTTACATAGCACGTTCACGATGCTTTTTTTTTGCTTTACATCGCTAATAGCTCTAACTCGAACAAATGCGAGACCCGTTTCATTGAAAATGCTTGTTTTAATAGCATAGAGAACACACTTGCCCTTTGGGCAAATGTGTGCTCTACAGGTGCACTCCTATTTTTGGGGAGCACCAAGAGGGGCCTTTTTCCCAGTGTCATCCTTGGATTTGCATTTCCTAAATAGCGATTTCCTAAGAAATCGCTATTTGGGAAATGCAAAACTGGCTCATTGATCAAATCCAATGGGATTTCTTTAATAGCAATTTCCTAATACCGATTCCTACAGTGTAGGAATCGCCATTAGGAAATTGCTATCTTAATGCATGGCATTTTGCATTTCTTAAATAGTGATTTCTATGAAGCTGCTATTTAAGAAGTGGAAAATTGCATTTTCGTACATCTGGCCCGAATTCTTTTAAGGAACACATGCAGCTATAAAAAACAGAAGATGCCCATTTGGGAGTACAATCATGGGAATGGTGATCTGCTGTTCCTTGCACGCCACCATTCCCTGTGTTTGTAGCCAATCAGAGGGGGTTGCAAATAGCAACCTGCCTAATTAATATTCTTTAGGTGGTTGCTCTGTGACCTCATGTAACTGAAGATTTTGCAATATGACTAATAGTACATAGGTCATATGAGAAATTGAGAGATAGATTACAAAAAGATGGTGCTCAGTAGTCAACCACTTTTTGTGACCTGTCTCTTAGTACACTATGCTCAAAAAAGTCATGAACAGTATAGAATGATTACGTTTTGGAAAACTGCAAAGAGTAACATGGTGATTCTTATTTAGTAGGTATCAAAAGTACATCTCCATAGAGATTTTATGGCCAAAAAAACAATAACAATAAAACAAATGAATTAATTTTTTTCCTATCTTCCTGCATAGTTTTCCACTAGGTGGAAAATGTTCAGAGAAAATCACGCAGGGTTGTCCATGTGCATTGTTACGTTTCTCTCGTAGAGAAACCCTATCTTCTACACCGCCACGAATTATAAGAGTATTTCCTTCCCTTTTGAGTACTGGAAGTTCACTGACCATCCCTCAAAAGAGGAGGTTTTTCTGCGCTTCCACTGTGGGAACGTTTCTGCTAAATATTTGTGAATAGTGTTCAAACGTGCAGTGGATTTTCATGTTTACTATTTTTGCAGGGCAATCCAAAATATAATTTCCTTTCCCACCATTTCACTAAATATGCAATGCTAACATTTCACAAATAAGGATGCGCCTTTCTTCGTCGTAAATGCATGTATTTTTTTTCTCAGCCTCATTACAGGTGCCCTATGAATCCCGATGTAGATGGTAACATAGTTACCAACTCCATTAGGATTACAAGTAATTTGATAACACCGCACATCCTTACGTCTTCATCAGGACACTGACTTTGCTCTGTAGGCAAATGTCTGGGTGAAACTCTGCATTAAAACGTGGGTAAACGTGAATCACGGCAGTCACCGATTATATTTGGGATAACGTAGCCACAGACACATTATACGGATGTTGCAAGTCCCCAAGGAGTTCCATGACCATACAGCAGAACTAAGCTGAAGGGTGAGTTCCTTCACGTGGTCATTGAATTCTGAGGTGACCTGCAATATCCATTTAATTTATGGGAGAGGGTATTGTATTTCTTTTATTATATTGACATACCATCACCTTTCCCACTAATGCTATAAACCTTGCCGTAAGTGTTCATTTTAGACAAACAAAAGTAGAGTCAGTAACTTCTGCAAAAAGATGTTAGAATAAGCTTAATGAAGTCAATTAAAAGATGCTGTGCAGAGATTCTATCTTTCCTGAAATTACCCAGAAGAATACAGTATATATCAGAAGAAGAAAAAGCCAGTTCTCGTTTTCCTTGTTTAAACTGTAGCTGCTATTTTGATCCAGGGTCTACCTTTCAGCCTGGCCACTGGCACTGTTAGGTCAGAACTGTACTGTAATACTTTTTACAGCTGAGCAGGTATGTCATTTCTTTATTACTGGTGACTAAAAATGTCACAATTGACCTGTGTTAAAGAAATTTGAGAGGGGCTTTATACAGGGATCACAAATATGAGATGTTATTCCCCATTATCTCCCATTACCCCATAATCAGAAGCAATTTTCTCCAGGAAATACCAATGCCCTTAGTATCGATAGTTCCATAGGAGCAAACAAAATTGTAAATCTGTGTGCTGCAGTTCCTAAATGCATGTTATGTCTTAGGCCCAGGTTATCAGAGGATACCTATATTTGTTCTGGTGGGAAGGGTTTTCCAGTTAGCAAATGGCCTGACGAATTCAGCGCATGAAATCATTCAAATTCTTGCATGTGCATTACGCCTCAGTTGAGCATAACTACATTTAGTTGACCATCCAAAGTACTGTACATCACATCACTGAAACTAATTTTCCTCATTGTGTTGCCTTCATGGGGAGCTATGGTCTTCCTCGGACTGAAATTGCCATCTGTTTTTTAACAGAAGAATTCTAAATGCGATGGAGCATTTCAGCAGGAAATTATTGAGCGTGCTCACTTGAAATCTGCCCTTCTAATGTGTGTTTAATGATTCTACTGCTTCACAAATTGGCACTTTTGGAACCTGTAATGAACGATAAGAGGGCTAGGCTGGAGAGAGAGAGAGAGTGTTGGGGAGTGCGAGAGGAGAGACGTACAGCATTTTGTTCCAGAACAAACAATCAGGCAGGTCTCTTGGGTAATAAACATGCAAAGATTTGCTGTGAAGCAGATTTATAAATGCTGTAATCCTCTGCGAAATGCACGTCTCTAAAATGCACTTGTACATTAACAACTGGCCCTGGAGCATAACTAAAAGGACACACGCTGGAGATATCTGAGAAAGTACTAAGTGCGTTTTGGAAAATGCTGTGTAGTTGAGGGCATTCTGAGAACAGACTTTCTCATTTATCTCTTGTGAGGTTGGTGGAATTAGAACTTTCCCTTTACTGATGTATATAGAATGCACGGGTCAAATGAGTAGACCCCCTCGCAACTGTGTGCAGCTCTTTAGAATCTGATGGGGAGTTAGTGCAAATCCATACAAATATTGATTTGTAGCATTTATGTAGCACTTACCCAGAAGTAGGGCGCTGGGGCGCTTACCCAAACGGATTGCACGCTAGTTGTAGTTGGATGGGTGTAGTTTTTGTTTTGAGTCTATTTTAGAAGAGATTTCATGGTGTGTGTGATTGTAGGAAAGTAGTCTCTTTCTAGCAGGGTTACCCCGTCTTTTGGCCTGTTTGTGAGTGTGTGTCAGTGTGTTTTTACTGTGTCGCTGGGATCCTGCTAGCCAGGACCCCAGTGCTCATAGATAAAAACCTATATGTCAGTGTGTTTTGCCTGTCTCACTGGGATCCTGCTAGCCAGATCTCCAGTGCTCATAGTTTGTGGCCTAATGTGTTGCCTGTATAGTGCCTAACTGAATCACTGAGGCTCTGCTAACCAGAACCTCAGTGCTGATGCTCTCTCTGCTTTTAAATTTGTCACTGTAAGCCAGTGACTTAATTTACCAATGTCAATTGGCATACTGGACCCCCCTTATAAGTCCCTAAGTACCCAGGGCATTGGGGTTCCAGCAGAACCACATGGGCTGCATCGTTTCTTTTGCCACCCAAAGGGAGCTCAGACAAACCCTTACACAGGACTGCCACTGTAGCCTGCTTGAACTAGTGCACACGCTATTTCACAGCCATTTTCACTGCACTTTAGCAACTTATAAGTCACCTATATGTCTAACCTTCATTTGCTGAAGGTTAGGTGCAAAGTTACTAACTGTGAGGGCACCCTTGCACTAGAAAAGGTGTCCCCACATAGTTCAGGGCCATTTCCCTGGACTTTGTGAGTGTGGGGACGCCATTACACACGTGCACTACATACAGATCAATACCTATATGTAGCTTCACAATGGTAACTCCAAATATGGCCATGTAACGTGTCTAAGATCATGGAATTGTCTCCCATTCCAAATCTGGTATTGGGGAGCCAGTTCCGTGCATCCTGGGGGCTCCACCATGGACCTCCAGTACTGCCAAACCAGCTCTCTGAGGCTTGCACTGCAGCTACAGCTGCTGCCACCTCACAGACAGGGTTCTGCCCTCCTGAGCACTGGCAGCCCAGTCCCAGGAAGGCAGAACAAAGCATTTCCTATTAGAGCAGGGTGTTACACCCTCTCTCTTTGGAGATAGGTGTTACAGGCTGGGGAGGGGTAGCCTCCCCAGCCTCTGGAAATGCTTTGAAGTGCACAGATGGTGCCCTCCTTGCATAAACCAGTCTACACCGGTTCAGGGACCCTTTCTCCCCTGCTCTGGCGGGAAACTGGACAAAGGAAAGGGGAGTGACCACTCCCCTGTGCATCACCACCCTAGGGGTGGTGCCCAGAGCTCCTCCAGTGTGTCCCAGACTTCAGCCATCTTGCTTTGCAAGGTGTGGGGGCACTCTGGAGGACTCTGAGTGGCCAGTGCCAGCAGGAGACATCAGAGACCCTCCTGATAGGTCCATACCTGATAAGGTAGCCAATCCCCCTCTTAGGGCTACTTAGGGTCTCTCCTGTGGGTTCTCTTCAGATTCTGCTTGCAAGTTTCCTTCAAGAAACCTCTGCAACAACTTCAGCATCCTCTGACCTCGGATCAACCGCAGCCTGCTCCAAGAAACACTGTAACTGCAACAAAGTGTCTACAAGATACACTTTTCTTCAGCAGCCTCAGCTCCAAGTCAGCAACTGCAACAGTTTCCATGGTGTGCATGCTCTGGGGACTCCCTGTCTTCATCCTGCACCAGAAGAACCAAAGAAATCTCCAGTGGAGTGATGGAATCACTCCCCAGCTCCACGCAGACACATTCCAAGGTGACGACCTCTACCCTGGGACTCCTCTCGTGGTGACAAGCGTGCTCCTAAGGACACAGAGGGTGGACATCATCGACATAGACTGTCCTGAGGTCCTGCTGACCCAATTTGGAGGAGGTAAGACCTTGCCTTCCCTGAGAACGATGGTACCCCTGTGTTTTGTGTCTTCTTCGCCTCCTAAGGCCTCTGTGCACTCTTTGCAAAATTCCTTTGTGCACATCCTGTCCCAGTTCCCCAGCACTCCACCCTGCAATGCTCAACTTGCTGAGTTGTTCTCCGGCAGCGTGGGACCTTCTTTTGTTGTGCAGCATCAACCATGTTTTGCACCTCCTTTGAACCCAGATCCTGCAGCTTTTGGGGGTGCTTGCTGGCATCCTGAGGGCTCTCTGAAGTGCTGGGAGCCCCCTCTTCCTCCTCACACAGAGTTGAGGCCCCCAGGTCCCTCCTGGGTCCATCGATGCCATTTTGATGAAAAATGCACTTTTTCCGTAGCCAAGGCTTATTGGTGCCTTCCAACACGAAATCTCATCTGCAACGATCTTCACGCTGTGGCACATCTTTTGCATCATGCAGCAACCCACTGCCATCTTCCTAGGGTGTATTTCTGCAGTCTTCTACTAACCGGGGACTCTTCTTTTGCACCCTCTTCTGGGTTGGCAGGGGCTCCTGTCCTTCCTGGAACTTCTTTCGACTTCTGGACTTGGTCACCTTCCTTTGCAGATCATCAGGTCCATAATAAAGCAGTTGTTCTTTGCAGACTCGGTTGGCTACTGCAAAACCCCCAAAACGAGGTGTAGTGTGTCCTCAAGAAACTTGCAGTACTTTACTCCTGCTTTTCCGGGCTCTGGGGTGGGGTAATTTACTTACCTTTACTGTATTCTTACTCTCCCAGCAATTCTGCACACACACTACACTTGTCTAGGGGGGAATTCGTGATTCACATTCTACTTTTTTAGTATTTGGTTTGTGTTGACCCTAGACCAACTTTCTCCCGTTGCATTATATAGGATTTACTACTTAGAATAAATTGGCCACAGCACACAGAATAAATTGTCCAATCATATAGTGAGGATAGAAAATTCCTGGTGGTGTGTTGAGGGTCTAGAGGAAGTAAGAGGTAAAGAGAAATCTTGAGTCTTGTTAGTAGATGGCGCCATCTACTAACAAGACTCAAGATTTCTCCTTTAGCAATTACTATACAGTCTGCATCACGTTCTGCTTCTATTGAGTCAACTCTTCCATTATTTTCAGTTGATTGTAGCCACAAACGTTTGCCACATCTATTTTAAGTTCTTGCCGCTTTCTCTTTGACAATCCTCTCTTCTCCTTACACCCACAATTTCGAAGCAAATATCAAGAAAATTCGAACAAGAGAAACAGAACAATTGCACAAATCAATACACTTATTATAGGGGTTAGTAAAAGCCTTAACATATCACCTCCTAAACTATTGAACCATTCTCAACATTCTTTTTCTACCTCACTAACCCTGGAACTCAGTGATTCCTGCAAACCATGCTCCTCTAGAGCTTGGACATCATGAGAAATATTAGTTGTATTTGTCACATATACTGTTATCGGGTATGAAGGTGCAGCATTCCCTAACCTTAAAAAACCCTATAAATACTGCCTTCCTTTGTAACAAGGATATAAAGCGCTAAGTGGTTTAGCATAATTAGTGCACATATTGCAATTAGTTTAGAATTAATCTGTATTAAGGCACCTATGGTGTTGGAAATGAGTTGGTCCACAAATATAGACAGCCATCTAATTTACACATCATTCATAGCCACACCTACAGATGGAAACAAAGCATCTGATATATCTAGAACAATCAGCCAAATAAAACCATGTTTCATTTTCATTCAAACCAACAGCAGTATCATTCTTTACATCTACAAGATAGACTCTAGGAAACAGTAAAGCAAAATAGCAAGAACCCATCCAATTGCCTGGCAGGTTGAAATAAGCATTCTTATTACGTACATAATATATCCCTCTCAGAATATGTTCTTCACGAACCAGATAATCACAACTAACAACATAACTCCTCTCACACTCACTCTCACACACCTACTCAATTGACCTAACTCCTGTACCTTCACAGCACACATACACATCTCTCCCCTTTTCTCACACTTCAGTCTCAATCTTGTACGTAAATTCAAAAACCAAAATTCTTCTTTAGCCTAATCTGTTATCTTATCTTCTTTTCATCCCTCTTCTTTCAATGTATTCCCTAGCAAATTCAGTCATCTTTACTCAAACCACATACTTACTCCTGTTTACCCATGTTATTGTTGTGCTTAATTTGTGCAGCTGTATTTATAAATTTACCATATTTCACCCCATTGGTGGCACCTTCAGAGACCACACGATTCTCCAGCAAACATTGAAATCTGAGAGATAAGGCAATAGAACTCACTTGTTAAAAATACTAACAAGCACAGTAAAAGAACCACCATAAGACACCGGAAGCTGTGAGGAGGTCACACCTTCACCTAAAGAAGACTGTGAGAAACGTACATATAAAACAAATGGTGACCCCTATATTGTCACATTACTCACTCATTTTAGTATAGATATTATGATGAAATCCACTAACTAACTAACTAAACTTTCCATCTGTGTCTATTTATTAGGTCCAATGGCATTATGCACTCTAGTCATTTCAAGCTCTGTGGAGACGTAGCACAGCAGAGAAAGGAGGCACAACAATTAACCAACTTAGGCCCATATTTATACTTTTTGAAGCAAAACTGCACCAACAGATACACTTATTTTACAATATCTTATTGCAGAGGACGATAGTTCTCCTGTGGATCTGCCTGTCCTGGACCACCCTGATGACCTGGATGACCAGCTGACAACCATCAGCCAGGTGTCCCTCCAAGATGTCCTGGGAACTCTCCAGACACCACCTCCAGTTTAAAGGAGGAGCATTCATGTAGCATCCATCCCAGAGGCCACACCCACCACCCCAATAGTACGACCTGCCAGCTCCAACACAGCTGAGGACTCAGAGGACACAGGGACCACCTTTGAGAGGACAGTAGTGGGAGTCCAGCAGGAGCTGGCCAAGGAGGTGCGGGTGGGGATGCAAAGTATGGCAGCCAGCCTTGAGACTATGCGCACGTGCATCATAACGGCCACTGCACATACAGCAGCAAACAAGGCACACAATCCCCACTACATGGAGTCCATCAGTGTCTGAGGGACCTAACCACTTCATGAGGGAGTTGACACAACACCAGCCCTCCCAATTTTGCTGCAGCATACATGATGACAAGCAGGACTCCATGCACTGGGAACTGGCCTCCCTCAGGGCAGACATCGCTGCCTACCACAGGGATGTTGCTGACATACTAAAAAATCAGCAGCTCCTCCTTGCTGCAGTGATGCCATATGTAGTTCCACAGATAGCAGCTACTGGGAATTTGGTGTCCACTTCTCCAACCACTGAAGTGTGTGTGGCCCCCTCTACCCCACCACCATCAAGGGCAGAGGGGACAATATACAGATCAGAGGATGAAGATGTGGAACAGATCATATTCACCTGTAGGAGTTCCCGGTAGCACCAGCCCTTGCCACATGGGCAGTGATTTCCATTTGTCCTGTGCTTGACATCATGCCAGTGTTGCTACAGTTGGTGACAGGCACTCTTCACCAACACACTGTTAACCTTTCCACTATGGACTGTGATTGTCTCTCACTGCTCAATTGGCAATTCATGTTCCCCTGCACTGAACAACACTTTATCCAAGCATGTCCAACGACATGTCCCTCAACCCTGGACTTGTGTTGTGTCACAATAGAATTGATTTCACTGATGGGGTCACAGACCGGGACAATGTAAATATTGCATGACAGCACTTGTAATTAAACAGCACCTACACAACCAGCATGTCTCTGTGTAATGTGACACATCTACTATGCTGTAGAATTGTGATGCGTGTAACATGCCTATAGTCACAGAGTGTCAGTTCAAGAGTGCAGACATGTTGGGGGTATATATCTACGCACAAGGTACCTACATGATAAACATCAATGTTGAACACATCCCCTACAAGCAAGTTACTGTGTATGTGAAAAATGTTGAACACATGTATGCCTCACCCACTACATATGGCAGGAACGGCTCGGACAATAACGTCAGCTGGGAGTACCAGTGAAACTCTTTGGCGTTAAACAGATATACTTAACCTCATCTGAAATTGGCACTGCTCAGTTTAGCAGCGTTGACATGAAATGCAGGCTATACTCAGACGTCCCGCAGTGCCCAACATTCTGACACAGGACCCAAACAATGACAGCTTAAAAACCACACCTAACTGTCCAATACATGGGAAACATAGTCACCTTGAATGGAGGGTACACTGGATGGCAGATGCTTAGACAAGTAGATGTGTTGTAGCTGCCAATGTGACAGCTCAGTTGTAAGTGGGAATGAACATGTCAAGAGGGAGATCTGGATGCAGGACGGAAGCCCTAGGCCAACACACAATTCTCACTGTACACTCATGGGAAGACCCTGAGACCCAAGCATATGAC
This sequence comes from Pleurodeles waltl, assembly GCF_031143425.1. NCBI lineage: Eukaryota > Metazoa > Chordata > Amphibia > Caudata > Salamandridae > Pleurodeles > Pleurodeles waltl. The sequence goes on from NC_090447.1 coordinate 717,730,356, forward strand.
ACATGCAGTAAGGGATTACCAAAACTTTTATTGTATAGGTATAAAACTGAACTAAAAACTATGAAAAACTCCTACCCTAACTAAATCTATCCTACCTATACATGACCCACTACTGGCCCTAATTACCCTATGCTAAACTTACTTACCTCATTAAACAACACACTCTAAACATTGGCCCCACCCCCCTTATATCACCAGACACATGCAGGACAACATATACTAACTTAAACATTTACTACCTAATCCTAAACAAATATATATTGTTTGTATATTTTAAAAACATGTATTTTTAACACACAAATGCCCCAACATTACCCACAAACAAACTAACATGTGATAATTTGAAAACTCACCCCCCAAACCTACTTATCCTATCTAAACAACTAACCTAATCTCACCTATCACTAACCCCTAAAACCCACTACAAAATATGAAAATGAATGAGGAGGGAGGGGACTAAACTGGGGGTGAATGGGAGGCTTCAGTTCATAGGTTGACCCTCTTGAGTGTCCTCTAGATGACCTTCAGTCTTTTGGAGTTGCTGTCCACCTCCTTCTTGAGGCTGTCCAGCTTCTTGAGGACCAGTTTCATATACCTCTGTAGGTTCTTAATGTCCGACATTTCCATGGCAGCAGACATTGTGGGCTGTGGTGCAGATGTAAAGGGTATTGCAGGTGGGGCAAAAGTGACGGTGGCGGCTGTGGCCCCCTGTTTTGCTGTGGTGCTTGGTCCACTCAGTGTGGGCAGTGTGGGTCCCCCTCACTGAATGCCCGCTATTCCTCAGTGTCTCGCTCCTTCCGAGAGCGTTGTGCCATCCTGCGGTACCCAGACTCCACTGCCAATATGTGGCGATAGCGCACTGCCCTCTTCTGGAATGCCCTGAGTTCCTCACTGTCCATGTTGGCAGCTGTTAAATTGAGACAGGCAACCATCAGTGTCAGCATTGTGTGATGTATGTACAGATGATACTCTAACACTCTACCTCGATTTGCACATGCACTCCAGATCACATTCGGGGTAATACAATGTCATTGACACCAAAGCAATGCACAACAAGATTTTGAACCAAAAAACGGTAGCTGTGCATTGATTTAGTGCAATGTGTCACAATGCAAAGGCAGCAACAACTTCACATGGGCCAGGACCACTAATCTTTATCATCTGAGTCAACCTTAAACCACACATCACCAGTAACTAGTAGATGTCATTGGGCGTATGGTATGCAGTTGGTAATCATAAGGGGTCAGTGTTGATTGGGACACATGCAAGTCTACACTGTGACCATCACATCTACCTACAGATATGTTGTTCCCCTCCCCCGTCCCTCAGAGGGGATGGCCATGCAATCCATATTCACAACTGTCGCGGTCAACCACTAAGGCATGACCACTTATACATGGAGTTAGGGAGTGGATCACATGTGAGGAGGGCTACCAACTAGGAAGCAGGTATCCATAGGCCATTCACATCTACATTCATGTGTCCAGGTGTGGATACCCATTAACACCTTATCTGCCAACACAATTCCCAAAACACCCATAATGATGCCAGCACAAGTCTGGCCTTGACCTGCATGCACGCCTATTACATACCACATAAGTATCATGTAAATGGAGTACAACTTATGGGGCACCATACCCACCCAGCCCTACATTTACATTACAATACAGGGATGCACCAATTTGTGTGGAAAACTGGTGCATCACTATGTTGTGAGAGTGATGGTATGACCCAGTGCCAATATTCTGACAGTGGTGCACTTACAAGTCACATATGGGTCTACATGTGGTTAGTTATCACCTTGTTCACATGCTGCTGCCCATTGAGCAGCACAAGACTCCCAAGATATGACTCGCTGCTCGTGAATGGGTAACCCTTGCATGGGACACAATGTAACTATCCAGCCTACTTTGAAATCTTATCATGTGCCAGCTCATCATATCTAGAATTGAGTGCAACACACAAGACTCACTCACACAACAGCCGCAATCACTACACAGGACAGACATTATCACACTTACTGGATACATCTGGGTCCTGAAATCTTGCCACTTCTCCAATGGTGTAGGGGGCAGGTCCACCTGTAAGACATGGCTGGAAAAACATGCTCAGTGTCATATCACTGTCACTACGAGTGGACAACATATCATAGTGTGTAAAATTTTAGATGAGTGAGCTTGAAGACAGTGCAACAGACATACCACTGCAAACTCACATTGACACTGACATTCTGGTGATTGAGAGCCACACATCTGCACACATGCACTGGACCTAAGACTCATGTGGTGCTATATCCTACAACAACCATATGTGGGCAATCCATTAAAGATGGTACTACATGGCATGATTTGGATTTGGGCGACAAATCTATGACACTACCCTGGTGCACTGCAATACAAGTGTCTCAGGTATTGTGGTTTGTTCTTCAGGGCACACAGAGTAACTGTTTGATGGACATGGGGCTAAATTTTTAGTCTGCAATTATCATGCGTTTAGTGATCCATGACTGATGTGGCCTAGATGTATGTTGGTAACAAATGCCCCATTGCCAGTGTCCCCTAAGGCGTGTATGCCCCCTTTGCCAACATAATGGCAGGGATCATGTGTGTGTAGTGATGACAATGTAGCGCTATACATAGATTGCCCACTTCGCTGTCAGGATCCAGTGAAATATGGTATGATACTGGTGTCTTGCCTTATCATCATTGACACAATGCTGGGGCACAGGTGTTGCCATGGCCCCTGAAATGTGTGACTAAGTGATAATCGTACATGACTCAACAAACCTCTGACCTGCGTTGTTAAAATGTATAGACATGTGAACTCCATCTCAGTACTGGGACAGTTACACTTCGTTCTGGTTGCATTCAACATGTCCACAAGCATTGCATGCAGCACACCAACACATTTGCTACTGTCACTCAGGAGCATTCTACAGTAAACGTATGTCAATGTGATACTCACCAGCATGGCCACCGATCACCACACCCAGATGGTCTAGCAGATCCTGCTCTCTGGCCACTGGATCAGCCCAGCGATGTTTCAGCTGGTGCTCGTTACGGCTGCTACGGTAAACCCTCTTCAGGTGGTGGAGCACTTTGCCCCACCGCAGCCACCTCCGTCTGATACCCCTGTATCACTCTGCCCCCCCATCTTAAGCATCATTTGTTAGAAGTGGCCCACCAGCCACTCAAAGTCTCCGAGCTCCTCCTCCCCCATCCGTATCAGCCTCGCCCTTCCTGACATGTCCCTCATGCACAATGTAAAAACAGTAAATAGCAAAATACAATTTGACAAAAAAAAGGAAACTTACAGCCCAAACTTATTAACCCCAACTAACCCAACTAATCTAATTCCTGGACAGACACCCCACAGTACAAGTACAAAGAGAAATACAGAAAACTACACAAAATCACAGACACTAGTACAAGTAACAGTCACAATTCACATGACACACAACAAGAGAGACACCACAAGATACAAAAATCTCCTAAAACACACTACCAACACCAAGACACAGCCTCACAGTTGAAAGATGCACAGACTGTAAAGTGAAAGTGAAAGTTAAAGTACATCCACTGTACCATGCAACAGGATTTCCTATTACATCACTTCCTGACCCCTTGCGTCACGTTTTTTCTTCATGCGTGTATTTTTTTGATGCATAAGATGTTTGAATGACTATTTCTGACGCATTACCTATGTGTGCTTCAATATACAACAAATTACCTGTATGGTTTGATTTCAAAGGATATCCGCATGAGTGTAGTGCGAGGGTGCAATTCACGTTAAGGGCCCTTGGTTCGAAACTTTGCGTTTGGGAATGTTTTCAACGCACTTGCGTCAACATTTTTGACTCTATTTGTGATGCCGAGATTTTGTTCCATTGACCATGGATGCACTCTGTATCAACATGCAAAAGGGATGGGATGGGCTGCAGTGTTTCATATTGTGTATGGCCACATGTGGTAGACCAAGAAACTTTGTGATTTGGGTGTGTATGGTCTGTTACACCGATGTGTGTGTTTCTGAATGAATGACATGCAAAACGTTGGACATCATGCATGCATGTGTAACAACTGTGTATCTACATTTTTATGGCGGTCAGTGAATTGTTGACTCATGATGTGTGTAGTTGTTTGACTTTCAGGGCATTACATTTAAGACAACATACACAACTCAGGCATTGTTGATATGGTTAATGGGTGCTATGTAGGATATTGTACCCCTCAACTGTCTCAAAATGTAGGACATGAGTTCATGGTAACTTGTGTGTGAACTACACATATGTCTGACATGTGTACATATTTGGTATATACTGTGTTTGACACACGGTGCCTAAATTCCACCCACATCATGTTTTGAACACGTCAGTTTGAACTCATTACAATTAGCTATGTTTATTGTGTTGTTATGGTGGACCTGCTGCTCTAGGTGGATGTGTTCTCATTATTTCTGATGTGCATCCACAGAAGTGTCCAGTCCAAGTGATTGGGCATGTGTACCCTGTGTCAGGATTGGGCCCCATGGCAGTGGCAGGACTGATTTCCAGGGATGTACTGACCAGGGCAAATGTTTTGAACATTTCTTGTCATACCTTGGCTAATCATGCTATCCATTGTCTAATCATGCTATCCATTGTCACCAATGATGCCCCCCCTTATCACACAAGCTCCTTGCAGCCATTGCAAGTCTCACACTTAGTAATGTCAGTGGTCTGTTCACACATTCCTGTTCTTCTGATATTTTACATCCACTGCCTCATGTGTGGGTCCCTTGTTTACCTCATTATTAGAGATGTTATAGTTGTGTGTCATGAGCTGCAGTTGTACAAGTTGGCAACATGGATGTGACTCATATGTTGTGGTCCATAGATTGTGTCCTTCAGTTGTGACATTCAAGTGAAGAGTCTATTTGTGATTTGTGTGACGGTTGCAGTACAATCATACTCATCACATGTGATGTTGCAACAAAAGTTTTCAGATTTCCATTTCTGACATGCTCCCTGAGTTAATTTTCGCATTCCTAAGGTACATGTGATGGAGAATGAAGACACCAGAGCAAGATTGTGTGATTAAGTAAGGTGTTTATTTACACTTATTTACAAGGTGTGTAGAGTGACTATAAAGTGAAAACGCTGTGTATGAATTGCTTTCTGTGGCGCATTCCAGCAGCTGTGTTCTGCTGTTCCCTCTCATATTCCCTGCCACCATCCCCTTCCTCCTCCTCATGCATTTCTTGGTCCGTATCATATAATGGGATGTTCATCCTCACACAAATGTTGTGCAGAATAGCACAGGTCAGTATAATTTTACAAACCATGTGTGGGGCATGTAGGAGGCCGCCTCCTGTGATTTCCAGGCACCTGAATATGGACTTCAGGATGCCAGAAGTCCTTTCCACAATGGTGTGTGCCCTCCGATGTGCCCCATTATAGCATGCTCTGCTGCTGTGCTTGGGTTGGGAAATGGGGTCATGATCCTTGGCTGGATCGCATAACCCTGATCTGCTGCAAAAGATAATAGGAGTATTTTGTTAATGCTTGCAACATCATTGTCATGTAGCATGGCAGTTGATATATTGTGTTGTTTGTGTTTGTGGTATGGTGTGAGTTCCTGGCCTTCTGTAAGGTCTTCTCAGTACTGGGTTGTAGGACATGACAACTTGTGTTTGGCTCAAGGACCTGGGATATATGATTTGGTTTCCTAACTGTTGGTCAGTATGAATGTACCATGTGTTGTGTTGTGTCCCATTTGTATCAATGTGCTTTCACTGGAGTGGACATGATACATCCACACACACAATGGGTTCAGATGTGGTGGTAACACGGTTGCACTACCTGGCCTGGACATCACATCCATTTAGACATGTGTCATTACATATGAAATGCGACACTGAGGCCCATTAAATTGGGTAGATGACAATGCACAACACATCTCCAAAGTTGGCAGCACTGAGCTGTTTGTTTGAAGTATTGACAATGCACGATTGTCCCATGTGTGACTTGTTTCTAGGCAACCGTTTGTTGTTCCCTCTGCCAGTTGCTCATGTGCAGCCATGCACCTACACTACCGGCTTTGCACCATGGAACCTGACTAACTGCCTTGTGGAGGTGGAGGTGGATGTATCTGTACAGGAAAGACCACTTCCCTATACATATGCTGTTTTGATGGACAATTGGCTTTTTCAGTGTGTGCAGCAGTGTGCAGTATGCATTGGTGGCACATTAATATGTGTTCAGAGCAAAGTCCCCTTCATTATTGCAACCTGCAAACTGCACCCCTGGAGTGGTTTTGGCACTGCCTCAGTATTTTGGTGACACCTACATCTGAGTCAGCATCATCATGCTATGTGTCTCATGGTGTAAGACCTGCTGCAACACACATTGCACACCCCTTCCACGCTACATACTGCTTGGGAGGGTGGCCGGTTGACTATGTGGCCTCAAGTCATTGGAAATAGTTAATCTTCCAAGTAGTACTTACAGTGCAGGCCATGACATTGTCACTGTGGGCTTTAACATTTGTCCCTTGGTGCTCCTGAGTGGTAGCTAATGTTTGTGGCAGCCGTCAGGTGTTCAAGGGTGTGTATCCCATTGTCTCAGGGTGTACAACATAACTACCAGTGTCACACCTCAGTGTCACCCTGCCCATGTGTTAATGTAGTGGTGTATGTCTTGTGTGTCCTACAGGGCTGTTGTGCTGTGTGTGTATATTGCTAGGTTTGGAGACTTACCGACAAGTAGGCCATTGCCATATTGTCCATCCTGGAAGTGCTCATTGATCCTGCTGTGCTGGAATATGAAGGAGTCATAGACACTCCCAGGATACTTGGCTAAGATGTTAGTGAACAATCCCTGGTGGTCAACTATGGCCTGCACATTGATAGAATGCGTGTGCTTTCTGTTCCTGAATAAGTGCTCTTTTGCTGCAGGTGCGACAATCCAGACATGGGTCCAGTCAATTGCACTGAGCACATGCGGGAAGCCATGGATTTGATAAAACCCCTGTTTTATCTCCTGCTACTTCTGCTGGGTGCTGGGGAAGCTGATGTGGTGGGGTGTCAGGGAGATTATGGCATCTAACACCTTGGGAAGGAAAGCAAAGAATGAGGGTGTCATACCCTAGCGACCAGGGCACCTGTTGGCTGGAAGGAGCCACTTGCCAACATATGCAGGACAGCTTGGTCATAGGTGTTATGTTGTGTGGAGTCTGCAGGCTAGATGTTAGCTGTGGCTCTATATGGTGCAGCAGCTGCAGTATGGCTTGGCAGCTGAGTCGATAGCTCCAATTGATGTCCTGATCCCTGAGTCCAAGGAGGGGTGTCCTGTTTCTAAAAAGTCTCTTCTGCCTTCTGAGTTGCCTTTGTGGGCCGCGTAGGTGGTTGCTGCCATTGATCCTGTGCTCAGCGTTGACTTGCAAGCTGCATCAGTAGCATCTCCATGTTGTCCAGTTGCTCTGTGATATTGCTTGTGTGTGTTCTCCTTACGTAGTGTTGAGTTTGCCTCATTTTAATGCCTGCCCTGACCCAGGCATTAAAATTTGACGCAAATCAGAGTTAACGTCATTTTTTGGGTCCACCTCCCACCCGTGCGTCATGTTTGCCAAGTTGGATAAATATGGTGCTAGGGGCTTTGAGTAATTTTTTGGATGTGAACGCATACCTTGCATCTTATTGACGCAAGGTGGTTTCACACATCCATAAAATTACGTTATCTCCATATTTGTGACACTAGACAGGTCTAGTGTCAAAGTATAAATATGGAGTTAAGTTTGCTTTGAATTAGCATAAAAACAGAGTATAAATATAGGCCTAGAACTATTTGTATCATTATCAATCTAAAAGTTTTACAGCATTTGATATAGCCCATGTCTATTGACATCAAAAACAAAAAAGGAAATGTGCAAACAAAAAAAAACAGCTTTACTTCAAAACAACAACAAACCATCTTTTCTTCTTTCTTCTTTTTTGTGAAGGAATAATCAAAAATCAAAATAAAATTCAGAAGTGTTTTATCACCTCTCTTTAGCTCAGTTCATGTAGTTCAGACACTCAAACTCTCTTCTTCATGAATTCTTTGTACTGTACAAAACTAATTTCAGCCCTTTCAGATTTGCACACAGAGACAGAGTTCATAGTGATTCTTCTTCCAGCTCGCTTTTGAAAATGAAATGGCAACAGTTTATTGGACTTATTCTTTGAACACAAATGCTAAATACCCCCCCTCTTAGGCGAAGCGTACTTTCTATTTGGAATCTTCTGTCCTGTTGATCTTATAGCAACAGACAACTCACTTTCGCTGCTCTCTGAGTTGATTTGAATCACTGCAGGTTCTCCCTTGAATAAGTTTAATCTTTCATTCTGCCACTGCTTTCTTTTGCAAGTTCTCTTATCCCTCTTTGCTGTCTCTCCTCTTGCACTGTCACTTGTGACTACTGCTGAATCTTCTTCACTCACTGACAAACTTGTGCTTTGATTAGCATCAGCAACATGACTCACTCTGAGCTGCTTTCTTTCTCTGGGGTTCTAGAGACTGACATTTTCAACTGGTGCCTTTCATTGGATGGATCAGAGACTACTTGATGCTGCTTGTTACTTTGCAACAGCTCTTCACTCTGACCCTTGTATTGAAACCGGCCACTGCTACTGGTTCTTCATCAGCCTCTTCACCTTCATTTTCATCTTCACCAGTTTCAGAATTTTCTTCACCCATCCCTCCCTGTATTGGACCTGGCCCTATTTTCAGGATCATCCCCAAACTTTTTGCCTCCTTCCTCCTAACTTTGCTAACCAGTTTTTGTTGACTTTAGGAGTCTGGGCACTTTACCACTGCTAACAAGTGCTAAACTGCATATTCTCTCTGTCTAAATTGTATTGGTGATTGGTTTATCCCTGTTTGGCATATTTATGTACTGCATGTCCCTAGTGAAATGCAACAGAGGTGCCCAGGGCCTGTAAACCAAATGCTACTAGTGGGCCTGCAGCACTGATTGTGCCACCCATATGAGTAGCCCTGCAAACATGTCTCAGACCTGCCACTGCTGTGTCTGTGTGTGCAGTTTTGCACTGCCAATTCCACCTGGCAAATGTACCCACTTGCCAGGCCCAAACATTCACTTTTACTACATGTATGTCACCCCGGAGGTAGGCCCTAGGTAGCCCCATGGGCAGGGTGCAGTGTATTTTAAAGGTAGGACATGTCCTGGTGTGTTTCCTGATAGTGAAATACTGCTAAATTTGTTTTTCCCTATTGCAACTATTGCAAGGTGTATCCCTCCCATAGCTTAACATGGGGACTACCTTTAAATATCTTTTAAGTGCAGTTTCCCATTGGAAGCAGATAGAGCTAGGGAGTTTGGGGTCTCTGAACTCACAATCTAAAAATAAATCTTTTGGTAGAATTGATTTTTACATTGTCCGGTTGAAAATGCCACTTTTAGAAAGTGGGCATTTTCTTGCTTAACCATTCTGTTCCTCTGCCTGTCTGGGGCAGTCTGACAGTTGGGCTGTTTGTGAATTCCCTGTAGACAGTGACACAAAAGGGAGCTCAGGAGTGTCCTGAATATCCTGATGAGTCTCCTGGGCTAGAGTGAGGAGGGAGGAGCTGACACTTACACCTGAAAGGGCTGTGCCTGTCCTCACTCAATGCAGTCTCCAACCCCCTTGTGTGTGTCTGGGGCCACGCCTGGGCAAGACACGATCTTGTGAACAACAGAGACTTTCCTTTGAAGTTTGCCTACTTCAAAGATAGAAATGATTAAAAGTATTGGACCCAAAACCCCGGATTTTTAGATTAATTCTTGATCAAGACAAACCTGTGCCAAGGAGAAGAGCTTGATGCTTGAGAAGGACCTGCCACTCTGCTTGTTGCTTTGCTGTGCAGGCCTGCTGCTTCTGACTGAAGAGGGAAAGAACTGGACTTTGCTTTCTGAAAAAAAACCTGCTTGTGAAGTTTCTCCAAGGGCTTGAACTGAGCTTGCCCCCTGTTCTGAAGTCTCAAGGACATCAACGTCTTTATCAGCTAGCACCTAGACTCTCTTGCTGAGACCCCTACCCTGCCAAGTTGTGCCACATCCAGTCCCTCTGCCCTTAAAAGTAGAAGCTGGTGAGCCCAAGGTGAAAATCAATGCACCAGAGCCAAGCGGCAGAAAAAACATCGCACCACCTACACCGTGGCTGAAAAATTGACGCAGCACTGGTGAAATCAACACATTGCCAGCTCAGCGCGGAATCATCACTGCTGTGTGTCTGAATTTTCCATGCATCTTCCCTGGTTGTCAAAACCTGCAACATCACCATACAGACCTGAGGCTGCTGGTCCAGAAATCAACGCATCTCTTCCCTGCGAGGAAAGAATTGACGCATCGATTGCCAGGCGGAGAAAGAATCAACTCAGGGCCTCACTTGCGAGTAAGGAATAGACCCATTGCTTGCTTTTTCGTTGCAAGCCCTCCGGTGCAGCTTTATTTTTGAGGCATCCCAGGTACTTTAATTTTTATGGGTTCAGTCTCTTTTTACTTTACAAATTCGTATCTTTGCTATGTTGGATTTTGGTTGTTTTGGTCTCATTTGATCTAGATAAATATTGGCTATTCTTCTAAACTGGTGTGGAGTCCGTTTGTAGTGTTTCCACTGTGTTATTGTGTGTGTTTGTACAAATACTTTACACATTGCCTCTGAGATAGGCCTGACTGCTTGTGCCAAGCTACCAAGGGGTTGAGCAGGGGATATGTGAGCTGTGTATCTCCCCTACCCTGACTAGAATGAGGGGCCCTACTTGGACAGTGTGTATATTGAGTGCCAACGAGAGACACAATTTCTAACCCTCTGATTCCCTGTTGTGAACTTGAGCTTCACTTAGTGAATCAGTGGATGTTGTCACCACTTCTTCAACCACCGCCTTTACGCATCCTGTGTGAAATGTGTCGATCTACTGTGGAGCTCAAGCACACGTCACAGCAGTGTTAGTTACAAGCGGAACCTTGAATGATTGTCTCCAACATTCCTCCAGGCAACTCTTGTGGCCATGTTTCTTGATAAGAACCCAATCTCCAGGATGCACAGAATGACACTGGTTTTTTTTTATTGGTGCTGTTGCCAAATTCACTTGATAAGAGACAGATTTCACCACATTAGTCAGACCCTGCCAGTAATCCTGGACAACATCAACAGCCATTAAAACAATGAAAGCAGAAGAAACATAGGCCAATCTCGTTACTCTGCCATTTAGCACTTCATGATGCGAGAGACCAATCTATTTTTCAGAAGTACTTCTGATACTCATTAAGAAAATGTAATTTCCAATGTGAGAGCCACAAACCAACTCAATAAAAGTCAGCAGGACAAAATGAGGTATTAACTTTCTCAACAAAAGCGTTGCAACTGACATACTGTCCGATCTTCGGGTGGGGTAGGCCTCAACCCTCTTAGATAATAAGCAGATAATCATAAGAATGCACTCAAGGCCATTGTAAACTGACATCTTAATGAAGTCTGCCTGAAATCTCAAAAATGACCCTCTGATTTGCCAATATGGTTAATGAGAACCACTGTTTTCATATCCTGATTATGTCTCTGACAAACGAAGCACCTTTGACACAAATCTTCTGCAAATCCTCTGTATATAGAATTCAACCAGTACTTATTACAATATCACATTAAATTACACATTCAACAGACCTCCAAATTGATTTGCATTCTTCTACATCTGGGTAACAAAATCATTCTGAATTTTATCTGGATTCTGTCTACATTCCTGTTTCCAATGACCAATTTTACTGCAACAGTGACAAGCTGTGTTCTTCAGCGGATCAATATTTGCATTCAATTCAGAATTATTCACAACTTCTCTTAGACCACTCCTCATGTGTACCATATCATTACATATTCTCACTATTTGCATCTGATGTGCTCCCTGCATTCCTGAATTTTCAGGAAACAGAAAATCTGAATCAGAATCCACCATTTGATTCTTGCCATTTCTCTCATCTCTCTCATCAAACCTCTCACTACTGTACTTGACATATTTCAGGATCTTGTTGATACCTTTAATCTGCCACCACAATACACTCTACTGAATGTGCAAACTCAATTCAGGATGCAAACCTATAACAAAAGCAGACGCTAAAGAGCTAGCAACATTTTTCTCTGCATCTTCAACTCCACTATGTTTCTTAAAGCGTTTAATAATTCTCTCATGATAGACATGCACTAATTATTTTTCTTGTGTAGACCTCGAGATCTTTGCTTGGTTACTCTCTTTCCCTGGAACCTTCTTTTCCAAATGCTCTATCACTGCTGTGTTTGTCACTAACCACCTCAGAAGGAGCATTGTTAGCAGCCACAGTAGCTGGTTCCTCAGTCGGCCAAGCTACAGCAACCTAACACTCAGACCATAAATCACTAGAAAAAAACAATGCATTATATCAGTCCAAATAATTTTTGAATCATTGCCAACCTATGAACCTCCTTGTACCACTTTTCAGATTTCTGTTGCAATTTTGGAAATTGTTTGTAAAAGCATAAAGATCCCCTCTCATTAAAAGGCACATGCGCGTAATTCCCTCCATGTACCTCTCTCATGGAAATCTTAGAAACTGTCTCTAGCGCTGAATCACTAAGAAACTCCTTCATTTTTTTCCTACTTCTACAGTTTTCTTTTTAGTAGTACCTTTCCTCTTCTACCTTTTGCTGTACTTCCTCAAATCCCACCAGTCCTTTGTCCTTTCAACTAGATTATTAATGTGAACTTGTAAAGTGTGCTCCTTTATTTAATCTTTGGTCAAATCCATTTTTTAATTTCTCAGTACATTTCTCATTCTACTGATATCAACCTCACACTCATCAGCTAATTCCTCAGGCCTATCATGTGCTTCATTCACACACCATGCTCCTTCCCTGATCAGTTTCTCATTTCATCCACATTCTAAGAAAGCAGTCTTTTTGTGGCAATTGTCCCCTGTAACAATTCTCCAAATTCAATCTTTAGAGCCCTCCATTAACATCTCTCTCTTTAGGAGATTCAGCAAGAAAAATAGCAGGCATGCAATTTGAAACTGGAGAGACAATAACAGTATCTCTGGTAGCACTCAGAAAAACTCTAAATGTATTCACACGTGAGACTCTCACTGTTGGACCCATAACTGAAAGGGCAGTCAATCCCTGCTGTGTCTGTACACTTGTGCCCTCTTTCACTGCACCCATGTCAGGTACTACGGAACCACATGCCCTTCTCTGCATACCATCAGTATATGAAGGAGGTCTAGAATTCAAATTTCAGATCAGTTAAAAAGTTCCCCTCCTCATGCAAGCCACTTTTCTTGTTTCTACTTCTTTGTCTCCCTCATCACCCTTTTTTGTCTTTTGTTTCTTTGACTATTGCAGGAAAACTTTCACTCCCTCTACCATATCCCATCTCTGTCACATCATCTAATGGTCCCACTTGCCTTAAATCCATTCTCTAAAAGAACCTTCAACCTGCTTCTTCATTTTCTCTCCTTCTTTGTAGCTACTCGATCCCATTTATGCAATGCCTCAAATTGTCTAGGGAAAGGCTTCCTTTCATACATCGGCTTCCTCAGGAAATCTAGCTTTCTGGTGCACATCTTCATCAGAAGCGCATATTTATGTTAGCTGCAAATCCAAGCATATGTATAAAAACTAATGTCCATCATCATTTCATACATAGATGAACCTTCAGCAGGTATTTTCTGTCCCTCCATTGCGTATACACCAGTAGCTTTACGTTTCTTAAAAACAGCATCCATTATTTTAATTTAAAATATTCCAAAAACTGCACAAAACAAGCTAGCAAACAACAACCAGTCCCAGTGCAGCTTTTGCCAAAGGTCAGCCATTCACAGTACAACTCTCACAGCATCCAGCTAATGACAGCAGGACTCTGAGATGGCATCCTATCAATTCCTGCTCTATTCCTCAGCTGACTGACAAATCACAGTCTGGCTTTTTTGTGAATGAAAAAAACAATTACTAAGGCTTTCTCAATTAACAAATACTCAAATAAATATAAAATAAATACTGTCTGCTCAACCTAAATAGGAGTAAAATCATCAAGTTATAGTAAAACAAATCTGGCAGCAACAGAAACAAGACTAATACCTTTGTGGCATTTGTTGTTTTCAGTTCACACTGAAGCAGACTCCCATCCTGTGCAAATGCACCTCTGGCTAGTTTATTTACTTCTGTGCACAGTGGGCATGGCCGTGATCCAACTTCTCATAAAGAGTCTGGCAGTCTTTCTTTCCCTGGGAGATGAATGGGGGCAGGGGGTGATGACCTTTAATCTTCCCCGGAGGAGGGGACAGAAAGCCTACTAGACACCAGGGATTTTTTGTTTTTTAAAGAGATGGGTGGGGGATGTTCACCATAGGCAAAGCCATGCCCTGACCCCAAATTAATGTACCAACAGTCTATCTGCCTCTCCCCTTGGGGCACATAGGGTAATTATCCCAATCCGCTCCCCCACTAGACACCAGGGATTTCTGTTAAAAAAAATGTAGGGATGGTCATGCCGTCATGTCAAATTAATATGCCATCAGTAATTTTGACCCCTGGGGGTGCATGGGGGCAATAAGCCCTAGCCTGCCCCCTGATGGTACAGAAAGGCCACTAGACACCAGAGACTGCATGTATACACCATTTATGAGGGGAGAACCCCAACATTGGGCTATGCTTCTTCCTATTCTGGGGTCCAATAGGTTTTCTACTCCCCATTGAAGGTGGATAGGGGTTTTCATCCCCAATTTGCACCCCTGGGGGAAAAAGAGGACCTACTACATCCCGGGACTTCATTCATGTAAAATGATTTTAAGGTGGGAAGCTCCCCTCCACCCCCTCCCCCTTGACTCCAGCCTGTACTCTCACCCACCCTGAGGTCCAGTAGACTTTCTGCCAGCCCAGGTGGACGATAAAGGATATTAACACACAATCCGCCCCCAGGGGGCAGAAAGCCCACTAGACACATGGGATTGCAAAACTGCAACAAGACAAACAAAGGGACGGATGGCCTACCCTAGCATCGAGCCATACTGTGCCATATTAGGGGTAATAGTGTCTTTGCGCTGCCATGAGGGCAGAGAGGAGGCTTGTCCCATTTGGGGAGATTGACTCATATCTGTTCCCAGGGGTGTAGGAAGCCCACTAAACACAAGGGATTTTGTATTTGGGGCAAAAGAAAGAGAAACAGATATTGCACTCTGACATCAGGCCATACTCTCACCCCAAAGGGGACAAACCAGTATTTTGGCCTCCCCAGAGGGCAGGGAGGGAGTTTGGCCCAGGTTTGCGCCCTGTGAGCAGAAAGACCACTGGCTGACAAGACTACTTTTTTAAGTAAAATAATGCAGTGGGTCTGGCCCATCCTTACATCAGGTCCCACCCTAACCCCTCAACAGTCTTTTTGGTACCCTGTGGACTAGGGCCCTGATTTATACTTTTGCCACGCAAAACTGCGCTAATGCAGATTTGCATGAAAAAGTATACTGCCGGCTAGCATCATCCCAAGATGCCGGGCAGGCGACATATTTATGGTATTACGGTAGCCGGCGGTAAGGCCCAGCTAACGTCATGAAAAAGGACGCCAGCCGTGTGGGGGAGGTGTAGGGGGAGCAGGAGGTTGTGCATCAAAGGATGACGCTTGTCTGGTAAGAGGCATAAAAATGCCTCTAAACAGACTAGCGTCATTCTTTGATGCACAACCACCATGGACATGACTCCTGCCTTTGTAAAAATGGGAGTCATCCCAACACCCCAATGGCCATGCCCAGGGGACATATGCCCCGAGAGCATGGCCATTGGGCCCAGTGCCATGTAGGGGGTCCAAGTTAGGCCCCCATGTGGCACTTTAAAATAAAAAAAATAAAAATACTTACCTGAACTTACCTGTCTGACCTGAGATGGGGTTCCCCCTATCCACAGGAGTCACTCTGGTGTGGGTGTCCTTGGGGCTAGGGAAGGGTGCCTGACCATGGAAATAGGCCCACAGGTCCCCTAATGCCTGCCCTGACCCAGGCGTTAAATAATGGCACTAATCTAGCTTAACGCCAATATGATGTTAAGGCCATATAGTAATTTTTGCCCAGGAATGCCTATCTTGCATCTCATTGATGCAAGGTAGTTTCCCGCTAGTAAAAAATGACTTTAACTCCAAAACTTTGGCGCTAGACGGGTCTAGTGCTAAAGTATAAATTTGGAGTTAGGTTTGCGCCAAATTTGCATTAAAAAATGACACAAATTTGTGCAAAGCAACTATACATCTGGGCATTTTTTCCTACTCATTTTCAATTGTTCTTTATTTCAACAGTTAGTTTCTTTGACGAAACCTTGAGAGATCTAAACATATGACACCTTGCTGAAATCAGTATTTTGTATATTAAAGAAATCTATAACTTTCCTGGATCATCCATGGGTTTTAAACTGGATTCCACAACAAATGGGAAATAGGTTGATCGCACAAAAAATAGGAAAAATTGATTATTTCTTTTAAAAATGCCAAAACTGTTTCAAAAATTAGGTTTTCAAATTCAGCTCTCCATGTTTCTGAAAGCTGGAAAGTCGGTGCCTTTCGCAAAGTGAACCTTTTGTGGATGCCATTTTTAGGAAAAAACAGCAACTTTTGCATAGTACTTTTTTCCTATTTCCTACCCAAAACTCATAAATTAGCTCTAATTTTCCTATTTTCTTGGTCCCCTCCAGGGAAATATACAAACCCTAGGTACCTTTGGAGTTCTTAGGATGCTGTAAAAAAAAGGCACACAAATTTGGCATGGATACCTTATGTGGAAAAAGTTAATGAGGTCTAAGCGCAAACTACTCCAAATAACCAAACAAGCATTTGCCATGAAATAGGTCTCGCATTTGTGAGAGTTGGAGCTGTTGGTATTGTAAAAGATAATGACAACCTCACATTTGGGACCTTATAATTATTTAGCCATCCAGCACATTAAACCTTTATCAGAAATAAACTGTGTTTGTGCATTCCTTCATACACTTGGCATTAGACTGTAATGGTCTGAACAGCCCCTACAGAACACCACAGAAAAAATAGCATTTGGGAGAAACATGGTCATGTAACCATATATTAAGCATTATCACATAAAAAAGAATGATAAAGAACATTGCAGTGTAACCATATCAGCCCATTGAGGGCATAGTGTATTACACATTTTCAGGCCTAGCAGGCCTTTTAAATATTTAACTGTAGAGTCAGCGGCACAAGGGTGCATTGCCGCAGGTTGGTACTAGATGTCCCTGTATAGTCAATAGTAGTAGGTGCAGTACCACTGGTTGTGGCCGGGTGTCCCCGTAGAGTAAACAGTGTAAGATGCAGTACTACTGGCTGTAGCTAGATGTCCCTGTAGATTCAACAGAAGAAGGTGCAGTATCACTGGCTGTTGCTAGATGTCCCTGTGGAGCTAAAAGCACTCAGAGTACAGTGTCACAGAAGACTGCTAGAACTTCTTCTGACGTCAGAAGCTCAGAATGCCCCCCAAACCCGGAAACGACTTGCGAAATAACAGGTCCTCAGTTAAATGGCTGAAATATCCAGCCATACTGTACATTATACCTTTATCAGAAATAAACTGTGTTTGTGCAAACATCAAACCTTTATCAGAAATAAACTGTGTTTGTGCATAAGCAGAAGGTGCACTACCTCTGGTCGTGGCTAGATGTCCCTGTGGAACCAACTGAGCTAGTAGTGCCTTTGAGCAATTATCATCCTTCATCCCTTGGAGAGCATGAGGATTAATTCCTGTGTTGATTTCAGGCTAAAGAAAGCCACAAAAAAATTACAAAACACACACACACAACACAACTGATTATGTAAAGAAAGGACCAAGTGAAGGTCAAACACAGAAAACAAACCACATGCTTCAACACGAGTGCTTACAAACAAGGCCCTTATAACACAAACTCCTCTCAGCTGTACAAACAAAAGTTCCAGCTATAAGAGAGAAGCTTAAATATGCATTGAATGGTGGAAGAGATTATGATTTTTGGGCCCTCTCTAACCGTGTGACCCACAAGTTATCCTGGACAGAAAGAGTACATTGTTCTGAATGCTTTGTTGGTGGTCCTATTGCCCTAGGACCACCAGAGGCTCAGTTGTGGGCAAAAATGTTTGTAAAAGGAATGCCTGCAAAGCATTATGGGGTAGGTTTCCCTGAGTGCAGTGAATATTGGAGTATCGTCTCTCCTGAGGACTCAGTCCTGGGTTGATTTCATGCTATATAAAGCCACAGAAATATGTACAAAACACACACACTACACAACTACTTGTAATTACTGATTATGTAAAGTAAGGACCAAGTGAAGGGCAAACTCGGAAAATGAACAACACGCGTTTACACAAGTGCTTACTGACAAAGACGAGAGGCATGAAACAAAGAAAAATAATCCGTCCAAACAACAGAAAAACATTCCAGGCGTAATAAACCTGTACTTGGCAGGTACTCCTCAGCCAAGTACAGGAAGTGACATATCAGCTGCCAAACCAGTTAGAAGGCAGCAAAACAAGAGCAACACTGCCTTCAACCGATGGTAAGTGGCAGGCAGCGGCAGGCGGGAGCAAAGTGGTGTACTCCATCCAACAGGTCTTGCAGACAGTGCATGCACACTGTCTAGACTCGAGCTAAAAAGGGCTCAGCACTGGGGGAATGTGTCTCTGCAGTTAAGGGGCTAATTGTGTGCTGCCAAAATAACAACAATGAAATGTGCAGGGGGGAAGTATCCACTTTGGACGAGATGACTGGTGGGCCCTGATTGAGGCGTAGTTAACAAGTGACAGAAGAACAAACTTTTGTCATATGAAGTTTGTTTTAAATAAATCAGCACAATATCAGAATGTATGTAAAACAAGTGCCAAACCGTTTGCCTGTTTGAACAAACCATAGTGAATTGATGTAGTTAGTTTCAGGCCATCTTCCCGGTCCGGGGCCCACACTACTTTGCGTAAGTGCATAATGTAACTGTGCATTTATTTTCAATACTACAGTGATTTTTACAATGCATCGGGCACATGCATCAAACTCGATAATCCCAAAAGTTACTTGACATCAAAGCTTGAAATCATGGAGGAGCAGCAACTGATCGGTGTTTCTGAGCTATGCTGTCTGCAGCTCATGCATTTGAGGGGGAGTGAAGAAGTGTGTGTGCTGTAGACAGCAAATTACATGGAAAATATTTGCTACGATTTATTCTGTGAAATAAGGGAATTTGATAGAAGTGAAGGAATTGGGAACAGCTTTCTGATGAAGTAAGTGAGCATTTTGAGGAGCTGCATGCATCTGGGAAACTAGAGATTGTAAGCACCATGAGAATCCTAGGTCAGCAGGGCCGTAATACAAGCGGTATGATATAGGAAGTTTTGGAATATAATTTATGTGGGTGATATGATGGGCCAGGGAAGACGTGAAGTCAGGGTGCTCCTAGGATTCCTAGCAACAGTAGGGCATGACGTTTGGGACTTCAGAGAGAGAAGTAAGGCCCAGGGATGTATATAACTGGTCTGTGGGATTGAAGGATTTAAGTCTGCACCCACAGTGCAGTTGGGAGTAGGAAGGGTCAGTGTATGCCTGAAAAATAAAGAGGGGTTAAGGTGACCCTGCGGGGGTGGGCTGCGCCATTGAAATAAAGTTAACAGTATGTCCAGTCTGAGAAATGACTTGTGGGTCAACAGGCATGTCTAGGTCAATAAGTCCAGAGTTACTTGACAGAGGGAAATCCAGAAGAATATGAAAAGGGTTCAAAGCCAGGCGATGGACTATCATCATTATCATATACACATGTATTTGGCTTCGTTTAACCATAAATAAAACTCTTAATCACTGGCAGATCAATATATACATATTTATATTTTCAAGTATCCATCTACTATGTGATGAAAGTCCTAAAATCCACAAAACAAATTGTGCCTTGTTGTTTGGTAGGGTTGATCATCACAAGGACAAAACCTAGTAGTCAGAGTAGAATACAGGGATACCTTTATTGACTATTCAAAAGGGGAAAGTTGTCCCATCCCCTCGGAAATGACGTCACATCAGTTACCAGGGAGTTCTGGTGTCCCCTGAGAGCCCACCCCGATATTGACGTATGTGTAGGTGAGTCACGTGGGTTGTAACATTGTGTGATCACGTGTTAGTCACGTGTCATGGTCCTGGCCCTAGTGTATGTGTTGTGTAAAATGGCAGCTGTGCAGGTGTGGGCTGTGTTTCTGCTACTAAGAGGACAAGTCTGGGCATGTTCATGCCATCATGGTGGTGCGGCTGTAGTGTGCCTCCTCAGAGGGAGGATCAGTGGAACTACACAGCCCCCTCCCACCCTGAGCGTTGCCTAACCTAGAGGGATTGTACAATGGTGACCTTTTTTTAAAAAAATCTTCAAGCCCACATGCACAGAAAGGGTCAACATGGGTGTATATGGCCATAGAGCATAACCTTTAAAAAACACAAGTCATAGTTGTCTTAAGGAGGGTAACTGTGTGTAAAGGGCAGATAAGTGAGGCCTGACCTTCCACGAGGGGTTCTTCATATCGATACATAGTTTCTAGAGGAGTTGCTACCCACCGCCCCTATTGCCTTATCTGGACTGCTTGTTACTGCTGAATATAAACACTGAACTTTCAACCTTTGTTTTTTGCAAGTCAGATGGTTCCATACCTGATTAGCAGATGCCAACGTAGAAAGTGGCAGCCCCCAGGTGACACGTTATGAAAATGTAACCATAAAGCATAATATAGTTCTGAGTCCAACACCCCTATAAAGCCTGTGCATAATTAGCCTGTTGTATCAAGTATAAAAGCCCCCCAAAGGTATCATACACACAAACACATCACAATACTCTTTTTGTGAACGACGTATTGAAGTTTGCGGAGAGCATGGCTAACCCAGACCATCAAGGATAAAAATATGAAGGGCAGAGCGCAAACCGTTAATGCAAAACAGCTTCTACTTAAGGTAAATAACTATGGCCTGTTTGTATATTTTTGTAATTTCAACTTCTTGTTGTCTCTAGCCCCTTTCCCTAGGGCACCCAGAGAGTAATATGTACCATGTATTTTGAGCACTATTACCTAAGGCATTGTTTTCTTTTTAATTAATCTATTAATTTAATATTATATTTTATTTATGTGGTATATATCATATATTTTAATTATGATAAAATGGGCAGGGGGGTACTCTTATAAGCCAAATCAATACGGACACTGACAAATTTATGAAACCATTTATTTTCAGGTAAGCCTGTCAACAAATTACCCCAGCGCACTGCGAGCTCCTCAATGGCCCCTCATTGCGTGCCCGATCTCCTCCACATTTCAGTACAGAACCATTACAACCTGCATGCGATAACTATTACAGTAGAAAGACTATTGAGCATAAATCTAACTTAGCATACAGTTGACTAAATCCAACTAGTGAAATACTACATTTAGTTTTTCTTATATATTTATATATATATATATATATATATATATATATATATATATATATATATATATATATATAGTTATATGCATATATATATATATATATATATTTTATAATAGAAAATAACATAAACAAACAAAAACAGAGAGAAGTGAAAAATATACATATTGAATACATAAATCTCATGACCAGCTATATTCTAACAGTATCTTAAAGGAAGTTTGTGAGACCTGACACTCCTAACAGGTGCTTCATGAAGTGCAGACTCAGCAGTTCTGATAACATCAGTTTTTTTTTCATTGAGCATTTCGGCATTTCTAAGACCTGGTGGAGAAACAGTTTGACTCATGGAAATATGTTTGTTAACAAAATGCCTATATTTAGTTTCTTCTGTGATATGGCTACTTTCTGTATGTTCCACCAATTTCGTCCATTCACTTGAATAGCATTACCAAACACTTTATCAACCTTTACTGGTTCAGAATACTTTGGGTCACCTTTCTTGAAGAAGTCGAGTAATTTGACATGTACCCAGTCACCTACTACAAATTGAACCTTCTTCACATTTCTGTTCTTATCATAATATGTTTTCTGTCTACTTTTAGCTTCTTTAACATAAGAATGAAACATAATGTCAATATCTTCTTCTGATTATGTGTTTTTCAAGAATTTGGACATCCAAGCAGGCCTAAACAAAGTGGCAGGTTTTCTTCCTTTTAGAGCTTCAAAAGGATATATTCCTGTGTTCGAATGGGGTGTAGTTCTGTAGAACCATAACATGCTTTGCCCTGCAGCTTCAACCACACATCCTTTTTAGCTAGAGCCCATCATACACAAACACCTAAAACACGATTCAAACATTCAACTAAACTATTAGTTTGTGGTTGGTATAGTGAACTCTTCAAATGTTTAATCACACATTCTTTCACAAAAAATTCTACTTTTGTGGAAACAAACTGTACTCCATTGTCAGATATCAGTTCTTTAGGAAACCCTTCATACAAGAAAATATCTTCGAGAAAAGACACCTCTGATTTTGAATTAGGTTCACTTATAATCTTTACATGTGACCATTTGGAATAGTGATCCACAAGAAAAAAAGCATACTTTATCCTTTGTGGCAGAGAGTTAAAAGGTCCGACTAGATCAATTCCAACTATTTGCCAAGGGCACGAAGGACATTCTATAGGTTCCGAAGGAGGTATGCATGTTTTCAATGACTTGTTACATGTGGCACAAATTTGGTAATCTATGACTAATAAATCAATGTCTTTGTCCATTTGGGGCCACCAATATTATTCTCTTGCCCTCCTTTTGGTGAGAGTGGAACCCAAATGTCCTTCATGACTGCATTTCTTCATTGAGCCCTTCTTGGCCTACAGTTACTTACTTGTCTCAGCGCTTCAATGCTACGGCCAGAATGTGCTTCATAAATACCAAATACAAATACGAATACATTTCAGAATAGCACTTTGTTAGACCTGACAGCCTTAGGGTGGTCAACCCCAACTTTTTGCCTGCCTCCCTCCACTTTTTGACACTGTTTTTGCTGGTTTTAGTACTCTGTGCACTTTACCACTGCCAACCAGTGCTAAAGTGCATATGCTACCTCACTTAAACATGGTGACACTGGCTCAAACCCAATAATCGGCATAATTAATTTACTTGCAAGTCCCTAGTTAAATGCACTACATTTGCCCAGGGCCTGTAAATTAAATACTACTAGTGGGCCTGCAGCTCTGGTTGTGCCACCCACATAAGTACCCCCAACCATGCCTCAGGCCTGCCATTGCAAAGCCTGTGTGTGCAGTTTCACTGTCACTTCACTTTGCATGTAAAATCACTTGCCAAGCCTTAAACTCCCTTTTTTCTACATATAAGTCACCCCTAAGGTAGGCCCTAGGTAACCCAGAGGGCAGGGTGCTAGGTAGGTAAAAGGCCGGACATATATCTGTGTGTCTTATACGTCCTGGTAGTGGAAAACTCATAAATTCGCTTTCCACTGCTTTGAGGCCTGCTTCTTTCAACATTAGAGCTACCCACATATACTGTTTGAGTGGTAGATTCTGACTAGGAAGGGGTAAACAGGTCATATTTAGTATGGCCAGAATGGTAATACAAACTCCTGCTTATTGGTGAAGTTGGATTTTATATTACTATTTTAGAAATGCTACTTTTAGAAAGTGAGCATTTCTCTGTACTTAAATCCTTCTGGCGCCTTAAAGCCTGTCTCCAATCCACGTCTGGGTTGGGCTGGTTGACAGCTCCCTTTTGCATTTCACCCAGACAACCACAAACACAGGATGCTCAGTCACACTTGCACACATCTGCATACTGAATGGGTCTTCCTGGGCTGGAAAGGTGGAGGGCCTGATACTTACATTTCAAAGGACAGTGGCCTGCCCTCACACAATGGACTACCAAGCCCCCACTTGGACCCTGGCAGACAAGGTTGTACTGAAAGGGGACCTTGTGGACTTCAAAACCACTCTTTGAAGTTTCCCCCACTTCAAAGACACTTTTGGGTATATAAACTGGGTCCCTGACCCTACCAACTTAGACATTTCTTGGGAAGACACACTGCACCAGAACTTGCAACCTGCCAAGAGAAGCTGCCTGGCTGCCCGAAGGACTCACCTGGACTGCTTTGCTGCCTTGCTGTTGCCCTGCTGCCTTGCTGGCCTCTGGCTCTGCTAAGAAGTGCTCTCCAAGGGCTTGGATTGAGCTTGCCTGCTATTCTTGAATGCCGTGGTGACTGTGAACAGAAGACCGCCTTTGGCCGTGAACAGAAACCTGGCATATAATTGACCAAAAATCTGATTCCGACAAAAATCACCAGTCCACCAGTCTCCGCCAGAACCTTGTCGGCGAAAATGCTGGACCTCCTGCCCCGCCACCACTGAGCACACCGACACCCCACCCTAAAAATAATGATGCACAGCTCACCTTGGCGGTCAGTGGAAGACGAACGACCATTGGCGGTGCAGACCACCACGGGCCGCAAGTGGATCCAACAGTAAGAAGTGCACACATTGGATACGTTAGAAACCCACACACCTGACACCTATCCACAACACCATAAAACACTCACAGACACACCCCACAATCCATTGCAACGAAAGTAGGCCAACAAACACAGAGATCACCAGAAGCAGACACCGAACTCCACAATCCACAATACTTACACCCAACCACAGAAGAGCACCCTCACCGAGATCCACACCAGCCACCATCCACGACACTCACCATGGCACCCCCCAAATACCCATGCTTCACAGAAAGGGAGCTAAGGACCATGGTGGACGTGATCCTGAAGGTCGAGCCACAACTTTTCGGGGCTCAGGTGCAGCACACACCCATCGCCAGGAAGATGGAGCTATGGCAGACAATAGTCAATAAGGTCAATGCAGTGGGACACCATCCACGCACCAGGGACGACATCTGCAAGAGATGGAACGACCTGCAGGGGAAGGTCAGGGCCATGGCATCAAGGCACCACATTACAGTCCAGAAGACTGGGGGAGGACCTCCACCAACACCACCCGACTACACTGACTGGAAGGAAAAGATACTGGCCATCCTGGACCCTGAGGGACTCACTGGACTCACTGGAGGAATGGACTTGGGTAAGTCGTCTACATTTACCCCATATCCATCACACCTGTAATGCATGCACCAACCCACCCCACCAACACCCACCATGACCACTACCTCACCCAGCCCACAGGCAATGAATCCACTCACCCTGCATGCCCACAAACCCACTAACAGGCCACATCCCTCCCCCTGTGCAAAGCCACCCACCCCTGCAAGGAAACACAATGGCCTGTAACACCCACAATGCACCTCCACATCCTAAGCTAAAAGCAATGCTAACCCCACTAAAGCATCCTGTATGGCCCCAAAGTGTGTAAGCTGCACAAACCCGCCCAGGCCCCTGCCCCTATCCGACCATGATAATGTAACAGACATGTCCATTTCCCACAACAGGCACCACCACCCATGCCACCCTGACAGACAGGACAAGTAGTGGTAGTGTCCCCCAGGGAGACAGAGGCACCTCACAGGACACTGGGGATGGAACTCTGGACACTGGTGATCAGGCTGGCCCCTCACAGTCCTGGACTGTCACCATCCAGCAGCCCCTCCCAGGATACCACTGACACCCCTCCCACCCAGCCAATATCATCAGCCCAGGGCAACCGTCCCCACACCTGTGTATCTAGGCCACAGACTGGTGGAACACAAGTACAGAGGCCACAGTCACCCTCTACCAACAGGCAGGAAGACGATGGCCCCAGTACATGTGGTACCGCCAGACCTGTGCAGGGGACACAGGCACAGGGGGCTAGGCCCAGTGGGAGGGCATCAGTGGCCCAGGTGGGAGGCCACAGGATGGATGCTGCAGCCCAGGACGTGTTCTCTGAGGTCCTAGGAGCCTACCACCATACCCAGGACAGATTGGCCCAGATAGTATCCACCCTGAGCAGAGTCAGAGGATGCAGCAAGCACACCAACAAGAGGTCATGGAACAGTAGAAACTGCATAATGCCACAATGGTTAGCATAGCAGGTGTGCTGCTGCAGCTTGGCAAACATAGCCTGAGGCCCAGACAGAACTGGAAGCCCCCACTACAGCACAGGAGACAGATCGGACAACAAGAGCATTAGCAGCAACTTCACATGCACTACCCTCTGAGGAAATGCAGGGGACATCCATCTCATTCCCTACAGACCAACAACAGGCACCCAAACTGACTCTCAGGCCAAGATATGGGACAGGAACACCTGCCAAGAACAAGGCTCCCTCTAAGAAGTGACTCTGCTAAAAACTGTCCACCAACTATCCCACTCAATCAACCACCAAACAGTGCTGCCAATAATTAAAAACTCATGTAAGCATGGATGGACCTACCACTACTGACAACAATGCTGACACCATGTTGCCATTTTGGATAACCACCATTGACCCACTACCATCACTGTAATTTGCACGATTTTATCCCTGCACCAAATAAAACACATACCACATCTGTTACAATTTCCCCTGTCATTATGTGTAAACAAAGTGAAGTATGGTTTCAACTGGTTGATAACTCCTTTGTTTGTATCTGTGTTGCATGAAAAGCACCACTCGCCTTGCATATTGTTGTGCCCAAATATGTTTAGAAAAAATACACTAAATTGTAATCTGTCCTATGCAGACCTGGACACAGTGGCAATTAGTATTAATCCAACCCCACCCCCCACAGATGAAAAGGCACACTGACAATATGATGCACAGACACCAATCCAATTGTCCCACATAGTTACTGGAAGTAGAGTTGTATCAGTTGGGTCCTAGAATTTACATCTTCCCCTTCCTCATCATCACCATCACTCTCGTCCCCTCTCTGAGGAAGCTGGTCTGGATTTACAGCACCCTCCTCCTCCAAGAGGGGGATAGAATTTCTCACAGCCACGTTGTGCAGCATGCAGCAGGCCACCACTATTCTACACACCTATCCAGGCCCATAGGCCAGGGAACCACCAGAGATATGTAGACAATGAAATCTAGCCTTCAGGAGACCTATTGTGCGCTCTATCACCCTCCTACTACGTCCATAGGCCTCATTGTAATTCCTCTCTGCATCTGTTCCAGGATTCCTCACTGGTGTCAGGAGCCAACGCAAGTTGGGATAGCCAGAATCACCTAGAAAAAGGTTCACAACACAACTTAAAATGACCAGCCTCAGAGGCAGACAGCAGAAGTGACAGAAACACCTACCTATGATCCACCCTCTGTCCTCTTGTAGTTGTTCCATCTTCTATGGCACACTACTGTTCCTCAGCACAAATGAATCATGGACTGAACCAGGGAACATGACATTCACATGTGTGATGTACTGGTCTGCAGTACACACCAATTGAATGTTCATGGAGTGAAAGTTCTTCCGGTTTCTGTACACCTGTTCACTGACTCTTAGGGGGATGATAGGTAGTTGGGTGCCATCAATGGTACCTATCACATGGGGTATGTTGGCAAAGGCATAGAAGTCTGACTTGATGGCAGGGAGGTCAGTACTTTGGGGAAACCTCACATAGGACTGCAGGTGTCGTACAAATGTATTCAGGAATCTTGTCATTGTAATGCTAAACATTGGCTGTGAAAAACAAGCACCCATGCCCACTGTCACTTGAAATGAGCCAGTGGCCAGAAAATGGAGTGCAGAAAGCACCTGCACTTCAGTAGGGATGGCATTCTGATTACGATTTGCTGGAGTCAGTGCAGGATCCAGTAATCCACAAAGTTCAAGAATGGTTGCACGGGTGAGTCTGTAATTGATAATGATGTTACGCTCCACCATGGTCCGCAAATCCACAAGTGGTCTGTACATCTACGGGGCCCTTTCTCGCCACAAGGGTCTGTACCTAGGAGGAGTTTAAAACACATGTGAGGAACACACATACATCGGCACCCATTGTCAGTCATTGATCACTGCTGGCTTGATTGTCGTCGACACAAATGCATAGTGTATATGACATAACAGTAACTTGACCACAATGATAGATCAGGGCTTGTCAGGTGAGCTAATGTTAATTGTCACATGCCTATGGGTGTCTGGGGAACAGTAGGGCCTGCATTGTGCAAATGGGAGTTTCATAAATGTGTAGTTTTGGCCAAAATGTCTGCCCCATGTAATCCAGAACTGTTGTTGTGGAAGTGACCTCATACCACTAGCGGTTGACGTAATAGCATAAGGCGGTGTTTGCCGCTGGGATCAAATTAATTGGTTAACATGGATGTTAATGGGGAATCCTAGCGTATCATCATCGGTGGTGATTGTGCACACTGCTGCGGTGCGTACGCGAACTTGTCACCCCAACTTCACCTGACTGCCTGATCTTGTGTAAGCAGGTACTCCACTGAGTGTACTGCTGTGTCCTGCCTCTGGGCATGTGTTGCAGGGAAAAGGGCCCCGGCCTTCACCCAAGAGGAATTGGAGAGGCTCGTGGATGGGGTCCTGCCCCTGTACACCAAACTCTACGGACAGCCAGAGGTACAGGTGAGTAGGAAGATTGGGGGCCATGGATGTGTGTAATGGTTGGTGTTGGCAGCATACAGGTGTGCACCTCTGACACTGGATGGGTCAGGGTTCCTGACATGCTGCATGTGTATGTGCTGTTAGTCCATTTGTACTGTTCGTCCCATAGTGGACGTATAGCCAGCTGTATATGATTGGCCAGTGCCTGACCTCTGTGTTGTTATATTTCTGTGTGTTCCTTTTAGGTAAGCGCCCACCAGAAGAGGGCACTTTGGCATGCCATCACCAAGGAGGTGCGAACCCTGGGGGTCTACAACCGGCGGAGCACCCGCTGCAGTAAGAGGTGGGAGGACCTGCGGCGCTGGGCGCGAAAAATCTGCGACGCCCAGCTGGGGAAGTCCTCCCAACGGGGAAGGGGTGCCCGTCGGGCACTGACCCCCCCTTATGCTACGCATCCTGGCGGTGGCGAACCCTGACCTGGATGGGCGCTTGAAAGCTGCACAGCAGTCACAAGGGGGTGAGTACACATACCATATTTTTGACCCTTGATTGATGTGTGTATGTGTGCATTCAGGTTTATGCGCTTAGTTGCAGGGACTCTGACTGATGTCCATCTACATTATGGCCCCCATGGGGAGTAGGGGTGTTTTGGTCAGGTCTCCTAAACGTCGGGTCCTTAAGTTATTTGGGGAATGGCTGCAGAGCAGGGCTTTGGGTACTAGTCAGAGGCATAGCCATGGGTATAGCAGTACGTGTTGCCTGTTGGAGGGTCTTCTGGGTGGGTGTATGTACGAACCACTATGTTAACTCCATTCAGCTATTTACAAATCTCTCTTCTTTTTTGTCTCCCCATCCCTGTTCTCTTGTGTTGTCTGTGTACATCAGCATCATCTGGCGAGGGAGCTGAGGCACCGGTGAGTGGGGATGCAGCGGCCCACGGATCCTCGGAGGCAGCGCTGTCTGACGCCAAGGGGACCAGTGGGTTGGAGAGTGAGGGGAGTACCATGGGGGAGGCAACTACCACTGGAGGTAGTGACTCCGATACCTCCTCCGATGGGTGCTCTCTGGCGGTGGCAGACCCTAGTGGGCCCACACCTACTGTGTCATCTTTCGCCACCCCCATACCATCACCGCCCTCCTATTTTCTCCCCACCGAGTTGCCTGTGCCCGTTCACCCAGAAGGGTGGGCGTCTCCTTCGCCCCAGGCACCTCTTCCCCTGCCCCAGTCAGCCCTGCTGCCCTCACGGAGGAGGCTATTGACCTTTTGAGAACCGTCTCTGTAGGGCAGACAACCATAGTTAATGCCATCCAGGGGCTAGCATCAGAGATGCAGCAGACCAATGCCTATCTGGATGGCATTCACTTTGCCGTGTCTGGCCTACAGAGATCTTTAAGGCTCTGGCCTCCTCTTTGACAGCAGCCAGTGTCCCTGGTCATTCCGTCCCCCCTCCAACCTCCTCTACCCCTTCCAGCACCCCACTCCCTTCACCTGTCCAAAGCACACATTCTGACACGCAAGCACACACCTCAACACACAAGAAGCACACTTCAAAACACAAGCACCACACCTCCCACCACAAGCATTCACACAGCCAACATACACATGCACACACAGCAACATCCACTTCCCCCAGTGTGCCCACCTCTTCCGCCTCCCTGTCTGTACCCTCTACATACACACCCCCAGGCACTGCACCTTCATTCACTGTTGCTGACCCTATTCCTGCAGTCACCACAATAGCACACATCCATACATGTACCCCAGACACCACACCTGCACTTACCACAACTACTTTGGTTGACACATGCAGCACACTCACCAGACTTGCAGACACCAAGACAACATACATTCACACTGGCAGCCTGTCTTGTTCCACTGGGTCTACCTCCCTCCTCCCAAAACACTCAAATGCACCAAAACACCCACCCATCACACATCCACCACACCTCAGCATACTGTCCAGTCACCTGCACCCACAACACGCACACCTACACCACTTACGACCACTTTCTCTACCTCCACTCCCACGCCTTCCTCCAGGCCCAACCCAATTGCACCAAAGAAACATTTCCTCTCCTGTGCTGACCTATTCCAACCCTCTAGCCCACCCTTTAGCCCCATCTTGTCCCTAAACGTGCACACCTCTTTGCCCTATCCACTCCTTCCACATCACAGCCTGCCCCTGTCCGCCCTTCACATTCCCGTGCCCCTTCCCCAGAGAGGAAGAAGCCCTGTGCTGAGCCTTTTCCATCTGGCTCCACCCGGTCTAAGCACACTCCCCCACCTTCCAAGGCCAATCCCAAACCCCCTCCACCTTCCGAATGAAAATCTAAGCCCCACCCCTGTCGTAAATCCCCACCCTCACCACCCCTGCCTCTGTACCCTGAGGTGCCTGGATGCCCCATTGTTGCACCTATGAGGTGGAGTACCGTAGCACTTGTGCGAGTCAGGTTGGGGCCATTGTGGACCATGGGAATTCTTGCACTATGGACTGGACATTGGCCTTATATCCAATTCGTTTGCTCATAGAGGTGAATTAAAAGTTAATGTGTGGCCTGTGTTTTTGGCGGCACACTCTGGATCCCTGGTCTCTCGTTTCATTGTTTGTGGGTGTGGGGCACATGTATGTACTTTGGACAGGTTGGATTTGCCTCGTGTCGGGTAAATACCCCTGGTGTGGGGTGTATGGCTTGTGCTTCTGTGAAGGGTTATGGGAGCATTGCAGGGAGGGTGGAGTGGGAGGATCTGTAACTTTGCCCTTTCTTGCCTTGTTTCATAGGTTTCGGTACTTACCGTCGTCTTCTTCGTCGGCGGTCTTGGTCGTGGAGGTATACGGCAAGGAGAAGGGCTGGCATAATCTGCAGCTCCCTATCCATGTCTGTTTCGGCGTGTTGTGTTAGCCTCCGGTGAGTGTTTCCTTATATTTGGTTCATTTCCGCCTGGCTTTGCGTGGCAGTGGTTCCCGCCCCAGAACTGACGGCGATCTAGTGGTTCATTATTTGATTGGCGGGTAGGGCCTTTCCGTTGGCCTGTTGGCGGGCTCTGCCATCATTGTCGGCACTCCTCTGCTGGTGGTGGGTGGTTTTCAGGATGCCTGTGTTTCAGTTGGTTCATTATTTGGTGGTCCAGACCGCACCTCTGTTGGCGGTTTTTGCCGCCGGCTGTGCAGTGTTTACCGCTGTGTTCATAATGAGGGCCTTAATCTCTGCAAAGAAACTCCTTGTGGTGAAAATCGAAGCACAGACTGCCAGAATCAATGCTTAGCCTGGCCAGCAGTAAAAAAATCACTGCTTCATCAAATCGGAATGACACAGCCCGGCTCCCCGAGTAGAGAGCAACACAGCGCCAGCGTTGCGGCTGGAACTTCAAATCACAGCTCACCGGATCGACGCATCGGTGAGCCAGAATGATGCAGCCCGACTTCCTGCATGAGAAATCGACACAGAGCCTGCCGTATGACAAAAACTCTGACGCTTCACCCACCGGGTCGACGCTGCACCTGTGACTTCATCCAGCACACCCAGAATTTCCACGCATTGTCTCTGGGCGTCAAAAGACTCTGCATCGTAAAGAGGATTCAAGCCTTCGTGCTGGAATTTGACGCAAAGCCCTTGCATCATGGAAAAGAATCAGCTCATTGTGTGCACCCGAAAATCTGACACACACCTACCTTTTTCCACGCATTTCCTCCTCTGCAGTCTTCGTGCGTGTAATTTTGACACAAACCAGGTACTTTGCGCTTGCAAGAGACAATTGTTGCTTTTAAGAACTTAAGACTCTTCTTATCATTACAAAAGTGATATATCAACTTGTGATTATCAAATCTTGATCTTTTTTACCTTAATTTAGTAAGATAAATATCTTATATTTTTCTAAATCTGTGTGGTGTCTTTATGTGGTGTTCTCACTGTGTTATTGCATGATTTATTGCACAAATACTTTACACATTGCCTTCTAAGTTAAGCCTGACTGCTCAGTGGCAAGCTACCAGAGGGTGGCCACAGGATAATTTGGATTGTGTGTGGCTTACCCTGACTAGGATAGTGGTCCCTACTTGGACAAGGGTGTATACCTCTGCCAACTGGAGACCCCAGTTCTAAAACACTTCTAATAGCCAACAGAGGTACCAGCTTATCACTTCTCATTAGTACTCCATCTTCAATTGTTAATTCATCCGACACCTTAAAAAATGGTTGTGAGTTTAAATCGAAAGGTTTTTCATAGGGTCAACCTTCCTTGACATGGCTCATAACCATACACAGCAGTGCATCATTATTTGAAGCTTCTTTACATTGTGTTTCAGAAAAGGAACCAATATGCTCAATTTCAAAAGCAGCAAACAATTCTCATCATCTATGCTGTCATCTTCTCCCTCTTCCTCATTAACAGGGTATCTAGAGAGGTAATTCGCCCCCACATTCTTTCACCAGAAATGTGTATTACTGTGAAATCTAACTGTAACAATCTAGCTGCAAGTCTTGCAATCCTTGGAATGCTACTTCTAACATTGGTACCATAGAGAATCAAAACCAATGGCTTGTGGTCTGTTTGCAAAATAAAATGTCTGCCCCAGAGATAACATTTACATTTTTCAATGGCCAACCAACATGCCAATAGTTCCTTTTCAATTACAGAATAGTGTGTTTCACTTTCTCTAAGAACTCTTAAAGCGAAACCAACAGTGTGCTCCTGCTCCCTCCAACTTGTGTTATAATTGTTCCTACTCCATATTTGGTAGCATCAACCGTCAAACAACATTTTAGATTGTGATCATATGATTGTAAGACATTTACATTAGTTAATTGATGTTTGATATTGTTAAAAACAATCACACAGTCAGAATTCAACAAACATTCTGTTTGTCTTTTCAACAAATTTGAAATTGGTGTGACCGTAGTACCAACATTTTGAATGAATCTAGAAAAAAATTCACAGTGCCCCAAAACAGATTTGACCCCCACTTTATCCCAGGGCGCAGGTGCACTCAGTATCGCCTCCACTAAACAGGGTTTGGGATGCATACCTTCAGCCGAAATAACGTGACCGAGATATTCAACAGACAGCTTTAAAAAATGACACTTTTCTCTTTTTAATGCAACACAGGAGTATCAAAAGTTTTAAGAACTTGCAGTAAAATCTCATCATGTTCATGACGATCACATGCATGAATTAACACATCATCTTGAAAAACACAATTCTTTTGTATGTCTTTGAGTAAAGTAAACATTATTCTTTGAAAAATGTATGCTGCCGATGCAAGCCCAAACGGCATCTGGCAGGACTGGTATGTACCCCAAGAAGATACAAATGCAGTGAAATGACGGGAATCTGGTGTAAGTTCTACCTGATGGTATGCTAAAGATAACTCAAGTTTAGTGGAACAGTTTTGCTTCGGATATGCAATAGAGCATTTCATTATTCTTTTGAAGAGGATGTGAATCTACCCAGATCTCTCTGTTGAGAGCTCTCAAGTTGACACACACCTTTAGTTCTCAGATATTATTTTTTGCTACCACCAAAGGAGACAACCATAACAAAGACTCAATAGGTTCAATGATACCTTTCATGTGCAAGTCTTCCAATTCTTTTTCTAACTCATCCCTGACACAGAACAGTATCCCTCTCAACTTATGTTTAGTAGGAATAGCATTTTCTTTAACTTTAAATTTATGTTTGTACCCATTTATCTTGCCTAATTCTCCTGAAAACACTTTTGGAAAATCACTAAGTAAGTTCTCAATATCAGAGGAATCTTTTATTACTGTAACTTGTTCACAAGTACCAGGACGTAAAGCCATTCCAAACAGTCCTTGGTGGAAACAACCCAAGATATTCAGCCCTTTCAATGTTACATATACTTTCCCATAAATCCATCACCCTTTGAACACCTGAATGTCCTAAAAAAACAAGAAGATCAATCCTCCTTCCCTCATATGAAATAGGTGATCTATGAGGGGAATTCACTTGTGTATACCCCAATTTTGTTTAACCATTTCCTAAGTTATCATAGTAATTCTGGCTCCAGAATACACTAATAACCTTAATTGTTTCCCCCCAACTTTTACATTTATATAAGAATCCACGCACTGTTCAGGACTTCCACTTTTTATATCAGCATCCTTAACAATCAACACCATTTCTTTCAAACCACTCATTAAATAATCTGTCTTATCCTCACACTCATCTAACATTACTGTAACATTAGTGTTTCTATGTTTGAAACTCTGGCATACTTTGGCAAAATGACCAGTTTTTCCACAAAGTCTACAATGAACATTCTTCGCTGGGCATGTTTCCCCCCCACTTTCTAATGTGGTGGGTACCCACATCTGAAACAAACATTTGTTTGTTTAAAAAAATAATTTTGTCTGTTAAGTTCCAAATTATTCGACGTTGTTTTACCCATTTTACATTTGTCATCTTTATGTTGAACCACATTAACTTGGTCAGCCTGTTTGTCTTCTGAATCTTTTGCAGATTTAATTGCTGTTTCAATGCTCTTGGCAACTCTAACAATGGATCTCCCATGGATAACAACTTTTGCTTGATGGATTTATCAGTACAATGACATATGCATTGATCACTTATTAACTGGTCTCCAAATACTTCAAAATGACATTCTGACAAAAGTTTCCTCAGAACAGATATGTGTGTGTTCACATTCTCACCATTTCTCTGTTCCCTTTTAAAAAACGTATGTCTCGCTACTCCCAAAGTTGGTGGGACATCAAATCTGGTAATTTTTTTTTTTAATGCTTCTTCATATTCATCTAATTCTTCCTCATCCTCCCGTTGGATGTCTGGTAAATGTTTAAAAGTAGATCTACCTTCGAGTCCCAACAAATGCAACAGTTTCATTTTTTTTTTCTTTCAGGTCTGAACCTTGATGTTCCAATAGCTCCCAAATATGTCTCAAAAGCATCATACCATTGCTTCCATGGTATTGCTGGGTTTCCAGGTTTATCTAAGAATGGTGGGGGAGGATTTACTGATTGCATTTCTGATAAACTGTCCCCCCTATGTATTTATAAGAAGTAATCCAATTGTTGAATGCCCCATAGATAAGTTTTCTGAAGATATAGCACAATTTCCACGGTTTGGCACTTGGATGAAAAAAAAATCTGAAGTCTAAAGAGAAAGTAATAAACCTTTCAGCTTTAATAAAATGAAGATTAATTGAAATATTTTGATAAAAATTAACTTTAAGAAAAGTTAAAACCGTGTTATAAGATTATGGTGGTCATTCTGACCCTGGCGGTCTTTGACCGCCAGGGCGGAGGACCGCGGGAGCACCGCCAACAGGCCGGCGGTGCTCCAATGGGGATTCCGACCGCGGCGGTAAAGCCGCGGTCGGACCGGCACCACTGGCGGGCTCCCGCCAGTGTACCGCCGCCCCATTGAATCCTCCACGGCGGCGCAGCTTGCTGCACCGCCGCGGGGATTCCGACCCCCCCTACCGCCATCCAGATCCCGGCGGTCGGACCGCCGGGATCCGGATGGCGGTAGGGGGGGTCGCGGGGCCCCTGGGGGCCCCTGCAGTGCCCATGCCACTGGCATGGGCATTGCAGGGGCCCCCGTAAGAGGGCCCCTACATGTATTTCACTGTCTGCTGCGCAGACAGTGAAATACGCGACGGGTGCAACTGCACCCGTCGCACAGCTTCCACTCCGCCGGCTCGATTCCGAGCCGGCTTCATCGTGGAAGCCTCTTTCCCGCTGGGCTGGCGGGCGGTCTGAAGGCGACCGCCCGCCAGCCCAGCGGGAAAGTCAGAATGACCGCCGCGGTCTTTCGACCGCGGAACGGTAATCTGACGGCGGGACTTTGGCGGGCGGCCTCCGCCGCCCGCCAAGGTCAGAATGAGGGCCTATGTACGTCATGTATTTGTTGTCAAAATACTCAAAAGAATATTAAAAATATTCAAAACAGCCTCGATGTTTTAAGATGGCCGCCACTAGTTTCCAACTGAATACATTTCCATTGCATAAATATATAATCAGCAACGTCGTTATGTACAATAAGGCCTATATCAGGAAGGGCCTTGCGCAGGTTCAGGTCTTCGTTCACATGCCGAATCACTCCCCAGAGGCAGGCCTCAGTGAACGTGCAACACCTACTGTGACCTCCTTGGCTCCGACGCAGCATCGTGCCTCACCAGGTTTACTGCATGCGAGGTGATCGTTTCCTCAGATAAGCTTCTCGTCTGGGGCGATTTCAGCTCGTTGCCACTAATAATAAGCTGAATAAATACCGACACTGACAAATTTATGAAACCATTTATTTTCAGGTAAGTCTGTTAACAAATCACCCCAGCGCACTGCGAGCTCCTCAACGGTCCCTCATCGCGTGCCCGATTTCCTCCACATTCCATTACAGAACCATTACAACCGGCATGTGATAATTATTATAGTATAAATACTATTGAACATAAATGTAACTTTGCATACAGCTAACTAAATCCAACTAGTGAAATATTACAGGTACCCATTGGGAACCCATGCCCCCAGTACCTCAAAGGCCTATACTCATGGAGGGTGGGAGCTCAGAGCCATGTGCTTCCACCCAGCTGGCCACTACCTTACAGGTAGAGCATAGGGGTGTCCATGTTCTGAGTGCTTTGGAACAAACCGGTCCCCAGCACCCCAAGGATCAGGGCCGGCTTTAGAGCTGGTGGAGCTCTGTCCGACAGTCTTTTTTGGCTCCCCCATCCCATCACCACCTCCAAGGATTCCCTCACTACCACCCGGCAAATGTGCCCCTCATCTCTCCACAGCCACCCTTTCACATACGTTTATTTGTCTGAAAGCACTTGTAAAGGCTGGCTTTACTAATTTACTCAGCTATTTACATAAAAAATTGTTGTGATTTTCTGCAGCAGGCACTTTAACCCTCTGTGCTACTTCATGGTGAGTCAAAACTACCACTTGACAAGACACCAATCTTTCCTCCCTAGCAGGAACATTAATCACAAGAGTTTCTTGACATTGTAATTGTTTCTTGAAGGCTGCAAGCACAAGGAACTTTTCAGCATGTGCTTTTAAAACGCAAGCTTCGTGATTTATTGCTAAACACAGCGCCCCCTGAGGTCAATGACTCCTATCCAGGGCAGCACACGGTGTGGCCGCACTGCTTGTACCGACCCTCAAAACACCCTGGGGGTGTTTGGGGGCCACGAGCCACACGCTTGGTGGCCCCCACACCTAGGATCAACGTCTTCAAGACAGGGGTCACAGAGCGCATGTAGCTTGCCACCTCCGCCAGTAGCCTTGCAAGGCAGCTCTCAGGGGCTGCAGGGCGTGAGCCTGAGCCCTGCAGCCCCTCACCTGCAGCCATTGGCCATGGGGGGGTAAGAGATACTGACTTCATGCTCAGCAACCCTGAGCCCTAAGGGTCTCTGCCTTCAGGGCGGGGACCGTGAGCCAGGTGCTCAGCAGTCCCCATCCTGAAGGCAGAGCCCATCTGTGGCTCATGTCCTTCAGCACCCTGGGCCTTGGGGTGCTTCGAGACACAGGGGCCATAGAAGGACGAGACTCACGTCCTTCAATGGCCCCGGTCCTCAAAGCACCTCGAGGTGGGGGCCATGAGCCACAAGCCCCATGGCCCCCGCCTTACGGGTCTAGCCCTTCACTGTCGGGCCGGCGAGGGCAAGGCACACTTTCCCTGGCTCCCCACAGTCCCAGGACCGGACATACGGCAAGGGTCCAGGGCCCGAGCATGAGACTTAAAAAAATTTAAGAAACTAATAAAATTAAAAAAATTAAACAAAACATTTTAAAAAAGCACTTCAAGAGGTGTGGGCAAGAGGACACTGAAGGCGAGGATTGTGTCCTCTGCCCCCTTATAGTCCCCCACAGCCCCTGGCTGCACACTTTCTCAATGGTGGGGGCTCTGAGCAACCGGTGAAAGCCTCCCCAGCCCTATAGCTACTCACCCTTGGGTGGGGTCCTGCTGTCCTGGAGAGGTGGTGAGCACGACGTTTGGGGCCCCCCATGCTCCACTCCTCAGCCGACAGTTGTTTTGTGGCTGTGGTGGGAACGGCGAATACAGATATCTGTGGTGGTGGAGCTGGCTCTGCCTGTGTGCTCCCGCCCCTCTAGGTTGGAGCTTAGAATGAGCTCCGCCCCCACACATGGTTCATAGCATGGGGAGTCAGGGTAAAACCTGGACTGAAACCTAGGATCTGGCTTCCATTCTATTGTACATATGTATACCAGAAGCTGTATCTTTTTTTTCAAAGTTGTTACGTGTTCTATATCTTTTAGAATTAATAAGTGTAATTATGTGACATTATAAGGACTATAAGTGACAATGTAAAGTGAAAAAAAAATGATGCTGCAAAGGCTTTGGAGCCATAAAAATAATGCCTTTTTTAAAGGTTTGCAGATCTTATGTTGTGCAATAGCGCCAACATGTGGACTTTTAAATAAACAGTGTAGGGTTTTTGAGAAATGTGAATAGGCTTTGTGTACCTTCAGAACACTGTAGGGGCTGATAGTGTACTTATAGCATCTTGAAAGAAAATGCTTAAAATTAATTTTATTTCCTAATTGTGTATGTAAAAATTTGTGGTGAAATTTGACAATTGTCTTAGCGTATACCTCTAAAAGTATGTACCCTGCTATTTAATAAAAATTACAGTTGTTAGGCTGGGGTAACATTTCAACTCTTAATTATGCGGGTAAGAGTTTTCACAGCCTTTTGTTATATTTATTAATGTATTATGAATGTAGCATTAAATGAGTTGTGGTCTAAAGTAAATTCTGTCTCTTCTGTTTGTAGGATCCCCAAGAGCTAACACGGACCCCTGAGGAAATGGATACCTTTCAGCTAGGTACAGTCATCTATAGATTTATGGTTATAGAACAGTGTCAACGACCCTGTCCAAAAAAGGAAGTCTACAACACCTAAAGATGTACCCCCTATAAAGAAAGGAAAACATCAGGTGTGTTTTACAAAAATGTAGGGTCATAAGAATCCTAACCTCTCTCTCTCTCTCTCGCAACTTTTTTTTTCCTCTAGGATATAGCGGTTCTAGCAAAACCTAAAATGTATTTTTTATCTTTGACACTGCAGAACAATCACAAAAGATCTCAGAAGGAGTCCGCCGTAAGGCCAAGTGGTCTTTAAAGGACATCACAGGGGCCCTTCAAAAGACAAAGTCGTCAACATTCGTGAAGATCAACGCAATGCATCAGGACATCGGGACAAACCACGCCCTCTACAGATAGTCGTCATACACCAGGTACAGACCTTAAACATTGCATCACTTTACAAATAAACCCCAGAACCAGTTCACCAAATATTTCTGCAGAAACTCCATTTGTACAAGGGCTAGGACACACAGGAGGTGGAGCATTTATAACTGCAGACACACAACACCAAGTAGTGTGTAAAACCACTAAAGGGGATGCCAACCAGTGAGCAGATTACCAATGGCCTTTGGTTTCCCAGGGTGTAAAGGTTATTTCTCCCACTTTTTCAACACCTGAGCCAATCAGAATTATGAAGGTCCAATGCTCCTGCCCTACATCTTTGGTGTTGAATATATGATGCCGTCCGAGAAAGAGAGATTTCTACAGTAGTACGCTGAAAACAATGAAAATCACTTTCATTCTCAGAGTTGAAAGCGTACTGTCAGGCGGATGTATTGATCTTATGAAAAGCCTGCAACCTTTTCAGAGAAATGGTGGTGGCAATGACCAAAACGGTTAAGGTTTTGAAGCACACCTGCAAGGTGAAAAAGATTGTACAATACATAGACCCTTTCCAAAATATAATGCTGGCTTCCATGTGTATGTCTATATACAAACACATGTTATTGAAGCCCTACAGTATAGCTCTATAACGGCAAACAGAAGCGTTATTCAACCCCCTCCTTCCAATGGCTCATGTACATCTCTGACAAGGAAAACATCTTCATTCAACACGCCTTACAGAGCGGGTAAGACCGAGTGGGGCCTTATTATCTAGACGGCTACGCTGATCAACATTGTGCCAACGATGTTCGAGTGCAACAGTTGTTTTTACCATGGTTGCCCCCACTGTTACAAGCCCCACAAGTTTTACAGACTGTCGGATACCAAGTTTAAACACTTACACCGCCGTACTCTGATGACGGCTGAATATGTTGAAAACTGCGGCATTGTAATGAGAACCCTCTGGGAACATGAGCAGCTAGATATGCTAGCATTGGACGCAGAACTCTTGTCTTTTATTAAAAAGCGTCAGTTACCCTAGCCTTCAGATCTCTGTGATGTCTTATTTGGAGGTTGTACAAAAGCTATACAGTTTTACAGGGCTGTGGGTGACGGTGAGAAAATACACTATTATGACTTCACGAGTCTGTATCCATTTGTGAATAAACAGAAGTTATACCCTGGAGGCCACCCCACCATCATCTATGAGGACTTTAAGCCCATAGGTGAATATTTTGGGCTCATTAAGTGCCAAATCTACCTGCCCCGGCGGCTTTGCTTCCTGGTGCTTCCATACAGAGTCAACGGCAAGCTAATGTTCCCACTGTGTCGGACCTGCGCTGAAAGTCAAGAGACTAGCGAGTGTAAACACAGTGACAAGCAGAGGATGCTGACTAGTACCTGGTGTACCACTGAGTTACAAACGGCCTTTGAGAAAGGATACAGAATAAGTAAAATAGCGGGAATATGGCACTTTGAAAGTACGACAACACAACCCTTTTCTAAGTATATCAACTTGTTTCTGAGAAGCAAATATAAGGCTTCAGGCTTTCCAGAATGGTGTGTTTATGAAGTGTCTAAGCAAAAGTATACAAGCGATTACCACGCTCAGGACGGCATAAGGTTGAGACCAGAGTTCATTGAGGTCAACCATGAAAGGCGACAGTTAGCCAAACTCTGGCCCTCATTACAACCCTGTCAGTCGGTGTTAAAGCGGCAGTAACTCCGCCAACAGGCCGGCGGTAAAAACAATGGAATCATGACCATGGCTCCTGGTGTGTTTACT
This sequence comes from Pleurodeles waltl, assembly GCF_031143425.1. Lineage (NCBI taxonomy): Eukaryota > Metazoa > Chordata > Amphibia > Caudata > Salamandridae > Pleurodeles > Pleurodeles waltl. Next base: position 717,771,802 of record NC_090447.1, read on the forward strand.
GCTGCCCACTACAGGTCATACCTATGTATATATAACTGTACATATGAATTGCAATGTTTACAGCTTGTTAAACTAATGCATATTTCAATCATTTGACAGACTCCATACTTGTATTTGTTCAAAGGGTGTTTATTTAAGTGCTAATAAGTAGAGGGGGATGTGCAATGGCCTGGGGTGATGATGGAGGAATGTCCAGGATAGAGTCCAGTCTATTTGTATCACAGGGGCATTGTTCAAGGGGGCATAGGAAGGGGAGCAATGGCAGTACAAGGTGGACAGGGTGACAGAGTGGGACAGAAGGGTGACATTGAGGAGAGTCTTATTTCCTGGCAGGGGTCTTGGCAATGTTCTCTGGCATCTGCCTGGGTCGCAGGGACCGTTTATGGGATGGCTCTCCTTCTGCAGGGGGTGGGTTGCTGGTGGCCTGTTGGTCCTGCACAGGGCCTCCTGTCCACTAGTGCCGGCGGAGGTGGAGGGCTGTTCTTCGGTATGGCTAGTGTCAGGGGCCCGTTGGTGTGCCACTGCCTCCCTCATGGTGTTGCCCATGTCAGGCAGCACCCCTGCAATGGTGACCAGGATGGTGTGGATGTGTTTTAGGTCCTCCCTGACCCCCAGGTACTGTCCCTCTTGGAGCCGCTGGGTCTCCTGCAACATGTACAGTATCTGGCCCAAGGTCTCCCAGGAATGCTGGTATGCTCCCAGGATCCCTGCAGGTGCCTCGTGGAGAGTGGGTTCTCTGGGCCTGTTCTCCTCCTGTTGTACAGCAGTCCTCCCAGCTTCCCTGTTGTCCTGTGCCTCTGTCCCCTGAACCGTGTGCCCACTGCCACTGACCCCAGGTCTCTGATTGTCTTGGATTTGTTGGGTTATCAGGGGTCCCTATAGTGGTGGACACACTGCTGATTGACGTGTCCTGGGGACGGAGGGATGGGCCCGCTGGGTAGGTGCTGTGCTGGTGTTTCCTGAGGGGGAGGCTCTGTGGTGGTTTGGGATTGTGCAGGGTAACCGACTGTCCAGAGGCCCCTCATGGGCCAGGTTGGTCATCATGATACAGGCGTGCACAGATGCTGTCATCACTGTGGGCCTCTTCTGTGGGGGGACTGGATGTTGGTGGCACCTCCTCTCCAGTGACGTTGAGTAGGGGTCCTGTGGGGATGTAAATGCAGTGTTATTGTATCTACTTGTGCCATCTTGTGCATGGATATGTTTCCCTCTATGGTTGTTATTAGCAAGGCACGTTTGGGTTGTGTGAGATGTTATTGGTTTGGCTAAGTGATTTTCACTAGTATGCATGCTGTGGTGATGGGTATCCGTGCAGGTCTGTGATGGGTGTCCATGCAATGGTGTTGCATGTAGGGCTTGGTATTGGGATGGGTAGGTTGTGATAGTGGGGTATATGTGAGGTGTTGGAGTGATGGGGGTGAGGGTAGGGGTAGGAGTTTGTGATGGCATGCAGGTAGGGTGGGGGATATAGCAGTAAGGATTTTACTTACCAGAGTCCAGTCCTCATGCTACTCCTGCGAGGCCCTCAGGATGCATGATTGCCAAGACTTGCTCCTCCCATGTTGTTAGTTGTGGGGGAGTAGGTGGGGATCCACTGCCAGTCCTCTGTATGGCTACCTGGTATCTTGCTACCACGGAACGCACCTTCCCCGTAGGTCGTTTCACCTCTTCCTGATGTCATCACTTGTTCTGGGGTGATGACCCACGGCTTTCACCCTGTCCATAGCTGTGGCTCTACCCAGATGATTTCCGATTTCCTCCACCATGACCCTTAGCCCCTCTTCTCAGAACCTGGGGTGTCTTTGTGGTGCCATGGGTGTAGTGTGAGTGGTATATGTGAGGGTGTGTGTGGTGATGTATTGGGGTGTGTGCTGTGAGGTGGGTGGATGGTGTATGGGTGATGGTGTTATGTGGCTCTGATTCAGTGGGTGCTCCTGGCTTGTCTCTCTCTCAGTTGGCAATATTTTTTTTCATTGTAAGGGGTTGTGGGTAATGTGGGTGTGCGTTTTATATTGGATTGGGTGTGTGGGTGTGGTGTGTGTATGTGTGTCAGTTGTGTGTAGTTTGAATTGTCCAATGTGGTGTAGTTTTGTTAGTGTGATTGTATTTTGAGGGCAGCGATGTGTACCGCCAATGGTTTACCGCGTTTGACTGTCTGCGCGGTGATTCGTGGGTCATGATGCTGTGGGTGTATTTCTGTTGGCGTAACGGTGTGGGTTTTGGTACCGCCAGTTTATCACTGACCTTTGGTCTGGCGGACTTGTGAGGGGTCTGCATAGTGGCAGATTTATCTGTGTGGGTCATAATACCCGTAACAGTATACTGCTGCAGTGGTCGGCGGCATTTACGGTCAGGGTTGTAATGAGGGCCTCTGCCTAAACTCCTTATGGGGAAAATTCACCCAGCGTGCAAACTTCTCAAACATGACCATAATAACAGATCCTGATGAGTTGTTGTAGTTCCTTTTTTTCACATAGTTATGATGTGTCCAGTTGCAAGTTTATTGGTGATGAGACCGCATCTCTGTGTTGAAAATACACAAAAGAGCATCCCACAACATGTAATAATATAAACATCTTCATGCTTGTTTCACAACGACTCACGCATGTTTAGAGCTTTACAGGGTGCTGGATAAACTTCAGGAGAGGTGTCTATCACAATACTGACTGTTATTTTTGTGAGCAAAGTAGGCAATGAAGGCCATCCCCTACGTGATTATCTAGGCGATTTGACCAGCGAGTTAGAAAAGAATGACTGCATATTAGAGTTTTCTTTATTGGGACCCAAGACTTATTCGTGCAAAACAGCAAACAGTGCTGTGTGTATGAAAGTTAAAGGCATCACCTTAAATGTTAAAAACTCAGTCTAAATCAGTTTTGACAGTCTAAAGGAGCTGGTGAATAAATAAGCTATATCAAAAGATCATGAAAATAATAAAACAATTGTTATACAGCAGCCTGGCATAGTGCGGTATAAAACATGGTGGGAAATTACAACCCAGCCTTTACATAAAACCTTTTGGGTAGTGTTTTATAAAAGGGTCCTTGCTGAGGACTACAACCCCCACCGTACAGTTATTAAAGGTGCATTAGAATCACGAATCCCCACGACTATGGACACAAGATTGCAACATCCGTTCTCCTGCATTTTAGAAGGCTCCTCAAAGTGTGGTAAAAGTTTTTTTATAAAGCGATTGTTAGAAAATGCTCCAGGGGTTTTATTCCATACCCCAAACAACATTGCATAGCTTTATTCATGCTGGCAAGATCTTTATATGGAACTATCCCTAAGGTTCCCTCACATCAAATTTATAGAAGATTTACCTAGCAATGTCAATGGCAATACCTTGTTTCCTACACACCTTATAAACCTGGTGATTGTAGACGATCATATGCGCGAGGGCGGGGATTATCTTGAAATAGAAAAAGCTTTTCCCAAATATTCACACCATCACAATCTAAACATGTGCTACATTGTGCAGAACTTGTTTTCCAAGTGGAAGAGCAGTCGCTCTATAGCTCTAAACACCACATACCTTGTCCTATTTAAAAATCCCTATGACAAACAGCAAATATCTATCATCACTAAACAGATATACCCTGAAAACACCCTGTTTTTCTTGGAAGCCTTTAACGACGCTACCATTAAACCTCATGGTTACCTGCTGGTAGACTTGAAACCCAGTACTCTAGAATACTACAAACGACATGCCGATATTTTCCCTCCCGACCTCCCCATCGCTAACATACCTAAAACCAGACCAAGAACATATAAAAAGAATCGTTAAAAAGACTTTTGTAAAATTTACACTCTAAGTCTTATAATATATGGGGCTGACCATGTCTGCACGTCTACATTGTAATTTAGCCCTCTTAAAATGCTGGTCACCGCTAGCCCCCAACAAAGACAGGCCATCCTTTGCTCGGCTTCGGCCGACTTAGTGGCTGCTATTTCAGAAATTTCCCTAAACACCCTAAAAAGCAATATCCTTATATCTGAAATTCAGTTCCGCGTGTTGAAGAAGAAGTGCCTTATCAAAAAGCTTAGTAGTAAAAGGGCGTCCCTCATTTCTAAGAAGAAATTGGTAAAACAGTCGGGTGGCTTGATAGGTTCACTACTAGGCATAGTGATACCTTTAATTACAAACCTCCTAACCGGAAATTGATGGATTACACCCAAAAGATGTACTTGGTGTTGCGCTTCCAGATGGAACAGCTGGGCCCGTCTACAGGCGATGCCTGGGATATACGGAAAAATGAAACACTATGCCTAGATAATGATTAAAAACATTTTGAACTGATCGGATTTAAAACCTTATTGCAAAGCTGATCTGTAATCCTGAACTCTTCAGAACTTTTTACAACACTATAACCAATAGCAGTCTGAAAAAAACAAGCTCATTCTGTATACTCCTGACTCTGAACCACCACCACCAGCCCACACACGGCCTCAGGCTCAACAGCCACCACATCCACTGACACCAACAACCCCATCCTCAGACGTCATTGTGGAAGTCAGAGTTACAGAGATGCAGTGCAAACGTTACTAAGCCAAATGGCAACTTATAAAGATCTAACATCATGGAAGGATCAGGGTGAATTCCTTCACAAAGGGCAGCCAGTTGTTGGGTCTCATATGTAGGACCTCATCAAGAGTTTCACACACCCCAAAACTCTATCACTCCAGAAAGTGCCTAGAGGTTGGGACCAGTTTCTACAGGCTGCTGCAGAACTCCATATTCTTTCTATGATCATCAGTAATGCTGAACACCAACTTCTGCTTGAAAGTTTGAAAGATCCAGCTTACAGTCTTCCAAGTGTCAGGAAAACTATTGCTAGCATTGTTAAGATCTTCCCTCAGCAAAAGCAATTCCCCTTTTCCTTGTACCCATGTTGGTTGCAGCTGTGTCCTCACTCCCGGTGGCTCATGCAGAGGCTATCTTAGAACTAGCTTCTTCAGGTTTAACTGCCACTCAAGATGGTGGCCGCAACTTTTTGTGAGGTCAACACTCTAGTGTTTCTACTTAAGTCTTGTGCTGCAGCTTCCCTCCAGCTATTTCTCTCTGGGAGCCCCGCACTTCAACTGTCATCCTGAGGAGAATGAGGAATGTTCCTGAGGTACTTCATTTCATAGAGAATTCTTCCAGTTTTGACTAATTAATTATTTTTCTGGTTATGGTGTGCACACCAGCTACTTTTTCCCTTTTGAAGAAGCTGATTTCTTTTCCTTCTTCCAACAACTGGCTATCGGCTTTCTGAGGAGATATCCTTTGGCTTAACAGAACTTCAAGCAACTGCAGTAAGGAATCCTTTTGTATGATTTCCAGACTTGCCAATATATATATATATGTACATATATATTCAAGAAATCTTTGGTTTGCAGACTTGTCAGTCTTAGAGACTAACCTCGGTGCTCAGACTAATTTCTAGAGACTGTGATTGAGAAAACTGAACCTTGAGAAGGAGTTTTTGTTTCCTGTAAAAGACATTAGTAGTTTGTATATTTGTGAACTTTTGAACTGTTCTCCAGAGAACCTTAGAAACCTCTGACTCCTGGAGAAAAGAAGATATTAAGTTAACATTGTTCTCTTAGAGAGAGGCTAGCCTCTCAAAAGATCCAGTTTAGGAGAACGATAGAATTAGGTGAATGTGAATGGCTGAACAGTTGAATGCACAGTAGGAATGTACTTATCTATGCTCTTTTCACCGGACTGCAGGTCCTTCCTTTAAAGAAATCTCAATAAGAAGAAAGGTGCAGGTTTTCAGAGACACACACTGAATATCCTATCTTCAAGTGGGAAACACAGGCTGGAACTGGATCTGGAGGTGGTCTCTCTTTTTTCTATTCCCATCCCCCTTCTCCCCTAGTGGATGCAGGGTTCAGATAATCAGTTAATGTCTGAGCATGCATCTGGTGCAGGGAGTTGGGTAAAAGGCATCTGCTCCTGTGGAAGTTTGATTTAATGGGTAATCTCATGATAGATTGAGGTGCCTAAAAAATACTTATTTCCACCTGAGCAGAATGGCTGAAGGTTTAGATTTTAATGCCTTGGCGATACTTATGGGAGAAATGCAAAAACAGTTAACCCTTACCCTAGATGAAAATAAAAAATGAGAGAGGAAATAAAAAGATCCCACGTTGAGACTCAACAGCTCATGGACAAAATAAATAACTTCACTTCTGGGAATACCGCAGGGACTAGTGGGGTTTCAGGTAAAACCTTCCCTACCACTACCTCAAAAATGTCCACACAAGTCATTAATTCCCTGTCCCCTATCATTCCCCTGACCTCACCTGAACGTTTTAGTGGAGATCCTTACAAGGTGCAGATATTTTTAACCCAGTGCTCCTTACACTTTGTTGTCCCATTATTTTTACAGAGGATAAGTCAAAAACAGTGTTAATTTTGTTTTATTTGAGTAGAGATGCAGCTTCATGGTCCATGCCTTCGGTGTCAGAAAATAATGCTATATTATATGATTTTGAAGTCTTTAAAACTGAATCCCTTTGAATCTTTGACCGCAGAACACTTTCCGAAGCCACAGACAATGAATTACTACAGACAAGGTGATAGGGATTCGGGGGGTCATTCAGACCTTGGCGGACGGCGGAGGCCGTCCGCCAAGGTACCGCCGACAAATGACCGCACCGCGGTCAAAAGACCGCGGCGGCCATTCAAACATTTCCGCTGTGCCGGCGGGCGCTCTCCAAAAGAGCGCCCGCCGGCCCAGCGGAAATGCCCCTGCAACGAGGACGCCGGCTCAGAATTGAGCCGGCGTATTTGCAGGGGTGCGACGGGTGCAGTTGCACCCGTCGCGTATTTCAGTGTCTGCAAAGCAGACACTGAAATACTTTGTGGGGCCCTCTTACGGGGGCCCCTGCAGTGCCCATGCCACTGGCATGGGCACTGCAGGGGCCCCCAGGGGCCCCGCGGCACCCCCTACCGCCATCCTGTTCATGGCGGGTTTCCCGCCATGAACAGGATGGCGGTAGGGGGTGTCTGAATCCCCATGGTGGCGGAGCGCGCTCCGCCGCCATGGAGGATTCAATGGGGCAGCGGTAAACCGGCGGGAGACCGTCGGTTTACCCTTTCTGACCGCGGCTGAACCGCCGCGGTCAGAATGCCCTTGGGAGCACCGCCAGCCTGTTGGCGGTGCTCCCGTGGTCGGTGATCCTGACGGTCACCGGCCGCCAGGGTCAGAATGACCCCCTTGATCTCTTATCTGACCCAATTCAACAAATTAGTTGTGGAGACTGGTTGGCCCAAGAGCGAAAGGGCTGCATTTTTTGACTGAGGTTTACACGAAGAACTAAAAGACGCAGTAGCCCAAATTCCAGATCAAACTACTGATATGTCAAAATATATTGATCTAGTTTTACAGATTGATTAGCATCTGTTTGAAAGAAAAGCTGAATGCAAGAGAAACTTTTGTCCTATCCCACCACTTTTTGATTGGAGTAAAGTGGAAAGTATCAAGACCTCCGAGACACACTCTTCGAAAGATCCAGTGCAAATCGGCAGTGTTAGAGGTCCCCTGTCTAAAGAGGAAAAGGACAAGCGAAGATCTAAGAATCTATGTCTGTATTGCGGGTTGGCTGGGCATTTTGTAAGAGAATGTTCAAAGAAGCCTAAACAAGATAATTCAGGAAAAGAGAAAACTCATTCCATCAAGAGAGTAGCCGTGGTTGACTTACAACACCAACCAGCCCCTGAATCCCAGTTAGTGGCAAACACCTTACAGTCTGCTTCCCCTCATCTTACTATCTCTTTTGACCTCATCTTCAGAGAAAAGAAGCTGCAGGAGGTTTCAGTGATAACTGACTTAGGAGCTACGGGAAAGTTCTGCGACATCCTCTATGCCATAAAAATCAGAATACATTTAGTAAAAAAGAGAATAGTAGAGACTGTTTGTGCGGTGGATGGAACAAACTTGTCTTCAGGTCTTACCACAGATTCAACTGAACCTGTAGTTCTGAAAGATCATCTAGGACACCAAGAAAACATATCTTTCAATCTCATAGATGCTCCTCAATTTCAGCTGAACTTGGGCTTACTGTGGCTTATGGAACATAACCCTGAAATTAATTGGGAAAAGAGGACTATTCAAATAAATTCAAGTTACTGTCAGAAGCATTGTTATGGTCCTCAAGATATAAGTATTGCACCATCTCCCGATCAAGTTTCAGCTACTAAATCCAATGTGGTTTGTGCTCTGGAAAAAGTTGTAATTCCCAAAGAATATAAAGAATTGTCTGCAGTGTTTGAACAAGCAGAGGCAGAGAAGCTACTTCCCCACAGATCTTATGATTGCAGGATCGAACTTGAGCCTGGTGCGAATCTACCTTGCAGTAGAATCTATGCCCTTACTGAAAAGGAGAATAAGTTCCTAAACAAATATTTGGAAAAATATTTGGCAAACGGTTTTATTCGTCCCTCTCAATCCCCTGTCTCTTCCCCCTTTTTTTGTCCCAAAGAAGAAAAATGAATAGTTAAGAACTTGTACCGATTTTAGAGCATTAAATCAAGTTACAGTGAAGAATTGATATCCCCTGCACTTGATTTCAGTACTGCTAGATCTGGTGAACGACACAATAATCTACACCATACTAGATCTTTGCAGAGCGTACCATTTAATTCGATTTGCTAAGGGAGACAAATGGAAAGCGCCCTTCCGCACCCGGTTTGGTCTATACGGGTACCAAGTGATGCCGTATGGGCTATGTAATGTGCCTGCCGCTTTCCAGCACTTTGTGAACGATGTTCTGAGAGAGTTTTTAGGTCAATTTGTAGTAGTCTACATTGATGATATTTTAATCTTCTCCCAGAATTTGCGAGACCATGTAGATCACGAGAGAGCAGTTCTAAAGAAATTGTTGGAAAATAACCTATATGTGAAGTTGGAAAAGTGTGTCTTTCATGCGGAGGAAGTAGAATTCTTGGTATTCGTCTTATCGGAAAAGGTTTCCAAGGATCCTGCTAAAATTCAAACAATCCTGGATTGGAGGTGCAAAGTTTTATTGGCTGTGCCAATTTCCACTGCCGTTTTCTAAAAAGGTGGTCCCCATTACAAAATGTTTGAGAAAAAGAGTACCCTTTCATTGGTCAACTGATGCTGAAGAATCTTTTGAGTTCCACAAAGGAGCCATTACGACAGCCCAATCCTTCTCCATCCTAATCCTGAGGAGCCATTTTTTGTGGAAGCTGACGCCTCCGACCAAACGATTGGTGGTGTATTGTCTCAGAGGCACAAGGAAACAGGTCAACTTCACCCAATGTCATTTCGATCCAGAAAATTAACTACTCCTGAAATAAATTATCCAATTGCTGACAAAGAGCTATTGGCAGTTCAGTTTTTAAAGTCTGCTAAGACATTAACTCCAGGGCAATTGAGATGGTCCTTGTACTTTGCAGATTTTAATTTTAGCATTACCTATCGACCTGGTTCGGCCAATGGCAAGGCAGATGCGTTATCAAGAATGAATAATATACCTGGAGCTGGATAAGCTGAAAAGATTCCAATTATTCCAGCAGACAGGTTTGTTTGTAATATACTATTTTCCGAAATAAAAAAGAAGTTTCGACAATCCATGTCTGACTAAGAAATTTCAGATTGGGCCAACAAAAAAAAGGAAGAAGGGTTTTAGTAAATCTTCCTTTTGTTGAAAATGCTTTATATTTGCCAACTTGTGAGTTGCAAGAACTAGCGCTACAAGCATGTCATGATGATCATTTAGCTGGACATAAAGGAATTTTGAAGACTACCAAATTAATTAGGAGGTATTTCTGGTGGCCTGCGATGATCCCTCAAATAAAACAATACATTCAAAGCTGTGATAATTGCATTTGGGGGAAAGACAACATGATTAGCTCCCGAGGTGAGCTTCAGCCTCTTCCCATTGCACCATATCCCTGGCACACCGTTACTGTGGATTTGATTGTAGATTTACCTTCAAGTCCAGGTTTTGACACAATCCTAGTTTTTGTAGACACCTTTTCTAAAATGAGTCATTTCATCCCTCTGAAGAAGGTTCCTCGAGCCTCTCAGTTAGCCAAGTTATTTTCACGCCAAATAGTGAGAGCTCATGGCATTCCAGTGCTTGTAATCTCAGATCGAGGTCCCTAATTTGTTTACCAATTCTGGTGGGCCTTTATGAAATAACTTGGAATAGACTCACATTATTCTAACAGTTATCATCCGGAAACAGATGGACAGACAAAAAGAGTTAACCAGGAGATAGAGCAGTACCTACGCTTATATCTCCTGGACCAAGATAATGATTGGCCAGATTTCATTTGGACAGCTGAATTTGCGTACAACAATGCTATTCATGCCTCCTCTAGTTATTCTCCTTTCTATTTGAACTCTGGTAGTCACCCAAATATTATCTTAGGAAGGTCGGGAGGCTCGGTCTCAGCTGCGAATGAATTCAGCAAGAAAATTCGAAAGACTTACCAATCCGCTAGAGAACACTTGACCAAGGCAAAGGTCTCTTACAAGAAACATGCTGACAAAAAGTGGAGAGGCAACCATGGTTATTGTGAGGGTGAGAAGATATGGCTATCCATTTGACATTTACATTAAGAGGGATCAAAGAATTCCAGCCTAGATATGTAGGACCCTATAAAATAAAGAAAATTGTAAATCCAGTAACAGTCAAACTCGCCTTGCCCCCTCAGATTAAGATTCATCAGGTATTCCATGTCTCGCTACTTAAAAGAAGCCCTCCCAATGTTAGGACAACCACCCCTCCAGATCCTATCCAATTAGATTCACATTTAGAATATGAAGTGAATAGAATTTTTAGCCCAGAAGAAAGGTTCTTCCTGTTTGGAATTCGGAAATTAGGTAATGCAAACCCCGGGGTGCTGGGGGCCTAAGGCCCCCTTTGATGCACCCCAAAATAGTATTTGTGGACATATAAAGTGCACACATGCTTAAGGGGCATGTGTGCACTGCATGTCATTTTTAAAAATGCATTTGTATGCATTTTTTTAAATTTCACATGCTTACCACCAAACTTGAGTTTGGGGTTATTGCATTTCCTAAATGCAAAAGTCGCATTTAGGAAATGCATGATACATGTGGATAGGTAATCGCAAATAGGTATTCCCGATTTGCGATTATCAAATTAGGAAATCGCAAATTGCGATTCCCTAATCGGAGTCGCAATTTTAAGGAATCACTATTTTATCAAAATATTTAATCTAATTATCTAATCTAATCTAATTATCTAATCTAATTAATCTAATTTAATCTAATTATCAAATTAGGAAATCGCAAATTGCGATTCCCTAATCGGAGTCGCAATTTTAAGGAATCACTATTTTTGTGATTCCTTAAAATTGCACTGCGAATTCCTTTAAAAAATAATGAAAGGCGATTTTGCATTTGCAAATGGTGGAATTTTGCAATTCGCACAGTTTGCAAATGCAAAATCCTTTGATACATCTGGCCCTTATTTTCTTTAGTATGTGTTTGGTAGCTTAATGCTTGTACTAAAATTATTTGTAATAAACACTTTTTAACCATTTTAACACGCTTCTGTCATCTTTTAAAGCTTTTTTTTTAATGTGTGTGCTGTCGGTATAATGACAATGCATGGTCTGATTTTGAGTTGAAATTATTTTATTGTAGACATTTATCGTTACGCGCGCATACTCATTACACAGCCTTACACTTTTGACAAACACCGTTTTCTGTTTTAACAGAGTTCACAGTAGACCTCATGTTTTCTTTTACATATTTCACAACAATACAGTCATTGTTTACTAGATCGCTTGAATATAGATTTAGAAAATTGCTAAACGTCATACCCTCAGACATTTTACTAATAAAATATATACAGCGCTCCCCATGTGATGGCTAGAGAATCTTGCACCCGCATCTTGTTATACTCTACCCTAGCAGCAGCTTTTTTAATATACTTGAATACAGGTTTTGTATAGATGTTGTGTTCGGGGAATGTCTTCGAACTGTTAAAAACTGTAATCTTGTCAATATCCAAAAACAAACCAACCCAGTCAGTTTTGCCCTTACAATGCTGGTCTGTGTTAAAGAAGCACGAGCGCGGTCTTTTTACACCTATTTCCATTGGTAGTCCATGGCTTGGGAAAACACCTAAAAAGTATTTCTTAGCGCAGACTTAAAAACTCACATATCTGTAGTGTCCATTTTACAATATATTAAAGATAGTCAAACATAATCTGGCGGGCGTGGTTGACCTGAATGACTCTATCAAACACAGGGAATACAATCATGTTCACATTCATAGACTAAAACATATTTCAGCTTTTAGATTTTCGTTTTTTATCAAATTATAGTGGTCACCGTCTTCCATGTCAGGTGTCAAATCGAAAGCGAACAGTGGGTAGCCTGCCCCAAATCATTCTCTTGATACGACGACTCCCGAGACCCACAGATGTTTCCTTGTTATCGATACCAGTCTAAAACATTCCCTGATAAACTTAGCTGTTCCAAAACTCAGTATGTATGGCTTTGCAGGAATCACCACCCCCTCGTGTATCAGCGCCATGTAGTTGATGTTGTAGTGTTTTAAATTGAAAAGGTTTGAGGTATACAGACTGCTAAAAGCTTTACTGTCCACAAACCCAATGATAATAAGTTTCGGTAGCTGTCCCAGAAATAAATTTTGCTGTTGGGTTAATCTGGTACCAGTTGAAATGCTGTATATCTTCAGAGCTACTCTTTCCATGGCATACTTCGCATTCAATAGTTGTAAGGCCTCTGCATGAGCCAGTCTGATGCTTGTTGACACTTTCACTTTATTTACAAATAAGCTGGCGGACAGTATGACAAGTTTATATTGTTCAGCATCCACGCTGATGAGACAGAACGAGTCCTTGTTGCAGGTTAGCTTGATCTTAAGATTGATATAGTTGATGAGTAGTGTATCTTGGTAGAAACATTCTGAATGTATATGGCCTAGGAGGTCAAAACGTCTACTGCCTGTGGCGAAGGATGCTCTTTTTACAAAGTCCTGATTGTGACTGACCAACGCTCTATCTTCAAAATGGCTGTAAGAATCTTTATGGAAGAGTCCTGCTGAAAGTTTGGTGTGCAGGGCGTCACGGCTGTAATTAAGAACACTATCAATGTATGCCCTATACGCGTACATGTTATCACTTTGCCTGATAAGATGATCGCCAGTGTGATGTCCACATGATTAACCATGGATGCGATGGGGTAAGGGATTGTTGCCACTTTTGCTTTGTTCGCTATATTGGTACTGTCTGCTTTTACAATTTTACAGACAAGATGCAACAGGGTATTGTTGAGATTCAGATACATATCCGTGGACCCTGACACATAAAACTCTATCGGCGGCAAAGGAATTAAATTGGCTAGTGGTGATACCTATGAAAAAACAGTTTTCGATGTTAGTCTGCGTGGGTTTTAGAGAAAACAAGTCTAACTCTAATTTAGCACATTCACCGATGCGGAATGCATGAAGGCCATATTTTCAGGCTGTTCCACTTTAAAAAAATATTTACGTTAGCTCCCCTTCTCTTCTTCTTCGAAACTCTCTGCCGACTTACGGATCTTCGTTTGTGAGCGCTTTTTGAAGCTTGCCGTCTTTATTTATAGGGGGTTGGAGGACCCCTGCGCTTTCTTTTATCCCATGTCGGAGACTTGTACACCAACCCCGCTTCTTCTTGAGGTTGCTTATTCATACGTTCGACAACCGCAGATGTCACGGAACCAACCACATTCTGCATAATGTTCGTAGCAACCGCTTTGACATGTGGTTCTGCAATTTCATAGCCTTTTCTCAAGAACAGCATGGCTTTTCTAATCAAACTACTGAAGAAATCCCCCAAACCGGCCCGTACATAATGGGGGCCCCTTAAAAGTACGGTGGTGAGGCACCATAGCCAGCCTGGTTTCTGTAATAATTCCTATACATAGAGGAGTCACAGTATGTTTTCATATTCACCATGATACTTATTATTACGTTGCAGTCTTAAATGAAGCTTAACAATAATTTTCCTGAATTTAAAAGACACAGGCTCAGACTTATCGTGTTAGATCATGATTGTAATGGTATCAAAATGTTTTTTAGAAATTGATATGTAGTCGGGTTTGTTGTATTGTACATTAACCATTGTGTTATTTTCACCCTTCACCTGGACCCATCTTAGTAACGGCAAATAACTATAACCTATCCTCTGCAATTCTGTAATGTCTCTATACACATAGAGTGTATAGAAGCCGCTGTTAATATCAGGGCACGCAGGTCCAGTTCTACTTGACTTTTGATATGTTGTACTGTTCCGCAAAACCTTCTTAATTTACCCGTACAGCTAAACCGAGCTTTAAGTAACTCCTTCCTTCTAATTTTATCTAACACTAGGTGAATATTCATATACTTTTCAATGCTGTCTATGGCTTTGTTGATGGCTTCGACCACTGCTGCGATGGTTAGGTAACAGCTGTGAGGAAATCGAGTGTGGATGCTAATGGGATCCTGCTCATGCTTTATAGTAAATTTGGTCTCAAGCATTGAAAACGTATTCCAAATTCAGGGGTATTGGATTTCTGTTAGGGCGACATCCCAGTCCCCTTTCAGGTCTACAGGTTTAGCCGATTTCTCTGCATGATTAGACATTTGATTGTCAGGGAACATGTCGTTTGAGGCACTGGACAGCAGAGTGATATAAAATCTTGTCGTCTACAGCGAGAAACAACCATACTCACACAACCTGTACAGAACCGGCTAACACCCAACTGTTACGTTTCTTTGGACACCTGCTCCATTTGACAAAAACCTGTTTGTTAGCACCGCAACCTTTCCTTTACAGAATCTTCTCAACCCTACACACCCGGAGCAGATCATTAGGTACCTTCTGTAGCTCCTCCTTGTAAAAGACGTCTGACACCTTTTCGCCATCATCGTCCTTTAACCTGTAAATATATGCATCCTCTTTAGGCTCCAAACTTTCCCCTATAAATATCTTGTCACTAAAAGTCTGTTGGTAAGCTTTCGTAAAGACCTCTTTTAATTTTGAAACCCTAATATGGTCACCTTCTTTTAAAAGAGGCTTCTTTACACCTAAGGAGATCCGGTTCCCGTACACAGTTCTCCACACCTTTAATAAATTACCTATTGTTACAGTAACGGGTGCCGTTTTGATGTTTCTGTGGTAAGTGGCGTTATAAACGTCTATAAAAGCCTGTAGAACATCCATGTATCTGTAAGTGTTATAGGCTGTGAAATATCTCCACATCTAAGACTTTAAGGTTCTGTTAAAACGCTCTATAACAGTCGCTTTTACCTCACTGCGCGTTACAAAATGTTTAACATTGTGCTGTTTTAGTAATTTCTGAAACGTTCTGTTTAAAAACTCTTTTCCAGCGTCTGTTTGTAGTTTCTGAGGGGTTAGCCTTTTTCTGAAGATGGCTTTAAAGGCTTCGGTCACACTGATCCTGCTTTTATCGCTTAGCGATTCTACATAGGCGTACTTGGACAATACATCTACGTCCTTTAGTATGTATCGAGCGCCGTTATTATGCTTTGCTAAATCTTGAAGACTGATTAGGTCCGCCTGCCACTGATAATCTACTTGCGCATAAAACGCTTCCTGGTGGGCTTGTGGAGTGAGTATGCCTCTTCCCCAGATAACCAGGCCTTTACCAGTGCTCTGGTTACCAATTCACTTTCAACTGGAGCCCTTCTAAATAGCATCTCAGTGCCCCCAAGGCTACCAACACCGTATGTATCGTAATAAAGCTTCCTTAACACGTCCTTTTACATGTTATCAGCCGTAACACCCATGAAATGAAATACGCCTGTTTTGTGTAAGAATATTTTTAAAAAAATAATAAAGAGTGTTAGCACATAAACACAGTATGCTTCAAAGTTTCATGGTACACGTCTTATCGTCATCATCGTTGCTGGACAGATGCTGTCTTTTGGATAGGTATACATAGAACGACACATGTTACATACATTATTCATGGTCGGACCATTTATTTTGTCTCAACGTCACAAGCTTTGATATTTTTATAGATATGCACTCAATAGCCCTAGACACCATTTCCCGCTCACCCCTATACCTTTGTACACTCAGGATACTGACAGCATTCAACATTTCATACAGTTCTATGTCGGACATTACAAAACCTTTATTTGTGAAATAATCTTCAGTCAGAAGTACCAAAGTGCTACGTAGCCCAGTAAATGGCAAAAGTCTTAACTCACGCGGAGGACTTTGTACGCGCTCCAGTATTTATCCGCTGTGGGTAGCCACGCCTTGATAACCATTTGATGATACACACTGGACTGTTGCACTGCATCGTAGCAGACGGCTCAGAAATGTTCAGATAACGCAGAGTCACAGGGTGTATTTCAGCTATTCTTTCTTTTACCAGCACATATACCAATCTGGCAATACAAATGTATCCTGGGTGTAACTCATAGACATTTTGGGCAGCGATATTCTGATACAAGTCCCAAAAGTGAGTAAGTATGTACGCTAAATAACATAGTGATGACCCTCTACCACGGACTAAGCATTTTTAAAACAGTCTTTGTGGGGCCAATGAACCGATTCTTCTATTTTTTAAATAAACATCACACATCTGTCTTCCTATAACCCTTTCTATCATTTTTCTATCAAAATACGTTCACTGCCCTTACATACGCTCGAGTTTTGAACACGGTTCATTTGAGTATTGGATCACTTTGAGCCCTGCTGCTACGATCTTAACCATATTGAGGTGTACATATTTCTTTTCCTCAAACATCCCGTACACAACCCTTAACATTTTACATACCTTGTACGTTTCTAGCCTGCTACATATATGTCGAATTTTTCTTGGTGTATACGATTCGTATAGACACTCAGGAGCCTCCTGCTGCGGCTTGTTAATTTTATGACCATAACAAAGATTATAATATTCACTTTGCACACATGTGTGTGTTCACAAATGTAGCTGCAAAGTGTTTAACAGGCCATATGGCATTGTATGGGACACCCAGAGTTTCTTTTTCAAAGGCGCCGCCATTATAGGTACAAACACAATCCTTAGGCGCCTCTTTGTTTTGGCTTGTGGAACTTTCAGACTGTTTTGAACAACATAATCACTAAAAATTCACATGGTTAACCTTTGACGACGACCCTTCTCCCACGGCTCTGTTTATTGATGTTTTCTATGGTTCAAACAGAAACAAAGACAAACTACAAGTTAAAAGTAACAAAATATACCCATGTATATGTTAAGTGTCTATAGCATATTTTACTAACCTCTTCATTTTCTTGGCACTCAGCAGTGGCTCTGAAATCTTGAGAGTCGCACAGGTCCATCGGTGTGTAACATGCATCGTTGTTTAGGCGCAGCAGCTGCACGAAAACTGCGTCCTATGCATTTTTCTCTGGAAACCCCATATCTTCATACACAGGTGAGTTAGGAGGTGCTAAAGATACTTCAACATCTCCCATGTCAGTGAAAATGTTTCCAACATTTAATTAGTCGAACAATGCATCATTGCTTTTGCTGTCGTATTTAATAGGGGATATCAGCTGTGGTAAATCCTTGAGGCTGAGCTTTTCAAGCCGATGGCAAAGATCCTCTTGAAAACCCAGTAACATCGCGACCCTCATCTTTAGGAGTGCTCTGCTGCTCATTCTCATCCAATACAGGAGGCGTTAGGGTGAGACAATATCTGTCAATAGCGTTCAATCCTCCCTCCGAGGCAGCCTTTTTGATGAGGGGGTTGTATCTCTTCATAATGACAGAATAATCTCTTTCAGCTAGATGCTCCGGGTTTGGCATAGGTCGCTTACGAGGTTCCTTATATGCATTCTGTGGGTCCTAAAGGGTGTATTCCTCTACAACATATCACTGACACATGCTCTCCAATGGGACTCTGATTTGTTGAGGGCCGACGCATAACCCGTCCATGTATTAGGACATTTGCACATGCCTAACATGTATTGAGCTGATGGCACAATCCTCTGACCCTCCCACACCTCTGTCAGTTCCGGGCGGTTAGGCAACGCTCGGGGTGGGTGGGGACTGTGTAGTTTCACCGCTCCTCCCTCTGAGGAAGCACACTCCAGCCGCACCACCGTGACTGCATGAACATGCCCAGACTTGTCCTCTTATTTGCAGAAACATGGCCCACATCTGCATGGCTGCCATTTTACACAGCACATAGACCTAGACACTAGGGCCAGGACCAGAGCACGTGACTAACACGTGATCACACAATGTCACAACCCACGTGACTCACCTACACCTACGTCAGTCCCGGGGTGGGATGTCAGGGGGCACCAGAAGTCCCGGTACCGGATGTGACGTAATTTCCAAGAGGGTGGGACAACTGTCTCTGTTTGAATGATGAGTAATGGTATTCCTGTATTCTACTATCAGCCCTTAGGAAAACTAAGGAAATTCCTTAATCCTCTGTCTGAAACTGGTCAGAAAGTTTTATTTGTGACTATTACTAATCCACAAAATATATTTTTTTTGCCTTTGAAACATTGTTAACTTTATATAAACTTGCAAAGATAAGTGAGTAGATGAGTGGGGAAGCTAGTATGAGACCCAAATAGGTGGTAGACTAATTGTTTTAGAGAGAGGGGGTGTTAGATACTTAAAGCCTATTATTATGGAGTGCACCTGCCTTAGGGAGTGTTTTGCAACTTTTATCCTGTCTCAACAATAATGCGATCTTTCCTCAAATTTCAAAAGCGTATGCTCCTCAATATTTGGCTGCACCCAAAATGTCTGATTGAGAAACTGCACAGGGTACTCAGTGCATTGAACACCGGTAAGAGTAAGTTCTAAAATTGGGTTTTCAAAGGTAGGGATTCCTTTGTATGCACTTCAGCCATGCAATCAGGTGAGTAGTTACTATTACCAATGTGTGCGCTCAGTTCATGTTCTATGGTTCAAAGGTTATAGGACATATCTATCCTTGCAAAGGGAAGGAAGGCTATGCCACTTCTCATTGTATGGCAACTGGAAGAGTTGGTGAGCATTCAGCAAATTGCGTGCTTACAAACGTTTCTTCTACTGAAGCGCCACAATGCGATCCCTGATGGAAATTCCAGTTGCCAGTTACAGTTGATCTTCCCTGGTTCCCATTGTTGCAATACAGGTCTTTGGTGATCTACTGGACGCAATGTAACTCCAGTTGATTTTAGTTTGAATGCCCAAATAGTCTTGTCATATATTACCACCCCTACAAATCTGCTTTCATAATACAGTGGTAAAAGGTGTTTGCACCAAGCACTAGATTATGTACCATCAAGGATATGTAACAGCTTGAGCCAAAAATGTTTCCTCATGTGACTCTCTAGTCCGGGATGGGGTGGGGGGATTAAGTATTGAATAATTTAACTATGGGACAAAAACATTTGTTAAACTCTCTCACTTTACAATCAGGGTCGTACATCGGGCGTCGTGATGCAGGAGTTGGAGATTCCTTTTACGGGGTTTCTGCTTATCCCAAGGTCTTTTATACCCGTACAGTGAACAGCCTAACTGAAATTTGTAGGGCCCTTTATCATATTTTGAAGGCCTGCCATCATTTAGCACATTGGTCCTAAATACAGACACAACAAACTAAAACATTGTTAATAAATAAAATAGAAGCACAGAATGAAATCTAAATTGTTTTATGTAACATCAGAACAGTTAATATAAACATCGGATGCAGATTATTAAACCCTGTTCCGAATGCCGTTTCTGAACTCTTTCAGGTTTTACCTCAAAGACTCCACTCTTGGGTGTGAAAATCCACGGACAACCAGCTAGCCCTGTCTCAAAATAAAATCCAAGGCCGACAGGAAAGATATTCGGATGTCAGTAATACGTGTTAAATATATGAGCAGAGTCCCACCAGAGATGACATCATACCTCCTGCTAGGAAGGAGCGAGCCTCATGGGAGGCTGCAATTTGCTCATAACCAGCTGCAGTCCATCTGCAGGGATGAGCTCACAGGCAGCTAAATTTATGTAGCCTTTCACTTTTTAGAGGGCGGACAAGGCATTCTTCACTGAGAATCAGTACTATATTAGGACGTCTAGGGATATTTCGTATAATGTTTTTGTCCCCTTATAGATTTTAAAAGCGAATAGGAACAAGGTTAGGGGAGGGGTGATACATTGTGACAATGGGAATATTGGCATGAGCAAGAAAAAGACACCCATCACAATTTTCCATTGTTCCTGCCGCCTGCTACAGAACAGACTCTACAGAGTTACCATGTATGACTTTAAGTTTGCATGTAAGTAGATTTCTACATTATGAGGTAGATGTACGTAGCCTGTTTCTGGGTGCAAAAGGTCTGAATCGCAGAATTGGGCAGTTTGTGACTGCTAAATGCTTTTCTGTATGTACAAACCACAAATTGAGATTCACTACCTTTAAGGAAAACGATCTGCATTTAAAAAAGAAAATGCTTTATTTAAAACACAGACATGGTGGACTGCTGACCCCTGCAGGCCACCATCCCATTGAGGGCTGCTATTGCTGGTGGGTTGCAATTTGCATTAATATTCATGAAGTAGGCTGAATTGTGACCCCCTGGGAATCGGTAATTTACAAACTGACCTATTTAGTTTAAAGGTTTGTTCTCAAATTACCACACTGGTCTCAAAAATACTGGTCGCAATTTATGACCAGTATTCTGTTACCCATACTATGTGCATCTGGCCCTAAGGCCTTTATTTCGTTTCCTCACTCACATACATTGAGCATAACGGACAACCAACGTATCTTTACACTATTAAGTAACCAGGGGCTAAATGTACTATTTACTGGTCTCCAAATGAGACCAATATTTTGCGATGTGGAAACATTTTTAAGAATCAGCCTATTTACTAACAGCTCGGTTCTGAAAATTCTGAATAGTAGTGGATCACAATCCGACCTACACCCTGAATGGTAATGAGATGGGCCACAAAACGCGACTCCCTACGATAAGAGTCCGCTACAAGAGACAGAGGCCTGCTGTCTGTGATTGCCTTTCACAAAGAAGACTTTATTCTAAATAAAGTTTGGTTATCTTAAAGAAAACTGGTCTGCATTTCAAAAGAAAATTTACTTTTTTTGAGTTTGTTAGAGAATTTGCAGAGGTCCCATGGACCGCTGCCTACTCCTAACCAAACTTTTTTAGGATTCACAATGGCAATGGAATCTTTTAGGGACACCTTCTCTTTAGCAGAACAGGTTACGATCCCTAATTGGGGGTCGGTAAGTTTTTAGTGGTTTATGGCCATTATTTTGGTACTAAATTATTGATATATATGGATAGTGGTATGTTGAAGGGACACCTACAACATGCCACTTCTAAATAGCTGTTCCTTACTCATTTGTAAACTCATTTTAGGGGTCGGTAAAATGTTACAGACTCCTAAAATAAGTTTAGTATGTTGTTGAAAGAAATCAGAACCTTTGCAATGGGAAACCACTTTGTATATGTAGCTCTTAATATGTACAAACTCTCCATTGGGCAAATTATACAGTAAATAAGAAAAACAAATGCTTGTTTCTCACAAACGAGGTTTACAACCAAATCCTCTAGAAACAGCATAAGAAGAGACAAATATAAAAACAATCTTTGAAAGCTATGGCTATATCTCCAACTGGGACCGAATATACAGAATCACATTTACATACTTACTCACCAGATAGTAAATATAATTCATAATTAACTAACTTTGTAAAGCTAAAAACACAATTGTCAATCAGACTAATGCCAGTCTTATTTTCAGTTAACGCTATAAAAGGAATTAAATGGCTTTATTTTTAACTAATCACATCTTAATCACAAAACTTACGGATCCAACATGCTATTCAACGTTATAGACTAGGTAACTCAGAATGATGGGTAATTAGAGTGAATATCTTTGCTAGAATCAGTCTCCAGCCTCTCGCAGACTTGGAATGAGAGTGTATGAGTTTACAGATTTGGAATTGAGGAACAGCCAATAAAATCCACATTTTCACAGCCAAATCTGCATCTTTTCCCCAATTCTGTGCCCATTTTTCATCACATTCAGAAATCCATTAAGTTTTATTGGGTGCATTTTCACACCAAGTAAAGCTTGCAGTTGTGTGCAGCAGTATGCCTCCCTTGAATACTGCTCTAACCATCTAGAGATGGAGACCATGGATGCTATAGTCTTTCGAATTTTAGGCTAAGGGCTGCTCTGTCACCAGTAACACCACCTTTTGCTCAATGTGTTGCAAAGTAGATTAGACACAGTGGAAAGGTTGCATTTCTTTCGCAAAACATCTTTGGTGCTAGAGAGTAAATCATTATTGCCCCTTTGTGCTGGTTCTGTCTTTCAGTTGAGCCACAACTTTTAGATACAATAGTCAAACTAGGTCTTTGTAGGGAAGATCTGCTGTCTTTCATCAATAACCTCTCAGTAAATCTTTTCTAATCCCAAACAGTTTGAAACTCATTTAAGCAAGTTTTCTGATTCAGGATCATGGTTTGTGCTTTGAGGAGAGGACCGGGGGTCATTCACAGCACTAAGGCCCATATTTATACTTTTTTAGCGCCGAATTTGTGCCATTTTTTTACGCAAAAGCATCTCCAACTTACAAAATACAATTGTATTTTGTAAGTTTGCACCGTTTTTGCATCAAAAAGCGGCACAAATATAGCACTAAAAAAGTATAAATATGGGCCTAAGTTTGCACTGCAGGAGTTACAAACTGGCATATTTTGGTTTTGACTATTCACAATGCTTGAATAGTGAAAACAAACCATAGTGCATTTTTTTCTTAAGAACCCACTGCAAGCACTGCTGACTGATATTGAAGGCACTTAGAGACTCACTGGGTGGCAGAAAGAGGCCAACAGGAGGGTCTAGTCCCTGCCACTAGTCAGATAGCCAGTTGAAGCAAAAGGCCTCTTGGAGCTTATTGTGTCCCTTTAGCTTTAACTGGAGGTCAGCCTCATGACCCTTGGAGTGCACTTCTTTGCCCTGTGTAGAAGAGGGAGACCATGTTCAATCTTCTAGGCTCTTCTCAGACAGCAGGTTCAGTCTTCTTTGGATCTTACAAAGGACCAGAAATGTTCTGAAGTGGATGCCTGGAGTTGCCACATGTATGCCTGGCAGCATCTATTGGGTGGGAATGATACCTGGAGATACCTATACCAATGGGGTAAAGGTACCCGGCACTAACCCTACCCACTTTGTTTAAGTTTTTGGCCCCACTAAACTTATGCTGTCAGGGCACGACTGTTCGTAGGAAATGTCCTAGAGTAATACTAGTGCCCACCCACAGTTAACAACAAAATCCCATTGGATGCTCTCCCTGTTCTCACACCAAACTCAGAGATAGAAGTTTGGCAGAACAAAGCTGACTTGTCTGGAACCAGACATGAGATACACAAGAATTGTTTTGGCATGCGGCCCTTCGAAGCACATCTCAGTTGTTTTAAACCTAGAAAGCTTGTCAGACAGAATGTGGCAGTCAACCAGGACTTGAGATTTTAATTTAAAAAAGGATCCTCTCTGCTCCCTCCCACACCCCCATGTTCTGCCATGCTCAGATGGGTCATATCTGCCCAATCAGGTCCTGGGAACAAATCCACACTTCATTCATGCCTATTTAAATTCAAATTACTGACTGGCGGAAGTGGGAGAGAGAAATACAGATTTAGCTTCCAGGGACTTCAGGAAGGGCAAAGGTAACTTTCTAAAAGTTAGTTTTCCTTAATATTTAGAACAAATCTGACTTCCACATTGAATTCGATTTTTAATAACTATTAAAATAGTTGTGTAAATAATTTTCTAGCTGGTCCCATTCCCAAGATACAGTACTAGTATTCAATATTGCATTCCATTGATTTTCAATGGAAAAACAGCTTTTATGCATTGAAAATAGCTTTAATGAGATAGTCACTGTAAGGGCATGTTTAATATTACACTTTTACATGTTCTACCTTTAAGCACCATGCACCCTGCCTTATAAGACCCTTTTAAGAGTGAGTTATAAATATTTAAAAGGAAGGTTTTGGCCCATTCAAAGGAGCAATTTTGACAGTTGAAATTTGCAGTTAAAACCTGCGGAGCCAGGCTACTGGTAGAAGGCCTGCAGTCATGTTTACATTGCCACTGTAGCAGATGGTACAATGGATGCTGCGATCCACTTGTGACATTTAACATACAGGCCCTGGGTACACCTTGGTACCATACATTAGGGACATATAGGTAAGCTAAATATGCCAATCAAGTGTATACCAGGTTCACCAAGTTGAAAGGAGGCATACAAGCCCCTTTCCCCTGGTTCGCAGGGGTAAAGTGCACAGAATTCTTTAGCCAGCAAAAATAGGGTTCAGCAAAATGGCAAGCAAATCAGGATGACCCTGCAGAAAAGGCACATTTCCAGCAAAGTCCCTAACCCAAAACCCTGGGTAGACTAGCAATATTTTGATGGGGTACCCTCCTCTGGCGACTGAATGTGGACAATTTGCCTCTTCTCCAGTGGCACTTGTCTGTTCTATGCCCCTTTAAACCTATCTGTTCCTACCTGTTCCCCCTTGTCATCATCCTCCTGGGCCACTGGACTGGCCATTGAGCAACTCTTCTCCTTCTCTGCAGAACCAATCAGTGAGGCTCCTAACATTAGCTTGCTCACAGATGCATTCCAGCATGCAGATAGTATCACTATGGCCAACAAGGTGATGTGGATCGATGTGCCCCCATGTCAGACTTCTTTCCCCTGCCCATAAGGAGAGCAACCAACAGAAGCCACTGATAGTTGTCAGTGTCAAGAGCCAAGATCCTGGGTGTCCACTGCCAGGTGAAGTCGAGGTTCTAGCCTGGAACTTTGAGCAGGCCTCATTTCAATCTGGGGGGCTGACAAGGAGTCCCTCCCTTGCTTCAGAAGTCTTTCTGGCCTCTTGGGTTTTTGCAGTGAGCGTTACACACTCAGGTGGTCGATACCCTCCTTTATTCTAACTTCTGCCATCTCAATGGTGGTATACTGAGTGTGGCTTCTCACCCCATCGTCTGTACCCTGAGACTGTTGTGTAGCCATTTTAGTTATAGCTCCATGCACATTAGTTTAATACACTAGGCCGCTGTGCACCTTGACCTAGATATATTTTATTCAGCTTCGCATTGTTATTTTTAGAATAACCAGTTTTACGGTCTTGTTTTAATTTCTTCTATCTAACTGTTTTGCTTAGTTCAACATTGTGTTCTCAAACAACACATTCTTGATCACTCGGTGCTACAGTCAAGGCTACAGTCTGGTACATTGTCGGTAAACGTTGTAGAAGTTTAGTCTCCAACATTCGTAGAAAATACACATCTTTACGTAGGGACATTTTCATAGAACATCTGCTGTGGTAATTATAAAAACACTTTCTAGTCCCCTTACACATCAAGAGGGAGATTCCAGCCAGGGAACCACAACTGGATGCTGAATGCTTCGCTGCAGATGCTGACGCAGATTACAGGCCTTTGCTCAAGTATCAGGGTTGATGTCCTCCCAAGGGAACCTGAAAGGCAGGATTAGAGCTTAACATGCCGTGCTCAAAATATGATTTAGATAGGAAATAGTCCATCGATTCTAGTGGCAATATGATAGCATTATTCTTATGCTTCACTCTCATCACCATTTTAATATTGTTGTGTTGTGTCGTTCTGGTTATTGCAGCTCATGCTTTGCTATCCAAAATGCAGTCGTTTTATTAAACCAATCTAGAAAACCTATACTGCTTTTATTGTCATTTATATATGAGACCGAATTGTGACTGAGAGAACCGGATGCGACCTGAGTGACCACGACTTCCCTGAGAAGTACAATATGTCATGCGCTCGGCTGCCCAATCATCCCTACCATTCGGGAGAAATGAGGCACTGCTAGTTAGCCGGAGCAAAGCCCAGATTTGGAGCGACAGGTGTCACCCACCGTGGGTCAGACTCAGTCCCCCACACTGTAGACGATCTTGCTGCTCAAAATCCAGTAGTCTCATTAGAATGATGAGAGCCTACGCGACAAGACTAAACAGGTGCCTGGCAGTCCAGTTCTCCCATGACGCACCACAGCCCCATAATTTGTGACACAGTATGTCTGTGCCATGTAGTGGTCTGCCTGTGGTAGGTCTCCTGTGCTCTGTCTTTTTGGCAGCAAAGCCAGCACCTCCAGGTCAGACATGTCACTCTCTATCTTGGCCACCATAATCTCCATTTGGGAGCAGTACCTCCCAGGGGATTGCCTCAACTAGCTCTTTTGTAACTGGTGGAAACTCATTGTCAATGACACAGACAATGGGCATCTGGGGACTGACAATGGCCATCCTCTGGGGCACTTCCCAAACCCATTTCAGAGCTACCTGGGACATAGGGTGGAAAAGGTTCTGCCCTTGAGCCTGGGATACCCTTAATACCTGTCCTGACAGATACTTCTTTGGGGAAACCAGCTCTTCCTTCACTGTGGTGTGGTTGCGCAGTTATCCCAAGGAGCAGTGACAGTGCTTGTGTCCTGCCTTGCAAAACTCATAACACCTGGGTGGAATAAAGGTTGCGGTGTTGCGTAGGTTCTCATTATCTCAATGAGACTACTGAATTCAGGTGTACTGCGGGGGACTGAGTCTGATCCCGCACCATGTGACACCTGTTGACCTAATCTGGGCGGGTTTCTTCTGGCTAACTAGCAGCGCCTCATCTCCACCCAAGAGCAGGGATGATTAGGGCAACCGGGCACATGACATACATGACTCCTCAGAGGGATCGTGGCCACTCAGATCTCATCCGTTTCCCTCAGATGCATTAGTCTCACATATGCAAGGACAATCAGAGCCAGAGTATAGTTAAATAAGGTTTTATTGAAGTAACTGCATCTTAGATAATAAAGCATGTATTGCAATAATTAGGACAATAAAGCACAATAATATTAAAATTGTGACAAGGAGAGTAAAACACAAGTGTAACTCTACCATACGGTCACTAAAGTTTATAGTGATAGTTCCTACCTAAGCTATGTTAGAGCACAGCATGTTAAGCTGCTCTAATTCTGCCTTTTAGGTTCTCCCTGAGAAGACATCATCCCTCATACCTGAGCAAGAGGGCTGTAGTCTGCATAAAACGCTGTAGCGAAGCAATCAGCATACAGTCGTGGTCCTCTGGCTAGAATCTCCCTCTAACATACATGGGTCAAAGTAGTGTTTTGATAATAAAACAGCTGATGTTCCAAGAAATGATCCCCACGTAAGAGTGTGTATGTTTCTCTGAACACTGGAGACAAAGCGTACCACTTTTCCCAGCAACCTATCTTACTGCAGACTTGAGAAAAGCACAGAGTGAGAGAAATGTCTTGTTTAAGAACGCAGTGCTGACCAAGGCGAAGAACAGCTAGATAGAGAAAATAAAACAAGACCGCAAATGTGGCTAATGTTAAAGTAATAAAATGAAGCTGAATAAAATATATCTAGGTTAAAGTGCACAGCGCAGGCCTAGTTTTCTAAAATAACATGTATAAAACTAAAGCTAAAATGGCTACACAACAGCGGTACGCTCAGAGGGGTTATGGAACTCCTGTCCCTCCAAACTCATTAGCAGCCCTTTGGGGAACTTCTCTGTTATATTCTAGTCCCCCCTTCCTGCTGTTAAGGGGGACCTGAACCTCCCTTCCTTCGGTCACTTTCAGGTCCAAAAACAACTACTGAACATGTGCTCCTTCAGTCTTAACTTTTATAACCCATCATAATCATTTAATTTGCTGCCCTTCACCCATCCATCCAGTGCCTTACTAGAGTAATCCCCCAAAATCAACCTATGACTGGTGTGACTGCTTCTTGCTATCTTTGAGCTTCAGACGGTACTTTTAGGGAGATAACCCAAACTTTACAACAGGGCTTCCTTCATGGGGGCAAACCCCATCCTGTCAGTTTTTTCAAGGTTGGTAAGATATCCCTCTCTAAAGTGAGCATGTGCTTCCAAAGGCCAGCCCCCAGTACTCCTCTTGGACTTTGTGCATACACAAGGCCAATAATTGGCCTTTAACCACTTATCTTTGACACCCCCAATGCAAAACCAGGCACCAGTCCTTCGTGGATGTGGACCTTTTTACCTCTCCTAGGCACTTTAGTGCCGCTGCCACCATCTTCATTGGACACTGAAACTCTCTTTGCTTTCAGATCCAGTTCTTTCTACCTCATCCTATACGTCAGGAGCAGTTTCTTCTCCTCGAGGGCCAGTGCCATTTTCTTCCTCTTTTTGAGACTCTCAATGCTGCCCAGAAATCAAAAGTCAATTTGAAAAAGAAACAGATTTTGATGTCAGATTACAAAAGAGATTTTTGGTTTGAATGCAGATCAGTGAGTGGTAGCGCAACAAACAAATCCTGGATCCTATACACTGAACACCAATGTATGAAAATGGGTTAGTAGTTGAGGAGGGTAAGTACCCACAGAAAGTAATAATCACAGTTCTTGTCAGGGTGAACCGCTAAAGCCACTAAATAAATTTAAGGTCAATCCCCTGATAGCTATGTCACAGAGCAGATAGGCTTAATTTGAAAGCAAATCATAAAGTATTCATGCAGTACAAAAACAATAATAAAGTTGAAATAGAAAATAATAGAAATCCTAAAATGAATTAGAACAATAGAGTGACATCTAATAAACAAAATGACACAAAAATGAGAAACATCGAATAAGGGGAACCAAAAATATGGGGCCAGATGTATCAAGCTCCCGGTTTGCATTTCTTAAATAGCAAATTTTAAGAATCTTAAGAAATCACTATTTTAGAAATGCAAAATGGGATGTATCATAATTGTGAGTCGGTAATAGCGATTTCTTAAAATTCGCAAAAGCAATTTGCTTGTTGCAAATACTGAATCGCAAAACAAATAGCGAATCAGTATCTGAAAATCGCAAATTGCGAAAACAGCAAACCGGAACAGCCTGATGACATCACAACCAGGAAGTGTCAGCCCATGCTGTTTCCAGGAGCCACACCCACAGGAGGATGCAGAGAGACACAGCCTAGGGAGGCAGCTTTGTGAGCCAGCCAAGACCAAACAGCAACATGGCCAATGATGGGAATATGAAGGAGAAAAGAGACAGGAAGCGCAAGCTCAAATTTAGTGAGCAGGAATTGGAGGTGCTCACTGAGGAAGTGGTCAGGAACCATGACAAACCTTTTGGGAAGAACTCACTCCAAGTACCTAAAAGTGCAAAGAGGAAACTGTGGTCAGAAATCCAGACCAACATATGCGCAGTGGGTGTAGTGCAGTGCTCTGTTGAGGAGATAAGCAAGCGATGGTACGACTTGCGTTCTCATGCCAAAGAGAGGATGGCCAGCAGGCTCAAGGAGGCAAGGAGCACCAGAGGGGGACCACACACCCAGACACCACCTACACCAATTGAAGACATGATGGAGCCCACCCTGCTTCTTGAAGCTGTCAGTGGTGTCCCTAACATTGACACCTCAGGGACACCCAGTACTAGCAAAGGTAAGGCCAGTAATGATGTGTATCCCCATATGTGCACGTACAAATGCCCCTTAGAAAATAGCTTTTAGCTCAATGCATTGCGATAAGTAGTCCATGCACATCTTACATATAATGCAACAATGCCTTATGGGAGTGGTAGTCCACAACCTTAAAGTGCAAATACCACATATATAGCAAGTTAGTGTTCAGCCATTTAGAGGAACAACACAAACAACTCACAGTGATACGATGCTAGTGTACATTTATTACTATTGTGCAACATTTTGTAATGTATTCATGAATGCCATGCTGCACATTGTCATTGCAGATGTCCCGGGCCCTGCTGCAGCAGAATGTGGAAATGTGGGAGATGTCGAAACACAGCCACAGTCCGACTCAAACACCAGTGAGTCCTTCAGTATTGCACCAACTAGACACAGGGCAAGGGTGTTACCTATCCCACAGTATAACCTGGACTCAGATGAAATGCTGGATGAAGTACCCACACCACCCCCAGAGGCTAGATCCACAGGAAGACAGCAGTCCCTGCCTCAGCGTCAGTCAACTCCTCTCATGAGGCATCACAATGCAGGCAGACAGTGCACAGATGAAGGAGAGGGCCCATCAATCTTTGGCAGCCTTGAAGCTTCCATGCTGAAAGTGCAGCGCCTTCAATGCAAACACATGAGGTCAATGCACAGGCAGTTGGTGTCTCACAATGACAATATGGGAGTACTACACAAGCAGTTGGATGCACTCAATGAAAACATGGGAACAATGCCCAAGCAGTTGGAGTCTCTGGATGAGGGACAGCAAACAACAGCAGAAAACACAAAGGAGTTGACAAACGCCATTAGGGAACTCTGCACTGAGATTCAGCAGGAGCGTGCCAGCCACCGTAGGCGCCATCACCAATTCATGGGAAGGTTTGATGGGTTCTGCAGATCGGTCAATCGGCTCGCTAGCTCAACTGCCTTGATATCACGACGTGCTGTGGGCATACAGGTGGAGATGGCACATTGCAGTTGGGATGTTGCACAGGGATTGGTGCAAATAACCAATGTTCTGGATGCAATGCAGACAGCACGCAGTGCTACAAATAGTGAACTGGGTGGTGGGGATAGTGAGGAGCTCTCTAGCCTCAGCAGTCTTACAGCCCCTGTGATGGATCCTAGGTGTCGCAGTACCAGACGCAGTACTGTCTGTGACCCTGGTACAAGAGGTGCCAGTTAGGCCACTGAGCACTCAAGTGGAGTGTGTTGACGTAGGAAGTAATGTTGAGGGCTACACATGTAGCAATACAGTTATACTATGATGCTAATAGTGTGACACTGTTAATCGCACATGTGTGCCTATAGTGCATAGCTATGCCCTATTGACACATATGTTACTTGAAGTCAAGGTAATAAAGATGCTACCTACAGAAATACTTAAAATTGAACTGGAGTTGTCATTAATTACATCAGAAATGGTTGTGAGTGATGTCAGCACGTCTTTGCCTGCCCTCTGCTGCACTGCTCCTGTCTACTGGGTGAAGGGGTGGTAAGGGATCACCATCCTCATCTGAGTCCGGCTCCGTAGGTTCCACAAGAATACCCCTTGTCGTTGCAATGTTGTGCAACATAGCACATGTAGCCACAATTTTGCAGGTCATCTCTGGGCTGTACTGTAGAGCACCTTCACTCTTATGGATGCACCTGAAGCGGCTTTTCAGCAGTACGAAGGTCAGCTCCACCACATTGCGGGTTGCCCTGTGTGCAGCATTGTACCTCCTCTCTGCTGGCATTGCAGGGCGTCAATATATAGGTCCACACTGCATAGGCACTGTCTCCTGGAATGAACAGAGAGTAAAATGAGTACTTGTGATATCTAGAGTCACATTTACATTAATGCAACAGTGTAAACTATCAAATTACCCAGTAGATATCCTTTGCAAAACTCCCCAGCTAGTAGTCTTGTGTGAATCCCGCTATGGAGAAAGATGTATGAGTCATGTGTGCTACCTGGGTATCTGGCCACGAGATCGGTTATGATGTTGGAGGCATTGCTGATCACCTGTATGTTCATGGAATAATGGTTCTTGCGGTTCTGATAAACATACTCGGTGGCCGATGGTGGATAGATTGCTACATGTGTCCCATCAATGGCACCTATGACATGTGCAAACCGGGCAATCTGGTAGAAATTTATTTTTGTCTGTTGTAATTCCTGTGGGGTGTTGGGGAATCTTAAGTGCTGTTGAATTCTGCTCAGCATGGCATTGAGAAATGCATTGAAAAATCGTGAGAGGGCACACTGTGAGACCCCTCCTGCTGCTGCTATGACCCCTTGATAGCTCCCTGAGGCTAATAGGTGCAGGGAGCATAATACCTGCACGTGGGTGGGTATACTATCGGTCCTGTGTGTGGTGCGCTGCAGTATGGGTTGTAGATCAGCTATCAGGTCAAGTATCATGGCTGAGCTTAACCTGTACTTCTCATAAATTTCCTCCTCTGTCTGGTCAAAAAGGGTTATGCGCACCATAAAAATGCTCTCCTGTCTCCTCCTCCCTCTCATCAAACCTGCCAAGATCCTCATTCTCCTCGCCATCACGTAGAGTGCAGCCATTGTGAAAAAGAGGCTGAGTCATTCTGGGCCTCTTTATATAGGCTGCACCTGGTTACCACCTGATTTCAATTTGTGGTAAATTGCACGTGCAAAAGGCCATTCTGCGAATATTCGCTATTTGCGATTTTTTGATGCATCACATTGCGAAATGGAATTTGAGTGTCACAATCATCTTATCGCACACTGGGATGGGTAGCTGGAGGGGGTCTGGGAGTGGAGGAAGAGGAGGTGGTTGTCGGAGGTGTCACTTTAGCTGTTTTGGGTGCAGGTGCAGGTACTGGAGGCTGTCGTGAGGTGGATGGATGTTGGGTGAGTGATTGCCTGCGTCGTGATTTTGCAGATGGCTATCTGTGATTCGCAAATCTAGGGCACAATTTGCATTACGCAAATAGCGATTCGGTAAATCATGTCGCTATTTGTGATACGCTGATTGCGACATGCAAAATCATGTCGCAGTCACAAGGAATCGCTATTTTAGTGATTCCTTATTTTCGCACTGTGAATTCCTTTCATACATTGCATATGCCATTTTTGCATTTGCAAATGGACGATTTTTGCGATTCCCACCATTTGCGAATGCAAAAATGTTTGATACATATAGCCCATGATTTTTTTAATGATTTAAGGAGAAATAGCACCAAGATACACAAAGTGCCAATGATAGTTAGTGGTGGTGGTAGAACAGGACCTTTGTGAAATTTGACAATGACACCATGGACCACGGGTCGGAAACATTAACCAGGTTCTTCTTGGTCAAGATTTTACTCTGTAACTTTTGTCATTTAAGTCCCAAACCACCACAGGAGCACACTTCTAAAGCACCCCCCACAGGATCTCAGGGAAGATACTTAAAGGCTAGGAGGTTGGCAGGCAATGCCAACAGGAGTGTCCAGTCCAGGCCCAGTTGCCATTGGTCACCTGTGCAGTTGCAGGAAAAAGCCCGTTGTGTCCCTGTAGCTTTAACAGGAGAATTGCCTTTTGACCCTTGGAGTCCTTTCTCAGGCCTCAGGCAGCAAGTTCAGTCCTCTTTCGATCTTTCTCAGGTCTAGGACTGTTCTGCAGTGGGTTCCTGGAGATGCCACATTTATGTCTAGCAAATGTTTGTGGGTGGGAATGACAGCTGAGGATGCCCTAACCAATGGAAGAAAGGTCCCCACATATAACCCTACCCACTTTGGCCATTGTTAAGATGGATGAAGTCTTCAGCCACACTAAATCTGTGCTTTGAGGGCTGGGAGTGCTCACAGGGAGTGTACTATTGTTATCCTAATGCCCTCCCACATCTGACCCCAAAATCCATTTTGATGCCATTCTTGTACCCACAAAACCTCAGAGACAGAGGTTAAGTAAAACAAATCTGAGCTGTCAGCAACCAGACATAGAACACATAAGAATTGTTAAAGACCCCAAAATGCTATATGTAAACCCAGCTGAGCTATCAAACAGGCTGTGAACCTGTAATGTTAGGAGGCCCACTGTGATTAGGGCTTAACTGGCTGGGATGGAGGCAAACAAAAGGCCTTACTTAAGGAGTGTCAACTAACATTTGCCTGTGACAGTGGAGGCCTCTTTGAAGTGCACTCCAAGTGTCATATGAAAAACCTCAGCAAACCGGTCAAAGAGGATGTGACATTCAAGCAGGATTTGACACAATGTCAAATCGGATCCTCCCCGCCCAATGCATACTCGTCAAGTTCAGATAAGTCATCTCTGCCCATGCAGGTCAGCCTGTTGTTTGGTCCCTGGAAGAAGTTCACACCTCATTCGTGCCTATTTAAATGTCAATTCTTGGCTGACTGAAGTGGGAGACAAGATGCCGATTTAGCTTTCTCAGACTTCAGGCAGGGCAAATGTAACTTTCTAAAAGTTATTTTTCCGTAAGAAGAAAATAAATTGATTCCACCATTGAATTGGATGTTTAATAACTATTAAAAAAATGTTTACATTATTTTTCTAGCTAGTCCCTTTGCTGAGATACTTTATTAGTCCTTATTATTTACATCCCAGTGCTTTTCCATAGAACAGCCAGCCTTGCTACAGTAAAAACCGCTTTGTGGTGTTAGTCACTGTCCGGACATGTTTAACATTAAATATTTACATGTCCTAATTTTAAGTACCATGCATTCTGCCTTATGGCGTATAAACATTTAAAATGATGGTGTAGGCCTGTTATTTTGACATGTCAAATTTGTAGTTAAAACCTGCAGAGCCAGGCCTGCAGTCATGTTTACATTGTAACTGTAGCGGATGGCTCAATAGGTTCTGCAGTGCACCTGTGACATTTAACTTACAGGCCATGTGTTCACATTGGTACCATACACATGAAACTTATAGGTAAGTTAAAAATACCAATCAGATGTATGCCAATGTCATCATGTTGAAAGGTGGAGCACAAGTACGTTACAACTGGTTAGCAAATGTAAAGTGTATTGACTTCTATGACGAGCAAAGTAGGGTTACGTAAAAAGTCAAAAAATTTGGGGTGACCTTCCAGAAAGGGCAAATTTCCAACTGCTGTCCTTTCACCAGGAAATGTTCCCATTAAACCTCAATGTTCTTCATTGAGTTGATTAAAATGTTTGAGGCCATTGCTGGCCAGATGGGATCACCAGTAAAAGCCAAGTAGTCCCAAACAGAAACACAATTACCTCCACACCTTGGGAGAATAGGGTATCAGGTCAGTGAGGGGCATATGTATACTTTTTGGTGCAAAACTGAACTTGCATCAAAAAGTTTTGCACTGGCTTGCACCATTCCTGAGCGCCAGCCAGGCACCATATTTATGGAATGGTACAAGCCGGCGCAAAGGGTGGGCTAGCGTAAACAAAAAATGGCGTTAGACTGGTGGGGATGGCGGTATGGGAGAAAGGGGTTTTGCACCAAACAAATGACGTTTGGCAGGTTAGAGTAAAAAAATATGACTCTTACAAGCCTAGTGTAATTTTCTGATGCAAGACCATCCATACCACATGACTTCAGTCTTAGAAAAGACAGGAGTCATGTCCACCACCCCAATGGCCAGCACAGGGGACCAGTGTCCCCTGGGCATGGCTTTTTCTCCCATTGCCAGGTAGGGGGGCCCATTTCAGGGCCCCAATGACACTTTAAAAAATAAAATAAAATACTTATCTGCACTTGCCTATACTTACCTGGATTGGGGTCCCCCATCCTCCGCTGTCCCTCTCATGTGGGTGTGGGTGTCCCTGGGGCCTGGGGAGGGCACCTGGGGGCTTAGTCCATGGTGTTTCACCTTGGAAATAGGCCCACAGGTCCCCTAACCCCTGCCCTGACCCAGGTGTTAAATAATGGTGCAAAGCGAGCTTTGCACCATTATTTGACCCCTCCTCCCCGGTGCGTGATTTTTGCACAGGGGGATAAATATGGCACTAAGGCCATAGAATCACTTTTTGCACTGGAACGCCTATCTTGCATCTCATTGACACAAGGTAGGTTCCACGTCCAAAAAATGACTTTAACTCTATAGCTTTGGTGCTAGAACTTAGAAGTACGTTTTGCACCAAATTTGCATTTAAAAAAATGATGCAAATTCGGCGCAAAACAAGTAGAAATATGCCCCTAGGTGTTTTGTTTTTCAAAAACAAACTTGTGCTTTTGGAGTTTAAAAACAAAAACTTTGCTGCTCAGACACAAATCGGCTGCTCAGTACATTATCAGTGCCTTTGGAGGAGGCTCCAAGGTAAAGGTTTCACTGAAGGTGTCAAGATGACACCCAGGCTGGTGGAGATCTGCAAATATGGCCTGCAGTAATCTGCCAGGTTTGCTTAGGTTATAGCCTCTGCCCACTATTGGAAGGCATGCCATCCATGATAGCTCTAAACAATGGCATACTTTCAATGATGGTGGATATACCACTGGCAGGCTCTCCTCCCGGTTTATAATTTTCTCCAAAAACTACAAGATTCTCTATCAAATTCTGAGTCCAACCACACACACATACGATCTTAATACCCCTTTTAATATGTCTTTTTAAATCCCTGGATGATGATGTGGGGTTTATTTTGCTTTCACACCATTGGATTGTTAAAATCAGCACTTTCTCACAGCACAAAGAACCTCTCCACAATATGACAGTTACATATTTATTTTGTCACTGTCTGTGTAAGAAGCACTTTATAATTCATCAGACATGAATATTAAATTCGACCTTAAAATTAGGGATTTTTGAAAGTTAGGATTGTGCTGGTAAGAAAATAATTTTGATTGGCTATTTATAACTGCATCCAAAAAGATGACTTGCAAAGAGGTTTACAAGTTAATTAATGAATTGTTCTCTCTTCCTTTAAAATGTGATATCTTTGCTATATTTATTTATTTTATTTTTGCTGATGGCAACCCAAAAAGATTCACAGACTATGGCCCTCATTACAACCCTGGCGATTGGTGTTAAAGTGGCGGTAATACCGCCAACAGGCCTGCGGTAATTACCAGCAAATTATGACCAAGGCAGAAAGATCTCCGATATACAGCCAATGTACTACACCGACCGCTAGGGCGAAAACAACAGCCACCACGGCGGTAGCCGCCTACAGCCAGGCGGAAGTCAATGTTCCGCCCACCATATTAAGACCCTGGAAACTGCCACCTTTTGCGTGGCGGTACCAACGACATAAAAAGCCTGGTGGAAACAGACCTCAAAAGTGAAAGAACTCACCAGTGGAGACACAGGGAACCACCTGGTGGTGGGGGGAGACTCCTGCCCATCCCCTGCAGCCTCGGACGGCTGCCCACTGGAGGTGGTGGTACTGCTGGGGGGGAGGCTCCTGCCCATCCCCTGCAGCCTCAAACGGCTGCCCACTTGAGGTGGTGGTACTGCACAACCATGGTTGGTGATGAGGGCTCCGTCACAGTTCCTGCCCCAGGCCCCCTGCTCTTCCTGGCAGCTGGGGCAGGCTCCTTTACCTTCTTAGCAGCAGTTGCTGGGGCATGCTCCTTGCTCTTTCTGGCAGCTGGGACAGGCTCCTTTACTTCTTAGCAGCTGCTGGGGAAGGCTCCTTGCTCTTTCCGGTAGCTGGGGCAGGCTCATTTACCTGCTTGGCAGCTGCTGGGGCAGGCTCCTTGCTCATTCTGCAGCTGGGGCAGGCTCCTTTCCCTTGAGGCTGCCTGGTGCAGGCTCCTTCACCTTCAGGACATATGGCCTGGATCCTTTTCCACCACGAGTGGGTGTGGTGATGACTGGGCATGTGGACTGGGTGACTGAGGTGCTTGGTTGGGTTCTTCCGACCCTAGCCATATGTGCAGGACGGGGTGGGGAGGGGTTAGGGAAGAGGTCAATGGTGGATAGGAACAGTTTTTTAGGGACGTTGGTGCAGGAAAAGGGAGAAGGAATTGGAGGGGAGGAAGAGGGAGTGGTTGTTGGAGGTGTCTGTCTGCTGAATTTGAGTGCAG
Organism: Pleurodeles waltl; assembly: GCF_031143425.1. Lineage (NCBI taxonomy): Eukaryota > Metazoa > Chordata > Amphibia > Caudata > Salamandridae > Pleurodeles > Pleurodeles waltl. Next base: position 717,809,254 of record NC_090447.1, read on the forward strand.
GTGCATGGGCTGTATGCTGTTGTTAGGTGGATGGCTGTTGGGTGTCTGGGTGCTTGCGTTTGTGTACCTTGGAGGGACACACACACACAGTGGGAGAGGACACAGGGGACATGTGCATGGCTGTTGTGGAGGTGTTTGCCAGTGAGGTGTGTGTTCTGCTTGGTGTAGTGTTGATGCTGGTAGTGGATGATGATGTAGTGTATGCAGGTGTGAGTGTAGATGAAGGAGGAGGAGGAGGAGGGTGAGACAGTGGAAATAGTGGATGTTGGTCTGTCTGCATCTGAATGGTGTTTGTGTGAGTGGCTGTGGGATGAAGTGTGGTGCTTGTGTTTGCCAGTACCACTCTTGTATGTTGTCTTGTGTGCATGCTTTTCTGCGTGTGTGCTTGGAATAGGTTGGGGTTGAGGAGAATGGGACTGGAAAGAGGAAGTTGGAGGGGGGGAGAAACAAGGACAATGGCTGCCATCAGAGAGGAGGCCAGAGCCTGGATCGATCTCTGTTGGGCCGCCAATCCAGTGTGAATGCCCTACAGGAATGCATTAGTCTGTTGCATCTGGGCTGCCAGCCCCTGGTTGGCATTCACAGTGGTTGACTGCCTTACAAAGATGGATCTTAGGAGGTCAATAGCCTCCTCACTCATGGCAGCAGGGCTAATTGGGGCAGGACCTGAGGGGCCTGGGGCGAAGGAGATGCCCAACCTCCTGGGTGAGCAGACACGGGCAACTCGCTGAGGGGCTGCTGGGAGGGCAGTGCTGGTACGGTGGTGGTGGCTGTACCTGCCTGTACCTGTGGCTGGGGTGGTCACCAACACCAGGGAGCTTCCATTGGAGGAGTTATCTGTGTCAGAACTGTCCCCTCCTGTCTCACTGGTGCCCTCAGCATCGGTGGACTCTGCCTCCTGGGTCCTGTGGGATGCAGCTCCCTCCGTCGCCGGTGCCTCTGCTTCTCCGCCAGATGATGCTAATGCACATAAGGACACGGTGACAAAACAAAAACGGGGGGGGGAGACAAAGGATACACTTGGCCAATGGCTGCACCAATACCACTGTTGGCGTACACAGCACCCTCACACACAGGGAACAGCCCTATGCAATATACCATATCATTACCAGAGAAATAGTTATCAGCCAAGCCATAAGGAGGGGCACACACCGCCAAATGCAGCACACCTGGGACCTTCCCAGCGCTGACCAGTAGTGGATGCCTATGAACTAGGTAGCAAGATTTTCCCTTCTGAAAGCTAGCCACCAGGGGACCTAGGCTGCAATGTCATGCCTGGCCTAGGAGCACCCACTGACACACATCCCCCACCCGGATACCACCCTACCATGCGCAAGTAGTAATGATGGGCACTGTACTCAATCCCTTGTGGCTGCTGTGATGCCCTCAAGTGCCCATCCAGCTCAGAATAGGCCGCCGCCAGTATGCGGGCCATCAGGGGGGTAAGGGTTCGACTGGCACCCCTTCCTCGTTGGGAGGCCATCCCCAGCTGGGCCTCCGCCGTCTTCTGTGCCCAGTGTCTCAGGTCTTCCCACTGTTTCCGACAGTGGGTGCTCTGCCTGCCGTAGACCCTCAGGGTCTGTACGTCCCTGGCGATGGCATGACATAAACCCTTCTTTTGATGGGCGCTGACCTGCAGAGGAAATACACACAGGAAAATAGAATTAGTCAAACAGTCCTGCCTGTTACACATTTGGCCCACCATACCCCTTCACATCACCATTCACACACACGTGGCCCAGCACACAACCACTATGCTGCCCAGAGGACATCAACCCATCCCCCTTACACGAGGCCTTTACACACACCACTCCATGCGTTCGTGCCCACAGTATAATCACCTGTTGGTCTGGAGGCCCATACAGCAGTCCATACTGGAGTAGGACCCCATCCACCAGTCTCTACAACTCCGCTGAAGTGAAGGCTGGGGCACTTACCCCAGTCACCCGGGCCATGGTAGGTTCCAGACACAGGTCACAGCAGCACATGCAGTGCAGGTCCTCTTCTGTTAAAGATCAGGTTGCAAGTGAGGGATCAGATAGAAAATGGCGGTCATACCGTCACTGCCAGCGTAGATCACCATTGGCCACTGTAACCCATACAGCCCAATGTTATCCAATGAGGAGTTGCACAGCGGTTCCCGACCGCCTCCCGCAACGGAGCACAATGTCAGCAGAATTACCTCACTTCCACTTATCCCTCCACACAGGACAGGGGGACACCATTTCGGGGGGGGGGGGGGAAGCCCTGGATATTTGCTGCGTCACTGGTTAATCAGGGCATACTGTACAAATCACACTTACCCATTACAAGTTAACAGCATGCAAAGTTCTGTTGTAACCCCATTGTTCAGTTCGTGACCGGCTCCTCACTCTTTTGCCCCATAGATTGCTACCGCTGCAGATGAATAGGAGATGGAGACATACCCCCAGGTACAGACCCCTGGTGGACTTGGTAACAATGGAGGACAGGCACATTATACTCACATATAGACTTGACATGGCCACAATTACAGAGCTTTGTGCCCAAATGGAACATGACCTGATATCTGCTATCCGTCACCCCACTGGGATCCCCCCTCGTGTGCAAGTTCTATTAGTGCTCCATTTCTTGGCAACTGATTCTTTCCAAGTGACAGTGGGTTTGGCAGTAGGAATGTCACAGCCAATGTTCTCAATAGTGCTAACAAGAGTTTTGTCTGCCCTGATTAAACACATGTGCAGCTACATTGTATTTCCCCATGTTGAAGATTTGGCCACAGTGAAGGCCGAGTTCTATGCAATGGGACATATTCCCAATATAATTGGGGTGATTTATGGAACACATATTGCATTTGCCCCCTGTCAGATTGAACAGGTGTTCAGAAATCGGAAGAGTTTCCACTCTATGAATGTACAGATGGTGTGCTTGGTGGACCAGTACATCTCCCACGTCAATGCTAAGTATCCAGGGTCGGTGCATGGTGCCTTGTCCTGAGGAATAGCAGCATCCCAAATGATGGGCCAACTACAGAGGTACAGGGTGTGGCTAATAGGTGAGCCCCGGTTCCCACCCCGTATATGTTAGTGTATGGGTATGTTGTGGGCCATATGAGATACTGTGAGGCTAAATGTTGTCCCTCAAAATGTGCAGGTGACTCTGGTGACCCCAACCTATCATGGCTGCTGACCCCTGTGAGGAATGCCAGGACAATGGAAGAAGAACAGTATAATGAGGCTCATGGACGAACAAGAAGGATAATAGAAAGGACATTTGGCCTCCTGAAGGCCAGGTTCCGGTGCCCCCATCTAACAGGTGGATCCCAGTGCTATTCACCGAAGAAGGTCTGCCAGATACAAGTGGCATGCTGCATGTTGCACAACCTTGCCCTGAGACGCCATGTGCCTTTTCTGCAGGAGGATGAGGCTGGAGATGCCTGTGTGGCATCAGTGGACCCTGTGAGGATGAGGAGGCAGAGGATGAGAATGAGGACAACAGAACATCAGTGATCAGACAATACTTCCAATGACACACAGGTAAGAAAGTGTTACTTCACATTCCCATTGAATTTGTTGGAATTTCTGTGGCACTGGCATGCTGTTATTTCCCACTGCTATGCCCACTTACTGTTCCCGTTGGCAATTAATTTTGCAGATGTTGGTGACCTGACATATGCGCATGGTGTGATCACTGCAGCCAGATCAGGTCATTAATCTATGCCCATTTTCTGTACATTTCAATTGCAATGTTTATAGCTGTTTAAATGAATACATACTTGAGCAATTTGACATACTACAAACTTCTTTTTTTTTGCAAGGGTGTTTATTGAAGTGGTAAAATATTTAGGGGCAAGTGCAAGGTGATGGGGTGATGATGGAGGAAAGTCCTGTGCCTCTGTCCCCTGAACCGTGTGCCCACTGCCGCTGACCCCAGATCTCTGATTGTCATGGGTTTGAGCTGTTCCCTGAGGTCCATGTAGAGGTGGACACACTGCTGATTGACGTGTCCTGGGGACAGAAGTATGGGTACACTGGGTGGGTGTTGTGGTGGTGTTTCCTGATGGGGGAGGCTCTGTAGTAGTGTGTGACTGGTCCTGGGTAACCGGCTGTCCAGAGGTCCCTGATGGGCCAGGTTGGTCATCCAGATCCTGAAGACCAAAGTTGCTGTCATCACTGTGGGCCTCTTCTGTTGGGGGACTGGATATTGCTGGCACCTCCTCTCCGCTGACATTGGCTGGGGTACCTATGGGGATGTAAATGATGTGTTATTGTTTCTGTGTCTGACATATTGTGCATCAGTGACTTGCCCACCTTTGGTTGTATTTGCCCTGGCAGCTTTCACTTGTGTACGCTGGTGTATGGTGGGATAGTTAACTCTCTATAGTGTGCATGCTTTAGTGAGGAGTGTCCATGCAGGGCTATGAGGGGTGTCCATGCATTGGTGAAGCATACAGGGCTTGGCATTGGGATGAGTGAGATGGGATGGTGGGGAGTGTGGATAGTAGTGGAGTGATGGAAGTGAGGGTGACAGTGAGGGTATGTGATGTCATGCAGGTAGTGGAGTGATAGTAGTAAAGAGTTCACTTACCAGAGTCCAGTCCTTCTCCTACTCCGGCCAGGCCCTCAGGATGCAGGATTGCCAAGACTTGCTCCTTCCGTTCTGTTAGTTGTTGGGGAGGAGGTGGGGGTCCACCGCCTTTCCTCCGTACAGCGAGTTGGTGTCTTGCTGCAATGGAACGTACTTTCCCCCGAAGGTTATTTCACCTCTTCCTGATGTCATCCCTAGTTCTTGGGTGCTGTCCCACGGCATTGACCCTGTCCTCGATTCTTTGCCATAGCTCCATCTTCCTAGCTATCGATATCTGCTGGACCTGTGCTCCAAATAGCTGTGGCTCTACCCTGATGATTTCCTCCACCATGACCCTTAACTCCTCCTCTGTGAATCGGGGGTGTCTCTGTGGTGCCGTGGGTGTTGTGTGAGGTGTGTAGGTGAGGGTGTGTTGGTTAATGTGTTGAGGCGTGTGAGTGGTGTATAGGTGTGAGTAGTGTGTGGCTCTGGTTGCGTCTGTGGTCTTGGTGTCTCTCTGGTGGCAATTGTAATGGTAAAGGGTTGTGGGTAATGTGGGCGTGTGTTTTATAGTGGTGTGGGTGGGTGGGTGTGGTGTTTGTATGGGTGTCAGGTGTGTGTTGTTTGAATTGCCCAATGTGGTGGTGTTTTTTTTGTGTGTCCATTTTGAGCGTGGCGGTATGTTGAATGTCCGCCGTGGTGATTCATGGGTCATAGTGTGATGGGCGTAGTTCTGTTGGCGTAACGGTGTGGGTTTTGATACTGCCAGTTTATCACTCACCTTTGGGCTGGCAGAATTGTGTATGTGGCTGAATACTGACGGATTGGTGTATGTGTGTCATAATATGGTGAACGGATATCCGCTGCGGCAATGGTAAGTTGGCAGCAGTCAGCGTGACGGTAAGTGGGATTTACCGCCAATGTCATAATGAAGGACTATGTTAGGGACTTTTTAAAGAAATGCCCATCATGCAGATAACATGAAGGATTCTTGCCTTGCTAAGGTTCAAATACCATAATCAAAAGGTAACATCAGGCTAAGCATCACAAATTTTAGTGAGTTCCAGTTATGTCAGAGATTTATTAAAGACCCGGGTCAACTAACAGAAGTCTGGCCCCCATGCAGGGCAAGGACCCGTTTCAAAGTTAAAAAACACAGAAATACACATCCTGCAGAGACAGATAAAAACCTAATGATCCGGCATCTGGCACCATCTAATTGTACTAACCTTGTTATTTGCCTCATAATTAATAAATAGCGCAGCACTGCTTTAAAATCTGTAAATAAATGTTTTTAAAGAAGAGCATAGCTTCGAAAATGTACAGGCCTGGTAGCAATGAAAGGTGGATGGAGGACCCTAAGGGTAAAGTTATCAGATGAATCCGTGTCACAAAGCAGACGATACTTCAATATTCAGCATTTTCTTTATAAATCTTTATTTTCAGATGAGTTAGATCAGCAGTTCTTAACCTCTGGTTAGTGGACCACTGGGGGTCCACAGCACCTATTCAGTTTGTCCAATGATCCATGTAACCTCTAACCATTATTATTACCCAATAACCATAATCATTTGAACTAAAGAACTGCATAACAGTAGTTCTCCTTTGAGGATAATAGTTACAAGTAAAAGTAATACTTGATGTATTACTTCCAAATGTATTTATTAATAAAATCTACGAAGCTATTAAAAAATAAATAACAATAAGCATTTAAAATACGTTTTCGCCAGAAGCTGATTACTAGGTCAGGAAGGAGCATGTGTTGAATGCGCATTAACTGTTCACATTCCGACACGCTCTGACCTTAACTAGCAATCAGCTTTTGCCTAAACCACTTCTGAATTGCTTAATTTCTAGAAAATCATGCACATCTGCACACTTGAAGACAGGGCCGGCTTTAGGGCAGGGCGACTTATGCGGCTACATTGGGTGCTGACCTGAAGGATGATGCTGACCTGAAGGGGAGGACTGACCTCTCGGGGGCGTTGTGTGTAGCAATAACTCAACATTTAAAAACGTCCGCTGCAGAGTTCCTCATGCATTTAACTTTCAGGCAGCAATAAAAATGTCAGGATAACTCTTGTTATTAATGTTCCTGCTAGGGACAGATCAGAGTTTTGTCTAGTTGCAGTTTTTACTCGCCAAAAAGTAGCGCAGAGCGTTAATATACTTGCTGCAAATAAATAAACTGAATGTTATGTGGGTAGCTGAGTGGATTAGTAAAGGCAACCATTGAGTAAGCTTTACAACAAATTAAATGTATGTGAGAAAGGGGCTTTAGAGAGACAAGGGGCACCTACTTTTGCTGGGTGGTAGTGAGGGAATCAGAAATGGAGATCATGGGTGGGGGGGACACCAAAAAAGATTGTCACATTAGTCACCACCAGCGCTAAAGACGGCCCTGCTTTAAGAGGTAGTGTTCTAACCCGTTAGGTATCATTGCTGCTTGTTTTCCTACCGACTGCTTTACATGGTTAGGCATTGACAGACTCCAAGCCCCTGCACTTCTTTTATTGGAAAGCAGGCATGCCTGCACGTTTCAGCAGAGTTGAAATACTTCCAAAGGTACCACCTCCCAGTAGACAGCTTGTACTCAAGCATAAGAAACGCCTTGTTTTCCAGCTTTTATGTAGTCACTGTCTTTGTCACCTTTTGACACAAAAACCCTACATTGTCTCTAGCGTTGTCCATACCAAGCTCAGCTGCTAACACAGGACCCTACAATCCATGCAGCGTGGGTGGTCCAAATCACCACAGGGCCCCAACCCATTAAGGGCCCCCCCATTCAGCCAAAGGACAGTAACTATCTGTAAGATATAGGATACTCAGGAACCAATCATCACAATCTGCAGGGGGGGCCCTGTTAATTTGTGTTACACCACTATGTCTTTCCAATGCCTATGTTAATCCATTTACTACTTCTGTCCCCACCAGGTCTGATGAGAGCCCTGACTTCACATGATTACCTATTGATATGTGACCTAAACATGGTCTGGTAGAGGTATGTAGTCATTCTCATATTTAAACATGCATTTGCAGAGAAATGTAGATATTCTGTGTTCATGTAATGTTTTCTGGCCTGTGTATGATTGTTGGGGTCCAAATTGCAGTGTGAGGAAAGCAGTTTACTATTGGTGTGCTTGTGTGACCTCACTGTGTAATAAACTCACCAACCCGTCTTGCATCCAGTCAGGTTCATTTGTGAAACCATAGCTCAACCCTGAGTAGCTGTGGCTAAGAGTAGTCAGGCTTTGTCAAAAGAACAAGTGTAAAGCATTTGGAAGTACCAAAACAGCTGAAAAAAAGAAACACGCCACAAAGGAAAACCAACACCAATTTATACAAATCTCTTATTTTCATGAATTTTACAAACCAAAATGAACAAAATCCATGGGAATGAAATCAGAGATATAAGTTATTAAGCAAATTTCATTCAATTTGCAAACAAGCATTAGCAGCTACTCTGGTTAGTTGTTACTTCGAAAACTTTTGAAAACATTTGTAAGGTTGCAATTAGTAACTCTGGCCAACTTTGGGTGACCAACTCCGGCAGGGAGAAAGTCACAGAAGCCAATGAAGGAGAGTTACCTTGCAGTCAAACCAGTCCAATTCCAGGTTCTATTTGTGAGCTGCCATAGACATCAATGGAGTGGTTCTGTTGCGAGGAATACAAGATGCTGAAGATGCTGAAGGATGGTGAAGATACTGATCTGGTGACGTGGGTGCTCCTGGGGCCACCCTTCAATCCATTAACATGGTGGGGCTACTTTGGCTTCAGATGTCAATGTAAACCTCTGTCGATTTCCCTCAAAGTCCAGTTGAAGTCCAGCCAAAAACCAGATGCCACTGTTCTACTGGTCTCTGTTGACAAGGACACCCGTTTTTCCTTTTAACTAAGGCTAGTGTTTGTCTTGGGTGACCAAACTATACTCTGATGACTCATTGACTGTTCCAGCAGACTCAGGTACAAATTGTGAGCGTTGAGATTCGGTCCTCTCAGGCTACATCATTTCCTGTTTGGGGCTCGGAGATGATTTTCCTTGAGCAAGGCACCACAGGCACACTCCACTCTTTGCTAGTGTAAGGATCAGCAGTGCAGTCCAGTCTTTGCTGCAACCTCTCATTGCAGGATTCAAGAACCGCAGGCAGTCCATTTTCTGTCCTGTCCCCAGTGCAAACGTGATCTTATGTCTAGGTGCCAGGGGTTCCACTTTTATGCCCATAACTTGCCTTCAGGGGATGTGGGTACTACTAGCTAATGATCTATCAGGTCCCCTCCCACCTGATAATTGCTGCCTGCCAAGTGTGGAATTTAGCCATCACAGAATGCAATATTCTGCCCACTTTCAAGATGGCAGAACTCCTCTCTTGGTGTGTAGAGGTTGGTAGCCCACCCTAGAAGTATGGCTACCTGAGTGCTATAGGCCTATGGCAAAACTGGTTTGGCAACTGTTTCCCCCTCTCTGTTTCAGATGCCAATCTGTCTACCAAACAAAAGAACAGCCTCTCTCGTGTGTGTCCACCATTTGCCCTTCATCACTATGACACAAAGAAAATTGGGAGCAACTGTAGCATCAGTTCTAAATAATAAAATAATATAGAATATAATATAATGATTCAAAAAACATTTAAGTGGGCGAAGACCAATAGCACAAATGATTTGCACAGGGAAATACAAGAAACTACCTACAGTTGATTCTCTGGTCATTGAGCCAATATTTGAAAGAACAAATTAGCTAACAAATTAGCTAATATGAACAAGTGAATCACCTACCTCTTCAAACACTAGTTATAGGACGGGATAAAATTGTACAAAGTGTACTAAGAGGTGAAATGAATTACGTAAAAAAAATATTTATTGAAATAGCTAAATTGAAAAGACGTAATTCACCCATCACTGGAAGGTGGCAACTCTCCGTGAAAGCACTTTCTCCTCAGGCAAGAGTCTAACACCGCACAAGAGGATCCCAGCATTGCTTCTGCTTGAATTATGGCCTCTGGGTTGTCTCCATCCTGGAAGAAGTTAGTGACAAGCACAGGGCTACCTGTTCTACTGAGTCTTCTGTGAAACGCTAGTGTGCAGCTCCCCTTTGTATGTCGAAAGAAATCCTGGAAATATGTACTAGTCAAGGGACATAGTACTAATCACCAGTTCTGATCAATGGAAGCATATCAAAAAGCTTTCATCCTGGGAAGGGCGTTGAATCATGGTGTAACTACGACACAGCTGCCTCTAACCACGCTTGGATAGATGTGCATTCAATGCATATGAGTGCAGTTGCTCTCAGTTTCTCTCAATAGTAAGGGGAATAGAATGAAACCTAATTAAAAAACACAAACATGTACATACACAGGTACCCCAGTAACCAAGGCCAAAAGAATTATGTGATTCGGTGGCTGCTGCGATTTCCACATAATTATTGATTTACCACACCTTCCACCGATGTTACCTCTAACCATTTTTCTTAGTGTACTGCAATGCAAGGTTTGTGCGCACTTTTTTGAGAAGTGTGCGCAACTATGCATTGTACGAGTCTCTATGACGGTGCCCTCGGGCCTAGTGCTAGGAAGGAAAATGAGCCTCCGTCTCTTTTATAAAGTTAGGAGGTTAAATAGTGATGCAGTGGGCCACTCACACTCTTGGGTCTCAGTGCCACTGCACTTGCTTCACTGATGAGAGTGACCACATTGCAAAGTAGGCAGTCTCCTCTTTCCCTTGTTAAAAACATGGGTCTCCATCTTGCCCCATTCCCCGCTCTGCCATCTCTCTGAAGTTTAACCTAAGGTGTCTCTTCTGCTTCAGTTTTACTCTCTCTTGGGCTATTGGTCCAAGGCCCAAAGCAAAACTAAAACAACAATGGTGTTCTGGGCCCTAACATAAGCAAGGATGGATAGTAAAATACTATTTGAGGTTTATTTGGCCCCTCAACCCCTGGGCACTGTGCTACTCCCCTGTTGCACAAATTACACCTACTTCTCTGTCCACTCCACGGGGCCACCACTCATAGGCCTGAGGCACAAAGTAATCTGTGTGGCTTTAAGTGAAAAAAGAAACAAAAACCTCCAACTCGCCCCCTGTTGCTTAGGATCTGTTCCCAGTACAGCAAAGGAGGTGTGGGCGATAAACCTCACAAGTAAAAAGCGTTCCCACCCACCATTTTGCTAGTAGCATGGCCATAATTGGGGTGAAGTGCTCCCTCATAGCATTGCCCCACTACCACTGCACCTCCTGCACTAATGGTAGTGATGGGTATTTAAAAAAAGGAATCCACTTCTCTCTCCACTTTCCCCAGGGCATATCCCTGAGAAAGCTGTTGGCAATTTGTAAACTAAAAACATTAGGTCCCACATAGCACCCTCTCCTCTGGGCCCTTTTTTGATGCTGTTCATGGACAGACAGCTAAAGAAGAAACAGGCCTTCTTGCCAGGGCACATGCTACCTGAAAGAAATATGGGCAAGAAATGTGTCCAATTGATTAATCATAAAATGTAAAGGCTGTTTGGAAGCGAGTACAGGCTTTAGTTTATGAAGTCACTTGAAGCTTCATGGTGACAAAGATTACATTTAAGGGTGTTGAGTTTTGGAAGTGTCTTTTCAATGGACATGCTAAATGTTGGCACGAGGTACAGTATGATCACCTATTACTAAAAGATATTCTTTGAACACACGTGTTTTATCCAAAACAATAAATCAATGTGTGGCAGTCTAACTTATACTCAGGGCCTCTGGAATTATGCAGTTTTGCAGTTGCAACATATTCTAACCACAAGCATAATTATGGTTTTGCGGTATTCGCCACATAATTCATGATCTGCTGCATAACCTGCAGATTTTATCACAAAATTTGTTTCTAGCCCATACAGATCAAAAGTTACTAAAATATCACAACAGATGTTGCTGCGCAGCGGAGTTCCAATTTCAAAGGTTGACTGGTCACCTTTCTGTTGCTTAGCACCGTATTTAGGTGTTAAACGGGTACTTATGAGGTGAAACTTTTGCCCAGACACTATTACCATGTGTTAAACTGACAAAATAATGAACTAATACTATCACAAAAAGTATCTCATTAACCCGCATACTTTACCTTTTGTTGCTACAAAATGTAGTCAACTTTGACACGATTGGGTCCTCCTCTGTCAAATAATTCCAGTGGCCCAGTTTATACTGTGTGTAATACATCTTTTAATTAATGTCTTGAATATTCAAAGTATTTTGTATTACAGGATGGGATTTCATAGCATTATAGGTACACAAGTCACTATTCTGCATTCCGTCAACCAGGATTCAATTGTGTGACTCTCTGGACTCACAAACAGACATTAGAAGTCATCACATTAGGTTTCATAACATAAAAGAATGCGTTTGGAACGATTAGCTTAATTTGCATTTATTATCCATTTACAGTATGTGCATTAACTTAATTGCAGTTGGCTAAAGGTGAAAAAAACAACAAAATGCTCAAAGAAAATGGTGTTTTTATTTTAGCTACTGAGGCATGTCTTTGACCATTTTCTGTACTTTTCTATTCACCATAACCCCTGGAAGTAAATGAAGAAAGTCTAGAAACTCGATATATAAACAAAGTCGCGTTTCTAAGCCATCTTCATTTACAAAGGCATTTGCACCCCTCTTGGAACACAGCCATTGACCCCTCCCGGAAGGGGTGGGAGGGTGCCCGACAGTTTGAAGACCTCTATCGAAGACACACAAATCATGAGGTCAGGATAATTTCTTCTAACAGCATTTTTGCAGGTTGTGTGCATTGTCTGGTGTTTATAAAGCACTTTACTTTCCCCATTTGAGGCCTAATGTAATTTCTTGATTGTTGATTAAGTACTTACTTTATTGGTTGCCACCAGTTTGACCTTTGTGTTTATGTGGTGGTGCCCGGTGGTCACCTGGCACAGATGGAGCCCCAATTCAATCTGAACAGGGTGAGGAGGGCCATGTCTGGGGTAGAGGTGGGCATGACATCAGTGGGTATTAGTCCTTGTAAATCACACATCAAATGTCATGTGAAATATGCCTTCAAATGTTAAAAAAGTTAATTTCTTTAAGATTTGTGTTTCAGCGGAGTACATTACATTGTATCGTTGCATAAAGTGACGCATTTTGAATCATTTACCATCATTTACCATCAATTTAGAAACCTCAATGGATTCCCAATGCCCTGATGACAATGACATTCATATACCAAGAAGTCAGTTTGTCATGTTCACTATATACATATGGAAAATGTTATATGTGGTGTAACATTGTTGGTCATTAAAGGATATAAAAGTGAAATTTTGTATAGCACACTGAATGGAATTGCTTCAAGGTGTTCACACAAGATGATCATGGAATATGAGCAGGGGCACTGGAATTATGTGACGGGGAGGACCAAATTATGGGGCAGTGTTGACTAAATTATGCAGCAAGAAAAGGCAAATAATGCAGCATATTTTGTGGCAGTATCACAGCATTATTATGTCTTTTTTTGCGTATGTCTAGGCAAATGTACCATCTCACTAATAACAGTTTACCAACCAAATACAGTAATATGCAATTGAAAGGTGACCAGTTGACGTTTTTTTTCTCGTTTTGATATAGTAAAAACTCGACCCGTAGTTATTGGAGCGCTTTACATTAGCACAAGTTATGTTACACAAGGACACATTCATTTTTTGGTAGGCACAGGGAGATTAAGTGATTTGCCCACAATCACAGGATGTTGAGGCGTCGCCGAGACTCGAGCTAGGTTCCACAGCTCTGGCCGTTACGCCACAACCTCTCCTTTTGTGAAGGACTTTCCTCAGTGCAGCAAGATGTGCTTCTGTGTTTCTAGTTATTTTTGATCTGTTTGAGCTAGAAACAAATTTTTGGTAAAATCTACAAATTAGTAGATGATGAATTATGTGACAGATGCGGCAAATTCACAATTATGTGGAAGAAGCCACAGAATCATATTATTGTAGTGGCTCTGAATATGATACAAAGTGATTGCCTAGATTTATTTCATTTTGTCAAGTGGGAAAGGTGAGGTTTGACCCAGCTTTCCTGGTCACACACTGCAATTCAGCCATTAATCTTCCTCTTCCTTCCATTAAGTACAATGCGTGGGTTCAATTCCTTCAGGAGTTAAATGAATATACTGACTTCATTAAATAGCATACCTCACACATAAAATTGTGATGTAAAAAGTCTTTAAGTGCAAATATTAGTGCTGTGGAATGCCAAGCGCTACTTTATGGGTCTGATTACAAGTTTGGTGGTCTAGGGACCACCATGGTGATTGCGGCGATCCAACCACTACGGTGTTGGCCATCAGACCGCGGTATTATGATACATGCGGTTACATAGAGGAAAGACCTCTGTGGTCCAGCTCACGCTGCCTGCAAACCTAGACCGAGGTGTTGGTGAGGTAGGCCAAGGCGTTCATCAGAGGGTGGACTGCCAGTGCAACAGCTGTCCAAATCACGAGGTTGCTTTCCGCCGACATGACGGTCCAACTACCACATTTGAGCTGACGGAAACTGAGGAATATAAGGCTACAACTCACCTGTAGGCAGCCTCCTAAATCCTGTGCTGCCATGGAGCCGATCCTACATGTCCTGCTGCTGCTAGTGTTACTCAATGGTGTACAAAAGCAATGCCATTGTGGACACAACCAACGGTAAACCAAACACTTACCCATTTCCTTCAACTCTACAGCAACTCGACGGTTCACCATTGACCTGGTATGTGGGCTGTGCTCTGTGGCCCAAATATATGTTATGTGCCCTGGTTTGGAGTTGTACACAATTTATGTCCCAATCACAGCCCCATGGTACCACCTTTGGCCAGGTCACTGCCACTGCACTGCCACACTCTACTTAGACTGCTAATTGTGCACATCCCCGTTTCAGGGATAGTGATGTGGTCACAATATTGTGTCACACAACAGCAAATCCATATAAATATCACACCAGCCAATTGAAGTGACATCCTCACAATGTTCACATGTCGTGGCCTGATGAGACAGAACACATACATCTGTATGGATGTGTCATTGAATCCAAACACACCTTCCCTGCAATATACTTGTAACGGACTCTCACATATCACCCACATTGCAAGAGAATGTAAGTTAAATGGGATACAGAATAATTTGTGTGACAAACATCCAAAGCACACAATGTAAAACAATTCCTGCAGAATATGTATGGTGGCATGAGGGGGACACTGAAGGCTGCTTCCCTGGGACACATTTCACTTTGCACTTGTCTCAAAAAACACTATTTGCACAGGTACCGTGGGCTGATGAATATCAGGGACAACCAATAGCATAATCAAGTGCCATGCAAGTCTAGAAAGGGTCACACATTTAGATAAAATGGACACATGTCCATTCAATTGTATAAGAAGGAAGCACAATTGAACACCCTCCATGTGTGGACAAACAAACCTCTATCTTGCACACATTAAACAAATGTCCAATCTACATCGGGGAGAAATGTAACACAATATATGTTATAACTGGCCACGTCAATAAGAAAAACTCACCATATGAAACAACACTAAATGCAATGCCACCCCAATTAGATTAAATCCTGCACATCCATCCATAGAATATTTCCCTTGTCCTGGGTGACTTGAGCACTGGTATAAAGTCCAACAACATCAAAAGGATCATTAATCAGGTGGAAACAGACACAACTGTAGTCATACCTCACATATTATTCACGAACATCAAAAAGGTAGAAAAGTAATGACAGAACCAATGTGTAGCAAAGCAAACAACTGAGCTTTATTTACAACCCTCCAAACATGGAGAAGAGGCCAATGGCCAGTCCTTGGTTAAAGGTATGCTGAGCACACTTCTATGCACCACAACATGCCTCACAGAGCACTGCCACAGGAACCTCCACAGAAAGGGTCATCTAGTGGGCATTCCAGGCACCTCAATGATCACCTTTGGGTGGGGGTGGGGTGGGGTTTTTGATGGGTGGGTTTGGTCCTTGGAGGGGTGGGCTTCACTTTGGGTGGGGTATGTCTGGGTCCAGGTTGGGGGGATAGGCAGGTATCACAGGGGAGGGCTTAGGCGTGAAAAGAATGGGATGGAGTGTGGGCAGGATCCTTTGTACTTTGAGAGGGATGGTGGGTTCCACAGGGGTAAGGGGGTAAGGGCAAGAGCAAACATCAAGTTTTCTTTGGGAAAATGGGGAAGGTGCACAGGAGGGATTAGGGGTTGGGAGATTGAGGAAACACCTCTGTCAGGTGTGGCTTTGGGTGTTGTTGGTGCTGGTGTGTGTGTGTCTGAAGTATGTTTGTATTTAATTGGTGTATGTTGCATATGTGAGTGTGGGTGTTTGTGTCTCTTGGTGGTCTGTGACGTGGATGTGATGGGTATGGTGGGTGTGGACGTGTTGTTGTGGGTGGGGGTGGTGCCTTGAGGTATGGTCGATGTGGTAGCTGTGTATGTGAATGCTGGTGTGGTGTCTGGGGGTATGGTGGATGCAGTGGTTGTGTCTGTGGGCTTTGGTGTGGTGTCTGGGGGTATGGTGCACATTGTGTCTGTGTGTGTTGGGGTGTTGTCTGGATGTATGGTGGATGTGGTGCCTGTGTCTGTGTATGTTAGGGTGGTGTCTGGGGGTATGGTGGATGTTGTGGCTATGTCTGTGGATGTTGGGGTGGTGTATGGGTGTATGGTGGATGTGGTGACTGTGTCTGTGGGTATTGGGGTGGTGTCTGGAGGTATGGTGAATGTAGTGGTGGTTGTGAGTGGGGTGAATGATTGTTGAGTGCTTGCATGCTTGTGTGTCTTGTGGTGTTTGTGTTTATGTGTACTACTTGTGGCTGTTGAGGAGTGTGCATGCATGTGTGAGCATGCTTTGGACAGGTGTGGGAATAGAGAAATTGGATGGGGAAGAGGAAGGTCCAGGGGGAGGATTGTGGTGGGTGGAAGGCTGCCATGAAGAAGGAGGCCAGAGCCAGAAACGATCTCTGTAGGCCAGACATCGCACTGTGAATGCCTTCCAGGTACACAACTATCTGTTGGAGCTGGTGCCCTGCACCTGGATGGCATTCAGAATGGCAGTCTGACCCCGAGAGATGCTCCTCAGGAGGAAAATAGCCTCCTCACTCAGGGCAGCAGGCTACCAGAGACAAGGGGTGTGGTGCCTGGTGAGAAGGAGATGGCTACTCTCTTGGGGGAGCTGGCCCGGCCAATTAGGTGGGGGGGCAACAGGGAGGGTGGGGATGGAACTGTGGGTGGCAGACAAGGATGGAGCAGGTCCTGAGTGTTACGTCACCACTAAGGAGTGTCCACTGGAGGTCAACTCAGAAGAAGATGATGTGGAGCCGGTCTCCTCCATTGCACACCCCTCAACCTCTGGGCCACTGTGTCCCTCCATGTCTGATGTCGTGTGACTGGAGGTACCATGGCCAGTTGCTTTTCCACTGATGTTAGCCCTGTCTTCTCAGCTTGCCTGTGATGATGCTGAATTGACAAATACAAATACATGTCCATGTGCCTGAACACACTAGAACTACAGATTTGATTACAAAACATTACCATTATGTATAGTAGCCCCCAACCACAAGGTCCTCCAAAGTGCCACCAACATTTGCAATACCACATGCATGCATGCATGCTTAATGAATTGTAAACATTTGCACACAGGAAAGTCAGAATCACAGACAACTTCAATTGCATGAGTGAAGTTGTCCAATCACAAAACCCATGGATCAAGTAGGAGACCTTGTCACCTTGAATGGTTTGAATGGCAAAGCCAAGGACATTCTCACAGATTCCACAATAGGTCCTGCAATCCACAAATGTTCTTATAGACAATACCACATCATGATGAAATGATGGCCAAATAATCCAGCCATGTTGCAGTAAGAAGTACAGTAGCCTGAAGAAAGTGACATGGAAACGTCCATGTCAAACTGAAAAAACTTACCAATGGCAATTTCACAATATGTACATTGTCTAAATAGTGTAATAGAATTTGTATTAATGTTACTTTGCTAGATAACACATCTTGCACAGAAAAGTGCACTGGAGACAATCTAGTCAAAATGTCTTGGAGATTTGTCGCCAAATATCCACAGCACAATGAATCAGCTAGGTCTAGGTAAATCACCTGTTTCGATTGGTACTGCTGAGAACTCCCTTTTAACATTGCATATCTAAAAGGTAATAGCGCATTGTATGTTTTTGTGGCTCAGGGAATCTCCACAATCTGAAGAGGGCCTTTAACATGTTTCTCAATGGAAAGGCACATCTCAGACACTTTGGGGTTCTGTGACGGGGCGACACTGCCTCGGTTGGACCCGCCATAACCCTGGGGCACCGGCACTGTGGAGATTCCCGACCCGGATATCCTCTGGTCGGGAACCAATCAGCGGGGACTACCAGGTGACGGCAGGCAGAAACAAGCACTTCGCGCCGTCACCAGTAAAAAAAAATAGAAGGCGGAGAAGAACTCAGTGAGGAGGCAGGAGGAAAAGGCGGAGAAGAACCAGTCGGTGAGGCAGTAAGAGAAGGCGGAGAAGAACTCGGAGGAGGCAGTGGAAAATAGGGCAGGAGAAGTCTCAGCAGCAGTTTTGCAGTGGAGAGCGAGGGAGACACCGGACCACCACCGGCACCGTGAGACACAGCAGAGGACCAGGAGGCAGTACACCCAAACTCCGGCCACGCTCTGGGGAGAGCGTGGCCTCAGCAGGCGCTTGGGGCAGATCTAACCAGTAGTAGGGAGGTGGAGGGGAAAAAGGGAGGGGAAGTAAAACCGAAGAAACGGTTACCAGTTGGGGAATCTGATTTTTTTTTTTTTGTCTGGTTAGTTTTTTTTTTCTTGTTTTGTTCTTATCCGGTAGTGTTTTTTTTTATTTTTTATTCATATAAGACACCAGGAGAAGGATAGCTATAGATAGTCCAGAATAGCACAGGAAGAGCGTGACACACATGAAACAAAAGGAGGATAACTAAGACCATCTCCCAGTGAAAGTCTTGTTCTACGGCCAGTAAAAGGAAGAAAGAAAAAAGGCAAGGAAAGCTCAGATGAAGAGAAAAACCAGACCCAGAGAAAGATAGCAAGAAGGGAAATACAGAAAATAGGAAAAGAGAGGAAACAGAATAGAGAGGGAAAAACAAACAACACTCACCAGGCCACTTACTGTTGTCTGTCTCTGTTTTTTTCCCACATGTGCCTCCTGGGAGCCCACCTGTAAAGAAGAAGGCGAGAGATGAACATCAGAGGAAGAACGGCCGAATAACGTAAAACACAAGCAAAGAGTTATCCGTAACCTTGAATAAAGACTGCATGTGTAATATTTGACCACGGGCTTAGTGTCATCATTGTGCCACCCTATTACAGGGTCATTATGACCCCGGCAGATGGCGGTAAAATGGAGAAAAGTACTGCCAACAGGCTGGCAGTACTTTTACCCATATTAAAACATTGGTGGTTTGGCTCAAGCCAAACCGCCAATGTACCACACCGACTGCCATGGCGGTAACAATCGTCGTGCTGGAGACTTCAGTCTCCAGCCCGGTGGTCGGCTCTTGCCCGCTTGCGGGACTATGACCCCGCTTACCGCCATGGTTTTCGTGGCAACCTTACTGCCACGAAAACCATGGCAGTAGGCACTATCAGTGACAGGGAATCCCCCACCCCCTCCCCTGTTGGAGCACCCGACTTACCTGATGTCAGGGGTCCTCCGGCAGGAGACGGGAAGGGGCGCTGCTGCCAGCAGCAGCGTCCACCAGCAGAACACCATTAGGCTGTATCATGTATCATGATACGGTCTGCTGCGGTCTACTGGTGTGACGCCATCTTACCGCCATCCACTGGTATGGCCGCAGCTGGATTTCCGCCATCATACTGGCGGAAATCCGGCTGTGATTATAATCCGGCTGACGGCTGGTAGCCGCGGCGATGGTCTTTTGGCGGCCGTCGCCGCGGCGGTAGGCAGTTTTTACCACCAATGTCTTAATGAGGACCTTTGTGTCATGCAAACACAGATTCCATTTGATTACTGAGAGTACACACTCACACATGATCCCAACATTTCTGTATGTCACTCCCTGATACATGTCAACAGTCAGGTAATGAACCTTCCACAATTGACGTGTGCAAAACACTTAGCCAAATGATTCAACATCAATAGCATGGAAAGGCACATTGTGGGTAAGTACTGTAGGTCTACCTGTCATGTCCTTCATTGCTGTTGCAACTGTTCATGATACATGGCAGGCAGTAAAGGGTTAGGGTATGTGTAACCCAACAAACAATGTTGACACACTCCTGTCTGTGGTACCACATGACCTGTATACCCATCATATGAAACTATTCTACAAGAGAATGTGGCATGCACACATATGTGATGGAATCAGACATCATCCCATGAAGACAGGGAGATCATGTATGGAACAGTAGTGGAATTATACTGAAAAATTGCAAGGTAAACATGCTAACATGTAGGCACTAATACTGATGCCAACAGTAATGTTACCCAAATCATTGAATTTTACATTCCCTACTTCCCTACTGAAGTATTGCTTAGTGACTGCACACAAAGGACAATGTATGATATGTCAGATGTATGATGGCCACCACTCCATGAGAAACAGTAGTGATGCACCAGCACTCTTGACACACTGAAGACAAGTGGCCTGTTGGGAATAGATGCCAAGATACTTTCTTGAGCAGACACATGACTGAGTACAGTGATCTCTTACCTCATTTTGTTTGATGTTGGGGCGGACACACTGAAGACAAGTGGACTGTTGGGTACAAATGACACCTACAACATGACATGATAGACCAGTGCACTCAGCCATGTGTCTGCTCAAGAAAGTATATTGGTAGTGGACTGTACTCTGTTGTGTTCCTGGTCACTAAGACAAAAGGCATGGCACATCACCATGCCTCAACTCCCATACCTACACAAACAGTAACTCATTTTGTGTATTGCACATTGGCCATCTCCAATATGGCCAATGGGGGGAGATGGCTGCCTCTAACACATCAACCTGACAATGTAACAGATGTGAATCTGCCCAGGACTCATCCCCTTATAGCTGCTGTGCTGCACTCAAACTCCCATCAAGCTTGGGGTAGGCCACTGCCTGTATGTGGGCCATCAGGTGGGTCAGGGTCTGGTGCGTGACCTGCCCACATTGGGAGGATAGCCCCAGCTGGACCTCGGTGATCTTCCGAGCCCAGCGTCTCAGGTACTCTCCCACCTTTTTCAACAGTGGATGCTCTACCAACGATAGACCTCAAAGATACTCACCTTCCGGGCTATCGCTCTCCAAATCTCTTGCATCTGATGGGCATTGACCTGCATGGATGCAACAGACAAATGAAGAGGTCACAATTTCAAGTTTTTAGGGTAATTGGTTGTTTAACACACATTTTGGAAACACCTAGCTCAAGCATTTTGTAATTGTCAACATGCAACATGTGTAAAGTATACATGGTGACAAGCACCTGGATACCCTATTGGGTGACTAGCCGCTCTTTATAAATCCTGATTGATTGATTTATAAGTACAGGGACATAAATACACACTTTTTGAGTCGTTTGCTGACTGTCCACAAACCTGGTCATGGCCTACACTGACTAAGCAAGCCCACTGATATAATTTAGTCCAGGCCCAAGCAACATGTGCTGTGATGTGAGCCACTAGGAAACACAACACACCATTGTGAACTTCTGAAGGATAAACTACTTGTGCTATGACCTATACAGGCAACTACCATGGTACAGACTACACCATAAGACTTAAGTGACAATGAAAGGGCTGGCATAGGTGTCACAATGACAAAGAGGGTCAATAGAAATGAATACCAGGTCAGGTGGTTACCTCAGTTCCTATTCCGGATGTAGTCAATGTAAAAGCATTCAAGCCAAATCTTGCTTCTGAAGACTCATTTTGGCCACATCCAAGGATCAGATGGTCTACAGGGAGTGGGACCACTACTTCAGTTGTATAGCCTGTGCACCAGCATGAGCCATGTCCCACAATGTGAAAAGGCTTTGACCAGTTGTATAGTCTGTGCACCAGCATGAGCCATGTCCCACACTGAAAAGGCTTTGACCAGCCTTGCCCTCTGCAGGCTAAGCATACAAGACCTACATAAACAACACGTTTCCATCACTTCCATGCATGACACGTCCTGTGGCTATCCTATATGTGAGTTCAGGGTTGTGTGGCCCTCTGAAGGGCTTAGTGAGTTTTTCATTGGTTGCATGCCACAGTTTGCCAAGGCCTTATCTGGGCTGAGAGATTTGTGGGATTTTACACATTGCTAACAACATCCTCAAGTGACTCTAACAGTACACATACACAGCCCATGCTGCAATGCAAATACATGTACTGTGTTATTTACCACCTTCAGATCATCAGATAAATCATTGTTTGGCTGTAAAGTTTACTTGCACAGATATAGGAATGCAACATTAGGAGGATCTAGGGCTCATCACACATCACATAACACAATGGTCATTTGAAATACTCAGAGTACAGTGTTCCAGAATCCACAACCTCTACGTCCTATGTATGGACCACAGATTGTGACGGCGGGCACCTGAATGTCTCAGAAGCACTTTGTAGCCTGTGACGAAGGAAAGGAAAGTTTTGAACATAGTCACATTTGTATGTGAAAGAGTTACCTGTTCCTCTGGTGAGCCGTAGAGCTGACCATATAGGGAAGGACCTCTTCAACAAGTTGTTTCAACTTCCTTGGAGAGAAGGCAGGGCACTTTTACATGCTTGACCTGGCATGATTACTCCCAGAGGTGGCACACAGCAGCTGAAGTTGTGGAGGTGTGGATGGCAGCAATGTCAGGAGACAAGTAGATTATTTTCCAAACCGTGGCGTATATGTACACCACTTGCACGGCCATCACCATCAAAGGGCACAGCCATTGGGACATGACCATCACAGTCAACAATGTTAGCCTATGGCTCTGTCTGCCTGGGATGGAACTGCCCGCAGCGCGGTTGACTTTCGCCGGCGAAGGGGCACAAGAGGAGCAGATAGGTGTGTCATGTGCACATACATGTAATAGACACTTGTCTAGACAACCATGGGGATCAGGGCTGTACCTTGAGTAGTTGGCAGTTTTGATGTGTAATGAATGTAATGTATTTCCAGTCAGTAATGCTTAGCCAAATGATTTTGGTCTTACTTTTCCGATATGTTAGTCTGGACACAGTGACTAATGCTCCAAGTCATTTCATTCCACAAATAGGTACAATGGAAGAGGGAGGATGCAACAACCTCCAGTCTACTATTAATTTCCAGACCTCCAGACCATGGAAGAACGTAACATAATAAAGCAGTTCAGTCTGAACAGGTAAACAATCCAAGATCTGTCTTGTCAGTTGGAGCCAGATCTCATGCCTCAAATCACTAATTCAACATGTATACCACCCATTGTGAGACTCATGGCAGTATTACACTTCCAGGCCACAGGGTTATTTCAATATACAGTGGCTATATCTGGTGGTATGTCACAACCTATATTCAGTGATGTTTTAAGAGATGTGCTGTCAGCATTGATGAAACCCATTGGCAGCTACATCAGGTTCCTCAGATGGGAGAATTTAGCCAATGAGAAGGTTGATTTCTATGGATTTGGTCATCTCCCACCTGTTGTGCGAGCCATTGAGGGCACCCATCTTGCATTGGTGCCACCACATACTAATGAACAAGTGTATTGCAACAGAAAACACTTGCATTCGATCAACATGCAAGTTGTCTGTTTGTTAGATCTGTACATTTCAAATGTATGTGCCAGATTCCCAGGTTCTGCCCATGATTCCTTTGATATGTGGAACAGCACCATACCTCAGCTGTTGCCACAACTGCAACTGGAGAGGGCCTGGCTTGTTGGTAAGTTACAACTCTCATGATCTTGTGTGTACAATGTCAGGTGCTACAATCAGGAAGTGTGTGACTCATTGTGGCACTTATGTCTCCTTACAAAACAGGAGACTAATCATATCCCAACCATCCTTGGTTGTTAATACCGCTGAGGAATCCAACTACGCCAGGTTAAGTCTGCTTCAATGAGGCCCATGGAAGAACACAGTGGACAACTGAGTGGACTTTTGGGCTCTTGAAGGCCAGATTTTGATGTCAGGACAAGACTGGGGGAGCTCTCCTCTATTCACCTGGGAAGGCGTCTCAAATCACTGTGGCATGCTGCATGCCCCATAACATTGCCCTGCAAAGGAACACCCCTTACTTCCCAGAGGAGGGGGAGCCTCGGTGACAACTGGTGAGAATCGGGAAATGCCAACAGAAGATGATATTGGTGAAGAGGGAGGAGCTGACTTGCAATACGATTTCATCAACAACTTCATCTCATGAGTGTGAGTATGTCATGAGATGTCATGAACTATTGTGATGATGTGTGGAGTATATATTGTTTTTCTAAGCTCTGAAAATCTGGCAAATACTGGCAAAGTGTGTCTGATGAGTAAGCTTTTGACACAATCACATTTTGGAGATGTTGCTTTGTTTGTGTGAGATTTATAACATGGACTGCATTCTCTAGACGTCTGCTATGACTACGTGTCATATGTATGGTTTCATTGCTATACTTGTTGTTTTTGTGTGTTTGTTCAGGGACCTTCACCATGACATCTTCATTAGGACATTTCTGAGTTGTGACATTGGCAGGTTTATGATGCTGTTTGGACATACAAAGTGGATATGGATTGTTCCTGGGAATGTATGTCACAGACTTTGGGTGTACAAGACATGTGCCAAGACAGCTTGCACAGTGATAGGATGAAAGTTTGGAAGACTCCATTAGGCTTGTTCCTTATTGTGTGTTGGCCCCAATGCATCATGTGTTTCAGCATGTGGTCAGAAACTATGTAGTCGTAGGCCAAGTTCGTGTTAGTTTCCCTTCACATTGGCTAAACACTCTTTTTGTATGAACTTTATGTAGCTATTGATGTGTTTCATCATGGTAGGTCAAAGTGCCTGTGGCACATCTCAGACATTTGTTTGTGTCATTCCAACAGATGCAGAAGCACTGGATTGTAAAGATCCTTTGATTAGAAACTGTTGTATTGCTGTCTGTCTGAGTTTTGTATTATATGATGTTGGGTTCCTTTTGGGTTCCATTTGTGAGGTAGGTGATATGGCTCTAGCTCATGACCTCAACAGCAATGTCTGATATATCCCTACCTTCCATGGTCTGGTGTTCTGTACCTATAAATTGGATCACTTACCCAGCATGATTCAATTATGTATGATTTGCTATGTTTCAGACATGTTGACAGCCTATGAGCTGAACGATGTACTACATTTTCTTCTTTGACAAAACACTTGTATGTATGTGTTTGTGTGGAACGGTTGTTATCCTGAGCTGGACACTGAGTACATGCAACATATCCCTGGTGCCATAAGTAGCTTTTTTTCACATTGTGATGTGCATGTTCTTACATATGTACATTGCTAAATGTGAAATTTAATACATCAGTCAATGAGTTTGTGACTTGTGAATTTATTACAGTGCTAAGGGTGAAAACAAACTTGTTGTAAAATGTAACATAAATGAAAAGTGAAGGGTCAGTCATGGTGAAAGAAATCATAAAAGTAGATGCCACACCATCTGAAGAACAAAGATCAGAGTAAGCTTCCCATCAGAAATGGAATGGGGTTCAGTATCAGGCCACAGAGTGAATGTGTGGCCTTCAAAGGAGGACATTAAGCATGAGGTTTCTTTCTGGCAGTGGTGGGTGTCTTGCCATCCATGCCTCCTGGATTTTTACATGGACGTCTCCCTTGCAAGGACTTTGGGGATCAGCTGCTGCAGAGGCAGGGGTGTCTGAGGGTAGCTGGTCCTCTGGCAGGGCCTCCCTTCCTGTGTCTGCCACAGATGTACGTGGGCTTAATGTAATTTGCCCACAGGAAGGAGTAGGTGTTGGGGGAAGTCCCAGTTCAGGGTTGTCTGGGTGTCCCTCAGTACCCCTGTTAGGATGCCCATGTTGGAGTTATGTTCCTCCATATGTTGGTTCATGTTCCTCTGCAGCTGTTAGATTTCCTGGAGTTCAGTTAGCACCTGGTCTATCACGCCTTGGGGCTCATGACAGACCCCCCCCAAGACTTGGCTGATGGTATCCTGGATGTGAGTGGGCCCAGTGGCCTCACTCGGCCAGCCCACAGCATCCCTCAAATAGAGCCTACCCCTACCAGCCTGTGCCCTTGGCACAGGGTACCCTCTCCAGCTGGGTACTGGACCCTCACAGTCAGGATTGTTGTTTTGCACCTCAGGATCCAGGACTGGGGAGCACAAGATGTCAGCAACTGTGCTAGGTACACAGGTTGGGGGCACGTTGTCTGTGATTTTGAAGCAACTGGGGTCGGAGATGTTGTTGTGAGCACAGTGAGCCTCACTGTTGCCATCTGACCAAGCTGCCCAGATGGGCCAGGGCCTTCATCCATGTCCAAGAGTATTGTCATCGCAGAAGGCTTCATCCAGCGGTGGGTTGGAAGTCTGGTCGGTGGACAATGTCTGGATAGTTGTTGTGCCAGCTCGACCTGTTGAGAAATAGAGTACATTACATTGGTACTGGTTGAAGTGTGGAATCTACATCCAACAGTTTTATGTGAGTGTAAGCAGAGACCTTGGACACTCTTCAGTGGTACATTTGCTGATTGCGCTATGTTACCACGGTACTGAATTTGTTGACATGACGTGTGAATCTTGCAGAAACTTAACTCAATCAGCTCATTAGATGTGGTGATCAGTTGCACATTATATGAGAGAATGAACATGGTATCTTACAAACAGGAAAGCCAGCACAGTGGAGAGGAGACATGTGCATTTGACCATTCCAAGGCATAGTTGTGTGAGATACAGGCAAACACACAACCTTGTGGTATATGTAGCTGTAGCCATCATATGAGCAGTGCTGAGTCAATGTGTTAACTGCCACTATCAATCTGATGAAGCAGCTTAATGCCTTAGGAATACAAGATGTACACATTTGGTAAGGTATCTTTCACATCCTCATTAGTTTCATTTTACCATACCAGGACAAGATCACGCTAGGTAGACAGACATGTCTCTGAGTTGAGCATAATATGACGATTACTCACTCCCATGTGAGTGAACATCATTTGAGAGATGACACACAGGTGTATTTGGGCAAGTGCTGAAAGGCCTATTGATTTGAGGTACAGAAACAAGGCCTCTTGGTAGGTGTAGTCATGTCACTTGCTAACTCCCTACACTACACAAATGCTAAACTTCCAGGGAAGGCTACATCATTTGAGAGATGTCACATAGGTGTATTTGGACAAGTACAGAAAGGCCTGTTGGTTTGAGGAACACAAACTGGGTCCCCTGGTAGCTGTAGTCATGTCACTCTCTGTACTTCCCAGCACTTGACAAATGTTTAGTCCTACATTTCTGTTAGCACACTGCAATTAGGTTGGTCCATACATTTACATGTTGACAAATACCATGGGTCCTGGGATGACCTTTTGATATCAAAACACTTACAGACCCTATTCCAACATGTTATGTAAGGGGAGATTGATACATGTGATGTTATGTACCACAATGCACATTGACAAGCTTACCGCTCTGCAACTCTGGGTATTGCATGTTGGGAAATGGATGAATAAAACATTAGCAAATCGTGAGCTGTGAGCACGCAGGACATTGACGATTTGTGACAGTTTTTGTGTTGTAACTTACCAGACTCCATTTCCCCAGCAATTGCTGTCAAGATCTCACGATGCAAGATGGCCAAGACCTTCTCCTCCAAAGGAAAGAGCTGCAATGGGACTCAGCAGGATGACCACCCATTTTCTGGGCCTCCATGTGTTGAATGGAGGTCAGGGAACGCACCTCTCCCTCGGGTCATTCAGCCTCTTCCTAATATACTCCTTTGTGCTCAGGGTGGTGCCAACAGCATTCACTCTGTCATTTTCCTACTAAGATTATGCTGGACTGCGGCTCCAAACAATTGTGGCTGTATTGATTTCATCAACCATGACTCTCAACTCATCTTCAAAACAACTGTAATTTTTAGGATGTGACATGGATGTAAAATAAAATGGGTGGCAGGGACTTAAATAACAACAAAAGTGATATAGGTAGTACATGGACAAAAGTGTGTGAAAGGTGTTGAATGGGATGGTAAAAAAAGGGGTGCCATATCTATCAATGATGAGATAGAATGGTGGTCTCTGGTCTCTTTCTTGCAGTGGAGAGGGAAAGGATCATGATCTGGGAAGGCATGTGTTTTATTGTGTGTTTTCCAGGAGTGTCAACTGGGCCAATGTATGTCAGCTGTGTTGATTTTTAATCCATCCAATTGGCACTTGTCTGCTCCTTTGCTGAATGCGTACTGTGATGGCTGACTGCCATCAGCTGACCGCCTCAAGGAGACCGCCATATCCGATGTGTTGTTGTAATGGGCTTGGCGGTTCCAGGCAGCCTTGATGGCGAGGTATGTGCACTGCCAAAATTGCAGGCTGATGTGCAGCTGACCGGCAGGCATTTGTTTTGACGGTTGGCAGTTTAGCCGGCATACATCATAATATGGTAGCCTGGTGACTGCCAGCGCAGCAGGTTCTTTTTAACCAACCTCCAAACTCATAATCAAGCCTTATGTTCATAGCACGGCTTCCAAGACTTACAAAATACATTTTGGGTTCAGAAGGGGCTCATACACCAACAAAGCCTATTATGTAGCTGACCAAAATAATCCTGATCCCACATATATTTCTCACAGGTTTAAGATACATCACTGGAAGACATAAAAAGTGGAACTGGGCTGCAAAGAAAAGAGGTGACCATGTTCTGATTGAGAGGCATATGAATGGGAGAAAGTTGAAAAGTGCCATACTGCTAAGATATATATACAAAACAGTGATAGATGGAATGCTTGAATTCATCTCAGACACTGGTAATCACTTGGGCCACATCCCAATCCATTATTATTTTGCACACCATTCCACCTCAGTTTTAACCCAGCTGTATGCAAAACAGTCTTGACCCTGCTCCAATGGGAACAGTCAAGCCCGAACTGCCAAGTCAGGTCCTCCTCGAGCCAGAACACAAGCAATCCAGGACCATTTTTGCTGTAGTTATGGGCTTGCTTGGTTTCAGTGACAGTGGGCACGGGACCCACATCTGGGCATAAACATCCCATTTAAGGCAACACAATAAGTACACAAAACAGTGATCGATGGAATACTTAATTTAAAAGCCGCCACTGGTAGTCACTCAGATCCACATCCCAGTCCATTATTATTTTGCACACCATGGCCCTCATTCTGACCTTGGCGGGCGGCGGAGGCCGCCCGCCAAAGTCCCGCCGTCAGGTTACCGTTCCGCGGTCGAAAGACCGCGGCGGTAATTCTGACTTTCCCGCTGGGCTGGCGGGCGGTCGCCTTCAGACCGCCCGCCAGCCCAGCGGGAAAGAGGCTTCCACGATGAAGCCGGCTCGGAATCGTGCCGGCGGAGTGGAAGCTGTGCGACGGGTGCAGTTGCACCCGTCGCGTATTTCACTGTCTGCACAGCAGACAGTGAAATACATTTAGGGGCCCTCTTACGGGGGCCCCTGCAATGCCCATGCCAGTGGCATGGGCACTGCAGGGGTCCCCAGGGGCCCCGCGACCCCCCCTACCGCCATCCGGATCCCGGCGGCCGGACCGCCGGGATCTGGATGGCGGTAGGGGGGGTCGGAATCCCCTCAGCGGCGCAGCAAGCTGCGCCGCCTGGGAGGATTCAATGGGGCGGCGGTACACTGGCGGGAGCCCGCCAGTGGTGCCGGTCCGACCGCGGCTTTACCGCCGCGGTCGGAATCCCCATTGGAGCACCGCCGGCCTGTCGGCGGTGCTCCCGCGGTCCTCCGCCCTGGCGGTCTTTGACCGCCAGGGTCAGAATGACCGCCCATGCCTCCTCAGTTTGGACCCAGCTACATCCAAATCAGTCTTGACCCTGCTTTAATAGGAACAGCCCAGCCCAAACAGCAAAGCCAGGTCCTCTCTGAGCTGGAACACAAGCAACCCAGTACCACTTATCTGGCCAACCTTCAGTGGCTATTTGCTGTATTCAGGTGTAGAATGCCCGGATACCCTCACGGGTGACAAGCAGGGCTCTACAATCCTACTAATCTATTGATTGATCAAAACTGATGCTAATTAGGTAAAATGTTATCTGGAAAGTATTACTCAATGATAACATGATAAAATAGTGAAACAAACACTGCCACACAATGTTCCTCTGCAGACTTGCCAACTGTTGGAAAAGTAAGTGTGATTACTGCAAGGTCTGCCCAGAAGTTGCGCGGGCCAATAGTTCTCTATAGCAGCAAATTATATATGCTAATGAATGAAAAAGAACAGCAGACAAATATTTGTGCCTGAAGACCAGGAGCGCCTATCTGGTAATGTGGTGATACCAGGGTGACCACCTATCTGTATTTTGCATTGGTGTTTGGACAAAATATCAGAAAAAAATATTGTGCTACAGAAATATCCTGTCAAGAATATCAGGACTTTATATATATCATGGACGGGACTATTGAAGGTAAAAATATTGTTTTTTAGTGTCGTTTTTTTTAAATCAGGGTCAAAAATATTAATTTAGAAAATATTGTAACATATATTGTTTTATAGTGTAAATTAGTATGTAATGATTTGTATTTTGTTATTGTATGTTTTAATAATTCTTTATTTTGTTTTTATTTTAGATAATGTTTTACTTATTAAATTGTTTCAATTTGTAATTTCAATTGGGTTAACGTTTTCAGTTAACTATTTTTTTTAGTATTAGGATGTTGGTTCATTAGGGGATAAGGGTGGGGAGATTTTTTACTTCTGAATGTTAAGTTAGTAATTTTAAAGATATGCAAACTAATTGTTTTGAATTTTAAAATATAATTTATTATAAATATATATTAATTTATGTAATTTGTATGTTAAATAAGACACATTTTAATGGTATTTTGTTTAGAAAATCAAAAATACATATTTTAAAAGTTTAAATCTACTTTTAAAAATTTTAAGAAAGTATATTTGGAATAATTTCGAGATTTATATTTAAAATATTGCATTATGTTTAGAAAATGTATTACATTGTATAAAAACATTAAATACATGTAATTGAAATAAAAAATGAACTATTTTTGCAATATATAAATCTAAGAAATATGTTTAAAAATATTATTGATTAATTTGTATTTTGAATTTTATGTAATTGTACTTTTTAACGTTTATGAATGGTAGTAAATATCTTTAATCCTAGTTTTATTTTCATTAAGATTTAACAGTGCCGAAATAGCGACTCGCACCCGGAGTCGCAACGCAGTGTGCGAGTCCGCCGATTGCGAGGTCGCTTTTTGCGACCGTGCAAAAAACGAACTCGCAATTTTGGAGTGGGTGTTGCAAATTGCGAGTTGCATGTAAATTGATTACAGGTGCTGCAGAACACTCCAGAACACTCTGGAAACACTTCCTGGCACATGATGATAACATCACAGCCAGGAAGTTTACTAATACACCTGGGAGGAGGGAGGACCACACCCTTTTATAACTGCTGAACTGCACACAGGAGAAACAGCAGCTACCATGGAAGGAACTCCAAGGAAGAGAAAGCTGAAGTTCTCAGAGAGGGAGCTGGAGGTGCTGACAGACGAATGCTGTCAGCACTATGACAAATTATTTGGGAAGGCAGCCCTAAATGTGCCTGAAGCCACCAAGAAACAGCTGTGGCAGGACATCCAGGACAAAATAAATTATCTGGGGGTGAGCCACAGGAGCATTGATGACATCAAAAAAAGGTGGTATGACCTCCGCTCCCGGACCAAGGAGAGGGTGGCTGAAAGGCTCCGGGAGATGAGAGGCACAGGAGGGGGACCATCGTCAGTGCCACCACCCACACAACTGGAAGAAAGGGTGGAGGAAACCCTGGAGCAGGAGGCAGTATCCGGATTTGGGGACCTGGACACCTCAGAGCCCAGCACATCAACCGGTGAGTACCATGTGACATGCCTGTACCCCTATCAATGCCATACCCCCACCCACCATGTACACAGGGGCATGCTCAACCAGGATAGCTCCATTTCAGGGTAGCAAACACCAGAATGATGCATTATGGGAAATGTAGTCAAGTAGGCAGTTCATAGTCAAATGTTTATTAGGAAGTGTGCAACAGATAGTAGACACTGACAGTCTGTTCCCCATGTCCCACAGGTCTCCCACAAGACACCACCACTACTCAACTCAGCCAGCCCCAGGAGGACACCTCAGGACCCGCCAGCACTCCCACCTGCACGGCCAACATCATCCCTGCAGTATCCACACCTGCTGCAACTGTATCCCAAGAGGCTGCGCCAGCAACAGGCAGGAGTGAGACAGTGGAACACACAGGGCAGCCACCGCTGCGCAGGCGACGCAGGTCCAGGACATCAGGGCTGCAGTCCGGCCAACAACCTCGCAGCACCAGTGAGGCACAGCTGCTGCATGGTCAGCGCCTACAAAATAGAATTTTAGGGAGGATTAGTGGTGTGCTGCACCGCTTCGTGCGCAATAACGAGACCAGCATGCAGCAACTGAACTCCAGGATGGACATGATATGCACAAACACTGGGGACCTTGCCCTAGCCATGAGGGAACTGGCGGGAGGACTACTGGCCCAGGCCGAGGGTGGGCGGCGCAGGGACCGTCAGCTCCTGCACAGACTAGACAGGATGGCCACATCCATCGGCAGGCTGGCTATGAACACCACAGGCCTGTCGAGTAGGACAGTTGGGCTGCAGGTGGAAATGGGCCATTTCGCTGGGGATGTGGCTAGGGGCCTGGGACGTCTCACCCACGTCATTGACTTGATGGAGGCACGGCATCTGTCTAGGGGCACATGGGAAACACCCCAGGACAGTGAGGAGGGCTCTACAGTGAGCAGTATCCTTGCCACTGACAGTAGGGTGCTCAGGAGTACCAGGCGGAGCACAGCAGAAGCACCAGGGACCAGCCAGGCTGGCAGGAGGGGCAGAAGGTCATAGAGATTACCCTGGTCCTGTTGAAGTGGCACATGACGTCAATGTGCCACATGCCTGGTTTGCATTTTCATGCCCATGGACATTCATTACTTGTATATAGTTCGATTTCTGCACTAATTAAATAGTTTTTTTGTTCCACTTAACAAATTGTGTTTTTGATCAATAGGTGAGTATGGTTGGAGTTGACACATACCTTCCAAAGTATTGGTTTGCGATGTGTTCCCGTCTCAGTCCGCCTTGATTAGCTATACTCCGATCCCCATGATGGCGATGTGGTTGTTCTTGCTCTTCATCATCAGGATCTGGGTCTGCAGGGGTGAGAGGTAGCCCACGTCGGGTGGCTATGTTGTGGAGGATGGCGCATGCGACCACAATTTTGAATGCTCTAATGGGGGTATACTGGAGGGCACCTCCACTGCGGTGGAGGCATCTGAATCTAAAGGAGTCCAAAGGTGCGCTCTATGATGTTCCTGGTCCTCTTATGTGCATTGTTGTATCGCCTCTCACATTCATTGCTGGGTGTTAAAAACGGAGTCATAATCCATGGCCTTAGAGCATATGCACTGTCACCTGTTGGGCACAAAAAGTACACTGTTAGGAAGTCCTGATTGGTGTGCACAGTGACCTGTGTGTATGTCTGCAAGGTGTCTGTAGCTCTACCTAGGAGGTATCCGTCTCCAAATTCCCCAAGTTCCAGGCGTTGATGTATCCCACTATGCCTAAAAATGTATGAGTCATGGGTACTGCCTGGAAACTTAGCTACAATGTCAGTGATGACATAATGGGCGTCACAAACAACCTGAATATTCAGTGAGTGGGTACACTTTCTGTTGCGGAAAATATGTTCCAGGTTTGCAGGGGGGCATATTTGAATATGTGTCCCATCTACACATCCTGGGGAAAGTTTGCAATCCTGTAAAAGTCCAGCTTGGTGCTGTTTATTTCTGCCTCATTCCTTGGTAGGTATATGGAGCGTGCCATGTGTGTGACTAAGGCATCTAGGAAGGCCCTGAGGAACCTTGACACTGCACTTTGGGATACCCCACCTGCCACAGCAATGACCCCCTGATAGCTCCCTGAGGCCAAGAGGTGCAGTGAGCATAGCACTTGCACATGCGTAGGGATGGCGCAGCCACGCAGAGTCTGGTGTTCTAGCTGTGGTTTCAGTAAATCAATTAATTCTAGTATGGCTGCGCTGCTAAGGTGATATTTATCGTATATCTCATCCTCAGTTTGCTGAAAAAGAGTCTGCCTTGTTCTATATATCTTCTCCTGTCTGTTGCCCCTCCTCCTCCTCTGCTGTGCGGCGTGGACTCTCCTCCTCACTGCTATCAGGTATATCTCCGCCATCTTGAGTAACCCAGATGCTTTCTGGGTCTCCTTTTATGCTTTGGTAATGGTTACCACCTGCTCTGAGTTAGTGGTAACTGGGACATGTAAACTGGGCTTTTTGCGACTAGTCGCAATTTGCGAGTTGCAATTGCATAAGCTTTGCGACTCGCAAATTGCGACTTGCTATTTGCGGGTCGCAAAATGGGGTCGCAAATTTTGCGAGTCGCAAACGGCTCGCATCGCTTTTTGCAAGTCAAAAATGGGGTTTTTGAATCCCATTTCCGATTTTGCATTGTCGCAAATAGCGAATCAGGCCATTAGCGACTCGCAAAACTTTGCTACATCTGGCCCTTTGTCACTATCTAGCTCGGTGAGGATAGCACTGTGCTGATTCTATGCTTAAAAACTTTGCTGGATAAGCAGACATTTGAGGTGAGCAAATCTAGAGTATCGTTGGTGTTGCAGGGTGCTCTTTACTAGAGTGGCTGTCCACCTAAAATTGGGAACTCCCCAGAGTTCTCCTTTGTTTTTTGCATAATTTATGCATCACTCTAACCCTGAAAGGGCCTTGGTTTGACTTATACTGGATGCTCCCTTGTGTCTGGACAAAGCTAAACCCCTCTGAAGAGCTCTAATGAGAGCGAAACACGTGTCAGGGGTTGCTTTACTCACTTCAGGTTGGCTTGGATGGTATTTGACCAGTCCAAATCTGTAATACTGTGCCTGGAGTGGTAAATGGCTTTTGTCATTTTACAGCTCGGCGAGGATGACACTGTGTCAATCCTATGCTTAAAGATTTTGCTGTACAATGGCAAAAGACTTTGTCACTATCTTGCTCGGTGAGGATAGCACTGTGCTGATTCTATGCTTAAAAACTTTGCTAGATAAGCAGACATTTGAGGTGAGCAAATCTAGAGTGTCGCTGGTGTTGCAGGGTGCTCTTTACTAGAGCGGCTCTCCACCTAAAATTGGGAACTCCCCAGAGTTCTCCTTTGTTTTTTGAATATATATATATATATATATATATATATATATGTATATATATATATATAGTGAAGTATGGGTTTCTTTTCTATTTTGGAAGAATAAATTCTTCAAACACAAGGTTTCTTGCGTGTGCCTTGTTTGACCTTGTGTCATTTGGTGGAGAAAGTAACGGTTTGCCCGTCCCTGACATGAGCACCGACTTAATGGAGCGCGCTTTGATTTGGAAAAAAAATGAAAAAAAATATATATATATAACATCTTTTTACAAGTTTTTGTCTATGAATGATTTCTATTTGAATTCGGAATTTGCATTTTTTTTCAACAGAAATCAGTTTTGGTTAATTATAAATCAATGGATTTTACTTACATTTTTTCGAGTTTCCAGGAGCATTTCTTTTTTTAAGATGCTTTTTTTTTTCCCCACAATTCTTTATTCTTTATTAAAGAACAGTAGTAGTAATATAACAGTGAAAAAACAACTGACGTTATTGCCATTACAGAGGAACAGAAAAAGCCTTCTGCAATAACACAGCACATTACAAGTGGGAGAGCGGTAATCGGCATAACTCCAAGCAGATGACAGCTTCCCAAATGATATACATCTACACAATGCACACATAGCATCACATGTTAGCATTTCCATTTCAGGTACGTTATCAGCTACGGAAGAAATTTGCACTCTCTATGTACGATATTACTGGTCTCACTCGGCGATTATGATGCAACACTAAATGCTGGACCATTTGTGTACGGCTATCGCCAGGATACAAATCTGTCTCTGTATTTGGAGGAAACAGAAAGTGACGCTCCATGCTCTCTGGTGGTTTGGATACTCAGTGGGATACTCCCGGATAGGGGAGGGGCGGACACGGCCCAGGGACAATAACTACCAGAAGGACCTCCGAACCTACAATATTGGGTGAGGGAGATAACATATAACAGTCATAGGCCCTCATTCCGAGCCTGGCGGGCGGCGGAGGCCGCCCGCCAGGCTTCCCCCCTCCGAAATACCGCTCCGCGGTCGTAAGACCGCGGAGGGTATTCCGAGTTTTCCCCTGGGCTGGCGGGCGGTCTTCACAAGACCGCCCGCCAGCCCAGGGGAAAACTCCCTTCCCACGATGACGCCGGCTCGTAATAGAGCCGGCGGAGTGGGAAGGTGCGACGGGTGCAGTTGCACCCGTCGCGTATTTCAGTGTCTGCTTTGCAGACACTGAAATACTTTTAGGGGCCCTCTTACGGGGGCCCCTGCCGTGCCCATGCCATAGGCATGGGCACGGCAGGGGCCCCCAGGGGCCCCGCGACTCCCCCTCCCACCATCCGGTTCCCGGCGGGAGAACCGCCAGGAACTGGATGGCGGGAGGGGGAGTCGGAATCCCCATGCCGGCGCAGCATGCTGCGCCGGCTTGGAGGATTCCTTTGGGGCAGCGGGTCTCTGACCGCGGCTGAGCCGCCGCGGTCAGAATGCCCCGCGGGGCACCGCCGGCCTGTCGGCGGTGCCACTGCGTCCCACAGCCCTGGCGGACTTGTTCCGCCAGGGTCGTAATGACCCCCATAGTGAGGAGAATGTCGGAAATCCTAATCCACAATATAGCGAAAGCAAAGTGTGTAAATGGGAATAGAAGGCTACTGTTCTAGGAATAGAGAAAATGGGAAAGAAGAATAGTAGTATAGGGACAGAGATGCGGACATGTCTATTGGGACGTACAATTGAAGAGAAGAGGTGAGGAAGGAAGATCCAGGAGTGGGAAACAAAAAAAGGGGAGGACGGCGGGAAGAGGATAGATAGAACAAGAGAGGGGGGAGGAGGAGGGGAGGAAAGAATAGAAGAAGAGGGGGAGAAGGGGAAGAGTATAGGAGAAGATGCAGGGAGAGGGAAAAGGGAGAGGGTAAGGAGAAGAGAAGAAAAAACAGTAGAGGATAGAGACATGTTTAAAGAGAATGGAAGGAAGCAAGACGAAGGGCGACCATGGGGCGGAGTGGGGGGGGAGAAGTCGAGGGTGGGGGAGGAAAGGGAGATGGAAAGGGAGATGGAAAGGGAAGTAGGGAGGACCCAAGTAGGGAGGAGGAGTGTATGGAGCTCAGTCATTCCCAAGCTAGGGTGACCACCTGGCATTGAGGCAAATTCTGGACAGGACTGTAAAAAATTCAGGACAAAGGGTCAAAATTCAGGACAAAAATTCAGGACAAAGGGTCAAAATTCAGGACAAACATTTTTACAGACACACCTAAGAGAGGCCATGCCTCACTAGGGGCCTGATTCTAACTTTGGAGGACGGTGTTAAACCGTCCCAAAAGTGGCGGATATACCACCTACCGTATTACGAGTCCATTATATCCTATGGAACTCGTAATACGGTAGGTGGTATATCCGCCACTTTTGGGACGGTTTAACACCGTCCTCCAAAGTTAGAATCAGGCCCTATGTTGTCAGTGTATTTATTCACTCTTTTTTAACATAGCACTATTTATTCACTGTCGTCTTTTTGTGATTGCCTCCTGGTATGCTACATTCAGGTGTCACATTATGTCCTTGTTCAGTGGTAAATTAATGCCCTTCAGTACTGCGGCAAGGCCATCACCCCAACCCAAATCTACCCGATCTTTCCTGAAGAGAAAGTAACAGCAACATTCTGAATATGTTTCTGAACATTTTAAAACCCCTGGCAAACAGTTTGGGAAACATTAAGGTAATTAACGTTATGCTAGTTTAAACAAATTGAACAAAAACATCTGGCTTACCCCAACCGCCCATGGACTTACAACCTTATTTTTTTTAAAAGAGGCAGGGCAGATGGTGTGGGCAACAGTCTCACACCTAATGTCAGGATGTCATGTACCCATAACTTGTCTGTAGTCTCACTGCACTAGAGTGTATGCCTGGGACTCTATATTTATCTCAGAAATGGGAGCCCGGACTACCAATCAAAAATAATAAAAGAGGAGGATGAAATTGAGAGCAAATTGGAGATCCACAGCAAGTAATTCAAAGGGTTGTTGCTAAAAACTGGATAAATAAAGAAGAGAAGAACAAGGTGGGACAATTCCTAAAATCAGACAAGATGGGTCCACCAAGACTATTGGAAGGTATTGGGTACCTGGGGAGTTGTCTCTGCACACAGGAGCGAAACAGAAGGGGCACTGTCAAGTGGTTGAACAAGCAATACCCATCTACCTTGGCAAACTTTTCTGGTGCAATGGTCCGCTGTTATTGCTTTTGAAGGGTGAGCAGGGGCCAGACCCCTTGCAAGGTTGTGCAAGGCAATTGCCCGCTTTGTCCATGGCTTTATATGGTTTTGAAATTGAGCAAAAGCCAAACTAGAGATCTGGGTTATCCCTAAGTGTCAGGTACACATAGGCCCTCATTACAACTTTGACGGGCGGCGGAGGCCGCCCGCCAAAGTTGCGCCGCAGGAATACCGCACCGCGGTCTGAAGACCGCGGCCGGCATTCCAAGTTTTCCCCTGGGCTGGCGGGCGGCCGCCGAAAGGCCGCCCGCCAGCCCAGGGGAAAACGACCTTCCCACCATGAAGCCGGCTCGTAATCGAGCCGGCGGAGTGGGAAGGTGCGACGGGTGCTACTGCACCCGTCGCGTATTTCACTGTCTGCTATGCAGACAGTGAAATACAAGCGGGGCCCTCTTACGGGGGCCCCTGCAGTGCCCATGCCATTGGCATGGGCACTGCAGGGGCCCCCAGGGGCCCCGCGACTCCCCCTCCCGCCATCCGGTTCCCGGCGGGAGAACCGCCAGGAACTGGATGGCGGGAGGGGGAGTCGGAATCCCCAAGCCGGCGCAGCAAGCTGCGCCGGCTTGGAGGATTCCTTGGGGGCAGCGGGAAACCGGCGGGAGACCACCGGTTTCCCTTCTCTGACCGCGGCTAAGCCGCCGCGGTCAGAATGCCCCGCGGGGCACCGCCGGGCTGTCGGCGGTGCCACCGCGTCCCGCGGCCCTGGCGGTTACAAACCGCCAGGGTCGTAATGAGGGCCATAGTATTTTCAAAATATTTGGTATGTAAGTTGCACAAACAAAATTTACAAATTTTAAAATGTTATTAGTGTTTCTTTAACATATGGCACTGTTTTTGCCTTTATATACAATTGGATCTCAGATTGAACTGGGAACCAGTTACCCTTTGATACCTAATGATTAATATCTACCATTCTTACACTGATTTCCAGGATGAAAATCTCAGCAGAGCGAACGGTCCCTCCAAGCCCAGTTTGCTTTTGGGTCTTCTCTTCTGCTTTCTATAGAGGCCATGTGGCACTAGTGAAGATGGTGTGCTACCCCAATGATAGTATTATTTTGCAAACCTTCCCCTGGGGACAAAGGTAAATCATTTTCCAATGTCATCAAAGGATTTTTGAAGGGCAAGCCCACGAACGAGTGGTAGTGATGGGAGTGAGTTGGGCGTTGTTAGAAGCCCAGATACACACCAACAAGTCAGAAAAGCAGCACATGGACGCTGCAATGCTTGTCCTGAAAAAAAAAAAAAAATATATATATATATATATATATATATATATATATATATGTGTGTATACATATATACACATATATATGAGAGAGAGAGAGAGAGAGAAAGAAAACAAGATACTCATGTCACAAACCTTTTTTTTTTATACATGTGTGCTTGCCCTTGGCAAAGCACACATGTATAAAAAAAAAAATGGCCCCATTGATGGTCACCCTAAGGGCTGACCACCAACAATTTTTTTTTTGTTTGTTTTTTACCCTGGGGGGGCGATCGCCCCCCCCCCCAGGCAAAACTACATGTTTTTTTTCCCCCCCTGGGGTCGGCCCGTGTTCCAAGGGCCGACCACGATTTTTTTTTTTTTTCTGTTTTCTTTATATTGTGGGGGGCGCGATCGCCCCCCAAAACTGTGTAAATTAATAAATATTGCCCCCGGGAAGATCCCTGGTGCCTAGGGGCGTTTCCTGGCCGTCCACGGCCAGGAAACGGGGCCAGGGAGACATCGATGGAAAGGGGAGAGCCTCCCCTTTCCATCAATGCCTCCCTGGCATTTTGGGAGGCCGTTTTGGCCTTTTTTTCCCCACCGGAGAAAGAGAGAACGCTTACCTGCTTCTCTCCTTCTCCGGTGGGGAAAAACTGTGACATCAGCGCACCTCGCGGCGCGCTGACGTCATAAGGGGGCGGGTGGGATGGAGACGCGGAAGATCTTCCGCGTCTCCGACGGTTTAAAAAAAAAAGAAAAAATCCTCCGGTGCATTGCACCGGAGGATTTTTAACCCCCTCCCTGGTGTCGGCCACTGGTCGTGACCCGCACCAGGGAGGGAGTGTGGGCGTCGGCCAGTGGGCGACGCCCGCACCTAACAGGTTAACTTTTGATTTTATATAATTGTTTCACTGAGGTAATAAAATATTTATATTATTATTATAAAAAGAATTAGTTTTTTTTGGTTTAGAGTTTGTTAAAGTTTTTGAGGATCTTGGTAGATTAATGTTTGTTTTATAGTATGGTTTTGGTGATTATTTCTAAGTAGTCTACTCGTTTGTTATTTATGAAGAGTTTGTCTTTAAATTGTAGCATGTCACACATTCTTTTAGTTTGTTTGCTAAGTTTAGGGCTAATTTTGCTAACAGATTGCATTCTTAGCTGTTGGTTGCTTTGCTTTTTTTCTAGTGCTTCAATAAACTTGTATAATGTATATTCTATCTAGTATCATTTGGAAGGCACTGTGTCATCCTTCTACTGTGTTGTTTGTTTTGGCTCCCTGTGCCGTGGTACTGTCATAGAGATTCCGCCATGGGATATGGAATTTGGCTTGGCGTTTGTGTCCTGACCGATGCAGTCTGCCAACCCAAGTGTCTTTGAAATAATCCAACATGGGACTATGTTTGTGTTCATTTTGTTGGTAGAAAGGGCTTTCTATTAGTAAGTATAGTGGTTGGCTACCTCTGTGACAGGGACATAGGCTAGTGCTATCATTTTATTGATGGGCGAATATTTAGATCTTGGCGGTAACAGTCCAGCAGTCGATTTTCCATTGGATTCCCCGTCTGTCGACTTGGCATTCCCCCGCCCTATTTAGATATTAGCGATCCCATAGACAAATGACCGTCACCGCCAAGAATCACCGTCCGCATCGACAGCACCATAGGCAAACTCGGCTGGCAGCGGCAATCAAGCTCTTTTTACAGCCAAGCTAATTACGATGTGCATTCCCGCCAATCTAACTATGGCGGCCAAGAGGCCACACCTGAGTTGGCGGATTGGGAGGGATGGCCACTTTATGATTTCCTCTTGCCATGAATACGATCTTACTAATACTACCTCTGCTGCTAGTACTGGACCAAGACGGAAAGCAACCCCATTGTTCCCGAAATTGTCGCTGTACATTAGCACTGTGCTCGAGCATGTTTAACAAATACTTGCAAACAAAAGTACAATGATGTGCAATGCATATGTGTGTAATGTTGTAGTTACAAAAATGTTTTAAAACACACAGAGATATTAGTAACACCCACCAGTCAGTTACTAACTGCCTTCATGGTAATGGACACCTACACAAAAAGTCACAGCAGTTCTCAAATCAAAATGTGTCCATACAGGTGTGTGCAGTAAGTTTATTTGCAATACCATATCATATACATAAACAATATTCCCAATAGGAACTACTAAAATCCATGATAATATAGCAAATGCACTACAAAATGCTACAAGTGGGTGTACACAGAATGTACAGTCAATCTTCCCTCTAAACTGCAAACATGTCAGAAATGTATGAACGCCACATGTCCCGTGGTTTGTGTAATTTATGACAAACATTAGACTCCATTTAACAGTGAAATGTCAGGTTCCCTGTGTAATGCATATGTGCATATTATGTTTGGAAACAGTGGTCTGGGATGAGAAAGGGGTCAGGTCCAGGGCAAAGATCAGGTCCACCTTAGGAGGAAAAAGGTAGGGTATTCGGCAGGGATTTGGGGCTGGGAGGGAGTGGCAGTGTTTGATGTGCATGTGTCTGTTGATGGTGGGAGTGCCTGTGGGTATGATGTATATGGTGTATGGTTTGTTTTGTATTTTTATACGGGTGTCTCTGTAGGTGTGTATGGACGTTTGTGTATGGTATGAGTGTGTGGATGGGTCTGCTCTGGAGGTGCTGTGTGTGGTTGCGGTCCCTGTGGAAACGCCGGTGCATGTGTGTGTTGTGGAGGGTGTGGTGGCTGCGGGTGTGGTGGTGATGGGTGTGGGTGTCTCTGGGTGTGCTGGTGTTTGATGTGGATTAGTGTGTCATGGTGAGTGTGGTGTCTGCAGGTGTGCTTGTGTTTGCTATTGAGTGTGTCATGGTGGTTGTGGTGTCTGCGGTTTTGCTGGTGGTGAATGTGGATGTTTGTGCCGTTGTGGGTCTAGTGTCTGTGGATATGCTTGTGCGGTGGTGGTGGGGTGTCTGTATGTGTGTCTGTGTGCCTCTGTGTTTCTTGCTGTGTATGGGTGTGGATGTGCTACTAGTGTGTGTTGGAGTGGGTGCATGCAAATGTGTGTGTGTGCTTTGGATAGGGCTTTGAAGAGGCATTTTGGATGGGGAAGAGGTTGTAGTTGGAACAGGAGGTTAGGATGAGTGGGAGGCTGTGGTTAATGAGGAGGCCAGACTCTGGAATTACCTCTGTAGGCCAGACATGACATCTTGAATGACATCCAGGTAAGCTAGCATCTGTATCATCTTCTCACTAAGCTCCTGGATGCTATTCAGTAGCGCAGTCTGGCCTACAGAGATTGTCTGCCAATAGGTCAGTAGCCTCCTCATTGAGTGCAGCCTGGGAGATAGAGGCGGACAGGAGGTGCCTGCAGCAAAGGTGATGCCACCCCCTTTAGAGGGGAGGGAACAGCCAACCAGGGGAGGCAAGATGGAGGGAGGAGATGGAAACGTGGGTGGAAGACAACAATGCAGGCAGAATTGTCGCACTTGGGTCCACAACCACTAGGGCCTGACTTTCTGTGGAGGTCTCAGAAGATGGTCTTGAGTAGCTGGTGGCCTCCGTACTAATCCACTCACCCTCTGTGGAACTCAGTCCCTTGATGTCAGTGGTATCTGCACTGGTACCACAGTGACCAGTTTCTTCTCCGCCGACTTGGCAGCTGTCACCTTCACCTTGCCCTGATGATGGTGAAAACACAGATAAAACTGTTTGAGTGTATCTGTGTAAATAGAATGGAACATGAACTTTGCTCACAAAACATTTGCCAAGTGTACATATTAAACCAGCTTCAAGGCCATCAAACTTGCCTTCTTTATCATCAGTATCTCCTGCATGTAGGAAAGAATTCCACAAACCATTTCCTCACAGTCTAGAAATTCCCAATGCTAGCTCCCATACCATGTATTCCTTTTGTCTCTTATCCACTTTTATTTCTCTGCATAACAAATGGCTCAGACAGCATGAGTAAATACATAGGCCTAGACACGTTCCTAACAGATTTCAGTACAGATCAAAAACATACCCACATTTCCAAAACAGTCATATTTTGTGGCTGATATTGATTAATCCAGATGGGATACTCCAACATCTATGTGATGTAACCTTCCATCTCCAAATGTCTTTTTAAGTATCACTTTTCTCACCATCATTGATTTCTAATCTGGACATAACTAAGGACACTCAAATGTCATTTGGGGTACATGAACAATGGGCACATTCCTGTCTGTTGCAATCAATGCAGTTTGGAATAAGAATCCATGTTGGTTGACACAGACTGGCTTACATGCACATTTGTGAAGGACTAAGGTTTCATGACAATCTGCTACTGTCTACATAAACTGACTTGAATCTTGCTGTGAAAACATATTTCTAACATATTTCAGATAAGAACTTCTGCTGTTGTACATGTTTCCAGTCCTTTTGAAGCAGATGCTCATGATTATATTGCCATGTACAACTTACCAATGTAAAGTCCGAAAACATCGACTGCATCATAAGTCCAAACTATGTCATGTCAGCACTAATAGGGCCTACGTTACCTACTCATATTTGTTATGGAGTATCACACCTTACTCAATCCTCAAATGGGTCATGTTTGGAACAAATGTTTCTAATTACTTTGAGAAAATGCAGGTGCCCCTTTTTTGCATGTGGACATGTCTGCTCAAAACAGTATATGGCTTGTGTTGAGGAAGCTGGTGAAAACCTTTAGCATAAAACAATACACCAAATACAGCATCAGACACCTTCTTAATAACTTACACCTCCAGAAATTCTTGTCAGCGCTGGATGTGTATCAACCGTCATGTTGACGC
The DNA here is from genome assembly GCF_031143425.1 of Pleurodeles waltl. Taxonomy (NCBI): domain Eukaryota; kingdom Metazoa; phylum Chordata; class Amphibia; order Caudata; family Salamandridae; genus Pleurodeles; species Pleurodeles waltl. The sequence continues at coordinate 717,853,389 of NC_090447.1, forward strand.
CAAACAACATTGCTTTAAATCAAAAAGGTGAAACAAGATTAGCTACATAAAATAACTCACCCCCTTGATGCTGCTGTTGGGCTCTCAACTACCCATCAAGCTCTGGGTAGGCCAAAACAAGGATGCAGAACATTAGGGGTGTCAGGGTGCGGCACAAGTGCTTGTCTCGTTGGGAGGCCTAGCCGAGCTGGACTTGGGTTGACTTTCTAGTCCAGCATCTGAGGTCCTCCCACCTCTTCCTGCAATGCAGTATGCACTGCTTATGGACCCCCAGGGTCCAAATCTTCTTTGCGATGGCTTTTCATAAGTCTGACTATTAATGGGCGTTGACCTGTATGGATGAGAAAAATAAAACAACAAAAGAGGTTTTGAGTGATTTTGTTTGTCTGTAGTGGTGTGACAAAATTTTGTTGCATCTCTCAAATGAATTCCTAAAACAGTAAGTACAAATGCTTTTGAAACATTTTAAATTTCCTAGGAAATTCTCAATGGCACTGGTCTGTTGAATACTCTTAACACTTTCTATCTCCTCATGTTACCAATCCAGCCCACAAACATCATCTAGGCCAGGCTAAGAAACCTGTCCTGTAGTGAGAGCCTATCATGTTTAATCCTAATCATTGTGAGACACTAAAGGCCAAACAACCTGTACATTATTTCTACATAACCCCCTGGACAGCTACATTGGCTACATGTCTAATCTTCAAAGAGACAGATACTATGGTTTGTACCACATAGAGTGACTAAGGGCAGTATGGAAGGGCTGCCATGTGTCAGCAAGAGCATGGTGTTGGGTGATGTATGAACACGTGTGTGTAGTAATGGGACATACTTGTCTGGATTATTGAGAGCCTGTGTCATTTAGACTTGCAGCACAGAAAATACCTTTCTCCATATGTGGCAGCATGACACGTTTGAAACATATATATATATATATATATATATATAAATATATATATATATATATATATATATATACATACACTTATTTCTAACTATGGGATGTAATTACCCTTGACAGAACAGCATCAAACAACTCCACGAATTTGATGATTTTTCTTGCATCTCACTCATTTGGACATGGGCTGTACAATGTCTACTTTCTACCGGAAGTAAGTGGCCTGCAGTTTGTCCAATGAAATTTGGAATTGTGAGTAATATGAACTGAAAATTGAGCTTATTCTTTCAGGTGACTTTTCATTTCAATGTACAGACATTTCTAACATTGATAAACAACATGCTGTACCCAGCTTAATCATTCAGTTCACTACACTCCAATAACAACACTTCACTCATGAACAAAAGGGAACAAATTAGCCTGTGTACAAAGGACGAACAAGTTCATTTGTGAAACATTTCCCACTCATACATGTACCTGTTCCTCTGAGTTCCCACACAGCTGGCTGTACATTGGCAGGACCTCCCTGGTGAGGATCTCCAACTCCACAGGGGAGAAGGCAGGGGCCCGTCACTTGTTTGCCTAGCACCCCGGCTCCCAGAGGTCAGTAACAGCAGCAAAGGTCAAGGAGGTGTTGTTGGCTGTAGTGTTAGGAGGCAAGTGAGCTATTTTCCAGAAGCCGCATACAAGTTCACAGCGTACGCGGTCCTCGGTCAAGGAGGAGATGGATACAGCCATTGGCTTTCACGTGTAGCCATCACCTGCTACGCTGTCAACTTCTACTGATGGCTCTCGGATAGCCAATGTCCTGATGGCAAGGTCAGGCACCCACCATTTTAGGATGTGTAGATGTGCATCACTAGCACTCAAAATAGTGGCTACTTTGTATACAAATCTCCGATATGTACGACACTGTTTTTGGCAAGATATGACACATAAAAAAGTGAGCCGTTCTGTGTTTGACATCAATAGTCCCGCGGAGTATGTTATACTTCCGTTGACGGTAAGTGTAAAAGTGTAAAACAAAAAAGAATTAAAAAAAATAAAATTTCAAATGTATTATTCACACATTATTTGTAAAAAATGTCAGACCTGTAAAACGGTCAATTTGAAGTAGTTTAAAAAGTATGGTAACATACATGACACAATAAGATCACTAATCTGACCAAGACATAAGATGTGTGTTGACTGTGAAAGTCTTGTGTGACAATTTCAATTGTTGGTTTGTTTTCCTTACATGCAGATATATGGACCCAGTGATGGGTAGAAGGCATCCTCATGTTTTCTGACTGTTTCCAGACCTTGCCACCATGAAGGAAAGGGACATAATTAAAAAGTTCAGATTAGATCGACAAACTGTACTGGATTTGTGTCAAAAGCTGGAGCATGATCTCATGCATCAATAAAACAGCAATAACACCAATAGGGAAACTCATGGCAGTACATCATTTTCTGACAACTGCCTCTGTGGCAGTATCTGGAGGCATGTCACAGTCAACTTTCAGTGGTGTGCTACAAAAAGCCCTGCTTCAATGAGGAGACATTAACAGCTTCATCCAGTTTCCAAGAGCTCAGGATTTGGCCAACGTGACAGGAGAATTTTATGATTTGGGTGGCCTACCGCATGTGTTTGGAGCAATTGATGGCACACATATTGCCTTGGTGACACCACATACCAGTGAACAGTTTCACTGCAATCAGAAAAACTTCCATTCCAGCAATGTGCAAGTTGTCTGCTTACTGGATTCATACATCTCAAGTGTGTGTGTCTGCTTTCCTGAGTCAACACATGATTCCTTTGTACTATGGAACAGCACCGTACCCCTGCAAATGTCACATCTTGAACCTGAGAGGTCCAGGTGTGTTGGTAAGTACAATATGACTTCAAGATCATTTGCTTTATTCCTAGTTTAGTAATGTGCAATGTCTTCAAATGATTTAATCTATCAATTTATTACTTCCATGTAAGAGACTCAGGCCCTCATTACAACCCTCACGGTCGGTGTTAAAGTGGCGGTAATACCGCTAACAGGCCGGCGGATAAAAAAATGGAATCACGACCATGGCATGGCATCAAAAGCACAGCAGAAACAGCACACAGAAGGGAAACCACTCACCTCTCGATACTCAACGAAGAACCAGGATGCCATGGAACCCGAGTTACAGGTCCTGCCCATGTTGGTGCATCTATTAATACACAACGAAGTGGAAAGAAGGTGGCGGCGACGACAACGGTAAGTACTGCACATAGCACACAGGGGAGGGGAGGAGGCAAAAGAGAGTGACACACACAGGCAAAACGCAACATCCCCACCCCCACCCTCACCCACAACACCATACACACAAATACATGCAACAACATTACATATACACCCCGTAACCCCCTGAAAGAACGCAAGGGCAAAAGGAATTGAGTCAAATCTTTCATACATTAGAAATAGGCAGAGAAAGTAAACAACTGTAAAAACCAGTATATACAAATATTTACAATATGTACAGAAGACCGTACACTGTCCTTTGCAGATGTCTATGGCCCAGTGGGCAAAAAATCACGGGCGAAGCCCACACATGACAACTGCCTCAAAACGGCAAGAACACTGCAGGGGCATCAGGTCAAAAAAAATTACAGGCACCTCAGGGGGAAGGGGAGGGAGGCACCTCAGCCGGATGATGGTACTATGCCACTGCTCCTCGAGGGGGAAACATGCTCTTTGCTTGGTCCTGGGGAGTGCAAAGTCACAGTCTCTCAAGTCTCTCAAGTGGGTGTGTTGCCCACTGCCTGGTCCCTGGGAGTGCAAAGCCACAGTCACTGAAGTCTCTTAAGTGGGTGCTCTGCCCACTGCCTGGTCCTGGGGAGTGCAATGCCACAGTCTCTCAAGTCTCTCAAGTGGGTGGGTTGCCCACTGCCTGGTCCTGGGGAGTGCAAAGCCACAGTCTCTCAAGTCTCTCAAGGGGGTGCTCTGCCCACTGCCTAGTCCTGGGGAGTGCAAATCCACAGTCTCTCAAGTCTCTCAAGTGGGTGGGTTGCCCACTGCCTGGTCCTGGGGAGTGCAAAGCCACAGTCTCTCAAGTGGGTGGGTTGCCCACTGCCTGGTCCTGGGGAGTGCAAAGCCACATCCTCTCAAGTCTCTCAAGTGGGTGCTCTGCCCAAGGCCTGGTCTTGGGGAGTGCAAAGCCACAGTCTCTCAAGTGTATGCCTTCTTCACTGGTTCTGGAGAGGGCTTTGTGCCCAGAGTGCTTCATCCTGTCAAGGACTGTGTTAGTGGATGTTTTTCTCCACTGGTTCTGGACAGTGTTAGTGGATGTTTTTCTCCACTGGTTCTGGAGGGGGCTTTGTGCCCAGTGATGCAGCACTTGGGGTGTGGCAGTTGACTTCATCTCACCTGGGTGTCTCACCCACACAATGTACCTGGAACAGGTAGCATGATACTTCATGGAGGCAGAACCACACTCCATCCTGCGGCGACTTAGGCTGCCAATTGCTGATTCGTGTCAGTGCTTGAGATGGTGTCTCAAGTGGCATGTCCAGGGTCCAGGACGTCACCTGCAGACTCTGATGGCTGCACACTGGGGATGCTGCTGACAGCCGACAGAGTGGCATCAGATGTGCACGTGGCGGTGCTGATGGTGGTGCAGGCGGCGGTGGCTGCGGCGGAGATGCTCCCAGTGCTGGCCGTGGTGCAAGTGGCAGTTGCGGTGGATGGAGACATCATACCGTCTCCGGCAGCCTCGGATGGCTGACCCTTGGGGAGGATGCTGTAGACTGGCGTTGTGGCAGCTGCGGTGCAGGTGGCGATCGTGACTGTGGTGCATGTGGCTGCCATCCCTGATGATTTGGTGGTCACCAGCCTCTCACCAGGTGACATTGTGCCCAGAGGTGATGTGCCCTTTGGCTTGTGGCCCTTCCCCATCTTGGCAGGTACTGCAGAGACCTTGGCACTGTCCACTCGGTGTTTGGGCAAGGCCTTGCTGGGTGGGTGGTGTGACTGTCCCCTGCTGGAAGCCGGCCCCTTTTTGACCTTTCAGGTGGTGGAATAGGGTGGTCTTTCTTGTCTGTCAGTGGTACACTGGCAGCTCTGACGGGTGCCCCCTTAGACCGTCCTGGAGTAGCACAGACCGCAGCGGATGCAGATTGTCTGGCTGAGGTGCTGGGCTGGGATCTAGACATCCTGGCCCTAGGGGAAGGACGGGGGGGATGTGTAGGAAAGAGGTCAAAGTTAGCTAGGAAACATTTTTTTAGATACACTGGGACGGGAAGATGGAGGGGGTTTGGGATGGAGGAAGAGATAGTGGTTGTAGGAGGTGTACGTCTGCTGAGTTTGGGTGAAGGTGCATGGGTTGGAGGCTGTTGTGAGGTGGATGGCTGTTGAGTGGGTGTGTGCCTGCGTTTGTGTACTTTGAGAGGAGGGCTCACAGACACACTGGGAGAGGACACAGGGGACGTGTGAATGGTAGTGGGGGTGGTGACTGCACGTGAGTGGTGTTTAGTGATGGGCATGCTGGTGATGGAGGTAGTGGCTGATGATGTAGTGCATGCAGGTGTGAGTGGAGACGAGACAATGAGGGAGGTGGACAACGTGGAGGAGGGGGACACAGTGGAGGCAGTGGATGCTGGTGTGTCTGCATGGGTATGGTGCTTGTGTGAGTGCCTGTGGGATGAGTGGTGCTTATGTTTACCTGAGCCACTTTTGTGTTTTGATGTGTGTGCATGCTGGTGGGAAGGTCTGCTTGGGATAGGCTCAGGTAGGGGGGATTGGGTCTGGGTAGTGGAAGTTGGAGGGGGGAGGCTGGAAACAGGGACAATGGCTGCCATCAGTGCTGAGGCTAGAGCCTGAAATGCTCTCTGTTGGGCCGCCACGCCAGAATGAATGCCCTCCAGGTATGCATTTGTTTGCTTCAAATGCCTCTCGACACCCTGGATGGGATTTAGAATGGTTGACTGCCCAACAGTGAGGGATCTCAGGAGGTCAATAGCTGCCTCACTGAGGGCAGCAGGGCTGACTGGGGCAGGGCCTGAGGTTCTGGGGTGAAGGAGATGCCCACCCTCCTAGGTGAGCGGGCACGTGAAACACGTTGAGGGGCTGCTGAGAGGGCGGTGCTGTTGGGAGGGTGCCAGCTGTACCTGTTGTTGCGGTGGGCACAGAGGTGCCCTCCACCGCAAGGGAGCTCCCATCAGAGGAGGAGTTGCTGTCACTGGTGTCCCCTCCTGTCCCCGTCGTGGAGCTCCCCTCACCCTCTGTCCCTCTGGTGTCTTCAAACTGCGTAGTTTCACCCTCCAGGGCCATGTGGGATGCAGCTCCCTCAGTCTCCGGTGCCTCTGCTCCTCCGCCAGATGATGCTAATGCACACAAGGACAGGGTGACAAAACAAGAAGGGGGGAGAGACAGAGGAGACACATGGTCAATGACAGCAACACCACTACCGTTGGTGGACACAACCCACAGGGAGCAGCCCTATGCACTAGGCCATGCATCGTCATTGGCTCCTGAAACCCATAGGGCCCAATGACAACCAATGCTAAATTGTGCGGCGGTCTTCAACCGCCTACCGCGACACTGCACAACGCCAGCGCAGTTACCTCATTTCCCCTTGTCCATCATCACATGTCAGACAGCCGCCATTTCAGGGGGGTACATGGCATGGCACCTAACTGCGACACAGCACTATTTGACAGATATATGGACAAACAACGACACACACGGATTTACTCACACTACTGAAAACACACTTGTGTAAACTATGTGGTACATGACCCTCTGCTCCCCATTCTCCTCCATAGGGCACATGCGCTGGGGCAGATGATGAGATGGTGTCATCCTCCAGTGTACAGACCCCTGGTGGACCTGTCGACAATGGAAGACAGACACATCATTATCACCTACAGACTTTGTCGTTCCACAGTCCAAGAACTGTGTGCACAATTGGAGCCGGACCTGATGTCAGCTATCCGCCATCCCACGGGAATACCCCCTCTAGTGCAGGTCCTGTCAGTGCTCCATTTCCTGGCAAATGGCTCCTTTCAAACTACAGTGGCCATGGCATCAGGGATGTCTCAGCCAATGTGTTCTAACGTGTTGACAAGAGTGTTGTCAGCCCTGCTGAAACACATGCACAGCTACATCGTTTTCCCCCAGGTGGAGGATTTGTCCACAGTGAAGGCTGACTTTTATGCCCTGGGACATATCCCCAACATCATAGGTGCAATTGATGGTACACATGTGGCATTTGTCCCACCCCGCAGAAAGGAACATGTGAACAGAAATCAAAAAAGCTACCATGCTATGAATGTGCAGATGGTGTGTTTGGCGGACCAGTACATCTCTAATGTGAATGGCAAGTATCCTGGCTCTGTGCATGACGCCTACATTTTGAGGAATAGCAGTATCCCTTATGTGATGGGCACACTCCAGAGGCACCGGGTGTGGTTAATAGGTGAGCCCATGGACCGCACACAGTATGAATAGGTGTTTGGGTATGGGGTTGTCCCTAAGGGTTAGTGTGTGTCTAACAGATATCCCTCGACATTTGCAGGTAACTCTGGTTACCCCAACCACTCATAGCTACTGACCCCAGTGAGGAATGCCAGGACAAAGGCAGAGGAACGCTACAATGAGGCACATGGTCGAACTAGGCGGATTATTGAGAGGACGTTCGGCCTCCTGAAGGCCAGATTCCTGTGCCTCCATCTAACAGGTGGCTCCCTATACTACTCACCGAAGAAGGTGTGCCAGATAATCGTGGCATGCTGCATGTTGCACAACCTGGCATTGCGATGCCAGGTGCCTTTTCTGCAGGAGGATGGGCCTGATGATGGTCTTGTGGCAGCTGTGGAGCCTGTGGACAGTGAGGAAGAGGAGGCAGAGGAAGAAGATATTGATAACCGAAACAACATCATCATGCAGTACTTCCAGTGACACACAGGTAAGAGACTGGCACTGCTCCTCTCACATCTCACTACTGTAGAACATTGTATAAGTCAGCCTCTTAACCTCTCTCTATGGACACTGACAGTTAACTTTGGCTTTCCATTTCACAGATCTGGGTATCTCATTCTGCCTTCTGCTATATTTACTGCTGCCCATCAACTGTCATACAATGGTATGAGCAAATTAACATTTAGATTCATATTTGTGGATGAGGTTGTAATTATACATTTGTGGAAGAACAGACTGATTCAAGGGTGTTTATTTATGGGCTAATGTGTATAGGGTATATGTGGAAGGGGATGGGGTGATGGTGGAGGAAGGTCCATAGCAGAGTCCAGTCTCTTGGTATCACAGGTGCATTGTCCAATGGGGCATAGGAAGGGGACCAATGTCAGTACAAGGATGGACAGTAAAAAAAATAGTTTTGGAATCAATTGAAGCAATGGTGGGGTTTGGGAGAGGATGGGGGAGGATAAGGGAGTACACTTGGTTTGGCATGGTCCAATGATTAAACATGCCTCCAATATACCACCACTGGCCGTTAGTGGTAAGTGGAGTGGGTATAGCGAGGCCATACTCCCAGGCAGGTAAAGGTCTGGCAGAGTTGGGCAGCGTTTAATCATAGTACACTCTGTATTAAACGACCTCCCCGCCTTATATCCTCTTGTGGTGAGAAAGGATGTTATGCAAATGAGGACCAATAAAAACAAACAAAAAAAGAAAAAGGATGGACAGGGTGACAGAGTGGGACAGAAGGGTGACATTCAGGAGAGTCTTATTTCCTGGCGGGGGTCTTGGCAATGTTCTCTGTCTTCTGCCTGGATCGCAGGGACCGTTTGCAGGGTGGTTCTCCTTCTGCAGGGGGTGGGGTGCTGGTGGCCTGTTGGTCCTGTGGCGGGGCCTCCTGTCCACTAGCGCCGGCGGACGTAGAAGGCTGTTCATCGGTTGGTCTAGTGTCAGGGGCCCGGTGGTATGCCACTGTCTCCCTCATGGTGTTGGCCATGTCTGCCAGGGCCCCTGCAATGGTGAACAGGGTGGTATTAATGGACTTCAAGTCCTCCCTGATGCCCATGTAGTGTCCCTCCTGCAGCCGCTGGGTCTCCATGGTCTCCTGGTAATGGTGGTATGCTCCCATGATGTTGGAGAGTGCCTTGTGGAGAGTAGGTTCCCTGGGCCTGTCCTTCCCCTGTTGCACAGCAGTCCTCCCAGCTTCCCTGTTGTCCTGTGCCTCTGTTCCCTGAACCGTGTGCCCACTGCCACTGACCCCAGGTCCCTGATTGTCTTGGATTAGTGGGTTTGCCTGGGGTCCCTGTAGTGGTGGACACACTGCTGATTGACGTGTCATGGAGACAGTGGCATGGCCCGCTGGGTGGGTGCTGTGGTGGTGTTTCCTGAGGGGGGAGGTTCTGTGGTGGGTTGGGACTGTGGCAGGGGAACCGACTGTCCAGAGGTCCCTGATGGGCAGGGCTGGTCATCTTGATCCAGACGTGCAGAGCTGCTGTCATCACTGTGGGCCTCTTCTGTAGGAGGGCTGGATATGGCTGGCACCTCCTGTCCGGTGACATTGGGTCGGGGTCCTGTTGGGGTGTAAATACATTGTTATTGTATCTGTGTGTGCCATCTTGTGCAATGGGTATGTTTTCCTATATTACTGTGCTTGCACTATCGCCTTGGCCCTTGTGTGAGTGGTGATTGTGTGCCCAGGGTGAGTCTCTCTCTTTGACATGCGTTGGTGATGTGTGTCCATGCAGATCTGTGATGGGTGTCCATGCATTGTTGTTGCATGCAGGGCTTGGTATTGGGATGGGTGGATTGTGATGGTGGGGTATATGTGAGGTGTTGGAGTGATGGGGGTGACGGGGGTGAGGGTAGGGGTAGGAGTATGTGATGGCATGCAGGTAGGGTGGGGGGATATATTAGTAAAGATTTGCCTTACCAGAGTCCAGTCCTCCTGCTACTCCTGCGAGGCCCTCAGGATGCATAATTGCCAAGACTTGCTCCTCCCATGTTGTGAGTTGTGGGGGAGGAGGTGGAGGTCCACCGCCAGTCCTCTGTATGGCTACCTGATGTCTGGATACCACTGTCTGGATTCCCCCGTAGGTCGTTCCACCTCTTCCTGATGTCATCCTGTATTCTTGGATGCTGTCCCACTGCGTTGACCCTGTTGACAATTCTCCGCCATAGCTCCATCTTTCTTGCAATGGACGTCTGCTGCACCTATGATCTGAATAGCTGTGGCTCTACCCAGATGATTTCCTCCACCATGACCCTGAGCTCCTCCTCAGAAAACCTGCGGTGTCTTTGAGGTGCCATGATGTGGTGCGAGTGATGTGTGAGGTGATGCTGGATGTGATGTGTGGGGTGTGTGGTGTTTTGTGCGTGGATGGTGTATGAGAGATGATGTTGTGTGCCTCTGGATGCCGGTGTGGTCTTTGCTTTTCCCTCTCTCTGCTTCTTCAAAGTTTTTCAATATAAGGGGTTGTGGGTATTATGGGTGTTTTATAGTGGTGTGAGTGTGTTGTCGTGGTGTGTGTATGTGTATCAGGTGTGTGTGTATTTTGAATTGTCCAATGTGGTTGTGTTTTGTATGTGTATGTGTAATTTGAGCGCGGCGGTGTGTACCGCCAATTGGTTTACCGCAGTTGAATGACCGCCGCGTTGATTTGTGGGTCGTGATAGTGTGGGCATATTCCTGTTGGCGTGGTTTGGTTCTGCCAATTTATCACTGACCTTTGGTGTGGCAGACTTGTGTGGGTGTCTGTATTGTGGGGGATTTCTCATTGTGGGTCATAATACCTGTAGCAGATTTCCACCGCGGACACAGTATGTTGGCGGCCGTCGGCACGGCAGTCAGTGGCATTTACCGCCAATGTTGTAATGAGGGCCTCAGTGTATCTTAACCGACCATGGTTGTTCGCACTGCTGAGGAATCCAATAACACCAGGGGAAGTCCCCTTCATTGAGGTCCATGGAAGAACATGGAGGCCAGTGGAGTGGGCTTTTGGACTTCTGACGGACAGATTCAGGGGTCTGAACAAGACCGATGGAGTTCTCTTCTACTCACCGGGTAAGGTGTGCCATAATACGGTTGCCTGCTGCAAGCTGTACAACATCTCCCTGTGATGGAACATCCCAATTATCGCAGAGGATGTAGACCGTGAAGAGCCACTGGATGAGGATGTTGAAATGCCCAATCAAGATGACAGTGGTGAAGAGGAAGAAACTGATCTATGTCTAGATGCCTTGGACCACTTCTTCACCTGAGTGTAAGTGTACCCTTACATATTGTGACATCCAATGTCAGAATAACGTGGCATATTGAACATATCCGTTTGCAATGGTAATTTGGTAGGAATGGTCAGTTAAGGAAAGTCCAAGACAACGATGTTGGTGGATCAGAGTTTCCCTACATTGACTACTGTTTTTATTGACATAGATTAACTTTGCTCATGCTAAGTATATGTGTGTCCCCCTAACGTATCTTTTGAGTAAAATTGTATATGTGAAATCATTATTTCCCCTTGTCATTCTGTCTCAGGGTCCTTCACCATGTCATCCCCATTTGGACATTTCAAAGTTCTGACATTCACAGTGATATGTTGCTGTTGGACAGTACAAAGTGACCATGGTCTGATCCTGGGACACCCACTTGGAATGGACACATCAGAGACAACGTGCACTGTGACTGAATGGAAGTTTGTGAGATTGTATCAGACCTGCTTTCTGTTGGATGTTGCCACAAAGGCAATATGTGCTGCTCAACATGCTCTAGCCGCATGTGTATGTGAAGTCATAGCATACTGGTCTCCCTTCACATTGACTAAGGGGGTCATTCTGACCTCGGCGGTAAAAGCCACTTACTGCCGGTCAGAAGGCCGCCACAATACCGCCGCGGCCAGCCGCCACGGACATTCTGACCCACAACTGCAAAACCTCAGAAAATCCGCCCTCCACTGCAGTCCGCCACATCAGCGGCAAACTGGAGAAGACCAAACCTCCACCGCCACGCCAACAGAAATACGCCCATCCCATTATGACCCGCAAATCCACGCGGCGGTCATTCAACCGCGGTATTCCATTGGCGGTACACACCGCCGCGGTCAAAATACACACACCTTTACAAACCCCTACCACATTGGACAATTTGAAAGGCACACACCTGAAACACATACACACACCACTCCCACACATCCAATACCATATAAAACACACACCCACATCACCCACAAACCCCTACCAACAAAAACCAGAGACGAAGGAGAGAGAGAGACACAACAGAGAATAGATAGCCAGACACACAGAGGCACACCGCAACATCACACACACCACATAGAAGCACAAAGCACCACACACCAACACACACATACACCACCCCACACCTCATACACACCACCTCATGGCACCACAAAGGCACCCACGCTTTTCGGACCAAGAACTCTGGGTCATGGTGGAGGAGATCATAAGAGTGAAACCCCAGCTCTTCGGCTCACAGGTCCAGCACACCACCATAGCAAGGAAGGCGGAGCTCTGGCAGCGGATCGTGGACAGGGTCAACGCGGTGGTCTCGCGACACAACATCGCAGTGCAGAAGACTAGCGGGGGACTGGCGGGGGACCCCCACCCACTCCACCCGAATTCACAACATGGGAGCAAGAGGTACTCAACATCCTGCATCCCGATGGCCTCGCTGGAGTACACGGAGGAATGGACTCTGGTAAGTACAAGGCCAATCACTTCACCCCCCCCCCAGCATGCTAACCCCCACCCTCACCCTCACCCCCAACCCCCCGCACACATCCTCCCTGAGAATGTCTCCCCAGCACAACCCACCCAACACCAACCCCTGCATGCCACCCCCAAACTATGGACCCCCATCACCTAAGCATGACCACTGCACATACCTATCACCCCCCCCCCCCACAAAACACCCTCACAACACCTCCCCCAAGGGAATGCCAGCACTGGGGGACAAGGGCACCCATAAAACGCAAGCTAATGCACACACAGAAACAATAACCATACCCTCTTACCCCATGCAGGACCCGAACGACAACACACCGGTCAGGAGAGACCAGAAATGTCCATGCCACCCCCGGAACAGGCCCCTAGTGATGACAGCAGCTCTGTCGACCTGGAACCTGACAACCAGCCCGGACCATCGGGGACCTCTGGGCAGTCGGTTCCCCTCACCCAGACACAGGCCACTGCAGACCCAACCCCCTCTGGGAACAACAGCACAGCTCCCACCCAGCGGGCCCATGCCTCTGTCTCTAGGACAGGTCAAGCAGCAGTGTGTCTACCACTACAGGGCCCCCAGGGAAACCCACCAACCCAACAACAACAGGGACCTGGGGGCAGTGGGAGTGGGCACACCGTCCAGGGGACAGAGGCCCAGGGAAACAGGGCAACTCAGAGGGCTGCTGTGCGACAGGGGGGGGGAGGAGAGGCCCAGGGAACCCACTCTCCAAGAGGCCCTCACCACCATCATGGCAGCCTACCACCACTCACAAGAGACGATGGCGACGGTACTGGCCAGGTTCCAGGAGATCCAGGCACAGCAGGAGCAACGCTACATGGGGTTCAGCGACCAACTCAGCAACATCTCAACCGCTATGGGGAGCATAGTCCAGGCCCTGAACCGTATAGAGGACACGTTTCGGGACCATGTGGCATCACACAGGGCCCCTGTCACTAGCCAGGAACAGGTACAGCCTACCACCTCCGCCGGCGCTAGTGGACAGGAGGCCCCACCACAACGACAGCCCACCAGAACCCCACCTCCTGCTGAACAACAACCGCCTTGCAAAAGGAGCCTGAGATAAAAAAAAACGCCCCGCAAAAGGAGCCTGAGATAAAAAAAAAAGACAGAGTAGGATGTCAAGTCCCCCGCCAGCATCACATACCCCCTGAAGTCCTCCCACTGTTCCACATTGCCACCCTGTCCAACCTTGAACTGCCCCTGCTCCATCCTGCCACAGGCATATGGACAATGCACCTGTGAGACTGAGAACTGGACTCCGCCATGGACATTACTCCACCCCCACCCATCACTGTTTCACTATCATGTACCAATATCTATGCACTAATAATAAATCACACATTGCACTGAAATCTATCAGGACTCAGCCTGTCTTATTTACAAATGTATGACACATTACATATCAATTACGTATAATTAACATTGTGAATTACACATACCGAGGTAACTTAGCATTAGTCCATGGGCCAACCAAGCCGAGGTCACACAGTGGCTCATACAGCACAGAAAAGGGAAGGGAAAATCAAACATCATGTTTATAGGTCTGGGGGGAAACCGACAAAGTTGAGATGCTGGAGGCTTTCAGGAAATGTAAAATGGCATGGGTGATTATTACCTGTGTGCTACTGGAAATACTGTTCTATTACTCTGTCCCTGTTGTCTGTGTCGTCCTCTGAGTCTTCCTCCTCTTCACTCTCCGCAGGCTCCACAGCTGCTTCAACACCACCATCTGCACCATCCTCCTGCAGGAAAGGAACCTGACGTCGCAATGCCAGATTGTGAAGCATACAGCAGGCCACGATGATGTGGCACACCTTCTTTGGTGAGTACATCAGGGATCCCCCAGTCATATGCCGGCACCTAAACCTGGCCTTCAGGAGGCCAAAGGTCCTTTCGATGATCCTCCTAGTTCGCCCATGGGCCTCATTGTACCGTTTCTCTGCCCTGGTCCGGGGATTCCTTACTGGGGTCAGTAGCCAAGGCAGGTTGGGGTAACCAGAGTCACCTATTAGCCACACACGTTGTCTCTGTAGCTGCTCCATCACATAGGGGATGCTGCTATTTCGCATCACATACGTGTCATGCACTGACCCTGGGAACTTGGCATTTACATGGGAGATGTACTGGTCAGCCAAACAGACCACCTGGACATTCATCGAATGATAACTTTTTCTGTTTCGGTACACCTGCTCATCGTCTTTTGGGGGTACCAAAGCCACATGGGTCCCATCAATGGCACCAATGATGTTGGGGATATGTCCAAGGGCATAGAAATCACCCTTCACTGTAGGCAAGTCACCCTCCTCTGGGAAAATGATGTAGCTCCGCATGAGTTTCATCAGGGCAGACAACACTCTGCTCAAAATCTTAGAAAACATAGGCTGAGACATTCCAGATGACATGGCCACTGTGGTCTGGAATGACCCACTTGCCAAAAAATGGAGGACTGACAAAACCTGCACCAGAGGGGGAATCCCTGTGGGCTGGCGGATGGGGGACATCAGGGCTGGCTCCAGCTGGGCACACAGTTCATGGATAGTGGCACGGTCAAGTCTGTATCGAAGTATTATATGGCGTTCTTCCATTGTCGACAGGTCCACCAGCGGTCGGTACACGCGAGGATTCCTCCTTCTCATCGCAAGTCCCAGCGGACGGTGCCTAGGAAGGACAACATGGAGCACAGAGTCAGGCAAACCACAGGTACGTACAGACAGCTTGCACAGTTAAAGAATGGCAATGGGTTGAAAGGAGTGTATGTGTGGCAATGCAAGGCCTAGGCCTGTGTGTCGCAGTCAAAATTAAGCCATGTAGGCCCTTGAAATGGCGGCTGCCTGACCTGTGAAGTGGGACAATGGGATGTGAGGTCAATGCGCTGGCGGGGCACACCGTGGCGGTAGGCGGTCGAAGACCGCGGCGCAAAGCCGCATTGGTTAACATTGAAGCCTATGGGTTTCAGGAGCCAATGACGAAGTGCGCCGGCGGTCGCGGTACGCACCGCCGCGGTACGCACCGCCGCGGGCGTGACCGCCATTTTCTATCTGCTTAATCACTCGAGACCTGATCATCCACAGGAGAGGACCTATACTGCAAGTGCTGCTGTGACCTCGGTCTGGAAGATACAATGGCTGCTGCGACTGGGGAAAGGGCCCCTGCCTTCACGTCTGAAGAGTTGGAGAAGCTCGTGGATGGGGTCCTCCCCCAGTATGCGCTACTCTACGGTCCTCCAGACCAACAAGTGAGTACACCGGGTGCACATGGAATGGGCTATGCCTGTGTGGATTGGGGTGGATGTAAGTTGGTGGGGTGGGGGGCGAATGAGGAGTGCAACGCCCGACAGATGAGAGCATGTGCCATATGGCAAAGTTGGTGGGGGGGGCCAATTACATCTAACATGCAGGTCATTGATGATTTCCTCCTTTCCACCCTGTACATGTCAAATAGGTCAGCGCCCATCAGAAGATCAAGATTTGGCGTGCCATCGCCAAGGAAGTCCGGAACTTGGGGGTCCACAACAGACGGGGCACCAACTGCCGCAAGAGGTGGGAGGACATCCGCCGCGGAACAAGGAAGACCGCTGAAACACTGCTGGGGATGGCCTCCCAACCTAGGAGGGGTGCCAGTCGCACCATGACCCCCCTGATGTCCCGGATCCTGGCGGTGGCCTACCCAGAATTGGATGGGCGCTTTAAGACATCACAGCAGACACAAGGGGGTTAGTATCAGCACATTCTCCTATCTTTCTGCGCAGTGGAGGCATCTGGGTGGGGGAGGAGGGCTGTGGGTGACATTAGGCCAGGGCGCTTTCTGTAGTGTAGTCCTCTCCCTTAGGCATGGCCCTGTGCCCCCGGCCCCCACCTCGGTAGGGTGACAAGTACAGCCATTGAAGGTCCAGCATCTCCCATGTGCGCGTTTGACGTCTCTTGGCCTGTTGTCCTAGTCAGTAGTACTGAGTAGTGTACCCCGAATGCGCGGCTTAGTGCATTAGGCTCCTGTGTCTGTCCTCTCCGCCAACGGTGTTGACATTGCATGCACTCAACCTGGTCTTCTTTTTTCTCCCCCCACCCTTTCTCTTCATCTTCTTGTGCATGTGTGCATTAGCATCATCAGGCGGAGGAGATTTGGCATCGGAGCACGAGGGAGCTGCAGGACACAAGGCCCCGGTGGGCCCAGGAACAGACACCGAGGGCACCAGTGATCCGGAGGGCGAGGGGAGCACCACGACGGGGACCGCTGGTGAGAGCAGCGAAAGCGACACGTCCTCGGATGGGAGCTCCCTAGCGGTGGCGGCAACATCCGTGCCCCCCGCCTCTACAGGTACAGCCGCCACCCAGCGCACCAGCCCCGCCCTCCCAGCAGCCCCTCAGTCTTCGCTCCGTGCCCGTTCGCCCAGGAAGGCGCGCGTCTCCTTCGCCCCAGGCACCTCAGCCCCTGCCCCTGTTGCCCCTGCTGCCCTCAGTGCGGAGCTCATTGACCTGGTAAGGACGCTCATTGTTGGGCAGACGACCCTTTTGAATGCCATCCAGGGTGTGCAAAGGGAGGTGCAACAGAGCAATGCGTACCTGGAGGGCATTCATTCGGGTCAGGCTGCCCATCAACGAGCGTTCACTGCTCTGGCCTCAGCACTGACGGCAGCCATTGTCCCTGTTTCCAGCCTCCCTCTTCTTACTGCCTCCAGCCTTTCTCTGTCTCCTGTTTCTTAGCCTATCCCATCCACACCATCAGACCAGCCTGCACACACCTCAACACCCAAGAGCAGCTCATCCAAACACAAGCACCACAGATCCCACAAACACTCATCCAAGCAACACCCAGATGCAGACATGCCAACAGCCACTGCCACCCCTGTGTCCCCCTCCTCCTCGTCTCCCTCCTCCCTCCCTGTGACGTCTACACTCACACCTGCATGCACCCCAACATCAGCCAGTGCTTCCATCACCACCTCACCCTCCAGTACAGTCCACACTCGTGCAGTCACCACCCCCACTGCCATTTACACGTCCCCTGTGTCCTCTCCCACTGTGTCTGTCACCCCCTCTTCCAAGACACACAAACGCAGGCAGCCACCCACCCAACAGCCATCCACCTCACGACAGCCTACAGCACCAGCACCTTCACCCAATGACAGCACACCTGACTCTCCTACAACCACCTCCTCTACCTCCACTTCCATCTCCACTTCTCCTACCCTTTACCTTGGCCCTAAAAAACTTTTCATGGCTAACCTTGACCTCTTTCCCCCCGATGAGCTCCCCCATCCATCTTCAAAGAGTCCCAAGAGCACCGCAGCCACCACCAGCCCAGCTTCGGGTGTCACTGTTGTGCATGGGTTCTGGAGCCCACCCTTTGCCAGCAGTGACACATCGATCAGCAGCAAGGACACGTCCAGCCCCCCCCCCCCCAGCAAGAGGACCCGCAAAAACAAGGGCCGCCGTGCGAGGACCGACAGGGCTGCCCCCAAGGAGCAATGTGCGGCCACTTCACCACCCACACCATCTAGGGGAGGCAAGGGCCCGAGAGCCCCATCAAAGGAGCGGAAGGGCAGCAGGAGCGCGGAGAAGGTGGACCCCACATGCCACATCCCAGCTGGGAAGGAGGACACTAAGGAGGCCAGGAGTCCGTCCCCGAAGGGTCCAGAAACGTCACGGTCCGAGGGCGACTGAGCAGGGAGTCCAGGCCAGGTCTGGCTTCCTTGACCTGCTGGATGAGCACCGCTGAACAGGGCCTGCCGTGGAGAAGAGCACCGCTGAACAGGGCCCGCCGTGCAGAAGAGCACCGCTGAACAGGGCCCGCCGTGGAGAAAGGCACCACTGAACAGGGCCCCGAGGTGGAGAAGAGCACCGCTGAACAGGGCCCGCCGTGGAGAAGAGCACCACTGAACAGGGCCCGCGGTGCAGAAGAGCACCGCTGAACAGGGCCCCGCCGTGGAGAAGAGCACCGCTGAACAGGGCCCGCCGTGGAGAAGAGCACCGCTGAACAGGGCCCGCCGTGAAGATAGGCACCGCTGAACAGGGCCCGCCGTGGAGAAAGTCACCGCTGAACAGGGCCCCGCCGTGGAGAAGAGCACCCCTGAACAGGGCCCGCCGTGCAGAAGAGCACCGCTGAACAGGGCCTGCGGTGCAGAAGAGCACCGCTGAACAGGGCCCCGCCGTGGAGAAGAGCACCGCTGAACAGGGCCCGCCGTGGAGAAGAGCACCGCTGAACAGGGCCCGCCGTGCAGAAGAGCACCGCTGAACAGGGCCCGCCGTGGAGAAAGGCACCGCTGAACAGGGCCCCGCCGTGGAGAAGAGCACCGCTGAACAGGGCCCGCCGTGGAGAAGAGCACCGCTGAACAGGGCCCGCGGTGCAGAAGAGCACCGCTGAACAGGGCCCCGCCGTGGAGAAGAGCACCGCTGAATAGGGCCCGCCGTAGAGAAGAGCACCGCTGAACAGGGCCCGCCGTGAAGATAGGCACCGCTGAACAGGGCCCGCCGTGAAGATAGGCACCGCTGAACAGGGCCCCGCCGTGCAGAAGAGCACCGCTGAACAGGGCCCGCCGTGAAGATAGGCACCTCTGAACAGGGCCCGCCGTGAAGATAGGCACCGCTGAACAGGGCCCCGCCGTGCAGAAGAGCACCGCTGAACAGGGCCCGCCGTGAAGATAGGCACCGCTGAGCAGGGCCCGCGGTGCTGAACAGCACCGCTGAACAGGGCCCCGCCATCTCAAGCACCTCTCCGCTGGGCCCTTCCTCTCAAGCACCGCTCCGCTGGGCCCTTCTTCTCAAGCACCGCTCCGCTGGGCCCTTCATCTCAAGCACCGCTCCGCTGGGCCCTTCTTCTCAAGCACCGCTCCGCTGGACCCCGCTGTCTCTCCACCTCTCCGCTGGGCCCTTCCTGTCAAGCACCGCTCCGCTGGGCCCTTCTTCTCAAGCACCGCTCCGCTGGGCCCTTCTTCTCAAGCACCGCTCCGCTGGGCACCGCCGTCTCAAACACCGCTCCGCTGGGCCCTTCATCTCAAGCACTGCTCCGCTGGGCACCGCTGTCTCTCCACCTCTCCGCTGGGCCCTTCCTCTCAAGCACCGCTCCGCTGGGCCCTTCTTCTCAAGCACCGCTCCGCTGGGCCCTTCATCTCAAGCACCGCTCCGCTGGGCCCTTCTTCTCAAGCACCGCTCCGCTGGGCCCTTCTTCTCAAGCACCGCTCCGCTGGGCCCCGCCGTCTCAAGCACCGCTCCGCTGGGCACCGCTGTCTCTCCACCTCTCCGCTGGGCCCTTCCTCTCAAGCACCGCTCCGCTGGGCCCTTCTTCTCAAGCACCGCTCCGCTGGGCCCTTCTTCTCAAGCACCGCTCCGCTGGGCACCGCCGTCTCAAACACCGCTCCGCTGGGCCCTTCATCTCAAGCACCGCTCCGCTGGGCACCGCTGTCTCTCCACCTCTCCGCTGGGCCCTTCTTCTCAAGCACCGCTCCGCTGGGCCCTTCTTCTCAAGCACCGCTCCGCTGGGCCCTTCATCTCAAGCACCGCTCCGCTGGGCCCTTCTTCTCAAGAACCGCTCCGCTGGGCACCGCCGTCTCAATCACTGTTTATGGTTCACTGTGCCCACCATGCCTCCTCCTTGACCAGTGGAGACTGTCATCCACCTGATGGACTGTGGCTTTGCACTCCCCAGGATGGTCCAGTGGGCAGCCCACCCACTGTAGAGACATTGAGAGACTGTGGCTTTGCACTCCCCAGGATGGTACAGTGGGCAGCCCACCCACTGTAGAGACATTGAGAGACTGTGGCTTTGCACTCCCCAGGATGGTACAGTGGGCATGGTGGCTCCTCGTGGATCTGGCGTCGTGGACTCATGTGGCTGTGGTGCCCCCCCCTTCCCTTCCCCCTGAGGTGCCTGTAGTTTTTACATCTGATGCCCCTGCAGTGTTCTCTCCAAAGGACTCAGGTCTCCTGTGTGGGCTTTGCCCTTGTTTCTCAAAACTTTGGCCCACGGACATGATGAATTCGTAGGATGTGCAGGACTTGTTACTTCAGTTATACACTGATGTGTATGTCATTTGTTTTCTTGTGAATATCTTTCATGGTTGTACGATATTTTTCAGGACCTTTTTGGTACATAAATATTTATTCCAAATTTGATTATGTCCTAGCATTTTTCTGGGGTGTTTGGGTGGTGTCACTGTGACTTGTTGCTCTGCATTGGTGTGTACATAGTTGGGGGGGGGGGGTCGCATATGTGTGTGCCCGTAACCTTTCGTCCTCCCCCCTCCCGTGTGTCGTAGGTGCAGTACTCACCGTTGTCGTCTGCGCCGGACTTCGTACTCGTGGTAGATGAGAAGGTAGACGAGAGCAGGTAGGATGTTTAATTCGGGTTCCATGCTGTCCTCCTTCCTCCTGGAGTGCGTAGTGGTGAGCGTTTTCCCGTTCGTAGTCTGTTTCCGCCGTGTTTTTATCGGCGGTGCTCCCGCCCCGGAAAAGGTGGCGGATTAGTGAGTTGTGATAGGGTGGCCGGTACATTGTCTGCCGCCTGGCTGTTGGCGGTGACCGCCGCGCTGTTTGTTTGTACCGCCGTGGCGGGCGGAGTGTTAAAGTGGCTGTCTGTGTTGGCGGTTCCCGCCAGGGTCAGAATTCCATATTTTTTACCGCCAGCCTGTTGGCGGGTTGGCCGCCGCTTTAACACCGACCGCCAGGGTTAGAATCACCCCCTAAGTCTTCAATTTGTGTTCAGTGTAGGAAGCTGTTGCTGTGTCTCCTCGTAGTTGAAAGAACCTTTTTAGCACACACTGAATGGTGGTTGTGACATTACACAAGATACTGCCACAGTGTCCTGAAATGGTCATATGGCCTCAAATTTTGCTGCAGCCGTGATATAGACTATTAGTGTTATCGATGTAGGATTCCGATTGTGAGGACAGGATGTTTGGCTCCAGCTGAGGTCATGAATCAATAATAGTTTGCCTATCTAATTTGGTTTCATGAAATATTCCCTTTTTCTATGGTGTCAAGGTTCTGGATTGTCAACTTTTAAATGCCACATACTTTGGCTTCTGCATAGATTGTGAAAAGCATATTTGATTGTGTCACAAACTTGTTACCTAGAAATGTATGACATCAATACATTCAGATATTATTGTTTCTTTCTCCATCTTGTTTTGTTGCATGGTAAACACAGTACCAAGCTAGTATCTCTTATTTGTCTTGGCGTCATATTGTTTGACAGATTTGAAAAAATATGGTGTACAGAAGACATAGGAAATTAATTCTTATAATAAATACAACAGTTTTTGACTTTGTGTTATGTGCATTTATTTTGAACAAAAAGATGAGTGCAATAGCTTTGAAACCAGAAGGAAAATTAACAAGAATAAAAATCAACCATGCAGGTTAATGTAGACAGAGGCACACTTCTGTAACAATGATGGAGAGATGTCCTGAAATGTAAAATTTCTAGACATGCAACTTAACACAGTAGAATGATGATTAGAGAGCTGAATCACTTCAAGACCCAGCAGCCTCAAAAACAAACCATGGTACAACTTATTAGATTAAATGGCATTGGTCATCATATGAACACTGCAAAGTAAATTGTGTATCAATACTACCTATATTCAGCATTCCACAGAACATGATTGGAAACCTTTGAATATACACACTTTGATTTATGCAAGCACGTAGATCAATTCAATGGAGTAACAAGGAGGTGATAACATACTGGATCAACAAAACAGATGACATTTTGATACATACATGAACTGGTGAAAAAGTGAGTAAAACATACCTATATAAATTAATACAGTGAAAAATAACCTCACATTTATCATACGCACACACACACGCATATGTGTATAATGTGAACAGGTTAAGATGCCACTTACAAGCACTATACTGTTATTTGCATATAGATGGAGTTTGGAACCTGTTTGTTTGAAGTAAGACAACTTACATTGAGATACAGCAAAGGACTAGGGAAATGCAAGGGGTGATTTATGAAGGGCAACACACAATCTGACAATACATATTGGACATTGTTGAATAGATTGTAACAACCATGATGCTACTGATTTGGAATATACAAAGTATTTTGGTAACCTAAGTTTAAATATATATGTTCAATAGGTGTCTAGAAACATTCTGAACAGCTAGGTTAAGGGCAAGGACTCCATTTGAGACACACACAGGTGTAATTTACCAACCGCCACTCCACCAGGGATTCCTGTCAAGTCTTTAAGATGTAGGATCTGCAAGACCTTCTCCTCCCAGGGATAGAGTTGTAATGGGAGCTAGGCTAGAAGATCCACCACCAGTCCTCTGGGCCTCCAGGGGACACGTAGGGGGCCCCGGAACAGACTCTCCCCGACAGGTCATTCCATCTCTTCCTAATTTCCTCCTGTGTGTGCATATTATCAGCTACAGCACTCACTCCTTTGATTATTTTGTCCCACATTTGCCTTTACTGAGATATGGTAGTATTTTGTACTTGTGCTCTAAGCAATTGCGGATCTACTCTAATAATTTCACCCACCATGACTGTCAATTCTCCCTCTATAAACGTGGGTTCCTCCTCCCTGCCATAGTGATAAAAAAGTATATATATACTAATGTCCCTACAGTGATTTGAAAAATAATGAAAAATGGAAAAATAATGAAAAAACGAAAAAGTGAAAAAACTGAGGGAGAATAGGAAAACAAAAACTATCCTGGCTCTTCAGTTGCAAGGTCAACCTCAGAATGGTGGTCAGTAGTGGAATAGCAAAGGATCACTGTCTGAAAAGACATGGGGTTTAGAGTGTGTTTTGCAGGTGTTCACAATTGTCCAATATACATCAGTTGTGGGCTGCTAGCATCAATCCAAAAGCCTCAGCCATAGTCGAGTGCTGAACAGGTCCTGCGACGGACTCCTGCCATCATGGGACCACCACTTGTACATTGTCAGCTCGACTGTGTTATCTGAATATAATCGGCGCAATGCCACCATTCTGACAGCGACAGAGTGCTACTCACCAGCACTGGATTCTTCTGTATCGGCTATGGAATACAGCTAGTGCGACAGAGAACACTCCATCGATGCAGTCAGTTGTTGAACAGCCATAGATCTAAATACAGCAATCGGAACACCATCAGCTTGATGGGGTACTTGGGACTGTTGCATGGTGGATTGGCGGTAATACCATCAAGATCTAAATCAGGACCTTAGTGTAGATTTCAGAGGTGTCTCCATATACTTTGATTTAAGTGATAGTAACAGTCTTGTGTGGGTGGGTGAGAATTTATGTTTAGAGTTGTTTAAATCATGACTTGCTCAAAGTCTTTGATTATTTTTTTGGGTTAGCAGTTATTTATTTGTTGTTTTATATAGTTTAAGAGTTCATGTTAGGTGCTTCTTTGTTTGTTTGATAGTAAAACATATAATAAAGGGATATTGGTGTGTTGATAATCACCATGTATGGTGTATACCTGAGTGAATGGTTTGGGACACAATTTGAAGGTCCATTCCATCATCAAGGTTTGAGATTGTTGAAGTTTTATTAGGTTGTTTGTTGAAGAGAATTTTAGAATTTGTTTTTCAATTATTAGATTGTCATGTAAAAGGAAAGGTTCCTCATTATGAGTAATTGTTAAATGGTCAGGTATGTCTATGTCTTAGTATCTCTGGGGGTTAAGGTTTTTTTAAGTGCATGTAATTAAACGTTTTAAATTGGGGGATAGGTGGTAGTTGACCTTTTATATGTGCGGGGACTTTGGGTAGTAAATTGTATGAGGCTAGCATGGCTTATAGTGGGTACCTTGTGGTACTTACACCTTGTGCCAGGTCCAGTTATCCCTTATTAGTAGATTAGAGGTGTTCCAGCAACTTAGGCTGAACTAGGAGGAATGCAAAGCTCCTACCATACCACCTATATCATATAGCACTAAATCATAAGAAACACAATACTCAGAGTTACTAAAAATAAAGGTACTTTATTTTAGTGACAATATGCCAAAGGTATCTCAGAGGATATACTCCCTTAGGAGGTAAGTAAAATACACAAATCAAAATCAGGTAAGTAAACAGTTAGAAAAGTTGCGCAAACACTGTAGAACACAATAGAATGCAATAGGAGACATTAGGCCTAGGGGCAACACAACCCATATACTCCAAAAGTGGAATGCGAACCACGAATGGACCCCAGGCCTAGTGTAGTGTGTAGAGGTTTGCTGGAAGTGCAAGAAAACACTAAGGGTGTCCATGATACCCCACCCCAAGACTCTGAAAAGTAGGAGTAAAGTTACCCTACTACCCCAGAAAGACAGTAAAGTCGAGATAGGGGATTCTGCAAAGGCAATAACTGGCTGCAAAGCACTGAAGATGGATTCCTGGACCCAAGGACCTGCAAAGGAAGGGGACCAAGTCCAAGAGTCACCCAGGTGTCTAGGGAGGCAGGAGCCCACTAAACCCCGGATGAAGGTGCAAAAAGGCTGCCTCCTGGTGGAAGAAGCCAAAGATTCTGCAACAACAGAAGATGCCAGGAACTTCTCCTTTGATCAAAAGATGTCCCACGGCGTGCTGGAGGATGCAGAGTTGTTTCCATGCAGAAATACTGCAAACAAGCCTTGCTAGCTGCAAGAGTTGTGGTTAAAGATAATGGGTGCTTCCCGGGCCCAGGAAGGACCAGGAGGTCGCTCCTTGGAGGAGGAGACAGAGGGGCACTCAGCAACAGACAGACCCCACGCAGAAGCAGGCAGCACCTGCAGAAGCACTTCAACAGGCGTTCAAGAAATCTGAGCACAGCCGTCATCTCAACACAACAAAAGAGGATCCCACAAAGCCGGTGGTCAATTCAGCGAGTTGAGCAATACAGGACGGAGTGCGGGGGACCTGGGCTATGCTGTGCACGAAAGGAATCCTTGCAAGAGTGCACAGAAGCCCTAGCAGCTGCAGATCACGCAGTACACAGGATTACTGTCTGGCGTGGGAGGCAAGGACTTAGGTGTCCTGGAGCAGTCAGCGGTCGATCCTTGGCAGAAGTCAAAGAGGGAGATGCAGAGGAACTCTGGTGAGCCCTTGCATTCTTTATCTGAAGAGAAACCCACAGGAGAGACCCTATATAGCTCTCAGAGGAGGATTGGGTACAGAGAAAGGTAAGCACCTATCAGGAGGGGTCTCGGACATCACCTGCTGGCACTGGCCACTCAGAGGTGTCCATTGTGCCCTCACACCTCTGCATCCAAGCTGGCAGAGGTCTGGGACATACTGGAGGGCTCTGAGCTCCTCCCCTTGGGAGGTGCTGGTCAGGGGAGTGGTCACTCCCCTTTCCTTTGTCCAGTTTCGCGCCAGAGCAGGGCTGGTGGGATCCCTGAACCGGTGTAGACTGGCTTATGCAAGGAGGGCACCATCTGTGCCCTTCAAAGCATTTCCAGAGGCCAGGAGGGGCTACTCCTCTCAGGCCCTTAACACCTATTTCCAAAGGGAGAGGGTGTAACTCCCTCTCTCAGAGGAAATCCTTTGTTCTACCTTCCTGGGACCGGGCTGCCCAGGCCCCAGGGGGGCAGAAACCTGTCTGAGGGTTGGCAGCAGCGGTAGCTGCAGAGAAAACCCCAGAAAGTTAGTTTGGCAGCACCCGGGCTCTATGCTGGAGCCCCGGGGATGCATGGAATTGTCCCTCCTATACCAGAATGCTATTGGGGTGACAATTCCATATTCCTAGACATGTTACATGGCCACGTTCGGAGTTACCATTGTGACACTACATATAGGTATTGACCTACAGGTAGTGCACGCGTGTAATGGTGTCCCTGCACTCACAAAGTCCGGGGAAATTGCCCTGAACAATGTGGGGGCACCTTGGCTAGTGCCAGGGTGCCCTCACACTAAGTAACTTTGCACCTAACCTTCACAAGTGAAGTTTAGACATATATAGGTGACTTATAAGTTACTTAAGTGCAGTGTAAAATGGCTGTGAAATAATGTGGATGTTATTTCAGTCAGGCTGCAGTGGCAGTCCTGTGTAAGAATCGTCTGAGCTCCCTATGGGTGGCAAAAGAAATGCTGCAGCCCATAGGGATCTCCTGGAACCCCAATACCCTGGGTACCTAGGTACCATATACTAGGGAATTATAAGGGTGTTCCAGTGTGCCAATCAGAATTGGTAAAATTAGTCACTAGCCTGCAGTGACAATTTTAAAAGCAGAGAGAGCATAAACACTGAGGTTCTGGTTAGCAGAGCCTCAGTGATACAGTTAGGCACCACACAGGGAACACGTACAGGGCACACTTTATGAGCACTGGCGTCCTGGCTAGCAGGATCCCAGTGACACAAGCAAAAACAAACATACAAACATGTAAAAATGGGAGTAACATGCCAGGCAAGATGGTACTTTCCTACATATGTCTTTAAGTATTTTGCTTGTGAGTTCTGGGAGCTAGTGCTTGACTCTCGTATATCTTTTAAGATGCATCTAACTTCTATTTCTGTTACATTTGGGGGTAGTTGCACTTTTAAGGATGCTATTGTGATGTATTGATTGTTTCCACTGGGTTAAATCATGAAAACTGGGCATTTTAAATAATGTTCAGAAGCACTGTTCATTTTGATTGAACCTAATAACAATTAGGATACATTCTTTCTACATACAAAAAATACAAAGTCTTGCAAGTCTTGAAAATGCAAGTGCCTGAAGCCATACCACATACATTAACAAAAGACAGACATTTACAGTGGGAATAAATCTATTCCTTTTATAATTATATTGAGTCATATTCACAAAGGCATTTTGGAGCATGCAAAGTAGCACTCCTGTGGTACTCTTTTAAATACTCTTTCATACCTAAGTAAATTGGCCTCAAAACATTTCAAATTGGACTATTCAGTGAAAAATCATATACAGTCACTACAAGGAGAAAGGACTGTGCCCTCTTAAGACTTTCACTACTAGGGAGTTCGAAGTTTCAGGGCTGTTCAACAAAGGCACATACGGGTAGACAAATGAGCATTCGTAAGGGTAGGTAATGGAATATTCCTGCAGTAGTACAAACGTTGCTGTAAATCAGCCTTTTCATCACTTTACATTTTTTTTTATTGGGTTTTACTTATAAACAACAGTTATAATTGATGGAGCCCGTTAGGGCGGCAGAATTGAAACAGTGTACATCACAAATATTACATCGCAATGAAAGGGTAAACTAAAGTATACATGTAGCAATAATATACAGGGAGACTCAGTCATGAGTTTATTGGAATGGTGCGAGTCTACTGCCATAATAAAACAACTAAGGGGGGTATATGAACTGGGGCAGATAGGGAGTGAAAAGACCAGAAGCCTGCGGCAAGACTTGTCTGTGCAGAGGATGTAGGCAAGGGAGGGGACAGTGGTACATCGGGGGAACAGGCAAAGGGACATATAGTGAATAATTTAGACATAGAGGCCCCACTACAGGGGATGGAGGATCATGGAAGTGACGCCTGCAAATCATGGGGGGAGGTCCTCGTTCCCTACTCTTTGTGATAATTGGGAGAGGAAGGTGGCCCTCTGGGGAGAGATAGGCCGCAGGCTCCCTTTTACGTAAATGATGTGTATGGATTTAATTGGGAAGCATGACCCACACGACTGTGCCTTACAAAGAATTGGACCTAGAATTGCGAAGTTCAGAGGTGGGAAAGGAACAGAAAAGAGGTATTTATTTGTCTTCTTAGCAACTCCTGGTCCCTCTCATTTCAAGTAATATTACACAGATATGGAAACAAAAATTATGAGTGGAATCGAGAGGAACTATTTAGTTCAACTTCGAAAGAATTTTAATGGCATGTAGCACGAAGCTATATTATGTTGGAGAGACTTTGAAAACATGCATCTCAACAGAACATTTTAAAACTTGTCTGCGGTGGTTAAACGCTATTCACCTAAGACAAAGGGCCTCATTATGAGTTTGGCAGTCCCAGGACCACCATGGTGGTGGTCCAACTGTCATCGGTCTGGCAGATTTGACTGCCGCATTACAAGTTTGGTGGTCGTACCAACAGAAGACCTCCAGCACTTCCAGGCGGCACAGACTGCCACAGTCATGAGGCAGGACAACCAGGCCAGTCTGTGTTTCAGCTGGACTCATTACAAGGTTGCACACCGGCCAATGTGACCGTTGCAGTCCAACCACCATGTATCAGAAGGTGAAAATGGACAGTATAAAGAGAGACACTCACCTGCAGGAAGCCTTGCACGTCCGGTGCCACCATGGAGCCATTCACAAATGTGATGCTGCTGCTGATGCTCAATAGACAATGAACTCAACGTCGCCTTGGACACTAACAACTGTAAGTTCACACACCTACCTGCATCACTAACCTTAAAAACAGCTTGCATCGTCGGCGAACACATCATAGTGGGAGCACTCCTCGGGTAGCAGCTACACATCTCAAACAACACACACTCACAAACATACTTCAACATGGACATGTACACAGTCATAATATTCTCACTTTGGCCAGCACACACACACTGCACTGCAACACTACACAAATACACAAGGCCACACAGCTCAGGCACATGGAGAGAGAATGCCTCACAACATTGTCACACACACCAAAAGCAACACACCTACAGTACATATACAAATGCAACTCATACACACTCACATTTACCACTGGCCAGGGACTGTCCTTACAAATAACACATATATGTATTGATGTGGCATGGAACACAAACAACACCACCAGTAAACCACACTGCAATGGACACACACATTACAGCACAATGGATGCACAATGGCATGCACAAAACACAGAGGGATAGTGCCATCTGGGACACCGAGCGAAGGAGACTGCACTGGGACATACAACACTTTGAACAGGCCCCTCAAACTATATGTGCACAGGAAAAGGCCCTATCTGGGTTTCAGGGACAAACAATGCTAAAAATAATGTCATGCACATCTGCACAATGGGGAAGGGCAAGTCAACAAAGCACATACAAATCTTGATGCATGGGACATATTTCTACAGGAACTAGCTGCAAGGGACACACACTAAAATGGATACATGCACAGGCAAATGCAAACACAGCTAGCACAATTTAACACACTCCATGTCTGCACAAACAAAACTCAAGAAGACACACATCACATGTATACATAAACCATATTAGGGGGACAAGTCTAACACCATACATGCCCACATTGGACAACACAAAAAGAAATACTCACCATACAAAATGGTACACAATGCCATGACACCACCATTGCATTCACACCCACAGACACATACCTATACACACAACATTTACCCTTCTTGTGGGGGACAACAGCACTACACACAAATTCACATACTGCAAACCACAGCACAAGGAGCAGCAAGCAGGCTAAAACACACACAACTGGAGGCACACAACTGAAGTCACTCAAGAACAACATAAAGCTAGAAAAGGAATTGCCGGACAAATGTATACTCTAAGACAGTGGTTCCCAACCTGTGGGCCGGGGACCCCAGGGGGTCTGCAAAGCCTCCTCAGGGGGTCCGCGACCGCTTAGAAAATGTAATAATATTAGGTTCCAGCTATCAGTAATGACTCAGTGGGG
The DNA here is from genome assembly GCF_031143425.1 of Pleurodeles waltl. Classification (NCBI taxonomy): domain Eukaryota; kingdom Metazoa; phylum Chordata; class Amphibia; order Caudata; family Salamandridae; genus Pleurodeles; species Pleurodeles waltl. The sequence goes on from NC_090447.1 coordinate 717,883,486, forward strand.
GTCCCCGGATTCCAATAATGATTCAGTGGGGGTCCCAGGGCTCCAGTATTGATAAAATGGGGGTCCACAGAAGTCAAAAGGTTGGGAACCACTGCTCTAAGAAACCAACTGTTTGGGTTTAATAATCAAAATAATGTTAAAGTCCAAAGTCCTTTGGTCAGTTCATATGCAAGTCCAATAATGACACAATGCCATGCCTAAACTTGTCTCTCAACTGCCATGTAACCTCCACAGGAAGGGCATCAAAGGGGCAGACAGCCACCTCAGGGATTACCTAGGGGTGTGGGGGATCAAATTTTGAGGGGGGTTGGGCTTGGACTTTGGAGGGGTGGGCTTCTTCTTAGGAGGGGTGGGCTTCTTTGGGAGGAAGAGGTATGGCTACTTCAAAGGGTGCAGGGGAGGCCTTGGAGGTGGAAGGGAAAGCCTGGGATCTGAGAGGGTCCTGCTGGGTCTGGGATGGGGGGAACACGGCAAAGGTTATGGTCAAATAAAAAAGGTTTTTGGGACGCACTGGGACGGCCATCAGACGGGGTCAGGATTTGGAGGTTGAGGGAGTGGTGTTCTGATGTGTAGGTGTGGAAGTCGTTGGTGAGTGCTTTTGGGAGGTATGCTTGTGTGTGGTGGGTGTCTGTTGGGTGGGTGAGTGAGGACGTTTATGTGGGGTTGGAGGTGCTGGGAGATGTCGTGGTGGGCGTCTGTTGGGGTGGGTGCTGCAGGTATGGTGAATGTGGTGGGTATATGTGTATCTGTAGCTGTGATGTCTGTGGGTCTGGTGCTTGTGGTGGATGTCTGGGGGTCCGCTGGGGTGGTGTCTGTGGGTAAGATGGATATGGTGTCTGTGTCAGGGGCTGTTGTGGTGTCTGTACATATGTTTCATGTCTTGTATGTGATGCCGGGGGTTTAGGGTGTCAGGGGAAGTTGTCAGTGTTGCTGTGTCTGTGGATGGGTGATGTTTGTGTGCGTGCTAGTGTGCCTTGTGGTGCTTGTATTTGTGGGTGCTCCATTTATCTGTTGAGGTGGATGTCCGCAATTCTGTTTGTGTGCTTTGGATAGGTAGGGGAAGGGTGGATTTGGACTGGGAAGAGGGAGTTGGAGGGGGCGTGGAAGGTGGTGATGACTGGCTGGCATCAGTAAGGAGGCCAGAGCCTGAAAAGATCTCTGTAGGCCAGCCAATGCACCATAAATGCCTTCCAGGAATGCATTAGTTTGTTGGAGCTGAGAGCAGACTTGCCAATCCCTGAATGGATTTCACAATGGTTGTCTGACCCACAGAGATACTTCTCAGGATGTCAATAGCCTCCTCACTGAGGGCAGCAGGGGTAACAGGGGCTAGGAGGGAGGTCCCTACGGAAGAGGAGATGCCACCCTCTTGGGTGAGTGGGCATGGGCAACTGGGTGGGAGCAACAGGGAGGGCGGTGATAGAACAGGGGGTGATGGACAAAAATGGTACTGGGGGATTCCCCGATAGGTCTGCCTCCACTAGGGAGTGGCCACTGGAAGAGGAATCTGATGATGATTATGACAATGTCACAGTCTCCCCCTTGGCACTCCCCTCACCCTCTGTGCCACTGGGTCCCTCTTTGCCAGTGGTATCTTGATCCCAGGTCCTGTGGCCAGATGCTTCCCCACTTGGCTCATCCCCATCTCCTTCGCTTGCCTGTGCTGATGCTGCAAAAATAAAGAGAAATAGGGTCAAGACATGTCCATGATAACACTTCAATCACAACTCTGATTGACAAACAATACCATCATGTCAAGTAGGCCCCAGCTAAAATGTACACCTAAGTGACACATACATGTGCCATAACATATGCATGCATGCCCTCTGGATTTACTAAAGTTGCCCACAGGAAAATCAGGATCTCAGACAACTACAATTGCATGGCTGAAGACTTTGACCCACAATAACCATACAACAACTAGGAGACCTCTCCATCCTCAAAGCTGACCCACATGCAGCATACCTAAGTTAGCTTTTGGCAAATAATAATATCCCATTATAAAGTCCATTCCCACATTTCCCACACAAGGTCATGCTCACATCTATTTGGCACATACATAATGTACCAACAATTAGAAATGATGCCATGAAATTCTGCTATATGGATTACAAAAGTGCAATATCCTGGAGTGGACGACATGGAAATACCCATATCACACTGGACACATTTCAACAATATACACTTCAACAAGTGACACCTGTCCCAATTTAGTCAAGGAGGTGGTATCGATATTACTCAGATAGGCCTCACATGTGCCATTGAATGGAACACTATTAACGTCTGGTGTCTGTCTGTGGATGAATGCCTGTACACAAACACATGTGAAGTCAACATCACTGCAAGTCACTCTGATGCATGCCAACAGTCAGGGCACAATCCTCAATCATTTCACATATGCAGTGCACTTTTCCACATGATTACACATCAAGAGCATAGATAAACACAGAGAGGTTCCACAATCTAGGCCTAACTGTCATGCCCCTCATTGTTACTGCAGTTCTACATGCCAAATTACATACTACGGTGCATTAAGGTATCTGTCAGACAATAAACAATGGTGACACACTCCTGTCTGTGGCACAACATGAAATGCACCACCATTGTATCTGTACTATTCCATATACAGTTTTCTATGCACACATATGTGAGGGAATACAAACACCATCCTATCAACATGGGTAGAACATGCATGAAATTTCAGATTAAGAATGTTCCCTAAGGAGAAAAGGAAACATGATGACATGTAGGCACCAAGAATGTTGGCAACAGTCATGGGGCATAAGTTTTAGCAATGGACATTCCCCACTTACAAAGGGAAAGTAGTTTGCTACATCTGCAAACAATTAGTCATGTAAGCCATGTCACATGTATGATGTATACCTACATATCACAGACTGCAGTGAGGCACCAGCACCCATTATATACTGTAGACAACTAGCTTCTGGGTGGCAGATGTCCACATACACATATACCCAGACACATGGCAGAGGACAGTGATTCATCATCTACTTACCTTTGGCCTGTAACATTCAGGGGTAGTGATCCGTAGGTTAGAAATTACACCCACTACAACAACAAACAAAACATTAATGATCACTGTACACAGCCATTAGTGGTCCCTGTAGTGCAAGTGGTTTGAGGATTTCCCCCAGTTTTGTAGCAGGTACCAGGTTCAAAAGGCAAGGCATACATGTTTGATACACATGACATGTCAACACAAACAATTTCCCATCCACTGTGTGACACAGGGCTCATCCCTAATTGTTTGCGGGAGCAGTCAGTACCTTACTCAATTACCTCGCAATGGGTAGGCACGAATTTGCTGTGTACTCACCCCCTTGTGGCTGCTATGCTGCTCTCAAACGGCCATCAAGCTCCAGGTAGTCCACCGCCAGAGTGAAGGTCATTAGGGGGTCATGGTCTGACGGGCACCCTGCCCACTTTGGAAGGAGAACCCCAGCTGGGCATCTGCGATCTTCCAGGTCCAGCTTCTCAGTTCCTCCCACTTCTTGCAACAGTGGGTGCTCTGCCAGCTGTAGACCCCTAGGGTCCACATCTTCTTGGCGATGGCTCTCTTTCTTCTAATGAGCGTTGACCTACATGGATGCAAAAGACAACACAAGAAATTATGTCCACAAATCCCATAAAAAATGGCTGAGTCACATACATGTCAGTACACAAAACTAAGAACATAGGGGGTCATTCCGACCCTGGCGGTCATAGACCGCCAGGGCCGGGGACCGCGGATGCACCGGCAACAGGCTGGCGGTGCATCCATGAGCATTCTGACCGCGGCGGTACAGCCGCGGTCAGAAACGGGAATCCGGCGGTGTCCCGCCGGTTTCCCGCTGCCCTAGGGAATCCTCCACGCCGGCGCTGCTTGCAGCGCCGCCATGGGGATTCCGACCCCCTTACCGCCATCCTGTTCCTGCCGGTTTTCACCGCCAGGAACAGGATGGCGGTAACGGGTGTCGTGGGGCCCCTGGGGGCCCCACAGAGATTTTCAGTGTCGGCATAGCAGACACTGAAAATCGCGACGGGTGCAACAGCACCCGTCGCACCCTTTCCACTCCGCCGGCTCCATTCGGAGCCGGCATCCTCGTGGAAGGGGGTTTCCCGCTGGGCGGGCGGGCGGCCTTATGGCGGTCACCCGTCCGCCCAGCAGGAAACTCAGAATCACCGCGGCGGTCTTTTGACCGCGCAGCGGTGTTCTGGCGGGGGAATTTTGGCGGACGGCCTCCGCCGCCCGCCAAAGTCAGAATGACCCCCATATTGTTTTGCCCAAGCTGCACACGTGTGGCATATACTATCCATTGAGTACAGGGACATGACTACAAACACTTCTCAATCTGCAGACCAACCAACCACCCTGCTCAGGCCCTCCACAGACTAGGAAGGTCAACTGACATCTTGTGGGACGTGCTCTACCAATCTGATTGAGATCTGAGGAACTATGGGCCACATCACACCTCTGTGGCTTCTGAAAGGTAGACTCCTTCGGCATGAATACATTAAAACACTCACACTCTGTGAAAATTATTCTCTGCATACAGTTCCTACAGGCTTCTGCCAGAGTACAAACTCAAACATTACACATGGGTAACAATGAAGGGACTGGCATGGTGAGCACAGAAAGTGTCTACGCTGTTCATGTGTGGACATATGGACTAACAATTGCATACTCATGCCACCTCGGGTGGGGTTCTGTGCTATGAATCTGTGCCATAGAACATGTTTTTGACATATGTGTCCATAGTACAGAGATGGCATCCAACAAACAAATGCATGCATTGTCCATTTTCTGCCATGAAGCCAAGCTACTGAGTCACATATCATGGGTTCTCAGGAATCAACACACTGTCTGCACTGTGGGTCTGTAATTTATGCAATACACCTGCACAAGACAATTTCGACCTGTGTGAAGGTGACAACAGGGCTTTGTGAGTAAGGGACCTGTTAGGGTACAGAGACACACATTGGCAATGATGCCAAGAGCAGATTCATCACAGATCATCTCCCCTAAAAGAATTTACATACTCATCAGGGAAAAAGCCTCAAGAAGCTGCATATTAGCACAGAGCCTATATTTGGCAACATAACAGGATCCACTGATACAGGGATGTGGCCACAGTGCCACAGTTGCGTAGCAAAAGTGACTCAACACCATCCTAGACATGAACCCATAGTGGGAGATACATTTGACAGGCCTTGGTCTCTGCAGGCTGAGCACGCGGAACCTACTTGAAACTTCATTCCCATCACTTCCATGCATGACAGTGCATCATGTTGCCAACAGAAATTTGGCATGTGGTGTGTATGTGGCAACCTGAAGGGCAGAGTGAGTCAGGATCTGCTTTCAAAACAACAGTTCCGCAAGGCCAGATGTGGTTTGAGATCTCAGTGGCAACATACACATAGCTCACTTTATACACACCTCACGCATACAACATGTATGCACAACTACTGCTGTCATGCAAATACATGATGTCTCACATTGACAACATCCATGTGGAAAGAGATGTATGGGGATGGCTGCGATGTCACCTCACCTAAGTTTGTGCATCCAACATAAGATAGATCAGGGTACACTCAAAACACACACAACACTGTATTAGGACTCGACATCTGGCACTGAACACAGATACATGCACACTGACTCTCCCATTGATGCCACACCAACTGCACCTTCATACCCTTGACTTTACATTCTAGCACACATGGGCACAATCTAGCCTGTGAGGAGAGAATATTCGGTGAAGTACAGAGAAAAAAATGCAAACAAGTGGCACTTACATGCTCCTCTGGTGTACGATAGAGCTGTTCATACAGGGGTAGGACCTATGTGACTAGCCTCACGAGCTCATCCAGGGAGAAGGCATGGGCCCTATCACCTGCTGGCAATGGCATGATTGCTGCTAGAGGGGGTGCACAGCAGCTCAGGTAGTGGAGGTCTTGCTGGTAGCAGTGTCAGGAGTCAAAGTGAGGTATTTTGCTGAACGTGGCGGCTATGTCCGCCACATAGGCTGCTGTCACCACCGGTGGACACAGCCATTGGCCTGCGATGGTCACTGGCAAAAACATTAGCCTATGGCTGTGTCCGCTGCAGCTGCAACCACCTACCTCCATGCTGACTTCCCCCAGCGGTCATGGGCGGTTCCTAATGTCCAGTAGAGTAGGTCAGGCACCCGTCATTTTAGAGGCCTGAAGTGCATTAAATAGCTCAGAAGAATGCGTTACAACTCCGAAAATGTTGTTTTTTCATGTGATAAGTGCTTGTTTTGTCCAGTCATGGAGGTCCTACTAGTCAGACACCATTTATGTACATTTTTAGGCACACATGGCAATTTGCTTTGGGGCATAGTACCCCCTGACAAAGGTCACTTTAAAGCTTGAAACATCAAGTCACAATCGGAGTGGCAAGTTTCATGCACAAACTGTTGATGACCAGATAGATGATGTGTACTTATGTTTTGCAAAGCAGGGGGATAACCTGTTACTTCTGTGTGATTAACATTTGTGATGTGTACTGTGTATCATGTCCTCAACTTGCAACATGTCTTGTCACAGTTTCTCATTGACATGCATCATGTATGTTGCATCCCCCAAATAGCATGCCACTCATTTCACAAGTTATGGCAGTGTTGCACTTCCTGGCCACAAGGCCCTCCCACAATACAGTGGCCCTATCTGCTGGGATGTCCCAGCCTATGTTCAGTCTTGTTTTGAAGGACGTACTCTCAGCAATGTTGAAACAGCTAGGCAGCTATATATGGTTTCCTCAATGTGAGTGTTTTGCCAATGTGAAACCTGACTTCTATGGTTTGGCATACATCCCACATGGGGTGGAAGCCTTTGAAGGTACACATGTTGCCTTGGTCCCACCGCATGGCAATGAACAAGTGCAGCACAGCAGAAAAAACTTCCATTCCATTAATGTCCAAGTTGTTTGTTTGGGGGATCTTTGCATTTCACAGGTCTGTGCCCATTATCCAGGTTGAGCCCATGATGCCTTCATTATGCGGAATAGCGCAATCACCTAGCTGATGTCACAAATGTACCCAGAGAGGGCATGGCTGGATGGTAAGTCACATATGTCATGTTTGTTTGCGTGCAATGTCTGCTGTAAACATTCCAATGAGAGGGACTCATAGTTGCACATATGTCTCATTCCGTAACAGGAGGCGCTGCATATTCAAACCATCCATGGTTGTTGATGCCAGTGAGGAAACCAAGTACACCAGGGGAAGTCCACTTCAACAATGTCCATGGAAGAACTCTGTGTGTCGTTAAGTGGGCTTTTGGGCTCCTGAAGGCCAGATATAGCTGTCTGGACAAGACAGGTGCAGCCCTCCTCTACTCACCCGGAAAAGTGTATAAGATCATTGTGGCCTGCTGCATGCTCCATAATATTGCCCTGCGGAGGGATATCCCTTACTTTCCATATGATGGGGAGCTAGCAGTGCCACAGGCTGAGAATCCTGAAATGCCAAGTGAGGATGACAGTGATGAAGAGGAGGGTGAAAACTTGTGGGCAGATGTCATCAATCACTGCTTTACTTGAGTGTAAGTATATAATGTAATGTGATTACTGTGACTGTATGAGGAACTATAGTTGTCAGGATGTGTTGAGTAGGGTTTTTTTCCCAAAAGACAGGGGATCATATGCTTTGCAGTACATTTTTCTACCTTGATTATCTGCTTTGTCTGTGTCATTCTCATTGCAATGTAAGTGTATCTACTGATGTTTGATATGAGGTTTTGGTCATAGGTATATGTTTTCCAGCCTAAACTACTTGAATTTTTTTGACCAGGTACATTCACCATGCCATTCTCATGTGGGCATTTCAGAGTTGAGACATTGACAGGTATCTGATGCTTTTCTGACATATGAAGTGGCTGGAGAAGCCTAAGTGTGCATGTGTGTTTGGCCAGCCTCAGACGGCCAGCCAAACACACATGTGCACTTAGGTGCACTCTCCCCTCATCCCCCTTCCACCTCACGCGGCCCTGCCACTCCCTGCACTGCTGGCTGTGCCAAAAGCAGACAAATAAAATGATCTATCTCTTATTTGTCTGCTTATGGCACAGCCAGTGGGGCGACGCTCCTTTGCCACAGTGAAGGAGCCGCTCCTGTGTATGATCTGAGACTGTTGTACTGCCCTCTGTCTGTGCCATGGCCTATGTTATATTGGCAGACCTTGGTTGGGTATGTGATAAGGCTCCATCTGGTGTCAACAGCCGCCAACCTATTAGCCTAATCTGCAGGATGAGGTCTGACAAATCCCTTTCTTCTATGATCTGGGGGATTGTACCTTGGGATATCTAACCTGACTCAATATGGTTCAGCCATTCTTGGCTATGACATTCCAATCATTGTAACAACCTATGTGCAGTACAGTGTAATAAAATGTTTGGTGTGCCCAGACACTTGTATCATTGTGTTGCTAGTAATCCTCAGCATGACACTACCTGAGACATATCCCTACTTCCATTACAATTTTGTGTCTTCCTCATTTGCAGCACATGGGCTTACATCTGAACATGTGGAAAAGAAGGCAGCCGGCAAGTTGCAGACATGTAACTCCCTGTATTCCACACACAATACTGATGGTTTCCTCCCAAGTGAGTACACTTCAATGATGATTTGGTACACTGGTGTATTTTGGGGGAGGACACAGTTTTTGGTGTTTGTAGTTAGGGGAGCAGTGCCTGCTGTGAGTTACAGTCCTGTCACTCTCACTGCTTCACAATACCTGACAGATGCCAAGTCCCCCAGTGAGTACACGTCATTTGAGATTTGAAATACTGTTGTCTTCAGAGAACGGGATACTGTTCTGGTGTTTTAGTGACAGTACCAGTGCCTCCTGGCCTTAGCAACCCTGTCAGTGCCAGTACCACACACACACTATACAGATGCCATCCTTCCAGTTGAGTACACTTTAATGGTGAGTTCAGGGGCAAGGGTCATTGGAGCAAAAAACACTGTGTTGGCTGAGTAGAGTGACAGTGCCAGTGTCTCCTGGCCTTAACATTCTTGTCAGTGCCTGTAATACACACACACTATGCAGATATCATCCTTCCAGGTGTGTAAACTTCAATGGTGAGTCCAGGGACAAGGGTCATTTGAGCAGAGAACACTGTGTTGGTTGAGTAGAGTGACAGTGCCTCTTTGCCTTAGCAGTCCTGTCAGTGACTGTACTACACACACACTATATAGATGTCATCCCTCCCGGTGAGTACATTTCAATGGTGAGTTCAGGGACAAGGTTCATTGGTGAGAAGAACACAGTGTTGGCTGAGTGGAGTGAGAGTACCAGTGCCTCCTGCCCTAAGCAGTCCTGTCAGTGCCTGTACTACACACACTACAGAGATGTCATCCTTCTGGGTGAGTACATTTCAATGGTGGGTTCAGGGAGAAGGGTTATTGAAGTAGAGAACACTATGGCTCTCATTACAACCCTGGCGGTCCGTGAGAAAGCGGCGGTAATACCGCCAAAAGGCCGGCAGTAAAAAAAAGTGGGATCACGACCACGGCAGAAACCGCCAACAGAAACAACCACTTTAACACTCCAACCTCCACGGCGGTAGCAACAAACACTGCGGCGGTCACAGCCAACAGACAGGCGGAAGACAATTTACCGCCCACCCTATCACAACCAACCAATCTGCCAGTTTTTTGGGGGCAGTACGAACGCCATCAAAAGCACGGCGGAAACAGTACCCAGTAGGGGAACCACTCACCTTTCGACACTCAACGAAGAACCAGGATGCCATGGAGCCCGAACTAAGGGTCCTGCTGATGCTGGTGTATCTGCTAATGAACAAGGAATACCAAAGAAGGTGGCGGCGGCGACCACAGTGAATACTAGACCTAGCACACAGGAGAGGGGGGAAGAAAAAGAGAGTGACACACACACGTAACATGCAACACCGCCACCCCCACCCTCACCCACAACACCATACACACAAACACATGCAGCAACAGTACATTTACACCCTGTAACCCCCTGGAAGAACGCAAGGACAAAAGGAATTGAGTGCAAATAGTGATATTTAGAAATATGCAGATAAAGTTAACAATTGTAAACAACAGTATATACAAATATCTACAATATGTACAGAAAGCCGTACACTGTCCTTTGCAAATGTTCATGGCCCAGTGGGCAAAAAAACATGGGAGAAGCCAACACTTGACTTCCTGCCTCAAAACGGAGAGACAACTGGAGGGCCATCAGGTCGAAAACACACAGGCAACTCAGGGGGAAGGGGAGGGGGGCACTTCAGCCGGAAGATGGTACTACGCTATGGCTCCTGGAGGGGGCAACATGCAACATGCCCACAGCGATGTCCTGAAGAGTGAAAAGCCACAGTCTTTCAAGTGGGTGGTTTGCCCACTGCTTGGTCCTGGGGAGTGCAAAGCCACAGTCTCTCAAGGGGGTGGTTTGCCCACTGCTTGCTCCTGGGGAGTACAAAACCACAGTCTCTCAAGTCTTTCAAGTGGGTGGTTTGCCCACTGCTTGGTCCTAGGGAGTGCAAAGCCACAGTCTCTCAAATGGATGCCTTCTTCCACTGGTTCTGGAGGGGGCCTTGTGCCCAGTCTGCTTCATCCTGCCAAGGGAAGTGATAGTGAATGCATAACTCCACTGGTTCTGGAGGGGGCCTTGTGCCCAGTCTGCTTCATCCTGCCAAGGAAAGTGATAGTGGATGAATATCTCCACTGGTTCTGGATGGGGCCTTGTGCCCAGTCTTCTTCATCCTGCCAAGGAAAGTGATAGTGGATGCATATCTCCACTGGGTCTGGAGGGGTCCTTGTGTCCAGTCTACTTAATCCTGCAAAGGAAAGTGATAGTGGATGCATGTCTCCACTGGTTCTGGAGGGGGCCTTGTACCCAGTGATGCTGCATCTGGGGGGTGGCAGTTCCCATTCCCTCACATGGGTGTCTGAGGCACGAGATGGGCAGGGAACAGGTAGCATGATACTCCATGGAGGCGGAGGCAGATTCCATCCTGCGGAGACTTAGGAAGCAGACTGCTGGTCGAGAGCCTGAAAGGCTCTCTCTTGGGCCGCCATGCCAGATTTAATTAATGCCCTCCATGGATGGAATTGTTTGTTGAAAATGCCTCTCGACACCCTGGATGGCATTCAGGATGGTTGACTGCCCAACAGTGAGGGATCTCAGGAGGTCAATAGCCTCCTCACTGAGATGCCCACCCTCCTGGATGAGCGGGCACAGGAAACACGCTGAGGGCAGTGCTGGTAGGGGGGTGGCGGCTGTACCTGTTGTTGGGGTGGGCACAAAGGTGTCCGCCAGGGAGCTTCCATCGGAGGAGCAGTCGCTGTCACTGGTCTCCCCTCCTGTCCCTGTCATGGTGCTCCCCTCACCTTCTGTCCCACTGGTGCCTTCACCCTCGGTGGATTCAGCCTCATGGGCCATGTGGGATGCAACTCCCTCCGTCACTGGTGCCTCTGCTCCTCTGCCAGATGATGGTAATGCACACAAGGACAGGGTGACAAAACAAAAAGGGGGGGAGAGACAGAGGATACACTTGGTCAATGCCAGCAACAACACTACTGTTGGTGTACACAACACACAGGGAGCTGCCCTGTGCACTGGGCCATGCCCAACCAGTCACTAATGTACTCAGAAGCCCATGGGGTACAATGCCTAACGCCTGCATCTGCACACCTGACATCCACAGGACCCTGCCCAGTAGTAGATGCCCACTAACACCATTGGGTTTGGAGTGCTTCAGAGGCTGCACACAAGGGACCTACCCTGCCATGATCACCCTGGCCTAGGGGCACCCTCAGCCCACACCCCCCCACCCAGCTAGCTTCTAAAGCGCGCAGTCAGGATTCAGAATTTGTACTCACCCCCTTGTGGCTGCTGTGATGCCCTCAAGCGCCCATCCAACTCCGGATAGGCAACCACCAGGATGAGAAACATCAGGGGGGTCATAGTGCGATGGGCACCCCTTCCACGTTGGGAGGCTAGCCCCAACTGGGCCTCCGCCATTTTCTTGGTCCAACGGCGCAGGTCCTCTCATCTCTTGCGGCAGTGAGTGCGCCGCCTGTTGTAGACCCCCAGGGTCTGCACCTCCTTGGCGATGGCACGCCAAATGCCCTTTTTCTGGTGGGCGCTGACCTAGAGGGAAAATACAGCAGAAAAGGAAATTACTCACCCGTCATGACCGGCATAATCATTGCCCCCCAGTTCCCACCCATGCCCTGACGCACAAATACTGACCACCTCACATGCAGCACTCAGGCCAGGACGCATCAGCACCCCCCAACATGTGGCTTACATCCACACCACTCTGAACATGCATTGCCCACACATCATACTCACAGTGTACTCACCTGTGTGTTTGGAGGACAGTAGAGTAACATGTACTGTGGTAGGACCCCATCCATCAGTTTCTCCAACTCCTCCGCAGTGAAGGCAGGGGCCCTTTCCTCAGACACGATAGCCATTGTCGCTTCCAGACTCAGGTCACAGCAGCATTTGCAGTGTAGGTCCTCTCCTATTGACGGTCAGGTACCAAGTGAGTGAATAGTTAGAAAATGGCGGTGACGTCCGCAGCAGTGCGTACCGTCACCACCGGCTTACATCGCCATTGGCTCCTGGAACCCATAGGGCCCAAAAATAACCAATGTGAATCTGCGCGGCGGTCATCGACTGCCTAACGGAACAGCGCACAACGCCAACGCACTTACCTTATTTCCACTTGTCCCTCCTCACAGGTCAGGCAGCCGCCATTTCAGAGGCCACATGGCATGGCACCTAACTGCGTCACAGCAGACATTGGCCCATCAACTGACTCTCGACTTCACATACTGCTTGTGTGACCTAAATTCAGCAACAGTTGTGCATTCTATGTGGAAATATGATCTTCTGCTCACTGTTCTCCTCCATAGGCTACAACTGCTGAGGCAGATGATGAGATGGCGGCATCCTCCCGTGTACAGACCCCTGGTGGACCTGCCGACAATGGAGGACAGACACATTATCACCACACACAGACCTGATCGTGCCACAATTCAAGAACTGTGTGCCCAATTGGAGCCAGACCTGATGTCAGCTATCTGCCAGCCCACAGGTATCCCTCCTCTAGTGCAGGTTCTGTCAGTGGTACATTTCCTGCAAAGTGGTTCCTTTCAAACTACAATGGCCATGGTATCAGGAACGTCTCAGCCAATGTTCTCCAACGTGTTGTCCAGATTGTTGTCTGCCCTGGTGAAACACATGCGCAAATACATCATGTCCCCCCAGGTGGATGATTTTGCCACAGTGAAAGTTGACTTCGATGCCCTGGGACATATCCCCAACATCATCGGTGCCATTGATGGTACACATGTGGCATTTGTCCCCCCCCCCCGGAGAAATGAACAGGTTTACAGGAATAGAAAAAGCTATCACTCGATGAACGTGCAGATGGTGTGTTTGGCGGACCAGTACATCTCTCATGTGAATGTCAAATACCCTGGCTCTGTGCATGACGCCAATATCTTGAGGAATAGCAGCATCCCTTAGGTGATGGGCAAACTCCAGAGGCACCGGGTGTGGCTAATAGGTGAGCCCAAGGTGTCCACCCAGTATAAGTAGGTGTCTGGGTATGGGGTTGTCCCTAAGGGTTAGTGTGTGTCTAACAGTTGTCCCTAGATAGTTACAGGTGACCCTGGTTACCCCAACCTCTCATGGCTACTGACCCCAGTGAGGAATGCCAGAACAAGGGCAGAGGAACGTTACAATGAGGCACATGGGCGTACAAGGAGGATTATTGAAAGGACCTTCGGCCTCCTGAAGGCTAGGTTCCGGTGCCTCCATCTTACAGGTGGATCCCTGTACTACACACCGAAGAAGGTGTGCCAGATCATTGTGGCATGCTGTATGTGGTACAACCTGGCCTTGAGATGTCAGGTGCCTTTTCTGCAGGAGGCTGAGCCTGGAGATGGTCTTGTGGCAGCGATGGAGCCTGTGGACAGTGAGGAAGAGGAGGCAGATGAAGAAAATGTGGACAACAGAACAAACATTATACAGCAGTACGTCCAGTGACACACAGGTAAGAGACTGTAACTCAACTTTACTTTTCAGTAATCCTTTGGACATTGTACATGGCAGCCTCTGACCCTCTGTCTATGGACACTGACTGTAGCCTTTGGATTCCCTATTTTTCAGATCTGTGTGCCCCATTCTGGCTCCTGCTATATGTACTGCTGCCCATCAAAGGTCATCCTGTAGTATATTTCACTGAACATATACATTGCAATGCTTTGATAATGTTGTATTAATACATTTTTCGAATCATTACACTGACTCCAATATCGTATTTGTTTCAAGGGTGTTTATTTTTGTGCCAATAAGTATGAGGGTATGTGCAAGGGGCTGGGGTGATGGTAGAGGATTGTCCAGTTAGAGTCCAGTCACTTGGTATCACAGGTGCATTGTCCAATGTGGCATAGGAAGGGGAATAATGGCAGTTGAAGGTGGGCAGGGTGCAAGAGTGGGACAGAAGGGTGACAATCAGGAGAGTCTTATTTCCTGGCGCGGTCTTGACAATGTTCTCTGTCTTCTGCCTGGATCGCAGGGACCGTTTGCGGGGTTATTCTCCTTCTGCAGGAGGTGGGGAGCTGGTGGCCTGTTGGTCCTGTGGTGGGGCCTTCTGTCCAGTAGCGCCAGCAGAGGTGGAAGGCTGTTCCTCGGTGTGGGTAGTGTCAGGGGCCCGGTGGTGTGCCACTGCTTCCCTCATGGTCTTGCCCATGTCAGCCACCACCTCTGCAATGGTGACCAGGATGGTGAACATTTTTGTTAGGTCCTCCGTGATCCCCAGGTACTGTCCCTCCTGCAGCCCTTGGGCTTCTGTAACCTGGCCAGTACCTAGCCCATGGTCTCCTGGGAATGGTGGTATGCTCCCAGGATGTTTGAGAGTGCTTTGTGGATGGTTGGTTCCCTGGGCCTGTCCTCCCTCTGTCGCACAGCAGTCCTTCCAGCTTCCCTGTTGTCCTGTGCCTCTGTCCCCTGAACAGTGTGCCCACTGCCACTGACCCCAGGTCCCTAATCGTCCTTTGTTTTTGGGGTTGCCTGGGGTCCCTGTAGTGGTGGACACACTGCTGATTGATGTGTCCTGGGTACAATGGTATGGGCCTGCTGGGTGGGTGCTGTGCTGGTGTTTCCTGAGGTGGGGAGGGTCTGTGGTGGGTTGTGACTGTAGCAGGGCAACCAACTGTCCAGAGGTTTCTGATGGGCCAGGTTGGTCTTCCAGGCATGCAGAGCTGCTGTCATCACTATGGGCCTCTTCGGGGGGGCTGGATGTAGCTTGCACCTCCTCTCCGGTGACGTTGGGTAGGGGTCCTGTTGGGATGCAAATGCATTGTTAATGTATCTACATGTGCCATCTTGCGCATGGGTGTGTTTCCCCTCTATGATTGTGCTTTCCCTGTTGGCTTGGCCTTGTGTGAGTGGTGATTTTGTGTGCTGGGTGATTCTCTCTATTGGGCATGCTGGGGTGATGGGTGCCCATGCAGGTCTGTGATGAGGGTCCATGCATTGGCGTTGCATGCAGGGCTTGGTATTGGGATGGGTGGGCTGTGATAGTGGGGTATATGTGAGGTGGTTGAGTGATGGGGGTGAGGGTAGGGGTAGGAGTTTGTGATGGCATGGAGGTAGGGTGGGGGATATAATAGTAAAGATTTCACTTACCAGAGTCCAGTCCTCCTGCTACTCCTGCAAGGACCTCAGGATGCATGATCGCCAAGACTTGCTCCTCCCGTGTTGTTAGTTGTAGGGGAGGAGGTGGGGGTCCACCGCCAGTCCTCTGTACAGCAATCTGGTGTCTTGAAACCATGGAATGCACCTTCCCCCGTAGGTCGTTCCACCTCCTCCTGATGTCATCCCTTGTTCTGGGGTGCTGTCCCACGGCGTTGACCCTCTCCACAATTCTCCATTATAGCTCCATCTTCCTTGCAATGGAGGACTGCTGCACCTGTGATCCTAATAGCTGTGGCTCTACCCAGATGATTTCCTCCACCATGACCTTTAGCTCCTCCTCAGAAAACCTGGGGTGTCTTTGGGGTGCCATGGATGTGGTGTGAGTGCTTTGTATGAGGATGTGTGGGATGATGTGTTGTGGTATATGCTGTGATATGCGTGAATGGTGTATGGGTGATGGTGCTCTGTGCCTCTGATTCAGTGGGTGCTCCTGGCTTGTCTCTCTCTCTCAGTTGGCTATCTTTTTTTTCGTTTTAAGGAGTTGTGGGCAATGTGGGTGTGTGTTCTATAGTGGTGTGAGTGTATGGGTGTGGTGTATGTATGTGTGTCAGGTGTGTGTATTTTGAATTGTCCAATGTGGAGGTGTTTTTTAACTGTGTGTCTATTTCGAGTGCGGCAGTGTTTACCGCCAATGGTTTACCGCAGTTGAAAGACCGCCGCGTTGATTCGTGGGTTGTGATGCTGTGGACGTATTCCTGTTGGCGTAACGGTGCAGGTTTTGCTATCGCCAGTTTATCACTGACCTTTGGTCTGGCGGACTTGTGTGGGTGTCTGTATTGTGGCAGTATTCTAAGTGTGGATCATAATACCCGTGGCGGATTACCGCCGCGCTCCCGGTATGTTGGCAGCCGTCAGCACGGCGGTAGGTGGCATTTACTGCCAGGATTGTAATGAGGGCCTTTGTTGGCTGAGTGGAGTGACAGTACCAGTGCCTCCTGGCTTTAGCAGTCCTGTCAGTGCCTGTACTACACACACTATACTGATGTTATCCTCTCAGATGGGTACACTCCAACGGGCAGTTGACAAACAAGGTAATTGTGAGTAGGATACACTGTTCTGGCTCTTGGAATTGTAGAACAGTACCTGCTGGGAATTGTAGTGCTGTCAATCCCAGTACTACACACTATATACAGAGATGTTGTTCCCCCGGGTGAGTCTACTTTACATGTGGGATGCCAGAAAGGGGTCTATGGATAGGTGGACACTGGGCTAGTGAGTGGTGAGAGAGTGAAGGTGGCAAAGGTGAATGGTGAGCATGCAGGACAATACATTTTGGTGATATTTTGTGTGTTGTGACTTACCAGACTCCACTCCCTCAGGTATTCCTATCAAGCCCTCAGGATACAGGATGGCCAAGACCTTCACCTCCTAGGATGTGACTTCTAAGGGAGGAGGGGAGGGACCACCGCCAGTCTTCTGGACATGCAGCTCGTACCTGGATGCCATGGAACGAACCTTCCCTCTGAGGTCATTTCACCTCTTCCTGATGTCATCCCTTGTGGGCGGGGTGGGGCCTAGAGAATTCACTCTGCCAACTATCCTTTGCCACATTTCCATTTTCCTGGCCATAGTAGTGTGCTGGGCTTGGGCTCAAAATAAAAGAGGCTTTACTCTTATTATTTCATCCACCATGACTCTTAACTCATCTTTAGTGAAACAGGGATTTTCCTGGGGTGACATGGTGGTGATAAAAAAAAAGTAGTGGAAAATGAACAGGTGATGGTGAATTAATGGAGCTGGGAAGTGCAAATGGATGTGATTGGAAATAGGAGTGTGTTGAGGGTGTGGGATGTGTGCCTAGGGAAAGTTGTGGGGGTGCCTAACCTATATAGTTTGGTAATTTTATTGATATGCACTGACTTTGGCGTTGGACATACAAAGGATTGTGGTTTGTGAAGGGGCGTGTTTTATAGTGTACTTTGCAGGTGTGTCAGGTGTGGCAATGTGTGTCTGCTGTGTTGTTTTCAAAACCATCCAATGTGGTGTTGTGTATTACTTTGTTGACCGCGAACTGATGAGGTTCGGACCGCCAATGGCGGAGCACCAGGGGTGTCCGCCACTGCGTCTTTTTACTTGTAATACGTTCGGTGGTTGGTTGATGGGCTTTTGGTGCTGGTGGTCAGACCGCCTATTTTATGTCCTCCACGGTACAGGCCGTGTGGCTTTTTGCCTTGCTTTTGGCAGTCCTGTCTGTGTAACTCATAATACGGAAGTCTGTATAACCGCCAACATGGCGGTCTTTTGGCAGCCGCCATCACGGCGGTCTGGCGCTCTGACCGCTAGACTCATAATGAGACCCTATAAGGAACACTGTGGAATTGAAAAAATACTGATTACTTTAGGTACGTTTTGGGAAATGTAAGATCTTACCTGCAGTCATGAGTCAGCCTGGATTTAAAAGCAAATGATTGTTATCAATTGCAAATGAACTCACCTGTGGACAAGGCTCTACATAAAGCCTAAATGCATCAGGAAAGGAACTTGCTGTAACTTTGATTTTAAAAATAAACATCTGGTTGTTCCAGGAGCTGGGCCTCAGCATTTCTTTTGGACAGAATTTGCTTGCGGGATTCTCCATCCCTGCGAGTTCAGGCAGCCCGGCAGGGTTGGCCGCTCCCCTTCACAGAGATGATGTGTATGGATTTATATCTATAGTATATAGGTAGTACTATTTGTCCTCTAAAGAAGAGAATACTCTAACAAGTGAGAGCAAAACAGCACAAAGATCAAAGCTATGCTGTTGCAAGACACTATGGCCCTCATCATGACATTGGTGGTAAATACTGGATACAGACGCCGTGACTGCCACCAACATATCGCCGCGGATAATGACACACACACACAAAAAAACAGACAGAAATCAGGCACAACCACAAATCCACCAGACCCAACGAACGCAATAAACTGTCCGAACTACCACCCATACTGATACACCAACAAAACAACGTCCTCCAGATAACGAGCCACCAATCACCACAGCTGACATTCAACTGAGGAAAACCATTGGCAGTGCACACCGCCATGGCTAAAGTGGCCACCCAAAAACAAAGCAAGACAATGATGGCCAAATAAAAAAATCCACACCTGACACAGATACACACACCCCACACACCCACCAATAGTACAATAAAAGACACACCCACAATTCTTTGCAAACACAAAAGGACCGCAACAGCTAGCTACGCAAATCACAGAGACAACTGCACACACACAGCACAACTATCCATTCATCCGTCATGCACCACACACTCCACACCCCACCACATCACTCAACACCCACTGCACACACCACACACCACACAACAACCACGACCATGCCGGGGGTGGCATGTCTCCACAAAGGCACCCCCGTTTCACTGATGAGGAATTGCAGGTCATGGTGGAGGAAATAGTCAGGGTAGAGCCACAGCTGTTTGGAGCACAGGTACAGCAGATATCCATTGCCAGGAAGATAGAGCTATGGTGGAGGATCGTGGACAGTGTGAATGCCCTGGGACATCATCTATGCACAAGGGACGACATTCGGAAGAGGTGGAACAAACTCCAGGGGAAGGTGTGTTCCATTAAATCAAGGCACCAGCTTGCAATCGAGAAGACCCCCATCACCTCCCCGACAATTGACAGCATGGGAGGAGCAGGTCTTGGCAATCCTGCATCCTGAGGGACTCACTGGAGTAGCTGGAGAACTGGACACTGGTGAGTCAACATTAACAACCTACAACCACTCCATTCCTGCATGCCAGCTCACCCCCTCACCCTGTCTCCCTTCACCCCTCTCCATCCCACATGGTGTACCATACCCAAATGTCTACCCCTGCATGCCATACCCACTGCAAGCACATCCCTCCCAGCTCTGCATGCACACTCACTACCAATGCATGGACAGCATGCGGAACTACCAATCACACAATACATCACCACACACCACCAAAGGTGGGAGGACAGCCCGATATCTTTGGGAAAGCTGGAAATGCAGAATTGTCACAGAAAATTACCTTAACACATCACTGTCATCCCCACAGGTGCTCCATCCAATGTCAGCGGCGAGGAGGTTCCACTGCAACCCAGTCCTCCACCAGAAGATGCCCTCAGTGATGACTGCAACTTTGGAGTTCTTGATCTGGAGGAACTCCCTCTGAGACCACTGGTCAGTCGGACACCACATCCCACACCCAGTCTACCACAGGGCCCCCCCTCAGACTGCAACACCGCAGCTGCCAGCTAATGCACCCAAACCTCCGTCCCCAGGGCATGTCAATCACTGGTGTGCCCATCTGTACAGGGATCTGAGTCTACACCACACAGGCAAGACAATGAAGGTCCTGGTGTCAGTGGTAGTGGGCACACTGTTCAGTGGACACAGGCACAGGGGTCCAGGGACACTCAGAGTGCACCTGTGCACCAGGGGGAGGACAGGCCCAGGGAAGCGACTTCCCAGGAGGCACTCACACATTTCCTGGTAGCATACCAACAATCCCAGGACAGGATGGGCCAGGTGATCATGAACATGCAGGAGGACCAGCGGCTGCAGGTGGTACACCACCAGGAGGTCATGCAGCAGTTGCAGGCCCTAAATGCCAACATGGCCTCCCTTGTAGGGGTGCTGGGTGACATGGCCAACATCATGCAGGAGAACAGAGCACACCAGCGGCCCACTTCCATTAGCCAGTCCACCCAACAGCAATCAACATCAGTTGTAGCTAGTGGACAGGAGGACCAGCCACAGGACCCGTAGGCCACCAGCAACTCGCGCCCTGCAGAAGGTGAACCTCCTCGCAAGCATTCCCTGTGACCCAGACAGACACCAGAGACTGTTGCCAAGACCAAGACCACCAGCAGGAAATGAGCCGCTCCCGAATGTCCCCTTTGTGTCCCACTGACTCACCCTGTTCACTTTGGACTGCCATTGCTCCTCTTCCTATGGCCCCATGGGCACTGGGCCTGTGCAACAAACAGACTGGGCCACTACTCTGAACGTTTCCTCAACCATCACCCCACTCTATTGCACTTCACATGTTTTTTTTCTTTTCAAATAAACACCATTGAACACAACTTAAGTAATAGGGCTTTATCAAAAAGAAATGTGCAATGTATTGAACTGTATTATCCTGTGCAAATGTCCTGTAATGTGTGAAGCCATCCAACAAATGTACCTCAGCAGTCTGTAGTCATGGCATCAGTACAGTGTTGTAACCACACCAACATCTGCAATAAGGGAAGGCATGGGTGACAGTCAATTGGGATGCAAAGGTAGTGACTGGCCTAACACTACACCCACACAGCACATAAATTAAATGTAGACATGTATGGATCAAGAGTCTTACCTGAGTGTCATTGGAAGTACTGCTGAATGTTCTGTGTCCTGTTGTCCACATCCTCCTCTTCTTCCTCCTCCTCTTTGTCCTCAGTGTCCACTGCTGCCACAGGTGCATTGTCACCCCCTCCTCCTGCAGATAGGGCACATGGCATCTGAGGGCCAAATTGTGCAGAATGCAGCACACCACCCGATCTAGAATACCTTCTCAAGGGAGTAGCATAGGGATCCACCTGCCAGATGAAGGCACCTGAACCTGACTTTCAGGAGACCGAAGGTTCGTTCCACAATACTCCTGGTACACCCATGAAAACAAATGAGGTCACACATTAACCGTGCACAATGGTATGGGGTATGACTCCAGTAGGCATATAGTGACATATATTGAGTGGGGACTCAAGCTCACCTATGCTCCACACTCTGCCTCTGTGGTCGTGCCATTACCTGTGGCTCTGTAGTCGTGCCATCACCTGTGGGACACTGCTATTCCTCAATACATAAGCATAATGCACAGATCCAGGATACTTGGCAGTGACATGGGAGATGTACTGGTTAGAAATGCACACCATCTGGACATCGAGAAAGTGGAAACTCTTCTGATTCCTGTACACCTGTTCATTTGCCCTGGGAGGGACTAAGGCAATAGGGGCCCCATCAATGGCCTGATCACATGTGGTATGCGTCCCACTGCGTAGAACTCAACCTTCACAGTGGGCAAATCAACCTGGGGGAATGCGATGTAGCTGCACATGTGTTTGAGCAAGGCAGCCAAAACCCTTCCAAGCACAATCGAGAACATTGGCTGTGACAATCCTGAGCTAAGCTCACAGTCACCTGGAATGAGCCATTTGTCAGGAAATGGAGCTCCGACAGTACCTGCACAAGAGGGGGGGGGAATCTCTGTGGTGCTACGGATTGCGGGTATCAGATCAGGTTCCAATTGTGCACACAGCTCTGTGTTTGTGGTCCTGTCCAGACAATAGGTGAGCATGATGTGGCGGTCCCCTAATGTTGCCAAGTCTACAAGGGGTCTGTATATGGGTGCATGCCTCCTCCTCCTATTCCTCCACAGTGGTTGGTATCT
The DNA here is from genome assembly GCF_031143425.1 of Pleurodeles waltl. Taxonomy (NCBI): domain Eukaryota; kingdom Metazoa; phylum Chordata; class Amphibia; order Caudata; family Salamandridae; genus Pleurodeles; species Pleurodeles waltl. The sequence goes on from NC_090447.1 coordinate 717,905,657, forward strand.
GAGTGGGTCAAAAGCAAAATGGGTGTGACATACGGACACACAACATCAGAGTACGCAGTGCATGTATGTGATTTGGACACTAGAATTGTCTAGGTGTGTACAGTCAACACCAATGATGCACAGACAGATCCAAACATGAGCACTAGCAGTAGGACATGACAAGCGCCTGTCCTGCATGCAGGGACAGGTGAAAGTGACCTCACTCTGCCAGCGTGAGGCGTCATGGCGGAAAGCGGTCTGCACCACCATGCAATTTCTCATTGGCTAACATGGAGCTCTATGGAGTACAGGAACCAATGATGATTAACGCTTGTGGTGACGTGCCTGCCATTTCCTTTCTACAGCTTCACTTGATTTCTGACTATTCACCGGACGACATCTCTACTCCATGTGCTGCTGTGACCTGTGTCTGGAACCTACCATGGCCAGTGCTACAGGGAAAAGGGCCCCGGCCTTCACATTAGAGGAGTTGGGGAAGCTCGTGGATGGGGTCCTACCCCTGTATGGGCAGTTGTGTGGGCCTCCAGACCAACAGGCGAGTACAACATGGGTGCGTTGCATGCAACATGGCTGAATAGAGATGTATGTGTGTGCTAGCAGTGTGTCAATGGGGGGATGGCTGCAGGCAATGTGAATGCAGAGGCACGGGTCATGTGTGTGCTACATGAGGTGCAAATGCAGTATGTAGGCCATGTGTGTGACAGGCTGGATTGTATGGTTCATGGTGTCCTTCTGCCTGTTTCCTCTGCAGGTCAGTGCCCATCAGAAGAAGGGGTTGTGGAGTGCCATTGCCAAGGACATGCTGACCATGGGGGTCCATAGCCAGCGGAGCACCCACTGCAGGAAACGGTGGGAGGACCTGAGACGCTGGGCCAGGAAGACCGCAGAGGCCCAGCTGGGGATGGCCTCCCAATGAGGGAGGGGTGCCCATCAGGGCCTGACCCCTCTAATGGCCCGCACACTGGCGTTGGCCTACCCAGAGCTGGATGGGAGCTTGAGGGCAACACAGCAGCCACAAGGGGGTGAGTCCAGTGTGTGTGGCAGTCATCATTTCTTGCCTGGAATGGGGTTTAGGTGCAGGTATCTAGTCAGTGGATGATCCCATGTGCCGGTGTAGACATTCCTGCCTTGTCCTGCTTAGCTATGTATGGTAGAATGTATTATTGGTATGCTAGGTAGCTACCTTGCCGTGGCTGACAGGGCTCAGTTAGTCCCAGTAGATGTGCAGATGGTAGTGTATGGTTTCCTACCTGCTGTAGTGCCTAGGCAATGGTTCATCACTGTGGTCCATACTGCCCAATCTTCGTCCCAAGGAGTAATTATGATGTGTATGTCATCTGTGCTGTTGTTGCTGTGATTGACCCTGTGCTCCCTTTCTTTTTCACCCTCCTCTCTCCTTTTGTCATCCTGTCCATGTGTGCATTAACATCATGCAGCGAAGGAGCAGGGGCACTGGTGAGTGAGGAAGCTGCAGCCCACGGGACCCAGGAGGCAGGGTCCACCGATGCCGAGGGGACCAGTGGGATGGAGGGCGAGGGGAGCACCACAGAGGAGACTGGAGCTGAAACAACTGACTCTAATTCCTCTGATGGAAGCTCTATGGTAGTGGTAGACCCCTTTGGGACCACCCCATCTACATCATCTTCCACCACCCCATACCAGCACCGCCCACCCAGTAGCCCATTCACCCAGGAGTGTGTTCATCTCCTTCGCCCCAGGCACCTCGGGCCCTGCCCCAGTCAGCCCTGCTGCCCTCAGTGAGGAGGCTATTGACCTCCTGAGATCCATCTCTGTAGGGCAGTCAACCATAATGGATGCCATCCAGGGGATGGCATCCCAGATGCAGCAATGCAATGCCTTCCTGGAGGGCATTCAGGGTGGCTTGGCAGCCCTACAAAGATCGTTTCAGGCTCTCACCTCCTCTCTGAGGGCAGCCAGTGTCCCTGTTTCGTCCGTCCCCCCTCCAACTACCTCTTCCCAGTCCAAGTCTCCTCTCCCCCAACCCTCCCCACGCACACATTCTGAGAAGCATGAACCCAAAACTCAAGACTCGCACAAACACAGGCAGCACACACCAGTCCACAAGCAAACACACAGCCAACACACAGTTGCACACACAACAGCAGCCACTGCCTCCACTGTCTCCCCCTCCTCCTCCTCCCTCACAGTCACATCAGCACTCACACCTGCATGCACAGCATCAACAGTCCCAGATCCTGCCACCTGCACAGCCTTGCTCACGGTCACCACAACAGTAGACCCGCAGACATACACCCCACACACCACAAGCACAGTCACCACCACCACCATCACCACCTCATGCAGAGTACCCACCTTACTTGCAGACATACATCCACATGTCCTGCTTGACCTCTCCCACCCTTTCTGCCCCCCTCCAAAGACACGAAAACACTCCCACTCAGACCCCCAACAGCCATGCACCTCACACACACACACACTCTGTCTATGTACCTGCACCCAAGTCCAGCACACCTCCTCCTCTAACACTCCCTATACCTCCATTCCCATACCTCCTCCCACCACCCGACCCACTGGTCCTAAGAAGCTTTTCCTTTCCCGCCTTGACCTCTTCCCTACCCTCCCTTCCTGCCCATAAAAAAAAGTAATTGTAATTGCATTAGAGGTCAGTGCAAGGGGAAAGTAACCTAGACTTTCACAGAATATAACCAACTTATAAAGAATTCAAAAAGATCTCTATGTACCATGAATGTAAAACAAACTAGATTTATTTTTTACACATAATATTAATTCAGATGTTTTTTCGGTATAAATCTTGTAATAACATATAATTTTTGGTACCAGAGTATCATATTTTACATTTGTTTAGGTAGGTGCTCCTAAAAAACAATGAAAGTGCTAAAGTGCAAGTGAGTGACTGTGATATATACAAGTAGTGCAGAGTGTGGTTGTATGAAAAATATGGACTCCCAGTAGCTCCTACAATCCAGGAAGCCCTGAAGTGTCACAAAATGTCTTTATATTTATCTCATCCACTCTTTGGAAATGTGTCGACGTTTCGACCCCGTAATCAGGTGAGTCAGGGAGGGGTCATCATCAGGACAGGAGTAATTGCATTGGAAGCACCTAAGTTCCAATGTAGGGAATAAATCAGGTGATGGGGGAGCTCTTCAGGAAATGAAGTCCCGGAGTATGGGTATCCCTACTGGTCTGTGATTTCGTAGAACTAGGGGAGCCAAGGATCTTTGTTATCTGTTTCTCACCTGATTACAGGGTCGAAACGTCGACACATTTCCAAAGAGTGGATGATTTGCCCACTGGTTCTGCAGGGGGCCTTGTGCCCAGTGTGCTTCATCCTGCCAAGGATAGGGTGAGTGGATGGTGTCTTCCACTGGTTCCTGAGGGGGTTTTGAGTGTGCTTCATCCTGCCAAGGATAGGGTGAGTGGATGCCTTCTTCCACTAGTTCTGGAGGGGGCCTTGTGTCCAGTGTGCTTCATCCTACCAAGGATAGGGTGAGTGGATGCCTTCTTCCACTGGTTCTGGAGGAGGCTTTGTGCCCAGTGATGCAGCACTTGGGAAGCGCCAAGTCACAGTCCCTCTCCTGGGTGTCAGAGCCACGAGATTTGCAGTGGCCAGGATGCATGATACTCCATTGAGGCAGGACTACAGTCCATCCGCCGACGGCTACGGCTGCACAGTGGTGGTAGTGCCATGTGCTGGTGGGGGTGTTGCCAGGGGTGTGGGGAGGCTTCAGCCCTTCCCCTGCAGCCTCGGATGGCTGCCAACTGGGGCTGCTGCTGCTGGCAGTGGTGCTACTTTCAGTGGTGCAGATGGCGGCGCTTGCAGCTGTGCAGGTGGCGCTGCTGGCCGCAGTGCAGGTGCCGGTGCTGTCAGTGGTGGGGGGAGGCTCCAGCCCTTCTCCTGCAGCCTCGGAAGGCTGCCCACTGGGGTGGCTGCTGCTGGCAGTAGTGGTGCTTGCGGCGGGGCAGGTGGCGGTGTTTGCGGCGGTGCTTGCGGCAGTGCAGGTGGAGGTGCTGACTGGTGTGCTGGTAGCCACCAGGCCTTCACCTGCAGGCTCAGATGGCTGAAGTACCTTGGCTGGTATTCTGTGCCCCTTCCTGCCCTTGGCAGATGGTGGTGCCTCCTTGGGTCTGCCAGCAGGAGTCTTTGACATGGCCTTGCTGGGTGGTTATGGCTCCACCTCCTTGCTGGATGATGTCCCCTTCTTGACCTTGCCAGGTGCGGGAACCTTCTTGGCCTTGGCAGAGGTTGGTGGCACACTGGCTGGGCTAATGGGTTCCCCCTTAGAGCCTCTGACAGCTGCAGAAACCACAGCAGATGTGGACATGGTGGCTGAGGTGCAGGACTGGGTTCTGGCCACCCTGGCCCAAGGTGAAGGACGGAGGGGAGGGGTAGGGAAGAGGTCAATGTTGGCTAGGAAAAGCTTCTTAGGGACATTGGGGCGGGAAGAGGGTGAAGGTTTGGGAGTGGAGGAAGAGGGAGTGGTTGTAGGATGTGTCAGTCTGGTGTGTTTGGGTGCAGGTGCATGAGCTGGATGCTGTTGTGAGGTGGATGTCTGTTGGGTGGGTGTGTGCTTGCGTTAGTGTACTTTGGGAGGAGGGGTCACAGACACAGTGGGAGAGGACACAGGGGACATGTGCATGGATGTGGGGGTGGTGACTGAAAGTGACGGGCATGTGGTGATAGGCGTCCTGGTGATGGAGGTGGTGGATGAGGATGTAGTGCATGCAGGTGTGAGTGAGAGAGTGAGAGACGCTACTGGGGGGGACGAGAAGGAGGAGGGGGACACAGTAGTGGCAGTGGATCTTGGTGTGTCTGAATGGGCATGGTGCTTGTGTGAGTGCCTGTGAGATGAAGTGTGGTGCTTTTGTTTGCCTAAGCCAAGGTGTGCTTGGGATAGTCTGGGGTTGAGGGGATTGGAACTGGGTAGAGGAAGTTGGAGGGGGGAGGCTGGGGACAGGGACAATGGCAGCCATCAGTGCGGAAGCCAGAGACTGAAATGCTCTCTGTTGGGCCACCACACCAGAGTGAATGCCTTCCAGGAATGCATTTGTTTGTAGAAAATGCCTTTCTTTCGACACCCTGGATGGCATTCAGTATGGTTGACTGCCCAACAGTGAGGGATCTCATGAGGTTAATAGCCTCCTCACTGAGGGCAGCAGGGCTGACTGGGGCAGGGCCTGAGGTGCCTGGGGCGAAGGAGTTGCCCAAACTCCTGGGTGAGCGGGCATGGGAAGCACGCTGAGGGGCAGCTGGGAGGGTGGTGCTGGTGCAGTGGGTGGTGGCTGTACCTGTTGTTGGGGTGGGCACAGAGGTGTCTGTCACTGCCAGGGAGCTTCCATCGGAGGAGGAGTCGCTGTCTGTAGTGTCCCCTCCTGTCTCCGTTGTGGTGCTCCCCTCGCCCTCCGTCCCACTGGTGCCCTCACCGTCAGTGGATTTGGCCTCCTGGCCCATGTGGGATGCAGCTCCCTCCGTCGCTGGTGCCTCTGCTCCTCCTCCAGATGATGCTAACACACACAAGGACAGGGTGACAAAACAAAAAGGGGGGAGAGAGACAGAGGATACACTTGGTCAATGCCAGCAACAACACTACCGTTGGCGTACACAACACACAGGGAGCAGCCCTATGCACTAAGCCATGCACTACCAGTTACAAAGCTAGTCACCAGCTCATGGGGTTCATAGTATAACAACCCCATCCACCAGTATCTCCAACTCCTCCGAAGTGAAGGCAGAGGCCCTTTCCCCAGACAATTGAGCCATTGTCTTTTCCAGACACAGGTAACAGCAGCACTTGCAATGTAGGTCCTCTCCTGTTAAAGGTCAGGTAGCAAGTGAGTGAACAGATAGAAAATGGCGGTCACGTCCGCGGCTGTGCGTACCGTCACGGCCGGCGTACATCGCCATTGGCTCCTGGAACCCATAGGGCCTGATGTTAACCAAAGGGAAGTTGCGTGGTGGTCGTCGACCGCCGACCGTTACGGCACACAACGCCAGTGCAATTACCACATTTCCACTTGTCTCTCCTCAGAGATCAGACAGCTGCCATTTCAGGGGGGCACAGGTCATGGCACCTAACTGCGTCACAGCAGACATTGGCACATCAACTGACTCTCAAATTCACATTCTGTTTCTGTAAAGGAAGAAATGCATCATTATTTCAACAGATATGTGAATATGACCCTCTGCGCACTGTTTTTCTCCCTAGACTTCAACCGCTGAGGATTAATAGGAGATGGAGACATCCTCCCGTGTACAGACCCCTGTGGACCTGGCGACAATGGAGGACAGACACATTATCCTAACCTACAGACTTGATAGGGCCACAATCCAAGAACTGTGTGCCCAATTGGAGCCAGTACTGATTTCAGCTATCCGCCAGCCCACGAGAATCCCCCCCTCTAGTGCAGGTCCTGTCAGTGCTCCATTTCCTGGCAAGTGGTTCATTCCAAGAAACAGTGGCCATGGCATCAGGGATGTCACAGCCTATGTTCTCAAACGTGTTGACCAGAGTGTTGTCTGCCCTGCTGAAACACATGCGCAGCTACATCGTATTCCCCCAGGTGGAGGATTTGGCCACTGTGAAAGCTGACTTCTATGCCCTGGGACATATCCCCAACATCATTGGCGCTATTGATGGTACACATGTAGCATTTGCCCCCCCCCCGGAGGAATGAACAAGTGTTCAGGAATAGAAAAAGCTATCACTCTCTGAATGTGCATATGGTGTGTTTGGCGGACCAGTACATCTCCCATGTGAATGCCAAGTATCCTGGCTTTGTGCATGATGCCTTCATCTTGAGGAATAGCAGCATTCCATATGTGATGTCTCAACTCCAGAGGCACCGGGTGTGGCTAATAGATGAGACCATGGTCCCCACCCAGTTGATGTAGGTATATGAGTGTGGGGTTGTCCCTAAATGTGCGTGTATGTCTAACAGGTATCCCTCGATATTTACAGGTGACTCGGGTTACCCCCAATCTCTCATGGCTACTGTCCCCAGTGAGGAATGCCAGGACAAGGGCAGAGGAGCGTTACAATGAGGCACATGGGCGAACAAGGAGAATAATTGAAAGAACCTTTGGCCTCCTGAAGGCCAGGTTCCGGTGCCTCCATTTGACAGGTGGATCCCTGTACTAATCACCCAAGAAGGTGTGCCAGATCATCGTTGCATGTTGCATGTTGCACATTGCAGAACCTGGCCTTGAGACGCCAGGTGCCTTTTCTGCTGGAAGATGAGCCAGGAGATGGTCTTGTGGCAGCGGTGGAGCCTATGGACAGTAAGGAAGAGGAGGCAGAGGAAGAAGGTGTGGACAATAGAAGATCATACAACAGTACTTCCAGTGACACACAGGTAAGACACTGTAACTTCACTTTCCATTGCAGTTTAGGGTTGGACATTGTACATGGCAGCCTGATTTCCCTATGTCTATGACGACTTACTGTACCATTTGACATCTCTATTTTCAGATCTCTGTGCCCCACTCTGGCTCCTGGCATGCTCCCTGCTGCCCACTACAGGTCATACCTATGTACTTTACAGTTAAACTGTAATGTTTACAGCTTGTTAAACTAATACATATTTGAATCAATTGACAGACTCCATACTTGTATTAGTTCCAAGTGTGTTTATTTATGTGCAAATAAGTGGAGGGGGTATTGCAATGGGCTGGGTTGATGATGGAGGAAAGTCCAGGGTAGAGTCCAGTCTATTGGTATCACAGGTGCATTGTCCAATGGGGCATAGGGAGGGGGAGCAACAGCAGTTCAAGGTAGACAGGGTAACAGAGTGGGACACAAGGGTGACAATCAGGAGAGCCTTATTCCTGGTGGGGGTCTTTGCAATGTTCTCTGGCTTCTGCCTGGATCGCAGGGACCGTTTGTGGAGTAGTTCTCCTTCTGCAGGGGGTGGGCTGCTGATGGCCTGTTGGTCCTGTGGTGGGGCCTTCTATCCACTAGTGCTGACGGAGGTGGAGGGCTGTTTTTCGGTGTGGCTAGTGTCAGGGGCCTGTTGGTGTGCCACTGTCTCCCTCATGGTGTTGGCCATGTCAGCCAGCACCCCTGCAATTGTGACCAGGATGTTGTGGATGTGTTTGAGGTCTCCCTGATCCCCACTAACTGTCCCTCCTGCATCCACTGGGTCTCCTGCAACCTGTACAGTATTTGGCCCAAGGTCTCCTGAGAATGGTGGTATGCCCCCAGGATCACTGCAAGTGCCTCGTGGAGAGTGGGTTCCCTGGGCCTGTCCTCTCCCTGTTGCACAGCAGTCCTCCCAGGTTCCCTGTTGTTCTGTGCCTCTGTCCCCTGAACTGTGTGCCCACTGCCACTGACCCCAGGTCTCTGATTGTCTTGGGTTTGTGGGGTTGTCTGGGGTCCTTGTAGTGGTGGACACAGTGCTGATAGACTTGTCCTGGAGACAGAGTGATGGGCCCACTGGGTGGGTGCTGTGGTTGTGTTTCCTGAGGGGGGAGGCTCTGTGGTGGGTTGGGACTGTGGCAGGGTAACCCACTGTCCAGAGGTCCCTGATGGGCCAGGTTGGTCATCCTGATCCAGGCGTGCTGTCATCACTGTGGGCCTCTTCTGGGGGTGGAACTGGATGTTGGTGGCACCTCCTCTCCGGTGATGTTGAGTGGGGGTCCTGTGGGGATGAAATGCAGTGTTATTTTATCAGCATGTGACATCTTGTGCATGGGTATGTTTCCCTCTATGGTTGTTATTGGCAAGGCAGCTTTGGCTTGTGTGAGTTGTGATTCGATTGGCTAAGTGATGGTCACTAGTGTGCATGCTGTGGTGATGGGTGTCCATGCAGGTCTGTGATGGGTGTCCATGTATTGTTGTTGCATGCAGGGCTTGGTATTGTGATGTGTGGGTTGTGATGGTGGGGTATATGTGAGGTGGTGGAGTGATGGGGGTGAGGGTAGGGGTGGGAGTTAGTGATGGCATACACGTAGGGGGGGGAATAAAGTAGTAAAGATTTGATTTACCAAAGTCCAGTCCTCCTGCTACTCCTGCGAGGCCCTCAGGATGCAGGATCGCCAAGACTTGCTCCTCCCATGTTGTTAGTTATGATGGAGGAGGTGGGGGTCCATCGCCAGTTCTCTGAACAGCTACCTGGTGTCTTGCTACCACGGAACGCACCTTCCCCCGTAGCTCATTCCACCTCTTCCTGATGTCATCCCTTATTCTAGGGTGCTGTCCCACAGCATTGACCCTGTCCACAACTCTCTGCCATAGCTCCATCTTCCTTGCAATGGACGTCTGCTGCACCTGTGATCCGCATAGCTGTGGCTCTACCCGAATGATTTCCTCCAATACCCTTAGCTCCTCCTCTGAAAACCTGGGGTGTCTTTGTGGTGCCATGGGTGTAGTGTGAGTGGGATGTATGAGGGTGTGTGGGGTGATGTGTTGGGGTGTGTGGTGTGTGGTGCGTGGATGGTGTATGGGTGATGGTGTTATGTGGCTCTGATTGAGTGGGTGCTCCTGGCTTGTCTCTCTCTCAGTTGGCAATATTTATTTTCGTTGTAAGGTATTGTGGGTAATGGGGGGGGTGTTTTATAGTGGTGTGGGTGTGGTGTGTGTATGTGTGTCAGGTGTTGGTAGTTTGAATTGTCCAATGTGGTGTAGTTTTGTTAGTGTGTGTGTATTTTGAGTGCGGCGGTGTGTACCGCCAATGGTTTACCGCGGTTGAAAGACCGCTGTGGTGATTCGTGGGTCCTGATGCTGTGGGCGTATTTCTGTTGGCGGAACGGTGTGGGTTTTTGGTACTGCCAATTTATCACTGATCTTTGGGCTGGCGGACTTGAGTGGGTGTCTGTATAGTGGCGGATTTCTCTGTGTGGGTCATAATACCCATAACGGTATACCGCAGCGGTCACGGTATGTTGGCGGCAGTCAGCACGGCGGTCGGCGGCATTTACCGCCAGGGTTGTAATGAGGGCCAGAGTAATTGGTGTGCAATGATTAGTATGGATCCATATCAGGGCCGGCTTTAGGACTGGTGGCTCCCTGTGCAACAGTTTATTGTGGCGCCCCCACCCCCTGACCTCCTCCTCGGTTTCACTCACTCACTCACTCACTACTTCCGAAAAATGTGCCCCTCATCTCTCCATCCCTCCCCTTTCACATCCATTCATGTGTTTTAAAGCACTTGTAAAGGCTGGCTTTACTAGCCACATGAAATACAGGGGCATATTTAAGAGCCCCTAGCACCATTCTAATGCCACATTAGCGTAATTATTTTTACGCTAATATGGCATTAGAAGGCCAAAAATGCTGTGCCATATTTACAAAATGGCGCAATGCATGCATTTGTATCCCTTTGCGCTACATTATGCCTAAACCAGGCATAATGTATGCAAAGGTGGCATTCCCCCGTTAAGGGTGGCCAAAAAAATGGCGCAAAGAAATCTGTCAGATTTCTTTGTGTCATTTTTTTGCGGCACTTTTAACGCCTGGTTACAAAGGGCCTCTGGGTGCTTTGCAGGATTAGCATAAAAAATGTTTACGCTGGGCCTGCAAAGTGCCAGACTAGCGTCAAAAATTCTGACACTAGTCCCCTAACTACCGCCATGTTGCTCGGTATTTTAAATACAGCGCACGCATGGTGGTGTCAGGGGAGCGCCAAGGGTCGCAAGAAAAGTGGTAAAGCACTGTGTGAAGCACCACTTTTAGAGCCCCTAGTGCCATTCTAACCCCACATTAATGTAATTCTTCTGATTCTTACACAGGACTGCCACTGCAGCCTGAGTGAAATAACGTCCACGTTATTTCACAGCCATTTTACACTGCACTTAAGTAACTTATAAGTCACCTATATGTCTATCCCTAACTTAGTGAAGGTTAGGTGCAAAGTTACTAAGTGTGAGGGCACCCTGGCACTAGCCAAGGTGTCCCCACTTTGTTCAGGGCAATTTCCCCGGACTTTGTGAGTGCGGAGACACCATTACACACGTGCACTACATATAGGTTAATACCTATATGTAACTTCACAAAGGTAACTCCGAACATGGCCATGTAACATGTCTAAGATCAGGGAATTGGTATTCTGGTATTGGGGTGACAATCCCATGCATCCCCGGGGCTCCAGCATGGACCCCGGGTACTGCCAAACTAGCTCTCTGGGGTTTTCACTGCAGCTACTGCTGCTGCCAACCCTCAGACAGGTTTCTGCCCTCCTGGGGTCTGGGCAGCCTAGTCCCAGGAAGGCAGAACAAAGGATTTCCTCTGAGAGAGGATGTTACACCCTCTCCCTTTGGAAATAGGTGTTAAGGGCCTGAGAGGAGTAGCCTCTCCTAGCCTCTGGGAATGCTTTGAAGGGCACAGATGGTACCCTCCTTGCATAAACCAGTCTACACTGGTTCAGGGATCCCCCAGCCTCTGCTCTAGTGGTGCCCAGAGCTCCTCCAGTGTGTCCCAGACCTCGGCCATCTTGTATGCAGAGGTGTGAGGGCACAATGGAGGCCTCTTAGTCGCCAGTTCCAGCGGGTGACGTCAGAGACCCTTCCTGATAGGTGCTTACCTGGTTAGGTAGCCAATCCTCCACTGAGGGCTATTTAGGGTCTCTCCTGTGGGTTTCTCTTCAGATAATGAATGCAAGAGCTCACCAGAGTTCCTCTGCATCTCTCTCTTCAACTTCTGCCAAGGATCGACCGCTGACTGCTCCAGGACGCCTGCAAAACTGCAACAAAGTAGCAAGATGACTACCATCAACATTGTAGCACCTAATCCTGCCGGCTTTCTCAACTGTTTCCTGGTGGTGCATGCTCTAAGGGCCGTCTGCCTTCACCCTGCACTGGAAGCCATGAAGAAATTTCCCGTGGGTCGACGGAATCTTCCCCGTGCTAACGCAGGCACCAAACTTCTGCATCACCGGTCCTCTGGGTCCCCTCTCATCTTGACGAGCGTGGTCCCTGGAACACAGGAGCTGAATCCAAGTAATCCCAAAAGACCAGAGGTCCTTCTGTCCAAATTTGGTGGAGGTAAGTCCTTGCCTCCCCACTCCAGACAGTAATCGTGTACACTGCATGAACTGCAGCTGCTAGGGCTTCTGTGTACTTTTGCAAGGAATCCTTTGTGCACAGCATAGCCCAGGTCCCCAGCACTCCGTCCTGCATTGCTCAACTCGCTGAGTTGACCACCAGCTTCGTGGGACCCTCTTTTGTAGTGTTGAGACAACCGCCGTGCTCAGATTTCTTGAATGCCTGTTCAAGTGCTTCTGCAGGTGCTGCCTGCTTCTGCGTGGGCTCTTGGTACTGCTGAGTGCCCCCTCTGTCTCCTCCTCCAAGGGGCGACCTCCTGGTCCTTCCTGGGCCTGGGCAGTACCCATTTTCTTCAACCGCAACTCTTGCAGCTGGCAAGTCTTGTTTGCAGTCTTTTTGTGTGTAAACAACTCTGCATCCTCCAGCACACCGTGGGACATCTTCTGTGCAAAGGAGAAGTTCCTGGCACTTTCCGTTGTTGCAGAATCTTCAGCTTCTTCCACCAGGAGGCAGCCCTTTTGCACCTTCATCTGGGATTGATTTGGCTGCTGCCCCCCTGGACACTTGTGTGACTCTTGGACTTGGTCCCCTCCTTTACAGGTCCCCAGGTCCAGAAATCCATCTTCAGTGCTTTGCAGTCAGTTGTTGCCTTTGCAGAATCCCCTATCACGACTTTACTGTGTTTCTGGGGTAATAGGGTAACTTTACTCCTACTTTTCAGGGCCTTGGGGTAGGGTATCTTGGACACCATCAGTGTTTTCTTACACTCCCAACAACCCTCTACACACTACACTAGGTCTGGGGTCCATTCGTGGTTCGCATTCTACTTTTGGAGTATATGGTTTGTGTTGCCCCTAGGCCTATTGTCTCCTATTGCATCCTATTGTATTCTTCAGTGTTTGCACTACTTTTCTAACTGTTTACTTACCTGATTTTGGTTTGTGTGTATATTTTGTGTATTTTACTTACCTCCTAAGGGAGTATATCCTCTGAGATATTTTTGGCATATTGTCACTAAATAAAGTACCTTTATCTTTAGTAACTCTGAGTATTGTATTTCTTATGATATAGTGCTATATGATATAAGTGGTATAGTAGGAGCTTTGCATGTCTCCTAGTTCAGCCTAAGCTGCTCTGCTATAGCTACCTCTATCAGCCTAAGCTGCTAGAACACTACTAATCTACTAATAAGGGATAACTGGACCTGGCACAAGGTGTAAGTACCATCAGGTACCCACTATAAGCCAGGGCATCCTCCTACATTGGTTGTGCAGTGGTGGGATAAGTACTTGTAACTGCTTTACCACTTTGTCATTTGGTGCTTTTCATAAGAAAAACATATACCAAACACTTCAAAATATACACAGTAAACCTAAACAGTTTAACTTTCCTTCTCTAAACTTTCTAAAAAGTTTTAGAAAAGTTTTCAAAAGTTTTCAAAAGTTTTAAAAAGCTTTCTCTTTTCTCTAAAAGTTTCTAAACTTTTTTTTTCCTCTCTGTCCTAAACCCTTTCTATCATGTCTGCAGTAGAACTTACTCCCACAGTTGTCCAGGCAACATATGGTAGTTTAAACGTTAAGAGTTTGAGGGGTCTCTTCATTGAAAGAGGTGTAGGCATTGGTAAGAATCCTACCAAAGATCTTCTCCTTAGCCTTCTCCTAGAAAGTGACCAGACCCAGACTGGCCCATCCCAGGATCAGGAGGTAGAGGAGGGGGGTACCCAGCAAGACTCAGAGGAGTCCCCTGAGGACGCTGTGGAGGGTTCTTCCAAGGACCTGCCAGCTAACAGGCCTCCTAGTGACACTGGTAGTGGGAGGATGTCACACTAGTAGGGCACCTTTCACTCCAAAAGGCCAGGTTACTAGAGTCCAGCCAGATAGAGACAGGTCCCATTCTGTCAATTCCCACATTTCCTCTGTGTCTCAGAATTCCCAAGCCTCCCACCCTGAGGATAACACCATGGAAAGGGAACTCAGAAAGCTGAGGTTAGAAGAGGCCAGACTGAAGCTAAGACAGCAACAGTTGGCCTTAGAGAGGGAATCTCTAGACGTAGAGAGGGAAAGGCAGAGCTTGGGGTTAGTTCCCTATGGTGGCAGCAGCAGTGCTTGTGATAGTAATCCTGTAAGAGAACAAGATTCTAGGAACCTGCATAAGATAGTCCCCCCTTACAAAGAGGGGGATGACATTAACAAGTGGTTTGCTGCACTTGAGAGGGCCTGTATGGTACAGTTGGTCCATCAGAGGCAGTGGGCTGCTATCTTGTGGCTATCTTTCACTGGTGAGGTTAGGGCTAGGCTCCTTACTGTCAGAGAAAGTGATGCTGATAACTACAGAGTTTTGAAGGATGCACTCTTAGATGGATTTGGCTGAACCACTGAACAATACAGGATTAAGTTCAGAAACACCAGAAAAGAGTCCTCTCAAGACTGGACAGACTTTGTAGACTGATCAGTGAAGGCCTTGGAGGGTTGGTTACATGGCAGTAAGGTGACTGACTATGAAAGCCTGTATAATCTAATCCTGTGAGAACAAATTTTGAACAATTGTGTGTCTGATTAGTTGCACCAGTACTTGGTAGACTCAGATCCGACTTCTCCCCAAGAATTGGGAAAGAAGGCAGACAAATGGGTCAGAACAAGAGTGAACAGAAATGTTCATACAGGGGGTGACAAGGATGGCAAGAAGAAGGATGGTACGTCTTCTGACAAGGGTGGGGACAAAGATAAAAAAAATTCTGAGTCTTCATCAGGCCCACAAAAATCCTCTGGGGGTGGTGGGTCCAAATCCTCTTCTCACAATCAGAAAAAGCCATGGTGTTATTTATGTAAAGTAAAAGGCCATTGGACAATTGATCCCACTTGTCCAAAGAAAAGCACCAAGGCTCCCACTACCAGAACCCAACTGCAACCTCTAGTGCCCCTAGTAATAGCAGTGGTGGTGGGAAGTCTACTACAAATAGCCTATCCAAGGGTGTAGCTGGGTTCACCATTGGCCGTGTAGTTCGGGTTGGTCTTGATAGGGAGACCACAGAGGCTGTTTTAGTATCTGATGGTGGCATTGACTTTGCCACCTTGGTTGCTTGTCTCCTTAATATGGGTAAGTACAAGCAACTTCCCCTAATAAATGGTGTTGAGGTTGAGGCCTACAGGGACACAAGAGCCAGTGTAACTATGGTGATAGAGAAACTGGTTCACCCTGATCAACACCTACTTGGTCAGCAGTACCAAGTGACTGATGCTCACAATAACACACTTAGCCACCCCATGGCTGTTATGAATCTGAACTGGGGGGGGGGGTTACTGGTCCAAAGAAAGTTATGGTAGCCACTGAATTACCTGTAGATTGCTTACTAGGAAATGATTTGGAGACATGAGCTTGGGCTGAAGATGAGTTGGAGCCTCATGCAGCAATGCTGGCGATTCCTGGGCATATTTTTGCTTTGACAATGGCTCAGGCCAAAAAGCAAAAAGGACAGGGAAACTTGGATCCTGGAACAATGGACCAAGTGCTCCCAAAAGCTAGGGGTAGTAAGAGTAAATCCATGCCCACTATACCTCCCTCTCCAGAAGATTCCCCTTTTGAGGAAGAGGAATCCTCTCTCTGTGCAGAACCTAAACCAGATGAGCTGGCAGCAGACACTGCTAAGCTTTTGGGTGCAGGGGACCTGCTAGGGAAGAGCTGAGTGTGGCACAACAGACCTGTCCCACACTAGAGGGTTTGAGACAGCAAGCTGTCAAACAGCAGAATGGGGATGTCAGTGATAGCCATAAGGTGTATTGGGAAGACAACCTCCTGTATACTGAGTCAAGGGACCATAAACCTGGAGCTGCCAGGAGATTGGTCATCTCTTTGCAGTATAGGGAGTTTCTTCTAACCTTGGCACATGACATTCCTTTGGCTGGGCATTTGTGCCAATGTAAAACTTGGGACAGGCTTGTTCCCTTGTTTCACTGGCCTCATATGTCAGAGGACACTAAAGAGTTTTGTCGCTCTTGTGTGACCTGCCAAGCCAGTGACAAGACTGGTGGCACACCAAAGGCCCACTTAATTCCACTTCCTGTGGTTGGGGTGCCATTTGAAAGGGTAGGGGTTGGCATAGTTGGCCCCCTTGACCCTCCAACAGCTTCAGGCAATAGGTGTATCCTTGTGGTAGTGGACCATGCCACTAGGTATCCTGAAGCAATTCCCTTAAGGACCACTACAGCTCTTGCAGTGGCAAAGGCCTTCCTGGGAATCTTTTGCAGAGTCGGTTTCCCTAAGAAAGTGGTGTCAGACAGAGGTAGTAACCTCATGTCTGCATACCTCAAAGCAATGTGGAAGGAGTGTGGTATAACATACAAGTTCACTACTCCTTATCATCCACATACAAATGGTCTGGTTGAGAGGTTTAATAAAACTCTCAAAGGTATGATAATGGGTCTCCCTGAAAAACTCAGAAGGAGATGGGATGTCCTGTTGCCACGCCTCCTTTTTACTTACAGGGGAGGTACCCCAAAAAGGAGTGGGCTTTAGCCCCTCTGAACTCCTCTTTGGGCACTCTGTGAGAGGTCCCCTTGCACTTGTTAAGGAGGGTTGGGAACAACCTTTAACCTCTTAGCTGCTGGTCCCCCCCCCCACCCGGTGCTGAGCCCTTAATTGGCTATTTAGGGTAGTTTGCGCTTAGGCCTTCATAACTTTTTGTCCACATAAGCTATCCACGGCAAATTTGCATCATTTTTTTCCAACATCCTACGGATTCTAAAGGTACCCAGGGTTTCTGGGTTCCCCTGGAGGAGACCAAGAAATTAGACAAAATACACCTAAGATGTAGTTCTTTTTAAAAAAATGTGAACAAAAGGCTGCCGACGAAGGCTTGTGGTTTTTGCCCTGAAAATGGCATCAACAAAGGGTTTGCAGTGCTAAAATCACCATCTTCCCAGCTTTCAGGAACAGGCAGAGTTGAATCAGAAAATCACATTTTTTAACACAATTTTGGCATTTTACTTGGACATACTTCATTTTCACTATTTTTGGTGCTTTCATCCTCCTTCCAGTTAGTGACAGGAATGGGTGTGAAACCAACACTGGATCCTGAACAGCTAAGTGTTTCGGCAAAGTAGACAAAATTCTGAATTCAGCAAGGGGTCATTTGTGTAGATCCTACAAGGTTTTCCTACAAAAAATAACAGCTGAAAAAAAAGAATATTGAAATTGAGCTGAAAAAATTAGCGATTTTTCTCAGCATTTTACTCTGTAACTTTTTCCTGCAATGTCAGGATTTTTAAAGCAATATACTGTTACATGTGCTGGACTCTTCTGGTTGCAGGGATATATAGGGCTTGTAGGTTCATCAAGATCCCTAGGTACCCAGAGCCAATAAATGAGCTGCACCTTACAATGGGTTTCATTCTATACCGGGTATACAGCAATTAATTTGCTGAAATATAAAGAGTGAAAAATAGGTATCAAAAAAACCTTTCTATTTCCAAAATGGGCATAAGATAAGGTATTGAGCAGCAGTGGTTATGTGCCCATCTCTGAATTCCGGGGTGCCCATACTAGCATGTGAATTACAGGCCATTTCTCAACTAGATGTCTTTTTTACACACTGTCTTACATTTGGAAGGAAAAAATGTAGAGAAAGACAAGGGGCAATAACACTTGTTGTGCTATTCTGTGTTCCCCCAAGTCTCCCGATAAAAATGGTGCCTCACTTGCGTGGGTAGGCCTAATGCTCACGGCAGGAAAGGCATTATGGACACATCACATTTTTACATTAAAATCTGATGTGTTTTTTGCAAAGTGCCTAGCTGTGGATTTTGGCCTCTAGCTCAGCTGGCACCTAGGGAAACCTACCAAACCTGCACATGTTTGAAAACTAGACACCTAGGGCAATCCAGGATGGGCTGACTTGTGGGGCTCTGATCAGGTTCTGTTACCCAGAATCCTTTGCAAACCTCAAAATGTGGCCAAAAAAACACTTTTTCCTCACATTTCGGTGACAGAAAGTTCTGGAATCTGAGAGGAGCCACAAATTTCCTTCCACACAGCATTCCCCCAAGCCTCCTGATAAAAATGATACCTCACTTGTGTGAGTAGGTCTAGTGCCCGCGACAGGAAATGCCCCAAAACACAACATGGACATATCACATTTTCACAAAGAAAACAGAGTTGTTTTTTGCAAAGTGCCTAGCTGTGGATTTTGGCATCTAGTTCAGCCGGCACCTAGGGAAACCTACCAAACCTGCACATTTTTTAAAACTAGACACCGAGGGGAATCCAGGATGGGCTGACTTGTAGGGCTGTGATCAGGTTCTATTACCCAGAATCCTTTGCAAACCTCAAAATGTGGCCAAAAAAACACTTTTTCCTCACATTTCGGTGACAGAAAGTTCTGGAATCTGACAGCCACAAATTTCCTTCCACCCAGTGTTCCCCCAAGTCTCCCGATAAAAATGATACCTCACTTGTGGGGGTAGGCCTAGTGCCCGCGACAAGAAATGCCCCAAAACACAACGTGGACATATCACATTTTCATAAAGAAAACATAGCTGTTTTTTGTAAAGTGCCTAGCTGTGGATTTTGGCCTGTAGCTCAGCTGGCACCCAGGGAAACCTAGCAAACCTGCACAGTTTTGCAAACTAGACACCTACGGGCATCCAAGATGGGGTGACTTGTGGGACTCTGATCAGGTTCTGTTACCCAGAATCCTTTGCAAACCTCAAAATGTGGCCAAAAAAAACACTTTTTCCTCACATTTCGGTGACAGAAAGTTCTGGAATCTGAGAGGAGCCACAAATTTCCTTCTACCCAGCGTTCCCCCAAGTCTCCCGATAAAAATGGTACCTCAGTTTTGGGGGTAGGCCTAGTGCCTGCGACAAGAAATGCCCTAAAACTCAACGTGGACACATCACATTTTCACAAAGAAAACAGAGCTGTTTTTTGCAAAGTGCCTAGCTGTGGATTTTGGCCTCTAGCTCAGCTGGCACCTAGGGAAACCTACCAAACCTACACATGTTTGAAAACTAGACACCTAGGGCAATCCAGGATGGGCTGACTTGTGGGGCTCTGATCAGGTTCTGTTACCCAGAATCCTTTGCAAACCTCAAAATGTGGCCAAAAAAACACTTTTTCCTCACATTTCGGTGACAGAAAGTTCTGGAATCTGAGAGGAGCCACAAATTTCCTTCCACACAGCATTCCCCCAAGCCTCCCGATAAAAATGATACCTCACTTGTGTGAGTAGGTCTAGTGCCCGCGACAGGAAATGCCCCAAAACACAACATGGACATATCACATTTTCACAAAGAAAACAGAGTTGTTTTTTGCAAAGTGCCTAGCTGTGGATTTTGGCCTCTAGTTCAGCCGGCACCTTAGGGAAACCTACCAAACCTGCACATTTTTGAAAACTAGACACCGAGGGGAATCCAGGATGGGCTGACTTGTAGGGCTGTGATCAGGTTCTATTACCCAGAATCCTTTGCAAACCTCAAAATGTGGCCAAAAAAACACTTTTTCCTCACATTTCGGTGACAGAAAGTTCTGGAATCTGACAGCCACAAATTTCCTTCCACCCAGTGTTCCCCCAAGTCTCCCGATAAAAATGATACCTCACTTGTGGGGGTAGGCCTAGTGCCCGCGACAAGAAATGCCCCAAAACACAACGTGGACATATCACATTTTCATAAAGAAAACATAGCTGTTTTTTGCAAAGTGCCTAGCTGTGGATTTTGGCCTGTAGCTCAGCTGGCACCCAGGGAAACCTAGCAAACCTGCACAGTTTTGCAAACTAGACACCTACGGGCATCCAAGATGGAGTGACTTGTGGGACTCTGATCAGGTTCTGTTACCCAGAATCCTTTGCAAACCTCAAAATGTGGCCAAAAAAAACACTTTTTCCTCACATTTTAGTGACAGAAAGTTCTGGAATCTGAGAGGAGCCACAAATTTCCTTCTACCCAGCGTTCCCCCAAGTCTCCCGATAAAAATGGTACCTCAGTTTTGGGGGTAGGCCTAGTGCCTGCGACAAGAAATGCCCTAAAACTCAACGTGGACACATCACATTTTCACAAAGAAAACAGAGCTGTTTTTGGCAAAGTGTCTAGCTGTGGATTTTGGCCTCTAGCTCAGCTGGCACCTACGGAAACCTAGCAAACCTGCACAGGTTTGAAAACTAGACACCCAGGGGAATCCAAGATGGGGTGACTTGTGGGGCTCTGATCAGGTTCTGTTACCCAAAATCCTTTGCTAACCTCAATATTTGGAAAAAAACACTTTTTCCTCACATTTCGGTGATAGAAAGTTCTGGAATCTGAGAGGAGCCACAAATGTCCTTCCACCCAGCATTCCCCCAAGTCTCTCGATAAAAATGGTACCTCACTTGTGTGGGTAGGCCTAGTGCCCGCGACAGGAATAGATCACACAACAGTCAATGTTGGTACTTACATGAGGCAACTGTTGACCCTGGGGTGATCCATGCCCTACGCAGGCACTAGGTATAGGCACTCAAGTGGGGTAGTGTTTTTATCAGGACAGGTGAGGAATCACTGGGTGGTAGGAATTTTGTCGATCACAGTATATTCCTGCAGTTTGTGTGACAGAAATGCAAGAAAATAGAGTTTTTATTCAACATTTCAGCTTTGCAGGGTATTCTGGGTAAGAAAAATTTGGGGAATCCACACAAGTCACACCTCTGTGGACTCCCCCGGATGTCTAGTTTCCAGAAATGTTTGGGTTTAGTATATTTCCCTATATAGCCGCCAAACTTAGGATCAAAAACACAGGTGCCTGCCTTACAAAACCAGTTTGTTTTGTGATAGATAATTTTTATGTCTCCACAATACAATTTGGGCAGTGGAATTCGGGGCTGAACTAAATTGGGGAGTTCCCAAGAGAGTACCCTCTCTGTGCTTGCCCCCACATTCACCTGCTCTCTGGGTTGGGCTAACCCACTATAGCCCTGTTGCACAGACTGTGCCTGCGAAGGGACAACAGGACTGCCCTCATACCCTCCTTCACAATTTAGTGGAAGGAGTTATCCAATGGGACTCCTCCAGCTGAAAAATCACTCCCAGAGTATGCCCCATTGTCCTATCCCTCAGATGCTGTCTCAGTTTCTGCTGTCTCAGTCTCTGATCCTATGTCAGAGCTGTCCTCTATAACCAGAGTGACGTCAGCAGGAGTCATCCATCAAGATGCCATCTCTGCTATTGGCTAAACTGTTGCTCTAAAACACTAGCCTACATAGACAGTCACAAAATTGCTGGTGTGTGTGTGTGTGTGTGATACGTGCAACAGTAGAGGCCACCTTACCTGCGCTTCTTCCCTCAATCAGCACGTTCTTTCAAGACACTCAAACACCTTGTCACATACCATTCGTCACAGTCTTTACCATCTCTTGCGCCCAGTCCAACAATGATTATTGGTGCTCCCATGTCCTCCTCCTCGGATTCACTCATTACCACCCAGCAAATGTGCTCTTTGTCTCTCCATAGGCCTAGCTTATAGTGGGTACCCTGTGGTACTTACACCCTGTGCCAGGTCCAGTTATCCCTTATTAGTAGAATAGAGGTGTTTCAAGCAGCTTAGGCTGATATAAGGTAGCTATGGCAAAGCAGCTTAGGATGAACTGGGAGACATGCAAAGCTCCTACTATACCACTTGTATCATATGCACAATATCATAAGAAAACACAATAGAAAGAGTTACTAAAAAGAAAGGTACTTTATTTTTTATGACAATATGCCACAAGTATCTTAGTGAGTACCCTCAGTAAGAAGGTAAGTAATATACACAAGTTATATGTACACAAACACAAGACAGGTAGGTAAGAGTAAGAAACGTAATGCAAACAGTGTAGAATTACAATAGGTTGCAATAGGCAGACATAGGTCTGCCAGGGGCAACACAAACCATATACTCCAAAAGTGGAATGTGAATCACGAATGGACCCGAGACCTATGGGAGCTTGTAGAGGGTCGCTGGGACTGTAAGAAAACAGTCAGGTTGTCCAAGATACCCCACCCCAAGACCCTGAAAAGTAGGAGTAAAGTACACCTACTACTCCAAAAGAGCACAATAGTCGTGATAGGGGGATTTTGCAAGAACAACAAACACCAGCAAGGCACTGAAGGTGGATTCCTGGACCTGAGGACCTGCAAGGCAAGGTGACCAATTCCAAGAGTCGCGATAGTGTCCAGGGAGGGCAGGAGCCCAGAAAACCCCGGATGAAGGTACAAGGAAGCTGCCTCTGGGTGGAAGAAGCTTGGAGTTCTGCATCAACGAAGAGGACTAGGAACTTTTCCTTTGGATGGAAGATGTCCCACGTTGTGATGAAGGTTGCAGAAGTGTTCCCATGCAGAAATACCGCAAACAAGCCTTGCTACCTGCAAAGGTCACAGTAGAGGTTTTTGGGTGCTGCTGAGGACCAGGAAGGACCAGAATGTTGCCCCTTGGAGGAGGAGACAGAGGGGGCGCTCAGCAACTCAGAGAGCCCCCACAGAAGCAGGCAGCACCTGCAGAAGTACCCCAACAGGCACTTAGAAGATTTGTGGACTGGAGCTGGCTTAGAGTCACAAAGGAGGGTCCCACGATGCCGGAGGCCAACTCAGAGGGTTGAGCACTGCAGGACGGAGTGCTGGGGACCCAGGCTAGGCTGTGCATGAAGGAAATCCTGGAAGACTGCACAGGAGCTGGAGCAGCTGCAAATCACCCAGCACACAGGTTTGCAGTCTAGCTTAGGGAGGCAAGGACTTACCTCCACCAAACTTGGACTGAAGGATCACTGGACTGTGGGAGTCACTTGGATAGAGTTCCTGTGTTCCAGGGACCACACTCGTCAGGGTGAGAGGGGACCCAGAGGACCGGTGATGCAGTCTTTTGGTGCCTGCGTTAGCAGGGGGAAGATTCTGTCGACCCACAGGAGATTTCTTCTTGGCTTCCAGTGCAGGATGAAGGCAGATGACCTCCAGAGCATGCACCACCAGGAAACAGTCGAGAAAGCCGGCAGGATGAAGTGCTACAATGCTGCTGGTAGTAGTCTTGCTATTTTGTTGCGGTTTTGCAGGCGTCCTGGAGCAGTCAGCGGTCGATGTTTGGTAGAAGTCGAAGAGGGCGATGCAGAGGAACTCTGGTGAGTTCTTGCATTCATTATCTGAAGAATTCCCCAGAGGAGAGACCCTAAATAGCCAGAAAAGGAGGTTTGGCTACCAAGAAAGGAGGATTGGCTACCAAGAGAGGTAAGAGCCTATCAGAGGAGGTCTCTGATATCACCTGCTGGCACTGGCCACTCAGAGCAGTTCAGTGTGCCCCCAACACCTCTGTTTCCAAGATGGCAGAGGTCTGGGACATACTGGATGAGCTCTGGGCACCTCCCTTGGGAGGTACTGGTCAGGGGAGTGGTCACTCCCCTTTCCTTTGTCCAGTTTCACGCCAGAGCAGGGCTGGGGAATCCCTTAACCGGTGTAGACTGGCTTATGCAGAGATGGGCAGCATCTGTGCCCATCAAAGCATTTCCGGGGGCTGGGGAAGGCTACTCCTCCCCAGCCCTTCACGCCTATTTCCAGAGGGAGAGGGTGTAACACCCTTTCCCAGAGGAAATCCTTTGTTCTGCCTTCCTGGGCCAGGGCTGCCTGGACTCCAGGAAGGCAGAATCCTGTCTGAGAGGTTGGTAGCAGCAGCAGCTGCAGTGGAAACCCCGGAAAGGCAGTTTGGCAGTACCCGGGTTCAGTGCTAGAGACCCTGGGGATCATGGAATTGTCCCCCCAATACCAGAATGGTATTGGGGTGACAATTCCATGATCTTAGACATGTTACATGGCCATATTAGGAGTTACCATTGTGACGCTATACATAGGTAGTGATCTCTGTATAGTGCACGCGTGTAATGGTGTCCCCGCACTCACATAGTCCGGGGAATTTACCCTGAACAATGTGGGGGCACCTTGGCTAGTGCCAGGGTGCCCACACACTAAGTAACTTGGCACCCAACCTTCACCAGGTGAAGGTTAGACATATAGGTGACTTATAAGTTACTTATGTGCAGTGAAAAATGGCTGTGAAATAATGTGGACGTTATTTTACTCAGGCTGCAGTGGCAGGCCTGTGTAAGAATTGTCAGAGCTCCCTATGGGTGCCAAAATAAATGCTTCACCCCATAGGGATTTCCTGGAACCCCAATACCCTGGGTACCTAAGTACCATATACAAGGGGATTATATGGGTGTACCAGTGTGCCAATGAGAATTGGTAAATTTAGTCACTAGCCTGCAGTGACAAATTTAGAAAGCAGAGGGAGCATAAACACTGTGGTTCTGGTTAGCAGAGCCTTAGTGATACAGTTAGGCACCACACAGGGAACACATACAGGACACATACTATGAGCACTGGGGTCCTACCTAGCAGGATCCCAGTGACACAGGGGCTAAAACATACATACATACAGTGTAAATGGGGGTAACATGCCAGGCAAGATGGTACTTTCCTACACAACCCCCCCCCAAACAAAGGACAATAAGACTAGCCATGTCCTGATGAGTCTTCATTGTCTAAGTGGAAATATCTGGAGAGTCCATCTGCATTGGAGTGGGTACTCCCAGGTCTATGTTCCACTGTACAGTCCATTCCCTGTAGAGATATGGACCACCTCAACAATTTAGGATTTTCACCTTTCATTTGTTTTAGCCAAAGTAGAGTTTTGTGGTCTGTCTGGACAATAAAGTGAGTGCCAAACAGGTATGGCCTCAATTTTTTCAGTGCCCAGACCACAGCAAAGGCCTCCCTCTCTATGGCAGACCAACGCTTTTCTCTAGGGGTCAACCTTCTTCTGATAAAAGCAACTGGTTGATCCTGGCCCTCAGAATTCAGTTGTGATAAGACTGTCCCCTACCGCTAATTCAGATGCATCAGTTTGAACAATTAATTTTTTGGACTAACAGGGTCTTTTTAGGACAGGTCCAGAGCACATGGCCTGTTTGAGCTCCTCAAAAGCTTTCTGACAGCTAGCTGTCCATAACACCTTCTTAGGCATTTTCTTGCTTGTGAGATCATTAAGAGGGGCTGCTATGGAGCCACAATTCTTGATGAATCTCATGTAATACCCTGTGAGGCCTAAAAAGGCTCTCACCTGGGTAGGAGTTGTAGGGGGAACCCAATCCATGATTGTCTGGATTTTCCCCTGGAGTGGTGCAATCTGTTCTCCACCTACCAGGTGGCCCAGATAAACCACTTTTCCCTGCCCTATCTGGCACTTTGAGGCCTTGATAGTGAGGCCTGCCTTTTGCAGGGCCTCCAAAACTTTCCAAAGGTGGACCAGGTGCTCATCCCAGGTTGAGCTAAAGACAGCAATATTATCAAGATATGCTGCACTGAAAGCCTCCAACCCTTGCAGGACTGTGTTCACCAACCTCTGAAAAGTGGCAGGTGCATTTTTCAAACCAAAGGGCATTACTGTGAATTGGTAGTGCCCTCCTTTAGTAGAAAATCCAGTCTTTGGTTTAGCATCTTCTGCCAATCTGATCTGCCAATACCCTGCAGTCAGATCAAAAGTGCTAAGATACTTGGCAGAAGCCAGTGTATCAATGAGCTCATCTGCCCTGGGTATAGGGTGAGCATCAGTTTTTGTTCTCTGATTGAGCCCTCTGTAATCTACACAAAATCTCATCCCTCTCTTTCCATCTTTGGTGTGAGGTTTTGGTACAAGCACCACTGGGCTAGCCCATGGGCTTTCAGAAGGTTCAATCACCCCCAAATCCAACATTTTCGGCACCTCTTATTTAATGCTGTCTCTGACGTGGTCAGGCTGCCTATAAATTTTACTTTTGACAGGCAGGCTGTTTCCAGTGTCCATTGTGTGTTCACACCAGGATGTAGTACCTGGTACCAGTGAAAAGAGGTCTGGAAATTGGCTTAGGAGATTGATGCAGTTGTCTTTCTATCCTGCAGTCAGACAATCTGCTAAAACTACTCCCTCCACTAAGGCATCTGCTTCAGTGGTGGAGAAGAGATCAGGGAGAGGGTCACCCTCTTCTGCCTGTCCCTCATCTGTTGCCATGAGCAGGGTGAGATCAGCCCTGTCATAGTAGGGTTTCAGGCGGTTGACATGAATCACCCTAAGGGGACTCCTGGCAGTGCCCAGGTCTACCAAATAGGTAACTTCACCCTTCTTTTCAACAATTAGATGGGGTCCACTCCATTTGTCTTGGAGTGCTCTTGGGGCCACAGGCTCCAATACCCACACCTTCTGTCCTGGTTGGTACGGGATCAGAGCAGCCTTCTGGTCATGCCATTGCTTTTGCAGCTCCTGGCTGGCCTGAAGGTTTTTACTGGCCTTTTTCATGTACTCAGCCATTCTGGATCTTAGGCCAAGTACATAATCCACTATGTCCTGTTTAGGAGCTTTTAAAGGTTGTTCCCAACCTTCCTTTACAAGAGTAAGTGGACCTCTTCCAGGGTGCCCAAAGAGGAGTTCAAAGGGGCTGAAACCCACTCTTTTTTGGGGTACCTCCCTGTAGGCAAAAAGGAGGCAAGGTAACAGGACATCCCATCTCCTCCTGAGTTGTTCAGGGAGTCCCATTATCATACCTTTGAGAGTTTTATTAAACCTCTCAACCAGACCATTTGTTTGTGGATGGTAAGTGTAGGAGGCTGGACTGGCTTGTAGTGAGTACCAAGGGGTACTTGCACTTTGCCCCAGGCCCAGTTATCCCTTATTAGTGTATAGGGTGTCTAGCAGCTTAGGCTGATAGATAATGGTAGCTTAGCAGAGCAGCTTAGGCTGAACTAGGAGACGTGTGAAGCTACTTCAGTACCACTAGTATCACTTGCACAATATCATAAGAAAACACAATACACAGATATACTAAAAATAAAGGTACTTTATTTTTATGCCAATATGCCAAAGTATCTTAGAGTGTACCCTCAGTGAGAGGATAGGAAATATACACAAGATATATGTACACAATACCAAAAATATGCAGTATAGTCTTAGAAAACAGTGCAAACAATGTATAGTTACAATAGGATGCAATGGGGACACATAGGGATAGGGGCAACACAAACCATATACTCCAAAAGTGGAATGCGAACCACGAATGGATCCCAAACCTATGTGACCTTGTAGAGGGTCGCTGGGACTATTAGAAAATAGTGAGAGTTAGAAAAATAACCCTCCCCAAGACCCTGAAAAGTGAGTGCAAAGTGCACTAAAGTTCCCCAAAGGACAAAGAAGTCGTGATAGGGGAATAATGCAGGAAAGACACAAACCAACAATGCAACAACAATGGATTTCCAATCTAGGGTACCTGTGGAACAAGGGGACCAAGTCCAAAAGTCACAAGCAAGTCGGAGATGGGCATATGCCCAGGAAATGCCAGCTGTGGGTGCAAAGAAGCTTCTACTCAACAGAAGAAGCTGAGGTTTCTGCAGGAACGAAAAGGGCTAGAGACTTCCCCTTTGGTGGACGGATCCCTCTCGCCGTGGAGAGTTGTGCAAAAGTGTTTTCCCGCCGAAAGACTGCCAACAAGCCTTGCTAGCTGCAAATCGTGCGGTAAGCATTTTTGGATGCTGCTATGGCCCAGGAGGGACCAGGATGTCGCAAATTGCGTCAGGAGAGAGAGGGGACGTCGAGCAAGACAAGGAGCCCTCTCAGCAGCAGGTAGCACCCGGAGAAGTGCCAGAAACAGGCACTACTAGGATGCGTGAAATGGTGCTCACCCGAAGTTACACAAAGGAGTCCCACGTCGCCGGAGACCAACTTAGAAAGTCGTGCAATGCAGGTTAGAGTGCCGTGGACCCAGGCTTGGCTGTGCACAAAGGATTTCCGCCGGAAGTGCACAGGGGCCGGAGTAGCTGCAAAAGTCACGGTTCCCAGCAATGCAGTCTAGCGAGGTGAGGCAAGGACTTACCTCCACCAAACTTGGACTGAAGAGTCACTGGACTGTGGGAGTCACTTGGACAGAGTTGCTGGATTCGAGGGACCTCGCTCGTCGTGCTGAGAGGAGACCCAAGGGACTGGTTGTAGGAGGCTGGACTGGCTTGTAGTGAGTACCAAGGGGTACTTGCACCTTGCACCAGGCCCAGTTATCCCTTATTAGTGTATAGGGTGTCTAGCAGCTTAGGCTGATAGATAATGGTAGCTTAGCAGAGCAGCTCAGGCTGAACTAGGAGACGAGTGAAGCTCCTACAGTACCACAAGTGTCACTTGCACAATATCATAAGAAAACACAATACACAGTTATACTAAAAATAAAGGTACTTTATTTTTATGACAATATGCCAAAGTATCTCAGAGTGTACCCTCAGAGTGAGGATAGCAAATATACACAAGTTATATGTACACAATACCAAAAATATTCAGTATAGTCTTCGAAAACAGTGCAAACAATGTATAGTTACAATAGGATGCAATGGGGACACATAGGGATAGGGGCAACACAAACCATATACTCCAAAAGTGGAATGCGAACCACGAATGGACCCCAAACCTATGTGACCTTGTAGCGGGTCGCTGGGACTATTTGAAAATAGTGAGAGTTAGAAAAATAACCCTCCCCAAGACCCTGAAAAGTGAGTGCAAAGTGCACTAAAGTTCCCCCAAAGACAAAGAAGTCGTGATAGAGGAATAATGCAGGAAAGACACAAACCAACAATGCAACAATGATGGATTTCCAATCTAGGGTACCCGTGGAACAAGGGGACCAAGTCCAAAAGTCACAAGCAAGTCGGAGATGGGCATATGCCCAGGAAATGCCAGCTGTGGATGCAAAGAAGCTTCTACTGGACAGAAGAAGCTGAAGTTTCTGCAGGAACGAAAAAGGCTAGAGACTTCCCCTTTGGTGGACGGATCCCACTTGCTGTGGAGAGTTGTGCAGAAGTGTTTTTCTGCCAAAAGAACGCCAACAAGCCTTGCTAGCTGCAAATCCTGCGATTAGCGTTTTTGGATGCTGCTGTGGCCCAGGAG
The DNA here is from genome assembly GCF_031143425.1 of Pleurodeles waltl. Classification (NCBI taxonomy): domain Eukaryota; kingdom Metazoa; phylum Chordata; class Amphibia; order Caudata; family Salamandridae; genus Pleurodeles; species Pleurodeles waltl. The sequence continues at coordinate 717,934,572 of NC_090447.1, forward strand.
GGACCAGGAGGTTGCAAATTGAACCAGGAGGTAGAGGGGACGTCAAGCAAGAAAAGGAGTCCTCTTAGCAGCAGGTAGCACCCGCAGAAGTGCCAGAAACAGGCACTACGAGGATGCATGAAACGGTGCTCACCCAAAGTTACACAAAGGAGTCCCACGTCGCCGGAGACCAACTTAGAAAGTCGTGCAATGCAGGTTAGAGTGCCGTGGACCCAGGCTTGGCTGTGCACAAAGGATTTCCGCCGGAAGTGCGCAGGGGCCGGAGTAGCTGCAAAAGTCGCGGTTCCCAGCAATGCAGTCTAGCGAGGTGAGGCAAGGACTTACCTCCACCAAACTTGGACTGAAGAGTCACTGGACTGTGGGAGTCACTTGGACAGAGTTGCTGGATTCGAGGGACCTCGCTCGTTGTGCTGAGAGGAGACCCAAGGGACCGGTAATGCAGCTTTTTGGTGCCTGCGGTTGCAGGGGGAAGATTCTGTCGACCCACAGGAGATTTCTTCGGAGCTTCTAGTGCAGAGAGGAGGCAGACTACCCCCACAGCATGCACCACCAGGAAAACAGTCGAGAAGGCGGCAGGATCAGCGTTACAGAGTTGCAGTAGTCGTCTTTGCTACTTTGTTGCAGTGTTGCAGGCTTCCAGCGCGGTCAGCAGTCGATTCCTTGGCAGAAGGTGAAGAGAGAGATGCAGAGGAACTCTGATGAGCTCTTGCATTCGTTATCTAAAGTTTCCCCAGAGACAGAGACCCTAAATAGCCAGAAAAGAGGGTTTGGCTACCTAGGAGAGAGGATAGGCTAGCAACACCTGAAGGAGCCTATCAGAAGGAGTCTCTGACGTCACCTGGTGGCACTGGCCACTCAGAGCAGTCCAGTGTGCCAGCAGCACCTCTGTTTCCAAGATGGCAGGGGTCTGGAGCACACTGGAGGAGCTCTGGACACCTACCAGGGGAGGTGCAGGTCAGAGGAGTGGTCACTCCCCTTTCCTTTGTCCAGTTTCGCGCCAGAGCAGGGCTAAGGGGTCCCCTGAACCGGTGTAGACTGGCTTATGCAGAATTGGGCACATCTGTGCCCAATAAAGCATTTCCAGAGGCTGGGGGAGGCTACTCCTCCCCTGCTTTCACACCATTTTCCAAAGGGAGAGGGTGTAACACCCTCTCTCAGAGGAAGTCCTTTGTTCTGCCATCCTGGGACAAGCCTGGCTTGACCCCAGGAGGGCAGAAACCTGTCTGAGGGGTTGGCAGCAGCTGCAGTGAAACCCCAGGAAAGGCAGTTTGGCAGTACCAGGGTCTGTGCTACAGACCACTGGGATCATGGGATTGTGCCAACTATGCCAGGATGGCATAGAGGGGGCAATTCCATGATCATAGACATGTTACATGGCCATATTCGGAGTTACCATTGTGAAGCTACATATAGGTAGTGACCTATATGTAGTGCACGCATGTAATGGTGTCCCCGCACTCACAAACTCCGGGGAATTGGCCCTGAACAATGTGGGGGCACCTTGGCTAGTGCCAGGGTGCCCTCACACTAAGTAACTTTGCACCTAACCTTTACCAGGTAAAGGTTAGACATATAGGTGACTTATAAGTTACTTAAGTGCAGTGTAAAATGGCTGTGAAATAACGTGGATGTTATTTCACTCAGGCTGCAGTGGCAGGCCTGTGTAAGAATTGTCAGAGCTCCCTATGGGTGGCAAAAGAAGTGCTGCAGCCCATAGGGATCTCCTGGAACCCCAATACCCTGGGTACCTCAGTACCATATACTAGGGAATTATAAGGGTGTTCCAGTAAGCCAATGTAAATTGGTAAAATTGGTCACTAGCCTGTTAGTGACAATTTGAAAGAAATGAGAGAGCATAACCACTGAGGTTCTGATTAGCAGAGCCTCAGTGAGACAGTTAGTCACTTCACAGGTAACACATTCAGGCACACTTATGAGCACTGGGGCCCTGGAGAACAGGGTCCCAGTGACACATACAACTAAAACAACATATATACAGTGAAAAATGGGGGTAACATGCCAGGCAAGATGGTACTTTCCTACACAACCCCCCCCCAAACGAAGGACAATAAGACTAGCCATGACCTGATGAGTCTTAATTGTCTAAGTGGAAATATCTGGAGAGTCCATCTGCATTGGAGTGGCTACTCCCACGTCTATGTTCCACTGTATAGTCCCTTCCCTGTAGGGTTATGGACCACCTCAACAATTTAGGATTTTCACCTTTCATTTGTTTTAGCCAAAGTAGAGGTTTGTGGTCTGTCTGAACAATGAAGTGAGTGGCAAACAGGTATGGCCTTAACTTCTTCAGTGCCCAGACCACAGCAAAGGCCTCCCTCTCAATGGCAGACCAACGCTTTTCTCCAGCGGTCAACCTCCTACTAATAAAAGCAACAGGTTGATCCTTGCCCTCAGAATTAAGTTGTGAGAGGACTGCCCCTACTCCTAATTCAGATGCATCAGTTTGGACATAGAATTTTTTAGAGTAACAAGGGCTTTTCAGGACAGGTGCAGAGCACATGGCCTGCTTCAGCTCCTCAAAAGCTTTCTGACAGTTTGCTGTCCATAATACCTTTTAGGCATTTTCTTGGATGTGAGGTCATTAAGAGGGGCTGCAATGGAGCCATAGTTCTTAATGAACCTCCTGTAATACCCAGTGAGGCCTAGGAAGGCTCTCACCTGAGTCTGAGTAGTAGGGGGAACCCAATCAATAATTGTTTGGATTTTCCCCTGAAGTGGTGCAATCTGTTCCCCACCAACAAGGTGTCCCAGATAAACCACTTTACCCTGCCCTATCTGGCACTTTGAAGCCTTGATAGTGAGGCCTGCCTTTTGCAGGGCCTCCAAAACCTTCCATAGGTGGACCAGGTGATCATCCCAGCTGGAGCTGAAGACAGCTATATCGTCCAAATATGCTGCACTGAAAGCCTCCAGCCCTTGCAGGACTGTGTTCACCAACCTCTGAAAAGTGGCAGGTGCATTTTTCAATCCAAAAGGCATTACAGTGCATTACATTACATTACATTTAGCATCTTCTGATAATTTGATCTGCCAATACCCTGCAGTCAAATCAAAAGTGCTTAGATACTTGGCAGATGCCAGTGCATCTATGAGCTCATCTGCCCTGGGTATAGGGTGAGCATCAGTTTTGGTTACCAGGTTGAGACCTCTGTAGTCTACACAAAACCGCATTTCCTTCTTTCCATCTTTGGAATGGGGTTTTGGTACAAGTACCACAGGAGAAGCCCATGGACTTTCAGAGTGCTCAACCACTCCTAGTTCTAACATTTTCTGGACCTCTTGCTTTATGCAGTCCCTGACATGGTCAGGCTGCCTATAGATCTTACTTTTGACAGGCAAGCTGTCTCCAGTATCTATAGTGTGCTCACACCAAGAAGTGGTACCTGGCACAGTAGAGAAGAGTTCAGAGAATTGATCTAGGAGATTTATGCAATGGTCTTTCTGCTCAGCAGTAAGACAATCAGCCAAAACTACACCTTCCACAAGAGCATCTTGTTCTGTGGAAGAGAAGAGATCAGGTAGAGGATCACTGTCTTCTTCCTGTCCCTCATCAGTTGCCATGAGCAGGGTGAGATCAGCCCTGTCATAGTAGGGTTTCAGGCGGTTGACATGGAGCACCCTAAGGGGACTCCTGGCAGTGCCTAAGTCGACCAAGTAGGTGACTTCACCCTTTTTCTCAACAATTGTGTGGGGACCACTCCATTTATCTTGGAGTGCTCTTGGGGCCACAGGCTCCAGGACCCACACTTTCTGCCCTGGTTGGTACTGAACCAAAACAGCCTTCTGATCATGCCATTGCTTCTGGAGCTCTTGGCTGGCCTGAAGGTTTTTACTGGCCTTTTTCATATACTCAGCCATCCTTGATCTGAGGCCAAGTACATAGTCCACAATATCTTGTTTTGGAGCTTTTAAAGGTTGTTCCCAACCCTCCTTGACAAGTGTGAGTGGACCCCTAACAGGGTGTCCAAAAAGAAGTTCAAAGGGGCTAAAGCCCACTCCTTTCTGGGGTACCTCCCTGTAGGCAAAAAGGAGGCATGGTAACAGAATATCCCATCTCCTGCAGAGTTTTTCAGGGAGACCCATAATCATGCCTTCGAGAGTTTTGTTAAATCTCTCCACCAGTCCATTAGTTTGTGGATGATAGGGTGTAGTGAACTTATAAGTCACACCACACTCCTTCCACATGGCCTTTAAGTATGCAGACATGAAATTGCTTCCCCTGTCTGATACACTTCCTTTGGGAAGCCCACCCTGGAAAATATTCCCAGGAGGGCCTTTGCCACTGCAGGAGCTGTAGTGGTCCTTAAAGGAATTGCTTCAGGATATCTTGTGGCATGGTCCACTACCACCAAGATAAACCTATTGCCTGAAGCAGTAGGAGGGTCAAGGGGGCCAACTATGTCAACCCCTACCCTTTCAAAGGGAACCCCAACCACAGGCAGTGGAATCAGGGGTGCCTTTGGAGTGCCACCTGTCTTGCCACTGGCTTGACAGGTTTCACAGGACTTACAAAAATCTTTTGTGTCCTCAGACATCCTAGGCCAATGAAACAAGGGAACAAGCCTGTCCCAAGTTTTCATTTGTCCCAGGTGCCCAGCTAGGGGAATGTCGTGGGCAAGAGTTAGGAGGAACTTTCTGTACTCCTGAGGAATCACTAATCTCCTGGCAGCTCCAGGTGTAGGATCCCTTGCCTCAGTGTACAAGAGGTTGTCCTCCCAGTAAACTCTGTGAGAGTCACTGACATCCCCATTAGCCTGTTTGACAGCTTGCTGTCTTAGACCCTCTAATCTGGGACAGGTTTGCTGTGCCACACTCAGCTCCTCCCTGGCAGGCCCCCCTTCACCCAAAAGCTCAGCAGTATCTGCTTCAAGCTCCTCTGGTGTAGGTTCTGCACAGGGAGGGAATTCTTCTTCCTCAGAAGTTGAATCCACTGTAGAGGGAGGGATAGTAGGAAGTGGTTTGCTTCTACTAGCCCTAGCTTTAGGGAGCACTTGGTCCATTGTTCCAGGATCCAAGCTTCCCTGTCCTTTTTGCTTGTTGGCCTGAGCCCTGGTTAAAGCAAAAATATGCCCTGGGATGCCCAGCATTGCTGCATGGGCCTCCAACTCCACATCTGACCAAGCTGATGTCTCCAAATCATTTCCTAGTAGACAGTCTACAGGTAAATCTGTGGCTACCACAACTTTCTTTGGACCAGTAACCCCCCACCCCCAGTTGAGATTTACAACAACCATGGGGTGGCTAAGTGTGTTGTTGTGAGCATCGGTTACTTGGTACTGCTGACCACGTAGGTGTTGTTCAGGGTAGACCAGTTTCTCTATGACCATAGTCACACTGGCACCAGTGTCCCTGTAGGCCTGAACCTCAACACCATTTATTAGGGGTAGCTGCTTGTACTTATCCATATTAAGGGGACAAGCAACTAAGGTGGCTAAATCAATAGCCCCCTCAGAGACTAACACAGCCTCTGTGGTCTCCCTAACCAGACCAACCCCAACTAAGTTACCAAAAGTGAGCCCAGCTACTCCCTTGGATTGGCTATTAGTAGGTTTGCTCCCACCACCACTGCTATTAGTAGGGACACTAGGTGTAGCAGCAGGGGTTGTAGTGGTAGGAGGCTTGGTGCTTTTCTTCGGACAACTGGGATCTGTTGTCCAATGGCCTTTTACTTTACATAAATAGCACCATGGTTTCTTTTCTTTGTTTTGATTAAAGGAGGATTTGGACCCACCACCCCCACCAGAGTGTTTTTGTGGGCCCGATGAAGACTCATTTTTAGATTTGTCCCCACCCTTGTCAGAAGACTTACCATCCTTCTTTTTGTTGCCATCTTTGTCACCCCCTGTATGAACTTTTCTGTTCACCCTTGTTCTGACCCATTTGTCTGCCTTCTTTCCCAATTCTTGGGGAGAGGTCAGATCAGAGTCCACCAAGTACTGGTGCAACAAATCAGACACACAATTATTAAGAATATGCTCTCTCAGGATCAAGTTATACAGGCTTTCAAAGTCAGTAACCTTACTGCCATTTAACCACCCCTCCAAGGCCTTCACTGAATGGTCAATCAAATCAACCCAGTCTTGTGAAGACTCCTTTTTGGTCTCTCTGAACTTTATCCTGTATTGTTCAGTGGTTTAGCCATAACCATCCAGGAGTGCATTCTTAAGAACTGTAAAATTATTGGCATCACTTTCTTTTACAGTAAGGAGCCTATCCCTACCTTTTCCACTAAATGATAGCCATAGGATAGCAGCCCACTGCCTTTGAGGGACATCCTGTACAACACAGGCCCTCTCAAGTGCAGCAAACCACTTGTTAATGTCATCCCCCTCCTTATAAGGGGGAATTATCTTATGCAGATTCCTGGAATCATGCTCTTTTGCAGGATGACTATGGGGAATACTGCTGCTGCCACCATGGGTTTCAAAACCCAACTTCTGTCTTTCCTTCTCTAATTCTAAAGACTGTCTATCCAAATCCAGCTGTTGCTTTTTAAGCTTCAGACTGGTTTGTTCCACCGTCAACTTATTGAGTTCCCTTTCTAACAATCTGTCATCAGGGTTGGTGGGAGGGACATTTCTAGACACAGAGGTATGATGGGAATGAACAGAAGGAGACCTGTCCCTTACAGAGGGCACCCTAACAGCTTGGCTAACAGAAACATCACTTCCACTGTGGTGAGAATAAATGCTCTTGCTATTATGTGAGACAACACTATTTGTATGGTGTGGCTCTTCATCATTACCATCTATGCTAGACTCTCTTGTTATGGGCAGGCTAAGAAGTTTCTTTCCTGAACCTTTTCCTGGGGGAGTCCCTGGATCAGATTGGGAACCATTAGCTACTTTTTCAACAGATGGGGCACTTTTAGCCTTATCTTGTTCTCTAAGCATGTTAAGTAACAATTCCAAGGAAGGATTCTTCCCTACACTCAAACCTCTCTCTACACAGAGACTCCTTGCTCCTTTCCAGCTAAGGTGGTCATATGCAATCTTAGACAGGTCAACATTTTGGCCTGTGCCAGACATTTTTAAAGAGAGTTAAAGTGATAGAAAAAGAGAAAAAAGTTTTCAGAACTTTTTAGAAAGACAGAAAAAAAACTTTTTAAACTTTTAAGAACTTTTTGAAAGTTTAGAAGTACTTTTCATCACTTTAGAAAAGAGTGAAAAGAGGAAATGCAAAACTTTTTAGCTATGTGTACACACACTGAACTTGTTTTGTATATTTTTCTCTTATGAAAAGTACAATGAAAAGAGTGGTAAGTAGTCTCGAAGCACTTATCCCACCGCTGCACAACCAATGTAGGAGGCTGGACTGTCTTGTAGTGAGTACCAAGGGGTACTTGCACCTTGCACCAGGCCCAGTTCTCCCTTATTAGTGTATAGGGTGTCTAGCAGCTTAGGCTGATAGATAATGGTAGCTTAGCAGAGCAGCTTAGGCTGAACTAGGAGACGTGTGAAGCTACTACAGTACCACTAGTATCACTTGCACAATATCATAAGAAAACACAATACACAGATATACTAAAAATAAAGGTACTTTATTTTTATGCCAATATGCCAAAGTATCTTAGAGTGTACCCTCAGTGAGAGGATAGGAAATATACACAAGATATATGTACACAATACCAAAAATATGCAGTATAGTCTTAGAAAACAGTGCAAACAATGTATAGTTACAATAGGATGCAATGGGGACACATAGGGATAGGGGCAACACAAACCATATACTCCAAAAGTGGAATGCGAACCACGAATGGACCCCAAACCTATGTGACCTTGTAGAGGGTCACTGGGACTATTAGAAAATTGTGAGAGTTAGAAAAATAACCCTCCCCAAGACCCTGAAAAGTGAGTGCAAAGTGCACTAAAGTTCCCCAAAGGACAAAGAAGTCGTGATAGGGGAATAATGCAGGAAAGACACAAACCAACAATGCAACAACGATGGATTTCCAATCTAGGGTACCTGTGGAACAAGGGGACCAAGTCCAAAAGTCACAAGCAAGTCGGAGATGGGCATATGCCCAGGAAATGCCAGCTGTGGGTGCAAAGAAGCTTCTACTGGACAGAAAAAGCTGAAGTTTCTGCAGGAACAAAAAGGGCTAGAGACTTTCCCTTTGGTGGATGGATCCCACTCGCCGTGGAGAGTCGTGCAGAAGTGTTCTCCCGCCGAAAGACCGCCAACAAGCCTTGCTAGCTGCAAATTGTGCGGTAAACGTTTTTGGATGCTGTTATGGCCCAGGAGGGACCAGGATGTCGCAAATTGCGTCAGGAGAGAGAGGGGATGTCGAGCAAGACGAGAAGCCCTCTCAGCAGCAGGTAGCACCCAGAGAAGTGCCAGAAACAGGCACTACAAGGATGCATGAAACGGTGCTCACCCGAAGTTACACAAAGGAGTCCCACGTCGCCGGAGACCAACTTAGAAAGTCGTGCAATACAGGTTAGAGTGCCGTGGACCCAGGCTTGGCTGTGCACAAAGGATTTCCACCGGAAGTGCACAGGGGCCGGAGTAGCTGCAAAAGTCGCGGTTCCCAGCAATGCAGTCTAGCGAGGTGAGGCAAGGACTTACCTCCACCAAACTTGGACTGAAGAGTCACTGGACTGTGGCAGTCACGGGGACAGAGTTGCTGGATTCGAGGGACCTCGCTCGTCGTGCTGAGAGGAGACCCAAGGGACCGGTAATGCAGCTTTTTGGTGCCTGCGGTTGCAGGGGGAAGATTCCGTCGACCCACGGGAGATTTCTTCGGAGCTTCTAGTGCAGAGAGGAGGCAGACTACCCCCACAGCATGCACCACCAGGAAAACAGTCGAGAAGGCGGCAGGATCAGCGTTACAGAGTTGCAGTAGTCGTCTTTGCTACTTTGTTGCAGTGTTGCAGGCTTCCAGCGCGGTCAGCAGTCGATTCCTTGGCAGAAGGTGAAGAGAGAGATGCAGAGGAACTCTGATGAGCTCTTGCATTCGTTATCTAAAGTTTCCCCAGAGACAGAGACCCTAAATAGCCAGAAAAGAGGGTTTTGCTACCTAGGAGAGAGGATAGGCTAGCAACACCTGAAGGAGCCTATCAGAAGGAGTCTCTGACGTCACCTGGTGGCACTGGCCACTCAGAGCAGTCCAGTGTGCCAGCACCACCTCTGTTTCCAAGATGGCAGAGGTCTGGAGCACACTGGAGGAGCTCTGGACACCTCCCAGGGGAGGTGCAGGTCAGGGGAGTGGTCACTCCCCTTTCCTTTGTCCAGTTTCGCGCCAGAGCAGGGCTAAGGGGTCCCCTGAACCGGTGTAGACTGGCTTATGCAGAATTGGGCACATCTGTGCCCAAGAAAGCATTTCCAGAGGCTGGGGGAGGCTACTCCTCCCCTGCCTTCACACCATTTTCCAAAGGGAGAGGGTGTAACACCCTCTCTCAGAGGAAGTCCTTTGTTCTGCCATCCTGGGACAAGCCTGGCTTGACCCCAGGAGGGCAGAAACCTGTCTGAGGGGTTGGCAGCAGCAGCAGCTGCAGTGAAACCCCAGGAAAGGCAGTTTGGCAGTACCAGGGTCTGTGCTACAGACCACTGGGATCATGGGATTGTGCCAACTATGCCAGGATGGCATAGAGGGGGCAATTCCATGATCATAGACATGCTACATGGCCATATTCGGAGTTACCATTGTGAAGCTACATATAGGTAGTGACCTATATGTACTGCACGCATGTAATGGTGTCCCCGGACTCACAAACTCCGGGGAATTGGCCCTGAACAATGTGGGGGCACCTTGGCTAGTGCCAGGGTGCCCTCACACTAAGTAACTTTGCACCTAACCTTTACCAGGTAAAGGTTAGACATATAGGTGACTTATAAGTTACTTAAGTGCAGTGCAAAATGGCTGTGAAATAACGTGGATGTTATTTCACTCAGGCTGCAGTGGCAGGCCTGTGTAAGAATTGTCAGAGCTCCCTATGGGTGGCAAAAGAAATGCTGCAGCCCATAGGGATCTCCTGGAACCCCAATACCCTGGGTACCTCAGTACCATATACTAGGGAATTATAAGGGTGTTCCAGTAAGCCAATGTAAATTGGTAAAATTGGTCACTAGCCTGTTAGTGACAATTTGAAAGAAATGAGAGAGCATAACCACTGAGGTTCTGATTAGCAGAGCCTCAGTGAGACAGTTAGTCACTACACAGGTAACACATTCAGGCACACTTATGAGCACTGGGGCCCTGGAGAACAGGGTCCCAGTGACACATAGAACTAAAACAACATATATACAGTGAAAAATGGGGGTAACATGCCAGGCAAGATGGTACTTTCCTACAGTAAGGGGTGGTGAACTTGTAGGTAACACCACACTCCTTCCACATTGCTTTCAAGTATGAAGACATGAAGTTGCTACCTCTGTCTGATACTACCTCTTTAGGAAAACCCACCCTGAAAAGATTCCCAGGAGGGCCTTTGCCACTGTAGGAGCTGTAGTGGTCCTTAAAGGTGTGGCTTCAGGATATCTTGTGGCATGGTCCACTACCACAAAGATAAATCTATTGCCTGAAGCAGTGAGAGGGCCAAGGGGGCCAACTATGTCAACCCCTGCCCTTTCAAAGGGTACCCCAACCACTGGAAGTGGAATTAGAGGGGCCTTTGGAGTGCCACCAGTCTTGCCACTGGCTTGGCAGGTCACACAAGACTTGCAAAAGTCTTTGGTGTCCTCTGACATATGAGGCCAGTGAAACAAGGGGAAAAGTCTTTCCCAAGTTTTTGTCTGGCCCAAATGCCCAGCCAAAGGAATGTCATGTGCTAAAGTGAGAAGAAACTCTCTATACTGCAGGGGAATGACCAATCTCCTGGCTGCTCCATGTTTTGGGTCTCTTGACTCTGTGTACAAGAGTTTATCTTCCCAGTATACTCTATGACTGTCACTGACATCCCCATTTTTCTGTTTGACAGCTTGCAGTCTGAGACTCTCTAATGTGGGACAGGTTTGCTGTGCCACACTCAGCTCTTCCCTGGCAGGCCCCCCTCCACCCAAATGCTCAGCAGTGTCTGCTGCCAGCTCCTCTGGTGTAGGTTCTGCACAAGGAGGAAATTCCTCTTCCTCAAAAGGGGAATCATCTGTACAGGGAGGGATAATGGGTAGGGATTTACCCTTGTTACCCCTAGCTTTAGGGAGCACTTGGTCCATTGTTCCAGGATCCTAGTTACCCTGTCCTTTTTGCTTTTTGGCCTGAGCCCTGGTTAAAGCAAAAATATGCCCAGGAATGCCCAGCATTGCTGCATGGGCCTCCAACTCCACTTCTGCCCAAGCTGATTTCTCTAAATCATTCCCTAGTAGACAGTCTACAGGTAAATCTGAGGCAACCACAACTTTCTTTAGACCAGTAACCCCCCCCCCCCAGTTGAGATTCACAACAGCCATGGGGTGGCTAAGAGTGTTGTCATGAGCGTCTGTCACTTGGTACTGCTGACCAAGTAGGTGTTGTTCAGGGTGGACCAGTTTTTCTATCACCATAGTTACACTGGCTCCTGCGTCCCTATAGGCCTGTACCTCAACACCATTTATTAGGGGAAGTTGCTTGTACTTATCCATATTAAGGGGACAAGCAACCAAGGTGGCAAAATCAATGCCACCATCAGAGACTAAAACAGCCTTTGTGGTCTCCCTAACAAGACCAACCCCAACTACATTGCCAATAGTGAGCCCAGCTACACCCTTGGATTGGCTATTAGTAGTAGATTTCCCACCACCACTGCTATTACTAGGGGCACTAGAATTTGCAGCAGGGGTTGTGGTGGTGGGAGGTTTGGTGTTTTTCTTTGGGCAGCTGGAATAAGTTGCCCAATGGCCTTTGATTTTACACAAATAACACCAAGGCTTTTTAGGTTGATTATTAGAAGAGGATTTGGACTCACCACCCCAGAGGATTTTTGTGGGCGTGATGAAGACTCAAAGGGGCATATTTATACTCTGTTTGCGCCGAATGTGCGTCAAAGTTTTTGACGCACAATCGGCGCAAACCCTGCCCCATATTTATACTTTGATGTCCGACGCAGCGGGCGTCAAAGTTCCACCATGTGCGCCATTTTTTGGAAGGGGGAACCAGCCTTGCGTTAATTAAATGCAAGGTAGGCGTTCCCTTCCAAAAAATGACTTTAAGGCCTGTGCCCCATATTTATACTGTGACGTCATTTTGACGCACAGGAGGGGGCAGGCCTTAAAAAATGACACCCAGCCTGATGGGCGCCGTTTTTTAACACCTGGGTCAGGGCAGGCGTTAAGGGACCTGTGGGCTCGGAAGGAGCCCAGAGGTGTCCTCCCATGCCCCAAGGGACACCCCCTGCCACCCTTGCCCACCCCAGGAGGACACCCAAGGATGGAGGGACCCATCCCAGGGAAAGAAAGATAAGTTCAGGTTGGTATTTTTTTTCGTGTTTGTTTTGTGGCATAGGGGGGCCTGATTTGTGCCCCCCTACATGCCACTATGCCCAATGACCATGCCCAGGGGACATAAGTCCCCTGGGCATGGCCATTGGGCAAGGGGGCATGACTCCTGTCTTTGCTAAGACAGGAGTCATTTCAATGGGGGTTGGGCGTCGAAAAAAATGGCGCAAATCGGGTTGAGGCCAAAATTTTGCCTCAGACCTGACTTGCCCCATTTTTTGACGCCCAATCTCCATTTTCCCCTACGCCGGCGCTGCCTGGTGTGAGTCATTTTTTTTTACGCACACCAGTCTGCAGCGCCGGCTAACGTCATTCAATAAATACGGCGCCCGCAAGGCGCTTTGGAATGGCGTTAGCCGGCGGTAAAATTTTTGACGCACAACTGCGTTGCCGCAGTTGTGCATCAAAAAGTATAAATATGGGCCAGAATGTTTACTTTTGTCCCCACTCTTCTCAGAAGACTTACCATCCTTCTTCTTGCCATATTTGTCACCTCCTGCATGAACTTTTCTGTTCACCCTTGTTCTGACCCACTGGTCTGCCTTCTTTCCCAATTCTAGGGGAGAGGTCAGATCCGAGTCCACTAGGTATTGGTGCAACAAGTCAGACACACAGTTGTTCAGAATATGCTCTCTCAGAATACGATTGTACAGGCTTTCGTAGTCAGATACCTTACTGCCATGTAGCCACCCTTCCAAGGCCTTCACTGAACAGTCCACAAAATCTGTCCAGTCTTGAGAAGACTTTTTTCTGGTGTCTCTGAACTTAATCCTGTATTGTTCAGTGGTTAAGCCAAATCCATCCAAGAGTGCATCTTTCAAAACTTTGTAGTTTTTGGCTTCACTTTCTCTAACAGTAAGGAGCCTATCCCTGCCCTTTCCAATGAAAGATAGCCACAAAATAGCAGCCCACTGCCTTTGAGGGACCAACTGTACCATACAGGCCCTCTCAAGTGCAGCAAACCCCTTATTAATGTCATCCCCCTCCTTGGAAGGGGGGACTATCTTGTGCAGATTCCTGGAATCTTGCTCTGTAACTGGATTGCTATCAGGAATACTGCTGCTGCCACCATGAGGAACTAATCCCAACCTCTATCTTTCCTTCTCTATGTCTAGGGATTCCCTACCTAGGGCCAGCTGCTGTTGTTTAAGCTTCAGTCTGGTCTCTTCAACCCTCAAAATTTTGAGTTCCCTTTCTAACAAGTTATCCTCAGGGTGGGTGGGTTGAGAATGCTTTGACACAGAGCACATATGGGCAATTTCAGAGGGGGACCTGTCCCTAACTGTCTGGACCCTGGTAACCTGGCCTCTAGGGATAAAGGATGCCCTACTGTTACGGGAACCCTTATCACTACCAGCATCACTAGGTGCCCTGCTAGGGGCCAGACCCTTGTCAGAACCCTCCCCAGCTTCTCCGGGGAACTCCTCTGAATCAGACTGGGAAGCTTCTCCCTTTTCTAACCTCTCATTTGATGGGCCAGACTGGTTCTGGTCATCTACAACAAGCATGTTAAAAAGAAACTCTTTTATTGGGTTCTTTCCTATACTTAAACCTCTATTCAGGCAGAGACCCCTTAACTCTTGTAGTTCAAACTCTCATAGGTTGCATTAACAGTTTTGAGAGTGGAATCTACAACAGACATGTTAGTAAAAGGTTTAAGGACAGTGAGAAGAGAGAAAAAGCTTTAGAAGTTTTGAAAACGCAGAGAAAAATCTTTTTCTAACTTTTAGAAAACTTTTAGAAGTTTTAAGAAACTTTTCAGAACTTTGTAAAAAGTTTTAGGGTAGAAAAGCAAACTTATTTAGTTAATACACTAAACTATTTGGTATATGATTCTCTTATGAAAAGTACAAAATGACAAAGTGGTAAAGCAGTTGCAAGTACTTATCCCACTGCTGCACCACCAATGTAGGATGCTGGCCTGGCTTATAGTGGGTACCCTGTGGTACTTACACCCTGTGCCAGGTCCAGTTAACCCTTATTAGTAGAATAGAAGTGTGTGTATCAACAGAAACTTTATTCAATCAATGATCATCAAAGCAATACATAATCAACATCATCATAAATATAGTATAAAAATATAAAATACAATTCCATCCCAAGAGCATAGTACCACATGGTGACACCACCTAAAAGAATAAAATACAAATCTATCCTAAAATCGTAATTCTAAGTAAAAAGAGATCACCTCCTCTAACCTGATTAAACAGGGAGAACTCGTTCATCAGATCTTTTACTGATATAAAAATTCCTTATGCGCCATGCTGACAATAAATATTTACTAACAGAATATATTAGCATTTAAGTGGAATCGCTTTTTAAAATCCTCAGTGCTAGTGCACATTCCCTGATTCCCATTTCTTGACATAGGTCACGGATCCACTTGGACCTAGGAACCGTGTATGCAGGGCAAAATAACATGAAGTGCACCACTGATTCAGAATTATTACCACACACAGGACAAGTATCATTAGTCACATTTGAACCCCATCTATGCACCACGGTCTTCAATGGTAAAGTCACAAAGCGAAATCTAGCATATAGGCTTTTGCCTAAAATGTCAGGTATAATGTCTAGATAGGGTTCGAACCTTGGGTACCATTTGATGTCAATAAATAAGTTGGTTAAATGACCGCGTGATTTGTGATTAATAACATCGTTCCTCAAATAAGACCAATAGACACGCTTCAGTGCTTTAAGATGGACTTTCTCAAGTTGGTGAGGGTTCTCCCAGTAGTCTCCTAGCCCCAATATCTTGAACCAAGTGGATACATGCTTGACCCACGGAATAGAAGCTGAATTAGTAGATGTTAATAGATCTAGGAGTGAGGCTTTATAAATGTCTAGTTCAGGGACAGTCCATAGCCTGACCTAGTACAACAAGGGTCTTAAATTTATCAGGTCGGCTATCCGTTTTATACCCAGGTCTAAGAACAAAGGGATCGGTGGGTTACTGGGGGGACAATCACAAAGGGCTCTTGCAAAACTATTCTCCCCAAGGGTGAGCCTGTTGGTGTCAAAAAAGCCCCATACTTCTGCACCATACACGGCAGCTCCCTGTGCCTTTGCTACATAGATCTTAATGGCTGGGGAGGCCGTTTTTGTAGAAGTACTCCTATAGAAGCGCAAGATGGATGCTGCATTATGCTGGAGAAGGCCAGTGCTTTTGTTAATCTGTTCTTCCCAATGTAAGTTGTCAGTTATCCTTACTCCTAGATAATCTATGAAGCTGACCTTATCCAGAGGATCACCATCTAGGTTGATGGTACACTTCTTCCGCTTCCCAGAGAGCAAGACCATTAGCTTCGTTTTCTTAGGATTTAGCTCTAGTCCATAATCTTGACAGAATACACTAAATCTGTCAATAAGGATATGCAAACCCATGGGGGTCTTTGAAATTAGAAGTGAATCGTCAGCAAATAGAAGTATAGGAATTTTTTGGGTCCCTAAAGTGGGGCATCGCTCTGGCAGGCCATCATAACCTGTACCACCTTGTTAATAAAAAGGGAAAACAAGAGTGGTGCCAACACACATCCCTGGCGAACACCCCTATTTATGGGGATTTTATCGGTCAGTTCGCCTAGGTTACCCCAACGAACTTGCGTATAGGTTTCCTCATGCAGGCGCTTTAGTAAGGAAACTAGATTGCTAGGGACCCCTATTCTAGATAAGACTACCCACAACTTCTCCCTTGGGACCAGGTCGAAGGCTGATTTCAAATCAACGAATGCGACATATAATGGCTGGTTAGCAAGGGCAGTGTGTTTCCAGTACAACACAGCCAGCCTGAAGACCTGGTCCACTGTACTAATTCTAGGTCGAAAACCTGCCTGGAGGGGGGATAATACCTTGTGTTCTTTGGCCCATTGCATTAATCTACCAAGAAGTTGTTTGGCAAAGATCTTTGCCAGATTGTCTATGAGACTAATCAGCCTATAGTTTGCTGGTAGATTTGCGTTACCCTTTTTGTAGATAGGTATGATCTCAACACCCTTCCAGGTTGGAGGGATCTGCCCCCCTTCGGAAATTTTATTGGAAAGTGCATTGATGTACCAGGCCCATATAGAGGGTTCCGATCTATAGAGAGCTCCTGGAATCCCATCGGGTCCTGGAGCTTTCCCAGTTTTTAGCGAACGAATTGCCACAGATGTTTCTTCTATGGAGAAACTGATAGGGACCTCGATATCTAGGAGACCCCTTTCCAATTGAACAGATGGGGGTACAGTGTCTTGCAGAAGGCCAAGGGCTTCTCTCAAGCCATGGTTAGTGGGAACCTCTGAGGTATCAATTTTGCCATAGAGGGAAGAAAAATGATCCACCCAACTTTCTGGTTGGATGTTATTCATAATGGTGGTTCTACCCCCTTGCTCTCTTTTAGCTAAAAGTTCACAGAATAAGCTATTTTTGTTAGATTTAGTTGCTTATAACAGCTCCTGCCAAATTGAGTCCTCCCAGGATTTTTTAGCTCGTGAAATAGACTCCTTGTATATACGTCTGGTCAGCTGGATATCCCCTATGGACCCTTTCATAATAGCATTCTTTACCCCTGACTTGGCCCTGGAGCATGATTCATTGAACCAAGAGTAATTGATCGGGGTCCCTCCTTGCAGCCTTACCCTACTCTTCCTGTAGAAGATATCTTGAAGTTTAACAACCATGTTTTCATGAATGTGGAGAATAGGGATATCTTGAGGGTCATCGTCTTGGTAGGGTGCCAAATTGTCTAAAAAGGATGAATAGATTACATGCAACGGATAAGGATTTGACACCACCTTTGGCCATCTGACCTTCATGGATAAATTCTTCACAGTGGGAGTAGGAACCATAGTAACTAAGTTATTAGCGGACGACAAAATACATCTCCAGAAATGGACAATAACAGCGGATAATGGTCACTCTCACTTCTAAGATCTACCTTCATATCTCTAAGCTGTGGCCACAGTCTTACATCAACTAGAAAGTAATCGATTACACTTGTACAAGTGCCTCGTTTGAAGGTGGGAGCAATGTCCAAGTCAGAGGGCGTGCGGCCGTTACAGGCCCTGAGACCATGCTTCAAGCAAAGTGAGGCCAGCTGGACTGCTGCGCGAGTACGAGGACAGTAGCGATCAGAAATCAATTGCGCAATCCCCCATATTTGATCCTCCTCCGTAGTTAGGCCACTTAATAGTGTCAATGGTTCGAATGTGCAGTTTATGTCCCCAGCTATAATCAAATAAAATGAAGATTGAATAGTATCTAGAAACTCGAGGAGCTGGATTAGGGTCTGAGATTCTACTCCACGTGAAACTGATCGAGCATAAACATTAATGAGGGTTATATTAACATTCTGGTGAAATGTTATTTGCAACCCTATCAAATCGACACAGTCAAATTGTAAGATCTTATAATCACATTGTAGTCTTTTGTTCAAAAGAATTAGAAACCCCCCTTTTGCACGACCTGACCTTTTTTCTGAGGGTTGAGCGGGGACATTGAAGGAAAGAAACCCATCGATAGTAATCCTGTCCTCGGCCCAGGTTTCCTGAAAGAGGCAAATGTCTTGGGTTTTTATGTATAAACACCAGTCCTTGTCATCCAGTTTTCTCTCAATACCAGCTAAGTTCCAAGACAGTATTAATAAACCACCGGTAACATCAGGTATGATACTAATTAGCTGTGGGGCATCCTGCAGTGTTGGCTCAATGATAGAGCTCAAAGACGGCTCCTTGATTTTGTCCCCACTAGGAGTTTCATGCAATATAGGCAGTCATACAGGCTTAGGCAAGATGGTATCAGCGTACCCGCATAAATTGCTTGTAGTGTTATTGGTCGTTTGTACATTTGTTTGGACCTGTAGTACATCGACTATCCCAAACTCTAAGTTAATACCTCCCCTTTTTCCTTTGAGCCAGAATGGGCGAGTACGAATATCGAAAGCAATGAGATGATCAATCAGGGACTTGTCATAGAACTCAATAGAGAGAATATCATGGTTAGTCTCCTGGGGGCTCAGCCATTTGGCATTTGAAATGTCCGAGCGTATGACCGATAAACAGCCCCGTTGGTTCCGAAGCCAATAGATGGCTTTGTTTATCCTGGACTCGTGGTCCTCTTTCACTCCTTGCGATAATCTGGGAACATTGTCATGAAAAATGTATTGTGCCCATGTTTATATTTTTGACTTTTTGTCAACATACTGGAGCCAATAGGGGCTCCCTGGGGAGGAAGAGGACAAGTGGATTCAGAGATGGATGCGAGTGACCCTCTTAAGTTCGAGAGGGGACACCCCCCTGCATGTCTGGGGTTATCAAGTTCTTTGCGCCTTCCAAATCCCTGCGAGTTTGGAGGAGAAAAGGAGCAACCAGTAGGGGCAGCACAGTTTATCATAGCGGCCCTCTCAGAGGGAAGATGTATGTTGCCCAGCTGAGCGTAAGTAGATTTATCTACAAGACGTGTAAGCTGCGCATCAGTATCAGCTCTAATTGCCCCTTTCTTTAAATGAGAATTAACTTGTAATCCAAGCGCCATCTTTGGTTGCGAACTCCAATCAGTCTTTATGGATTCACCTTTCCTCCTTTCCTCACTTGAACAACATTTACATCCGAATAAATTTACCGGTCTTTCCTGAACAAGTTGTGTTAATCGCTGCACCATACCCTTAAGTTTGTCTACTCTCTGCAAGATGAGAGACATATTAGGTTCAAAGGAAGGTTGGACCAGTAGGGGGTAGGTAGTTAGAATGGGTGGAAGACTGAGGATCCTAGGGTCTAGAGCTTCTATCAAAGAGACGTGCGTCCTCGGTGTAGTCACCTCCTCGGATAATGGCTGGAACGGTTATTACAAGGGATGTTTGGGATCACATTAATCACAGGACTTAGCGGAGTGGGAGCAATGAACAAACTAGTTCCCTCTTCTATTTGAAATAGGCTTTGATTGAAAGAGCAGTCCTTAATTGCGTCCTTTGCTTCACTGAGTGGAGAAGGGGTTGAAGTGGGCACATTAGGTGAAACCCCTACTCCATTAGGTGGAGAATTGAGTTCTAGAGCTGTACCCTTATTCTTCTTGTAAAGAAAATTCTTGGATCCTCCTGGGTTGTAGCGGGACCTTCTTGGTACCTGCAGTGCAGTTTAAAATTGCCTCCACCTCCTCAAACCGATGGTCTATCTCCTCAAATGGCTTAAGGTCACGGCCTTTAGGCTTACTAACTAGCTTGATGGAGCGTTTTTTTTGTTTTTTGCATTCCAACCGGGATTCCGGCAAATCGACAACCTTCCTTTTCCCCATAGGAGCTAGAACAAATAGACTACCCAAATAATATAATAATTAAGACACTTACTCAGTCACTGAGTGAAAAGGTAAAGGGACGGGGCCCAGACTCAGTCGGTCGAAGACGGGCCCGTCTTGGCCCGGTCTTCGCCCGGGGCGGGAGCGCTGATCGAAATTTAAAGGGCTCCTGCCCTTGTTGGAAGGTGTCTGCCTCCTCCTCACGGGCCCCGGTGCAGTAAAGACGCGTCCCCCGAGGCGGGAGCGCTGATTGGAATTTAAAGGGCTCCTGCCCTTGTTGGAAGGTGTCTGCCTCCTCCTCACGGCCCCCGGTGCAGTGAAGGCGCGTCCCGCGAGGCGGGAGCGCTGATCGGAATTTAAAGGGCTCCTGCCCTTGTTGGAAGGTGTCTGCCTCCTCCTCACGGACCCCGGTGCAGTGAAGGCGCGTCCCGCGAGGCGGGAGCGCTGATCGGAATCTAAAGGGCTCCTGCCCTTGTTGGAAGGTGTCTACCTCCTCCTCACGGGCCCCGGTGCAGTGAAGGCGCGTCCCGCGAGGCGGGAGCGCTGATCGGAATTTAAAGGGCTCCTGCCCTTATTGGAAGGTGTCTGCCTCCTCCTCACGGCCCCCGGTGCAGTGAAGGCGCAGTAGAAGTGTTTCTAGCAACTTAGGCTGATAGAAGGTAGCTATGGCAAAGCAGCTTAGGCTGAACTAGGAGACATGCAAAGCTCCTCCTATACCACTTGTATCATATGCACAATATCATAAGAAAACACAATACACAGAGTTACTAAAAATAAATTTATTTTTTAGGACAATATGCCACAAGTATCTCAATGAGTACCCTCAGTAAGAAGGTAAGTAATATACACAAGTTGTATGTACACAAACCCAAAACAGGTAGGTAAGAGTAAGAAAAGTAATGCAAACAGTGTAGAATCACAATAGGTTGCAATAGGCAGACCTAGGTCTAAGGGCAACACAAACCATATACTCCAAAAGTGGAATGCGAATCACGAATGGACCCCAGACCTATGGGAGCTTGTAGAGGGTCGCTGGGACTGTAAGAAAACAGTCTTGGTGTCCAAGATACCCCACCCCAAGACCCTGAAAAGTAGGAGTAACCACACATGCACTGACAAAAGTGATTGATATATATATATATAGATATATAGATATAGATATATAGATATATAGATATATCCATGTAGATAGATATATCTGTGTATATATATATATATATATATATATATATATCACTTTTGTCAGTGCATGTGTGGTTTCTCTGGGGGCTGCAATTGGCCCCCAGGAAAACCAGACCCACATATAAAAGTGATATACATATATATATATATATATATATATATATATATATTTGCCACCAGTTGTCTTGCAGTTGCAGCTTGCGTCTTCAAAGCAGTGCACATACTTCAACTGACGCATTTCAACTGCAGCTTTTAGGCGCAAATAAAGAAGTCAAGTAAGTCTTGTGATTATGTTTCTGCTACAAAAGGATCAGACTTTTGTCTAGTGGCAGTTTTAGTGCCACAAAGAAGGGCAGAAGGTTTATTTGACTACTGCAAAGAGCAAATCTGTATTTTATGTAAATAGCTGAGTACGTTAGTAAACTCAGCCACTACCTGCGCTACAATACAAATGAAATGTATGTGTGGGGTGGCTATGGAGAGATGAAGACCACGTTTGCTGGGTGGTAATGAGGGAATCCGAGGAGGAGGACATGGGAGTGGGAGCACCAATAATGATTGTTGGACTGGGCGCAAGAGATGCTAAAGACTGTGACGAATGGTATGTGACAAGGTGTTTGAGTGTCTTGAAAGAACGTGCTGATTGAGGGAAGAAGTGCAGGTAAGGTAGCCTCTACTGTTGCACGTATCACACACACACACCAGCAATTTTGTGACTGTCTATGTAGGCTAATGTTTTAGAGAAACAGTTTAGCCAATAGCAGAGATGGCATCTTGATGGATGACTGCTGCTGACGTCACTCTGGTTATAGAGGACAGCTCTGACATAGGATCAGAGACTGAGACAGCAGATACCGAGACAGCATCTGAGGGATAGGACAATGTGGCAGACTCTGGGAGTGATTTTTTCAGTTGGAGGAGTCCCATTGGATAACTCCTTCCAGTAAATTGTGAGGGAGGTGATGAGGGCAGTCCTGTTGTCCCTTCGCAAGCACAGTTTGTGCAACAGGGCAATAGTGGGTTAGCCCAACCCAGAGAGCAGGTGAATGCGGGGGCAAGCACAGAGAGGGCGCTCTCTTGGGAACTCCCCAATTTAGTTCAGCCACGAATACCACTGCCCAAATTTTATTGTGGAGACATCAAAATTATCTATCACAAATCAAACTGGTTTTGTAAGGCAGGCACCTGTGTTTTTGGTCCTGGGTTCGGCGGCTATATAGGGAAACATTCTAAACCCAAACATTTCTGGAAACTAGACATCCGGGAGAGTCCACAGAGGTGTGACTTGTGTGGATTCCCCAAATTTGTCTTACCCAGAATACCCTGCAAAGCTGAAATGTTGAATAAAAACTCTATTTTTCTTGCATTTCTGTCACACAAACTACAGGAATATGCTGCAATCCACAAAATCCCTACCACCCAGTGATTCCTCACCTGTCCTGATAAAAACACTACCCCACTTGAGTGCCTATACCTAGTGCCTGCGTAAGGAATGGATCACCACAGGGTCAATAGTTGCCTCATGTAAGGACCAACATTGACTGTTGTGTGATCTATTCCTGTCGCGGGCACTAGACCTACCCACACAAGTGAGGTACCATTTTTATCGGTAGACTTGGGGGAATGCTGGGTGGAAGGACATTTGTGGCTCCTCTCAGATTCCAGAACTTTCTATCACCGAAATGTGAGGAAAAAGTGTTTTTTTTCCAAATATTGAGGTTAGCAAAGGATTCTGGGTAACAGAACCTGATCAGAGCCCCACAAGTCACCCCATCTTGGATTCCCCTAGGTGTCTAGTTTTCAGAACTGTGCAGGTTTGCTAGGTTTCCCTAGGTGCCAGCTGAAGGAAAGTACCATCTTGCCTGGCATGTTACCCCCATTTTCACTGTATGTATGTATGTTTTAGCTCCTGTGCTAGGCAGGACCCCAGTGCTCATAGTATGTGCCCTGTATGTGTCCCCTGTGTGGTGCCTAACTGTATCACTGAGGCTCTGCTAACCAGAACCTCAGTGTTTATGTTCTCTCTGCTTTCTAAATTTGTCACTGCAGGCTAGTGAATTCATTTACCAATTCTCATTGGCACACTGGTACACCCATATAATCCCCTTGTATATGGTACTTTGTAACCCAGGGTATTGGGGTTCCAGGAGATCCCTATGGGCTGAAGCATCTCTTTTGCCACCCATAGGGAGCTCTGACAATTCTTACACAGGCCTGCCACTGCAGCCTGAGTGAAA
This sequence comes from Pleurodeles waltl, assembly GCF_031143425.1. NCBI lineage: Eukaryota > Metazoa > Chordata > Amphibia > Caudata > Salamandridae > Pleurodeles > Pleurodeles waltl. The sequence continues at coordinate 717,957,689 of NC_090447.1, forward strand.
TAACGTCCAAGTTATTTTACAGCCATTTTTCACTGCACATAAGTAACTTATAAGTCACCTATATGTCTAACCTTCACCTGGTGAAGGTTGGGTGCCAAGTTACTTAGTGTGTGGGCACCCTGGCACTAGCCAAGGTGCCCCCACATTGTTCAGGGCAAATTCCCCAGACTTTGTGAGCGCTGGGACACCATTACACGCATGCACTATACATGGGTCACTAGCCTATGTATAGCGTCACAATGGTAACTCTGAATATGGCCATGTAACATGTCTAAGATAATGGAATTGTCACCCCAATACCATTCTGGTATTGGAGGGACAATTCCATGATCCCCCGGGTCTATAGCAAAGATCCCGGGTACTGCCAAACTGCCTTTCCGGGGTTTCTACTGCAGCTTCTGCTGCTGCCAACCCCTCAGACAGGATTCTGCCCTCCTGGGGTCCAGGAAGCCCTGGCCCAGGAAGGCAGAACAAAAGATTTCCTCTGAGAAAGGGTGTTACACCCTCCCACTTTGGAAATAGGTGTGAAGGGCTGGGGAGGTGAAGCCTCCCCCAGCCTCTGGAAATGCTTTGATGGACACCGATGCTGCCCATCTCTGCATAAGCCAGTCTACACCGGTTCAGGGATCCACTACCCCTGCTCTGGCGCAAAACTGGACAAAGGAAAGGGGAGTGACCACTACCCTGACCAGTACCTCCCAGGGGAGGTGCCCAGAGCTCCTCCAGTGTGTCCCAGACCTCTGCCATCTTGGAAACAGAGGTGTTGGGGGCACACTGGACTGCTCTGAGTGGCCAGTGCCAGCAGGTGACGTCAGAGACCCCCTCTGATAGGCTCTTACCTCTCTTGGTAGCCAATCCTCCTTTCTTGGTAGCCAAACCTCCTTTTCTGGCTATTTAGGGTCTTTTCTCTGGGGAATTCTTCAGATAACGAATGCAAGAGCTCACCAGAGTTCCTCTGCATCTCCCTCTTCGACTTCTACCAAGGATCGACCGCTGACTGCTCCAGGACGCCTGCAAAACTGCAAAAAAGTAGCAAGACAATTACCAGCAGCATTGTAGAACCTCATCCTGCCGGCTTTCTCGACTGTTTCCTGGTGGTGTATGCTCTGGGGGTCATCTGCCTTCACCCTGCACTGGAAGCCAAAAAGAAATCTCCAGTCGTTCGACTGAATCTTTCCCCTGCTAACGCAGGCACCAAAAGACTGCATTACCAGTCCTCTGCGTCCCCTATCATCTTGACGAGCGTGGTCCCTGGAAAACAGGAGCTGAATCCAAGTGACCCCAACAGTCCTGAGGTCCTTCTGTACCATTAGGTATAAGTCAGGGCAGCCTCCTACAATGGCTGTCAGAACACCTCACCTAGACATGTGCATCAAACGCAGTTTGATTCAGGGAACACTCAATGCATGCTCACCACATTGTCTCAGGCCTACAAACCTGTCAACTGACATTGATACATGCCCATTGACTCAACCATTTATGTGTACTTACAGCAACCTACAAGGCTTTGCAGACACAATCATGCAAACTGGGCTTAAGCCTAGGATAATGAAAGATAAAATAAGTCGGGGTACAGAGAAAACTGTGCACATAGTGCACTTACCTGCTTCTCTGGTGCACCATAGAGCTGTCTATACAAGGGTAGGACCTCCTCTACCAGCTTCTCCAGCTCTCCGGGTGAGAAGGCAGGGGCCCTATCACCTGTGGGACATGGCATGACTGCTCTCAGAAGCGGTGCACAGCAGCTCAGGTCATGGAGGTCTTGCTGGAAGCAGTGTCAGGAGTCAAGTGACAGAACTGGTAGAAAATGGCAGTCACGTCCGCCACGTACACAACCGTCACCGCATGAGGACGCTGCCATTGGGCCAAGACCGCCACAGGCAGCAATGTTATCCTATAGTAGTGTCCGCTGAGATGGCATCCACCTACCGCAATGATGACTTCTGCCGGCGACTGCGGACGGTTCCTAATGTTTAGTGGAGTAGGTCAGGCAACCGACATTTTAAAGGTATACAATGCAATTAAAACATATCTTTTGATGCGTCACAAGCATAAAGATGTTTTGCTTGCAAATATTGTGTACTGGCCTTGTCCTGTTATGTAGGTCAATGTTTCAGTTGCAATGTAGGTATGTGGCCCTGCAGATGTGACACTATTAATGGGGGTACAGCCTGTCCCATACGTGTAAACCATGATTTGGAGCATTGTATCACAGGCAGTTTATGGAGTAATATGGACGTGCAGTAGCTGACCATATTGAGTTTCTTGTATACATATGTCAATAAGTAAGGCTTTAACGTTTCACAAATGTACAAGTGCCATCCCTGGTGTGTGTTCTGTATCTTGTTTACAGTCACTCACATGACATGACACATTTCATGTATGACATGTATAATGTGAATTGCTAGGGACACACTGAGTGACTGCCTTTTTTCTTTTTGGCCCACTTAGTTACCCTGGGAGGAGAAGGATCAGACACCCTCCTATGTACTGTCCACTAGCAGACTTGCAGAACATGGAGAATAGACATGTCATACAGTAGTACCACCTGGATAGGCAGACAATCATGGATCTCTATTGTCAGTTGGAGCCACATCTGATGCCAGCCAAACGTCATCCAAATAGCATACCACCCATGGTACAAGTTATGGCAGTGTTGCACTTCCTGGCCACAAGGTCCTTCCAAAATTAAGTGGCCCTCTATGCTGGGATGTCTGAGCTTATATTCAGTCTTGTGTTGAAGGAGGTACTCTTAGCAATGTTGTAACACCTGGACAGCTATATCCAGTTTCCTCAATGTGAGGATTTTGCCCAAGTGAAAGCTGAATTCTATGGTTTGATACACATCCCACATGTTGTGGGAGCCATTGATGGTAAACATTTTGCCTTGGTTCCAGTGCATGGCAATGAACAAGTGTATCGGAACAGGAAGAACTTCCATTCCATCAATGTCCAAGTTGTTTTTTTTGGCAGACCTCTAAATTTCACGGGCCCGTGCCGGTTATCCGGGTTCAGTTCATGATGCCTTCATCATGTGGAACAGCGCAATTCCACAGCTAATGTCACAACTGTACCCGGAGATGGCCTGTCTGGTTGGCAAGTCACATATGTCATTTGTGTTTGTATCAAATGTGTGCTGCAGAAGAAACAATGAGAGGGACTAATCGTTGTACCCATGTCCCATTCCATTTCAGGGGACTCTGCATACCCAAACTGTCCATGGCTGTTGACACCAGTGAGGAACCCAACTGCACCAGGGGAAGTCCGTTTCAACAATGCCCATGGAATGGAAGAAGACGACGTGCTGTGGAGTGGGCTCTTGGGATCCTGAAAGCCAGAGTTAGGAGCATGGATAAAAACTGGTGGAGATCTCCTCTACTCACCCAAAGGGTATGTATGATCGCTGGGGCCTTCTGCATGCTCCACAACATTGCCCTGAGGAGGAACATCACATATATAAAAAATGAGGGGGAGCTAGCAGTGCCAACTGGTGAGAATCCTGAAATGCCAAGTGAGGATGACAGTGATGAGGAGGAAAGTGAAGACTTGTGGGCAGATCTCATCAATCAATACTTTACTTGAGTGTAAGTGTGTGATAAAAGTTGATTCCTGTGATTGTATGTGAAACTGTAGTTGATAGGATGTGTTGAGTAGGGCATGTTTTTCACAAAGGAGAGGGAATCTCATGCCATGCAGTGTACAGCCAAGGTGTGATTGCAAATTCAGACAGAAAAAAGCTAATACCATAATTATCTTCTTTGTTTGTGTCAGTCTCATGGAAATGTACTGATCTCTGATGTAAGGTTATGGTCATGTGTACGTGTTTTTCCTGCCTGAACTCCTTGCATTGTGTTTTATTCAGGGTTCTTCATCATGCCTTCCTCATATGGGCATTTCAGAGTTGTGACATTAGCATGCAGCTGTTGCTGTCCTGACATATGAAGTGGAATAGATTGATTCAGGTAATGTTGGCCACAGATTTAGGGTGTATAAGTCCTTTGACAAAAGCAGCTAGGATAGAGGGTGGGAGGAATTCTGAAATGTACAATACACTTGTTTGATGTGGTGTGTTGATCCAATTGTCTCAAGTGTGTGATCATATGGCCTTCATACATGTTGTCATGCAGTGCAATCCATGCATTCACAATGATCTTGTATGACCTGTATGTAGCTGTTGAATTCTGATGTGTTCCCTTATTGCAGGCCACAGTGCCTGTGCCACAACACTGACATAGGTTGGCATCATACCACCGGATGCGTGTTTATTATAATAGGATGGACCTATGATTAGGGACTGTTGTACTACCCACTGTCTGTGTCATGGCATATGTCAAGATGGTAGACTTGGTTTTGGTATGTGAGGAGGCTCACACTGGTGACAACATCCACAAATCTGTCAGCCTATTCTACTGGATAAGGTCTGACATAGCCCTTATGGTCCTGGGGACGGGACCTTAAGATTTCTATCGTGACTCAACATTTCACAAACAAACATCTGCAAATGATAAAAAAATTACTAGTTGGCATTGTTTTAGTGTTAGGTGTGTTTATTTACATGTGCACAGGAAATTAAGGTTGAATTCCAAAAAAGAAACTGACAGTGTAGGAATCAGTCATGGTGGATGTAATCATCAGAGTAGATGCCACAACATTTGGAGTCCAGTGTCCTACTAGCATGGAAAATGGAAAGTGGTTGGAGAACAGTAAAGAGAGTGAACCAGTGGCACACAAAGGAGGTTCATCAAGAAGGGCTCACTTCCTGCCAGTGGTTTGTGTCTTGCCATCCGCACCTCCTGGATGCTTGCGGGGTGAGGGGGTTCTTCAGATACAGAGGCCGGTGTACCTGAGATAGGTCGTTCCCCTGGCCGGGTCTCCGTTCCAGTGGCTGCCACAGTGGCTACCACAGATGGAGAAGGGGCTGGAAGTGACTGGCCAATGGAAGGGGTCTGGGATTGTTGACGATCCCTTCTCAGGGTGGTGTTGATGTCTCTCAGCACCCCTGTTAGGGAGACCATGTTTGTATTGTATGCCTCCCACTGTTCATGAATTTCCCCATGGACATCCCTCTGTAGCTCCTTGATCTCCCTGAGTTCGGCAAGTACCTGGCCCATCACACCTTGGGATTGTGGGTATGCTCCCAAGACTTGGATGATGGTGTCCTGGCCAGAACTATCCCCAGAAGCTGCATGCTTCTGGCCCACACCATCCCTCCCACACATCTTACCACCACATGCCTATGTCCTTAGCGCAGCATGCCCCCTGCTACTGGTTCCAGGATCATCGTTGTCAGAGGTGTCTTGCTGTGACTCAGGATCCTAGTCTAGGGTGGCCCAAGATTGTTGTCACTGTCCTTGGGACACAGGTTTGAGGGAAAATGGTTGCTTGAGATATTGACGCAAATGGGCTGGGAGGAGTCAATGTGGTCACTGTGAGGCTGACAGGTGTCATATGACCAGGTTTCCCAGGTGGGCCAGAACTGTCTTCACCGTCCACACGCCCATGAGTGTTGTCCTCACAGAAGGGCTTCATCCATGGGGGTACTAGCAGTCTCTTGAGAGATCTCTGCGTTCCAAGTGGCAAGTAGACCTGTTGATGTGAGAAACAGAATGTTACAGGTTGTATTGTGACACCTACCTCTAATTGTTAACAGTGACATTTGACTAAGGACATTTACACATTGCATTTGCCAATTTGACTTATATGACAGGCACACATGCTATCAACTGTGTCAACCTGACATTTGGGTAACATACCAATTCCATTTAAGTCAACTAGCTTCAGGATGTCTGAGTATATTGGCACTTGTAGGGATGGTCATATACTTATATCTTGCCAGCAGTATAGTGAAAACTGTGGCTGGGCAGGATGTGGTTTAGGTCATCTTAAGACCTAGTTGACTGTCATGCAGGCAGATCCAGAACATTGTTGTATAGTTGTCATCATGTGGTCAGTGCTTTGGGAATATGGCTGATGCCAATACCATTTATATGATGCATTTCTTTGCCTTTGATCTGTCTTTTATTCTTTTTTGGCACACGGTTTGAGCTGTCCTTCAGGTTCACATTTTTGGCATCTTGGCATAGCTGCTCAATATAGATCTAGGTGATTAGCCACCTCACAGAGTATACCATGATTTGTATCTTTGTCCCTCCCAGGTGGGTAAACTTAATCTGTGAGTTCACAGGTAGATGCACATTGAGATATGGAACTGGCCTGGTTATTGGAGTTACAGGGCCAGGCCCTCCTTGGATATACAGTCATGTTATTTAAAGATATACACACAATAGACATGTGTCATCCCCTCAGGTGAGTATAGTTTAATGGTTGAGTAGATTAAGAAGGGTCATAGTGGCAGAGGACAGTGTTGTGGCTGAGTAGAGTGATTGTAGCAGGGCCTCCTGACCTTAGCATTTCCGTCAGTGCCTGTCCTACCCACAGACTGTACAGATGCCATCCTCTCAGGTGAGTACACACCAATGTGGAGTTTATAAAAATGTTAATTTTGAGTATTCTACCCTGTTCTCGTTTTAATAATGTTGGGACAGTGCCTTCTGGGATTTGTAGTCCTGTCAATCCCTCTACTACACCCACTATAGAGAGATGTAGGTCCCGCAAGTGGGTCTAATTCACATTTTGGAGGCCAGACAGAGGTCTGTGTACAGACGGACACTGAGCTGCTGAGTGGTGTGACAGTGAGGATGGCAAAAGGTGAGCAGTGAGCATACATGCAAATACATTTTGGTGCCATTTTTATTGTGACTTACCTGACTCCACTCCCCCAGGTATTCATGTCAAGCCCTCCAGTGCAGGATGGCCGAGACCTTCTCCTCCCATGATGTAAGTTGTAAGTGAGAAGGTGAGGGCCCACTGCCAGTCTTTTGAACATGCAGCTGGTACCTGGATGACATGGAACAGACCTATGCCCTGAGGTTGTTCCACCTCTTCCTGATGTCGTCCCTTTTGTGTGACCTACGGAATTCACTCTGTTGACTATCGTTTGCCACATTTCCATTTTCCTTGTGAAGCTGGACTTGGGCTCCAAATAGATGTGGCTCTACACTAATGATTTCATCCACCATGACTCTTAACTTACCTTCAGTGAAATTAGGATGTTTTTGGGGTGACATGGTGAAATTATCAGTAATAAAGATAGGTGATGGAAAATTAGAAGGTGATGGGTACTAAATGGATTGGAGGTGTGCAAATGGGTGTGATGTGGGTGTGTTGAGGGTGTGTGACATTTGCTGAGTCAGAGATGGAGGGGTGCTAATTGAGTTGCAAATTTTATTTTTGTGGGTGCACTGGGTGGTGTATTTTGTGTGGGAGTTGCAATGTATTGTGGTGTATGAAGGGGTGTGTTTTATAGTGTGGTTTGTAGGTGTGTCAGGTATGTGAATATGTGTCAGCTGTGTTGTTTTTTTAAATTATACAATGTGGTGTTGTGTATTACTGTGGTGGCCGCTAACTGCCATGGTTTTAACTGCCACTGGTGGACCACCATGGCATGACTGCCAATGCAATTTAGCACATGTAATAGGTTCAGTTGTTGGTTGTCGGGTTGTCGGTGCTGGTGGTAGGCCACCTATTTTCCACTCTCCAATGTCCTGGCTGTTTTTTTTTGGGCTGGCTTTGTCAGCCCTGCCTGTCTCACTCGTAATACGGTGGTCTGTATGACTGCCAACATGGCGGTTTTTTGGCAGCCACGACTGTGGCGGTCTGGCAGTCCGACTGCCAAACTCGTAATCAGGCCCTTAATCTTCCATTATAGATTACATTTGTCTGTCACCTAGCTTTTAAATGGAAGTACTCTTAAGACAATTCAGGAGGACATTACCATACTGTTACAGTTAGGCAGATTACTAAGAAGGGACTGAAGGGAAGAAAAGGAGAGAAGAGGAGTTGGAAGAGATGGAGGGTAAAGGAGGGAGGGGAGAGGAAAGGAGAGGAGAGCTCTGTTGCTGCTTCTTCCTGCCTTTTCCTGCAGACGTACCAATAGAGAAAATGGCAAGCATGGCATAGCCACTGGTCAAGTCGAAGCAGGTGCACCAGCAGTTCAACTTCCTCCTTCTGCTCCTGCTGGCTTGAACAGCAACTGCTACTGGTGCAGGATCTGTCTGCCCCTAGTCTTGCTACGGTTTGCATGAGCAACAAACGTGCAATTAGTAATTTCACCCTCACAACCTAGAGACTGCTTCCTGAGTTCACCTGCTCAGCAACATTATGAGTGGAGGCACTGGTGGAAGAAAGAGAACCTCCAGCTCCTGCCCTAAGTGACACTCATGGCAACGAACGTAAGACAAATGTACCTACTTTCTGCCCTAGACATTGTAGTTATTCTGGGGACAATTTGCTTGTATTAATCTCAGCACTGCCAATTGCTGTAGGCCAGAATCAAGAACATCAGTAATTGCTCACCATGCCTCCTCAGACAGGAACCAACCATAGGCACATCAGCCTTTTCCCTACTCTCATAGGAAAAGTTCAGCCTGAACTGCCAAATTATGTCCCCTCGGAATGGGGACATAACTCGGCAGAAACCCCAGAATGGTTTCGGCCTACTTGGGCCTTGTCAATAGGGCGCACCTTAAGTTCTAGGGAACCTTGAGCACAGGATTCACATCATGGAATATCTGTTGCACTGAGGGTATTAAATTGAGGAAAACAAAAAAGTGATGGGTGGATTGCTTGATTTAATCTCAGCCACTGGTAATTACTCTGGACCACAATCCAGTATATCATTTATTTGCCCACCACTCCAACTCAGCTGGGAATGGACCAAATCAGGTTCCATCTGAACAGGAACACAAGTAACCCCAGGTTATTTTCAGCCTATCTGCGCCTCTTCGGAAGGGTGCAGCTTGAAACCTATGCCACAGAGAGCATGTTTGGTAGATTTTTTAAATTATTCTCAGCCACTAGTAACTACTCTAGACCATGATTCAGTTCATCATTTTCTTGCCCACCATGAGTTCTCAGACAGGAATTAGCTATTTATTCAAATCAGTCATTGTTTTGCTCCAATAGGAACAGTCCAAACATAAATTCCAAGTCAGGTTCTCTCTAAATGGGAACACAGGTAAGGCCAGACCTGTTCCAGGTAACTTGGGCCTTGTTTCTACTGTCAGCTTGACTCGTATGGCACAGGGAAAATGGCCCTCACATTTTGGCACAGCCATTGCACCTAGGGCATCTCACTGAGGACAACAGAAAAATTATGATGGGATTGCTTAAATTAATCTCACTAATAATTTCTCTGGGCTGCAATCCAGACAATCCTTTTTGCTCCCTGTGGCACCTCAGACAGAATCCAGCCACATGCAAATCATCCCTGATTTTGGTCAAACAGAAACAGTCTTTCAGAAAGAGGATACAAGCAGCCCGGATCGTTCGATCAAATTTGGTCCTCATCAATACGTGCTGATTGAGCCTGTAGCACAGTGAGCTGAGGACCCATGTCTAGGCATACTCATTGCACCTAGGGTGTCTGAGAAAAACAAAAACGTGATTGGTAGAGTGCTTGAATTAATCACAGCCACATGCCGATGTCATGTGATATCTGTTAAAATCTTCCTCTGCTGATATCCATGTGGTACCTGTTCTTACTGTTTGCAATGGAATCTTGTACTGCTAACACCCATGGCAGACAGGCATGCAGGGTGGGCAGAAGGGAGGATGTAGCCCCCTCGGCTTGTCATATTCTGTGAACCCTGCACTTCCCTGCAATTTTCAGCGCCAGGAATGTGGGCCTCTCTCAATTAACTCTCCCTCCTATGCTCTGCCCCGTGGTCCCTTCTTTGCACTCTGCACTCCCGTTCTTTGCACACTCCTACCATTTCCCCTCCTTCTCAACCTGTGTTCCCACAGTAACTCTGATGGTTCCCTCTTCTATCCTGTGCTTGGACCCTGTGTCCCCTAGGCAATCATTTTGGCTTTGTAATAATTAAAAAAATGTTTACCAAGTTTCACTAACATGCATCATAAATACAGTAAGGGCAACACTTGCAACATCAGTGCAAATTACCCTCTGTGTTGGGAATAAGCCTTTAACTCTGCAACCCCGGAGCTATGTCTTATCTGTAATAATAAACTAAAGACTAAGGTCCATATTTATACTTTTTAGCGCCGCATTAGCATCATTTTTGGACCCAAAAGCGGCACAAACTTACAAAACACAATGGTATTTTGTAAGTTTGCGCCGCTTTTGCGTCCAAAAGCGGTGCTAATTAGGCACAAAAAAAGTATAAATATGGACCTAAGGGCCTGATTACAAGTGGCTTGGTTAATTTCAACCCGTTCGTAAACCCCGTTTACGCACAAATAAGAATTACGAGTCAGTTTTTTCTTTTATGCGTCCGTTAATTATTGGATGTGTTAAATGACTCAACCTTGGTTAAATTTTAGCAGGTCAAACCTGACGAAATTTAACAAGATGACAACATACAGGGCCATATTTAAACTTTTTTAGTGCCGCATTTGTGTAATTTTTGGACGCAAAAGCGGCGCAAACTTACAAAATACAACTGAGGCCCATATTTATACTTTTTTAGCGCCGCATTTGCGTCGTTTTTTAACACAAAATCGGCGCAAACTTACAAAATACAATTGCAATTGTATTTTGTAAGTTTGCGCCGATTTTGTGTTAAAAAACGACGCAAATGCGGCGCTGTATTTTGTAAGTTTGTGCCGCTTTTGCGTCATAAAGCAGCGCAAATGCGGTGTTAAAAAATTATAAATATGGGCCACAGTATTTACGGTATCATACACATTTGAATGTGTTAATCCCCAGACGATGCATGTTATTCACCACAAACTTGAAATAGGTGCAATTTATTGTATACGATAAATAACATAAAACGTGGTATCGTTGTTTATGAGGTGCAATAGATTGGCCCTAAAAAGTGTGGAATACTGCTAGGTGTATTACCTGACCTCTAAATGAAATGTAGATGAATGAGATAATCATTTTTTTGGATTATAATAGTGATTCTTAACCAGTGGTGTACGGAACACAAGGGGTGCCAAATGCCTACTACCGGGTCTTTGACTGCTTTACAAAATTAAATAGTATTAAAATTAATCAATTTCAATTAACAAATTATAAACAAATGAATGCGCCACGTTTGAAAACTTTTTATAAATTTGACTGTGAATTAATCAAAATATTTCAATATTTGAGAAGGTGTATGTTTGTTTCTATATTTTTGTGTATTGTTTTGAAGTCTAATTAATAAAAATGCTTATGCAGGGGTCCCCAGCTTCCATAAATGACTCAGTGGGGATCCCCAGATTCCATTAACGAGTTAGTGGATCCTAGAAGACAAACATTACCCACATGATTTAGAAATTACCTCTAAAACAGGGACGCCGCTTGCTAGAAACATTACTTGGACAATACTACCATCTAACGGTCAAATAATGCAGCGCACTAAAAGTTTTTTTTGGGTGACGAAAGAGTATAAACAATTTCCCAGCTCCACGGATTATAACTGACAGCGGAACCAAGTGCAGCCCTGCAAACGAGTTTCATCCATGCTAAAATTCCAGCAATACAATTTGATAATCTTCGAAACACAAGTCATGATAACTGGTTGCACTTTTCATGAATCTACAGATTTTAAAGAAACATAGCCCATACCGTTAATCCCATCTCTGGGACCTGACCTGAGCACCTGACTGCTCTTTGAGAGCATAGAAAAGGCATGAAATGCGCTATACAAATGCCAAAAAGTTTCATAATATAACGTAGGTTGTAGGACAGAAAGAGATCCTCATGATGAGAAGCGTTTTGGCTGCCCATGGTAAACACTACATTCACCCTTACCCAGAAGAAGCAGTCACTCCCAAAGACCCATTACAGGAAGTAACCACAATCAGTAAATCAATAAGGGGCATATTTACAAAGGACCTGCGTTGTCCTTGAGTAAAGCAAGTCATTGCAAGCCCTTAACTGGGATTTACTAAGCCACACACTGTCACTTTGCGTGGCTTTATGTGGTTTAGTAAATACCACATAATGCATCGCCCGCATAGCACTGCTTTTCATTACTGTGCGTCAGGTAGGCATCACATAGACGGAGCATGGGCATTCTGATGGTCCACCCATGAATTCTGATCAGGGCCAGACTGGGAACCCAAAGCAGCCCTGGCAAATTTTAGCAGATTAGCCCTCATAGTGTGGATAGCGAGCGAGCCTGACAACTACAATGGGGATTGAGACCCTCCACTCCGCTCTCTCTCTCTCTCACTCTCACTCTCACTCTCACTCTCACTCTCACTCTCCCCCCTCTGTCCCCCGCCGCTGCTGCCCCTGCATCCCAACCCCCTTCCTCTCTCTTGCTCTGCACTCCTGCCACTGCTGCCCCGCAACCCACCCCTTTTTTCACACCGTTTTTCACCCCGCTCCCGTCTCCCAGCTGTTTTCTCCTCCCCCCCACATCCCTACTTAATGGCGGCAGCAATCGTGCCCTGCGCCGGAACCCCTGGCTCTCATCCCCCCCACCACCACCACACATGTCTTCAGTACAACGCTGCCACCCTATGCGCCCTCAACACTGGCCGCTCTCCCGCCTGCCTTTAAGCCTCGCTGCAGATCACCCGCGGACCCTTCTCCTGCCAGAACTGCACCTTCACCAGCCTCCACGCCAACGACCCACCCACCAAGGCAGGACACAACCATCTCAGATGTATCCTTCTCAACACCCGCTCTGTCCATAAACACGCAGTAGAGCTATGGAATCTATTTGACTCAGCTTTCCCAGACATCCCCTTCCTAACCGAGACCTGGATGAACCCCTCCTTAGCGCCTGACATCGCCATAGCCATTCCAGACGGCTACAAGATCACCCGCAGGCACCGCTCCAACAAACCAGGAGGAGACATCACCATCATCCCAAAGAACACCCTCAGGGTCACGACCAGCACCAAAGACACCCTCAGCACTGCCGAACACCTGCACTTCCAGATCAACACTGACCGAAAAAACACCCTCCGAGGGACCCTCGTCTGTAGGCCCCGTGGCCCCTGACAGCAGTTCAGTGACTCCATCACCGACGTCATCAGCACGCACACTCTCGCATCCACTGACTACATGCTCCTTGGTGACTTAAACTTCCACCTTGAGAACACCAACGACAACAACACCGCCACCCTGCTCGACAACCTCTCCAACCTCGGCCTCAAACAGCTTGTCACGACACCGACCCACTCAGCAGGACACAAACTCAACCCTATTTTCTCTGCCAGCAATCACATCTCCTTCAGCCACACCACTGAACTCCACTGGACAGATCACCGCTGCATCCACTTCTCCTTCAAGAAACCCACTACACACCATCACGCACAATGGATTCCCCACTGCAGATGGAACAAGGTCACCGAAAACCAAATAATCACACCCTCGCCCAGAACCCACCCATCAACACCACTGACACTGGCACAGCTACCCGCAACTTCAGGCAATGTACTGACACCAGTGCCAACACTCTTGCCCCAATCAAGAATCCCTCCAACAGACGCACTGACAGAAAGGCCTTCTGGTTTACCACCGACCTCAACAAATCTAAGCAGACCTGCCGAAGACTCGAAAAGAAGTGGCACCAAGATCAGACACTGGACAACCACACAGCCTTCAAAAACGCCATCCGCAGACACCACCAACTTATATGAACTGCCAAGAGAACCACCTTCAAAGACTGTATCAACAACAATGCACACAGCCACAAGGAGCTCTTCAACATCGTGAAGGAACTCTCCAACCCAGCTCCAACGCCAACGACATCCCACCATCTCAAAACCTCTGCGACTCCCTAACCTCCTACTCCCACCACAAGATCGCAGACATGCACGAAAGCTTCAGCACTCAGACCAACCCAGCAACCACCAACACCACAGTCTCACCACCGACCAGCCTCCTGCTCTTCTAGACCCCCATCAATGACAATGACACCATCGAAATCATGAACACCATCCACTCCGTCTCATCAACCGACCCCTGCCCTCACCACATCCTTAACAAAGCAAGCTCTCTCATCGCACCCCAACTCCGGAAGATCATCAACAGCTCCTTCGAGTCTGCCACCTTCCCAGAGAGCTGGAAACACGCTGAGATCAACGCCCTCCTCTAAAAACCCAAGGCGGACCCAAAGGACCTCAAGAACTTCAGACCTATCTCCCTGCTCCCCTTCCTGGCAAAAGTAATCGAAAAGTCTCTCAACAGACAACTGACCCGTTTCCTTGAGGAGAACAGCACCCTGGACCCTTCCCAATCCAGATTCCGCAGCAACCACTGTACTGAAACTGCCCTCATCTCTGCCATCGACGACATCAGATCCATACTGGACAATGGCAAACCTGCAGCCCTCATCCTCCTGGACCTCTCAACCACGTTCAACACCATCTTCCACCACACCCTATGCACATGCCTCAGAAATGCAGGAATTCACGACAGAGCCCTGGACTGGGTCACCTCCTTTCTCACTGGCAGAACCCAGAGAGTCCGCCTCCCCCATTCCACTCTGAAGCCACCAAAATCATCTGCGGAGTACCCCAAGGCTCGTCCCTCAGCCCGACCCTCTTTAATGTCTACATGTCCCCGCTCGCTAACATCGCCCAATCTCATAACCTCAACATCATCTCATACGCCGATGACACCCAGCTGATCCTCTCCCTCACCAAGGACTCTGCCAAGACCAGCCTCCACGAAAGAATGGAGGCCATCGCCGAATGGATGAAGAACAGCTGCCTCGAACTCAATTCCGACAAGATGGAAGTCGTAATCTTCAGCTCCACCCCCTCCGCATGGGATGACTCCTGGTGGCCTGCCACTCTCGGATCCGCTCCGACTCCCACCAACCACGCACGCAACCTAGGATTCATCCTGGACTCCTCATTATCCATGACCCAGCAAGTCAACACCATCTCCTCCTCCTGCTTCAACACCCTCTGCAAGCTCCGAAAGATCTACAAATGGATCCCTCTGAAACCAGAACAACAGTCACCCATGCCCTTGTAAGCAGCAAACTGGACTATGGCAATGCCCTCTACGCAGGAACCACGGCCAAACTCCAGAAAAGGCTGCAACGCATCCAGAACACCTCCGCACACCTCATCCTGGACATCCCCTGACACAGTCACATCACAGGCCATCTGAGAGACCTGCACTGGCTCTCACCAACACTCACAAAGCACTGCACAACACTGGACCAAAGTACCTCAAAAGACGTCTTTCTTTCTACGCCCCAACCCTGCAACTCCGCTTCGCCGACCTCGCCCTCGCAACCGTCCTACGCATCTGCAGAACTACAAACATGGGCAGATCATTCTCGCACCTCGCCGCCAGGGACGTGAACACTCTTCCCACCCACCTGCGTCAGACCAAAGACCTCCTTACCATCAGGAGACTTCTCAAGATCTCGTTGTTCGAGTAGTAGCAACGCCCCCCTCCCCCTTCAGTGCCTTGAGACCCTCACGGGTAAGTAGTGCACTTTACAAATTCCATGGTTGATTGATTCCCCCCAAGAAATTTTGGGACAAAATTCGATCTACAACACATTTTTCATTCAACTGTATACATTCTTAAAGCATAATAAATGATGACCTTCCAGTACACCAGGATACAGCAGTGTTTGTTGGAGCTCTTCAATGATTCTCTCACCATCACCCTCTAACAGTGTCTTTTATCTCTCCATAGCCTCTCTCTCACATGTATTTCTTTTTTTATAGCACCTCTCTTAGCAGCGTAGTCTGTTGAAGCACTTTACATCACACACATGTAGAGAGACAATGAATCAGTCTGTGTAAATCAGTGTATAGAAAATGTTGACAAAGGGGATGACTACAAGGTGTAGGACTTACATGCCCTCCATACTGGTAGGCATTTTGAAGAGGTCTTTGTCTGGGGGAGCATAAACTCATCATTCAGAATATAACATAGTGGCTAGGGTTGACTTTATTAGTCACCATTTATTTCTATCTAAAAAAAACCTTTTTTAGCAAAATTAGAATAATCAATGCCTGGGAAAAAACATAACTTTCTAGCATGTACCTTGCAGTTTGCATGCAGTTATTTTGATGGCAGTTCATAGCTCTCTGTGCTGGATTATGATTGTAACTTACGAACTGCACATTAACAAAATGAGCTCTGTGACAAAAACAGTGTCTCACTGAGCTAGGCACATAAAATACTGTCCTGTGATCTGCACAGTACACGTTGCTTGCAGCATGCATATTAACCCTCTGAGCTACAATAAATGAGTCAAAACTGCCACTAGACAAAACCTGATCACTCTGCAGCAGGTACATTAATCACCAGAGCTATCTTAGCACTTTTACTGTTGCCTGAAACCTGTTGGATATGCAATGAACTCTGCAGTGCTTTAAAAACTGCTGCACTGTTACAAAACCTTCCAGCCTCCCAGGGAAATGCCTAATGTCAGGTATGGCCAGTCTGGCCTTGATTTTGATTCAAATCCAGATATACAAAGACTTGTAAATGTGGATTTGCGTACCACGGTATCCCTACCCGACAGAGGTGTAACAAGGTGAAATATTTGTATTTCTCCTTCTTAATTCCTCTATCCATGTGTGCTGCAAAATGCAGCACACGCAGCAAGAGGAATATGCCTATAAGGATTATTTTTGTGAAGCAAGGTGTCCCTTCCTGCACAAAAACAATCCTGCCTGTAACAGAGGCACCTTTGCACTATAGTGCACTATAGTGCAAGGGTGCCTGCATTGGAGCTAAGAAGCACACAGTGCACTAGCTCAAGGAGAGAGAGCAGAAGTTATCCAAATCTTTGTAAATATGGAGCATTTTGCCCTCTTTCTTTCAGATAATGCAGCACAGCAAATTGACTTGCTGAGCTGCATGAAATAATGGTAAATCTTCCCCTAAGAATCAGGATTCACTGAACTACCCAGACAATTATTTATAAACCACCAAACCTTTAATTTATAGGCTCATGGTTCTTCTATATGAAAGGACTGGATATGGAGACATTACAAGGTGCTCAAAACATATGAATGGCATGAGACGGTTGCACTGAGTATGAATCATTTGAACCATTTCCCTATGAATTATGGTACCCATGTGAAGGGCCTCATTACGAGGCTGGTGGCCCACGGTGAAGGTTGAACCTCCACAACTGTGGCAGTCCGACCGCCAAATTACAACCCTGGTGGACGGACCCACCAGGGGACCACTGTCTCCACCAGGAACATGGTTCCTGACAAGGTGGCAGTGGTCAAAGTTGTAACCAGCCATGGCAGTGCAGAACTCAGTGCTGTGTGGGTGATTACAGCTCAGCTTTCCTCTAGCCTTTCCATGGCAGGGACCCCACCATGGAAAGGCTGCCAGAAAGCCAGTGCCAGGGGCCACTGGGGGCCCCTGCACTGCCCAGCACCATCGGAATGCGCACTGTCTGCTTTGTAGTGTTTTACTGCTACGGTATTAGCCTTGGCTCCCTTAAAGGAGTCAAGGCCAATATTGTAGCACTGTTCCTGCCGGTCAGCCCGGCAGGAACGTGTAATACAATGTTCCCACCAGACAGCCTGGCAGAACATTGTAAGACGCTCAGAGGGCGGGGGACACCACTGGTATGACGGTGGCGTCCTCGCCACGGCTTTAGCAGTCCACTTTTAGGACCACCAAAGTCGTAGTGATGCCCATATCACAACTTGAAGGTAGACTTGCAAGTATAAAACAAGGACCCCAACTGTCCACAGTGGGTGCTCACCAGTACAGTGGGTGTTCCAGATCCCTTAGGTACTAACAACATCAGAAATGTTTTATTGCGACCAGCAGGGGCATAGCTTGGTGATTAAGACATGGGGGTGTTAGCTTATGATTTTTAGGCAATCACACTTGCATGTCATGTGAATCTTTATATGGGAAGCAGCGCATGATGGGGGCGTAAGGGGAAGTGGAAGGGAAAAGGAGTGTGGGTTGAGAGCAGTTGTTAAAACACAGAGGCCCAAATGTAAGAAAAATCATGCACAACTTTGCACCATCTGTGTGCCCTATTTATACAACGGGGCACCATGGTGCTAAGGAAAGGTTAGCATAAAAAAATGACGCTAACCATTGCGACACGTCATAATGAAAAATTATGCTAATGCTGCAAGTGTGGCGTTAGCATGATTAGTGGCACATTTTTTATGCTAAACGTGCTAGCGCCATTTTTGCATCAAAAGCGTAAAAAAGCCTGCAAGACTAGAAATTAAAAAGCTACAAGGACTCAAGATGGAGATGCAGGACAAGAGAGCCCCTAGGATGGACAAACAAAATCACAGGAGAAGGGGAAAAGAAAGAGGAAGTATTGCTTCAGTGAGGACGAGAATGCTATCTTGGTCAGAGAGGTGACAGAGCACCAGCCCCAGATCGTTGTCACCTCTAAATTGCCAATAGGTAGGAAGGAAGCCATATGGCAGTCAACTGTCAACAAAGTCAACAGTGTGGCAGAGGTGAAGAAGACTGTCACCAATTGTAAGAAGCGCATGCAAGTTTCCAAGCACAGAACTAAAGAGAAAATGGCCAGACAGCACTGCGGACTGGAGGTGGAAGTCCGGCACCCCAGGAGGACCTGGATGAGCTGGAGGAGGTAGTGGCAGCGGTCATCCTGTAGGAGCTAGTCACTGGAGTCTCAGGACAGTACAGACATTCAGACAAGTGCAAGGTAAAGTTGCAGTGGGGGACAATCTTGAAACTCACAAATGGCAGAAGGGGGTGGCACATAGGACACACTGAATGGAAGCAAAAGGCTTGAATGGAGACGCAATAATGGCCAAACACTTCTAATGTGCTCACATCTTCCACCTTATATACACAGACCATTTCTCAACTGTCACAACATTCCCTTCACTGTTACAACTGAACTACCAGCCCATGTGTAACACTCATTGGGCAACATGTACTATGCTTGTTGCACAGGGTGGGCCAACAGGAACTGCATGACACCTCCATGCACCATTGGGAATGGGCACATAAGTGATCACACACAACATATGGGCATGTCTGTGGTTATCATCTGGGCTGCTATACAAGTAGATTCCATGTCACCATGTAGCAAGGTTGCCTGTGTAGTGGGAATGGTTGGTGTCATGCACAAAGGGACACCTTCACGAATAACATCAGCCACAAGTGGTCTCACTGTCTCACTAGGGGCCCACATTTAGAAGCCCTTACTTCAATATTAGCATCATATCGATGGAGGCCAATGTGGACTCAAGCCGCACATTTCCCTTGTGCTACATTAACTAAGTCACACAATGCATGCATAGATCCACTTTGTACATCCTTGCACCACAACATGCCAGTGCCAGATATGATGTAAGCAAGGAAATATTTCTTATGCATGGAGGAAAGAACCAATGGGGCAGAAAATCCATAAAGATTGCACTGTGGTGTCTGTCAACCTTATTTGTGAGGCCTGCCAAAGGCAGATGTGAAAGTGACGCAAGCATTGTAAGCAATGAACCTCCCTCTGCTTTGCTGCACTAGTGCTGTCATTTATGGTGCCAATGCAGTAAAGCACCACTCTAGTGCCAAAACTCATGAGGATACTGTGGAAATGTCCACCATGGAGACCAGTATTTAAATAAGGTGCTTCCATGGGGTTGTTGGTTGGGACAGGGGGCTGCAAGAAAAATTGTGGTTTGGGATCAATGCATCAAATACATATAAAGACGTTTGCCCTATGTGTGATGCACAAGGCAACACACCATGAACAACCAAATTGTTTGGAAGCACAAACTTGTCACACACCCACTTTTCACTCCCACACCACCCTTGAGTTCTTGGACTACACTGATCCAAATTCAGATGTGCATATTTTCAAAAGCATCAGACTATTCACATGGAATAGCATCTACACGAAGTGTCAGGTGTGAGAGGGGCACATGAGTGTTAGACCAGGATAAGGTATGCAAGGTGCCCTAACTTGGCATGGTAATTAGGAGCAACTACTCTCCACCACTGAAGTGTAAGTTAAAAAAATCTGCATTGGTAAAGCACTATGATGTCTGTGTCTGGGCGTTGTGGCACATATTTACCCATTTATGAAGAAAGACACAGAGCAACAGCTCAGTTTGCTGAGCTGTGCAGCATGTTTTCAAATGTGCAAGGATATGTAGTTATCACAGATAGTCAATGTGTTAGACCTGACAGCCTTAGGGTGGTCACCCCTAACTTTTTGCCTGCCTCCCTCCACTTTCTGGACACTGTTTTTGCTGGTTTTTAGACTCTGCGCACTTTACCACTGCTAACCAGTTCTAAAGTGCACATGCTCTCTCCCTTTAAACATGGTAACATTGGATCATACCCAATTGGACTATTTAATTTACTTATAAGCCCCTAGTAGAAGGCACTATATGAGCCCAGGGCTTGTAGATTAAATGCTACTAGTGGGCCTGCAGCACTTATTGTGCCACCCACTTAAGTAGCCCCTTAACCTTGTGTCAGGCATGCCATTGTAAGGCCTGTGTGTGCAGTTTCACTGCCAATTCAACTTGGCAATTAAAAGTACTTGACAAGCCTAAAACTCCCCTTTTTCTACATATAAGTCACCCCTAAGGTGTGCCCTAGGTAACCCCTAGGGCAGGGTGCTGTGTGGGTAAAAGGCAGGACATGTACCTGTGCAGTTTACATGTCCTGGTAGTGTAAATCTCCTAAATTCGTTTTTACACTACTGTGAGGCCTGCTCCCTTCATAGGCTAACATTGGGGCTGCCTTCATACATTGTTGGAGTGGTAGCTGCTGATCTGAAAGGAATAGGAAGGTCATATTTAGCATTGGCCAGAATGGTAATACAAAATCCTGCTGACTGGTAAAGTTGGATTTAATATTACTATTTTAGAAATGCCACTTTTAGAAAATGAGCATTTCTCTGCACTTAAATCTTTCTATGCCTTACAATCCACGTCTGGCTGGGTTTAGTTGACAGCTCCTTGTGCATTCACTCAGACCCACCCCAAACACAGGATACTTAGCCTCACTTTCATACATCTGCATTTTGAATGGGTCTTCCTGGGCTGGGAGAGTGGAGGGCCTGCTCTCACACAAAGGACTGCCACCCCCCCTACTGGGACCCTGGCAGACAGGATTGAACTGAAAGGGGACCTGGTGCACTTCTACGCCACTCTTTGAAGTCTCCCCCACTTTAAAGGCACATTTGGGTATAAAAACAGGGCCTCTGCCCACCCACCTCAGACACTTCCTGGATAAGAACCTTGTAACCAGAACCTGCATCCTGCCAAGAAGAACTGCCTGGCTGCCCAAAGGACTCACCTGACTACTTTCTGTGAAGGACTGCTGCCTTGCTGTTGCCCTTCTGCCTTGCTGCTCCCTGGCTGTGGTGAAGAAGTGCTCTCCAAGGGCTTGGATAGAGCTTGCCTCCTGTTCCCTGAAGTCTCAGGACCAAAAAGACTTCTGTCACACTGCATTGTGTAGGGGTGACCCTCCTGCCAGTCCAAATGCATTGTGCAGGAAGGTACACATCCTGCAATTTCAACTAACAAGAATGCTGTCTGCCACTTACAATGATTGATAGTGATTGCAACCCACATTGATAGTAGTCCACAATAGGACTAAAACAATGCCACCCCTGATGTGGTGACCCAACATGATGCATCCATCAATCAACAAGCCTCAAAATATGTCAGGTCCTCATGCCACCACACGTATGTTGTCAGAGAGATGGAAGTGGGTGGGCTTTTCACATGCATCCTTCTAGCGACTTCGAGTCGTGTGTTCAGCATTCCGCACCAAACATCGTAACGATAAACCACCTTGTGTGTATATGTGCAAACAGGAAGGTCTAACTTCCAACAAAATAACACTCAGTCTAGAGATGCAGGCATCCTTGCAGGAATGCAACAAGGAAACTTGTGTGAAAACAAATCCCTAACAACGCCCATGGCATGCGTATGTAACACAGCCAGATCAATGAAAGGCATACATATGCAGAAGACCATGATAAGTCATTCAAGGTGGATGGAACACACTTGGAAATATTGACTGGCAGATTGTGCCAATGGTGACGCCATGGAAATGATGCTCAGGTGGCACAGTATGCCACTAGGGGTTTGTAAATGTGTGCCTTGATGTGTAGGTCTGTACCATGTCACTACGCCACCAGTAGCAAGTAAATGATGACTCATGCCAATACAGTCAAAGATTGACATTTCACTATCTCATTGCAGAGGATAAAGTCTTACCTCCTGCGGAGCTGCCTGTCCTGGATTTCTCTGATGATCTGGATGACCAGCTGCTGACCATCAATGCTGACACTCTCCAGGATGTCCTGGGTTCCTTCCAGACACCATCTCCAGTCACAGGGAGGACCCACAGTGTTGCGGGGTCTCTACATGAACCACCCAACAACCAACACAGAGCACCAACCAGTACAGCCACCGCCCTGGACTCTGAGGACCCAGACATTATCTTTCAGAAGACAGCGGTAGGAGTCCAGCGGGAGCTGGCACAGCATGTTCAGGTGTGGATGGAGACCATGGTGGGCAGCCTAGAGAGAGTGCAGAGGTGCCTCAGTCTGAATAAGGACAACTCTTCTACCATCAGAGGCACCCACTCTCTGCTACGTGGAATCCAGCAGTCCAGGGCGGACATAGCTGCTGTCCTGAGGCAGGGGCTGGAACAATTGCCCTCCCAAAGTGACAGCAGCATGATTGACAACAGGCTGGGGGCTATCCAAAATGTCCTGGAGTTTATGCAGTGTAATCTGGCCTCACTCCTTGAAAACATGTCTGCCTACCACTGTGATGTAGCTGCTGTGTTGTAAAACCAGCAGTTCCTCCTTGCTGCAGTGATGCCTTTTTCTTTCACACAAATGGCAGCTGCTGAGTCCTTAGATTCCACATCTCTATACCTGATGTGTGTGTGTGCCCCCCCTTAACTTCAACAACAGCATCAGCCATGGCATAGGAGGCACCACACACATCATAGGGCGAAGATGTGTAAGGAACAACATTCACCAGAAAAAATATCCATTAGCGACAGTCTGTGCCACATGGACAGTATCTCTTTAGTTTTGTGCTTAAGAGCATGCCAGTGTAGTGACAGCTGGCAAAATGCCCTCTTAACTCTACCACTGTTGACTTAGCATGTATGGAATGTCAAAGTTTCAATTCCTACCTATTGTCAATTTGGACATCGCTTCACTGATGCACACTTCTCTTACAAATATTTCATGACATGTCCCTCACCCTTGGACTCTGGCTGGACATTCAATGGCTTGGGATCTCTCATGGGGTCAAAGAATTGTACATTGTACACCATTTGAAACTAAACTTGCACATGTAAATAAATTACCTACTCCACGTATGTTCTGCTTTTTTCAGTGATTCATCAAGTGTTTCAAATGTATGCATTGTGTGAAGCGATGGCAATCAGTACTGAACAAAAGGAAATGTGTGGCTTTCTGTCAGACACACACGCAGATTCAAACATGATTAAGGTGAGTGATAGCATTGTGGACTCCCACAAAATGTCTGAGTCTTCCAAGCATGTATTAACAGGTACCATGCAAGTTTACATATGGCATGTTTGGTTCAGAACACAAGTGTCTGGAAATATCTCTGATGATTGTACCAGTGCAGCATTGATGTGACAAACCAAATAGGCACATTACCTACCAAAAGCAATAATTGTTGTGTCCATGCACAATCAGAGTGTCAGGAACTGTTTTGAATAGTATATTGAGTAGCTGATGCCATACCACTGCCAATCAGACAGGTACTTGGTGATAGTGGATACACATAGTCACACATGTTAATCAATACTGAATGCACACCCAGAGGCATTTATCTAATGTGACCAGTGCAGAAACGATAAGTCCCAGAGAGTCAATTGTATTGAGTATAGTATTGTATAATATAGTATAATATAGTATAGTATAGTATAGTATAGTATAATAGTATTGAACACCATAGTGTAGGAAACTAACATGAATTATTAAAACTCAACATTTCTACCTATGAAAAACCTAAACTACACACTAGCCTTCACTAACCTAACCTATACTAACTAATCTTAACTTATCCCTACAGCTAACTATCCTTATCTAAACCTATACATGTAATGCCACACAATAAACATTGTACCCCACCCCCCTTAGGGGACAATTGATGAGAAGGAAAACATGAACTAAAGCTAAACATAGACTAACCAAACCTACTACCGAAACAAATATAAATTGTTTTGGTATTTAAAAAAAAACGTTTTTGAAATATTTTTATTAACATATACCCCTAATACATAACACTCCGAATACCTCCCAAAATCAAAAAAGATCTCTAAATCCCACCCCGCTAACTATACCAACTATGTCGTAAAACTCACCTACTCTATGCTAGCTTACCTATGCCTACCGATCTAAACCCCAATAAAACTATTTACAATAAAACCTAGGTGAAGGGAAGGTCCTGGGAAGAGCAAATGGTCCAAAGTCTGTGCCTCCTAATCTTCTTTTTGATGTACTTTAATAGATTATAATTCCTCGACTTTGCTTCCTCCAACTTGGCCAACCTCAACTTGATCTTGGCCATGTCCTTCCTCATTTTGTCCTCAAATTAAGAAGCAGTGGAAGCTGGTCTTGGCTGTGGCAGGGATTCTGTTGTGGCAGGGGCCATTGATGTAGAGGGGGCAGATTCTGCAGACCCACCCCTGACCTTCTGTGTTGAGGTTCCAGTAGTGTGTGTGCTAGTAGCATCCTGTTTGCCTGGTCCTCCATGAGGAAAAGCCTGCCACGACCCGATGTTTTCTCACATCTGTATCACCTGGCTATCTTGCGATACCCTTTCTGAACCTCACAGATGTGCCAGAACCTCTCTGCCCTTTTCAGAAAAGCACGCTTCTGTGTTGGAGTCATTGAGGCTGCTAAAACATGAGGGGAACATGTCATCAAAAACAGCGTTGGGCAGAGGAAGCAAAAACCTGCAATAGAAACAGCATCTTCAGATGACACAATTTGTCCACCAGACCTCATAAAACAATGCCAAGCCCAAAGTCTATACCAATCTGCCTCCTAAGCATCTACGATATATTTTTTATGTCGCAGGGATTACAGTTGTTCAATGTTGCACACTATCTGTTCACAAGCTTGCAACATCTCCTAAGTGTCAGGTAAACACTCAGCATGCACATCTCATACACACGTGATGTGACCATGTTAGCTCGCACTCATCATAATGGGTAGATCATATAGGCTCACCTGCACACATCTTTTTTACTTCAATCCATAGACATGTACCACAATCATCAGAACAAAAGCTGAAATCTCAATGTGTACTCAACTAACTGTTGGCCTTCTCAAATAGCTCCTTGTGTGGCCCGTGCATCAATTCATTTCTGAAGAGTAGTGAAGCATCAGTGGTGCAAGTGTCACATTTATAACATTTATAAGCCCCTTGTAGACCTCTACACATGGACATAAATTGTACCTTGTCCAGAGTAACTTTGTGCTATGTGTGGCACACAGTGCAGTAACATGTGCTGTGACAAATATGTTGCCAACATACACACAGTTCTCAAACCCAGCACCTCTGACACATATCTTGACTGATCTCACTGTCTTTCTGTGCATATTTACCTATTCTAAGGACTCTCAAATCCATTGAAGGCCACATTGGCACCTGTGCATCATTTTGCTGTATTCCACATCCTCAACATAACATCAGACATACTTTTAATGCCCAGGGATAGATTGTGGTTTCTTAATTGACACACATGCCTTTTTAACATGACACTTAGGGCCTGATTCTAACTTTGGAGGATGGTGTTAAACCGTCCCAAAAGTGGCGGATATACCACCTACCGTATTACGAGTCCATTATATCCTATGGAACTCGTAATACGGTAGGTGGTATATCCGCCACTTTTGGGACGGTTTAACACCGTCCTCCAGAGTTAGAATCAGGCCCTTAGTGGCTGCATCAGAGTCTTCAAATTGTGAAACTTTGTCAGTTGTGTAGTGTAGGAGGCTGGACTGGCTTGTAGTGAGTACCAAGGGGTACTTACACCTTGCACCAGGCCCAGGTATCCCTTATTAGTGTAGAGGGGTGTCTAGCAGTTTAGGCTGATAGAAAAGGTAGCTTAGCAGAGCAGCTTAGGCTGAACTAGTAGACGAGTGAATTTCCTACAGTACCACTAGTGTCACTTGCACAATATCATAAGAAAACACAATACACAGATATACTAAAAATAAAGGTACTTTATTTTTATGACAATATGCCAAAAGTATCTCAGTGAGTACCCTCAGTATGAGGATAGCAAATATACACAAGATATATGTACACAATACCAAAATATGCAGTAATAGCAATAGAAAACAGTGCAAACAATGTATAGTCACAATAGAATGCAATGGGGCACATAGGGATAGGGGCAACACAAACCATATACTCTAGAAGTGGAATGCGAACCACGAATGGACCCCAAACCTATGTGACCTTGTAGAGGGTCGCTGGGACTGTAAGAAAACAGTGAGGATTAGAAAAATAGCCCACCCCCAAGACCCTGAAAAGTGGTTGCAAAGTGCACCTAAGTTCCCCAAAGAGCACATAAGTCGTGATAGGGGAATTCTGCAGGAAAGACCAACACCAGCAATGCAACAACGATGGATTTCCAGACGAGAGTACCTGTGGAACAAGGGGACCATGTCCAAAAGTCAGGATCAAGTCGGGAGTGGGCAGATGCCAGGAAATGCCAGCTGTGAGTGCAAAGAAGCTGCCACCAGATGGTAGAAGCTGAGGATTCTGCATGAACGACAAGGGCTAGAAACTTCCCCTTTGGAGGATGGATGTCCCACGTCGTGAAGAGTCGTGCAAAAGTGTTTTCCTGCAGAAAGACCGCAAGCAAGCCTTGCTAGCTGCAAGGGTTGCGGTTAGGGTTTTTGGATGCAGCTGTGGCCCAGGAGGGACCAGGATATCACCAATTGCGTGAGGACACAGACGGGGTGTCCAGCAAGACAAGGAGCCCACTCAGAAGCAAGCAGCACCCGCAGAAGTGCCGGAACAGGCACTACAAAGTGGAGTGAATCGGTGCTCACCCGATGTTGCACAAGAGAGTCCCACGCTGCCGGAGGACAACTCAGGAGGTCGTGCAATGCAGGTTAGAGTGCCGGGGACCCAGGCTTGGCTGTGCACGAAGGAAATCCTCGGTGAGTGCACAGGAGCCGGAGTAGCTGCAAAACACACGGTTCCCAGCAATGCAGTCTAGCGTGGGGAGGCAAGGACTTACCTCCACCAAACTTGGACTGAAGAGTCACTGGACTGTGGGAGTCACTTGGACAGAGTTGCTGAGTGCAAGGGACCTCACTCGTCGTGCTGAGAGGAGACCCAGAGGACCGGTGATGCAGTTCTTTGGTGCCTGCGGTTGCAGGGGGAAGATTCCGTGGACCCACGGGAGATTTCTTTGGAGCTTCTAGTGCAGAGAGGAGGCAGACTACCCCCACAGCATGCACCACCAGGAAAACAGTCGAGAAGGCGGCAGGATCAGCGTTACAAAGTCGCAGTAGTCGTCTTTGCTACTTTGTTGCAGTTTTGCAGGCTTCCAGCGCGGTCAGCAGTCGATTCCTTGGCAGAAGGTGAAGAGAGAGATGCAGAGGAACTCTGATGAGCTCTTGCATTCGTTATCTAAGGAATTCCCCAAAGCAGAGACCCTAAATAACCAGAAAAGGAGGTTTGGCTACTTAGGAGAGAGGATAGGCTAGCAACACCTGAAGGATCCTATCAGAAGGAGTCTCTGACGTCACCTGCTGGCCCTGGCCACTCAGAGCAGTCCAGTGTGCCAGCAGCACCTCTGTTTCCAAGATGGCAGAGGTCTGGAGCACACTGGAGGAGCTCTGGGCACCTCCCAGGGGAGGTGCAGGTCAGGGGAGTGGTCACTCCCCTTTCCTTTGTCCAGTGTCGCGCCAGAGCAGGGCTGAGGGGTCCCTGAACTGGTGTAGACTGGCTTATGCAGAAATGGGCACCATCTGTGCCCATGAAAGCATTTCCAGAGGCTGGGGGAGGCTACTCCTCCCCTGCCTTAACACCTTTTCCAAAGGGAGAGGGTGTAACACCCTCTCTCTGAGGAAGTCCTTTGTTCTGCCTTCCTGGGCCAAGCCTGGCTGGACCCCAGGAGGTCAGAAACCTGTCTGAGGGGTTGGCAGCAGCTGCAGTGAAACCCCTGAAAAGGCAGTTTGGCAGTACCCGGGTCTGTGCTAGAGACCCGGGGAATCATGGGATTGTCTCCCCAATACCAGGATGGCATTGGTGGGGCAATTCCATGACCTTAGACATGTTACATGGCCATATTCGGAGCTACCATTGTGAAGCTACACATAGGTAGTGACCTATGTGTAGTGCACGCGTGTAATGGTGTCCCCGCACTCACAAAGTCCGGGGAATTTGCCCTGAACAATGTGGGAGCACCTTGGCTAGTGCCAGGGTGCCCACACACTAAGTAACTTAGCACCCAACCTTTACGAGGTAAAGGTTAGACATATAAGTGACTTATAAGTTACTTAAGTGCAGTGGTAAATGGCTGTGAAATAACGTGGACGTTATTTCACTCAGGCTGCAGTGGCAGGCCTGTGTAAGAATTGTCAGAGCTCCCTATGGGTGGCAAAATAAATGCTGCAGCCCATAGGGATCTCCTGGAACCCCAAAACCCTGGGTACCTCAGTACCATATACTAGGGAACTATAAGGGTGTTCCAGTATGCCAATGTAAATTGGTGAAATTGGTCACTAGCCTGTTAGTGACAATTTGGAAAGAAATGAGAGAGCATAACCACTGAGGTTCTGATTAGCAGAGCCTCAGTGAGACAGTTAGTCATAACACAGGTAACACATACAGGGCACACTTATGCGCACTGGGGCCCTGGCTGGCAGGGTCCCAGTGACACATACAACTAAAACAACATATGTACAGTGAAATATGGGGGTAACATGCCAGGCAAGATGGTACTTTCCTACACGTAGGGTGCAGGTCCACCTGCAAGACATGACAGAAAAATATAGCTTTGTGATTGTAGAACAAAGAAAAGCATAGACAACTGTTACACATTCCACTTGTTTAGCTGATTGACCTAGTGAGCTTAGATGTAGGAATGACCAACTGGCATCTATCACATGCCAATTAGACAGACATTGTAAGCCCACAAAATCACGTACAGATATGGGATTCACCCACACTTACATGTCTCAAATACATACGTAACAATTTCTAAGGGACAGGACACTGTCAATTGTCAGATTCTTATGCCTATGTTGAAAATCTATGTGAAAATGGAGCATCAACTCAGAGGCTTCACTTTTGCTTTGCCCCCCTACCACCACCTAACTCCACCATGTGTGTGCAGTATTTGACACATGGCGCATGTCAGGACCCTAGCGTAAACTATGACATTATGTTGGCACTTTGCATGCTTTGCAACATACATGAAGGTGCCAAACCCTCTAAGTGAAATTAGGACATTGAAAACAAAGGGAGTGCCATCTTACCAACCTGCCTTAGGCATGCATTCAAGTAAACTCCAAAACTGTTGCTGTAGAATCTAGTAGATTTAAATGCTAAATTTTTCTGTGCCTCCTAATACCAGAACAAACTCTGTGTATTCATCATGCCTGGTGCAGGCATTATGTGGTGCCAGGGTTTAAAAGTGCCATCATACTTGCATTGCACAACTTTTGAAATATTTTGTGGCAATACTTGCCTCCATCAGCTAAATTACCTTAAAAATATATGACACTTATATTGCAGAAGGAGCCGCTAAGCCCTTCTTAGATTTGGGTCTTTGTTGTGTCACTCTGCACATACATGACTCAAGGGAAACACACATCCATGGCTACCTATACACCAGTGTCATGTTTATCATCACTTAAACATTACTCTGCAAATTCCCACAGTAGCCAAGCCCATGATGGACATGGACAGTTGTGTCTGTAAAACATAAACCCTTACCGACTTAAACATGTATATGCGATACACAAGGTACAAAGAGAGGAATGTGCAAACTGTCAGCTTTCAGTGCATTGCTGACCTCTCATGAATGCAGGTTGGCAGAGACACACAACTTGCTGTCCTCATGATATGCTGAAGTAATCCTGATGTCCTACTGTCATGCAAATGCAAATAAGGATGTTGTTATGTTTAAGGGTCACTTATCAACAGTTCCGCTGACCCAAATAACCAGGTGATCCAGGAGATCCCTTTCACAGGAGATAGGGTCTGCTCACCGGTGCTTCAACTGGTGGTCAGTGCGCTTGACCGAGAAGATGTGTGTGAGCTGATACAGCAAATTAACCCAGTGCAGCTTCCGTGCCTCTGCCCGGTAGCCCATTATCACACGGCCACCCATGGCCACCATGTTAGGGAGGTAGTGGCAGACCAACCAGATGAACCATCCCAGTTCATCCCCAGTCATTCTCTGCACCCTTCCCTGACATGTTGCAGTATCTCCTTCACTGCAACCTAAAGACCCAGAAAAAATAATAAAAATACAATTCCACAACTAACCCCAAGTACACCAACAAAGTTATCTACCCCTAAGACAAACAGCCGACAATACTGTCACAGTAACAGGACAAAAATTTGCAAATACAATGACACAAATTTCTAGATGAACAAGACACCGACAGCACACAGCACAAAAGACTCCAAATCTGCTACACCTCAAACCAGCACAAAACCACACAACCTCTCCCAAGCACAGTCTGCAAGACTGTAAAGTAAAAGTGTCAGTAATATCACTTTTCCATGTGTGCAGCAGGGAAGTCCTATCACATCACTTCCTGGGCGTATGTGTCACGTTTTCTGATATGTGTTATTTTTTTTTTAATCATGACGGCCATGCGTGAAATTTTGTATGAAGGCTGACAAGGCATACAATTTAGTTTGGACTCGCATGTGCAAGTCGTCGTTTTTGGTATTTGTGATGTATGAAGTACTACCATATGCGTCAATTTTTATGACGCATGATGGGCATGCGTGGGTTTTAGTGGGAAGGTGGGAATGCTGACAGGGCACCCAGAATCACATGTCTAGTTACATGTTCTATGCATCTTTATTGTTTGTGTCCTAAGGTAACATATGTATGCATGAGTATTTCACTGTGTACCGGTAACATTGGAATGTGTTTCCATATGCTTGTAGTTGTGTGTGATGCATGGGAGAACTGATACTGTTACTGATACTGATAATGTGCATGTGTATGGAGATCTTTTCCACATACATGTTTCCACATGTGTACAATGTGTGTACTTTGAGTGTACATATGTGATGAAACTCATATTGTAGGCCTAACACATTGTTATGTCAGAATTCCCACTGTTCGCTTCACAACACGGCATAGGATCGGTGGGCATGCGCAAAACATGTTCATGCACATGATAGACTTGACAAATATTTAGCTAAGGATGCCATTGACTAAGGCTTGGTTATGATCCGGTAACCCATGAGAATATAAGCGCAAGTGTGTGTCACACTCTGGTGTGTTCGAAGGGCCAGACTTCATGATGCAATGCAACACGTGTAACATGTCGTTACTCATGCATGAGGATTTTTTAAGAAGGTGTGCTGACGTGTCATGGTGGTTATGTATGTGACAAGTTTGTGGATGAATAGATATGTTTCATGTATGATAAGTAATGCATACTACAGTGGTGTGTTTAGGTATATGACAACTACCAATACTCTATTCCAGCATTGACTTATGTAGACCATTGTCTCACAGTTGTGTACTCATATCTGTGTTTACTACTTTTCCCTATGTAGAAACATATGTACTGTTTGTATTAGTTTGTAAGTAAATATTTGACCCGTACACATTTTCATATGTAAATTGTTTACTTTTGTCCATAGGCAAATAGACAGCACCAAGCCTGGTCCGCCATTTAGGAATTATGGGCCAGATGTATGAAACTTGTTTGCATTTGCAAACGGTGCGAATCGCAAAATTTGTCCATTTGCGAATGGAAAAACTTGGTCTGCGATGCATGAAAGGCATTCACAGACCAAAAATAAGAAATCGCAAAAATTGTGATTTTTTTGCGTTGCGACCTGTTTTTGCGAGTCGCATTTTGCAATTCGGTATTTCCAGTAGGAAATTAAGAGGCGCAAAATGCAATTTGCAAAATCCAATTCGCAATTCAATGCGCCAAAAAATGGCAAATTCCGATTTTTCGCAGAATGGCATTTTGCACATGCAAAATACCACTAAGTGAAACCAGGTGTTAACCAGGTGCAACCTATATAATGAGGCCCAGAATGCCTCAGACTCTTTTCCACAATGGCTGCACTCTACGTCATGGTGAGGAGGATGAGGATCTTGGCAGGTTTGAGGAGAGGGAGGAGGAGATAGGAGCGAATTTTCAGAGTGCGCATTACACTTTTTGACCAGACTGAGGAGGACATTTTTGAGAGGTATAGGTTGAACTCAGCCATGATATTTGATCTGATAGCTGAGCTAAAACCCATACTGCAGTGCAGAACACATAGGACTCATAGTATCCCCACCCATATGCAGGTATTATGCTCCCTCCACCTACTTGCCTCAGGGAGCTATCAAGGGGTCATAGCAGCAGCTGGCGGGGTCTCACAGAGTACCCTCTCTAGATTTTTCAATGCATTTATTAACGCCATGCTGAGCAGGATACACCAGTACATCAGATTTCCCCACACCCCACAGGAAATACAGCAGACAAAAAAATATTTTTACCAGATAGCACAGTTCCCCCATGTCCTAGGTGCCATAGATGGGACACATGTTGCAATCTGTCCACCATCGGCCACAGAGTATGAGTACTGCAACCGTAAATGCCAACATTCAATGAACATACAGGTGATATGCAATGCCTCCTACATCATATCTGATCTCGTGGCCAGGTACCCAGGGAGCACACATGATTCGTACATCTTTCGCCATAGCGGCATTCACACAAGACTGCTAGCTGGGGAGTTTGGAGAAGGATATCTACTAGGTATTGTCCCTCTGTACACTGGCGCATTGATGGTGTGCTGATGTCAGATGGCTCAGTTACACAATATACCCTCTGTCCCTTCCAGGAGACAGTGCCTACTCAGTGCGCACACCTACATGATGACGCCCTACCTAAATCCTACTACACCTGCTGAACGGAGATACTATGCAGCACACAGGGCGACCCGCAACGTGGTGGAGCGCACCTTTGGCCTGCTGAAGAGTCGCTTCCGGTGCCTCCACAAAAGTGGAGGGGCACTACAGTACAGCCAAGAGACAACATGTAGAATAGTAGCTACTTGTGCAATCTTGCAAAATATAGCTACCACCAGGGGCATACATGTGGAAATATCGGAGCCAGACTCAGATGAGGATGATGATCCCATACCACCCCTACAGCCAGCAGACAGGACCAGTGCAGCAGAGGGAAGGCAAAGGCGTGCGGACATCACACACAACCATTTCAGATGTAAGTATGTAAACACAAATGCACTGACAAATGTACCTGTAGTGAGTACATTTATTACCTTAATGTCAGGTAATGTTAGTCCAACGAATACCAACAAAAGTGATTTAAAAAAAAACAATAGCAGTTCACAGTAAAGCACTATTCCTTCATAGTGTACTCATTCCAGACACACATACAGTCCCCTGTGGCCACTACAGTCACTTCTTTCGGCCACTCATGCCAATTGAGTGCCCAGTTGCCTCACTGGCACCTCGATTGTCTGCCTCTGTGGCAGTGCTGTGTCTGGCACTGCGCCGTCTGGTGTCCATTGCGGGCACAGCTAGGCTGCTGAGGCTGGATGTGTCCTCCGTGTCCCCCAGTCCAAGCTCACTAGGTGTGGCTGACCTGTTTCCCATGATATTGTCAATGACATTGGTGATTTGGACTAGTCCGTGAGCCACATCCCTGCTGCTGCCTCAACCTGTGCAGCCACTGTATGACGTGAAATTTGGGTGGTGGAATTAGCCAGCCATGTGACAGAGCAACAAAATACCCCGAAAAATGCTCATGAAGCGTCGCTCCTGCCTGCGGTGGCTCACCCTGTCATGGCGCAGCTCCTGACATAGTTCCCTCACAGCAGAAGTGAGCTCCCTTGTGTCCTGCGATGCCTGAACCTGTCCCTCATGCAGCTGTTCAA
Source organism: Pleurodeles waltl (assembly GCF_031143425.1). Lineage (NCBI taxonomy): Eukaryota > Metazoa > Chordata > Amphibia > Caudata > Salamandridae > Pleurodeles > Pleurodeles waltl. The sequence goes on from NC_090447.1 coordinate 717,991,805, forward strand.
TGTTTGCATTCAGGCACTCCAGCTGGCGATGCAGGCCCCCCATGTTGGCATTATGTTGCTCCATCTGTTTTTGTAATGCAGTGATCTTTTTATTCTGCAGGCGCTGCTGCTGCAACATAGCTGATTCCAGGCCACCAAAGAAGGAGGTTCCCTCACCTGCCTCACACGCCTGTGCACCTGCATTTGTACCCATCCTGCGCGGTGCTGTGGTCTGCTGCGAACGGGGCTCCTGCATCTGGGTGCATCTGCCTGTTGGGGATGGTGTATGTGGGCCTTCCTGCTGCTCATCGGAGTCCTGACTGAGTTCTGGCAGTGGCAGTGCCCTAGGCCTGCGTTGGAGTGGCACAATGTTCTGTGACCCACTCGTATTGGAGTCTGAAGCAGGATGGTTGTCAGTCTCCCCTAAACTGGCACATGCCGTGGCTGCTGGGCCTGGCCCACCTGCAACAACAATATGCAGCATGTCAGTTATGTTTGTTGCAATTACGGTCACACAATGGTAATAAAGGTACAGGTACTTCTCTTCACTGTGTTGTGGGTGTTGTGTTCTTCTGGGTGTCGCTCTACCTAATTACATTGTATGTGCTACTTTCAGCTCTGGGTTGCGGACTGCCACTCCCATAATGCATTGTTGTGCTGCTTCTAAGATGTGGAATGGACTACTTCTCACAATGTTTTACATTACTTGCTAATTCCTGAGGGGCTTTTGTGCATACACATATGGGGTTACAATTCAATATTGCACTTACCTTTGCTGGTACTTGGTTTGCCGGAGGTGTCAATCTCAGTGACCCCACTGACTGTTTCAGGGAGGAGTGTGGGCTTCACTAGGTCCTCTATCGGGGTGGAGGGTGACTCTGTGGGTGGGCCGCCTCCTGTGCTCCTGGCCTCCTGCAGTCGTCTTGCCACCCTCTCCTTGGCACTGGACTGCAGGTCGTACCACCTCTTCTTAATTTCTTCTACTGAGCGCTGTGCCACTCCAACAGCACAGATCTTTGTTTGTATGTCTGCCCAGAGTCTCCTTTTCTCACTCTCAGGCACCTGGAGTAAGCTTTTGCCAAAAAGCCAGTCATTGCTCCTGACCACCTCCTCTGTCAGCACCTCCAGCTCTTGATCGCTAAATTTCCGCTTACGCTTTCTTTCTCCCTTCTCCTTTCCCTGGGCAGAGGTGTCCATGGTTGTTCAGCTGTGCTGCTGCCTTCTCCAGAGACTTGGTCAGTGCGGCTGGGCTGACTCTCTCTGAGTGCTGGTTTGGGTGTGGCACCTGAAACTGCCTGGGATGACTCACTTCCTGCTTGTGATGTCATCAGACTCCTTCTAGTGTGCTTTCTCGCAATTTCTCGCAATTTGCGATTTTCAATTAACGAATCGCAATTTGCGAAAATGCTAATTGCGATTCGGTAAATGGGCCTCGCAAACCACAAATAGCGATTTTTTAGAAATCGCTAATTCTGAATCGCAATCATGATACATGGCCCATTGCGACTCGGAAATAGCGAATTCTTAAAAATCGCTATTTGCGATTCGCAAAGCCATTTCTTCATACATCTGGCCCTATATGATTAGCAGATACACTTGGAATGTACTATGACTCACCCTTGTTGTATAGTCTGATTTCCCTTTTAGCATACCATCTGTATGGTAGGGCTGCTCTCAGGCAGTGATGGCAGCCTATTTATCAGTGCTCCAGTGGCACTTCGTATGCCCACACAGGCACATTGTTGCATTTATTGACACAGGTTGACTGTGGTCACCTCAGCACAGTTCCCTGTGCACAGGTAGCAGGCCCCTGACTGTGTCAACAGTTGATGTAGCCTTCTTTGGTGATTGGGGTGGGGTGGGGGGTTGCCATCCTCATGATCAATCATCAGCACTGCAATGCACTGTCACCTGCAGACATACACCTGCAGATTTGCGGTCCCATGGCCAACTATGTTTTATTGACTTTGAGGTTGTTGATGTCAGGCTTGCACTTTTATTTACTAGGGAATTACAGCTTGTTTGTGTTGGACATGTCTCATCATTTGCTATGGTTGGACATGACTTTGCATACATAGGTGAGATCATTCCTGTGATGCTTGGTTAGGTCATTGATAGATTGTGGAACTGGGTCATATCTGCAGCCCCAAGGTACAGATACTGTAATTTGCTTCTGACACTTGTTTGTGCTGGCCAAGAACATAGTTGTAGTTGTTGCCAATGTGACTGGATTATGTACAGACCTACACAACCTCTGTGAATATATGTCTGGTGTTACATGGAAACATTGTTGTGTTGTACAGTGAGTATTAGTCTATCTGTGTTCTTTCACACACATTGTTGACATATTTTATCAGGTATGCATCTAGTTCAACATTGCAGGCATAATTTGTGCAGATTACCCTTAGTACCCCTTTTGTCATCAACATTGCCTCTTCATTCATACACAGCATACTAAGTCAGACTTGTGAACTTTGTAGATGGAGATAGATTCTTCTACAGGCTAAGCTATATTTGCCCTTGCATTTTCAGGCTCTGCAAGATCACATGACTGCCCCCCCACACATTACAGAACACCAGTCATAGCACTTGTGTAGTGTCTGAGTGACCTCCACATATAGGATCTCAAAGTGTAGTAAGGGAGTCTCTCAGCTGCCCTTCCACAGATTTTTTTTGACATGGGCATTCACTCACATCTGCATTCTACAACATTTGCCACATTTACTATGAGTGTATTTAGAGTGTGCGATTACTTATGACAGCTGTGCTTTGAGGAGATGTGACATTCAACCTCTCTGTGTTCTTTATCACATGTACAATTTGGAAAGGGTTTGTGAATTGTTTAGACACTGCTTGACTTACATGCACATTCCAAACTGGATTGAGTGGGACAGACCTAGAGATTTTGGTGTTTTCAATCAATCAATCAATCAATCAATCAATCAGGAATTTGTAAAGTGCACTACTCACCCATGAGGGTCTCAAGGCACTGAGGAGGGGAGGGTGGAGAGGGCGGGAGGTGCCTCAACTGCTCGAATAGCCAAGTCTTGAGAAGTTTCCTGAAGGTAAGGAGGTCTTTGGTCTGGTGCAGGTGGGTGGGAAGAGTGTTCCACGTTTTGGCGGTGAGGTGCGAGAATGATCTACCGCTGGTTGTAGTTCTGCGGACATGTGGGATGGTTGGGAGGGCGAGGTCGGTGGAGTGGAGGTGCCGGGTCGGGGTGTAGAAAGAGAGTCGTCTGTTGAGGTATTCTGGCACAGTGTTGTGCAGTACTTTGTGAGCATGGGTGAGGAGTTTAAGGTGATTCTCTTGTTTACTGGGAGCCAGTGCTGGTTTTTCAGGTGGTCTGTGATGTGGCAGTGGCGGGGGAAGTCCAGGATGAGGCATGCAGAGGCATTCTGGATGCGTTGCAGCCTCTTCTGGAGTTTGGCTGTGGTTCCTGCGTAGAGGGCATTGCCGTAGTCTAGCTTGCTGCTTACGAGGGCTGTTTTGGTCCCTGTATGTCACTGTCTCTTGGTCAAACATGTGAGTGCCACTGAGGAGTATGTTTTCAGTTATCACCTGGGATAGTGACATTCAGACATTGCTTGGTTACATAACAGGCACAAACCTGCCATTGTAGGTGATTGCTACTCTTCTCCTACCTAGGACAGCCATTGGTGCAGCAGTCTTCACGTGTATTTCCAGGATTGCTGTAGGCATATGTCAACTCAACACACTTGTGTGATATGTGTGTGGCAATGTAAATTGTTGCTACAGACTATGCCAACATTTCAACCACACATTCATGTGGTAGTACTTTGTTGTTATTTGTTTTTAGTTCATGACTATGTTCCTGAGTTATGTACATCTTTTGTGGTGCAGTCATGCTCTCTGTGATGTGGGTGAGTTAAATAGGTATGTGATGGTGAAAAGAAGTATGCCACGCAAAATCAGAGTTAAAGTGATTTATTTAAAAATGTTTATATATTAATGCTTGGAGTCCAGTCTCTTAAGTGAAAACGTTGTGTACAATTTGGTCTCTTCTGCGTGCTCCAGCAGCAGAGATTGGTTGTTCCCCATCCTCTTGTTGTGCATCATTCTCCTCATCGTCCTCACTGGGAAACTCTGGCTGTTCCCCCAGGGGACATTCATGCATACACAGATGTTGTGCTAAATTGCACAGACAAGTATTATTTTGCACACAAGGAGTGGTGCAGATAACAGACTTCCTCCTGTTAGACCCAGGGACCTGAACCTGGATTTCAGCATGCCAAATGCCCTTTCCACACATTCTTGGTGCTTTTGTGTGCCTCATTGTAAGCCCACTCAGCATCAGTTAGTGGGTTTCCATATGGGGTCATGAGCCATGGCTGGATGCCGTGACCTTGGTCCGTTGCAATGGGATGTGAAAAAATGTGTCAGACATGCATATTTGTTAATTGCTATGTGCCTTGGCGCATATTTGTTTTCAGTAGAGTGGTGATTCAGTTTGCATCAAGTGTTGTGTATGTTCCTGTTTGAATGCATGGTTGTACTGGCGTGTGGTGGTGCACTTTCCAGTTATGGGTTGTGCCTCAGGAACCTGGTAATGGTTGATTAATTTCTGGTCTGGCAGTTCACCGATACATAATATGTGTGGTATTGACTTTATTTGTCCCTTTGTCCCATAACTTTAGACATGCAGAAAAGTGATGTTTGCTAATTTTGTACCTTATTTTGTGTGTTGTGTGCCTTGAGACAGATGATGTGCCCTGTGTATTGCATGTGAATCCCACCCCTTGGCCTTGAATTACCTCCCTTGTGGTGTGCTGTTGTTGCCAACTTCTGGTTAGCATGTGTATGTGTATGTGCTTCATATGCACAGTGTGGCACAGTTGCATGGGATGTATTGCGAAGTATGCAAAAAGTTTGCAGACACCTGTGGGACAAGACAGGGCATGAGGTGCTTTTGTGCACTACCCTGCATCACCGGTCCAGCCCTACAAAATCCCATATCTCCTTCATATTGTGCGTTTCTGGCCCTTACCAGTCCACTGGTAGTAATTCAGCTGCCACAGGCCACGGTTGGCACCCTTGTATCATGGTAGGGAGAGGTGGGTTTTACGTGTATGATTGCTAGTGTGCTGTGAGGTGTCCATTCTCACAGATGGCAATGGTCTATTTCAATGTGTGCTGCACCATGCGCCACACAAGGGAAAGGTGAACACAATAAGTATATCAGGTACATTTCGATGATATGTAAATGGTGATGCCACCACTAGTGTGGCATTAATTGTCAGTGCTCCCTCAGGTTTCAACAGCATGGTAAATGTGGGGCAGTGCCAATATGTGAGTTGTTTGACAGTGGCATGGCCAATGCATTACACATAGCTGAGCTATTCCATGCTAAGTGTTATGTATGAAGGCTCTGTAGTTTGTGATAAACATGGGGACACATGTAGTGGTTTGACCCAGCTTTTGAATGCAGAGGGGACATTGCTCTACCAGTCCATCATGTTCAGTGTCAGTCAGTTGGTTCTAGGAACTTGAACATATGGGAGGATATAAGGGTGATGTGCATTGAATGCGGTGTAGTGAAGCATGTGGCATACGTGTTGTTGTCCAAACATCTGCGTTTCCCTGTCCATGTGTGTGTAGTGTGGTGTAAGTATTGTTTGTCCCACATGTTTAGTGTATTGTCAGTGTTATGAAGTGTATGCTGGCTTACCTACGAGTAGGCCATTGCCATAATGTCCATCCTGGAAGCGTTGATTAATTGTGTAGTGTAGGCATCATGGAAGCCACCCAGATATTTATCAAGGATGTTATTAAATATTCCACGATGGTCCACGATGGCCTGCACATTAATTGAGTGTGTGTGTTTCCTGTTCCTGAAGAGGTGTTCTGTTGCAGCAGGAGATGCTGGACATGTGTGCAGTCCATTGCACCCAGCCCATGCAGGAACCAAGCAATTTAGTAGAATTCTTGTTTGGTCTCCTGCTGCAGTTGCTGGTTGTTGGGCAGCCGGATGTGGTAGGGTGTGAGGTGGATGATGGCGTCCAGGACCATAGGAAGGACGGCAAAAAGGGTTGGTTGTGAATTACCACCTACTTGTGCTGCAGTGGTCTGAAATGATCCAGAGGCCAGCATGTGATGGACGGCCAGAAGTCTGCTCATGGGTGGTATGGTTGTGTGATTTTCTACTCTTGCTGTGATGTGTGGGACAATGTGGGGGACCAGCCTTATGATGGACTCCCCCTTGAGACTGATGACCTCTTTGACCCTGAGGCCAAGGATGGATGCATGTGTGTGGAATATTCTCTCCCTCCTTCTGTGCTGCCTTTGTGGCTGCAGTGGTGGTGGTTAACGTTGCTGCAGTAGTGCTGGTGGCACTTGGTCTCATTGCTATCAACTTCTCCTGGCACCAAGCTGTAAGAGTAACAAGTCCACGTTGTTCAGTTGCTTGCCAGGGTTCCTTCAGTGTGTTTTCCTTCTATACTGTGTCTGGGCCTCATTTTAGCGCCTGGTCTGACCAGGTATTCAAATTTTGACACTAATTGGAGTTAGCGTCATTTTTTTGGCCAGATCCTAGGTGTGCATAATTTTTCCATCAGCTTGTAGATTTGGTGCTAGCGGGCTAGCTTCATTTTTAAGGAGGAAAAGCCTACCTTGCATATCATTGTCATTAAATGACGCAAGGTGAAGAGGCGCTCCTAAAAATGATACTAAGCCCGGAAACTTTCCGCTAGACTGCTCTAGCGACACTGTCGAAAAGTTGGCTCTGGGCTTTACCATATAGCACCAAGAAAACTATTGGTGAAAGTGCACTCAATACATTTTACTTACCATAACATCAGCAAAAGATTTCACAGCTAGCATATGAAACATAGGTGAGAAGGGACACCCTCCCTAAAGCCCATACATATTCTATAGAGCCTGAAGATACATGAACTCTTTCACACTTTCTCCAGAGAGTCTGGGTATAAGAGAGTGATTTATTTGTCCCACTTCACCCCCCCCCCCAGTCATACAATACATAACAGCTCACAGATAGCCCCATTATAGTGTGTTGAATGTTTTTTCTAGGAAAAGAAAATGGCCTCCTGATACTGTGCATTTGGGGTTTCTTCTAAAATTCTGAATATCCTCCTAATATTAAGAGACATAGGTGGTCATTCTGACCCTGGCGGTCTTTGACCGCCAGGGCGGAGGACCGCGGGAGCACCGCCGACAGGCCGGCGGTGCTCCAATGGGGATTCCGACTGCGGCGGTAAAGCCGCGGTCGGACCGGCACCACTGGCGGGGTCCCGCCAGTGTACCGCGGCCCCATTGAATCCTCCGCGGCGGCGCAGCTTGCTGCACCGCCGCGGGGATTCCGACCCCCCCTACCGCCATCCAGATCCCGGCGGTCGGACCGCCGAGATCCGGATGGCGGTAGGGGGGGTCGCGGGGCCCCTGGGGGCCCCTGCAGTGCCCATGCCACTGGCATGGGCATTGCAGGGGCCCCCGTAAGAGGGCCCCTACATGTATTTCACTGTCTGCTGCGCAGACAGTGAAATACGCGACGGGTGCAACTGCACCCGTCGCACAGCTTCCACTCCGCCGGCTCGATTCCGAGCCGGCTTCATCGTGGAAGCCTCTTTCCCGCTGGGCTGGCTGGCGGTCTGAAGGCGACCGCCCGCCAGCCCAGCGGGAAAGTCAGAATTACCGCCGCGGTCTTTCGACCGCGGAACGGTAACCTGACGGCGGGACTTTGGCGGGCGGCCTCCGCCGCCCGCCAAGGTCAGAATGAGGGCCATATTGTGCTTATGCAGGAAACCCCTTTTGGTCACAATGGACCAATTCCTGAAGATGAGTATATAGCCATTGTGAAGGGATATTGCTGAGGATTTTGTATTCCATATTTAATGTGGGTAGAGACGACATCCATGTTGTTCCTACAGGGTTTTGGGAAAGACGCAAGCAGAGCTTCTCTGTTGGTGGCCAGTAGTATGCCCTGCTCCAATGCACCGACATTCATCTGCACAAAATGAGTGTCAAGTAAATCAGCATTTTCCTGTAGAATTCTGTCAGCAAGTTTGTCCCTTTGACAGATCTGTCAGGGCTGAATTTATTCCTTCTTCTGCTATTGGTGTTCGCAAGCTCTGTCTGACTTCCTCCAAAACCTGCCGTAGATCAGCTCTATCAAGGTAAGCCTCAATCATGTATCTAGGGAAGTGTGTTTGATTGCTATACAATTTTGTTTTTTAGTGGGGAAAACACTTCAATCATTTCTGCCCCAGTGAAGTTCTGGATCTGTGTTTTGGGGATTTTCCTTACTTCACATTGTATCAACCAGGATATTAATGTGCCAGCTGTACTCCCCCTTGGCATGGGTGTAATCACACATTCTCTGTGACTGAGAGAGCGCAGCCACTCTGGGGTGGTGGCATACTTTTATTTCTCTTCCAATCACCTAGGTTTTATTAAAGGATTTACTACAACTTCCACTTCTAACTCACAAATAGTTCAGCCCATTGCTGATAATTCCCCCTCCTGTGCCTGTGTAACCCAATTGTCTAACTCATGCAGGGACCCCACTTGCAACCTTATGGGCCTCCCACTCAGTTCATAAATGGGAGGCGGTGTTGAGATTTTGTTTAAAATATTCTTTAATCGCGTCAGCTAGGTAGTCTTTCAATACTGAATCATCCAGAACGGTACCCTGAAGCTTCCAAGTTGGGAAAAGGGTTGTTGATGCTCTCAAAGCAGTACAGTAAGAAGGGACTTATGATCTGATCATGTGCAGCCAAGGTATTCCATGTGTATGATCACATCACTGAGCCTGTGTCAGCACATCCTCCTGTTGAGTCTAACATGCAGATTGTGTACAGGACAGTAAAAAGGTTATTCCCTAATTAGACCATTCCGCTGCCTCCATATGTTGGACAGCTCTCATTCTCCAACCACTTCACTCATAGATGTTAAAGTGAGCGCATCTACTTCAGGGAGAGGGTGTGCCAGGGCTGGAATGACATTTGAGTGTGTGCACACTCACATACTTAAATGTTTGTGGCCATTCAAAAAATCCTCTCCTGACAAGGCAGATGCGAATCTTCTCCAGGGTGGGAAAAGAGCACCCTTGAAAAGAATGCGTTTCTGCACACAAAAAGAGGTTTTTCCCTTGTAGAATAAAAATTAAGAAAAAGCTAAGAAGTGCACAGTAGATTTCGTGTCATTAATCTGTACACATATAAGGTCATAGCTCTGCGATTGCCTCCTCGCTGCCCATCCATACTGTGGAAGGAGATTTCGGGACAATTTCCCAGCCTCGTTACTTAGGAAAATAAGAGGAGAGTTACAACGGTTGTTGGAAAAGTGAGAGCTGGTAAAGCAGGTGCGACACTCTTCTGGCCCTTGTTTGTAACCTTGTACAGTGGGATTCACCGCGATCATCATATGCTCCCCATCTCATTTCTCCTCGTTATAGGTCGATTTGGAAGGCACACACACGTGCACCAAAGCTCAGTAGCACCCACAGAGTGCAGCCTGGAGATCTCACCGAGCATACAGTATGAAACTCGTCACACGGGAAGAATCACAGCTTGAGACTGATGACACATCCATGCTCATAAAGGGAGGTTGAAGCCATTAGTACATATCAATATCTAAACAAAGTGCAGTCAGGGAAACTCAGGGGATGGTGAAGAGCAGATAATGCATATAGACAGTCATACTGTGAGGGCAAAGACAGTGCAGCTGAAGACTGAATAGAGCCCATTGTCCATTTTCAGCAGCAACAGAGAACTCATCACAGTTGAGTTACTATAGCAGTGAAGCCAAAAAAGAGGGTCCAATTCACTAAGACATTTGTGCTTGTGAATTGATGAGTGCGAATTACTGGAAATAAAGTTGCTACGTTTTATGAAAAAAGGTGTTCCGGCAATCAAACATTCATTTACTTTCCCATAATGCTACCCCACAACAATGTATCAGCGCTTATTTTTAAGGACTGGCACTCATTTTACCCCAGCCGTTATTTTTCGATCTCAAGCGAGGGAAAACACACAGATCGGAAAGAAGGAGGAAGGGAAAAACCGCAAAACTGTCACAAATGGAGAAAGCAGTGACATGCAATAGTGAGATCAAAGGACAGAGAGGGCCTGGATTTAAAACTACCATTCTTTGTGTTTGGTGAGCTGATGTTTAATTGCACCGGTTGGGGGCTTTTAAGCAGCAGTTCAGCACTGCCCCTCTTTCTTTTACAAATTAAGCACTGGTTGGACACTCGTCTTACTGTAGAAGAAGAGGAATCCTCTTTGTTCTTAACTACTATGTGACATTGAAAACAGGCAGGCCATAGGCTTGTGCAGTAGGAGAGAGGAGCCCGCTTGAACAGTGGATGAAATAAATACTGCACCCTGTAATTACATGACGAGGTAAATGCCTCACCCTATTTTAAATTTTAGCAGGTCAAACCTGCTAGATTGTTTTGAAAGAATCTTTATTTATGCCTTTAAGCACCAAGAAAGAGGCTCATTACAAATCTGCTGGAATTTAACAGGGGAAAACAGTATGGTAATTATGGTAACATGCAGATTTTGTCGCGGTAAATACGAAAATCTGCATGTTATTGTCTAAAACTCAAAATAGGTGCTATTTATTTCATCTCATAAATCCTGAGCCCTGCAGAGTCTGTTTTTAGGTGAGATAGAGAGCACCCCTTTCTCTGGTCCACTTATATTTAGGGTCTAAGTTTGTTATTTATAGAAAATAATAGGTCTGTCAGTGAGCAGGTAAAGTGTCTTTAACTGAGACCTAAAATGGCAGAACCTGCAAGGATTTAAATATGTACATATCAGTAGTTTTTTTCAGAGCTTCTTTTCCTGTGAAATATAAAAATAAAAAGTAATACCATAGATGAAATTACTGGATGGGCTGTACCAATAAAAGAAATTGAGCAATGGTATAAATAGTATCCATTCATGAACAAGAGATGGGGCCTGATTAACAAAGAATTATGAGCACCTACATTGAAGTTAGGTGCATAAAAGAGATATTATGCAAATCTAAGGGTTCAGTCTTGATTCACAATGTGCATTTACAAATGCCCACGTCCCTCTTTATGGTGGATTCTACTCATTTGCGAACTTAGGGGGTCATTAGGAGTTTGGCAGACACAAACATCCATCTGCCAAACTTCCGACTAGAAGACCGCTGTGGTGCTGGCGGTCTCCCCACTGGCCTCATTACAACTTTCAAGGTTTCTGCCGGTCAGCCCAGTGGGAAAAGTGCAGTAGGATTGTTTCTGGCTCTCAATTAATCTGGCAGTAATGCTGCTGCATGCAGGGTGCATCAGCACCCTTGAAATGCGCAGACAGTGCGTGCGCATTTCAAGGGTGCTGGGCAGGGGGACCCATGCACTGCCCATGCCAGAAGCATGGACAGTGCTGGTGGCCCCCTGTGGCCCTCTGCACTTGCTCTCTGCCAGCCTTTTTCATGGTGGTAAAACCCACCATGAAAAGTCTGGTGGAGAACAAGGTTGTAGTCAGCAGGGGGGTGCTGAGTTCAGCGCTGCCTTGGCTGATTACAACCAGGACCACCGTCAGTCCGTCGGGATATTGGATCCTGGCGAGGATGGAGGAAGGTCGATGGGTCTGCCTGCCAGCCTCATAATGTGGCTGTCGGACTGCCACAGCTGCGGCGGTCCAACCACCACTGCGAGTCAGGCGGTCTTGTGACCGCCAGACTCATAATCAGCGCCTTAATACTGGGGCAGATATGTTGGTCTTTATTGCTACCTTTCAAAAAGTAGATCAGAAACCCATAAGTTGTTGCTTATTCACATACTTCTTGCTTTACTCCTGGAAATGTTTTTTGCCTTTTTTTACTTTCCATTTAAGTCCTTGTGAAAGGAGTTCGGCATGTGTTTTTTTAGCTGGTGTACAGCAGTAAATCCTAAAAAATCTTGCATTAGTGCAAATACATTTTTATTTTTTAAACGGGAAGTTTGTTTCCCTGATACCCTCTTCAATTTTGTTGACATTCAATTTCCATACCCACCTACATTTACTCTTACACTGGGCAGGAGCAAATCTCTGTTTCCTGGATTGAAATTGGCATGGAGTCATTTGTGACTATTAACAAACATGCGTTGTGTGTGTTTTCCAACTTTCAGAGCATCTCCTTATTGGAAAGCCAATTCCCCACCAATGGAAGAAGATGTGCATTTATATTATATTGTGCCATTTTGGGGTAATATAACACGAGTGCTTAATTTGTTCAAAACATAAGTGCTAGGGCCTTCGTCAGGAGGCCACTGCACCTTGCAGTACCCATTGTCCCTGCCGGTGCCCCCAATGAGTGAACCCACACAACTACTATTCATCACACCTGACAAATGTGATAATTCAGACTATTCCAAGCCCCCAAAGTTATAAGAATGGCGTGGGCTGCAAGTATCAGTCATTGTAATGTACATTGAATTAAAAAACAACTATTGTTGTGCTCATCTCTAATTTGGACAAACAGCGCTGCCATGTGTCAGACTGCCATAAGTGCTGATGTTTATGTGGTGGTCATTAGACCACCAGGCTCAAGGTGGCGGTCAGGACTGCCGCTACTGTGGTGGTCTGACCGCCACATTATGATCCTGGAGGTCAGACCGACAGAGTACTGCCGTCTCTGCTGGGATCGGTGATACCAACGGGCTGAGGGCGGCGGTGGTCGGAATCAGCCGAAGTCAGCGTCACCCTGCTGATTACGGCCTGGTTCTCCACCAGCCTTTTCTAGGCCATGAAAAGGCTGGCGGAGAACAGGTGCAAGCATGGGCAGTGCTGGGGTCCCCTGCCCAGCACCCTCGCAATGCTCAATTGGTTTCCGCCCGTCAGCCAAGTAGGAAAGTCATAAAAGGTCAGGCGAGGAGTTTGCCAGTAAGGCAGCAACCTCCCCGTCGGAAGTTCGGCGGATGGGCCATGCCATCCGCAAAACTCATAATCAGGCTCTAAGTGCTGGTGTGGAGCACCAGAAACCATTGGCTCAAACTAAGCACTGTATTACACCCTTTACTAGTGCTAATTTGTGTTTTAGGAATTTGAAGTAAATTTGCACCTGTACATCAAGTTACATACCAATATCAACTCAACTTACACAATTTAAAATAAAATATGTTTTTTCTATTCCTTGTGTACTTGTATTGATGTGAGTTTGGGACAAAACACTAATATTAAAGTGAATACTACTGATGACATTCCATGGGTCTGATTCTCAATTAATGAAGTACATCTTTGAATATTATAGTTCCACCAACAATTTGTGTATATTTGCTGCTTTTTCTGTAATTAAGAAAATGGACAGGAATTGCAGATTTCCAAGCATACTCTTACTTGGTGATATGTGTTTTTTACTTGCGCAAGAAAACATGGAAACGTTTCAACAATACAAAACCGGATCAAAAGCTATAAAATGAAAATTAAAATCAATTATCTATTGTAAGGAAATGCCTCCTTGGCATGGTTACCCCCTGGCTTTTTGCCTTTGCTGATGGCAAGTTATGATTTGAAAGTGTGCTGAGGCCTGCTAACCAGGCCCCAGCACCAGTTTTCTTTCCCTAACCTGTACCTTTGTTTCCACAATTGGCACACCCTGGCGTCCAGGTAAGTCCCTTGTAACTGGTACCCCTGGTACCAAGGGCCCTGATGCCAGGGAAGGTATTTAAGGGCTGCAGCATGTCTTATGCCACCGTGGAGACCCCTCACTCAGCACAGACACACTGCTTGCCAGCTTGTGGGGATAAAATGACTAAGTCGACATGGCACTCCCCTCAGGGTGCCATGCCAACCTCACACTGCCTATAGGTATAGAAAAGTCACCCCTCTAGCAAGCCTTACAGCCCTAAGGCAGGGTGCACTATACCATAGGTGAGGGCATAGGTGCATGAGCACTATGCCCCTACAGTGTCTAAGCAAAACCTTAGACATTGTAAGTGCAGGGTAGCCATAAGAGTATATGGTCTGGGAGTCTGTCATGCACAAACTCCACAGCACCATAATTGCTACACTGAAAACTGGGAAGTTTGGTATCAAACTTCTCAGCACAATAAATGCACACTGATGCCAGTGTACATTTTATTGTGATATACACCCCAGAGGGCATCTTAGAGATGCCCCCTCAAACCATACCGACTTCCAGTGTGGGCTGACTAGTTTTAGCAGCCTGCCACACACCAGACATGTTGCTGGCCACATGGGGAGAGTGCCTTTGTCACTCTGTGGCTAGTAACAAAGCCTGTACTGGGTGGAGGTGCCTCTCACCTCCCCCTGCAGCAACTGTAACACCTGGCAGTGAGCCTCAAAGGCTCACCCCCTTTGTTACAGCACCCCAAGGCACTCCAGCTAGTGGAGTTGCCCGCCCCCTCCGGCCACAGCCCCACTTTTGGCGGCAAGGCCGGAGGAGATAATGAGAAAAACAAGGAGGAATCACTGGCCAGTCAGGACAGCCCCTAAGGTGTCCTGAGCTGAGGTGACTCTGACTTTTAGAAATCCTCCATCTTGCAGATGGAGGATTCCCCCAATAGGATTAGGGATGTGCCCCCCTCCCCTCAGGGAGGAGGCACAATGAGGGTGTAGCCACCCTCAGGGCTAGTAGCCATTGGCTACTAACCCCCCAGACCTAAACACACCCCTAAATCGAGTATTTAGGGGCTCCCAGAACCTAGGAAGATAGATTCCTTCAACCTAAGACGAAGAAGGACTGCTGAGCTGAAAATCCTGCAGAGAAGACGGAGTCATCAACTGCTTTGGCCCCAGCTCTACCGGCCTGTCTCTCCACTTCAAGAGAACTGCAACAGCGACGCGTTCCACAGGGTCCAGTGACCTCTGAAGCCTCAGAGGACTACCCTGCATCTAAAAGGACCAAGAACTCCTGAGGACAGCGGCTATGCTCCAAAGAAGAAACATCTTTGCACCAAAGAAGCAACTTTGAAAGAACACACGTTTCCCGCCGGAAGCGTGAGACTTTGCACTCTGCACCCAACGCCCCCGGCTCGACTTGTGGAGAACCAACACTAGAGGGAGGACTCCCCGGCGACTGCGAGCCCGTGAGTAGCCAGAGTTGAGCCCCCTGACCCCCACAGCGACGCCTGCAGAGGGAATCCAGAGGCTCCCCCTGACCGCGACTGCCTGCTTCAAAGAACCCGACGCCTGGTAAAGACACTGCACCCGCAGCCCCCAGGACCTGAAGGATCCGACCTCCAGTGCAGGAACGACCCCCAGGTGGCCCTCTCCCTTGCCCAGGTGGTGGCTACCCCAAGGAGCCCCCCCCTTGCCTGCCTGCTTCGCTGAAGAGACCCCTGGTTCTCCCATTGAACTCCATTGCAAACCCGACGCCTGTTTGCACACTGCACCCGGCCAGTCCCGTGCCGCTGAGGGTGTACTTTTTGTGCTGACTTATGTCCCCCCTGGTGCCCTACAAAACCCCCCTGGTCTGCCCTCCGAAGAGGCGGTTACTTACCTGCTGGCAGACTGGAACCGGGGCACCCCCTTCTCCATTGAAGCCTATGTGTTTTAGGCACCTCTTTGACCTCTGCACCTGACCGGCCCTGAGCTGCTGGTGTGGTAACTTTGGGGTTGCTCTGAACCCCCAACGGTGGGCTACCTTGGACCCAACTTTGAACCCTGGAGGTGGTTTACTTACCTGAAAAACTAGCAAACACTTACCTCCCCCAGGAACTGTTGAAAATTGCACTATCTAGTTTTAAAATAGCTTATTGCCATTTGTGTGAAAACTATATATGCTATTTTGCTAATTCAAAGTTCCTAAAGTTCCTAAGTGAAATACCTTTCATTTAAAGTATTGTTTGTAAATCTTGAACCTGTGGTTCTTAAAATAAACTAAGAAAATATATTTTTCTATATAAAAACCTATTGGCCTGGAATTGTCTTTGAGTGTGTGTTCCCCATTTATTGCCTGTGTGTTTACAACAAATGCTTAACACTACCCTCTGATAAGCCTACTGCTCGACCACACTACCACAAAATAGAGCATTAGAATTATCTCTTTTTGCCACTATCTTACCTCTAAGGGGAACCCTTGGACTCTGTGCATGCTATTTCTTACTTTGAAATAGTACATACAGAGCCAACTTCCTACATTGGTGGATCAGCGGTGGGGTACAAGACTTTGCATTTGCTGGACTACTCAGCCAATACCTGATTTCACAACTAAATTCCAAAAATTGTCATTAGAAATTGATTTTTGAAATTTTAGCTATTTTTCTAAATTTTTAAAAGTCCTGCTAGGGCCTTGTGTTAGTCCCTGTTAGCATTTCTTTTAGAGTTCAAAAGTTTTGTAAAAGTTTGAATTAAGCTCTAGAGATAGTTTTAGATTCTTAAAAAGTATTCCAACTTTTAGAAACATAGGGGGTTATTACAACTTTGGAGGAGGTGTTAATCCGTCCCAAAAGTGACGGTAAAGTGACGGATATACCACCAGCCGTATTACGAGTTCCATAGGATATAATGGACTCGTAATACGGCTGGTGGTATATCCGTCACTTTACCGTCACTTTTGGGACGGATTAACACCTCCTCCAAAGTTGTAATAACCCCCATAATGTCTAATGCAGAAGAGATGGTGATGGAACTCAACGTCACCCCTTACCTGCATCTTAGGATGTCAGAGTTAAGGTCTCTCTGCAAACTAAAAAAGATTAAAACTGGTTCAAACCCTACCAAAGTACAGCTCCAGGAGCTTTTGGCAGAATTTGCTAAAAACAACCCCTCTGATGATACCTTCCCAGAGGGGGAAGCTAGTGATGTGGAGGAATTCCCACCTCCAGTCCTAGTTAGGGAGAACAGGGTCCCTCAAACCCTGTCTCCACAAGTGATAGTCAGAGATGCTGCTTCTCTCACAGGAGAGTCCAGCAACTCTGGAAGTATTGAGGGCAGCCTCAATGAATAGGACCTCCTGCGAGCCAGGATGGCCAAAAGATTGGCTTTAGAGAGACAGCTCCTAGCCATAGAAAGGGAAAGACAAGAGATGGGTTTTGGTCCCATCAATGGTGGCAGCAACATAAATAGGGTCAGAGATTCTCCTGACATGTTGAAAATCCCAAAAGGGATTGTAACTAAATATGAAGATGGTGATGACATCACCAAATGGTTCACAGCTTTTGAGAGGGCTTGTGCAACCAGAAAAGGAAACAGATCTCACTGGGGTGCTCTCCTTTGGGAAATGTTCACTGGAAAGTGTAGGGATAGGCTTATCACACTCTCTGGAAAAGATGCAGAATCCTATGACCTCATGAAGGCTACCCTGATTGAGGGCTTTGGATTCTCCACTGAGGAGTATAGAATTAGGTTCAGGGGGGCTCAAAAATCCTCGAGCCAGACCTGGGTTGATTGTGTAGACTACTCAGTGAAAACACTGGATGGTTGGATTCTTGGCAGTGGTGTAAATGATTATGATGGGCTGTACAATTTATTTGTGAAAGAACGCCTGTTAAGTAATTGTTTCAATGATAAACTGCATCAGCATCTGGTAGACCTAGGACCAATTTCTCCCCAAGAATTGGGAAAGAAGGAGGACCATTGGGTCAAGACTAGAGTGACCAAGACTTCCACAGGGAGTGACCAAAAGAAAGGGGTCACAAAGACTCCCCAGGGGAAGAGTGTTGAGACATCCAAGGGAAAAAGTAAAGAGTCTTCTATAGGGCCCCAAAAACCTGTTCAGGAGGGAGGGCCCAGAGCCTCTTCACAATCCAATTTTGGGTACAAGAGTAAAAACTTTGATCCCAAAAAGGCCTGGTGTCGTAGCTGTAATCAGCAAGGACACCAAACTGGAGACAAGGCCGGTCCCAAGAAAGGTTCCACTTCTAACTCTCCTCCAGCTAACAGTGGAATGGGCAGTCTCCAAGTGGGATCAACAGTGTGCCCAGAGCAAATCAGGGTTCACACTGAAGCTACATTAGTCTCTGAGGGTGGGGTGGATTTAGCCACACTGGCTGCCTGGCCCCCTAATATGCAAAAATACAGGCAGCAACTCTTAATTAATGGGACAAGTGTAGAAGGCCTGGGGGATACAGGTGCCAGTGTCACCATGGTGACAGAGAAACTGGTTTCCCCTGGTCAATACCTTGCTGGACAAACTTATCCAGTCACCAACGCTGACAATCAGACTAAAGTACATCCCATGGCTATGGTAACTTTAGAGTGGGGAGGGGTCAATGGCCTGAAACAGGTGGTGGTCTCCTCAAATATCCCTGTAGACTGTTTGCTTGGAAACAATCTGGAGTCCTCAGCATGGGCTGAGGTAGAACTCAAAACCCATGCAGCCATGCTGGGTATCCCTGAACTGGTGTGTGTCCAAACAAGGGCACAGTGCAAGGCTCAGGGTGAAAAAGTGGTGTTGGAGCCTGGAAAAAGGGCCCAACCCTGCAAGAGAAAAGGAAAGAAGACTGGGGAACCGGCTTCCACACAACAAGAGAAAGAGAACCTCTCTTCTCATGAAGAAGTTCTGCCCTCTGAGGGAACTGAGCCCATGGAGCTAGAACCTTATCAGGTTGAGCTCCTAGGCCCAGGGGGACCCTCAAGGGAACAGTTGTGTAAGGGGCAAGAAACCTGTCCCTCTCTTGAAGGCCTTAGGCAGCAAGCTGCTGAAAAGTCCAAAGGAAAAATAACAGGAACACATAGGGGGTCATTACAACCCTGGCGGACGGTGTTAAAGGTGCGGTAATACCGCAAACAGGCCGGCGGACAAAAAAAGGGAATCATGACCGTGGCGGAAACCGCCAACAAAGACAGCCACTTTAACACACCGCCCGCCATAGCGGTACAGACAAGCAGCGCGGCGGTCACCGCCAACAGACAGGCGGGAGACAATGTACCGCCCATAGTATCACAACCCGCCAATCCGCCCCCTTTTCCGGGGCGGATTCACCGTGGATAAAAACACGGCGGAAACAGTTTCTGCAATGGGAAAACGCTCACCTTAACACATCCCACGAGGAAGGAGGATACCATGGAGCCGGAATTACAAATCCTACCTGCCCTTCTCTTCCTACTCATCTACGAAGACCAGCGTCGGCAGCGGCGAAGACAACGGTGAGTACTGCACCTACGACATAGGGGAGGGGGGAGGCAAAAGTCAGGGACACACACACGCAACACCCCCACCCCCACCCTCGCATATTACAACACACACACCAATGCATTTACCAACATCACAGTAACAACCCACAACCCCCCCGGAAGAATGTAAAGACAAAAGGAAATCAGTTCAAACATTGTAATGTATCAAAATACATGTGTCAAAAATATACAGATATATATAAACTCATACAAAGGTATATACATTACGAGAAGTAGTGCATATATACACATCTCAATGTCCGTGCACCACTAGGCCAAAAATGCATGGGCGAGGCCCACACAAGATACCTGTCCACAAACGGAGAGAACACTGCCGGGGCATCAGAGAGAAAAACAACAGGCACCTCAGGGGAAGGGAAGGGGGGGGCACCTCAGCCGGATTACAGCACCACGCCACATCCACGACAGGGCTCCATGCCCATTGATGTATCCTGGGGAGTGCAAAGCCATAGTCTCACAAGTCTCTACAGTGGGTGGGTTGCCCACTGTTCAATCCTGGGGAGTGCAAAGCCACAGTCTCACAAGTCTCTACAGTGGGTGGGTTGCCCACTGTACCATCCTGGGGAGTGCAAAGCCACAGTCTCACAAGTCTCTACAGTGGGTGGGCTGCCCACTGTACCATCCTGGGGAGTGCAAAGCCACAGTCTCACATGTCTCTACAGTGGGTGGGTTGCCCACTGTTCAATCCTGGGGAGTGCAAAGCCACAGTCTCTCAAGTAGATAACAGCCTCCACTGGTTCTGGAGGGGGACTGGTGCCCAGAGTGCTTCATCCTATGAAGGACAGAGGTAGTGGATGGATCTATCCACTGGTTCTGGAGGGGGAATGGTGCCCAGACTGGATTAGTCTCCCCGTGACAGTTCCTGTCCCGTCACTGTCCCAGCTGCACATGGGATAACGATGCTTGATGTGGCGGTCTTTTCCTTCTTCAGCGGTGCATGCCCTGTTCTGCGGTGCTTGCCCTGTTTAGCAGTGCTTGCCCTGTTCAGCGGTGCATGCCCTGTTCAGCAGTGCTTTGCCATGGCGGTCTCTGGACTGTTCAGCGGTGCTTGCCCTGTTCAGCGGTGCTTTGCCATGGCGGTCTCTGGGCTGTTCAGCGGTGCTTGCCCTGTTCAGCGGTGCATGCCCTGTTCAGCGGTGCTTTGCCATGGCGGTCTCTGGACTGTTCAGCGGTGCTTGCCCTGTTCAGCGGTGCTTTGCCATGGCGGTCTCTGGGCTGTTCAGCGGTGCTTGCCCTGTTCAGCGGTGCATGCCCTCTTCAGCGGTGCTTTGCCATGGCGGTCTCTGGACTGTTCAGCGGTGCTTGCCCTGTTCAGCGGTGCTTTGCCATGGCGGTCTCTGGGCTGTTCAGCTGTGCTTGCCCTGTTCAGCGGTGCTTGCCCTGTTCAGCGGTGCATGCCCTGTTCAGCGGTGCTTTGCCATGGCGGTCTCTGGACTGTTCAGCGGTGCATGCCCTGTTCAGCGGTGCTTTGCCATGGCGGTCTCTGGACTGTGCATTGGTGTGTGGCATGACGGTCCCTCATTGCCCAGCGGGGCTGTGGCTGCCGAGGCCCTCCTGGGCAATGACTCTGGCGGTGGTCTCCTGACCAGTGACGATACTTGTGCCCTCCTGGGCAATGACTCTGGCAGTGGTCTCCTGACCAGTGAGGATGGTGCTGGCGATGGCGTCCCGGCTGCCGGGAAGGATGCTGCCCTTCTCCGCCGTGATGCTCACATCAGGCTGTGCAGACTTCTTCTGCCCCTTCCCGACCTTTGTAGGAGTCACAGCTGACTCTGCAATCCCCCTGGGGCCCCTGTGAGTTGTTTTGCCTCCAGGAGTCTTCACCCGGTCCCGTCGGCCACTTTCCAACTTCAGAGCCTTTACAGGGGGTGGACTGGCAGTGCCTTGGCTCTGTGTCACACTGCCTGCCCTGGTGGCCGGTGCACTCCACACACCTTGAACACGCACCACTGGTACTGGAGGCTTTTTGGCTGAGGCGCTACGACGGGACTGATGAATTGGAGGGGTGGGGGTGGGGGCAAAAAGGTCAACTTTGCAGAGGGACAGTTTCTGACGAACACTGGGATGGGTAGCTGGAGGGGGTCTGGGAGTGGAGGAAGAGGAGGTGGTTGTAGGAGGTGTAACTTTAGGTGTTTTGGGTGCAGGTACTGGAGGCTGCCGTGAGATGGATGGATGTTGGGTGTGTGGGTGCCCGCGTTTGTGCACTTTGGGAGGGGGCGTCACAGACACACTGGGAGAGGACACAGGGGACGTGTAAATGGGAGTGGAGGTGGTGAGTGCAGGTGAGCGGGGTGTGGTGCTGGGTGTTCTGGTACGAGTCCTGGTGCCTGTAGATGTAGTACATGCAGGTGAGAGTGTAGACAAGACTGGGAGGGAGGAGGCAGACGATGAGGAGGGGGACACAGTGGAGGCAGTGGATGTTGCTGTGTCTGCATGTGTGTGTTGCTTGTGTGTGTGCCTGTGGGTTGTGTGGTGCCTATGTTTGCCTGAGCTACTTTTGTGTGTTGAGGTGTATGCATGCTTGTCTGATGGTGTGCTTGGGACAGGCTGGGGTACAGGGGATTGGGTCTGGGTGGAGGAAGTTGGAAGGGGGAGGCTGGAGACAGGGACAATGGCTGCCATCAGTGCTGAGGCCAGAGATTGCAGGGTTCGATGATGGGCAGCCTGACCAGAATGAATGCCCTCCAGGAATGCATTAGTGTGTTGCAACTGCCTTTCTACACCCTGGATGGCATTCACAATGGTAGACTGCCCAACAGTGAGTGACCTGAGGAGGTCAATGGCCTCCTCACTGAGGGCAGCAGGGGTGACAGGGGCAGGGCCTGAGGTGCCTGGGGCGAAGGTGATGCCCACCCTCCTGGGTCAGCGGGCACGGGGCGAATGCTGAGGGGCTGCTGGGAGGGCGGTGCTGGTAGGGGAGGTGGCGGCTGTACCTGTAGAAGTGGGGGACACAGATGGTGCCGCCACCACAAGGGAGCTCCCATCGGCGGACGAGTCCGTGTCGCTGGTTGGTGATCCGGTGACCGACGTGTAGCTCCCCTCGCCCTCCGTCCCACTGGTGCATCCTGAGTCCGTGGTGTGGCCCTCCATGGCCATGTGGGATGCAGCTCCCTCGTGCCCCGGTGCCACTGTACCTCCGCCTGATGATGCTGATGCACAAAAGAACAGGGAGAGCACAAAAAGGTGGAGGAGACGACAGAAGAAAGACAGGTTGAGTGCATGGCTTACCGCTACCGTTGGCGGACAATACAGACACAGCAGCCCCCTGCACTACACCGTGCTCTTGGCCTCTACAGAAGCAAATCCAGCGATCTGGCCTACATGCCTATGGTGGACATCTGCACACATGGATGCCACAGGGGCATCTATACCTGTACTTGGGCCACTACTGAGGTGGGGTGGAGTGCCACATGCCCTGCATTACGGAGGGGCCTAGCCTACGTATTTCTGCCTGGCCTAGGTACACCCACAGCCCTCCTCCCTCAGCCAGCCCATCAACTGCACGCCAAGTACCCAGAATGAGTTTGTACTCACCCCCTTGTGTCTGCTGTGATGCCCTCAAGCGCCCATCCAACTCAGGGTAGGCCACCGCCAGGATCCGGAACATCAGGGGGGTCATGGTGCGACGGGCACCCCTCCCACGTTGGGAGGCCATCCCCAGCTGAGCCTCCGCCGTCTTCTTGCTACAGCGGCGAATGTCCTCCCATCTTTTCCGGCAGTGGGTGCCCTGTCTCTGGTGGGCCCCAGGGTCCGGACTTCCTTGGCGATGGCACGCCAAATGTCCTTCTTCTGGTGGGCGCTGACCTACATGACATGCACAAGGGAAGAAAAGAAGTCATTACCAACTGCACCGTCGATGTAAGTGTCCCCCCTCCCTACCCTTGCCATGTGGCACATGCATTCACATGCATTCATGTTCCCTGAACTCTGCCCCCTTCCCTCTTGCAACCAGCCCTCTCCACCCAGGCCTAGCCCATACAACGTGCTCCCTGTGTACTTACCTGTTGGTCTGGAGGACCGTAGAGTAGCGTGTACTGGGGGAGGACCCCGTCTACTAGTTTCTCCAACTCCTGAGCAGTGAAGGCAGGGGCCCTTTCCCCAGACGCAGCAGCTATTGTCTCTTCCAGACCGAGGTCACAGCAGCACTTGCAGTGTAGGTCCTCTCCTGTCGAAGATCAGGTATCGAGTGATTGAACAGATAGAAAATGGCGGTGACGTCCGCGGCGGTGACGTCCGCGGCGGTGCGTATCATCAATGCCGGCGCACTTGTTCATTGGCTCCTGGGACCCATAGGGTCCAATGTTAACCAATGCAGCATTGTGTCGCGGTCTACGACCGCCTACCGCGACGGTGTGCAACGCCAGCGCAGTTACCTCACAATACCATTGTCACAGTTTAGAGGTCAGGCAGCCGCCATTTCAGGGGCCCACATGGCTTCATATACTTCTGCGTCACACATAGCTAGGCCTACACTCAACACACATACAGGAAGGGTTTTGTGTTTGGTGTCGTGTTCTGTGTATCTGTGGGTACATACTTGCAAATTTGTTGACTCTGTGGTCGCTGTTGTCCTTCCTAGGCACCGTCAGTTGGGCCAATTAGGAAGATGGCGGAATCCTCCGGTGTACCGACCGCTGGTGGACCTGTTGACAATGGAGGAGCGACATTTACTCATCACCTACAGGTTTGACCGTGCCACTATCCAGGAACTATGTACCCAGTTGGAGCCAGACCTGATGTCACCAATCCGCCATCCCACTGGAATCCCCCCTGACGTGCAGGTGCTGTCAGTGCTCCATTTCCTTGCAAGTGGGTCTTTTCAGACAACAGTGGCCATGGCATCAGGGATGTCCCAGCCTATGTTTTCCAACGTGTTGTCCAGAGTGTTGGCTGCCCTGCTGAAACACATAAGGAGATACATCATTTTCCGTGAGGTGGAAGATTTGGCTACAGTCAAAGGTGACTTCTATGCCCTTGGACATATCCCCAACCTCATAGGTGCAATTGATGGGACCCATGTAGCTCTGGTCCCCCCCCACAGGAGTGAACAGGTGTACAGGAACCGGAAGAGTTATCATTCCATGAATGTAGAGATGGTATGTTTGGCCGACCAGTACATCTCCCAGGTAAATGCTATGTTCCCTGGCTCAGTGCATGACGCCTACATCCTGAGAAATAGCAGCGTCCCTTATATGATGGGTCAACTCCAGAGGCACCGTGTGTGGCTATTAGGGGACTCTGGTTACCCCAACCTGTCATGGCTATTGACCCCAGTGAGGAATCCCAGGACCAGGGCAGAGGAACGCTACAATGAGGCCCATGGGCGGACTAGGAGGGTGATCAAACGCATCTTCGGCCTCCTGAAGGCCAGGTTCAGGTGCCTCCATATGACAGGTGGATCCCTATTCTACTCACCAAAGAAGGTGTGCCAGATCATCATCGCCTGCTCGATGCTTCACAATCTTGCTTTGCGACGCCAGGTGCCTTTTCTGCAGGAGGATGGTCCAGATGACGGTGTTGTGGCAGCTGTGGAGCCTGTGGAGCCTGTGGACAGTGATGAGGAGGAAGCTGAGGAAGAAGACATCGACAACAGGGAGTCAGTCATAAAGCAATATTTCCAGTGACACACAGGTGAGAACATTTTCATTTTTACCATTACATTCACTGTCACACGTCTTCCTCTATCTTGTGTGTAATTTCATAGCATTATTTGGTAACTGAGTTGTACCTTTCCATTACGGTTTCACAGGTGTGGTTAGCAACGTGTGTTATCTGCTTGCATCCTTCAAGGACTTGTGATGTGTGATATAGGTATGTTGGCTTTACAACTAGAAACGCATTTTAACACTGTCTTTGATAATACATTTTAACAAATCACAGACTGACTCCAGATTGTTTTGTGGTTCAAGGGTGTTTATTTAAGTGCTCAAAAATGGAGGGGGGTTGTAATATGGTGATGGGGGACGGTGGAGAAATATCCATGGCAGAGTCCAGTCCATTGGTCACACAGGTGCACTGGCCATATGGGCAAAGGAAGTGGAGCTGGGGCAGTTAAAGTATGGACAGGCTAACAAAGTGGGACAGTGGGAGGACAATCAGGGTGGTCTCATTTCCTGGCGGGGGTCTTGCCATCTTGCTCTGTCCTGTTCCTGGATCTCAGGGACCGCTTGCGTTGTGGTTGTCCGGCTGCAGGGGGTGGGGTGCGGGTGTGGTGGTCCTGTGGCGGGGCGTCCTGTCCACTAGCGCCGGCGGAGGTGGTGGGCATTTCATCGTCCATGCTAGTGTCAGGGGCCCCTTGGAGTGCCACTGTGTCCCTCAAGGTCTGCTGTATGTCCTTCAGCACCCCTACGATGGTGCCCAGGGCGGAGCTGATGGTCCTGAGCTCTTCCCTGAACCCCAAATACTGCTCCTCCTGCAGGCGCTGGGTGTCCTGAAACTTGGCCAGGACCGTCGCCATCGACTCCTGGGAGTGGTGGTATGCTCCCATGATGGAGGATAGGGCCTCGTGGAGAGTGGGTTCCCTTGGCCTGTCCGCCCCCTGTCGCACAGCAGCCCTCCCAGTTCCCCTGTGTTCCTGTGCCTCCGTCCCCTGGACCGTGTGCCCACTACCACTGCCCCCAGGTCCCTGTTGTTGTTGGGGTGGTGGGTTATCCTGGGTTCTCTGTAGTGGTGGACACACCGCTGATTGACGTGTCCTGGGTACGGCGGTATGGGCCCGCTGGGTGGGTGCTGTGCTGGTGTTACCAGAGGGTGGAAGGTCAGTGTTGGGCTCTGCCTGTGCAAGGGGAACCGACTGTCCCGAGGCCCACGATGGTCCGGGCTGGTCATCAGGATCCAGTAGGGCAGAGCTGCTTTCGTCACTGTGGGCCTCTTCTGTAGGTGGAGTGGAGTTGTCTGGACCCTCCAGTGTGGTGACGGTCCTTCGTGATCCTGCAGGGGCATAAGTGCATGATTATTCCATGAGTGTGTGTCATGGTGTGCAATGGGTGGCTCACCGTGTACCACAGTGCAAGCATTCTTGTGGGGGGGCTTGTGTGATGATGGTTGGGGGGGTGTTCTGGGTATGTGCAGTGAGCATGCTTTGGTGAGGGGTGACCATGCTTAGTTGTGTCATGGAGGGCTTGGTGTTGAGATGGGTGGTTTGTGTTATTGGTACATTAGTGAGGAGTTGGAGTGATAGGGGAGGGTGTGAGGGTGGGGGTGTGTGATAGCATGCAGGTAGGGTGGGGGATATGATAGTTAAGATTTGACTTACCAGTGTCCATTCCTCCACCGACTCCTCCGAGGCCCTCTGGACGCATGATAGTCAAGACTTGCTCCTCCCATGTTGTTAGTTGTGGGGGAGGAGGTGGGGGTCCGCCGCCAGTCCGCTGAACCGCGATGTTGTGCCTGGAGACCGCTGAATGCACCTTCCCCCGTAGGTCGTTCCACCTCTTCCTGATGTCCTCCTGATTTCTTGGATGCTGTCCACAGCGTTGACCCTGTCCACTATTCTGCACCATGGCTCCATCTTCCTGGCTATGGATGTGTGCTGCACCTGTGAGCCAAATAGCTGTGGCTCTACCCGTAGGATTTCCTCCACCATGACCCTGAGCTCCTCCTCGGAAAACCTGGGGTGTCTTTGGCGTGACATGGGGTGGTGGAGGTGATGTGTGGGGTGGTGTATGTGGTGATGAGGGTGGTGATGTGTAGTGGTGTGTGGTGTTTGGTGCGTGGATGTTGTGTGGGTGATGGTGTTGTGTGCCTCTGTGTGGTGGGGTTGTCTATGCTGTGCTGTCTATCTGGCCTTCGTCTCTAATTTTTGGTCGTAGGGGTTTGTGGGTGATGTGGGTGTGTGTTTTATATTGTGTTGGGTGTGTGGGAGTGTTGTTTGTATGTGTCTCAGGTGTGTATATTTTGAATTGTCTAATGTGGCGGTGTTTTGGATATGTGTGTGTATTTTGAGCGCGGCGGTGTATACCGCCAATGGAATACCGCAGTTGAAAGACCGCCACGTGGATTTGTGTGTCGTAATAGCATGGGCGTGTTTCTGTTGGCATGGAGATTTTGTTTTCGCCAGTTTAACACTGACCTTTGGTGTGGCGGACTTGTGTGGGTGTCTGAATTTCGGCAGATTCCGAGATGTGTGTCATAATAGCTGTGGCGGAATTCCGCGGCTGCGGCGGTGTATTGGCGGTCTTCTGCACGGCGGTAAGCACCTTTTTACCGCCAATGTTGTAATGACCCCCATAGAGTCTATTGGGAAGATGGACTCCTTTACACTGAGGCAAGAGATCCCAAACCTGGTGCCACTAGGAGAGTGGTAGTGCCTCAGGAGTTTAGTGAGTTCATTCTGACCTTAGCTCATGATATTCCTCTTGCTGGGCATTTGGGACAGATCAAGACGTGGGATAGATTAGTCAACCACTTCTATTGGCCCAACATGTCCCAGAAGGTCAAGGAGTATTGTGTCTCCTGTGCCACCTGTCAAGCCAGTGGTATTCAGGTGGACACCCAAAGGCCCCCCTCATTCCGCTTCCAGTGGTGGGGGTCCCCTTTGAAAGAGTGGGTGTGGACATAGTGGGTCCACTTGAACCTCCCACAGCCTCAGGGCACCAATACATACTAGTAGTAGTGGATCATGCTACTAGATACCCTGAAGCAATTCCCCTTAGATCTACTACTGCCCCTGCAGTAGCCAAAGCACTCATTGGTATTTTTACCAGAGTGGGATTTCCTAAGGAGGTGGTGTCTGACAGAGGTACCAACTTCATGTCAGCATACCTGAAGCATATGTGGAATGAGTGTGGGATGACTTACAAATTCACCACACCATACCATCCACAAACCAATGGTCTTGTAGAAAGATTTAACAAGACATTGAAAGGCATGATCATGGGGCTCCCTGAAAAACTCAAAAGGAGATGGGATGTCCTCTTGCCATGTCTGCTTTTCGCCTACAGAGAGGTGCCTCAGAAGGGAGTAGGGTTTTCCCCCTTTGAACTTCTGTTTGGCCATCCTGTAAGGGGACCACTAGCTCTTGTAAAAGAAGGCTGGGAGAGACCTCTTCATGAGCCTAAACAAGATATAGTGGACTATGTACTAGGCCTACGTTCTAGGATGGCAGAGTATATGGAAAAGGCAAGTAAAAACCTTGAGGCCAGCCAACAACTCCAGAAGATGTGGTATGACCAAAAGGCTGCTATGGTTGAGTTTCAGCCAGGGCAGAAAGTCTGGGTCCTGGAGCCTGTGGCTCCCAGGGCACTTCAGGACAGATGGAGTGGCCCTTACCCAGTGCTAGAGAGGAAGAGTCAGGTCACCTACCTGGTAGACCTAGGCACTAGCAGGACCCCCAAAAGGGTGATCCATGTGAACCGCCTCAAACTCTTCCATGACAGGGCAGATGTGAATCTGTTGATGGTAACAGATGAGGACCAGGAAGCTGAGAGTGAACCTCTCCCTGATCTCCTCTCCACAGACCCAAAAGATGGTTCAGTTGATGGAGTGATCTATTCAGACACCCTCTCTGGCCAACGGCAATCTGACTGTAGGAAGGTCCTGCAACAGTTTGCTGAGCTCTTTTCCCTAACCCCTGGTCAGACACACCTGTGTACCCATGATGTGGACACAGGAGACAGCATGCCTGTCAAAAACAAAATGTTCAGACAGTCCGACCAATAAAGGAAAGCATCAAAGTGGAAGTCCACAAGATGCTGGAATTGGGAGTCATTGAGCACTCTGACAGCCCCTGGGCTAGCCCAGTGGTCTTAGTCCCCAAACCTCACACCAAAGATGGAAAGAGAGAGATGAGGTTTTGTGTGGACTACAGAGGACTTAATTCTGTCACCAAGACAGATGCCCATCCCATTCCAAGGGCAGATGAATTGATTGATAAGCTAGGTGCTGCCAAATACTTAAGTACCTTTGACTTGACAGCAGGGTACTGGCAAATCAAAATGGCACCAGGAGAAAAAGAAAAGACAGCATTCTCCACACCTGATGGGAACTATCAGTTTACTGTGATGCCCTTTGGTTTAAAGAATGCCCCTGCCACCTTCCAAAGGTTGGTGAATCAAGTCCTTGCTGGCTTGGAGTCCTTTAGTGCAGCTTATCTTGACGATATTGCTGTCTTTAGATCCAGCTGGAAGGATCACCTGGTCCACCTGAAGAAGGTTTTGAAGGCCCTGCAAGCAGCAGGCCTCTCTATCAAGGCATCCAAATGCCAGATAGGGCAGGGAACTGTGGTTTACTTGGGACACCTTGTAGATGGAGGCCAAGTTCAGCCACTCCAGCCCAAGATCCAGACTATTCTGGACTGGGCAGCTCCAAAAACCCAGACTCAAGTCAGGGCATTCCTTGGCTTGACTGGGTACTACAGGAGGTTTGTGAAGGGATATGGATCCATAGTGACACCCCTCACAGAACGTAACTCCAAGAAAATGCCCAAGAAGGTAAACTGGACTGTAGAATGCCAACAGGCCTTTGACACCCTGAAGCAAGCAATGTGCACAACACCAGTTCTCAAAGCTCCAGATTACTCCAAGCAGTTCATTGTGCAGACTGATGCCTCTGAACATGGGATAGGGGCAGTTTTGTCCCAAAGAAATGATGATGGCCTTGACCAGCCTGTTGCTTTCATTAGCAGGAGGTTACTCCCCAGGGAGCAGCATTGGAGTTCCATTGAGAGGGAGGCCTTTGCTGTGGTTTGGTCCCTGAAGAAGCTGAGACCATACCTCTTTGGTACTCACTTTGCAGTTCAAACTGACCACAGACCTCTCAGATGGCTAATACAAATGAAAGGTGAAAATCCAAAACTGTTGAGGTGGTCCATCTCCCTACAGGGAATGGACTTTATAGTGGAACACAGACCTGGGACTGCCCATGCCAATGCAGATGGCCTTTCCAGGTTCTTCCACTTAGAAAATGAAGACTCTCTTGGGAAAGGTTAGTCTCATCCTCTTTCGTTTGGGGGGGGGGAGGGTTGTGTAAGGAAATGCCTCCTTGGCATGGTTACCCCCTGACTTTTTGCCTTTGCTGATGCCAAGTTATGATTTGAAAGTGTGCTGAGGCCTGCTAACCAGGCCCCAGCACCACTGTTCTTTCCCTAACCTGTACCTTTGTTTCCACAATTGGCACACCCTGGCATCCAGGTAAGTCCCTTGTAAATGGTACCCCTGGTACCAAGGGCCCTGATGCCAGGGAAGGTCTCTAAGGGCTGCAGTATGTCTTATGCCACCCTGGAGACCCCCTACTCAGCACAGACACACTGCTTGCCAGCTTGTGTGTGCTGGTGGGGATAAAATGACTAAGTCAACATGGCACTCCCCTCAGGGTGCCATGCCAACCTCACACTGCCTATAGGTATAGATAAGTCACCCCTCTAGCAGGCCTTACAGCCCTAAGGCAGGGTGCACTATACCATAAGTGAGGGCATAGGTGCATGAGCACTATGCCCCTACAGTGTCTAAGCAAAACCTTAGACATTGTAAGTGCAGAGTAACCATAAGAGTATATGGTCTGGGAGTCTGTCATGCACAAACTCCACAGCACCATAATGGCTACACTGAAAACTGGGAAGTTTGGTATCAAACTTCTCAGCACAATAAATGCACGCTGATGCCAGTGTACATTTTATTGTGAAATACACCCCAGAGGGCATCTTAGAGATGCCCCCTGAAACCATACCGACTTCCAGTGTGGGCTGACTAGTTTTAGCAGCCTGCCACACACCAGACATGTTGCTGGCCACATGGGGAGAGTGCCTTTGTCACTCTGTGGCTAGTAACAAAGCCTGTACTGGGTGGAGGTGCCTCTCACCTCCCCCTGCAGGAACTGTAACACCTGGCGGTGAGCCTCAAAGGCTCACCCCCTTTGTTAAAGCACCCCAGGGCACTCCAGCTAGTGGAGTTGCCCGCCCCCTCCGGCCACGGCCCCACTTTTGGCAGCAAGGCCAGAGGAGATCATGAGAAAAACAAGGAGGAGTCATTGGCCAGTCAGGACAGCCCCTAAGGTGTCCTGAGCTGAGGTGACTCTGACTTTTAGAAATCCTCCATCTTGCAGATGGAGGATTCTCCCAATAGGATTAGGGATGTGCCCCCCTCCCCTCAGGAAGTAGGCACAAAGAGGGTGTAGCCACCCGCAGGGCTAGATGCCATTGGCTACTAACCCCCCAGGCCTAAACACACCCCTAAATCGAGTATTTAGGGGCTCCCAGAACATAGGAAGATAGATTCCTGCAACCTAAGATGAAGAAGGACTGCTGAGCTGAAAATCCTGCAGAGAAGACGGAGACACCAACTGCTTTGGCCCCAGCTCTACCGGCCTGTCTCCCCACTTCAAGAGAACTGCAACAGCGACGCGTTCCACAGTTTTCAGTGACCTCTGAAGCCTCAGAGGACTACCCTGCATCTAAAAGGACCAAGAACTCCCAAGGACAGCGGCTCTGATCCAAAGAAGAAACATCTTTGCAACAAAGAAGCAACTTTGAGAGAACACACGTTTCCCGACGGAAGCGTGAGACTTTGCACTCTGCACCCGACGCCCCCGGCTCGACTTGTGGAGAACCAACACTAGAGGGAGGACTCCCCGGCGACTGCGAGCCCGTGAGTAGCCAGAGTTGACCCCCCTGAGCCCCCACAGCGACGCCTGCAGAGGGAATCCAGAGGCTCCCCCTGACCGCGACTGCCTGCTTCAAAGAACCCGACGCCTGGTAAAGACACTGCACCCGCAACCCCCAGGACCTGAAGGATCTGACCTCCAGTGCAGAAGCGACCCCAGGTGGCCCTCTCCCTTGCCCAGGTGGTGGCTACCCCGAGGAGCCCCGCCCTTGCCTGCCTGCTTCACTGAAGAGACCCCTGGGTCTCCCATTGAACTCCATTGCAAATCTGACGCCTGTTTGCACACTGCACCCGGCCGCCCCCGTGCCGCTGAGGGTGTACTTTTTGTGCTGACTTGTGTCCCCCCCGGTGCCCTACAAAACCCCCCTAGTCTGACCTCCGAAGACACTTACCTCCCCCAGGAACTGTTGAAAATTGCACTGTGTCTAGTTTTAAAATAGCTTATTGCCATTTGTGTGAAAACTATATATACTATTTTGCTAATTCAAAGTTCCTAAGTGAACTACCTTTCATTTAATGTATTGTTTGTAAATCTTGAACCTGTGGTTCTTAAAATAAACTAAGAAAATATATTTTTCTATAAAAAAACTATTGGCCTGGTATTGTCTTTGAGTGTGTGTTCCCCATTTATTGCCTGTGTGTGTACAACAAATGCTTAACACTACCCTCTGATAAGCCTACTGCTCGACCACCCTACCACAAAATAGAGCATTAGAATTATCTCTTTTTGCCACTATCTTACCTCTAAGGGGAACCCTTGGACTCTGTGCATGCTATTTCTTACTTTGAAATAGTACATACAGAGCCAACATCCTACATCTATTAAGATGCGGAGCTCATCGAATTATTACACAAAATGCATTTTCCAAGAGCAGCAACCTCATTCTCAAATTCATTCATAACCTTTGTGCCTCTAAAACATACATGGTTCTGCGCAAAGTTCATAGGTAGAACTCTTCCCCATTCCGCTGTTAGATGTGATTTTTTTTACCTGGATATGCTGTTCCACAGCAATCATGATAGATGGCTCTTCCACTAGTTAAGAAGTGGAGATGACAATAAATTGTTTCCACAACCTGCCACTGAACTGCCCTGATTATACACTTCACCTTATTTTTCTTTTTCATCATGGGTACCACTACACATGTGCAGCAGGTGCATTGGCACTGATCTCAGAGGTCTGAGGCCCACAAACCCTGTTTATTGCTGTACTTTAGTAGCTGCCCAGCAGTAAGGGTGTACATTTTTTAGGGTCGAGCGCAAGGCACTCTGTCTCTGGTATAGACTCTCTATGGGCTTTTAACCATGCCCATGTCAAGCCCATCATTTTGGTTGGTATGTGGGCTTGCCTTTTAAAATTAGCTTGATTTACTTAGTGAAAGCCATGCATACTTCATGCCTCTTCATTTGTTTAGCCCACACTGAGCACACCGGACAACTACTGAAAACATACAAGGCTCCATGTTTTCCATATGGTTTCTGCACTATTTCTTCTCTTCATTTCACAGGCAGAGTGATCTCACTGGGCAGTAGTCGAACTCTTTGCATGACATCATCCCTGTTACATGGATATTTGCACTTTTGCTAATATGTTTAACTGTGAGTGAACTTCTGATTCCTTTTGTGTGTTTGCTTTGCACTCATGGCGGCCATCGCCTTGCTTATGTGAGAATGTTTTACTTTTCAGTTTATGTGGCAAGAAAATTCCGGTTAGGAGTTTACAACGCTATTAGCTTTAACTCGAGCAAACGCGAGACCCATTGCATTGCAAATGTTGTTAAGGATGTGATAATTATCAAATCGGCCAGTTCCTCAATGGTCTTTTCTTTTAAAGCTCGGAAGTGACCTAGGTGATCAGTCAGAGCTTTGGGAGGCTGCATATAAATAGGTACATATATGCACATCGAACATAAACAAGTATCCATGAATGTGACCAATCCCATTATTACTATTATTGTATTCACATCAGTGATCCTTGGCCATCAAAGAGCGTGTCAAGCCAAGGACCAGATGCAATGGGTCTCTAATAGCCTTTTGTACAAAGATGTGTTGAACATGCCTTTTAACTCCTCCCTGTCAGTGTTTCACTTAAGATCTCAGGCACATGTTTTCCCCCCTTATGTAATTGATGTCCGGGCACATAGTTGCAGTCTCTTCTCAGCTGTTATTTGTTTTGATGTTGCTACATGTGCTAGCGCAGGTGTTTTAATCAAAATTGTTAATGAGTGTTTATGTATTCTGAATAATAAGTTTGTGTGGTAAATATAATAACGTAGAAAAATAATGCATGCATTTGAAAATTTGATCATGAAGAATGGCCACCAATGTTAACAAAATGTACTAATCAATGCTTTAATAATATGAAATATTTGTTAGATTCATGTAGTAATATATCATATTAAGGGTTATGCAGTAAGCTTTAGCTTCATTATTTGCAGGCCTTAACTTAGCAAGTGTCTTGGCCTACTTGCCAGGCCTCATGTAACAGCTGTATTTCTTAACGTTTAATAAAATGGCTGTCCTAGATAGTTAAACTGTGATTTCTATTGTATTGTTTAAATGTGCTCATATCGGAAGTTTCTCATTAGAACCGACTGCTAGAAGATGATGTTCCTA
The DNA here is from genome assembly GCF_031143425.1 of Pleurodeles waltl. Lineage (NCBI taxonomy): Eukaryota > Metazoa > Chordata > Amphibia > Caudata > Salamandridae > Pleurodeles > Pleurodeles waltl. The sequence goes on from NC_090447.1 coordinate 718,026,082, forward strand.
TTAATTGAACATTTTTTGTGTAATGTGTGTGAGACTAACTTTCCCAGGAGAAGAACAATGAAGATAATGACTAGAGTGGAAGCTGCAACAATATTGTTACCTGACAAGTCAGATGATGAGGACATTGCAAGACAAACCAATCAATGACATGTGAACGGAGAAATATTAGAACTAATAGATTTGGGATTTTAGTTTTACTGGACAAAGGGGCTCATTCTGAGCCCGGCGGGCGGCGGGAGCCGCCCGCCTGGAGGGAGCCGCCAAATGACCGCACCGCGGTCAAAAGACCGCGGCGGCCATTCAGACATTTCCTCTGGGCCGGCGGGCGCTCTCCAAAAGAGCGCCCGCCGGCCCAGAGGAAATGCCCCTGCAACGAGGACGCCGGCTCAGAATTGAGCCGGCGTAGTTGCAGGGGTGCGACGGGTGCAGTTTGCACCCGTCGCGTATTTCAGTGTCTGCATTGCAGACACTGAAATACACAGTGGGGCCCTCTTACGGGGGCCCCTGCAGTGCCCATGCCATTGGCATGGGCACTGCAGGGGCCCCCAGGGGCCCCGCGGCACCCCCTACTGCCATCCTGTTCCTGGCGGGAGACCCGCCAGGAACAGGATGGCGGTAGGGGGTGTCAGAATCCCCATGGCGGCGGAGCGCGCTCCGCCGCCATGGATGATTCCCCCGAGCAGCGGGAAGTCGGCGGGAGACCGCCGACTTTCCGCTTCTGACCGTGGCTGAACCGCCGCGGTCAGAATGCTCGTGGGAGCACCGCCAGCCTGTTGGCGGTGCTCCCGTGGTTGGTGGCCCTGGCGGCCACCGGCCGCCAGGGTCAGAATGACCCCCAAAGTGTGTACATACGATTAACTGAACAATAGGGATTTGGAGGGTAGTTTTAGCAGTTTTGACTTAACGGGTTTACACTGGGAAGAGTGCGTGCATTTTTATCCAGACATTCTGCCCTTACATTTTGGCCCATATTGCGTCTTGACAAGAGGCGTGCTTAACTTTAATGCTTAGAGACTTCGCGTTTTCTGAACTTTGATGCTGAATCCTGATGCTATGCTGACCAACTGATGTCTTAAAGACAAAGACTGATTCTGCTTTGCTGATCCATACTGAGGATAGGTTTTATAGCCTAAACTGTGATTATCATGCATATTTGCTTTTTCTTTCTAGGTACCAACTGCATTGTTTTGATAGAGCCATAGTTAGATGTGTTTCCAAATTTGTGTTACTAAATTGTTTTGCATAAAGCCCAACATGCTGATGCTAAAGAAATCATGATTAATAGTTATTAATGCTTGATGAATTGCTCTGTTAAACTTCATGTGTATAATTACATTGACACAGCTGACTTTGTTATTGATTTGCACCATAACTTTAGAATGTGTTGTAGTTCAAGCTTTGATTAGACCGCTTTGGACAGCCAGTGTTGTTTCAATATATGTTTCATCTGATATTGAGATTAATCTACATGACCTTAGCATTGTTAATTTAGGGAAATAAATATTCGAACGTTTACTAAAAGGTGTGGTTATTCATGAGTGAAAGGTCATGGTGCGTGACCATTACTGACTCCATTGATTATTGATGTTACTGATTGATGTTGATTATTGATTAATGTGTATTGATGATTGATTATGTACTGGGGTTATGATAAGAACGTCTTAATTGTGAGTCAAAAGGTTCATCGACCTATTCACGTCACCTTGTAAGTTTACTTATCAAGGTCAGGTGCGCTAACAGAGATGGTAGCAGAGGATGGTTAGTCCTTAGTCTCCTTAAGAGCTTATCATAGACGTCCGGTACAGAGTAACAGGTATTAACAGAGATGGTAGCAGAGGTAATGGTTAGTCTCCTTAAGAGCTTATCATAGATGTCCGGTACAGAGTTACAAGTATTAACAGAGGTGGTAAGAGAGGTAATGGTTAGTCTGCTTAAGAGCGTAACATAGACAAAAGGTATAGAATAATAGGCGAACAGAGATGGTAGTAGGATTGAGTGTGTTCCCAGAGATGGTAGCATCTTGCTGAGTTGGTCCTTTGAGAGTTCATTGTTATTGAGATTTGGATTTTGTTTTTCAATGATGCTAATTGGAGAGAAAATGATGTTCCCTTAAGTCCAGAAACGACTTTCCCAGAATCCTGCTAATGGTTGTTTGAGGTTGTTCTCGGTGTTCTAGTGACAGTGTGAATGAAGTAGGTAGCGCTTGCACACCTTATGCAAATTGCAGGTGAATTGTTAGGTTTGTGAGGGTTTTGGGGAGTTTGCATACTCCAAATTAAGTTGAAGAAGGAGTGTGGGATCTCCGCAGTGTGAGAGTAGGGAAGTCATCGAGCTTCACATGTGTGTGGTGCTTTGTGCTAAAAAATTGTCCACGTGGTTGTTGATGTACAACCCCTGCGTGGTCTAAGACTCCGGAGTATATTGAAAAGTGTGAAACACTTGGTTTTATGTTGTAATCTGTGTGGTTTAATAGGTTGATTGGGCGTGGTCGACAAGTCAGAGTGTGAGTAAAGTGAGTGAAAGAAAAATTTAGATTGAGATTTGTGCCCCAGGACAGACCCATTGATCAGTTGAGAGTAAAATTTGCGGGTCGAATTTTGCTTGTGGATCTGGGAGACCGAGAAAGAAGTGGTAGCTGTAAGTGCGGGAAGAACCGTCAGTGAAAAATCCGTAAGGTTTCCAAAGCGATTGTGTTACCTTTCCTGTAGTAAACCAGCAGATTTGTTTTTGTTTTTTGGTTAGTGCTTGCAATTTTTGCATTAGTTTGTGTGAATCAGTGTTTGGGAGGACAAGCCGCAAGACTTTGTCAGCTGCAGTACGTGTGAGTGTGACGTCATTGGAGCCGCAATGGGATAGGTCGGCTAGTGAGAAGGGTCACGCACAGATTGGCAGACGTCTGTGAGAGGCAATTGGTTGAGAACGTAGGTGAAAGGAATCTTTGGATTAAAAGGCACTTCCTTTTTTGATTTTGAGTAACAAAAAGATAGAAAAGATGACATTTTTCACAGCTTTAATGAGTGCCCAAAGGGGAGATACGTATATTACAACAAGCGTGGGCGAGGCTACACCACCAGAAGGTACACCAGCTTACATTGTAATGGAAGATAAGGGTGTTGCACCATGTCTTTGGCTAAAGCAATGGTGCAAATTGACAGAAAAAGAAGGGAACATAGCGTTTCCTACAAATGGGATGTTCAATATGAGGGTCTTGGAGCACTTACGGATGGTGCTATATGAATCGAAGCCCCTTCCGAGACCAGCACAGTTTGAGGCATTAGCGTTTTCGGAGCTAGTTGCCAGACAGCAACAGCAACTGAAATTCGAGAGGAGGATGAGAAAGGCAGAAAAGACTCTAGCAGAAGGTAGATGGGACTGTGTTCAGAAAGTTTGGAGGATGGAGACATTGCAAGGAATTAAGTTGTTTCCGGCAATTATGCAAGAAAATGAAAAGGAAGGAAAGAAAGAGACTAGGAAAACTAACAGAAGTCCGTCCGAGAGTAAGTAGACTAGAAAGTCTTCAAAAGTAGAAGAGGAATCGGATGATGATGAGTTTATTACACACTCATTGAGAGATCACCCACCACCATATACTGTACATGAGAGTGGTCCAAGTACCAGTGCTGATCCGACAGCCCTGACACAGGTTAATGAGACAATGAGTCTGATGCAGGTTATTGCTAGCCTGACACAGAATGCAATGCAGAGTGGTCTTAATGTGCCTACTACTCCTGTATTGCGAAATCAGGTGCAACCGCCACAGGTTCCGAGAATTTATCCTGATGTGTCCATTATGGAAATGACTTTGAACTTATTGGTGCCAACGAAACAGGTTTACCCGAGACCAATATTGGTTCAGACTGAACCAACTCCAATTTTATTGTCCCAACTGCAGCCGCAGTTAATGCCAAGATTTACTCCAGTGACAGGGACACAGTCAGATATGACTCTGATGATGAATTCAAATATGGGAGTTACTCTCCCACAGAGCATAAGTGCTTGAACAGCCCCAGATGCTATATCGCTACCTATTACTGTTGGGCCAGCTGTACTATTATTTGCACAGAAGCAACCTACTGTAGGTGAACAGGGAGCAATGACCCAGAACATAACGAGGGGAGGACATCATGAAAATGTTCAGATAGTTTCTCCTGTGGGACAGACTTTTGATGGATCAAGATCATTACTATACCTTAGTCTATTTGTAGCACTTCTAGATACTGTGGTAAGGCCAAACGTTAGTCAGAGTTTGCAATTATTGACACTGCAGACTCCGAATGCAGTTGCACAGCAAGTACTGCTGGTCCAAGCAAATAATATTTTGTTACAAGGATTGACAGCTCAGCAGTTGACTGAAGGGTTAGACAAGCTGAATACCCCACAGAGTGCCCCTAAGGGAGAGGAGCATTTGAATTATACTAGGCTAAGCATGGAAGCAGGAGAACTCATTGAGGGAACTATGGGGGTGAACTGGTTAAAATCCTACACAGAGATATTTGTGCCCAAAGATTACGAGAGAAGTGAGCAATGTGCATCAGAAATTAGCAGACTTGGCAGAGAAGTATGGCATAGAAATAGAGAAAATGAAGCATTTGAAAAAGAGTTACAGATTAGATTTTGAGGCTAAAGATTTTGAACACATGAGATCTGTAGGAATGAAGGCACACCTTAAGGAATTGCTTCAAAGTGCTCAGACCTGGGGAGCATTAGAAAAATGGGAAGGCAAATGGGTGAAGAAAAGAGACAAGAGAAAAAGGGATTCTTTGGAGCTGACTGCAAATGTGCAGCAAGATAAAGATCCAGTAAAAATGTTACCAATGAGAGAGATTCCAGGGGGAAATTTTGTTCATGTCCTGTGGAGCAGAAGTGACATTCTGAAATTTACAAATGATTATCCAAAATTGAGAGAGAAGCCAGTAGAGTGGTATCAGCAGACAGACAGGTTTGTGAAACTTGCAAAGTGTTTGTGGGAAGACCTAAACATATTACTAGTGATAGTGGTTCCAGCTGATCTGTGGATCGAGTGTAAGAGGAGCGTAGATTGGTGAACAAGTAAACTGGAGAGAGATAAAAGTACAGGTGCACAATCTCCTGAGGTAATGAAATATTACTATAAGGTAATTGAGTTTTTGAAAATGAGAATTTCTCCCAAGAACATTGATTGGCAGAGGATTGACAGGACAGCCCAGGAAGTAAAGGAGTCGATACATGCGTATTATGAGAGATTGTTGCAGGTGTTCAAGCATTACAGTGGTACAGAGTCAATTAAGGCGAAAGACATGCTTCATTTTGTGTTCAGATTTGTGGCAGGATTGAGACCTGAAATTAGCCAGATGATTAAGAGTCATTTGATTTACTGGCAAGCAAAGCCGATTGATGAGGTGTTGCAGTATGCAAAATACTGTAGTGATGAGAATGAGTTGAAGTAGAAAAAGTTGAAAGAGAAGGCGATGGTGATGCAGATTAAAGCAGCTCAAACAGGGGTACAAGGGAATTTTCTGCAGCAGTTACCACAGCAGCAGAAGGGAAACATGATGTTTTAGCCCCAGATGAGAGGAAGAGGTCGTGGAGGAAATATGAATTGTGGTTCAGACTTAAATACTGTAGTGGTTCAGAATAATGTGCAGGGAATGAAGAAGTTATTGCCATGTCACAGTAACGGAGCCGTTGGACATTGGAAACAGGAGTGTCCAATGATGGTGCAGGAAAGTGTTGCTCAGCAGAGTAATGACATCAATTCATTCCAAAATGTGACAGGACAGAGAGTGAGGGGTCCTAATCCACATTTTCTGAATAATGCGAATCAAGTAAAACATTTTCAGCCTAAGCAGCAGGTGCAAATGTCACGTGCACAAATGCTACAATTGCAGCCGATGCAACAGCAGGTTCCCATGGTACCTAGACAGCAAATGCAAATACCCCAAACCCCGAGGGAACAGCAACAGATGATGCTTTCTCAACGGGTCACAGGTCAGATGCATAACCAGAGTAGTAACACAGTGCACCAATTCCCGCTACACAGTGAGAATGCAATAATTGACGATTGGACGAGTGACAGTTCAGATGAGGAGCTGTGTATGCTTGCAACCCCCTTAGAAGTAGATCAAAGAGGTCCCTATGTGAAGAGAAAGGTTACGGGTCACAAGGTTTCATTCTTGGTTGACACAAGAGCTACACGCTCTACTGTGAGAAGTTCCAAATTTGCCCCTTTCAGATAGAACGGTTCAGGTTGTGGAGTAGCAAACCAGTATTTGACAAACCCGATTACGGATCCAGTGCAAATTGAGATTGGCAACTTTCAGGGATTGCACAAATTTGTAGTCTGCGATTCAAGTCCGGTATCCCTACTGGGAAGAGATTTGCTGAGTAAAATGAGGTGTTTGATTACTTGTTCGAATGAGGGAATTGAGATACAGGCAAATAGTGATGATGAAGATGACCAAGCCCCTGAGACAGATTGTAGAACTACAAATGAGGAGTATCCTCAGATTAAATTCTTCCTGATGTTCACAGTGAAAGAGCTTCATCCTGATTTGTAGGGAACAGTAAAGGAGAAAGTGGGGGATTTGACAGGAAAAGAAGTAGGTATGATAAAGGGAGTTGAGCCAGTTAAAGCTACTGTGAAGCCGAATGCAGTTTTTCATCAACTACCACAATACCACATGCCGCAAGATGTCCTTATGATAGTATCCCAGATATTTGCAGACTTTGTAAAGCAAGGGGTTCTGAAGGAAGTATTGAGTAGTCCATGTAATTCACTGATAATGGGTTTGAAAAAGCCCTGTGGGAAAGTTCGAATTGTTCAGGATTTGAGAAAAATAAATTAGATTGTGGTCAATTGTTGTCCTGTGGTGCCAAATCCAGCAGTGATAATGTTTCAGATTCCAAAGGATGCAGAGTGGTTCACTGTCTTCGATTTGTCACAAGCTTTCTTTTCTGTGCCTCTTCATGAGGAAAGTCAAATCCTCTCTGGTTTCAAATTCCTGGATTGAGTTTGTTGCTGGTGCAGAATTCCTTAAGGGTTTTCAGAGACACCTTCCATATTCAATCACATCTTGAAAAATAATTTGGAGTCATTGGAATTGCCTTTCCAATCGACCTTGGTGCACTACATTGATGACTTGCGGATTGTGTCCAAAACAAGGGACGAGTGCAAGTATGATACGATTGCCCTGTTGAACCGTTCAGGAAAGAATGGTCACAAAGGGGGTCATTCCGACCCCGGCGGGTGGCGGAAGCCGCCCGCCTGGCGGGAACCGCCAAAAGACCGTACCACGGTCAAATGACCGCGGCGTTCATTCTGACTTTCCCACTGGGCCGGCGGAAGACCGCCAGAAGGCCGCCCGCTGGCCCAGCGGGAAAGCCCCTTCAACAATGAAGCCGGCTCCGAATGGATCCGGCGGAGTTGAAGGGGTGCGACGGGTGCAGTGGCACCCGTCGCGATTTTCAGTGTCTGCACAGCAGACACTGAAAATCTTTATGGGGCCCTGTTAGGGGGCCGCTGCACTGCCCATGCCAGTGGCATGGGTAGTGCAGGGGCCCCCAGGGGACCCACGACACCCGTTCCCGCCATCCTGTTCCTGGCGGTAAGAACCGCCAGGAACAGGATGGCGGGAAGGGGGTCGGAATCCCCATGGCGGCGCTGCAAGCAGCGCCGCCACAGAGGATTCCCTGGGCCAGGGGAAAACCGGCGGAAAACCGCCGGTTCCCCTTTTCTGACCGCGGCTTTACCGCCGCGGTCAGAATGGCCGAGGAAGCACCGCCAGCCTGTTGGCGGTGCATCCGCGGTCGTTGGCCCTGGCGGTCGGTGACCGCCAGGCTCAGAATGACCCCCAAAGTGTTTCTGCTTAAATTGCAGTACTGTCAGACAGAAAGTAGTGAAATATTTGTGTCACCAGATTGAGAAGGGTTCAAGAAAGATATCCAGAGAAAGGATTACAACCAAATTGCAGATAAATCCCCCGACCACACAGAGAGATGTCAGGATGATTTTGGGAATGGTAGGCTATTGTCGTCAATGGATTCTGAATTGTTCAGTCATTTAGAGACCCTTGCAGAAACTGACTCATAAAGAAGTCACTGATCACATAGGGGGTCATTCTGACCCTGGCGGTCCAAGACCGCCAGGGCCACGGATGACTGAAGCACCGTCAACAGGCTGGCGGTGCTTCATTGCCCAAAACCGGGTCCGGCGGTTTCCCGCCGGATTTCCCCCGGTTGGGCAAATCCTCGCAGCGCCGCCATGGGGATTCTGACCCCCTTCCCGCCAGCCTGTTTCTGGCGGTTTTTACCGCCAGGAACAGGCTGGCAGGAACGGGTGTCCTGGGGCCCCTGGGGGCCCCTGCACTGCCCATGCCACTGGCATGGGCAGTGCAGGGGCCCCCTAACAGGGCCCCAGCCTGCTTTTCACTGTCTGCCTAGCAGACAGTGAAAAGCGCGACGGGTGCAACTGCACCCGTCGCACACCTGCAACACCGCCTGCTCCTTTCGGAGCCGGCTTCTGTGTTGCAGGCCCCTTTCCCGCTGGGCCGGCGGGCGCTACCTTAGGTAGCGCCCGTCGGCCCAGCGGGAAAATTAGAATGGCCCCAGCGGTCTTTTGACCGCGGGGCGGCCGAATGGCGGTTCCCTCCAGGCGGGCGGCGACCGCCGCCCGCCGGGGTCAGAATGACCCCCATAGTGTTAGACCAGGATGAAATGAAAGCGTTCACTGAATTGAGAGAGAGTCTGTGCAGGGCTGCATCGCTGGGTATGCCTGATTACACAAAAACATTTACATTGTGTTGTCATGAGCGTGATGCATGTTCTTTGTCAGTCTTGACACTGGTCCATGGAGGTGTAAACCCCCCAGTAGCATATTTTTCAGCTACTTTGGACCCAGTTGCAGCAGCCTTACTGGGGTGTTTGTGTGCAGTTGCAGCAGTTGGTCAGAGTCTTACACAGTGTAAAGGCATTGTGATGGGACATCCCCTGACTGTAATGGTCCCTCACTCTATTGAGATTCTACTTACAAGGGCGAAAACCCAATATTTGACTGGTGCGAGGTTGACCAGATATGAAACAAGTATTCTAGGGTCACAAAATGTGTCATTGAAAAGATGTACAGTGCAGAACCCGGCAACTTTACTTCCAAGTGAAAATGTCAAAATTGAAAAAGAGGAAGATGTTGAGCATGATTGTCTTGAAGTAACTGACTTGTGCACAAAACCGAGACCTGACATTAGAGATACCCGATTGGAAGAAAATGACCAAATTATCTTTGTTGATGGTTCTTGTCTGAGAGACAATACAGGGACACTGACAGCAGGATATGTATTCTTCCCAAGTAGCGGAACTGGTAGCCCTTACTAGAGCGTCCCACGTTTCGGCTCAGCTGAAAGTTACAGTATATATGGTTTGCCAGTATGGATTTGGAATAGTCCATGATTTTGACCAGTTGTGGTCACAGAGAGGTTTCCTGACCTCTTCTGGTTCACCAGTGAGAAATGGTGAGAAGATTAAAGAATTGTTACATGCTATTCAAATGCCTGAAAAGATTGCCGTGGTGAAATGCAGTGCACATCTGAAGTTGCAAGAATTTGGCGGTTGGTGGAATAGTGGAGGTATTACTGCCAACAGGCTGGTGGTACCTACCTCCACTGTTATGACATTGGCCACACTGACCACCACGGCAGTAACAACCACCAGACAGGAGACTACAGTCTCTAGCCCGGCAGCCGTCACTAGGCCACCCATGGCATTATGACCCCGCCCACCACCATGGTGTCAGTGGTTTCTGTACTGCCACTGAAAGCATGGCAGCAGACACTCTCAGTTCCAGGGAATTCCTTCCCTGGCACTGATAGGGGTCTCCCCTGCCCCGCCCCCTCCCCAGAGTCCTCCCCCATCCTCCCTCTCCCGACCCCCCGCACATTTACACAAATACACGCACATACATACACACGCATACACACATTCACACACACTCACACCCCCCCCCACACACACACACACACACACACACAACACCCCCACCCTCTCTCCTTTCAGAGAACCCAACTTACCTGCTTGCAGGGGGTCCTCCGGGAGGAGACGGGACCCGGCACTGCTGCCAGCAGCAGCGTCCACCAGAAAAACACTGCCAGGCCGTATCATGGAACACGTTTTGCTGGTGTGGCGCTACTGCTGGCAGCAGTGCCACCTTACCGCGATATTCCGTCTACGGTCATAATGGCATGGACGGTCAGTAGCCACGGCGACGGTATGTTGGGGGCCGTCGCCGTGTCAGTAGGCGGCATTTGCCACCAATGTCATAATGAGGGTCTTTGTGTCATTGGGAAATGGATATGCGGATCAAGTCACAAGGTTTTGCGCATTGACCTGTATATCATTCAAGGACAAGTGGGAACTGTTACCTGAAGAAGATGGATCTTGTACAAACTATGCATTGAAAATAATTGACACTTTGGGAGAATTGAAAATATTGCAGAATAATGTTGACAGGGAGGAAAAACGTTCATGGAGCAAAATGAAATGTGTGCAAAGTCAAGATGAATTATGGGTTTCCGAAGAGGGTCAATTGGTTTTGCCAAATAGCCTGTTGTCTCAAATGGCGAGGTACTATCATGGTCAAGCATATATTGGGAGGGATGTAATGATTCGATTGTTCAATTATGATTGGTTCAACCCAAAGTTTAGAGAAGTTGCTGAAGCAGTTTGCCATTGATGTGTCATTTGCCAACAGTTAAACACAAGGAAAGGGGTAGCGGTTAATTTGAGCCACATTGGAAGAGCGGGAGGTCCATTCAGTGGAATGCAGATGGATTTTATTGAGATGCCTGTGTGTGGAGATTTGAGATATGTATTGGTGATTGTTTGCAACTTTAGTCACTGGATTGAAGCTTACCCTACACAAAGAAATGATAGTCTCACAGTAGCGAAGCTACTGCTTAGGTAACTGATACCTCATTTCGGATTTCCGATCTCTTTAGAATTAGATGGGGTAAGTCACTTCAACAATGAAGTAATTAAATTACTGTGTGCAGCATTAAACATTGAGCAGAAGTTGCATTGTAGTTACTTTCCTGAAGCATCAGGATTAGTGGAACAGATAAATGATTCAATGAACTCAAGAGTTGCAAAGATGTGTGCGTCCACGAATTTGAAATGGTCTGACACATTGCCTTTAGTGATGATGTCAATGAGAAATACACCTGACAGGAAGACAGGATTGTCGCCGCATGAGATCCTCATAAGCAGAGCAAAGAGGTTGCCAGTGGTGCCTGCAAATGCACTTGCCAACATTACAGATGATATGGTGTTGGATTACTGCAAAGGTCTGGCAGATGTGGTTCGCTCTTTCTCTCAGGAGGTGGAAGCCACCAACCTGCCACCGATCCATGACCCAGGACACAATTTGACAGCCGGAGACTGGGTTGTGATCCGAAAACACATGAGAAAAACGTGTTTGGAGCCTCATTGGAAGGGACCTTATCAGGTAGTTTTGACAACTACCACAGCTTTGAAGTGTGCTGGAATTCCGAACTGGATTCACACAAGTCATACAAAGAAAGTGGCATGTCCACTGGATCATGTAGAAGAGTTGTTGAGAGTCCCAACAACAGTGAGACATGTCTCAGGGCCGGAAGGAGAACAAAGGGGAACTGAGACCAGATCTGAGCCCATTGAGGACGGTTCAGTCACTCCTGTGAGAGACGAAGGAGAGGACCTCCAGGAGTGTGACAGAGAGCCTATCTCAACTGAGGCAGCAGGAGAGCCTAGTCTGAGGAGGGCTTTCCCAGAAGCATACGATCTTGAGAGACAAACAGAGCAATTGCCAGACCCAGAGGGGGAAGGAGTTGAGGTGGATCAAAGTCAATGTGATTTGACTCCTCCTGAACCGGTTGCAGGTCCGTTAAGAGAAAAAACCACAGAACAAGGAGAAGGTTCAAGTTCGACACTGAAGAGAACACTGACAAAGGGTCCACTTAAAGGAGAAAAGTGGCCGGAGTCGCAAGTAGAAAGAGATAAAGAAGTAGTTGTTGAACCAACTATCAAAGAAGAAGTAGATACAACAAGGAAAGAAGATCTAAGTGAAGAAGAACTAAATAGTGATTGAAAATTAAAAAGGAAGAGAATAGCAAGTCGAAGATAAGCAAGTCCTGAATGGGCGTATGCAGTATGCAACTAAGAATGAATGGCAGCAAGAGTTTTTGTCTTTTTGTTTTGACAGATACATTCTGGGTCAGTATTTTAGCACTTGAAGGAAACTGGTGAACTGAACTGTTAAAACAATCTGAGAAAATTTTGTGAGAACAAGACTGATGAAAACAACCAGAAGAGACATTGATAACCTGATTTGACTTTTGAAACCTGATTTTGACAAAGCTGCTTACCGATTTTGACAAAGGATCCTGGAAGTGCGACTGAGAGCTGTAAATAATCCCTGAAAGAAGAGTTGTCTAATTTTGATTTTTTCTGCAAGTTTTTCTAAATTTCTTCTGATTACTGATTCTTTACAGATCATGAGTAACATTAGTCAACAAGGTAGAGATGCTAGGCACTGTAAATATATGAGCATTGGTTTGGCGATTATGTGTGGGATATTGTTTGTGGTTTTGATTGTGGGTATGTCTGTTCTTGATAAGAGAGAAGCCAACCATACTTCTGCTTTTGAGATGACTACTGCACTAACAGCAATAGAGAAGTTTAGGTTAGATGAGAAATAGTTGCATGAGGATACTAACCCGCAAGGAGAAATTTCTTCTAATGTTTTCTATCGCTTACTGAGTGAGTATGTTGAGACAGTGGATGCGAAGAATTCTTATGTGTGTATGCAGATTCCTTCATCAGTCGAGGAAGGAGTCACCTATCATAGCTTGCCACTAACTAATAGAATAAGTTGGAGTCTGCTACAAACAAGATTTTATAACCAGGAGTACATTCAGTATTTTTATTCAAATTATGATGTTGTGTTTTCATTTGTTCCTATAATTAGATATTGGAGTAGAGTAGCTAAGGATAAGGATATAGTAACAGTTAAAGGTTTCTTTGAACCTACATTGACGTTTGGCACAGCTTATGCGCATAGAAATAACCTGACATGCTTGCTTACACCTTTAAAGAAAACCTTCTTAGATCACACAGATGACAGGAGAAAGGCATTAAAGGAGAAATTAGAAAAACGCTTAGAGAAAACGACTTACAAAAATGATTATGCTTATAGTGCCATTAAAACGCAAGGGAAATGAGCTTTAGATGCACAACGCATAGGGAAACTTTGTATATACATATATGCCTAAATCGCGCACTGAGACTTTATTTGTGGGAACGAGTGAATGTAGGCATGTGTTTTTGTTTCAGAGTAAATGGACGTTTATTTTGAATGGACAGGACCCTGCAATTCCAGGGATTTATTACATCTGTGGTCCTAATGCTTATTACTGTCTTCCAAGAGGATGGTATGGGACATGCTATTTGGGGATAGTTTTCCCAAAGATTTATCAAATGGAGGATTTGAAGAAATTCCCGAAAGTGACTGAATTACATCATAAGAGACAGAGGAGGGAGTCCTCTTCTGGTATAGTGGGAGATATATTTGAAGCAGTGATTCCTTCAGTGGGAGTCATTCTGAATTTGATAAAGATTCGAAAGTTGTCTACTATTGTGGATAACATGCTGACAATTCTTTTAGTGGTCATACGCCTGATAGATACTGAGTTAGCGGCTGATAGAGCTATGACTCTTCAAAATAGTCTTGATTTAGACATTATTTTAGCGAAGGATGGTGGAGTCTGTAGAATGATTAATTCTAGGCATTGTTGTTTATATATTCCTGATAACAGAAAAGAAATAAGATATTTAGGGCCAGATGTAGCAAATAAAAAATTTGCGAGTTGCAAAGTGCGAGTCCATGCGACTCGCAATTTGCAACTCGCAAATTGGTATGCAGTACGGTGTCTCAGACACCGACTGCGACTCGCTATGGGGTCGCAATGACCCACCTCATCAATATTCATGAGGTGGGTCGCAAATTGCGGCCCCATAGCGAGTATAGGCACTCGCAAACATGGAGGCCTGCTGTCGTCCAAGCAGTTTTTTTTTTTTAAGTGTAGCCCGTTTACCTTAAAGGAAAACGAGTTGCACTTAAAAAAAAAACGGAAACCTTTAGTTTCGGTTTTTTTTCAGGGCGGGTAGTGGTCCCTTGGACCACTACCTACCCTGAAAAAATTGTTTTGGGTCCTTTCACAAAGTGGAAGGGGTCCCATGGGGACCCCTTCAAATTTGCTAGTGGGTTACCATCCACTTGAAGTGGATGGTAACTGCGACACCATTTGCGACCGCGTAGGCGGTCGCAAATGGTATTGCATACCACTCAGAATCGCAAATAGGAAGGGAACACCCCTTCCTATTTGCGATTCTGAAATGCATATTGCGAGTCGGTCCCGACTCGCAATATGCATTTCTGCATAGCAAAGAGGCATTTGCGCCTCGCAAACGGCGATTTTCGCCGTTTGCGAGGCGCAAATCCTTTGCTACATCTGGCCCTTACTTACTAATCTGACTAATGCAAGTGCTGATTTGAAAGAACCAGGTGTTTGAGAAAAGATTGGCAAAGGCTTTGCTTCAGTGGGAAATTGGCTCAGCAACATTTGGAATGGGATTGTATTGAAAATATTACAGGGGATATTCATTTTTGTGATTTGTCTATTGGGAATATGGTAATTGTATAAATTATGCAAAAAATTACATCGAAAATGTCAAAGAATAATCAGAGGAGGGGAGAAAAGAAAAGGGAAACATTGTATAGAGAAAATTCAAAGTGGGAAACAAAAGTATGAAGGAATTGAATTGAAAGAATTTTAGCTGACGAAAAATTTGTGGGTGGTAGTTAGTGTGATGACACATTTAGTCATCAGAGGAGGGATTGCTAGCGCAGGTGTTTTAATAAAAATTATTAATGAGTGTTTATGTATTCTGAATAATAAGTTTGGGTAGAAAATATAATAATGTAGAAAAATAATGCACTCATTGGAAAATGTGATCACGAAGAATGGCCACCAATGTTAACGAAATATACTCATCAATGATTTAATAATATGAAATGTTGAGCATTTGCTAGATTAATGTAGTAATCTATCATATTAAGGGTTATGCAGTAAGCTTTAGCTTTATTAATTGTGGGCCTTAACTTTGCGAGTGTCTTGGCCTACTTGCAAGGCCTCATGTAAAAGCTGTATTTCTTAACATTTAATAAAATGGCTGCCATAGAGAGTTAAACTGTGATTTCTATTGTATAGTTTAAATGTGCCTATAACAGAAGCTTTCTCATGAGAACCGACTGCTAGATGACGTTCCTATTAATGTAACGTTTTATGTGTAATGTGTGTGAAACTAACTTTCCCAGGGCAAAGAACAATGAAGATACTGACTAGAGTGGAAGCTGCAACAATATTGTTACCTGACAAGCCAGATGATGAGGACATTGTAAGACAAACCAATCAACGATGTGTGAACAGATTAATATTAGAATTCATAGATTTGGGATTTTAGTTTTATTGGACAAAGTGTGAACATACGATTAACTGACCAATAAGGATTTGGGGGGGTAGTTTTAACTTAACCGTGTGACACTGGGAAGAGTGCATGCATTTTTAACCAGACATTCTGCCCTTACATTGTTGCCCATATTGCGTCTTGACAAGAGGCGTGCTTAACTTTAATGCTTAGAGACTTTGCGTTTTCTGAACTTTGATGCTGAATCCTGATGCTATGCTTACCGACTGATGTCCTGAGGATGAGGACTGATTCTGCTTTGCTGATCCATACTGAGGATAGGTATTATAGACTAAACTGTGATTTTCATGGATATTTTCTTTTTCTTTCTAGGTACCAACTGCATTGTTTTGATACAGCCATAGTTAGATGTTTTTCCAAATTTGTGTTACTAAATTGTTTTGCATGAAACCCAACATGCTGATGCTAATCTGATGTAAGTTAAGGATCCTCACTAATGAAATCATGATTAATAGGGATTAATGCTTGATGAATTTCTCTACTAAACTTCATGTATATAATTACATTGACACAGTTGACTTTGTTATTGATTTTCACCACAACTTTAGAATGTGTTGTAGTTCAAGCTTTGATTAGATTATGTTTCTTCCGCCGCTTTGGACAGCCAGTGTTGTTTCTATATGTGTTTCATCTGATATTGAGGTTAATCTACATAACCTTAGCATTGTTAATTTAGGGAAATAAATATTCTAGCTTTTACTAAAAGGTGTGGTTATTCATGACTGAAAGGTCATGGTGGGTGACAATTACTGACTCCATTGATTATTGATGTTATTGATGGATGTTGGTTATTGATTATTGTGTATTGATTATCGATTATGTACTGGAGTTATGGTAAGAACATCTTAATTGTGAGTCAAAAGGTTCTTCTACCTATTCGCACCCCCTTGTAAGTTTACTTATCAAGATCAGGCACGCTAACACATGCTGATTACTGTTTGAATGGTAAGAAAAAGATTCTCCATTAGTGGGGGAGGAAAAACCCGTGGTGCAATGGAAGTGTCGATAAATATTAACATTATTGAAATAGCACATCGTGCTAGTTTGTCAAAGAGCTTTTTAGAAAAGCTAATTTTTCTTTCAATGGTTCATTCCTGAATAAACCGTTAAAGATGTTTTCTTTTTACTTTCCTCTTTAGAATTAGCACAGAAAAACAACCTCCTAAAATTATGAACTCATGTTAATTTTATTGAAATGCTTTTCCTATAAAGTCGGACTCCTAGGCCCTCATTATGAGAGGCCTATACTTCTTGATGTGACCGGTTATTTCAATTTCTAAAGGCCATACTTGTTGTAGGCCAGTAATCATACAACCATTGCTCGTAGTATGGGGACTTCCTGGTACAGATTTACCAATGTAGTATTATTGCAACCCTTAAAAGTTTGGAGCTTTGCATGTAAAACATAACCTGGTTGTCAAATGCAAGATCATCATCAATGTCGAACTGAGACAAAGTAGGGCCTGTATAATTACTGTAGAGATTTCTACAAATGCTACTATATTTCAAGCAAAATTCAACATGTTCAAAGAGTAAGGTTACTAAATGCTCTAGTTCTGCTTGTGTTCCCTTTCCTCATGCTAATTTCTACTGCATGAGTTT
Organism: Pleurodeles waltl; assembly: GCF_031143425.1. Taxonomy (NCBI): domain Eukaryota; kingdom Metazoa; phylum Chordata; class Amphibia; order Caudata; family Salamandridae; genus Pleurodeles; species Pleurodeles waltl. Next base: position 718,043,233 of record NC_090447.1, read on the forward strand.
ACTAAAATTATTGATTCACTAACTCAGAGGGCACAGAATATGGGGGTCACATCGTCGCTGGGCTTTCCAAATAGAATCATGTCACTGTAGCATTGAAGACTGTGTAGTGGCTAGTAGTAGATGGCAGGATTTGAATTAAGGTCCAGATTTAAAGAAAAGTGGCACAGCGTGGTGCTGCCCCAAAATTGGCAACGTTGCGCTGCATCACTTTAGAAACCCAGGGATGTGCTGTATTTAAGGGAATATGCCGCACCCCTGTGTATCCCCCTGCACTGGCTCAAAATTTAGCTGCCAGCGCCAACGCAGGCATCCTTGCACCATCGTGCAAGGATGTCTGTGTTGAGGGGTGTGATTGTTTATGTGCGGGAAGGTATCCCTTCCCGCACATAAACAATGACTAATGGCGCTTTGGCACTTCTGTGTGTGCTGCACAATGTAGCACACACAGAAGTGCCAAAGCGTCATTTTCAAATGATTGTTTATGTGCAGGAAGGGACACCTTTATGCACATAAACAATCCTTTCTGGCATTTTGCTTTTTCTATGCATGCGGCAGAATGCAGCATGCAAAGAAAATGCTAAAAACCGGAGGAATAAAAGTATTCCTCCTCGTTGTGCCGTGCTTATGTCAATCCTGGGGGTGGTGTTAGATTTTGGTGCTGCCTCAGGTTAACGAGATTTCATAAATCTAAGGCAGCGTCAAAATGCAATGGGTGTTGCTGTGGCACGCCCACAGCAACACCCATTGCACGCCCCTTCCTCGCATAGTGCTATATGGGAAGGGGCCGTATTTACAAGATGGCGTTAAGCCACAAAAAGTGGCTTAACGCCGTCTTGTAAATACGGCGCTGTGCTTAGTGCCACAGAAGCGTCACTAAAAGTGACACTCCTGTGGTGCTAGGGGCATATATATACAGCCCTAAGTGTCTTTAATTGTATGCACTGTCTGCCTCCTCTGTACTGTCAGGGCACAATAGCTCCCTATCAATTGACCAGTCAATGAGAGACTGAAGGCCTCGTGCAAAAGCCTTCAAGGCAATAACTATTTGAGACTTCTAGCCTTAGGTGGGTGGAGTATTGTGGGTCTCTAATATATGTGACTCTCTCCCACCATTGACATTAGGAAGGAAGATAGTTAAAACTTTTGGGGGAGCAACCCAAACGAGCCTGATGAATCCCCCCTACTCACCTCATTACTCACTATAGGAAACATTAAGGGCTGCATTACTAAATTATATAAAATACTCCTAACAGATACCTGCACTGCTTTGACCCAAGTTAAGAGCCGCTGGGATGAGGTCCTCCCCACACCAGTTGATCAGAAATCCTGGAAAGCTGCCCTCACCACGATTAAATCTGTATCCCGTAATGTTAGACTAAGATATACTCAATTCAATTATATCCATCAAGCATATCTATCTCCGTCCCGCATCAACAAAATATACCCAAACTCTAAGCCAGAATGCCCTAGATGCGCTACCCCTGCTGCTAATTTCTACCATATGGTTTGGGAATGCCACACAATACATACTGGCTGGTGCCGCATCACCGAGACGGTTGCAGACATAATAGGAAACACGCTTATTCCCACACCAGAATCCTGCTTATTGGGCATACGTCGCCGGGACAAGAATGAAAAACACACTCACAAGTTTATAGATCTTGCGTTTATAATATACAAGCGTTCGATCGCTACACACTGGAAGGCCCCTAACGCCCCCTCATTCCGCACCTGGCTTTCAGCCTTACACAGCTCCACACTAGCGGAGGCACACACTCTAAGACAGCTGCAACTCAGAGGCCAGATACAGGAGGGAGCCACACAGTGGGATCACTTTGTAATACAAATAGAGGCTAGAGATGATGATTACCCCCCTTGAAACACGCGACACGTACAGAACGACCTACACGTAAACACTTAGCAACCACGATAAGTAATAAATCATATCCGTAGTAGCGTCCCAGCCAGCCTCGCCATATCAACCCGGAAATATATAGTTGGATAACAAGCGCAACTTCATCCAGACACGAATATACAAACTGACAAAAGATCCCGAAGCCCTGCTACCCCAGCCTTTGCCCCATTGCAAACTATATAGCATGTAAACAAGCACTAACATATTTCACGCCTATACAGTTGAATATTATCGTAATCACTTAGAATACCATTAGATATACTTAAATAAAACCATAGATATGCCTATTGTTATTGTTTTAAAATGTATCAAGTTAAGTTACACGCCAGTACATTAAAAATGTAACCGTACTGTATGGGAATTACAGGTACGTGCAAGGACACATGAAAAGGGAAAAATGTTTATTCTCTTACTAACTCAAGCTATATGTACTGCCGCTCGTGTGTTGTGTTTAATAAACAGATTTAAAAAAAAAAAAAAAAAAAAAAAAAAAAAAAAAGGAAGGAAGATAGTTTTACCATTTTTCAAGACAAAGCTAAAACTAAACTTTTATTTGAGTGAACTACTCCAGTGAGAAGTGGCTAGCAAGTTTTCAGTGTTAATGTGCCTATATATGTTCAAAATTCATTCTCTGACAGCATTTCATAAATACTCCCTAAAAAAAGTGCTAGTAATTGTGAAAAAAATCATAATCCTTTTTTTCCCCTAGCACTTCAGTAGGGGCTTGGCACACACCAGAAGAAGTTGTGTGCTAGGGAAATAATTGAAATCTTTATGCCTCTCTCTGACTTGCATCTGTGTTTTGAGGGCATTGAAACAGAAATTGGGAAACCAAGGCTCTTGACTTAGGGCCCGGCATAGTTAGAGTAGATAGAACATGCTTCAGGAAGCTTTTGCCTGAGAAGCTGTAAGGGTACTTGGAACTAGATGGTGGGATGACCACAGAAAACCTACTCAAAAAGCAGATTTAGTTCATTTTATAAGGTCCTGAAGATCAATGGCTAAGTTGGGTTATGGTAAAACTGCCTTTACAGATCTTCAGATCAGCACTATCAACAATGCCAATATTGTGACTTAATAAAATGCCTACTATTTAGTTGACATTAAGCCTCAGCTTCAGGAGTGTTCCTTTACCTAAGTACAAAATGTTCCACTAAAGTGGCAGTGGCTGCCTCCCCAACATACACAATGGATTGGACAACTGGGAACTAGAAGTCCAGAGTAACTCGACCAGCACCCATGTTTAATGCATCCTCCAAGGTAAGCATACCCTGATTTTCTCCACAGAACTAGTAGCTACTTTCAGTCTATTTGGTCAGTTCCTTTGACTTATTTGATCAGAAGGTTCAATAATATTGATATGGTGCTGAAACCAACTGTAAGCCTTGATCATTGTGAATTTAGTAACCCGCATGGATGTAACACTGCCCAAGAGGCATTTTCAGTATAGTTTTTGAAGATTTAGTCCATATTTTCCACCACTATTTGTTAATCTTTGACACTGTTTTTTGTCTCATCAATTAATAGAGTTATTCATCTCTAAACCGCACTATCATTTGGATGTGCAGTTACACTTACAAACCACCACATTGACTCTTGGGGTTTGCTTTGCTACTCTGACTTAGTCCTGAAAAGTGAGCGAAGGAAACCTTATGGAAATCTGTTTTCTATGATCTAGACTATGGTAAAAGGCTACAACACAGTTTCTCTCTGTGGTTCGTGGCATATTTCATCCATGTTGTCTGTCCAGATGATGTTTGATTATCATCCCTTTACTCTTAATTTGTTTTTCATTCTAGCTCTTGTTTATGTAATCTGTCCTTTGGCATGTGAGCCTTTGAAAACTATCGTTGAGTTTACTACCTCAGTTATCCACGCCAATTTTAAACAGGCAAGTATTTCGCTAAAAGCCTTTACATGTTTTGATTACTAAGATGCACATAAGGTTTCTGAATTACGCTCTCTGTTTTAACCATTTCTACCCGTAAAAAAAATTGTCTTTCAATTATTTAATATGTAATAATATTAAAAGCCCCATTTTCATTCTTATTACTCAGGTTTCAGGGTTTGATATGTGTTTATGATACGACCTGTATCTAGGATCTTGAAACAACTTAAGCCCACTTGGGCACAACAGAAAAAACTGAAAAAACTCTGAATGACATTGTTGATAACAGTGTGTCTGTGACCTTTCAGATATAATCGGTTTAGTACTCTTCAAATTACGTAAGGTCATTTGCAATACGGGTATACAATTGATGACAGAAACTGTCATTGCAGCACTTTTTTGGTGGTCATATATTTTGCACATATTCTTAGTGCTATTTTTTTCACTGTATTTTCGTTCTGGTGACTCATGAAATGAGTGTTCTTCTAAACAATACGATAGGATTTTGATTAACAGTTTGGGTCGATTAGGGTACAACTATAAATATTTGTAGATTGTTGATGATAATTGTTTTACAATTAAGGAATAATGTTGAGTTTTTGCACTACTAGCTGATGATAATTGTACACTACTAACTGTTGATGATTTGTTTGGCCCGATTTGAGTGCAACTATACACGTTTGTGGAGTATTAATGAGGCGTAATTTTTTACAATTATGGTACAATTATTAATTTATGTTGAATTTCCACTGTATGAACTGTTTTTTTTTTTGTCCTCACACACCCCTAATTGGATCAGCTTCATGTTGTTGAAATGAGTAAACGATCTCACTTAAACACAAATCCATGACTCCAAGGAGGGGGGGGCTTGGGTCTCTCTCTTTTGATCTCTATAACAGACCACTTGAAAGTTCAATTAACCTAGCCTTTCATCATCGGACAAGGCTTACATTTATAAAAAATATCTATTAAGCAGTGTTGTCCTGTACAGCAGTGACCCATAAACATGGCATACCTCCACCTTCCCTTCCCTATTCGCATCCTTAATTATTACTTCCAGCCTAAAAATCCCCTTAAGTGCCCCCAACCAGTCTGTATATGATGGAGGGAAAGAGGAAGTTCACTTACAACATAATTCCGGCCTAGCCAGAATTATCGCAAACAAATTACTCTCTTCTTCAACCTACTCTTAACTTCACCTTCATTCGGGACACTAAAAATCACTAAAGTGAGACTTGCCAAAATCAGTTGTTGCACAACCTTCGTAATAACCTTACACACTTTTACCCAAAAGCTTTGTACCAATGGGCAATCTCAAAACATATGAATGTCTGATGCTCTCAATAAGCCACATTTTGCACAGTTGACTGGGTCTCCTCCTCTCATCTTTGATAGCTTCACTGGCGTAAAAAAGACCCTATGCAAGGTAAAAAGGTGGTTCCTCAATAGTGATGCTAACTTAACTTCTTTATATACAATACACATTGAGTCTCCCCACCATCTTTGTATTTGATCTACAGGCATAACTTCCCCCCAAAGAGAGTGAGGCAAGTTAAAGTCCCCATCCTGCACCTCCACCAGGGCCCAATACCAACTAGAGACCTTTGCTAAACTTGCGTGGTTATTTATTATATTGTCTAAAAACTGGTTTTCAGCCCCCAACCTAGCTGTAACCTTCTGAGACCAATTCCTCAAATGTATATATTTCAGCCTTGATAAACTTTGACCCGTCTGTTCCATAAGATCTTCCCAAGACAATAACAAACCACTATCAACTAGCTCCCCCCAGTGTTGGATCCCTGCTCTCTTATGCGGCAAAGCTAGCACATCAGTAAGACATTCAGGCATACCCGGGGACTCCCAAACCGGTGCCCAAAAACTATAATATTCAATGCCTGCCAATTGCCGCACCCTATACCACACTTTAGCCGCTTCCTGCAATATCTTCAGTCACACTTTCTTAAAAAACTTGGGATCCCCGAACTTATGCAAAAAGTAAATAGCTGCGCCTTTAACTGTTGTTAACATACAATTTTGCATTTCTCCAACCGCCGAGTGATCTGGATCACTAAACAACATTCTTACATTCCTCAGATGGAATACCCATGCGTAATATTGTAAATCAGGAAGTGTGAGGCCTCCTTTCTCCTTCCTCCTACGCAGTTTCTTCCATGCGATCCTAGACCCCAAATAAACAAATTGACCTTTTGTTGAAATGTACTCAAGAGCTTACTATCAATTTATAATGGGATGGAGTTAAAAAGAAAATTCAACTTAGGCAGGATCAACATTTTAACCAAATTTACCCTCCCAATCAATGTAAGAGGCAGATGTGCCCATCTTAACATTAACTTTCTACATTCTACTGCTACCGCCCTAAAATTAACCTCTGCAATTCGCTCCACCTCCTAGTCCATTACCAAACCTAAATATCGCATAGATTTTGTCGTACGCGAATTGCCGGCCCCCAGGTTCCATATCATAGTTTCTGTTTTATCTGCATTAATACAATAACCAGAAACCCTCCCAAAACGCTAGACTTAATAATGCCGGGAAAGAGTCAGATAAATTTGAAGTGTAAACCAAGAGGTCATCAGCAAATAAAGCAACCTTCTTCACCCATCCTTTACTACTAAAGGGAGAAATTCTTGAATCTTGCCTATTCCTTCTTGCAAAGGGCTCAATATACAGATCAATCAAAAAAGGGGAAAGATGACAACCCTGTCTAGTACCTCTAGTAATTGCGAATTAATCTGTAAGTCCCCCATTCACCAACACCTTCGCCTCTGGTGCCTGATAAATCTACCGAATTGCTCGGCAAAATTTAATACCCAAATTATACAGTTGAAGAACTAAATTTAGGTAGTTCCAAGTAACCTATCAAATGCTTTCATAGCATCCAAAGCTATAACTGCTAACGGCTCTTGATACGTAGTAGCTAAGTCGATAGCCCCAATTAGGTTAAATGTTTGCTCATACATGAACCTATTCAGTATAAAGCCTTTCTGATCTGGATGTATTAGTTCACCAACTACACCACTCAGCCTATTAGATAAGACCTTAGTGTAGGAAAGTACCATCTTGCCTGGCATGTTACCCCCATATTTCACTGTATATATGTTGTTTTAGTCTATGTGTCACTGAGACCCTGCCAGGCAGGGCCCCAGTGCTCATAAGTATGTGCCCTGTATGTGTTCCCTGTGTGATGCCTAACTGTCTCACTGAGGCTCTGCTAACCAGAACCTCAGTGGTTATGCTCTCTCTGCTTTCCAAATTTGTCACTAACAGGCTAGTGACCAATTTCACCAATTCACATTGGCATACTGGTACACCCATATAATTCCCTAGTATATGGTACTGAGGTACCCAGGGTATTGGGGTTCCAGGAGATCCCTATGGGCTGCAGCATTTCTTTTGCCACCCACAGGGAGCTCTGACAATTCTTACACAGGCCTGCCAGTGCAGCCTGAGTGAAATAACGTCCACGTTATTTCACAGCCATTTACCACTGCACTTAAGTAACTTATAAGTCACCTATATGTCTAACCTTCACCTGGTAAAGGTTGGGTTCAAAGTTACTTAGTGTGAGGGCACCCTGGCACTAGCCAAGGTGCCCCCACATCGTTCAGGGCAAATTCCCCGGACTTTGTGAGTGCGGGGACACCATTACACACGTGCACTGTACATAGGTCACTACCTATGTACAGCGTCACAATGGTAACTCCGAACATGGCCTTGTAACATGTCTAAGATCATGGAATTGTCACCCCAATGCCATTTTGGCATTGGGGGGACAATTCCATGATCCCCCGGGTCTCTAGCACAGAACCCGGGTACTGACAAACTGCCTTTCCGGGTTCTCCACTGCAGCTGCTGCTGCTGCCAACCCCTCAGACAGGTTTCTGCCCTCCTGGGGTCCAGGCAGCCCTGGCCCAGGAAGGCAGAACAAAGGACTTCCTCTGAGAGAGGGTGTAACAGGTGTGAAGGCTGGTGAGGAGTAGCCTCCCCCAGCCTCTGGAAATGCTTTGATGGGCACAGATGGTGCCCATCTCTGCATAAGCCAGTCTACACCGGTTCAGGGATCCCCCAGCCCTGCTCTGGTGCGAAACTGGACAAAGGAAAGGGGAGTGACCACTCCCCTGACCTGCACCTCCCAGGGGAGGTGCCCAGAGCTCCTCCAGTGTGTCCCAGACCTCTGCCATCTTGGAAACAGAGGTGTTTGTGGCACACTGCACTGCTCTGAGTGGCCAGTGCCAGCAGGTGAAGTCAGAGGCTCCTTCTGATAGACTCTTACCTCTCTTGGTGGCCAATCCTCCTTCCTAGGTAGCCAAACCTCCTTTTCTGGCTATTTAGGGTCTCTGCTTTGGGGATCTCACCAGATAACGAATGCAATAGCTCACCAGAGTTCCTCTGCATCTCCCTCTTCACCTTCTGCCAAAGGATTGACCGCTGACTGCTCAGGACGCCTGCAAAACCGCAACAAAGTAGCAAGACGACTACTAGCAACCTTGTATCGCTTCATCCTGCCGGCTTTCTCAACTGTTTCCAGGTGGTGCATGCTCTGGGGGTAGCCTGACTCCTCTCTGCACCAGGAGCTCTGAAGAAATCTCCCGTGGGTCGACGGAATCTTCCCCCTGCAACCGCAGGCAACAAAAGACTGCATCACTGGTCCTCTGGGTCCCCTCTCAGCACGACGAGCGTGATCCCTGGAACTCAGCAACTCTGTCTAAGTGACTCCCACAGCCCAGTGACTCTTCAGTCCAAGTTTGGTGGAGGTAAGTCCTTGCCTCCCCACGCTAGACTGCATTGCTGGATACCGCGTGATTTGCAGCTGCTCCGGCTCCTGTGCACTCTTCCAGGATTTCCTTCATGCAGAGCCAAGCCTGGGTCCCCAACACTCTAACCTGCAGTGTACAACCTTCTGAGTTGTCCTCCGGCATCGTGGGACTCCCTTTTCTGACTTCAGGTGGACTCCAGTTCACTCCTCTTCTAAGTGCCTGATCCGGTACTTCTGCGGGTGCTGCCAGCTTCTGTGAGGGCTCCCTGACTTGCTGGGCACCCCTTCTGTCTCCTCATCCAAGTGGGGACATCCTGGTCTCTCCTGGGCCACAGCAGCATCCAAAAACCCTAACCGTGACCCTTGCAGCTAGCAAGGCTTGTTTGCGGTCTTTCTGCGTGGGAACACCTTTGCAAGCTTCTTCACGACGTGGGACATCCATCCTCCAAAGGGGAAGTTCCTAGTCCTCTTCGTTCTTGCAGAAACCAAAGCTTCTTCCTTCCGGTGGCAGCTTCTTTGCACCCACAGCTGGCATTTCCTGGGCATCTGCCCACTCTCGACATTGTCGCGACTCTTGGACTTGGTCCCCTTGTTTCACAGGTACTCAGGTCCGAAAATCCACTATTGTTGCGTTGCTGGTGTTGGTCTTCCTTGCAGAAACCCCCTATCACGACTTCTGTGCTCTCTGGGGGTTGTAGGTGCACTTTACACCTACCTTACAGGGTCTTGGGGTGGGCTATTTTTCTAACCCTCACTGTTTTCTTACAGTCCCAGCAACCCTCTACAAGGTCACCTAGGTTTGGGGTCCATTCGTGGTTCGCATTCCACTTTTGGAGTATATGGTTTGTGTTGCCCCTATACCTATGTGCTCCTATTGCAATCTATTGTAACTGTACACTGCTTGCATTACTTCCTTTTGCTATTACTGCATATTTTTGGTATTGTGTACATATATCTTGTGTATATTTGGCATCCTCATACTGAGGGTACTCACTTTTGGCATATTGTCATAAAAATAAAGTACCTTTATTTTTAGTATATCTGTGTATTGTGTTTTCTTATGGTATAGTGCATATGACACCAGTGGTATAGTAGGAGCTTTACATGTCTCCTAGTTCAGCCTTAGCTGCTTTGCCATAGCTACCTTCTATCAGCCTAAGCTGCTAGAAACACCTCTTCTACACTAATAAGGGATAACTGGACCAGGCACAAGGTGTAAGTACCTCTGGTACCCACTACAAGCCAGGCCAGCCTCCTACACGTAGCAAAAATCTTATAGTCAGTGTTCAACAAAGATATTGGTCTATATGATTCACATCTCACTGAAGATTTACCTGGTTTTAGAATAAGAGAAATAATAGCTTTCTGCCATGAAGCTGGTGGTAAAACGCCCTCCTCAAAAATCTCCCAAAATCATTGAACCATCTGAGGGATTATAGAGTCATACAATATCTGATAGAACTCAACCGGGATACCATCTGGTCCTGCCTCCTTCCCTTTACTACTCTTTTTCAGAGCAGTCCTTATCTCCCCTTCCATAATTGGGCCGCTCAAATATGACAATTTATCCTGTGTGAGCCTGGGAAGGACGTCAACATCCAACCAATTCTCAGCTGCTTCCAACTCTGCTTCCCCATCCTCCCTATATAGAGAGGAAAAAAACTTTAAAAAGGCCTCTTCTATCTCATCAGGAGATGCCAATGTGACGTCCGAATAACTATCCACAAGTTCATATATATTGCCCCTAACCTGGTCTTTCTTAATTTTCCATGCCAATAGCTTCCCCATATTCTCTCCAGTCTCAAACTGTATCTCCTTATTTACCTCCCATCTCTTATCAATTTTGACTTGTAGGGCCGACTCCAGCTGCTGCCGCAAATCCCTTCTCTTGTTGTTCCAAAATTTTGCAACATCCCCCTTCTCTAGCTCCAAATCACACACCCGTATTTGCCTCTCAATACCCTCCAACTGGTCCCTATACTGCCTTCCTCCATAACTAGCGACACTTATAATCCTTCCCCTCATTACTGCCTTATAAGTATCACACACTACACCTAAAGAAGCCGAACCCTGATCAGTTCTAAAGAATTCCTCGGTGTCCTTCCGAAGCCGACCTATAATATCTTCTTCTAACAAGAGAGTTCTATCGAGAGTCCACCTTCTCCTACTCGTCTCTTGGGGACAAAACATTCTTAGAACGACTGCTGCATGATCAGACAAATGTGCGGGAGAATAAGTAATATCTTTTACTAGGGCACACACCGATCTATCTACTAGAAAATTATCTATTTGTGACGCATGGCCGTGCTTCCTATTATGAAAAGAAAAGTTCCGAAGCTCCCCTACTCTCAATCTCCATAAGTCGCATAATTGGAACTCATTCATCATTAATTTAAGATATTGTTGAGATTTTGGAGTACTCACTGACCTAGAACTGACTGATTAAAATCACCAACCATGATAACCGGATCCATACACTCCAAGAGATTAGAAAAAACCCTCTGCAGAGGTTCTATATCATCACAGTTAGGACCATAAAACCCCACCAGTGTGAATTTCCTCCCCCAATTGAAGGGTAACCAAAAGCCATCTACCTGACTTATCCTTTTTAGTTCCTATCAATGACATGCTTACCTGACGATTAACTAAAATTGCTACCCCCCTAGTGTTAAAATTATGATCTTTACTAACATAGGGGGTCATTCTGACCCCGGCGGGCGGCGGGAGCCGCCCGCCTGGAGGGAACCGCCAGAATACTGCTGCGCGGTCAAAAGACCGCCACAGGTATTCTGGGTTTCCCACTGGGCTGGCGGGCGACCGCCAAAAGGCCGCCCGCCAGCCCAGTGGGAAACACCCCTCCATGAGGATGCCGGCTCCGAATGGAGCCGGCGGAGTGGAGGATGTGCGACGGGTGCAGTAGCACCCGTCGCGAATTTCAGTGTCTGCTGAGCAGACACTGAAATTCAAAGTGGGGCCCTCTTACGGGGGCCCCTGCAATGCCCATGCCATTGGCATGGGCACTGCAGGGGCCCCCAGGGGCCCCACGACACCCCTCACCGCCATCCTGTTCCTGGCGGGCGGAACCGCCAGGAACAGGATGACGGTGAGGGGGTCGGAATCCCCATGGCCATGGGCAGCGGAAAGTCGGTGGTACACCGCCGACTTTCCGTTTCTGGCCGCGGCGTCAGAATGCCCGGCGGAGCACCGCCAGCCTGTTGGCGGTGCTACCGCCGACCCCGGCGGTCCTTGACCGCCGGGGTCAGAATGACCCCCATAGTGTTCAATCCATTTGTGACTAGTGAACAAGCTAAACATCTCTTCCTTATTTAAATGCGTCTCTTGCAAAACTATTATGTGTGCTGGACATTCCCTGAGAAACAACAACATTTCTCTTGCCTTAGCTTTCACCCTTAAACCATTCACATTCCAAGACATTATTTGCAATAAACCCGCCCCCTCCCTGTGACCCTCTGAACCCCTATACATTTATGCGTGAGTGACCCAGGATGCATAAGGACATTTTATAACTTCCTCCCAAGCAACCAACCCTCAAAGCGAGCCCCATCCCCAACCCCCCCCCACAACCACTACCTTACACTCCCCTCCCACCCAACCTGGGGGAACCCCCATCCTATTGACCCATCATTAGGTCTCATTTAGAGCCCCTTTGAGCTCCCCGGCATAACCAGCACAGTGTCCCCTTTTTTTTATACCCTCTAACAATTAATCTGCTAAGGCTGGGTCTCTGATATTGTACATCCTAATTTTATACATTATACGCAAGGTTGCTGGGAATTTAAGTTGGGCTACCGCTCCCACCTTTTTAAACTCTTCCAATCATTTTCCCAGCTCCCACTGCCTATTGAACGTCATGCTAGATAAATCCGACCTAATCTCAAATGAGAACTCCTCAACTTTCAGAGAACCCAATCCCAATGCCTTTGCCAATATTTTTTCTTTCAACTGATAAGTCTGGAAATTAACCAAGATCTTCCGCGGCTTCTCTCTTTTAGGATCCTTCCTAAAAATATCTCTTTGAATTCTCTGAATATCTTTTATAATCTCAGCCTCACTTTCTTCCATAGGCACTGATTTTTTTATAAGAGACGCAACATATTTTTTTAGGTCGTCTCCTTCCACACCTTCCAGCACCTTTAGAATCTTTAGATTATTCCTTCTCAAAGAATTTCCCAAGTGCTCCAATTTATTCTGTAAACTACATTCACTTTCCTTTAGTAATTTGATTTCCTCCTTGTTCTTACTCAATTCTTCTTTAACAATCTCCATTGACTCCTTCAGGGCTTGAGTCCTAAGGGCCAAAAGATCAAATTTCTTCTGCAAAGACTCACAAGCTGTCCTAATCTCACCTTGGTTTGCTTCTGAAACTGCAAACCCTTTGGATATATTTTCTGTCAATGCCAAAAACATACTATCCAATTTATTGAGATCGGGTTGCTCCGCCTTCCCCAAGTCGCACCGAGGGGGGGAAGATCCCATCACCCCCGAAAGGTCCTCTGGGCTGGAACGAGTAGATAGTTCCAAGTCCTCCATACTGACCGTAGCCCCTCCCTGATTAACGCCACAAGAAGCAATCTGAGAAACCTCGTCAGGTCCAGGGGGTACAATAACCTGCTTCACCATAGCTCCATCTTGTGAGAAGGAAGCCACTTGGCCCTTCTTTTCCATCTGGGCACCAGAAGTAGAAACAACCGAAGGAAGAGCCCTAAAATATGCCTGCACAGATAGAGTCACTTTAATTTTACCAATGCTTGCCTTTTTTTCTGACCAGAGGTGGCTCTTCTCAAGTTCTCCCCAACCTCCTCCCTGGAAGAACTTTCAGCCTGACATCCAACTTCCTCCCCACCTCCTTCACGACCTCCTTCTCCTCCTTCTCCTCCTGGGAACAGGCTTAAGTTTTTTATATTAAATTTATTTTTGATGGCCCCCTCCTTCTTGTGGGCTTCTCTCTTACCTCTAGCCAAAATAGATCCTCTTACCGGCTTGGAGGAAGAGAGAAGCAAGCTGGGATCCTCGTGGAGCAAACATGTCCTGCAGGACGCCACCTGATCAGCCACCCGACTTGTGCTGACTCTGCCCGTCCTCCCCCGGAGGGGAACGCGCGTAGCTACCTGCCGGCTCTTCCTCAGCTCCAGGGCGGCGCGTGGCTAGCCCGCCAAAGGGCCGCCGTTGATGCTCGTGGGGCCAAAGCCTCCACACACTGGCCCACAGGTAAGGCCTCGTCTCTGCCGCGTCTCTGCCGTGCCTTCGCTCGAAGGCAAAACATTGCGCTCGGCGTCCTCCGGGGAGCTCATTTGGACGCTCAGCGCGCGGCACGCCTGCCGGCACCATGTTCCCCCCGCAGCTTTTGAAAATAACTTCTTGCTGAACAGTTTTCCACTGTATGAACTGTTGAAGAAATTGATTTGACATCCATATTCCCATTGCTCAGGAGGTATTTTATTTTGTTTTGCCTGTTTAATTCACTCTTTCTTCACTGTTACTATGGGTGTCCTACTTATTTCAAGATAACACTTCCTCTTTAGGGTCAAGCGCGCAAAGAGCTCTGTCCCTGGTGTAATCTCTTTGTGGGATTTTAACCATGCCCATGTCACACCCATCAGTTTGGTTGGTTTGTGGGCTTGCCTTTTAAAATTCTCTTGATTTCATTAGTGAAAGGCATGCATACGTCATGCCTTTCCTGGTTTTCAGTCCTCCTCGAGTGCACCAGTCAACTACTGAAAACTTGCGAGGCTCTATGTTTTCCGTATGGTTTCTGGACTATGTTTTCTCTTTATTATGTACGCAGCACGATCTTGCTGGGCAGTAATTGAGCACTTTGCATGACATCGACCCTGTTACATGGATAATTGCACTTTTGCTGATACGTTTCACTGCGAACAAACTTCTATTTCCTTTTGTTAGTCTGCTTTGCACTCATGGGGGCCGTCGGCTCGCTTATGTGAAACTGTTTTTATGTGAAACTGTTTTACTTTTCATTTTCAGTTTATGTGGCAAAAAAAGTCTGGTTACGAGTTTACAACGCTAATAGCTTTAACTCAAGCAATTGTGGGACCCATTGCATTCCAAATGCTTGTCTTATCTTGCTCCCAGACCCACAGCATACTTCAGAATTTCAGGACATGTTTTGCCGTTTTACAAATGTTCAATTTCACATATTTTTAACAGCCGGTTGCTGGCATGAGTAGAAAATATCTCTATGTAACAACAAAATCGAGGATCAGACATGTTCTCCTTGAATCAAACTCCTGTCTGTACCTTGAGAAGCTTTTGTAGGTGAAGTATACTCTCGCATTAAATTTTCACGTGGTCTGTGGGCCAACTAATTTTAACACAATACCCATAAATGCTTGTGTAATTTCCACGAAAATTATGCGTACACAACTGTTTTCATCGTTTCGCCCACCCCTATTAATAATCTAATTTCCTGTTTAGAGTGATGATGTGCACTGATAAACATAACCCTGACAAGAAATCATTTCATCTAATTATTCAAAGGACACATATATAATCTGGTTCACTGCAACAAAGCCAGATCTTTCACCAGAGCAGAATTGTGCAAATCCTGTGCTCGGCAAAGCGGCTGCGTTTCTATAAGATGCACCTGAGATATCTCATGAATCCCAGTGAGGTTGTATTTGCATTTGCATGCGCCCCTTTTATGCAGAGCAGCGGAGCAGAGACTGAGGTTTGCAAGGGACAGAAGGCCTCCATGTATACTTCTATTTTAACAATTCTGTGCCAATCAGAACCTGATCAATAGCGCTTCTGTCCTTCAATAGTGGCGACAGCTCTAACACAAGAATTTAGAAAATGTTTCCACAATCATTGCTGGAATGTTTTGTTCCACTGTGTGGCTGAAGTTACTGACCTGATTTCACTTGCTTAACAGCACGTTCTGTATTCTAAAAATGACTGGGCGATGCCAAGCGTATCACATAAATGATGATTCATGGCTTCCCTGTTTATTTTACTTCATTGAGTGACAGGAAATAAGACAACGCGGAATGCTTTTCGTTCTACAGGACGGGTGTTTTTCAGGCCTTGCCTCTGTTCGCCAGTCCTTCGGAAGACTATTTCACTTGTATGGCAGAGACCAGATGCTTCATTGATGCCCCGGAAAACACCCAACTGGTGCTAAGTAATCAACGATTGTTGTGCCACACGGCCTGGTTCTTGTTTTCCACTGAAACGTGAGGCTTTATGTAGTAAAATGCAAAGTTGCACCAGAAAGATGTGGAAAGTTGTACCAGGAAGTTTATTTTTGCTTCAAGCAAATTGCCTCTACTGTGTCGAAGTCAAAAGAGGGAAGATTGGATGATGTTGAAGAAGGGCTACAGAGACTTTATTCCTTTGGAATAACATTTAAAGATAATAAAGTGGTTCCTTGCCTGTGTCCTTGGAACTGTTTCCTGGGATAGAACGTTCACATTTTAATCAATACAATAAAACAGGTGTCTTCATGTCCAAAATTAATTAATTTAACTGAATCGCTATTATTAGTGAGGAGGACAAGACCTTTAAATGGGACCAGTAATTTAATACATTAGTCATCAGTGTATGTCAATTACAAGAGTACTATCTTCTCTTTTTAGAAATATAATCGATTCTGTGAAATCTGTAATACGAATTTATGGAAGTATCCCAGGCTAAGGGGACTCTTACAACCTTAATTTCTTTGCTACAGACAGGGAAGGGATTAATAGTCAGAACTGTAACACACCTTCTCTGGTACACAGACTGGTTTGAAGACAGGACCCAATCATATTTGAGACTGTGGATGGTTATTGCTTTGGCAAAAGTAATGTGTTGACTCCTGTGACTAACTTGGGGAGTCAGCTCTTTGCAGCATGACAGAACATATCTAGTATAGTCTCTAAACCTTAACCCCTTCCATGCTGAGTATGGTGTGGTGCTGTCCTCAGCCACGTTGGGTGTGTGCTGAGAATGGTACCATGCCATCCTCGCACCCAGCCCTGGGGAAAGTGCTGGCCCTCACTGCGTGGGTCGCCCCATAAATTGCCTCCATTGGGGGTAGCAGTGGAAGCGCTTCCATCCCCGACCCCACCTCGCCCTTCCGATTACACCAGCATGCAGCCATTTGCTTCCAGCGCTTAGAAGGAGAAAGGTAGGTTTTTCACAGGGGAGGGTTTGAGGAGGACAAAGAGGTATCGAGGGAATGGAAAGAGTTTTCCTTTCCTCTGATGTCTCTTTGCAATGCATTCCTGCACGAACACGGGAGGGGCCGCAATAATGCAGCAGGAATGTACACACTAGACCATCAGGAATTTCTCTTCTTTTTATTTTGTTTGGGGAGTGGCGCCTTGAGCAAGGATCACTCCCCCTTTATGGGGCATACATTTTGGCCTTTTCTGCCACCCTTGGGGCAGATTAACCCCATATAAGGCTCATCTGCCCCCATGTAAGGCAAAAAAATCATTAGATATCGGGGATGTTCTTCATTTATATGTTGGGGAGCGAACCTTTTGCAACGGTTGCTTCCCTTTATTGAGGCATGTATTTTGGCCATTTCTGCTCCCATTGGGGCAGATCAGCCATATTTGTAGGGGGACAGAAAGCCACTACGCACCAGGGATGTCATTAGTTTATATGTCGTAGAGCGGCCCCTTTAGCAAGTGCCGCTCCCCTTTACTGGGGCAATATTTTGGCAGTTTTCTGTCATCCATGGGGCAGATCAGCCATCTTTATATTCCCATCTGCAGAAAACTCCTACAGACCAGGGAAAGGTTCTGTGTGTGTGTGAACTGGCGTTCGGCTAACGGTCTATGTGAACTGTCGCTTGGCTGGCTGTCTGTGTACTGATATTTGACTGGCAGTGTATGTGAACTTGTACTTGGCTAGTGATGTGTGTAGACTGTCTCTTGCCTGGCAGTGTGTGCAGACTAGGGCTTGCCTGGCGGTGTGTGTGTGTGGACTGCCACTTGGCTGGTGGTGTGTGTGGACTGGCTTCTGGCTGGCAATGTATGTGTCTGGCACTTGGATGATGATGGCCCAACTTCATAGTGTTTTATAATGTTAACTGTTTTATTTCTTGTCACCCTTTGCATGTGTGATCATAATGTTTTATTTCTCCTTTTTATTCTAGAGGAAAGTTTTGATTTCATTTTCTGTGACTCTTGCTTGCGTTTTCAGCATTGGTAGATCTGCAGTTTGCGTAGTTGCATGCGTTTGGTTAGAAAAAACTTTTTTGTACTGTTTAATCCGAATGATAATCATTGCCGTGCATGAATGTGGTTTTTGGCAATGGGGTTATAATAGCAGCATATTGATCTTTTGTTTTATTGTGTGTGAAATTCTCCTTGGATTTGTACAAGATGTGTATTGTGTTGTCATGCATGTAATTTTCTTGTATTTTACCTTTCTAGGGAGACATCTTTGGTGCTTGCTATGACAGCATGTGCAGAGTAGGTATAGGTGATCCAGAGTCTAGCTGTCTCAGGCAAGTGACTGGTATTGTTTCTTTGAGTATGTAGGTCTTTGTGTGCTTTGTATTGAAATACTTTTTCTTCCAGATTTCTATATGCCAATAGTTTTTTTTCTGTTTGATAAAGCCACACTTTATTTATTACTTATTTTACAGTGTTAGTTATTGTTGACTTATTTGTTGAGTTGCTTTTTATTATTAAGGATTATGGCTAGCTGCACGATTACAGTTTGGCAGGTTGTTGGTTTGTTTTTCAAATCTTCCTCTGACCATGGTTCTGAGACTGACTCTGCATCTGAGGCAGAGGAGGAAGTCCAAGATTGTGGCAGGTAATTTTCTGACATCTGATGATGAAGCCACTCTCAGTGTGGAGGAAGTGCCTCTTTTAGAGGAGGAAATTGGTATGCCGTTAGAGCAGCAAGAGGTATCTGGTTTGCAGCCTGTGGCTTTCCATTAGAAGTGCTGAACTCTGGGTTGCCCCAAATGTGGTGCAACCTGTGTTGCCTGCCTTTACTTGTATTGTAGGGTGTAGAGTGAATACTGAAAACGTTTTGTCTTTAAATGTTTTTCAGTTGTTTATGGATGGTGTGTTTTTGGATGAGATTGGTGAACACACTAATTTGTATGCTGAACAGTATTTGAGGAACAACAGTGCCAGACGTAAGACCCACCACGTAGACCTAGCCAGTGGACTCCCACAAATCTGGATGAGTTGAAGAGGTTCTTAGGTTTAACTTTTTTGATAGGCTTGATAAGGAAGCCTTCACTATCTCCATATTGGTCTACTAGTCCCTTTATGAGAACAGCTATATTTCCTGCAACCATGTGTCATGATCGGCATTGGCTTCTGATGCTCCATTTGGTTGCTAATGCTTCAGCACTGCAAGGAGATCACCCTGACCGTGACCGCCTCTTCAAGGCTCAGCCCATCCTTGATCATGTTATAGATCGCATTTCAGAGATCTATGTTCCAGGGAAAGAAATAGATGTGGGTGAGTCTTTGGTCCTGTTCAAGTTCTGTTTGGTTTTTAAGCAATACATTCCCAGCAAGAGGGCATATTATGGAATTAAGATGTATATGTTGTCTGAGTGTAGAACTATATATGTCTATAATTTCAGGGTGTACGCTGTTAGAGATTGTTCTGTTGACCCCCCTGGTTGTACGTCCACTTGTGGAGTCAGTGAGAAAATTGCGTAGTAATTTGGTAGAGGACTTTTTCACAAAGGTCACCATTTATATGTAGATAACTTCCACACGAGTGTGCAATTGTTGACACTGTTGCTTGTGGCACAATCCACCCTAACCGTAAAGGTTACCCTAAAGAGATTGTATGTAAAAAGTGTAGTGCCTTTCGTAGGGATGAACTTCTAGCAGTGAAACTTTTATTGGGGAGAGATGTCCACATGCTGACAACCATTCATGATGAAAATACTTCACCTGTGACTGTTTGGGGTAAGGTTGCCTAAATGTCAAAATCTGTGTGCATTTTTGTCTACAATAAGCACATGGGTTTTGTAGATAGAGTGGATCAGAGGTTGTAAGGCTCACATTTGGTATAAGAAGTTGGCTATCCATTTGTTTAATTTAGAAACCTTCTTGCTTTAGTCAAGGATTGTTCTCCAGATTCAAAAAATGACTTTGGTTCACATTCAGCAGTCTTTGATGGGCAGTCTTGTTGTAGTGGAGCAGGCAAGTATTCCTAGAGTTGAAGTGGTGGAGGATGTGGCTAGATTGAAACATCAACACTTTTCTGATTACATTCCTCCCATACCCAAAAAAACTTTCCCTGTAGGAGAGGTAGAGTCTGTGTCCGAAGAGGCGTGTGGGAGGAGCGTCGTATGTACTGTCCTGAGTGTCCTTGTAATCCTGGACTATGTGTGCCTGCATGTATTAAATTGTACTACATGCAATGGAAATATTGGGAGCAGCCATGAGCATAAGGGTGAACTGACTGGTCTGTATCATTTTATATTTTTTGTTCAGTTTCTAGTTTGATGTATTTAGTTAGACCTGTTGTGTTTGTAATATTAGCTGGTTTCTTATATCCTTAAAATTGTTTTTTTTTAATTTGTTAAAAAAATGTGATGGCAGTGTGTGTGTGGACTGGCGCTTGGCTGGTGGTGTGCATGGACTAGCATTTGGCTGGCTGTGTGTGTGGACCAGCTTTTGGCTGGTAGTGTGCATGGACTGAAGCTTGGCTGGCGGTGTGCACGGACTGTCACTTGGCTGGTGGTGTGCGTGGATGGCGCTGGGCTGACAGGGTGAGTGGACTGGCGCTTGGCTGGCCGGGTGTGTGGACTGGCACTTGGCTGGCGGTATGTGTGTAGTGACTTGCTGCTGGTCATTACACATATTGCCAGCCAAATGCCAGTCCACACGCTCCGTCAGACACCAGCGGGTGTGATTGCTGTGTCAGTCAGGTAGGCGTATGAAAATGATGGGCCCTTGAAAGGAGCTGTCTGTTGATGTGAGTGTTGTAATGTGCTGGGCCCACGGCTGGTGATGTGAATGGTTTTGTGTGTGCCACCCATGACAGGTATGTGAAAGGCCTGTAAAGCGGTTGGTGCCTTTGTCACAGCTTTACAGCTCATGAGATGTGAGCCACTGGTTCAGTTTTTTAAACTTTCAGTTAATAATGGTGTATTTAATTTTTGTGAAATCTCTTAATAAAATTTACATTTGAACCTTTCCGTGGTGGGTTAGTTGGGATGCCCTTAATTTCTCTCCTTTTTCTAATGATCAAAACAATAAAAGAATTAAAAAAAACTCTGGATGACTCTTAAGATATGATGGTAAGGTGGGTTCTCTTTTATTTTTATTTATAATGATTCTTCTTTTAATGGTTCTCTTAACAGTTTGTCTTTAACTCTTTTTCTGACCTTTGGAACCTTTCTCCTGGTCTCTTTTCCTTCTCTCCTTCTCCTTCTACTTACTCTCCAGATGATCTTGTCTTTTAATTGTCACTGGTTTCCCTTTGTAGGTGTGGCTCAGAGTCCCGGTGTCACCGTTCTAGAGGATGTGGGAAAAGCAAAGGGCCGAACGACAGGAGGTAAGTGGATTATGTGTCTGATATTCTTTGCATCCTATCAAAGGGCGGGGGAGGCTGAGGGGTGGTGCCTATGGGTGACCACACTGTGATTCCCCTTTTGGTGAGAAGTGAATTGGAAAAGGAAAAGAAAGAAAAAAGGCTATGGTCTCTTACTAAAAAAACAATTTTTCAGGCATGCATTTATGTGGGCGAGCCAGGCTTGTTGCGATAGTCCCTTATTTCGCATTGGGACTTATGGTGGGGTTTTCCCTTCCCCCCTTCTCTTTTCTCCCTGCCTCCCTCTTCCCAAGTCCTTCTTAGGAAGTTTGTGGCTGAACCCAGCATGCAGGCACATACCTGCTTCGAGCTGTTGCGTCCAGAACTGGGACACTGCCACTTCGCAGGGCTCCCTCGTTCGTGTGGTCCTCTCCTTCCTCTGTCGCTGAGCGGGTCCCCTCTGGATCTTCAGGTGTTTCGTTCTTCAGTCCTCGGTCTTCACTCTCACTACCTCCTCCCGCTGAGTCTTCCTCATCTCCTGTTGCCGTGCTGCGCATCGCCTCGTCTTCCTGGTGGACGTGGTTACTTAAGCACGGAGCACTCTCCAGAGTGCCCCCGTAAGCACTCTCCTGTT
Organism: Pleurodeles waltl; assembly: GCF_031143425.1. NCBI lineage: Eukaryota > Metazoa > Chordata > Amphibia > Caudata > Salamandridae > Pleurodeles > Pleurodeles waltl. The sequence goes on from NC_090447.1 coordinate 718,064,936, forward strand.
GGCCCAATCATCGGCTTGAAGTTGGGGAAGCCGGTAACCCTGTTACACTTTCTCTCACCCTTGTGCTAAATCCAACCAGTATGTGTCTATACTTGAGGAATTGATGGTTGTGCAGTAATATTTGTATTTTCTGTCTTTCTCTGCCAGGGTGTACATTGTCTCAAGGGAAAATCTACCAAATTTAAATCTTTTCATAAGCAAGATACCCATGGTGGTGTGCCTCTTCTGGATTCCATCAAGTTTTCTTACTCACAATGCCCTGCAAATGTCAAAATGTGACTAAAATCATAATTTCCTTGAATTTCTGTGCCATGTTATTCCAGAATCAGGAGGAAATCGCAAAATTCCAACAACCTACCTTTTCCCCACTTGTCCCAATAAAAACGCTGGCCTACTTGTGTGGCTGGGTATAGTGCCAAGAACAGGAACGGATCAACTAACATCAATGGAAGTCCTCACAAGGGACCCTCATTGACTTTGGTTTGATTTGTTCTCTTTCAGGCACTATGCACAACTACACAAGTGAGTTCCATTTTTTTCAGAAGACTTAGGGGAACGCTCGGTGCAAGGAAGTTTGTGGCTCCCCACAGAATCCAGAACTGCCCATCACAGAAATTTGAGGCAAAAGTGGCATATATATACATATGTTATTCCATTAAAAATGTAAAATATAAAATAATTATACACATATACATATAAACTTGTTTGTTTAAATAAATATATTTAATTTACATTATAGTACTGTTAGATGCTAATATATTTAATGTCTACTATTTTTTACTTTATGTAACTATATATATTTTAAATCACAATATTTTTGCCTATTGTTTTCGATATTAGTGTAAAATTATACTTCTTTTTCACTATTTTTGTCATTTTCATTATAGGTATAGGATAACAATATTTTTGTTTAGATATTTTTGTCTCGATTTTTTCATGTTACAGTATTTAGGGTTTCGCTATTCTGTCAGTGAACCACAAAAAGGGGTCAGTTTTCAGTGGGAAAATGTGATGAGTCCATGTTGTGATTTGGGCCATTTCCTGTTCCATGCACTAGGCCTACCCACACAAGTGAGGTACCATTTTTGTCAGAAGACGTGAGGGAATGCTGGGTGGAAGGAAGTTTGTGGCTCCCCTCAGATTCCAGATCAGATTCTCAGATTCAGGAACTTTTCATCACAGAAATGTGAGGAAAATATGTTTTTTATTCAAAGAGCCTGATTATGAGTTTGACGGCTGCCAGACCCATGGTGAGGAAACCACCATAGAGGTGGCGGTCCCCCCATCGGCCCTATTACGACTCTTCCACTGGGCTGACGGGCGGAACCCAAGGCTCCTACCCGTCAGCCCAGTGGGAAAGGGACAGAAGCACCCTCGAAATGCACACTGTCTGTGCATTTTGAGGGTGCTGGGCAGAGGGACCTCTGCATTTGTTCTCTGACAGCCTTTTCATGGTGGTCAGACCACCCTGAAAAGGCTGACGGAGAACAAGGATGTAATCGCCAGGATGTTGGAAAAAATTACGCAAATTTGATGTGGGTAGCTTATGTGGACAAAAAGTTATGGCGGCCTGAGCGGAAACTACACTTAATAGCCAAACAAAAGCTTAACATGGGTGGGAGGGGTTGTTTAAGGCCTAGCCGCAAAGGGGTTATGGTTCAGGGTGTTTTAGTCAGTTAAAGAAATTAGGGCCATATGTACGAACACATTTTCCCATTGACACAGAATGGGAAAAACCCTTTGCTACATCTGGCCCTTGCTTACTAAAAATTTGGACTCCGACTTATGGCAGAAATGTGTGTGTGTTATAATAATCTCTCAATCACGTGATCTATTCTAAAAGCGTGAGAAAATTAGGGATTAATTTTTTTGCTGTTAAAAATGGTTCTTGTTGGCAGATTTGAATTATTTGGCCCTCTGCTAAACATGCTTTATAGAACACCAAGATTCTCCGCCTTGAATAATTTCCATCAATACAATTGAGCAGGCTATGAGTGGTGGAAAGGAATCATCTTATATCATTGGACATTTAATGGACTACCAAAATGGAGCTGAGGATAGTAAACTGTTGGAAGTTGCATTTCTAAAACTAATTTTAATGAGCTTAATGAAGAACACAGCTTGTCGAGTACCTTACTAGGGCTGTCTCTGCAGGAGAAAATGCTTAAGAGCAGAGCTTCCATTTTTTCTTCTCTCTCCAGGGTCCCTTTACTATTTCACTATTTCTGCTGTCTCCTCTTTTAATTTCTGCCAATTTTCACAGCTCCAGAAACTCTTTGGCTACGCCACTACGCTTTACTCTCACAGGTACTCCTGATTGTTGTTTGATGGGGGTGGGGCCTGTGGTTCCCCACACACCAAGATATACTCTTTGTTTGCCATAGTGATCCACATCTGCCACTTTGGCGTCTGTTTGCAACACACCATGGAGAACATCGTTAATCTTCCCAGCAAGCCTGGCCACCTACAACTCATCTGAGCTACCTCTTCAATGCCCCTTCTTTATCCCTGGAGGGGCTCAAACTGCACTAACATGCGCTACACTGCTGCACTTGTTTTACTGCAGGCAGAGGGACCCTGTTCACCATTTTTTCACCTGGTCTTAAAAATAAACTTTCCTTTATGCTAGCTGTCCCCTGTTTCATATATGTTTCTTCTTACTGTGTATCCTCCAGTTTTAAATCTTTTTTGAAGAAGTTAATTTGATAGCTGGATTTTATTTGCTTGCGAAGTATGCACCATTTTTGCTACAGTTATGTGAAATTATGCATATTAAGAACAATGTAATTAGCTGGTGGAGTAGAAGAACCATGCATCTCTTCTTCAAGTCTGTGCCTGTTGTAGCAATGTGGAATGCTGGTGAGTGATGGGGATGTTAGAATGCAGGGAAGTGGAGAAGGATGGCAGGGAATGACTTAGGCATTTTCTCAAATGAGAATAAAATAATTTCTGAACCTGCATTCCTTATGTAGACCCTTCATGATCCTGTCTACCAGTTTAAAATAGGCGACAAGTATGGGATTGTTCCTTCCAGAGCAGGATGTCTCAAAATCAAGGTGAAACTGGTGTTACTAGTAAAATAATTTAAATGGGATCTTAATTTTTCTCATAGTGACCGTTATCCCATTACTGTTTGAATATCTAGGGCCTAATTATGACTTTGCCGTTCAGAATGAGCTGACCGCCAAACCCGAGGGGAGGAGGCTGTCGTCGTACTAGTGCCCTCCCCCCAGTCGTATTATGATGTTTCCACCAGGCTGACCGACGGAACCAGCGTATTACAATGTTTCTGCTGGTCAGACCAGCAGAACCAGTGCCACGGCACTGGCCTTGGCTCCCTTGGACATGGGGAGTGCATGGGCCCCCCTGTGGCCCTCAGCACTGGCTTCCAGCTGGGGGGCCACAGGCAAAAAGAAACTTGTGGTCAGCACAGCAGCGCTGAACTCAGCGTCTCTGTGGCTGACCACGTCTCCGACTGCCACCACCCCGTTGGGATCTACGATCCTGGTGGTGGTGGCGGTCCCCTGGCAGTCTGACCTCATGGGTCATAATCTGGCAGTTGGACAGCCAGGAGTGCGGCGGTCCAACTGCCACCACTGGTGTGGCAGTCTTCATACCACAAAACACATAATGGGGTACTTACTTTGCCTAAATAATTGTTATCACAATGCTAATCCTGAGCATGTTAATCTTGCTGAAACTGCTAAGCTCATAGTGCTTTGTTCAGGAGTGACTTGTGACTGTTGTTTATATCGAGTGTTCACCCTTAACCCTTATGATACACATTAGTATGTGGATGGTTAAGGAACAGTTTGGTTATGAATTTACTGGATGCAACTGTGTTTTTGGATTTATCAATGCACCGTTGACAGAGTAAAGAGGTGTTTTCTTTTAAAATGTATGGACCAGCCTCTGATGCAGTGTTACTGAACCTGTGTGACAGTCTTATCATGTTGGGAACCTGAGGCATTCTCTCAAGTTGGTTCTGCTACTGCTGTGATCCAGCTAGAATGTGCACTCTGTGCTGCCAGGACCGCCACCTTGGGGAATAGGGGAACAGCACAGACCACAGAAACTATGTTTGTGTGAAAAAGAGTGCTTTATTGAAACAGGTGCACATCGCATATCCAAACCGGGGCCTTAAAGCTTTCCAAAACTAAACCTCAATATGCAAGCCAATTACTTGCATTAAACTCCCCGTCACCCCTAAAATATCAGTCCCCCTACAAACCTACCCCTGCAAGGTTTTACCCCATTGTGGGCTAAACTTCCACGTGTGAGGTCTTTAACCCCCTAAGCAGTTTCATTGCAACTGTGAACCTGTAACTAAGTTAACTTGTTAATGAACATTAAGCGTCCTGCCTTGTCCAGGTGTGCACTCGTCTCCCTGTCCCTTTGTGCTTCGTTTGCTGCTGTCAACAACAATAAATTTGGCTAACCCAAGCCAACTCCTCGGCGGTCTGCCACCCAGAAAAATAAACTGTACTTCCTTTTTCTGCCTCGCTTGGACCTCAGAAACTGCCCATCACAAGTTAAGAGCGTTAGTAACAACAAGTAGAATTCCATACCCATAAATGACAGGTGAACACCATCCACCCAGAAAAATTCTAAGGCGTCCCATGTCCAGTCTTTGTGCTCAATGCTCCCCATCTCTCGCCACCTACAAAACGCTTTAATCTCTTTATTAACTTTCTGTTACAAGTAGACTGCAGAAGTAGAATTGTAGAAAGACACTTGTTGTAGAGCCACAAACCGCAGCAAGTATCCTTCATGAAAGCTCAAATCAACTGCCATCCACAAGAACACACAGTTGACAGAGTTCTCTATTGCATATTAAGAGAACACACACAGTTGACAGAATTCTCTATTACATACTAAGATTCTATTAACAGAACTTACAATGTAAACCATAACACATTCCTTCTTGTCTTCTCCTTTGTGAACTGCTTTACCGCCCCTCCCGCACACTCATTTACAGGAAGTCTGTGCGCATATTGTGGCAAACTGACCAGCATGTCTGAATTCCCAAAAACCATCCTTCATGCAACGTTACAGAACTACCTCTTTTACTGACACCAAATAATTTTCCCCCAGATGAACCAGTAAAATACCTGGGCATTGCCCATCCCTCATCATCCTAATCAAACAAGGCAGCATCTCTGCCCATCTTATGTCTCTTTTCCCTTGCCAGCGGACTTGCAACTTGGAGGGGCCGAAACCCAAATTTGTAGGAAATGCACCTGTCTTTCCACCCACTTTACAAAGGAGTGTCCTATGATCCTGAAAGATAACTGAGTGGTTTCCAAGCCTGGAACCAAACCTGAAATAGATGAAAAAATACCAAAATATGCTATTGGTTACTGCTCGTCTCCCCCCCAACTCATAGCCCTGAAAACAGTCCGAGGTCCATCTCCCCAGGCTCATGATCCATCCATGATCTTCCACTTCTGCCTGCTTCAGTCACTATCCCTATATGGAAGGAATGAATCCCGTGAGCCTTTGCGTCCTCACCTAGGTATGTAAGACCCTGGCGGAGTACTGCCAGCAGCTGGAATGTGGTGAAGGGCTTGCCGGACCTATGCCTGAAAATTGCAACCACTCCCAGAGATCCGTTTCTTCTTAACACAGTGGCTCATTCCAAGAGGCAAAACTTGGATACAGGGAAAAACTGACCTATCCTGTCCACTCTGATCCATCTTAGATCTGTAGAGCCAAAATTGAAGGCCCGCATCACAACTATGTACTTCCTCCCACCTGATTCCCCTTATCCCCCTTTCACCTAAAAGCTCTGATACTTGAAAGACTCCAAAAACCATCCAAGTCATCAATATTGTAAACAGGACCCGCTCGTCTGCCCCCTCACAAACCTTATGCATGCTACATATCACTTCACAAAGTAACTCTCACGTCAAAAAGTTTCTCCCGTGTCCAGCACCCCACTCTTCCTGGTCCATGCTTCTATGATCCGAATTCACATTTCCCCCTGCTGATGGCGAATAACCCCATAGCAGGTTACCCATGAAGGCAATACCTGCCAGTTTACCTGTGATAGTAATCCTGGACTGACCTTTTTCAATTAGTGACATTATGAACTGAACATCACCATCTGTCTGGTCCTTGACGCCCCCCCTCCACCAGGCACCACTTTCCAGGATCTCTACCCATGACTGTTTGTAAGCCTGTCTCATTTATATGGCCCTAACACCAGCTTCAACATCATTTGTCTTTTGTTGTTCAGAGTGCCTGTGGGAACCTGGTCCTGACAGTTTCTGCTCTCAAAGGCAGTCCGTGGAATCTCTTCCACTGTGAACGAGACAGAGCATATGCAGTGTCAATGTTCACTCCTGGTACATGCTGTGCCCAAAACAAAATTTCATGCTTCAGACAGTGCAGTGCAAAGGCCCTCAACAACTTTAATACCTGGGTATCCCTTGCTGACTGACCATTCACCACCTGTACCACTGACATTTTGTCAATATGAAATAGCACCCTCTATATGTTAGCTTTTCTCCTCACAATGAAACTCCCACCACTAATGGGAAGAATTCCAAAGAGGCTATGCTCTATATGTTAGCTTTCATGCAGCTGGCCATTCCTCAGTGCACTACTGCCCTTGCCAGTACAGTCCAAAGCCCAATGCTACCCGCTGCCTCCGAATACATCTGTGCACCCCACTCAAAGTTAGATGGCGTCCTTAAGGGCACTCCGTTGAAAGATTCTAGGAAGAATTTCACATAATTAGATCTCCCCTTGTCCCAGCTGACAGTCGTATGTGGTGATGAAGCAACACTGAACCAAACAGTGCCAACCCCAAATGCGTACAGAAGGTCCTAACTGCCCTCATTACCGTGCAAGCAAAGTTAAGGTGCACCAGAAGCACTTGTAGCTCCCTGACCTTGACTTTGCGCTTGTGCAGTGTTGTGTCCATCAATAGTTGCATAGTAAATATCTTGTTTAGAGGCAGACATGCCTCAAAGTTGATTTCAATGTCTAAGAAAGACAGCACTGTGCTGGGTCCCTCTGTCTTTTCAGGTGCTAACGAACCCCCTAGGTCCTCCATAATCACTTGAAAACCTTGCAGCATGCATGGGATTTCACTTGATTGAGGGCAGCCAACTAAAAATAAGTAATCAAATAATGGGCCACCCATTCATAACCTATGCACCATGAAAACAGTCATTGTAGGAATATACTGAAAATTTCAAACAAGGCACATGAAAAAGAGCACCCCATCAGATGTCCCTTGCTCACCTACCAGTGGCCATCAAATTGAACGCCCAATAACTGCAAGTCACCAGGATGTACAGAAAGCAAACAAAATGCTGAATTTATGTTGCTCTTTGCCATCAATGCACCCCTTCCACCCCTCTCTACTAGGACAAACCTACATCCACTGAAGAGTACTTTAATGACTTTAATCCAGAGGACCAATCTTCAGTAATCAATGCCACCTCTGGCAATGAGAGGCGCTGAATACATCGTAATTGTCCCTTCTTCTTTGGTACCTCTCCAATGGGAGACATCATCAAATCCACCATGGGTCATTCATCAAATGGCCCGCCATTCTCCCTTCCCGGATTTTCTTCAATAGTTTTTCCTGTACCACTTGTTTCAGAGGGCCAACTGATTTCAAATTACTAGCCCACCTGGCGTCCTCGGCTTCCGATACCCCAAAACAAAAACCCCAAGTGAAACCTTCTTTTAAAAGTCTTGTGTCCACCTTATGTCTGGACTTAGCCAACCAGAATTTCAGCCAATGCAGCTTAATGGGAGTGTGAGATTTTCCAGCAACTCCCTGGGTTCCCCTTTCCCCTCGGAATCCTGAAGGTTGTCCCTTTCATTGTTGACCAGGCTGTCCCATTTTAATTTACAAAGGCATGTTTTCCTGCACACTTGGAGCATTTGTGTCAGAACTTACAATATTACCTCATGCATAAACCTGTCCTTTGCCTGCGGCCCCCACCCCTCCCTGGGCGGGGTTCCCTTGAAACAGGTGATACATGATGGGAGGCCCACTGGCCATAAAAATTGTCTTGCCAAATATGGAGGGACCCATGGTGTGGTACCAGAGATCATTGTCTACCTCCCCCCACTGCACATCGGAGTCTGGCGCCATGCGTGCCCTGAAATCGTCATCATAGTGGGCCCATGAATATCCCCTGTAATGAACATGTGCTTTACGAATTGTATCCATATATTTAAACAATGCCACAGACCCCTCTGGGTGCTATTCACAGTAAACACTAGCATATATCAGGAATGCAGCCCGCCCACTTCTCTATGGTCAGAGGGACCTTTGGATGCTTAGCCAGCTCAAACTCTTCTTTCTTCGAGCCTTCCTTCGCCCTCAGTGCCTAAGAAAATTTCAGCATTTCCACATATTCCCCATTCTAGATTCTCTATCTCATCGCCTGCATAAGATGTGCCCCTAGTGGCTTTGAAACCCTCTTATAAGTCATCTTCTTGACCTTTAATTCCTTACTCTCTAGTGCGTCCTTCTTATCCTGCACTTGCTTGCTCCCCTAGTCTTGTCTGCACCCTTGTCCTCTGCTGTATTCTGTGTTGCTATCAACCTGTCACCTTCTCTTTTGCCTCCCACTGAAAGTGTACCCACTACCGTCTTCTTGTCACCTTGATGCCCCCACCACCTTCTCTTGGCTAAATGCCTTGTCTGTGCCTACCCCAATGTTGGTCACATAAAACCTTTTTGCAGCCTTATGTTGCTTCCTTGTGGATCCCTTGCATCCATACGAATTCGTACCATGTCCAAAGATTTGCGCCCTCCTGTGCAATCCCTACCTGGTACCAAGGACAGTGCCTGTGCTGAAGCCTGCCGCCTCGCCATGTGTTTCCTCATGTGCTGCATGAATCGTGCCACCTGCTGCTGCCATTCTGCACTTGATTCCTGCAAAATTCTAGCCATAGGTCAGTAAGAACACCTCCCTCCCTGCGGTCACCCTCGCTTTGCTGCACCCATCTCTCTTTGGCCCCTGCTGTGGCTTCCTCCTCTACCAATTCCCACTTCTCCAGACTTTACTCACCATAAGCTAAAACCATTTCATCTCCTGTATACAGACGTTCTACCTCCTTGGCAGTATTGTTTGCCTGCCACTGCGGCCTCATCAGTGCATCATAACCGAATCCCTGACCTAAAAAAACAGTGTGCTGGCCCATTCATGCTGTTCTGGGCAATCGTCCATCTCCATTAATCCTCTCTACCCTCCACCATTCCCTGCATGCCTGCTCATGACTGCCTGTTGATAACTGCCTATATGTTATTTCTCTTGTCCTCACGATATGCTCCCGTCTTCCCACTACTCCCCTCACATAAACCTGCTTAGGAGACTGTCTGTGCCCTCCCCGCCATCCATCCCTCTTCATATCCAGAGCCTCAACCTCCACCATGCCCCCTCCCGTTCATCCTGACCCTCACTCCACTTCAGATCTACTAACTGACCAGGTGTTCTGGTGGTGCCCTCCGCCTGCTCCCCCATTACCTTCACTGCCAGCTGTTCTCTCACTCTTTCAGGTACCTTGTTGAGCACTCCCCCACTTGTGAGGGAGACCAACTCACTAGACAATCCCACCCTCTTAAGCTTGTGTCCCCCCGCCCTTGTTATGTCTTGGTCTGCCCTAGGGCTCCATAGCTGTCTGCTCTTTCCACCCGGTCCCTCTTTGATGGCCGCCCTGAACTGGGTCCTCTCAGCCACCCTCCTGTCCTCCCAACTGCAACTTACCCTGACCGGCCCACCTCCCCTCCGACCCTCCACTCAAAAACCCTGCACCATCCACAGGGAGGCCAGACAAGTCAGCCCCCACTCTCTAACCCCCTTCCAACATTCCCCTCCCTTTCCCACTGCCGTCCATAGCACCCTTCTTTCCATAGGCCTTGTGTTCCTGCTGTTCTAAGGAGCCCAAGGTGGCTTCTATGCCCCCTGGCTTCTTAGGTGCAAGCCCCAGCTGGACCCTGTCATGTAGCCTTGTTTTATGTCTGAAAGGAAGGGCCTCTGCTGAGCCTCTTCCTGTCACTCCCCTTGTATCAAGGCCCCCACTGGCAGTCGTGTTAGTGAAGGCCCTGCCCAATGGCCCATCATACGTGCTCTTGGGGTTTCTGTCCTCTCTCTAGAGTGGCCTCATCCTTGTACTTTTCCAATGCCGTCACGGGAGTCCTGTGCGATGAAGCACAAGAGCCCTTACGGCTGCTGCGAACCTGCCAAAGTTTGCCGAGTCAGGTGACTGCCTGACGTGCTGCCTCTAGCCATAAATCCATCTTCCCTGTCTCCTCCGGTGTTTGCAGTGCCTTGACCACTCTGCTTTCGTTCGCCATGGTGCTTGCCAGTAGTATTTTTGCCCCAACTAATCTGCTCCACAAAAAGGAACCTGCACAACCTATCCCCCAACCAACTAACTGAACAAAAAAATGCCTGCCTGCCAGTCACTTGGATCTGTTTTACAAAACAGCGGCTGGCCTCTTTAAAATGCCCAACTATATAGCCCGCCACCTGATGTAGCCCAAAAAATTTATGGAGTAGTCCTGGACTGCTCCATTCCCCAAAATTTCCCGGGGTACAGACCTCCCTGTGGTCAGCTGTCCCCCAAACCCTCAATCTCCAGCATGCTCATATGGTTTCTGATGTTGAGAACATCTAGAATGTTAGGCAACTCTCTACACCTACCCACTTTAGCTGCCTAGACTGTTTTATGTTCAAGCACAATTGTGCTCTTTGCTATAGTGTGTTCAGCCAGCAGTTATGTGAGTGCATCAGGCCTTATTAAGTAAACTTACAAGGAAGACGCATAAAGGCCGATGGTCCTTTTGACTGCGCTTCAACGTTTTCCCACCACGAACCCCATTCCAATACAAATCAGTAACCATAACAGTCAATGACATCAATCATCAATGGGAGTCAGTAATTTCCACACATCATGACCTCCCGGCCATGAATAACCACACTTTTATGTAAAAGTTAGAATATTTATTTCTCTATATTAACAATGGTAATGTCATGTAACTTAGGGCCATATGTACGAACACTTTTTCCCATAGACACAGAATGGGTAAAAACCTTTACTACATCTGGCCCTTAGTCTCAAAATCAAATGATAAACATACAAAACCAATACTGGCTGACCAAAGTGGCCAAAGAATTGTAATCTAATCAAAGCTTGAGCTAATACACATTCTAAAGTTACAGTACAAATTAATGGCAAAAATAACTGCGAAATAATATATATTTAGATTTAGCAAGGAAAAACATCAACTGTTATTACATGTAGTGAGCTTCATCAGTGAGAACCCTAACTGACATCAGATTAGAATAACATACTTGGACTTCATGCAAAACAATTTAGTCACACAAATTTGGAAAACATCTAACTATGGCTCTATCAAAATAGCGGTTGGTACCTAGAAACAAAAGCAAATAGATATAGCAATCAGTAACATCGTCTTATACCGGGCCTCAATATGGTTCAGCAAGCTGTGAAATTCTTCGTCAATAGTACATCAGTTCAGTCAGCAAGACATCAGGAGTCAGCATTGAAGTTCAGGAAAAGCAAAGTCTCTTCAAGCAGTTTGGAAAGGAATGACTAACACTCAAGAAGAAGGGGGAGAATGGCCTCCCTAGACAGTTTGAAAGAATAGAGTAAATTGCAAAGTGGAAAATGGAGAAACTGTGTCCTCCTCTCGGTGCAGTCCGGCTAAGTTAGATTTCCTAAAACTTCTTCCCACGGCCTTATTGGTCAAAGAATCACATGTTCACTTTTAGTCAAATGAAAATAAAACCATAAATCTAAAGTGTTACTGCTACATGGTTCACGTCGATGATTGTCTCCTTGTCTCCTGTTCTCGTCATTCAGCTTGTCAGGTATCAATATTGTTGCAACTTATACTCCAGTCAGTGCATCCATTGTCTTCTCCTGGGAAGGTCACTCTTACACATAGTACAATATACAATGTTTCCCTAGCTAGCACAGCATCTTCTAGCAAGCACTTTCTCATGAGAACGAACTTCAGCTGAAAGCACATGGTCAGCACAGTGGAAAATCACAATTTAATTCTCTAAGCATCCATTTTATAAAACGCCTAAGGAATGCAGCTTGACATTAGGCCGTGCAACTAGGCCAAGACCTCGCTAAGTTAAGGCCTACGGTTAATAAAGCGAATACATAATGCATAACCCTTAATATGACATATTACTACATTAATCAAACATGAGCTCAACATTTCACATTAACCCCTTCCCCGCCGTGGACGTAATGGTTACGTCCGTGGCTACGCCACTCAGGCGTAACCATTATGTCCCGGTACCGGCCCTCGGGGGAAGTGCTACCGCTCCCACCAAGGGCCGTCCTCCCAGGGCAGGGCTGGAAGAGGAATCGCTTCCCCTTCCATCCCGACCCCTCCAGTGACGTCTGATGACGTGCTGACCTCATCAGAGGTCACCTTCCATCGCGCTGGAAGCATGTTTCCAGCGCTATGCGGGAAGAGAAATGCTTAGCATTTCTCTTCCGCTAGGGAGGAGGGGGCCGGCAGAGGCATGAAAGGAATGGAAAGGCCTTTCCTTTCATGTCTCTGCAAGCATTTCTGCTGCCCGATCGCATTGAAATGCCCACTAGACACCAGGGAATATTTTATTTTAGGTAATTGGCAAGAGGGGAGCAGCCCGTTGGGCAAGGGGGCCAAATCATTTTTAGGCCATTTCTGCCCCTATCCCGGGGGCAGATCGGCCTAATATAATTAGACCGATCTGCCCACCAGGGATTTTCTTTTATTATTATACTTACGCATAAGGGGAGTGGCCCCTTGAGCAAGGGTCACTCCCCAGGTGGCCAAAATAATTTTAGGCTCTTTCTGCCCCCCCGGGGGCAAATCGGCCTGATAAAATTAGGACGATCTGCCCTTGGGGGGGGCAGAAAACCCCTAGACACCAGGGATACTTTTTTTTGTTTATTTATATTTTAATATATGGGGAGCGACCCCTTAGGCAAGGGTCGCTCCTCGGAGGGCCAAATTATTTTTAGTCCTTTTCTGCCCCCCCCCCCCCCCCCGAGGTCAGAAACCACTAGACACCATGGAATTGTTTTTTTTTTTACACTTACGCATAAGGGGAGCGTCCCCTTGGGCAAGGGCCGCTCCCTGGGGGAGGAATATTTTTAGGCCATTTCTGCCCCCAGGGAGGGCATCAAACCCCTAGACACCAGGGCTAAAAAAAAAAAAATGTTTTTTTTTTTTTTTATATGTACTGAGCGACCCCTTAAGCAAAGGTTGCTCCCTGGGGGACAATTTATTTTTAGGCCATTTCTGCCCACTACTAGACACCAGGGAATTTTTCTTTTTTAATTTACTTTATATTTTAATATATGGGGAGCGACCCCTTAGGCAAGGGTCGCTCCTCGGAGGGCCAAATTATTTTTAGTCCTTTTCTGCCCCCCCCCCGAGGTCAGAATCCACTAGACACCATGGATTTTTTTTTTTTTTTTACACTTACGCATAAGGGGAGCGGCCCCTTGGGCAAGGGCCGCTCCCTGGGGGAGGAATATTTTTAGGCCATTTCTGCCCCCAGGGAGGGCATCAAGCCCCTAGACACCAGGGCTAAAAAAAAAAAAATGTTATTTTTTTTTTATATGTACGGAGCGACCCCTTAAGCAAAGATTGCTCCCTGGGGGCAATTTATTTTTAGGCCATTTCTGCCCACTACTAGACACCAGGGATTTTTTTTCTTTTTTAATTTACTTTATGTTTTTATGTATGGGGAGCGACCCTTTAGGCAAGGGTCGCTCCGCTGGGGGGCAAATTGTATCTAGGCCATTTCTGCCTCCGTTGGGGGCAAATCGGACCATTTTTGTTAGGCCAATCTGCACCCAAGGGTCAGAAATCACTAGACACCAGGGATTGGTGTGTGGGTATGTGTGTGTTTTGTTTCAGGGGCAGTCCCTTGGGCAAGATCACTCACCATGTGGGCACATTAATGTTGGCCATATCTGCCCCCCTTGGGGGGAGATCGGCCTATTTTTGGAAGGCCCACCTGCCCCGAAGGGGGGCAGAATGTCTACCAGAGACCGGGAAAGATTTATTTTTCAAAATAAGAGGGTGGGGGTATGGCCATACCCCCACCCCAAATAAATGGGTACAAAGTTGTTCTGCCCACCATAGGGCAGATGGGGCAATTACCCCTGATCCACACCCCGGGGGGCAGAAAGTCTACTAGATACCAGGAATTTTTTTTTTAAACCCGAAAATAGTGAGGTGATGGCTACCAACCAGTATAGGCCTGGTTATGCCCCCACCCCCAACTGAAGGGGGTAACAACCTTTTAGCTGTCCCTCCGCACACTGAAACATCTTATCCCACAGCAAGCAAGAGGACATTTGATTATTTTGGGTTTTGGTTTTACATTTGGGCCATGAGAGCTTGGTAACTTTCAAAATCGTCCCACTTGGAATGGTGAGGGCTGCACTTTTTTACTTTAGGACGCTGCCATGTAGAAAAATCCACAAGACCTAGACACATCTGAAAACTAAATATCTGGTTGATTCCAGGGTGGTGTGCTTCACATGCACCCCGCACCATTTTCTTACCCACAATGCCCTGCAAACCTCCAACTTTGCTGGAAATCACTCTTTTTTTCCACATTTTTGTGATGAAACCTTCCGCAATCTGCAGGAATCCACAAAATTCCTACCACCAACATTGTCTCGTCTATACCGATAAAAATTCTGCTGCACTTATCCGCCTAAAATTTTTTTTTTTCAAACTGACCTTTTGGATCCGCTTTGGTTCCCCCTCAATTTCAACCTGTTTTTAACTCTTCCCTGTCACAGGCAATTGGCCCACCTACATAAGTGAGGTATCATTTTTACCGGGAGACTGAGGGGAACCTTGGGTGGTAGGAAGTTTATTCTGGTGCAGTGATCCCACACAGAAATGTGGGAAAAATTTGTTTTTTTAGCTAAATTTAAGGTTTGCTTAGGATACTGGGTTAGAAAACATTGGGGGATCCACGGAAGTCACACCTCCCTGGACTCCCTCGGTTGTCTAGTTTACAGAAATGTCTGGATTTGGTAGGTTTCCATAGATGGCTGCTGAGCCCAGGACCAAAAATGCAAGAGCCCCCCCCAGCAAAAACAGGTAGTTTTGTTTTTGATGTGTCCAGATAGTGTTTTGGGGTATTTCCTGTCACGAGCACTAGGCCTACCCACACAAGTGAGGTACCATTTTTATCGAGAAACTTGGGGGAATGCTGGGTGGAAGGAAATTTGTGGCTCCTCTCAGATTTCAGAACTTTCTGTCACCGAAATGTGAGGAAAAAGTGTTTTTTGGCCAGGTTTTGAGGTTTGCAAAGGATTCTGGGTAACAGAACCTGCAGAGAGCCCCACAAGTCACCCCATCTTAGATTCCCTTTGGTGTCTAGTTTTAAAAAATGTGCATGTTTGGTGCCGGCTGAGCTAGAGGACAAAATCCACAGCTAGGCACTTTGCAAAAAACAGCTCTGTTTTCTTTGGGAAAATGTGATGTGTCCACGTTGCGTTTTGGGGCATTTCCTGTTGTGGGCGCTCGCCCTACCCACACAAGTGAGGTACTATTTTTATCAGTAGACTTGGGGGAACGCTGGGTGGAAGGATATTTGTGGCTCCTCTCAGATTCCAGAACTTTCTGTCACCGAAATGAGAGGAAAAAGTGTTTTTTTGGCCAAATTTTGAGGTTTGCAAAGGATTCTGGGTAACAGAACCTGGTGAGAGCCCCACAAGTCACCCCATCTTGGATTTCCCTAGGTGTCTAGTTTTAAAAAATGTGCAGGTGTGGTAGGTTTCCCTAGGTGCCGGCTGAGCTAGAGGCCAAAATCTACATCTAGGCAGTTTGCAAAAAACATGTCAGATTTCAATGCAAAAAAGTGATGTGTTCATGTTGCGTTTCCTGTCACGAGCATTAGGCCTACCCACGCAAGTGAGGTACCATTTTTATCGGGAGACTTAGGGAAACACAGAATAGCAAAACAAGTGTTTTTGCCCCTTGTCTTTCTCTACATTTTTTTCTTCCAAATGTAAGACAGTGTGTAAAAAAGATGTCTATTTGAGAAATGCCCTGTAATTCACATGCTGGTATGGGCACCCCGGAATTCAGAGATGTGCAAATAACCACTGCTTCTCAACACCTTATCTTGTGCCCATTTTGGAAATACAAAGGTTTTCTTGATACCTATTTTTCACTCTTTATATTTCAGCAAATGAATTGCTGCATACCCGGTATAGAATGAAAACCCATTGCAAGGTGCAGCTCATTTATTGGCTCTGGGTACCTAGGGTTCTTGATGAAACTACACGCCCTATATATCCCCACAGCCAGAAAAGTCCAGCAGACATAGCAGTATATTGCTTAAAAAAATCTGATATCACAGGAAAACATGGAGAAAAATTGCTGTTTTTTTACCTCAATTTCAATATTTCTTTCTTTCAGCTGTTATTTTCTGTAGGAAACCCTTGTAGGATCTACACAAATTACCCCTTGCTGAATTCAAAAATTTGTCTACTTGTCAGAAATGTATACCTTTATGGGATCTAGCATTGGTTTCACACCCATTTCTGTCACTAACTGGAAGGAGGCTGAAAGCACAAAAAATAGTAAAAATGGAGTATGTCCCAGTAAAATGCCAAAATTGTGTTGAAAAATTGGGTTTTATGGTTCAAGTCTACCTGTTCCTGAAAACTGGGAAGATGGTGATTTTATCACTGCAAACCCTTTGTTGATGCCGTTTTCAGGAAACAAACCACAAGCCTTCTTCTGCGTACATTTTTCCCATTTTAAAAAAAAAAACTAAATCTTTGCTGTATTTTAGCTAATTTCTTGGTCTCCTTCAGGGGAACCCACAAAGTCTGGGTACCTCTAGAATCCCCAGTATGTTGGAAAAAAAGTACCCAAATTTGGCGTGGGTAGCTTATGTGTACAAAAAGTTATGAGGGCCTAAGGGCGAACTGCCCGAAACAGCCAAAAAAAGGCTTGCCACCTGAGGGGGAAAAGGCCTGGCGGCGAAGGGGTTAATAAGCCATTAATAAGTACACTTCGTGAACACTGGCAGCCACTCAAGGGGGCTCACCTTCAAATGTGTGCATTATTTTTCACTAAGTTAATACATTTTCTACGCAAATTCAACATTCAAAATACATGAATATTCATTGGTAAAGTTCAGCAGTTACCCAACGAAGTCTAGCAAGCATGGAAATGAAAAAGCAAAGGTCAGTAGGAGCTCATACTGGAGTATACTGGAGCCTACTTTTCATTAAAAAACGCATAAAAAATAAGTGAAATTTGAAAGAAGGTATGTGGCATTTGCGTTTTAAGAATAGACTGACTTGGTATTTCCTTTGAATATTGGAAAATGTTAGTTTTAATGAGTCAATTATTTTTTCCATGTAAAATACGTTGTATTTTAGTTGCACACTCTGGCATTGAAATGCATGCTGGTGCATATTTTTTTTTATGTTAATTTTTGGGCAATCTGTCCAGTGTCGGTGTAGCTGTGTTCATTTTCCCTTATCATTTGCTTTCCTAACTCTGTAAGCTAGAAAAATTCTAAATGTAACTCTTTCACCTGTTTGGCTGTCCTCTTCCGGTGATCCCACTTTGAAGTGGCAGAAGTGGAAAAAAAGTGTTTGAACATATGCTAGTGTGAGTGGGTCATTGTTAAGTGAAAAGGAAAACAGCTTTATTATTACGTTGTTTGGGATCAGAAAGCAAGGAGCTATGTATGACCATCTGCCTGATTAGACAGAACAAAAATGCCATGGATTTAAATACATATGAAATTTGCATAGGAACTAGATAAGTATTATGTTACCAATGTGATTACAATTTTGTGGAGCTACCATTTTGGGAAGAGGATACTAAAAATGGAGAAACAGTAGAAGGATATGTGACAGATCTTCCTACGCTAGGCCCTTCATTCTTCATTCAGCGATTTCCATGTTCACAAATTGCTTACTTTAACTTTTCATCAGGCTAGGTTGGGAATTGATCCTCCAGTCGTCTCAGAGGCAGGGTGGGCCAGTAACAGGGCTTCACGCTCTTGCGCTGTACCAATTCTGCAGAGCAGGTTTCATTCAGCGGTTTCCATGCCTGCAAATTGCTCACCTGAACTTTTCATCAGACTGGGGAGGGACTATGTCCCCAAGTAGTCTTAGCGGCAGGGTGGGGCCATTGACAGGACTTCACACTCAAGTGCCGTGCAAATCCTGTGGCCAAGACCAGGCCCGTCTTCACCCATCGTCACCCAGAAGAGGCTAGTCCAGCCCCCCATGTACATCTGCGACAGAATCCAGTAAGTGGTAACTCTCTTTTAACTCTAAACCAACTCAGTGTTTATCACTTCTTGTTTTGCTATATTGGGGAAGTGGAAAGCGATGGATGTTTCAAAATCTGCCATAAGCACAAAAAAACAGGATACTGGCTAAGGAGACAGAACTCCCTTTCCAGCAGCTGCTAGCAACTGTACATTAGATGATATAGACAATCTGATTGAAGAAGTAGAGTCAATGTTAAAAACAAAGGCTAGTCCAGGCAACGGCAGACCAAATCCAAAAAAGGTACCGGATTTGTTTAAGAATAACACATTTTTTTTCTATTGGTGCTACCCCTTCCACTGATAGCTCACATCCCACAATGCCAGTTCTCAGAGAGCCCCTTCCCCTGTAATTTTTAGGCCATTAGAACAAGCAGGAATTACAACTACAGCCTTCAAGACCATGCCTCCGGAAGTATCTGCAGATTCTCAGCTTCCACTCAGTCCTGAAGTTAACATACTATTCCAATATTCCTTGTTCTAATAGAGTTGCCCCCTTTGCTATAACTGAGGTGAACCCCCTGCTTCAGACTGAATATTTGGTTCCAACTCAACTTCAATCTGCCATGAGGTCAAGCAGTGAGTGCTCAAATACCCCATTGGCGTCCATATTGAATGCTGATCATGCTTTCCTCAATCAAAAATTTGATAATTTAAAAGAACAATTAGCATCTTTTTCAGTGCAAATTTTAAAAATGCAGACTAACCGTTGTTACTGTAAATGCACGTGCAGCAAGGGACCTGAGAAGCGCAATGGCAATTCCAGGTGTGACCCCAGTGGGAAAGAGTCATTTTTGCCTCATTATTCACTTAGTGCAGTCAGCACAGTTCAAACTGCTTCTAATCAGCTTCCTTTGTTAGGATGTAAGACTTTGGGATGCTTGATTCCCTCTACAGAAGCTGTACCATTGCAGCTGGCTTCAATGACATCTGCCCCGATACCTCAGGAGATTTTGCTATCTGCTCAATTATGCAGCTCTCAACTACTGTTTGCTCAGTACACTGGTGGTCACTCTATCAAGTTAACACCTGGGTTTAGAGAGCCCCTAAATCGATATTATCGGCATTCACAAATCCAAGGGTTCCCTAATCAAGCTGCAGCTGAGGATAACCCCAGAAGGACACTTTATATGACCCAAGTACCTAAGCTAATCCAGGGGTCAATTGAGGATACCAACTTGTTAATCATTAAAGCTGCGCAGTGGCTCCAGACCAAACGTAGTTGTCTCTCTATAGTTCGAGCTAATATTGAACATGCTAAGTGACACAGCATCAAATCTTCAACTTTGGATTATATTTCTGTTTTAATGTGAGATGAATCTATGGTTGAACATCTTATACATTTCGAACAGTGCATGATCCAACTTGTGACATGAACTAAAACTAATGCTAGACTGAAATTACTGCGTCCCATGAACTGTTCTGTATGTGGCAGCAGGAATGTACGTTCTTAAGAGCCTTGCTCAGTTGCCAGACAAGGGACATCAAATCTGAATGTAGTTGATTGACTAATTTATTTACCTGGCCTCAGTATTGAGGACAAATGTGTTGTTTCTACTGTTGAGACATGATAGTTTACCTTGGGAAGATGGGCAGAAAGGTACAGATTAACAGTGGAACCACTGATAACTCAATGAGCTGCACTACTTTTATAGTACCACAAACTCCTGGAGTCCCGTATTAAAGGGATGACTCTAATTCTGCTACATGATCAAGTTTGTCTATGATTTAATGGAACTTGGCTGGGGTCAAATTGAAATTGATAAATTCAGAGTGGTTCTCTTTTATTGAAAACTATGATGTCTATATGTTTCAGGAGACTTGAGCGACTACTAGGGTGTGTTTGTTAATAGCATCTCAACCTATAGTCTTGAAGCCCAACTCCCGGAGAAACATGGGAGAGCCAGTGGAGGGCTGCTTACATTGTTGGAGAATGATTGCCATTGCACTCATGCAGCCCTGATGAATGAAAACTGATATACCAGGGGTTTTACTGAAGTTTCCTTCAGGGTTGAATCTGTACTAATAAATGTATATGTTAAGACAGTCTCTGCTGGTAATGAGTCACCTGTGCTAACCCTCTTGGATGAGCTAATTGAAACTAACCAACAGGACGCCAAGATAATAGTGGCAGGCGATTTTGAACCATCACCCTA
Organism: Pleurodeles waltl; assembly: GCF_031143425.1. Lineage (NCBI taxonomy): Eukaryota > Metazoa > Chordata > Amphibia > Caudata > Salamandridae > Pleurodeles > Pleurodeles waltl. The sequence goes on from NC_090447.1 coordinate 718,085,427, forward strand.
CATTAGGGAGCTTACACAAATTGAAGATGAACAGTGGAAATTCCCCAGTAGATGGGAAGCAACATTGTAACCTTTCACACAGTGCTCTCCAATTAACTTTTATAATTGTGGACTGGAGCATCAGAGCATGTTATGGTAGGACTCTGCCCTGACCCTTTTAGAGTGCCTACATTCAAGCAAGACTTCTATGCTAGTGTTATTGCTTATTTTCATTAGATTGTGACCGCTGCTGAAGGAAATGAAAGTTGATGTTCATACTGACAGTGATCATAATTCCTTGCTCTTATCCCTGTCTGAGGAAGTGTTTGGGAGGGCTAATACTGTCAGTTGTACTGATGTACCCGCTATTAGGCAAGAAATTACAGAAGAGTCACCTGGTTGCATGTAATGTCTAATCCAAAAACTGTATACAAAGATATATTGACTGTGAATTTTCTTTCAGATTTTGAGAGCGTTTCTAGCACTGCCATCCCAATTCTTAAAATTCATAACATGTTTTTTCCAATGTTGCAAGCCATCTTCTATAAGAAAATTAGCCAGCCTACGCCAGCAAAGGAGGTTAATTGGTTAAATCTTGATTGCACAGTGGCCAAAGCAAGAATAAAAGCAGTTGCTAAAAGCTGTGCTCGGGTTGAGATCATTGAGGCTAGAGGGAAATATAAATTTGCCCTTGAAAACACCAAGAAAAATTGGGATGACAAAATCTGGCAAGATTTGCTTCTTGCGGTTAACTGGAGGGGCAATAGACCTTTTTGGTGAATATTGTCACATGGCAGTAGCGATAATATGAGTACATATCATCTTCACATTCAGCCAGAGAGCTGTATGCTCCTTTGGGTCCTGTTTTTGAACGCAAATCTCTTTCAAGTCCCGGATTGACTACCTTTAGTGATGATGGGGTAGTACCAGAAGACGATACATTAGATCTAGTGCAATTTACTCTCAAAGATATCGTATGCTTCCCTATGTCAGCAAAAACACTTGACCCTGATAAAATCCCTGGTGACTTTTACAAATCTGAACCCCAAATATGGACTGCCTACATCAACCTTCTACCCAAAGCCATATCCACAGGGGGGATATTCAGGATTCTTGGAGGGGTGTGGCCATAATTCCTGTTTACAAGAAAGGGTGCCCTTGTATTCCAATTAATTACAGGCCTATAAACCTTATAGACAATCTGAAAAATGTTTTTGCTAGGCTAGTCCTTGAAAAATTATTATCACGGTTAGAAGAAAAACATGGCCTGTCTCCTCTTCAAGCAGGTTTTAGACCAAAGGTCAGTACCTCTGACCAGGTCTTTAGGTTGTCCCTCTAATATTGGAAAAATGCTCTTCTAAGGAAATAGAAATTGTACGTGGCCTTTGTGGATCTTAGGGCTGCGTTTGACCTTGTTCCCAGAGAGAGCCTGTGGAAAGCTTTGCTCGAGATTGGTGATCAGGGGACCTTGGTCAAACTCATAGCTAAGCTGCATGTGGAGAATTATACCCAGGTTTGCTGGGACAGTGGGGTGAACTTATGAACCACATTCCAATTCTATGAGGCATACACCAGGGATGGGTCCTCACACCTCCCCTGTTCGTCCTCTTCATAAATGACGTGATTTAAGTACTTTTGAGCGACCAGAATGATTCACCCTTTTTGTACAACAAAAAAGTTAATACATTTTTGGGGTTCTGTAAATCTAGAGGCCTTGAAATGAACAGAACCAAAACTAAGTTCATGGTGTTTGGGCCTGGGGCTACCAAGAATTGCGTAGTAAGAGGTGGAAGCGAACCCCTTGAGAGAGTTCACAGCATTTACTATTTGGGTGTTAGGTTACCTGATAAATTCAGGTGGGAACCCCAACTTATTATGAGCTCACTCCTTATCCAGCACAGATCGAAAGCCATTCTCTGGCTACATAAGAAAACGTGATGTCCCCCGCACTGGAGGGTTATCACGCAAAAACTTGCAGTGATGCACTGTTTGGAGCAGATGTGTGGGGGTTTGCTGATACCCAGCCATTGGCCACTGTGGAGAACTCCTTTGTGAGATCACTTTTAGCATGTTCGCCCAGTACTCCATTAATCTTGTTTGTCTTTGATTTGGATACTAAACAAATCTCTAATTTGACAATATTAAAACCACTGATGTACTGGGTCTGTCTCTGGGCCACACCAGAGTTAAAAGAAAATAGTGATTCCCTTTTGGAACTTGGGGGCATGAATAATGCCAGACAGGTTCCCTTGCTTACATTTGTATTCAGCTGGTTTCAAAAGCTGGGACTCCAAAGGCTGTGGGATGAACTCAGTACTATTTGTAAAGCTGATGTTAGTAATTTAAAATCTTGTTGTTGGACCTATGTATTGAAACAATATGTTGTGGGCAAGAGCAATGGGCGTTTAACCGCCCAGTTCCTTAAATTAAAGATAACTCCATCTTTTGAACCCTTTCTGGACATGATTATTCCATCATTAGCTAAAAGTTTATATCTGCACTTTCGGCTGGGCTTCTTGCCACTGAAATCTTTTACAAGCTGATGGGGAAAGGACTGAGAGCCTGATTTAGAACTTGGTGGAGGGAGTTACTCAGTCACAAAAGTGACGGATTTCCCATCTGCTGTATTAGGATCCCATTACAGCCAATGGAGATCATAATATGGTGGACGGGATATCAGTCACATTTGTGATGGAGTAACCCATCTGATAATCTCTAAATCAGGCCGGTAGGCTATAAACTGGGTGCGGCCTGTGGGTCAGTTCCCGAGACCGAAGAGCGCATTTTGTTTTTCTGTCCAGAATACCTAGGTTTGCAACATAAATGGATACACACTGTTTGTCTGAGTCTTGGGATAACCCGTTATTGCCTACCGGATTCTGAAAAGTGACACCTCAATCATGATTGTGTTTGCTGTCAATTGTTTTTTGATAAATGTTTAGCGCACATGAGAATCCATTCTCTTTTCTAAAGCAAGCTGGCTGTTTGGTCAGTACGCTATGGTATCTATTCACTATTAGGGAAGAATGATGGAATTTTTGTTAACATCTAGTACTTTATGCATCTTGTCTTCTGATATCGAACTGCTGGACTGTCATATCTATTGCACTTTAGGATGTGAAATATTTGGGAGCTACTGGAAGATGGATTGCTCTAATGATTATTCGTTTGCATTGACTCCTCTATTCCTTTTACTAAACTATTCTATTTTGATGACATTTTAAAAGGAAAAAGGGAAAACATCTTACTCTGTTTTGTTTTTACAAAGCTTAGCTCCTTTTTAGGGTTGAGCCTGCGTCGCATGCGCTCGTGCATGCGTATCGCAGCGAGACGCTTTAGGTATTAGAAAAGTGCTCGGAACCCTGTTGACGTCACGTCAGTGTTTTTCATTGGTTCGTGGGCTTGCCTATTAAAATCTGCTTGCTTTCATTAGTCGAAGGCATGCATACGTCATGCCTTTTCCGATGGCTAGCCCTCCACGAGCGCATCGACCAAGTACAGAAAACATGCGAGGGTCGCTGTTTTCTGTCCGGCTCGTGGACTACTTTTTCTCTATTTTCCTAGCACGTTTTTGCTTGGCAGAAGTCGAGCACTTTACACAGTTAATTGCACTTTTTCGGGTTACATACATAAATGCACTTTTGCTGATAGGTGAAAAGTCGGGTTAGAAGTTTACAACGCTATCAGCTCTAACATGAGCAAACGCGAGACCCATTGCATTGCAAATGCTTGTTATATTTTGAACTCTTTGCACTTTTGAATGCTATACCAATAAGAATCAATCTTCATGTATTAGATTGATATAATAGCAACTATGGATTGAGCTGCTCTCGTTTTTAGAATATTATTGCTGTGAATGCATTGATACTATTCTGTCTTATATGGTTTAAATTTATTTACATTTTTTATCTGTGATTGTTTACTTCTGTATGCTTTGATGGTTCTCTGAACCAATTAAAGTATTTCTATCTAGAGCCTTTATGTAAATGTAATAGCAGTACAGATGAGAGATTACGTGATCCATTGATGATCAAATGTAATATTGAGAAGGTAAAAGATGATCATGAACTTTGGCAGAAGGATGATCCAACATTGAATGAGGTTATAATTTTAGCAAAAAGAATGAACTTTCAATTAAATGTGTAGAGTTCATTAAGAAATATAATGAGAACGTTGATAAAGTGCAGGAGTGGGTAACTGTAAAGTCTTTAAAAAGTGAGTTTCAAGGAAAAGGTTTCAGCTGTAGAAACATTATTATTTAGGAAATGACAAATATTGTCCAGCATGGAAGAGAGCAGGCAAACAATGTGGAAAGAAAGGTCCATTGTTGAAAGGAGATTGATGAAGAACCCTTGACCCAGATGAACCCTTGACCCTGGAAGAGATCCAGTTAGCCATAGCTGCGTTTCCCTCGGGTAACACTCTAGGCGCAAACAGCTTACCCATTGATTTGTTTAAAGAAATTCTCCACTCTTACGGCCTTGTTACTTTTGGAATACAAAATATGGAGCGCTACTGGATGATCTCTGATGTGCAACTATAGCCACTCTCCTTAAACCGGTTAAGCCTCTCAAGCTCTGCAGCTCCTCTAGACCTATTTCCCTCTTAATGCAGACTAAGCTCCTTGCCTAGATCCTGGCCACCAGGTTGACCAAAGCTATAAGAACACTGTCCATGAGACAAAAATGTATTCATGGCTGGGAGGAGTATTAGACAATGGCCCTCATTCTGACCCTGGCGGTCGGCGGAGAGACGCCGGTCGGACCGCGAACAGACCGGCGGTATTAAAAATGGCATTCTGACCGCGGCGGTCCCCGCCGCGACCGACCGCTACTTCTCCACTCCGACCGCCACGGCGGTCATGACCGCGGGGCTGGAGTTTGCGCACTCCGGCCCGGCGGTCGTCCCAAGACCGACAAGGGTATTATGACCCTGCCTACCGCCGCGGTTTCTTGCGAGCGGGAACCGCCGTGCGAACCATGGCGGTAAGCACTATCGGGGCCAGGGAATTCCTTCCCTGGCACTGATAGGGGTCTCCCCCACCCCCCACTACCCACCCGAGTCCTCCCCCCACACCCTCCACCCCCCTGCCACCCCCCAGAGGTGGTACGAACCCCCTCCCCACCCCCACCCCGACATGCACATACATGCACCCCGACATGCACACACCCCCAACATGCACATATACACACCCCCTACACACACATACACAACGGGGACACATACCCGCACACATACATGCCGACATGCGCACCTGCCGAACAGCACACATTACCCATAGACACAGCAGCACCCCCCGCCCGCATACACGCACTCACACACCCCCTCTACACACTCACACGCACACCCCCATGCACGCACACATCACACAACACCCCCCCACCCCCTCCCCTCACGGACGATCAACTTACCTTGTGCGTTGGTCCTCCGGGAGGCGACGGGAGCCATAGGGACGTGACCGCCAACAGAAGACCGCCAACAGAAGACCGCCACACAGAAATGTGGGTCGTAATTCTGTGGGCGGTGTTCTGCTGGCGTGGCGGTGGAGGTTGACCAGTCTCCACTTTCCCGCCGACCGCCAGTGTGGCTGCTGGCGGTTTTCCGGCGGAACGCTCCCAGCGGTCAGAATGCGCACAGCGGCACACCGCCGCGGTCGGCGGTCTTCACCGCGGCGGTAACTCAGCGGTCTTGCGAAAAGACCGCCAAGGTCAGAATGAGGGCCAATGTCTTCATCAGCTGCAAATGGCACTTCCAAGGTTTGATTATCTGCAGGACCAGGTGGCATTGTTATTAATAGATTCTGAAAAAGCATTTGACACTGTGCACTGGCCCTTCCTGTTTCAAATATTAAGCAGAATGGACTTTGGCCTACGATTCCTTCCCTAATGAGGGCCTGATGCCATGGGTCAATGGAGTGTTCTCCCCACCCTTCCTTACTGAGCATGACACTCACCAGGATTGCTCTCTGTTTCACCTCCTCTTCACTGTAGGGAAAGAGCTCTTTGCAGAGTGGATCAGAAGAGATGTGGAACTCTATGGCTTAAAATGGGCTAGCAAGAAGGAGGAATTAGTGGCATTATACGCTAATGACATGCTTCATGCTGATGACATCTTCACCATCCAGAAGCCTCTCTGCCTTGCCTGACACAGATGCTGGAGATATATGGCAATGCATCCATCCTAATAGTCAACTGGGGAAAATCATTATATGTACAATTGACGAACACACTACTCTGCTCCCTCCAAGAGCTCCATTTCAGAGGGTAAACTGACCCTTTACAGATCTTGCCATGTATATCACACTGGACAACCAGGCAGCTTAGGACTCCAACATAGCCCCAATTCTAAAGTGCACCTAGGGCGACATGGAAAGGTGTACCCCTCTACGGGTACATTTTCATGGGACAGGCAGCACTTATAAAATAATGGTGCTTCCTAGTTTTTTCAATGTCCTACAGAATTTCCCTTATGCCTTCCCCACATCTTCTTCCAGAACTTTAAATCACTTGTTTTGAGATTCCTGTAGGCAAGTAAGCTCCCCAGGGTATCACATGCCAAATGCACTCTCCTGATGTATTAGGATGGCCTGGGAGCTCCAGACCTCTGATCTTATTAATGGGTGGCACAAATAGTATCAATCACAGATTGGCTTTTTGTTGACAGGCAGAAATCCTCCAGGATTTTAGAGTTGAATTCCCTTGAAGGACCTGAGAATCTGGATGTCCTTTATGGAGGGCACCTGCCAGCCTCACTACATATGTTGCAAGGCTCTCTCTTCTGTGCTGGCTAGTATTCTTGTTCTACATTAAACGGCTTGGTAGATTTATTGAGCACACCCTTCTTTGCGTTGGTATCTGGCTGAAGCAAGTTTTGTGATTGGCAGGTTTCCATGCATGGGACCTGATTGGCATTTCTAAACTGGGAGACATTTGGGACTATAATCACATTGAGGGTCATTACAACATTGGCGGTAAATGCCGCTTACCACCGTGCAGAAGACCGCCAATACACCGCCGCGGCCGCGGAATTCCGCCACAGCTATTATGACCCACATCTCGAAATCTGCCGAAATACAGATACCCACACAAGTCCGCCACACCAAAGGTCAGTGATTAACTGGCGAAAACAAATCCTCCACCGTCATGCCAACAGAAACACGCCCATGCTATCACGACACACGAATCCACGCGGTGCTCTTTCAACCGCGGTATTCCATTGGCGGTACACACCGCCGCGCTCAAAATACACACACTTCTACAAAACACCGCCACATTGGACAATTCCAAATACACACACCTGATACACATACAAACAACACTCCCACACACCCAACACAATATAAAACACACACCCACATCACCCACAAACCTCTACGACCAGAAATTTGGAGGAAGCCGAGAGACAGAGAGCACAGCAATTGAGAACCCCACCACACAGAGGCACACAACACCATCACCCATACAACAGTCCATGCACAAAATACCACACACCACTACACAGCACCACACACATCAACACATACACCACCCCACACATCACCCACATCACCCCATGGCACGCCAAGGACACCCCAGGTTTTCCGAGGAGGAGCTCAGGGTTATGGTGGAGGAAATCCTACGGGTAGAGCCACAGCTATTTGGCTCACAGGTGCAACACACCTCCATAGCCAGGAAGATGGAGCTATGGCGCAGGATCGTGGACAGGGTCAACGCTGTGGGACAGCATCCAAGAAATTGAGAGGACATCAGGAAGAGGTGGAACGACCTACAGGGGAAGGTGCGTTCTGTGGTCTCCAGGCACAACATCGCGGTATAGCGGACTGGCGGCGGACCCCCACCTCCTCCCCTACAACTAACAACATGGGAGGAGCAAGTCTTGACCATCATGCATCCAGAGGGCCTCGGAGGAGTCGGTGGAGGAATGGACACTGGTAAGTCAAATCTTAACTATCATATCCCCCACCCTACCTGCATGCTATCACACCCCCCCGCCCTCACCCCCTCCCCTATCACTCCAACTCCTCACTAATGTACTAATAACACAAACCACATATCCCAACACCAAGCCCTGCATGACACAACTAAGCATGGTCACCCATCACTAAAGCATGCTCACTGCACATACCCATAACACCCCCCTAACCATCATGACACAAGCCCCCACACAGGAATGCTTGCACTGGGGTACACCCTCACCCACCCATTGCACACCATGACACACACACATGCAATAATCATGCTCTTATGCCCCTGCAGGAACCCGAAGGACCGTCACCACGCCAGAGGGTCCAGACAACACCACTCCACCCACAGAAGAGGCCCACAGTGACGACAGCAGCTCTGGCCAACTGGATCCAGATGACCAGCCCGGACCATCGTGGGCCTCGGGACAGTCGGTTCCCCTCGCACAGGCACAGCCCAACACTGACCTTCCACCCTCTGGTAATACCATCACAGCACCCACCCAGCAGGCCCATACCTCCGTACCCAGGACACATCCATCAGCGGTGTGTCCACCACTACAGGGAACCCAGGATAACCCACCACCCCAACAACAACAGGGACCTGGGGGCAGTGGTAGTGGGCACACGGTCCAGGGGACGGAGGCACAGGAACACAGGGGAACTGGGAGGGCTGCTGTGCGACAGGGGGCGGACAAGCCAAGGGCACCCAGCCTCCACGAGGCCCTCTCCTCCATCATGGGAGCATACCACCACTCCCAGGAGACGATGGTAACGGTCCTGGCCAAGTTTCAGGAGACCCAGCGCATGCAGGAGGAGCAGTATTTGGGGTTCAGGGAGGAGCTCAGAACCATCAGCTCCACCCTGGGCATAGCACCTGTGAGACTAATAGACTGGACTCTGCCATGGACATTCCTCCACCATCCCACAGCACCATTTTACAACCCCCCTCCATTAATGAGCACTTAAATAAACACCCTTGAAGCACAAAACTATCTGGAGTCAGTGATTTGGTAAATTTGTATTATCAATGACAGTGTCAAAAAGCGTTTTCTATTGTAATGCAAACATAACTATGTCACACATCACAAGTCCATGAAGGATGCAAGCAGATAACACATGTTGGTAACCACACCTGTGAAACCGTAATGGAAAGGTACAACTCAGTTACCAAATACTGCTACTAAATGACAGACAGGATAGAGGTAGAAGTGTGAAAGTGAATGTAATAGTGAAAAAAAAAGTTCTCACCTGTGTGTCACTGGAAATATTGCTGTATGACTGACTCCCTGTTGTCTATGTCTTCTTCCTCAGCTTCCTCCTCATCACTGTCCACAGGCTCCACAGGCTCCACAGCTGCCACAACACCGCCATCTGGACCATCCTACTGCAGAAAAGGCACCTGGCGTCGCAAAGCAAGATTGTGAAGCATCGAGCAGGCGATGATGATCTGGCACACCTTCTTTGGTGAGTAGAATAGGGAACCACCTGTCATATGGAGGCACCTGAACCTGGCCTTCAGGAGGCCGAAGGTGCGTTCAATCACCCTCCTATTCCGCCCATGGGCCTCATTGTAGCGTTCCTCTGCCCTGGTCCTGGGATTCCTCACTGGGGTCAATAGCCATGACAGGTTGGGGTAACCAGAGTCCCCTAATAGCCACACCCGGTGCCTCTGGAGTTGACCCATCACATACGGGATACTGCTATTCCGCAGGATGTAGGCGTCATGCACTGAGCCAGGGAACATAGCATTTACCTGGGAGATGTACTGGTCTGCCAAACATACCATCTGTACATTCATGGAATGATAACTCTTCCGGTTCCTGTACACCTGTTCACTCCTGTGGGGGGGGGACCAGAGCTAAATGGGTCCCATCAATAGCACCTATGATGTTGGGGATATGTCCCAGGGCATAGAAGTCACCTTTAACTGTAGCCAAATCCTCCACCTGAGGGAAAACGATGTAGCTCCTTACGTGTTTCAGCAGGGCAGACAACACTCTTGACAATACGTTGGAAAACATAGGCTGGGACAACCCTGATGCCATGGCCACTGTTGTCTGAAAAGACCCACTTGCAAGGAAATGGAGCACTGATAGCACCTGCACTTCAGGGGGGATTCCTGTGGGATGGCGGATTGGTGAGATCAGGTCTGGCTCCAACTGGGTACACAGTTCCTGGATAGTGGCACGGTCAAACCTGTAGGTGATGATTAAATGTCGCTCCTCCATTGTCAACAGGTCCACCAGCGGTCGGTACACCGGAGGATTCCGCCATCTCTTCACATGTCCCAGCTGACGGTGCCTAGGAAGGACAACAGCGACCACAGAGTCAACAAATTCCCAGGTATGTACCCACAGCTACACAGAACACAACACCAAATACAAAACTCTTCCTGTATGTGTGTGGAGTGTAGGCCTAGGTAGGTGTGACGCAGTAGTAAATGAAGCCATGTGGGCCCCTGAAATGGCAGCTGCCTGACCTCTAAACTGGGACAATGGGATGTGAGGTATCTGCGCTGGCATAGTACACCGTCGCGGTCGGCGGTCGTAGACCGCGGCGCAATGCTGCATTGGTTAACATTGGACCCTATGGGTCCCAGGAGCCAATGATGAAGTGCGCCGGCGGTGATGAGACGCACCGTCACAGACGTCACCACCGCGGACGTGACCGCCATTTTCTATCTGTTCAATCACTCGATACCTGATCTTCGACAGGAGAGGACCTACACTGCAAGTGCTGCTGTGACCTCAGTCTGGAAGGGACAATGGCTGCTGCGTCTGGGGAAAGGGCCCCTGCCTTCACTGCTCAGGAGTTGGAGAAGCTCGTGGATGGGGTCCTCCCCCAGTACACGCTACTCTACGGTCCTCCAGACCAACAGGTAAGTACACAGGGAGCACGTTGTATGTGCTATGCCTGGGTGGAGAGGGCTGGATGTCAGTAGGAAGGGGGCAGAGGTCAGGGAACATGAAAGACTGTGAATGCATGTGCCACATGGCAAGGGTAGGGATGGGGGCCACCCACTTCGACTGTGCTGTTGTTAATGACTTCTCTTCTTCCCCTGTACATGTCATGTAGGTCAGCGCCCACCAGAAGAAGGACATTTGGCGTGCCATCGCCAAGGACGTCCGGACCCTGGGGGTCCACCAGAGACGGGGCACCCACTGCCGGAAAAGATGGGAGGACATTCCCCGCTGGAGCAAGAAGATGGCGGAGGCTCAGCTGGGGATGGCCTCCCAACGTGGGAGGGGTGCCCGTCGAACCATGACCCCCCTGATGTTCCGGATCCTGGCGGTGGCCTACCCTGAGTTGGATGGGCCCTTGAGGGCATCACAGCAGACACAAGGGGGTGAGTACGCTCTCATTCTGCGGACTTTGCGCGCAGTGGAGGGGTCTGGGAGGGGGAGGAGGGCTGTGGGTTTCCCTAGGCCAGGGCGAGTTCCGTAGGCTAGGCCCCTCCGTATTGCAGGCCATGTGGCACTCCACCCCACCTCTGTAGAGTGCCAAGTACAGGTATACATGCCCCTGTGTCATCTATGTGTGCAGATGACCACCATAGCCATGTAGGGCAGATCCCAGCAATTGCATCTGTAGAGGCCAAGAGCACGGCGTAGTGCAGGGGGCTGCTGTGTCTGTATTGTCCGCCAACGGTAGCGGTAAACCATGCACTCAACCTGTTTTTCTTCTGTTGTTCCCCCCCCCCCTTTTTGTGCTCTCCCTGTTCTTGTGTGCATCAGCATCATCAGGGGGAGGTACAGTGGCACCGGAGCACAAGGGAGCTGCATCCCACATGGCCATGGAGGGCCACACCACAGACTCTGAATACACCAGTGGGACGGAGGGCGAGGGGAGCTTCACGTCGGTCACCGGATCACCAAACAGCGACACAGACTCGTCCGCCGATGGGAGCTCCCTTGTGGTGGCGGCACCATCTGTGCCCTCCACTTCTACAGGTACAGCCGCCACCCCCCCTACCAGCACCGCCCTCCCAGCAGCCCCTCAGCCTTCGCTCCGTGACCGCTCACCCAGGAGGATGGGCATCACCTTCGCCCCAGGCACCTCAGCCCCTGCCCCTGCCCCTGTCACCCCTGCTGCCCTCAGTGAGGAGGCCATTGACCTCTTCAGGTCACTCACTGTTGGGCAGTCTACCATTGTGAATGCCATCCAGGGTGTAGAAAGGGAGTTGCAACACGGTAATGCATTCCTGGAGGGCATTCATTCTGGTCAGGCTGCCCTTCATCGAACCCTGCAATCTCTGGCCTGAGCACTGATGGCAGCCATTGTCCCTGTGTCTAGCCTCCCCCCTCCAACTCCCTCTACCCAGACCCAGTCCCCTGTACCCCAGCCTATCCCAAGCACACCATCAGACAAGCATGCATACACCTCAACACACAAAAGTACCTCAGGCAAACATAAGCACCACATACAGACACAACAACATCCACTGCCTCCACTGTGTCCCCCTCATCGTCGTCTCCCTCCTCCCTCCCAGTGTCGTCTACACTCTCACCTGCATGCACTACATTTACAGGCACTAGGACTCGCACCAGAACACCCAGCACCACACCCCGCTCACCTGCACTCACCACCCCCACTACCATTTACATGTCCCCTGTGTCCACTCCCAGTGTGTCTGTGACGCCCCCTCCCAAAGTACACAAACGTGGGCACCCACACACCCAACATCCATCCACCTCACGACAGCCTCCAGTACCTGCACCTGCACCCAAATCACCTAAAGTTACACCTCCTACAACCACCTCCTTCACTCCCAGACCCCCTCCAGCTACCCATCCCAGTCTTCGTCAGCAACTCTTCCTCAGCAACGTTGACCTCTTTGCCACCACCCACCACCCCCACCCCTCCAATTCATAGGTCCCGTAGTGGGACCTCAGCCAAAAAAAGTCCAGTACCAGTGGTGCGTGTTGAAGGTGTGTGGAGTGCACCGGCCACCAGGGCAGCCAGTGTGACACAGAGCCAAAGCACTGCCAGTCCACCCCCTGTAAAGCACCTACGGTTTGAAAGTGGCCGACGGGACAGGATGAAGACTCCTGGCGGCAAAACTGCTCACAAGGGTCCCAGGGGGAGTGCCGAGTCAGCTGTGACTCCTCCAAAGGTGGTGAAGGGCCAGAAGAAGTCTGCACAGTCTGGGAAGAGCAGCACGGCGGACAAGGGCGCCATCCTCCCCGTCGTCCGGGACACCACCCCCAGCACAGTCGTCACTGGTCCGGAGACCACCGCCAGAGTCAGTGCCCAGTAGGACAGCACAGTCATCACTGGTCCGGTGACCACCGCCAGAGTCAGTGCCCAGGAGGGCAGCACTGTCGTCACTGGTACGGAGACCACCGCCAGAGTCAGTGCCCAGGAGGGCAGCACAGTCGTCACTGGTCCGGAGACCACCGCCAGAGTCAGTGCCCAGGAGGGCAGCACAGTCGTCACTGGTCCGGAGACCACCGCCAGAGTCAGTGCCCAGGAGGGCAGCACTGTCGTCACTGGTCCGGAGACCACCGCCAGCGTCAGTGCCCTGGAGGGCCCCGGCAGCCACAGCCCCGCTGGGCAATGAGGGACCGTCATGCCACACACCAATGCACAGGTCAGAAACTGCAAAGTAAAGCACCGCTGAACAGGGCACAGACCGCCATGGCAAAGCACCACTGAACAGGGAAAAGACCGCCATGGTGAAGACCGCTGAACAGGGAACAGACCGCCATGGCAAAGCACCGCTGAACAGGGCACAGACCGCCATGGCAAAGCACCGCTGAACAGGGAAAAGACCGCCATGGTGAAAACCACTGAACAGGGCAAAGCAACGTTGAACAGGTCAGAAACTGCAAAGTCAAGCACTGCTGAACAGGGCACAGACCGCCATGGCAAAGCACCGCTGAACAGGGAAAACACCGCCATGGTGAAGACCGCTGAACAGGGAACAGACCGCCATGGCAAAGCACCGCTGAACAGGGCACAGACCACCATGGCAAAACACCGCTGAACAGGGAAAAGACCGCCATGGTGAAGACCGCTGAACAGGGCAAAGCACTGCTGAACAGGTCAGAAACTGCAAAGTCAAGCACCGCTGAACAGGGCACAGACCGCCATGGCAAAGCACCGCTGAACAGGGAAAAGACCACCATGGTGAAGACCGCTGAACAGGGCAAAGCACCGCTGAACAGGTCAGAAACTGCAAAGTCAATCACCGCTGAACAGGGCACAGACCGCCATGGCAAAGCACCGCTGAACAGGGAAAAGACCGCCATGGTGAAGACCGCTGAACAGGGCAAAGCACTGCTGAACAGGTCAGAAACTGCAAAGTCAAGCACCGCTGAACAGGGCACAGACCGCCATGGCAAAGCACCGCTGAACAGGGAAAAGACCGCCATGGTGAAGACCGCTGAACAGGGCAAAGCACCGCTGAACAGGTCAGAAACTGCAAAGTCAAGCACCGCTGAACAGGGCACAGACCGCCATGGCAAAGCACTGCTGAACAGGGAAAAGACCGCCATGGTGAAGACCGCTGAACAGGGAACAGACCGCCATGGCAAAGCATCACTGAACAGGGCACAGACCGCCATGGCAAAGCACCGCTGAACAGGGAAAAGACCGCCAAATCAAGCATCGTTAGCCCATGTGCAGCTGGGAAAGTGACGGAACAGGAACTGTCACAGGGAGTCTGATGCAGTCTGGGCACCAGTCCCCCTCCAGAACCAGTGGAGACTGTTATCCACTTGAGAGACTGTGGCTTTGCACTCCCCAGGATGGTACAGTGGGCAACCCACCCACTGTAGAGACTTGAGAGACTGTGGCTTTGCACTCCCCAGGATGGAACAGTGGGCAACCCACCCACTGTAGAGACTTGAGAGACTGTGGCTTTGCACTCCCCAGGATGGTACAGTGGGCAACCCACCCACTGTAGAGACTTGAGAGACTGTGTCTTTGCACTCCCCAGGATGGAACAGTGGGCAACCAACCCATTGTAGAGACTTGAGAGACTGTGGCTTTGCACTCCCCAGGATACATCAATGGGCATGGAGCCCTGTTGTGGATCTGGCGTGCTGCTGTAATCCGGCTGAGGTGCCCCCCCCTTCTCTTCCCCCTGAGGTGCCTGTTGTATTTCTATCTGATGCCCCTGCAGTGTTCTCTCCGTTTGTGGACAGGTATCTAGTGTGGGCCTCGCCCATGCATTTTTGGCCCAGTGGTGCACGGACATTGATATGTGCCTACCTGCACTACTAATCGGAATGTATCAATTCTGGAATGTGTATATATATCTGTATATATTAGCTTACTGTATTTTGCTACATTACAAAGTTTGAACTGATTTCCTTTTGTCTTTGCATTCTTCCGGGGGGTTTGGGGTTGTTACTGTGCTGTTTGGACATGCATTGGTGTGTGTGTTGTAGTGGGTGAGAGTGGGGGTGGGGGTGAGGGTGTTGCATGTGTGTCCCCCTGACTTTTGCCTCCCCCCTCCCCTATGTCATAGGTGCAGTAATCACCGTTGTCTTCGGCGCCTCCGTAGATGGTGATCGTAGAGGAGCAGAAAGACAAGCGCAGGGAGTATTTGTAATTCAGGCTCCATGGTGCCCTCCTTCCTCGTGGAGTGTGTTAAGGTGAGCGTTTTCCCATTGCAAAAGCTGTTTCCGCCGTGTTTTTATCCACGGTGAATCCGCCCCAGAAAAGGTGGCGGATTGGCGGGTTGTGATACTGTGGGCGGTACATTGTCTTCCGTCTGTCTGTTGGCGGTGACCGCCGCGCTGCTTGTCTGTACCGCCGTGGCGGTCGGAGTGTTAAAGTGGCTGTCTATGTTGGCGGTTTCCGCCACGGTCATAATTCCCTTTTTTTGTCCGCCGGCCTGTTTGCGGCATTACCGCAGCTTTAACACCGTCCGCCAGGGTTGTAATGACCCCCATTATGTCCTTATGTTAGTTGAGGAATTTGACTTACATAAATCCCATTTCTTTAACTATCTCCAAACCCTTCATGCACTTGTTATGTACAAGCACAACCTTAAGGTGGACTTAGACTATAATCTACTTGAGGCTAAATTGATTCTTGAACCATTGGGCCCTGAGGGAATCTCTAGACACTACAGGGCCATCCTTCTTAATAACCGAGATCGAGTTGGAAGATGATGATTGGCGGGATGCCAAGGTGGGTACTTGATCACCTAAAATTCCTTTGAACCTATGGTTAGTTCAATTCAGTTTTTTCCATTGGGTATACTGTAGCCCTGAAAGGTTGTGGAAAACGGGTAGTGGTCCAAGCATGGAGTACACACATTATGGTAATTCTGAAGGGACATTTTATCATATATTTTGGAAATTCCCTGTTATTGGCAATTATTATCAGGAAATGCATGACTCTATAACTAAAATACTAATAATACCCAGCACTATGAATCTCAGGTTGACAGTCTTGGAGCTATGGATGGTTAAGCTAATTGCTTATCCTAGATGACGTTGGGGGTTTTGGGGGTTTTGTGACTAAGAAATACATTGCTATACACTGTAGAGCTGCTGACCCTCCTCATTTGCTGATGTATTCCCATGGCATGGACTTCTGCTGCAAAGTGGAGAAAGATATTTACAAATAGAAGGGGTCACGAACAAGCAGAAAAAGATATGAAGCTCTTGGACTTCTAGAAATATTGATACAGGATATGTCTGTTTTCAGCAGCTATATTGATCTTTTCATTCATGATAATACAACTGCTTTGCATTGTATATCTGGGAAAACACCCCATCATCGTATTGGATGCCAGTGTTTTACATTTGACTATGTTTGGTAC
Source organism: Pleurodeles waltl (assembly GCF_031143425.1). NCBI lineage: Eukaryota > Metazoa > Chordata > Amphibia > Caudata > Salamandridae > Pleurodeles > Pleurodeles waltl. The sequence continues at coordinate 718,102,148 of NC_090447.1, forward strand.
ATAAGAAAAATAATAAGGAAATGGGTTAAAAAAATAAAAGCCTTTTCCAAAATGTTTGTAAGACTAAAATAACACTGTCTAAAGTAAAAGAGGTGTATTTGGAGAAAGATAAAGGTGACAAAAATTAAGGGTATGGGCAGGTGGTGTTACAATGGATAAAGGGGCACAGAAAAGTCCAGTAGATGAAATCATAGGGGAAGGAGGGGAAACACAAGTGCTATTTGACTCTGGAGAGAAGATTATGTTAATTTACTGGAATTTGTTCGAAGAACAATTTAGCCAGAAAATTAGACTTTTTAAACCAGATATAAATCTGTATGCTTATGGGGGTAAGACTATTAAGTTAGAGGGTTAGTTATTTGTTTCATTGAGAATAAGAGAAGGTATGTGAGTGGTAACATTATGGTGTCAATTTGACATTGGCGGTAAAAACCACCTACTGCCGTGGTGACAGGCGCCAAAATACCGCCACCATGGCTATCATCTGTCTGCTGTGTTTTGAGCACTGCTGGACTTCCGCCACAAGAAGGGTGGAAATCCGGCAATTTACATGGTGGTGGGCGGTGGTGCTGCTACCACCAGCACCGCCACGCCAGTAGAACGCCGCCAGCAGTATTATGACAAGCAATATGGCCTGGCGGTGTTCTGCTTGCCGGACGCTGCTGGCGGCAGCAGCGCCCCTTCCAGTTCCCTGCCGGAAACCTCCTCACTAATGGTAAGTCGGGCTTCCGACAGGGGAGAAGGGTGGGAGGGTGTGGGGTGTTGTGTGTGTGTCTGATTGTGTGCATGAATGTGTGAGTGAGTATGTGAATTTGTCTGTGTGTGTTGTGTTGTTTGCGTGGTTGTATGTGTGTAAGAAAGAGTGAGTGCACGTCTGCATGTCAGTGTGATTGTGTGTAAGAATGTGTGTGAGCATGTCTGGAAGTATGCATGTCTGAATGCTTGTGTGCCAGTGTGAGTGATTGGGTGTATGCGTGGTGCATGTCTGCAGGAGTGTGCATGTATGAGGACGTGTGATGATCGGAAGGAGTGGAGGGGATGTGTGTGATGATCAGGGGTGGGGGGTGTATTGGAATTTCGGGGGTGGGGGGTCTTTGGATGGAGGGGGGTGTCAGGTGTGTGATGGGGGCTGCCTACCACCATGGTTTTCGTGGGGTTGCTAAAGCCACGAAAACCATGGTGGTAGGCAGGCTCATAATGCCGCCGGTGGTTCTGTGTGCCATAGGGGTATGAGTGGAGAAGTGGTGGGTTGGCTGCAGCCAACCTGCCATTCTCATAATGTGGCGGTATGTACCACCAGCCTATTGGCGGTACTACCGCCCCATTAACACTCACCTCTGGAATCATAATGACCCCCTATATCTCCCCAAAGTGAGACAGCATTCTGAGCTAGTTTGACAATTGGGATTAGGGATGAATGAAAAGATGAGTTTATTTGTCATATGCATGAGGAATTTCCCTCAGTCTTCAAAGCGAAATAAGGATCCTTGAAGGGTTATTGCTTTGGATATATTGCTTTCGTATTTGTATGTATGGGTACGGGTGTAGTGTCTCTTTCTGTGTATAACAAGAAATGCAGGTTCCTAAGGTTAGAGAGTGAAAGGTATATTTGAAGACGTGGACGACACTGAGTGGCTAACTCCTGGGGTCACCCCAAGAAACAGTGAGCTCAGATTGTGTGTGCTTCTGAGTGAATTGAATAAATGTGCTGTGGTGGATTGGTTTCCCACTCCTAATATTACAGAGATGTTGAACATTTTGAACGGGTCCAAGTGTTGTCCATCATTGACCTCAATTCGGCATACCATCAAATCATTTTGGATGAGAAATCTAAGCTTCTGACAAGGTTCGTTGCACTGTTTGAAATCTTTAGATTTTCTAAGATGCCATTTGGAATAATCTCAGAAGTCTCTTTTTTTCAAAGAGTGATGAAGAAGTTTCTTAATGGGGTTGCTGAGATTAAAGTTCATCAAGATCATGTTTTTTTTTTTTGCTTTTTGAGGAAATGAGTGCGAACATGATCAAATGGATGGAGGAGGCATTAAGAGACTCAGGGACACAAACCTATCAATTCAGTTTTTAAAAAGTATACATTTAGAGCATCTGTTATTTAGTATATTGGACATGAAGTTTGAGGGAGTGGAACTAAGACTAAAGGAGAACTGTTGAACACCATACAGGAGTTGGTTTGTCCCTCTAACAAAGAGTAGAGAATTCATTTTGGGGTATGATTGAATACAATAGGTCTGTGAAAGATTTACAAAATAACAAACACGATGTGGGGTTTGTTGAGAAAAGTTGTGGAATTTAGATGGAACAAAGGATGTGAACAAAAACTGTGCACAAAGGTTAGCCATTCCGGCCCTATAATATAACGCATTCCGAGCCCAGCAAGTAGTGGCACTGTGTGCATCATCCTGTGCAGCCTGGGCAGGCATCTGGGTAACAGTGAGGCCAGCAGAAATCCGTCAACTTGTGCCTGCTCTGGAATCAAGTACGAATGTGCTATCAGGATTGTACCAAAATTTTGCAAACTGACACTGTGCCACCACACATTTGACCTTTGGATCTGGGATCTCAAACCCTCCATTATCAAATGGCAGGACCAGCACATCCCAGGCGAATCTTGATGACTTGCTTGCCCAGAACAACCGAATCAGGAGAGCATGGAGTGTAAATAAAAACTGTTATTCAGGGGTTGTATCCATTGTTCCATTGTTTAAGGAGTGACAAGGTTTGAAAATGTTATGTCCAACCTATGGCTGTTGGAGAGCTTCCAAAAACATAATGGAGTTATATTGCTTTGGATATTTTGAGTCCAGTTACTAATGGTGGGAGGCAGGTTTACTGAGATGTATTCAAGATGACCAGAGGTTTTTATGTTCATGGAACTGAAACTGTGTGCATGTGTGAGTGGGTGTTGTCTGCATGTGTGCATGCATGTGTGTATGCATGTGTGTATGCGTGTGTGTATGCATGTGTGTATGCGTGTGCATGCATGTGTGTATGCATGTTTGTATGCATGTGCGAATGTATGTGTGCATGCGTGGTTGAATGTGTGCATGAATGTTGAAGTGAGCTTCCAGAAACATAATTGTTGAAGTGAGCTTCCAAAACCATAATGAAGTTATATTGCTTTGGATATTTTGAGTCCAGTTACTAATGGCGGGAGGCAGGTTTACTGACATGTATTCAAGATGACCAGAGGTTTTTTATGTTCATGGAACTGAAACTGTGTGCATGTGTGAGTGGGTGTTGTCTGCATGTGTGCATGTATGTGTGCATGCATGGTCGAATGTGTGTATGAATGTTGAAGTGAGTGCAAGTATGAATGTTGAAGTGAGTGCGTGTATGAATGTTGAGGTGAATGCATGTAGGGATGCTTGTAAGTGTATGCGTGTATGTATGCATGTGAGTGAATGCGTGTATGTCAGTGTTGGTGTATGAGTGTATGCAGGGTGTGTGAATGAGTGTATGCAAGGTGCGTACATTTGTGTATGCGGGGTGCGTGTGGATGTCTGTGTGCGTGTATGCGGGGGACGCTGTGCTAGAAGGAGGGATGGGGCGCTGTAGTAGAAGGGGGCACTGTACTAAAAGGCAGGGTGGGGGTGCTATTCTGGTAGGGGGATATTGGACTTGCAGGGAGGGTGGGGGAGTCATCTGAAAGAAATTTCCTGTCACCGGTAGCCTTTCCGCCATGGTTTTTGTGCCAGTACTATCGCAGTGGAATCCCTGGTGGAAAGCCAGCTCCTAATACTGCCGGTGGTTTTCATTGGACCGCCGGGTCAGAGATGCTAATCTCTGGCCCGGCAGGTCCAACCCCCTTGGTGGTACAGGCAGGGATGTGGCGGTCTTCACCATCAGCCTGTCGGTCAGAAGACTGCCATGGTCATAATGTGGGCCTTATTCTTTTGGTCTTATAACAAATTTATGTTTAGTTATTTGATTTGTTTTAATAGACCCTTACATAAGTTCTTTGCCGTTGTACAGAAGGAGATGTTGTGGTATCTAACAATGTGGAATGTTGGTGAGGGGAAGAATGCTAGAATGCAGGGAAGTGGATAAGGATATCAGGAGTGGGATGAATGAATGGATGGGACACATTCACCCACGAGAATCAATTCATTTCTGGATCTATATCCCTTGTTCAGACACTTCATAAGACTGTGTAACAATTTAACACCTATCCTGATATCTAGACACGTTGTTTTTCTCCATCCATAACCATTATTTATTTTGCCCAACAGGCAGCAAGATTCTTAAGAGACACTGAATGCTTGTCAATTATTGAATTGTTCTTTACATTGCTGTCAGCATCCAATGGTGAAGTTGTAAACATAGTTGTTGAAAATAGTCCACAAAAATGGTATTATGCTGAAAACATAGCCAAAATGTGCTCCTTTTGAGAAATAGCTATCACATAAAAGAGAAGTTTCAGGAATCCTTTTTTCATGAATTTCCTATTTCTATAGTTTTTTTCAACTGTGACAAACTTTGCAACTTCATCAAGGTTCAAAGATTGTCACCTTTGCAAAACGTTACTGGTAAAATGAGCATTTTTAGATCACTATGGGGTGGGCACTCACAGCACTTAGATTGGCATGAAGCCCCCGTGGGTACAAATGTCCTCCCTTATGAATTGATGTATTTTAAAATAACGTGTTATATTGTATTGTACTTGGTTACTACATGGTATTTGTGGAAATGCGGAAGAGGTGTTGAACATGCATGTCTGCCTTTTTAACTTTTTCAGTGTTTTTTGTATATTTTTATGGCTCTTTTGCAGCCGAATAAAGCTCTTGATGATGATGAATTGGATTAAGTTGGGGAGTCAGATACACATGGTTGAGGAACACGGATTGAATATAAATGTCTATCTCCACTGTGCATTGTTTTGTGATTTGGAGTCAGAAACGCTGATTTGTGAAACATAGTTTGAATACAAACAAATATTTTGATTGGAGCTTTCATGGTAATGAACCTGAAAATAGATAACCTTCAGTACCAGAATGGGTTCTGAAGGGGGTGAGACTGGGAAAAGGACATGGCAGACGCCCTAAACCTTTTTCCCATTTCCACCGGACATTGCTGAAGGTCATGCCGTGAAGGCTCTGGGGTAAGCAAACTGTGCACAGAGAGGGGTGTTCAATTCAGTGCTCAACATATCCTTTGGGTAGAGCAAACAAAACTACATCATCGATGACATCACATATCACTATATTGACAACATCAAATAACGCTGCATCTACAAATGTTTGTTCTTTTCTATGTCTGTTGCAGGAAGTGTGATATAGCCTTCTTTCTATATATTAAATTTCAAGAAACATCTGCTGTGGTTGTTAAAAGACCAAAGTCGAACTCTGCTAAAGTGTGCCATAGTACTAACTTTGTATAATCCCCAGGAGACAATATTTGTGTTTTTATCGTGATAATAATATTATATAAAAACTTCAATAGTCCAACTTTTTGGAACCCCTTTAGATAACGTGCTTGTCACAGGACAAATCTGCATGCAACATTGCAGGATCAAACTTAACTGGACATATTTTGGTTTTGGAAGGTTCAGGATTGATATGTTTTATAACTTCAAGTTATTAGCATTCCACAATCGGTATCTCTATGTACGCATGCAATAACTATTCATAAGTACCAAATGGAATTTATTACAGGATTTGCCAGTGCTCAGTACACACTGGTATCAATACAAAATTGAGGTAAGGTTTAGGATTTGGGAAAGGTTTACAGAGGAAGATGTCCCATGTACCCTCAAACTATCACTGCATAATTGTTCTGAAAAAGCTAACATTTGTCTATTGGCTGCAGACTATTTGCAAAAAAGTTAATTATGGGTAACCTTGTAATAAGGCCCTATTTTTGGCAGGTAGGGGTTCTGGTGCCATCATAAACCACGAGGCCGAAGTACCCAAGGTATACAAACGTCACCAGAACCTTGACATACCAATCGAGAGCCATAATATTCATTATCCATTATGCAGGTTTTATATACAATTTGTAGGCATGTACCTCAAAAGGTTGTTTTTCAAACAGGGAAGTTTTATTGAACTCTTCAAGAGAAATACTGGGCAGTTCTGTTTAGATGTCTGTAAAATAAAAGGGAAAAATTATTATTGATATTAGGAAGTAAACATCTAGAAAGTAATCCTTTTAGTTTGTTAAAACACATGTTGTGAAAAGACTTCAATCTGTTAATATAAAGATAACGCTAACAATTGTAACAATGGGAAATGGTAAAACAGTGTCCAGAGCTGTTTGCCGCTGTCATCATCATAATGAAACCCAGATTTCATTGGGATCTGTGAAATATTTTACGTATTTTATAGTGACCTGTAAAATATGTTCCATAAGTCATATCCATATTTCACAGGTCACAGCGAAATGTGGATTTTTTTGCCAGTGCATTTTGTGTAATAAAATCACACAAACATGGGCTATATTACAACTCTGTAGATATTGATAACACTTCATTTCATAGGAAATGCAAGTCAAGTCAAGAATTACTTTATTCAGTCTACACAGAACCATAAAAGTGCAAAAAGGGTTAAAATATACAGTACATGATTTACCAAGACATTACAAACAACAATAAAAAGGATACAAGACATAAAAAGAAGTTAATAGACAATATAATCATATATAAACCTTCCATAATCAACCCCGCGCAATGTAAATGAAAACGATCTGATTTAGCCAAATTATTATACATAATTCATCAAACAATTAATAATTTTCCTTTTATAAAAAACAACAACAATAAAAGCATGTTAATAACTAGAGGAGCCATATAATAAAGTGCTTTGTGCAAATAACAGATAAGGCACACTCAGATAGAATCTCCCCCTGCATCCAGCAGTTTCCTTAACTTTAATGAAGAAGCTAGGAAGCATGCAATGGCATAAGTTACATGAACATCTGGGAGTAAATGGAAAAACATTAGGGCAGGCCTCACCTGTGCAAAATGCATAGATCTCAATAAAGTAAGTAGAAATATTCTATGAGGATTCTCATAAAAACTGCAGAAAAAAATTAAAATGCAGGAGATCTTTTGGAGATAAATTATCACAACTATAGGGATTCAGCGTCTTACTCCATGAAACAGGTTTTGGGTATGCCACCAACATATGGTATTGATTCAATCTAAATCTAGTAAGAAGAGAGTGATGGTGGGGATTGGAAGAAGTAAGCAGATAAGAATCAATGGCAGGACCAGTCACAAGCAAGGCATGAGCACGAATCAGGGTTTCTTAAGCTCAATTGCCTCCCTCCCAGTTTTTCTCCACAACAATTTTTTTCCCAAAATCTTTGTTATAGAAAGGGGCGACTCAAACAAACCAGGCTTTCCTAGTGTCACAAAATTGTCCCTAATGTACTTCAACCAGCTAATCGATCTCCATCCAATTAATTTCAAACAATCCTTAATGATCTCCCTAAGTTGTTTTCAGAACACACCCAGGTGGTCAACCACCCAATCAAAGGGTGAAGGGCAATAAGGTCAGACAGAAACGATAACCCTAGCTCCTAATCAACGATATAGGCTGCTGTAGAGTCAGGAAGCGCTAGTAGATGCCTGCAGAATTCATTTTCAACCACCTGAAGCTCCTTAACATCAGCGTAGCCCCATACATCACTGCAATAAGTAGCCACTGAGACAGATTTTGCCTGGTAGATCTTCAACAAGGCCTCGTGGCTTACTGCCTACTCTTGCAGAAAAGGAAAACAGGACGCCAATGGATTTTGACAAGGCTAACTTCTTGGCTTTAACCAAAGGGCTCCAAGACCATGCCCAGATAAGTATAAGACTGAACCCTAGCCAGACTATTACCTTGCACATGAAATTATCTTAACCCAGTCATTTTAGGGCCCAACACCATCACCTGGGATTTGCTATAATTAGTAGAGAGATCAAGATTGTTCATATATTGTACAAGACCATCAGGTAATGAATGAAGCCCCAGGGCTGTCATAGCCAACAAAACAGTGCCGTCTGCATACAATAGTGCGGGGATCAGGTGGGCACCTATTTACCGACAATCCACGGATTTGTCCAACAGGCTAGGTCCAAGGTCATTCATGTACATCATGAATAAAAAGGGGTCATAATACAGCATTGCCGTACCCACTCTTCAATCTAACAGAGACAGAGCAAGCCCCATCCATATTGTAATGCACTACACCCCTCATGTCTCTGTGCAGATCAGCAAGAAAACCAACAATGGTCGCATCCATACCCATGCCCAGGAGAATCTGTCATAATGTGGACCTTTTAACCTTATCAAAGGTGGAGGATAAGCCTATATAAGCAACAGATAGCAACCTCGGTTTGGCAACAGTATATTTCATAATCAGTATATAAAAACTAAGACACTGTTCAGATGTGCTTAAACCTTGCCTGAAACCATACTGAAATCCCAAAGATTAAACCCATCCTCTGCCCAATCATAGCCTCTCAAGGATCACCTTAACCATTACCTTCACAACTGAATCTATCAATGAACTGGGCCTATAATAATTGAAGAAATCCCTGGAATCCTTCTTGTAAATAGGAATGATAATGGACTCTCACCAAAAGTGCGGCAGCCCCGTCTGAGTAGCTCACTGAAATATTCTGGTGGAAATTGGAGCCCATAAACTAGATAAAGAGAAGCAGATCAACGTGAATCCCATTTGGGCCAGGGGCCTTATGGCTTGTCATATCTTCGATAGCTGGAGGACACAGTAGAGTTGAAAAAGGACTATAACCGTCAAAAAAAAAAAATCTTCAGTCTCCCACGTCTCCTGAAGACAAATGTCTTAAGATAAATGAGCCAATTTGGGTTAAATTTTTTACCTCTCACCCCAGCCACATTCCAAGAGGCTAAATTGGAGGCCCCAATAACAACACTATTGTTCGTCAATATAAGGTTCTCTGATGAAACAGTAGGAAGAATTACCCCGTAATTATCTAAGGCACCATCATGTTCATTACTATAATTGGTTAACATATTTAGACCCCAATTCAGGGGTATAACAAACCTCAAGCAAAAAAGCCCTAGACCCTGACAACTCATGTAATAATCTATTGAGTACTAACACAGGCTGTCCAACACATGATTAGTTATAACCAGGGGTGAGAGGGTCAATCTAAGGGCCTCTCCACCACAAAACCTCAAACCTGTTTGTCGTTATTAGAGCAAACCCATTGTCCTCAGATTGCCTCGCATTAATATTCTGATGACATTTAGAAGTCACACCAGGCTGAGACAAAGGTGAAACAAAGACCAGCTGGTAAAAAGAGCCCAGCAGTAGGGCCTCAATAGGAGCTACATAGACTGTCTAATAGACAAGGTTTAAAACCATTGGAGCAACACACTGACAGTCAAAATGAATTACAACACAATCCCCAGCACACTTTTTAGGGGAAGGTCCCACCCAGTCGACCTTCCTGACCATTATGACCCTATTTGCCAAATAATGATCTTCTGGGCCCAAGCAGGACAACAAATGGTTCATGCTGTTCTTTAAGAATTGTGACTATTCCCTTTTACCAACTTTCAGCGCAGGGACTCCTGTGAGTACTACAACATTGGAGGCAGAGGCAGGTGAGAGATTCAAGGAGAAAGGCGAAGCGATGGTACCATTATTTCTTTTTTTAGTAAATACACCTTCTCCCTTCCAGAGGGAAGCCCCTTAACTGCCCCAACCTTTAAATCCTTAGGGGGTACTAGTGTTTCAGGTATTCTTGTTTCAGAATGCCTGCGAGTACCAGAACTCCTGGCTTCATTTCCAGGATGAACCCAGATGTCACCCAAGTCATTGGGATGTGATAAAGGGCCACCTTTAACTATGTGCTGAGTGATTGCCAAGGACAGTGCCAGCTCCCTGACACCCTTTAAAACTCCCTTACCAGGCTTTGTAGTAGCAGGACCCACAACTTCTTTATCAAACCCCCCTGCAGAAAAAATATCTTTACAAAAAAAGGAACTTGCTTACATATTGGTTTACAGCCTTGAACTCTGCAAAAACAGTCTCTTTCGGTCTCTGATGGGTACAGATGGGGCCTGCCGTTGGACCAGGCTTTACCCGGGCAAGGTCCACGCACATCTTGCACTCCAGGAGATGACATGCTTTTCAAGCGAGCGGGCAGGGGAACACTAGTGTCCCCTCCTCCTTGAGCAATGTGCAGGCTGGGACCGCGAGTCCCTCAGCAGCAGTCTACTTAGTCCTCCCATGCTGCGAGAGATAACAAGCGTTTTTCTAGCATGTGGCGCGGGCAGGGAATCACCAGTGGCCCCTTCTCCTCAAGCACCAGGCAGGCTGGGACTGCGAGTTCCTCAGCAGATATATGACAGGTGCTTTTCAAGCAAATGGCGCGGGCAGAAATTCACCAGTGACCCCTCCTCAAGCACCATGCAGGCTGGGACTCAAGAACCTCAGCACCAGTCTCCTTAGGAAATGCATTTTAAGGCATCTAATAGCTTTGGCCCTACTTAAGCGATTTGCATCAAACTGGGTGTTACATGCCATTTTTAATGCAGACTGCTAAAACTGATTTAAAAAAAAGTGGAAAAGGGTTTTCAAAATCACTTTTCTTGGGCTTTGCTGTAGGAAAGTTTCTTTGCTGGCAACTCAGAAACTGCTGAAGGAAACTTCTCCAGATTTTAACAGTACAGAGACCCTTACTTCAATCAGTGACTTTCTTGGTTAGGTAAAATGTAATTCAAACTTTTTAGAGATAGGCAAGACATAATTGTTCAGTGTTCCTTCTCGCCTATGCATATATTCAGGAATGTTTGAAACCAACAGAAAAGAAACTAGATGGCAAAGTCTGAAAAATAGAGAAACAATAATTTGCCAAAACCTTAAATCTCCCTCAGACATATTGGATTTGTCAATGCATTTCCCCTCAAAGTTTTTTTCTAAAAGCAAAAGAAAAACTACACAAGAAAGGTGGCTATTTTTGAATGATCTTTCTTTTCATTGAGGGAAAACCACTCATATGTGGCAGGCATTTTTACTTTATTTTTCTTTCATATACTGTTCCACGATGACGACGGTCGATGAAATAGAAAATTAAAAATGCTCAAAAGCAGGCAACATTGCAACGGTGTACAGCTGTGATTCCACCCAAATGGCAAACAAGAAAAAATAAATAGATAAATGAAGAACAAGGTGGAATTCGAGACTTTGAAGAGAGTGAGGAAAGAGATGCAGTGGATGCATGCAGGTCAACCAATCAAAAATCTGGTAGAGAAAAGTACTCCTGGGGCAGGATAAGCACAAAAATAAGGAGGAAATCAATCAAATAAGGAATAGGGAAATGAGCAAGGGGTTGACCCAAAAACCACACTATGTAAATTGTATTCTCTGTATTTGAAACAGACAGCTAAAAGATGTCTGTAGATTGAGACCTCAAAATAGCCTGCACCATTTAGGTACATGTACAGACACTCACTGGCAAACCCTACCAATGCTGATGATTATTGCATAAAATCAAGGCAATAAAGGCAGTTCCACTGCAGTGCTGATGCTTCTTAATGCATAAGTGAGCTGTCCCACGTCTGTCCGCTTATGCGCCTGTATCCCAGGCCTGTCATACAGGCACAAGAGAACTAACAAATAAGACCCCACCACACTTCTGCGTTCTGGACAAGAGGATTGAGTAACAAGACCACAGACATGCCTGGCTGTGCTGTAATAATGATTATTTTTTTTGTCCTTTCTGAGAGGTCAGGCAAAACAATTGCCCCATACTGTATTGTGGAAAAATCTCTCTTGCCTACCCAACAGCGGGAGGGAGGAAGGACTTTTCTCACCACCAATACCTTGCCCAAGGGTAGGGTGGGTTTGTGGAATCCCTGTACCCTTTCACATTGCCCAAGTGCATGGAGGTATTTGATAATAACCCCACCTTACTCAAGACTAATGGGGATGTCACCTACACCCCCTCATATTGTAAAAGAGCTGGGTGATTTGGGTAATCGCTTACCTTGTCCAAGGGTGGAGTGATTAATATTTACTCTTCCTAATCTCCCTTGTAGGTAGTGCAAGAGGAGATTTCATTACATACCTAAAAGCAGGGATTGGGTGAATATTTGTCCTCTAACCACCGTGCATTGTTGATGTATGTTGGTCAAAGTGCATTGGGATTTGATTAAATCCTGCTGCATTGCTCAGGGGTCGAGTGAAAAGTGACCTCTTCTCCTTCACCATCACCCTTTGAAGATGGAAATGAGATGCAAAATAATATATGGTGGAGGTGGAAGTTAAAGTTGAGTGAGGTTATGTGACAATGTCAGTGGTGGAAGCTAAAGTGAAGGTCTAACCATGAGGCCAACCCTCCCTGTGGAAGATTGAAGATGAGATATGAATACGTGAGTGAATAAAGATGTAGATAGACATTTGAGGTGTGAGTTATGGTTTGTACGGCAGGGGGCATGAGTTATGGTTTCCTCAGCTAATTGGCCAACTTCAGGGTTTATGTGACTTTGTTTAATAACCATAAATTAATTTTAATTCTGTCTTTTTGAAGGATTTTTTAAAGCATATGTTTCTATCACATAAATTAAAGAAACCATAACTTACCTTACCTTTAACATTTTTTTCAGTACCTTAAAGTATTTATATATCTCCTAAAACACTAAAGTTCAAAGGGAGTTGCCTAATATTTTGATAGGAGCTTTGCTATAAAAAAATACAAATGTAAAGTAACTACCAAAACCGCCTGTCCCAAAAACACCATACAAAGTCAATCTGAAATAACATACATTTTACAGACTCAGTTTTGTTTTGTTTGCTGTGTTGAGTGTTGAATGATGGTGTGAGTAATTTATTCAAGTAAAGCTTTAGAGAATTGTTAAATTGTGGATGCGTGGGCATATGATGGTTATAGTTGCGTATAATAGTTGCAGTGTGGTTGTATGGTGGTAGGCATGTGTATGTATGATGGTGGCTGTTGCTATATGGTAGTTACGCTGGTGTGTATTGTGTCTACGTGTGAATATGATGAAGCCTCTTCGCTGCCTTTGACACCGTCTCCCACCATGCACTCATCAACCGACTACATCAGTGCGGAATCAAAGACGACACCCTTAGATGGATGACATCTTTCCTCTTGGGATGCACACAGAAGGTCTGTCTCCCTCCATCCACCTTTCAGTCAAAGCACACCATTTTCAGCGTCCCGCAAGGCTCGTTCATCAGTCCTACCCTTTCAACATCTACATGATGCCAGTATCAGACTTTGTAAGAGCCCACAACATCAACATCATCTCCTATGCCGATGACACCCAGCTCGTCCTATCACTTTCATCGGAGTCTTCACCCACAAAAAACAACTTTCATAACTGCATGAGGAACGTCACAGCCTGGATGAAGAGCAACTGCCTTAAGCTCAACAAGGACAAAACCAAAGTACTGATCTTTGACAGCCATACCTCCATCTGGAACTACTCCTGGTGACCATCAGACATTGGACCCACCCCATAGAATACGCCTGCAGCCTCTGCATCATCCTAGATAGCAAACTATCAATGAAAAAACAGGTCAACTCCATCTCCTCAGCTCGCTTCCAGATGTTTCGCATGCTCCGCAGAATTTTCAAATGGCTTCCCTCTGACACCAAAAAAACAGTGACAAAGGCACTCATCACCTGCCGCCTGAACTATGGCAGCGCACTCTTTGCAGGTACCACCGGTGAACTCATGAAAAGACTCCAGGTGATCAAAAACACTGCAGCCAGATTGATCCTCACCCTGCCCAAAGGAACCCACATTTCCCACCACCTGAGAAACCTTCACTGGCTTCCCATCCAGAAGAGTTGTAATTTCAAGCTTCTGACCCACGCATTCAAAGCCCTCCATGAACCACTGACTAATATTCCACCAGCCACCCAGAAACCTCCACTCTGCCCACCACGCCCTCGCACAGACACCTTGCATCCACTGATGCCGAACCGGAGAACAATCCTTCTCCCACCTTGCTGCCAAATACTGGAATGCTGTTCCCCTCCACCATCGTACATCACTCTCATTAGCAGACTTCAGGAAGGGACTGAAGAACTGGCTTTTTGACCGAGACCCTCAGCCTAGAGCCTGAATACCCTCAGGGGTGATTAGTCATGCTTTACAAGAATAAATAAATTGATTGAGCCTTTGTTACCTCAATTGTAACTTGGCCAAAGTCTGAAAAGTGATGCTGGGATTTATTAGGCTTGTAAGCATGTAAAAGGATGTATCTTGGTGTCACTGTGTTTTGTTGATGGAATTCTTAAATGGGGCTGATATGGGTGTGTGGCAGTCATTGTGTTGTAATACAATGATGGAAATACATGTGTCTTATGGTTCTTATGAGTGTGTATTATTGTTTGTGCTTGGATGTATGGAGGTAATTGTGTTGGCACATGATTGTCCCTGGGTGGAAGTAGGATGTGTGTGTGGGGGTGATTTATTAGTGGGTATATAAACATCTATTGTTTGTAGAATGTCACTGTGTGGTTGTGCGTTATTGACTGTATGGTCATACAGAGCTTGTTGTGTAAGCATATAATAGTGGCTGGCCAATCCTACATGATGGTGGGTGGATGCCACATGTGAAGGTAAGTGTGTGCATCTTAAGGTGCATTTGTTGATGTATGATATCTATATGTGTAGTGTGTTCATTTTAGTTTCAAAAGGTGTGTGATGCTGTGAAGAATATATGCTTGGGTTTGGAGTTAACACTGACTTAATATGTGTGATTGGTACACAAAGTGAAGGTAGCACCTCGTCTTGGGAATTTATTTACTTTTTACTTTTATTTGTATTCAACATATTTGTCCACCTTTTAGCTGTAGTTTTTAAGAGAATCTCTTGTGTTTTTAAATAAGTTTCAGTATGAATATCTGTTTTAAGTAAAAGATGAAAATAAGCTGTAATTTGTTACACTCTTGACCTGCAATATTCATTATTTTGAATGATTTTTTATGTATGTAATTTTTTAATGTGTTTCTAATGTGTGTGAAAATTACTACACAATATTACAAGTATGTTAGTTATTTTTCTTTACAAATATTCAAATTTGGTGACAATGCATGATTGATGATCAAGCAATCAAAAGAAAGTTACTTTGACAAATAAGGGCCTCATTATGAATTTGGCGGTGTAGTGCTTTCCTCTTATCTAGTTTCTAAGCACTAACATAACACAACAGAAATGCACTTCTGAGGTCAAAGAAGACTTTTATTGTTGTTAATTCTTCCCCAACCACAATATTTTATGTATGACGAATTAGTAGCTTTCAAGTCCGCGTTAATCAAACAAAATATATCAGTTTGCAATATACACAGCAGGTTATATTTATAAGATATTGAATGCAAAGCAAAACAAATACTTCACCGTGTGGGAACTATTCACAGCTTCATCTTTCTAAGGTCTGCAAGCTGATGACCCCTGTCAGCCACGAGAAAGAGAGATTCATCTACCCACACGGGATTGCTGGCAGCTGGCGCCAAGCTCCAGCACGAGGTCCGGCAGATTCGAATCTGACTCTCTGCAGCCTGTTACATTCGTTACAAAGGTGTGCCCCCTCCTCTCAGACCTGGGAAACTGAGCAAGCCTTTTGGAGACTGGCCAGGTCTCCAAGACTACTCCTGTTCCCAAGCTCAAGCGAAGAAAAAACAACACCCATGTACTCTCTCTTATCATGTCTAGTCTACTGTGAGAAAAACATCTTGGTTCTCTGGTGCAAAAACACAGCTTGGAAAAATACAGCTTGGATTCTCAACTGCAATGTCTAACTCCACGTTAAAGGCAATAGGCAGCTAACCTAAATATCAAAAGCAATGTCATGTTAAAGGCAATAGGCAGCTAACCTAAATATCAAATGCAATGTCTAGTGTCATGTCAAAGCCAATAAGCATCTAAGCTGAATACAAAATGCAATGTCTTATATCATGTCAAAGCCCATAGGCAGCTGAGCTGAATACAAAATGCAATGTATAATATCATGTCAAAGCCCATAGGCAGTTAAGCTGAATATAAAATGCAATGTATAATATCATGTCAAAGCCAATAGGCAGCGGAGCTGAATACAAAATGTAATGTATGATATCATGTCAAAGCCAATAGGCAGAATATCTAATAGCATGTCAAAGTCAATAGGCAGCTAAACTGAATACATCATGTCAAAGTCAATAGGCATGCAATGTCAAAGCCAATAGGCGCCTAGACTGGATACAGCATGTCAAAGCCAATAGGCAGAATACAGAATGTAATGGCTAATGCAATGTCAAAGCCCATAGGCGGCTAAACTGAATACAGAAAGTAATGGCTAATGCCATGTCAAAGCCCATAGGCGGCTCAACTGAACAAAACATACCATGTGCTACTGGTGAACATTGAGCAACTAATTTGCGCAGTGGTGAAACACAAAGTCATTGGTCAAAACAAACTTTATCAAATGGCAGTACATTCCGCCCTTTGACCAATGAATTTTTGTTTCACATATCTCTTGTTTCAAACAAAAACAAAAAACAACACAACAAAAAACATTATCAGCAAGTCAGCACAGCAATCCCTGTAAAGCAATAGAAGTGAATTAACACATTGATCTCATAACCTTTCACATCAGATACATCTATACAGAAAAGACTGGGCAATTTTTATACTCTGAATGAGTCTCTAATTCAACAGTGTTAGCAATTTGATGTGGCATGAGTTCTGCTCATGTAAAGGTGCACGGTCCACCTGAAAGGTTTTCTGGAAGGTAAGCAAAAGTCAGAGTTCCATACGAGAGGGAAAAAAAAAAAAAATAACACAGCTTAGTTCCCGTGGAAGAATGCAATCAAACAAGTTGAACTTGAACTGAAGGCGCAGTTTGCGCAAAATGGATCCATGGTGCTGGCACTTTACTCAGCCAGGTTCAGGTTGGGGATTCGGTCCCTTCCCCGACCCCACACGCACACACCGGAAGGGGGACCACACAGCACACTCAGGGACAGTGGCGAAACGTGGTAGGATCTGCAAAAGAAACAAGTATGACTTTTCTTGCAAACAACATTTTTCATTTAAACTGCACCCTTCCTCTTTCTTTCCCTGTTTTATAATCAGCAGGACGTTTTTGGGGCCCTTTGTTATATTTTCTGCAGGTTCTGGAGGATCACTTGGGGCTTCAGCCCACACATCAGCACTGAGGTTTTTATCTGCTGCGCCACAGCTTCCCTTTTCTTGCACTGTCAGAAGGGCTGGGGCAGACTCATTCTTTACCAAACCTCCATTCACTGCACTTTTGCCAATTTGGGCCATTCTGTCTCCAATTTGTATGAATGAATCAGATTCTTTTCTAGGTATCAGCATAATCTCGATTTTTCCTTGGTAATTTGCAGCAATCACTCTCCCTAAAACCTGATCAATTTGCCATTTCTGTTCTGGTAACTTTCCTCTCCCCAACTGCTCTGTGACTGCTTGCATGACATATTGCTTTTGTGCGTGCTGCACAGTTTTTATCAAATCTAGGGGAATGTGCATCTCTCTCATCTCTGCCCACCTGTAAGTGGCTTTTTCTCTCAGCTGTTCACATTTCTGGGGCACCCACTTAGCCATCCCCACTAAGGCAGAATTCTGGGTGTACACTTCTCTCTCTTAATTTTTCTCATTAACATCTGCAAGGTGATTGAACCAGTTAGGTACAAGCCATGTGGCTAAAACATTATCAAAGAACCAAAAATCAGCGTAAAAATGACACATCTCACGTAGCTCTTGCTTTAAAATCTGACACACATTATACAACGCTGTTCCTTCTACTGTGCCAGAAAACAACATTTCAGTCAATGAATCATTAGTAAAACAAACTTGCTTTTTATCTTCAGTGGACACGAATTCAAATGGTGCACACAATTTCATTGGTAATTCTTTTATCTGTGGTACTCTAGCCCTGTCTTGCAAGTACCAGATCCATTGTATGATTCTAGCTAGGGGCACTATTTTCTTTCCTTGTTCTTGAATTACATGTACATAAGTATTTCCTTCTTGCACTGCGCAGAAACCTAAAGTCTGCATTATTTCATTTGCCAAATCACAAGCGCGCAGCTGCATATAATTTTTCACAGTGACCATATACAAAAGTGTTGGGATTTCTCTCAAATGAGGGCTATTCTTTTTCCAAAAATCAAACAAGCTAATGAAACTCGGGGTGTCTTGCTCTAAAATCCTTCGTTTTACTTGTGCATTTTGCAACGGTAACTCGTAAATCACATTCTGGTCTCTCTCGTCCATGTTATCAGTTAAGGAATGCATTTTGGCTGCCAAAAACCCTGGCTCACACGAAAACTCAGAGCAGCTCGGAGCTGTCTTAACCCCCTCATTACTGGAATGGGACAAGAAAGATTCTTCAAAAACAGCAGTTTTATAACTTTCAGTCGGGCTAATTTGCTCACGTAAATTCCTATTTTCATGTTCCAACTTCCTACATTTCTCCTGCATTTCTCTGTAAGCAGATAAAGGTATCCAGACCTTTCTGTCATCATTACTTCCAAAAGACACGTTTTCTACATCAGGCATTTTAGCTACACATGCATTTTCTTCTGTAATTCCCCAAACAGAAAACAATTCACAGTTTTTCTTAGCACCATCAGGCAGTTTAACAACACATGACATGGTCTGCCGTGCTACTGTGATTCTCCAAACAACAAACAATTCACAGTTTTTCGTAGCACCATCAGGCAGTTTAACAACACATGACATGGTCTGCCGTGCTACTGTGATTCTCCAAACAAAAAAAAACAATTTCTGTAATTCTCCAAACAACAAAAACAATTACACTTTTAAAGTGTGCACTTAGAAATCTACTAACTCGTCAAACCCCTTCTTAATCACCTCTTAATGACCGACCCCACGACTCCAGGTACCAATTGTAGTGCTTTCCTCTTATCTAGTTTCTAAGCACTAACATAACACAACAGAAATGCACTTCTGAGGTCAAAGAAGACTTTTATTGTTGTTAATTCTTCCCCAACCACAATATTTTATGTATGACGAATTAGTAGCTTTCAAGTCCGCGTTAATCAAACTAAATATATCAGTTTGCAATATACACAGCAGGTTATATTTATAAGATATTGAATGCAAAGCAAAACAAATACTTCACCGTGTGAGAACTATTCACAGCTTCATCTTTCTAAGGTCTGCAAGCTGATGACCCCTGTCAGCCGCGAGAAAGAGAGATTCATCTACCCACACGGGATTGCTGGCAGCTGGCGCCAAGCTCCAGCACGAGGTCCGGCAGATTCGAATCTGACTCTCTGCAGCCTGTTACATTCGTTACAAAGGTGTGCCCCCTCCTCTCAGACCTGGGAAACTGAGCAAGCCTTTTGGAGACTGGCCAGGTCTCCAAGACTACTCCTGTTCCCAAGCTCAAGCGAAGAAAAAACAACACCCATGTACTCTCTCTTATCATGTCTAGTCTACTGTGAGAAAAACATCTTGGTTCTCTGGTGCAAAAACACAGCTTGGAAAAATACAGCTTGGATTCTCAACTGCAATGTCTAACTCCACGTTAAAGGCAATGGGCAGCTAACCTAAATATCAAAAGCAATGCCATGTTAAAGGCAATAGGCAGCTAACCTAAATATCAAATGCAATGTCTAGTGTCATGTCAAAGCCAATAAGCATCTAAGCTGAATACAAAATGCAATGTCTTATATCATGTCAAAGCCCATAGGCAGCTGAGCTGAATACAAAATGCAATGTATAATATCATGTCAAAGCCCATAGGCAGTTAAGCTGAATATAAAATGCAATGTATAATATCATGTCAAAGCCAATAGGCAGCGGAGCTGAATACAAAATGTAATGTATGATATCATGTCAAAGCCAATAGGCAGAATATCTAATAGCATGTCAAAGTCAATAGGCAGCTAAACTGAATACATCATGTCAAAGTCAATAGGCATGCAATGTCAAAGCCAATAGGCGGCTAGACTGGATACAGCATGTCAAAGCCAATAGGCAGAATACAGAATGTAATGGCTAATGCAATGTCAAAGCCCATAGGCGGCTAAACTGAATACAGAAAGTAATGGCTAATGCCATGTCAAAGCCCATAGGCGGCTCAACTGAACAAAACATACCATGTGCTACTGGTGAACATTGAGCAACTAATTTGCGCAGTGGTGAAACACAAAGTCATTGGTCAAAACAAACTTTATCAAATGGCAGTACAGGCGGTCAGACCTCCAGACCGTCATGTTGGCGGTCATGAAAAGACTGCCTGTTTGCAGTCATTTCAGACCACCCTATTACAAGTTACATAGGCAGGACTGCTGACCATCAAGCACAAATGGCAGACCACCAGCGGTGTGGCGGCCTGGAAATAGACTGACAGAGACCAAGAACTCCTGCACCTTCGCAGTAAACTGATAGACCTGGAAGACAGGAATCGCAGGAATAATGTTCGCCTCCTTGGGTTCCCGGAAGGCATTGAAGGCGCAGACATTTACTCTTACCTACGGGAAATGTTACCCAAACTCACGGGTATAACATTTGACCCTCCTTTGGAATTTCAAAGGTCACACAGACTGGGCCCCAAGAGACAAGATGGAAACAGCCGCCCCGCCCAATAATAGTTTGTATGCTGTGCCACATGCAGGCCCGCCAACTGCTACAAGCAGCTCGAACACAGGGGCCATTCCGGTCTGACACCCTGGAAATTCGATTCACAGCTGACTTCTCCAAAGAGACTACCGAACGCAGGAAGGCCTTCCTATCTTTCCGTCCCCGCCTTCATCATCTAGACGTGAAATTCGGCCCTTTTTGAGCCAGCCAGGATGTGACTCACCAAAAACGGAGAATCACGGAACTTCTACGACCCAGAAGACATGAGAACATTCTTGGAGGGTCTCCAAGACCAGACACAATCCATGTACATGACGGCCCAGACCCCCCAGGACACACGGGGCCTATCCTCAGAAGTCGCCCATTCGACACCTGCATCCAACCCGGGGGGAAGATTTACTACATATCCTCAGGCTAGGGGGAGAGACCTAGAGAGACTCACAAAGCTACGACGACAGGGGTCAAGTACTCCAGGCAGTGGCAATACACACACAGTTATCGGATAGAGACAAATCCCGCTCCCCCTTGAAGCCTACGTCGGCCCCCACCTGAGGACTGGAACGTACTGTGCTCTCAAAGACACTTGCTACTGCAGGCTCTCATGAGGAGCAAAAGGGGCCCTGCTGTGGAGAAGACAAAGCGGAGAGATGAGTACCTGATTTTGTGACCTCATAGACACGTCATTATTAGGGGCCATTGCTCCGGATTGTTTCTAATTGTCTATATTTGCCATTACACGTTTCTGTATATCTCCTGGGGATTAGGGGACATACCTTTTTTCAATAACATAACTCTCGTTCCATTTGTCTGAAAAGACATTAGACACCACACCTCTTTAGAGTTGCCACATCACTCCCATCTGCTTCCACCTTATCCTAATTCTGGTTATTTTGGTTATTTTTCGGGGATTATTATCCACTGCTCATTACACGTGGCAATATATTGCTGCAACAGATTAACATACAAAGGCAGTACAGTACTCCACCTCACCCTTGCCGACCGGACCCACATGCCCCCCCTGCCCTCCCGCTCTCCTTCTCTTCCCTCTCCTTCTTATATAGACAAATGAGCCATGCGTTGTCCTCGCTATTATGTCATCCTGAACGTGGCCAAGGTAATGACCTCGCTCCCAAACCCTTGAGGAACAATATGCTTCCCCTACTTTCGGTTCCTCCCTCTCCCCCCCTTCCTGCAGTACAGCACCGACCTGTTCCCAGACCTAGACTATCGAGTGAGTCTAACATACTGTCCGCGCTACCCCCCCTACAATCCCCCTTTTTCTCCCGTTGTAGCTCAAACCGGAGCGCGGATGGGAGGGCCGGATTGAGGGGGCTGGGGTGCCATACGGGCGCTGCCTCCCTCGGCTTGGGGCCTGCCGGTCGGGCGTCAGAGCTCTTTAGACCTGGGTTTAGACTTGCATGTTACAGTTGGAGAACGCCGGGGCTTGTGTCCTGATTTCTTAAATCTTTCTCTTCTTTTTGGCCTTGTCCACCTGTTTCTTCTTCTTTTCTTATTCTCCCTTTCTTCATCTTCCTCCTCCTCTCCTCACTTATTTTCTGTTCCCTCTCTCCCCCGTCCCTTCATCCCGCCCTTCAAGACAACACCAAATCCCCACTCTCCCTTTTCCTCTTCCCCCTCCCTCTGCCTCATCCCTAGTGTCGCCAACCCCCCCCCCCCCCTTTAGGCTTCAATAAGGCGCAGCAATGTCTGGTCCGAGCACTTCACCCTCAGTGCGCCTGTGGATTATATCATGGAATGTAAACAGCCTCACCCACTTCATAAAGCGGAAAAAAGTCCTATCCTATCTCAATTCCAAACAGGCTGACGTCGCCCTATTACAAGAGACCCATTTAGATAAACTGGAATCTGACAGACTAAGACGAGACTGGGTGGGCCCGCTTTGCTTAGTGGCAACCCAACTCCACCAGGCGCAGAGAACACCCCATGGAAATGCGGTGTGGCACTATTGTTGCGTAAGACCCTCCCCCATACAGTTACTAAATCGTGGTCAGACCCAGAGGGTCGCTTCTCATTTGCTAAACTAAAAATGGGCGATTCCTCACTTTGTGTGGGCTCAGTCTACGCACAAACTGGTCCAAAGCACCTCTTTTTCATACAAATCAACTGCCTACTGACTGAGATAGGGGCATCCCGCTACGTAATAGAGGATGACTGGAACATAGTCAGGGAAGCAGTGCTGGACAGAATGGGACCCCGGTACGTCAGCAATAATGCCAACAGACCCCTACAGTCCGATATACTATAGGACAATGGCCTAGTAGACCACTGGAGACTAACCCACCCGACTGACAGAGAATTTACCTTCCTCTCACTGGTACACGACACCCAGTCCCGACTTGACTATTTCTCCTATCTCACAACCTGGTGGCCCAGGCCCACGATGACTGCATACTAGAAGGTGGCCTTTCAGACCACTCTCCTATTAGTGTCGCTATCCAACTGGGCCTTGTATCCCTGGGACGCAAGCCCTGGAGATTTGCAGTTCATCGATATCGCTCCCCCCAGGGTAGGATACAGCTACAGGACCAGGCATCCACCTTTGCCCAAGATAACCTGGGCATGTTGATTCTAGCCGAATCCTGTGGGCTGCAGCCAAAGCAATGATACGGGGACAGCTCATGCGGGACGCCGCGCTGGCAAACAGAGACAGAAAAGAGCGACAGGCGGCACTGGAACTTGAAATCTGTCGGCTCACGCGGCTATACACCTTCCCACCCCTCTCTTTCAGGGCGCCGAAACCTGGAGCGTGCCCAAATGGCCCTTAATGAGCTGTATACCTCTCAAGCCGAGTATGCTCTACAGAGGTTACAAGGGAGACATTATGAATAGGGCGAGAAAGCAGGACGTCTGCTGGCAGCCCAGCTCTGCCAGAGGACTGCTACTCTTGCCATTCCAGCAATCCGTGCCTCCTCCGGAGAAATACTAACACACCCACAAGCTATTGCAAACAAATTTGCGTCTTTCCATAGGTGACTTTACACACCAGAGACAATGTCTAACCCTGACCAGATCACAGATTTTCTGGCAGGCCTCGACTCACCCTCCCTGTCAGACGACGAACGCGGCCTTCAAGAAGGGGAAATAAACAGACAGGAAATAGAAAGAGTCATCTCTGACCTCCCATACCACAAATCGCCTGGGGAAGAAGGACTCCCGGCGGAATTTTACAAATGGGTGGGGAGGGAGGCAATTGACATCATGCACGCGGCCCTGAATGAAGCCTGTACAGTGCAAGCTCTAGGAGCCGTCTCCAACAATGCTACGATAGCCATTACACCAAAGCCCGGGAGGGATCTCTTGCTATGTGGCAGTTACCAGCCCATATCTCTCCTAAATGGGGATATCAACATCCTATCAAGCATCCTAGCAAACATCCTACGCAAAGTTATACCGTCCCTGATCTACCATACACAGGTGGGGTTCGTACCGGGCCACACCTCTAGGAACCATCTATGCACCTTATGCCATGCCCTATGGTCCTCAAAGGACTTACCGGAGACAGCGCTGGCTTTGTCCTTGGACGCCGAAAAGGCGTTCGACCGCATAGAGTGGCCCTATCTGTTTGCGGCGCTGGAGAGATTTGGCCTTGGAAACAGTTTCATTTCAATGGTACGGCTGCTATATGATCAGCCTGCAGCAAGAGTTAACTGCGGAGGTTTTCTTTCGGACCCCTTTCAAATCCGTAGAGGTACACGACAAGGATGCCCCCTTTCACCCCTTTTGTTCCTACTAGCAATGGAGCCCCTTGCTGCAGCCATCCGCTCCTCCACTTCTATAACAGGCCTCATGCTACCGACAGGAATCTCTAAAATCTATCTATTCGCCGACGAAGTCCTATTAACCCTCACGGACCTCGAACACTCTCTACCAGCTCTCTTGGAGGTCATTAATAGATTCGCATCCCTCTCAGGCTACTGCATCCATTGGGATAGGAGCGAGGCGCTCCCCCTTTTGCGTGTGACCACAAGAGCAGCACTCCTAGGCTTCCCATTCCGCTGGACACCGAAACGCCTCAAATACCTAGGAGTACTAGTCAATCCGGGCCTGGTGCACATGGTGGCGGACAATATTGACCCACTCATCGTACGGACGAAACTTGATTTTGCGAAATTGAACCAATTAGGTCCCTCCATGTGGGGCAGAGTACAGGCGGTCAGGATGGTCACGGTACCTCGCTTCACTTACATCCTGGGACTCCTCCCCTTACAGGTTCCCCTTTCTATGCTGCGAAGCAGAGATGCACTCATTAGATCATTTGTATGGGGTCCTATGCGACCACGCCTGGCGCCTGCCAAGCTTTTAACCTGTCGCTCCCACGGGGGCATGGGACTTCCGTCAGTAGAGCACTACTCACTAGCATTACATTTGTCCCAATTGTCCCACACTTTGTCTGAAGGGCCGGACCCGCCACAGTGGGTAGCTTTGGAAAGACTACTGTTTTCCGTGAATGAGGGGCTCAGAGAGCCTTACCGTGATGACCTCCTATCAGCTCACGCGGTGAACCCGATCTTGAAGGCGACTCGGGCAGCCTGGCGAAGGGCCCATCGTCTACTCGGGGTCCACCCTCTCCTTCATGCCCAGGCACCTTTGTTGCTTAACAGTGGGCTACGGATAGGCGGAGATGTGCTTAACTGGCCGCAATGGAAGAGGGCCGGCATTCATACACTTTCTCAGATCCTAGAAAATGACACGCTTGAACCTTTCCTTAGGCTGAGGGAAGAATTTGATCTCCAGCCGAGCCAAGAGTGGAGATACCTGCAACTCAAGCATTGCCTGCAACAAGAGACCGATACTATCCAACGGGGATCCCAACCCTCACCCGTGGTGACCTACCTACAGAAATGGGGGCAACACAGGGGAGTTATGACGGGCCTTTACGACCTACTTACCCGACAGCTCTATTCCCAACCTCTCCTAGATAAGCTGTGTTTGCAATGGCAAGCCCGATTACAACAGGTACTAGATCTGACAGACTGGGAAGACATTATAGAGGGCTTGGACAGAGGCACCCGGGAGGTGCGTTTAAAGTTCTGCCTCTTTAAGATTTTACATGACTGGCATTGGTCCCTGGCGAAATTGCACAAGGCAGGGCTTCTCCCACATACGAACGGCTGGCGATGTTCAGAGACATACCGTGATCTGAAACACATCCTAATCGATTGCCCAACAGTCCGACCGCTGTGGGAAGTGGTGGGCTCCACTCTGGCCGAATCCATGATACTCCCTTCACCACTCCCCCCCCTCTCTCATACTCTTACAAGATACGACCTCCCTCCCAGACCTCTCTAGACAGTACAATAGACTGATACACATGGCACTTGCCACCGCAAAAATCTGTATTCTCCGCCATTGGGGGTCGGTGACCTCCCCAACCCAGGCGGAATGGATCACAGCTATGACCCACATTGCTATGCATGAAAGAATTATCTATAACCTGCAAGACCAAGCTCAGTTATTCAACCAAGTGTGGACCTCCTTCCTCACCACAGGACGACCGTAGACCGCATGAAGCCATCCGCTCCCCTCCCTCCCTTTTCTTGCAGCTCCCAACGGCCTCCTGCCCTCCCTCCACTCCCCCCCCCTTCTCTTATCTATCCTCCCCCTCTTCTTCATTCTTTTTTTTCTAATCAGTCCTTCTTTCCCCTTTCTCTCTTCCTCCTCTCTCAGTTTTCTCAGAGACTCGATCCTGGTCTTTCCTATCTCTCCCAGTATGCTCCTCTCGTAGTACCATCCTGGGGTCACTGAAATGGTACAGAGTACCACACATGAACCGTGCTGAGCGAAAACTGAAGACCCCAGCCCCAATATCCGGATCGGTCTGCTATTCTGGCACTATGCTGTCTCAGCATATTATTATCCTATTATCCTGATACTTTGTCCTTCGATGCGACAGTACCCGGCCTGATCTGGTGTTCTAAAGGACAAACACGTTGCAACACAACCCCAATCCAGGTTTCAACACAGTGAGGAATGACCTTTTTACCACTGGGTGGCCAGATGACCTCGTACCTATATCCTCACTGCCCTGTTAGTCTGATTATTTTTTCCCCCATTCGCCCTTCCTGAATGTCCCATAACCTGCCTTTTTACCCATCTCTTATCTTTTATTTTTTCCTTTGATTGATTAATGTATTATGTTTTCAAAACGTGATTGGCAACATTCCAATGTCTTATTTGCTTTCCACAGTATCTGACTTATTATGTACCATTGTTCGTAGATTTTGGGACCTTGGTCCCCTTTGAGCTCTGTACCATTTTGCAGTGTTAACAATAAAATAATTAAAAATAAAAATTAAAAAAAAGCAATCCAACATCACATAATCTAAGATGCAGACAGATTGAAGTACAACGGTCCCTGATCACAGGGACATCATAATCCACTTCCTGTGCATCTGGTGGTATGATAGAAACATATGTCAGTGTTGTAACACAGGCACTGTGCCCTGCAATGATGAAAAGCATTTACACCTATAAAAAGGTCATACAAAATGAGTGTTTAGCCAATGTGAAGGAAACATTATTTGGTCAAAATCTAGGACTACATAGATTCTGACCACAAGATGACACAAATGAAGCATCAGGCCCACCACAACACACCAAACAGGTACAATGGTCAATTCTGTACCTCCTCCCAAACACTGTGCAAACTGCCCTGGTACGGGTCTCAAACATCCAAACTCTATGACCTACATTACCTGGAACAGTCCATGTCCACTTTGTATGTCAGAACAGCATCAGATAACCGCCAATGTCACAACTCCGAAATACCCACATGAAAATGTCATGGTGAAGGTACCTTACCACAAACAAAACAAGGAGTATAGGCTTGAAACATATGACACATAGCAAGCAACAGGAAAACAAAGTACACTGCAAGGAAAATTGACACAAACAAAGCAACATCATTAAGATGGGGATGTGTCCTAAGCTATTCATCCGTTGGCTGAACATTGCAGGGTATCAGCTCCCTAGCTGTTTCCAAAATGATCAACTCCACACATTCTCACAACTACAGTCACAGTCATCACATCACATGACATACTTTCGCTCATGAAAAGTAGCCATTGGTGAGATCTTCCCGCATGTCAGCTCCTTCTTCTTCACCACTGTCATCGTCACTTAGCATTTCAGGAGTTACACCTGGTGGTACTGCAGGCTCCCCCTCCTCTGGGAAGTACGGGATATTACACTGCAGGGTGATGTTGTGGAGCATGCAGCATGCCACAGTGATCTGACACACTTTCCCGGGTGAGTAGTGGAGGGCTCCAACAGTCCTGTCTAGACAGCGGAATCTAGCATTAAGGCACCCAAAAGCCCGCTCCACTGGCCACTGTGTTCTTGCACGGGCATCATTGAAGGAGACTTCCCCTTGTGTAGTTGGATTCCTCACCGGCGTCAGCAACCAACAATGGTTTGAATAGGTGGAGTCTCCTGTTACGGAATGGGACATTAGTGCAACAATGACTCACTCACTTCATGATTGTAGTATCTGACATTGCACAGACACAATCAGGACAGACATGACTTACCAACCAGCCAGGCCTTCTCTGGGTGCAATTGTGACATCAGCTGGGATATGGTGATGTTCCGCATTATGAAGGAATCCTGGACTGATCCAGGTTAATGGGCACTGACATGTAATATGTAAAGATCTGCCAAACAGACAATTTGCTCGTTGATGGAATGGAAGTTCTTTGTGTTGCAATAGACTTGCTCTGTGGTCTGTGGTGCACCAAGCCAACATGTGTGCGATCAATGGCCCCCACCAGATATGTGAGGTGGCCAAAACCATAAATGTCAGCCTTGACACTGGCTAAATCTCACATCAGGAGAACCTGATATAGCTGTCAATGTGTTTCAACGTTGCTGAGAGAAAATCCTTCAACACCAGACGGAACATAAGTTGGGACACACCAGCAGATATGGCCACTGTATGTTGGAAGGACCCTGTGGCCAGGAAGTGCAAAACTGACATGACTTGTGCAACGGGTGGTGTGCAGGTTGGATAACTAATAGCTGGCATCAGATCTGGCTCCAACTGCTGGCATAAGTCCACTATTGTTAGCCTATCCAGGTGGTACAACATAATTAAATGGTGTTGCTCCAGGGTCTGAAGGTCTGGCAGTGGACGGGCGACAGGAGGTTGTTGCATCCTCCCACTCCTATGGTACCTATGTGTGAGAAGACATGATTTGTAACATTAGTCAGTGTGTCCACAGCAACATGCATTGTGCATGCCAATATTATCATGTGACAAAGCATTTCTGACTGGATAGACATGGCACCCAGTGCACATCATATCTGGCAACTTCAGAAGAGTCAAATGTGAACCCCATGGTTGTCAACACATGTCCACAACATGGATTTGGCTGAAACTCAAAGATGAGCTACACAATTGGCCCTCGAAATGTGACTGCATATTCCGTCCACCAAAATGACCATCAGCGGTAGAGGACCCTGCACCGCTGTCAAATGCTAGCTGTGCCCTGCAACACACTATACTGGTGGTTGTGTAGAAGAACTTACATGACTAGACAGAATAAGGATGTGTGCAATGCCACAACATATATATTGTAGTTGTGACGCAGTTTGCAAAGCCAAAAACAGTGTTTCAGGCTGCAAAATAGCAGATGCCTGACCTACTCCACTGGACATTAGGAACCGCCCCTGACCACTGGCGGAAGTCGTCATGGCGGTAGGCAGTTCCAACCATGGCAGACACAGCCATAGGCTACCATTGTTGCCTGTGACAGTCATGGCCCAATGGCTGTGTCTGCCAGGGGTGATTCTTACTTACATGATGGACGTGACCGCCATGTTGTGCACATTCACTCACCTGACTCCTGACACTGCTGCCAGCAACACCTCCACTACCTGAGGTGCTGTGTGCTGCCTCTGGGAGCAATCATGCCACGTCCAGCCGATGATAGGGCCTGTGCCTTCTCTCCAGAGGAGCTGGAGGGGCTTTCTGATAAGGTCCTTCCCCTGTATGGACAGCTCTATGGCTCACCAGAGGAGAAGGTAAGATTCTCATAGGCATAATTGATTCTGTTTGACACCATGCTTTCCCTCCTCACAGGCTACAATGTGCCCTTGTGTGCCAGTTAGACTTCCTGTGTGCCTGTTGTTGCAGTCTGTGTGGCATCAATGGTATTTACATTGTGCAGTTATTGTTGGCCAGTACTATATGTTAGGTTCAGTCACACTGTGTTGTGTAAGGTTTTTAGTGTCCTAGATCATTCTTGTGTTAGATTCACATAACTAGGTAAGGATACTTTACTGCCATCCAATGACATCTCTTTCTTCATGATAATTGTGAATGTTGGACAAGGAGTATGTGCATTGCAGCATTAGCTGTGTAGGCATCTTGTATGAGTCATTTGAGGATCTTGTAAGCAATGTGTATAGTACCACAGATCTTTCAACCCACATCTGGCCTTGCCAAACTATAGTCTGGATTCCATATCCTGGCTTGCTCTGCCTTTCGGGTTACCACACACCACATGCTAAATTGCTTATAGGCATATGCTGTACTGTCATGCATGGAAGTGATGGAAATGGAGTGACATGTAGATTCTGGATGCTCAGCCTGCAGAGACCAGGGCCTGTCAAATGTACCTCCCAATATGGGACATAGTCCAGGCTGTGGTAGAGTCACTGTGGCTATGCAACTGTGGCACCGTGCCCACTCCCTGTACACCAGAAGATCCTGGCATGTGGGCAATATGATGCTCTAGTGGCAAACCTTTCCATGAATGCCTCAGTCCATGTACTGAATTAGGAATGGGTACTTAGGTACATCCCAGAAGTAGTCCATGTGTGCATTATGCATCATTGTGAATGTGTGTATTTGACTCATGACAGTCCCTTACTCCCACAGCTATGCTGTAACCTTCACATAAGTCATATTTGTCCTGTATAGACTTATTGCAGAAATGACAGTCCCACAGTGCAGACAGTGTATTGATTCCTGGGAGTCCATGATATGTGAATCAGTTGCTTGGTCACATAGCAGAAATTGTACAATGCATACCTTTGTATGTCGGATGCCATCTCTGTAGGACAGACACCTATGTACAAAGAAGTGGGTTAAAAGAGCCCCCATTCAGTACATTCACACTTTTGAACCCAGGCATTCAGATTCAACAGTGGTAGCCCATTGCCAATTCATGTTGAAGTTGTGTGAGTAGACTATTAGGCACAAGAATGTTCTAGAAAGTTGGCATAATTAATACAAAGATCAGGGAGGTCTTCAAATGTGACCTCATACACATAAACCAGGGTATGGTAATAGTGCTAGTGTACCCATAGGTGTTTTAATGCTTAATTTCAGAAGGTGGGATTTAATCTTTATTTTTCAGCAATTGCTGAACTAGCAGAGAGGTTGCATCATGAACCTAGCAAACCAGCCTCTATCCAGTTCCGCCAACCCAATCAAAAATTGGTATCTTCCATGGATCCTTCAGCTCCCTCCATTTAAACTATAGGTCAGGAGCCCCTTCCTCCTTACAGTTCTTTTATTGCTGCTCAATAGTAGACAACATGAAAGGTGATGAAAAGTTTGCATGATCTTATGACCACACAATCCTGAATGCACCTGATCTCTTCCAATCTTGGAAGCTAAGCAGGTGAAAAGTGTTGATGGGTACATTCACTGAAAGGAGAAAAATGTGCATGGACCTCTTAAAAATATTGTCTTTACCAAGTAAGTGATGCTGCTCATCTTGAAAAGGAGGCCAAGTCTAACCTAGATAAACATTGTGAAGATCATCATGCATTGATCAATAACTGGTCTTCAAAAACTCAGATGGTGTCATAAATGGAGCCTAGCAAAAATTGCCAGACGAGACTGAAAGCCAATCAGTATGCCATAATGCAATTGTGAAGTGACATCAAAATTGCCCTTGAAACCCCAAGAATTTTTATGACAAAAGTATTAAAAAAACTTTACCCTTTGGTTTCAATTTCTACCCTTTTTTAGGACTTCAACTTCTGTTGTTCTTTTCCTGCTATCTCTTGAGACTAAGGCCCTCATCACGACCCTGGCGGTCAGTG
Source organism: Pleurodeles waltl (assembly GCF_031143425.1). NCBI lineage: Eukaryota > Metazoa > Chordata > Amphibia > Caudata > Salamandridae > Pleurodeles > Pleurodeles waltl. Next base: position 718,133,806 of record NC_090447.1, read on the forward strand.
ATAAAGTGGTGGTAACAGGCTGGCGGTAACTACCGCAAAATTATGACCATGCTGGAAAGATCTCCGAAAGACAGCCAATGTACCACACTGACCGGCAGGGCGGAAACAACAGCCACCACGGCGGTAGCCACCCACAGCCAGGCGGAAGTCAATTTTCCACCCACTATATTATGACTACACAATCTGCCACCTTTTCCGGGGCGGTACCAATGACATCAAAAGCCTGGCGGAAACAGAGCTCAGAGGGGAAAGGACTCACCATTGAAGACACAAGGAACAAACATGCTGCCATGGAACCTGAACTGCATGTCTTCCCCATGATCTTCTACATTCTGTTCCACCACGAACACCAACGCCGGTGAAGACAACGAGGGTGCGTACAGCCTCCTACCACACCAGGGATGGGGGGAAGAAAAAGAGAGTGACACACACACGCACAACACACACCCCACACACACACACCATACACACAACCAGATGTCGCAAAAGTGAATGTAATGAGATCAACACGGTATGAAAAATAAGTTAAGCAAGATAATAGATATATACATATGTACAGAAAAGGGGACACAGCCCAGTCCACAATGTTCGTAGGCCACGTGGCCACAGGCCAAAATCCAAGGCCACACGTCACCTGCCTCAACATGGAACGAACACTGCAGGGGTATCAGTTGGTAAATAGGCAGGCACCTCAGGTGGACGGGGGAGGGGGAAACATGCCCTGTGCTTGATCCTGGGGAGTGATGGGCAAGTGGGTATCTTACCCACTGGTTTTGGAGGGGGCAATGTGCCCTGTGCTTGATCCTGGGGAGTGATGGGCAAGTGGGTGTCTTACCCACTGGTTCTGGAGGGGGCAAAGTGCCCTGTGCTTGATCCTGGGGAGTGCAAGGCCACAGTCTCTGAAGTGGGTGTCTTACCCACTGGTTCTGGAGGGGGCAACAAGCACTGTGCTTGATCCTGGGGAGTGCAAGGCCACAGTCTCTCAGGTGGTTGTTATACCCACTGGCTTTGTATGGGCAGGCCGCATGGCAGCCCATGGAGGCAGGATTACATACCATCCGCCGGCGGTGACGGCTGCACAGTGGTGGTATGCTGCTGGTGGGGGGAGGGTCCTGCCCATCCCCTGCAACCTCGGATGGCTGCACAACCATGGTTGGTGGTGGGGGCCCCATCACAGTTCCTGCCCCAGGCCCCTTGGTATTCCTGCCTGCTGGTGCAGGCTCCTTGGTCTTCCTGGCAGCTGGGGCAGGCTCCTTTCCCTTCTTGCCTGCTGGTGCACGCTCCTTGGTCTTCCGGCAGCTGGGGCAGGCTCCTTTCCCTTGAGGCTGCCTGGTGCAGGCTCCTTCACCTTCAGGACATGTGGCCTGGATCCCTTTCCTCCACAAGTGGGTGTGGTGACCAATGGGCCCGTGGACTGTGTGGCTGAGGTGCTTGGCAGGGTTCTTCCAACCCTGGCCATACGTGCTGGATGGGGGGAGGGGGAGGGAAGAGGTCAATGGTGGATAGGAAATGTTTTTTAGGGGCATTGGGGCGAGAAGAGGGAGAAGAAATGGGAGTAGAGGATGAGGGAGTGGTTGTTGGAGGTGTCTGTCTGCTGCTTTTGGGTGCAGGTGCATGGGCTGCATGCTGTTGTGAGGTGGATGGCTGTTGGGTGGCTGAGTGCTTGTGTTTGTGTAGTTTAGGAGGGGGGACAGACACAGTGGGAGAGGACACAGGGGACGTGTGCATGGCTGTTTTGGAGGTGTCTGCCAGTGAGGTGTGTGTTCTGGTTGGTGTGGTGATGCTGGTAGTGGATGAGGATTCGGTGCATGCAGGTGTGAGTGTGGACAGAACTGGGTGGGAGGTGGAGGAGGAGGGGGACACAGTGTAAATAGTGGATGTTGGCGTGCCTCCAACTGGATGGTGTTTGTGTGGGTGCCTGTGGGATGAAGTGTGGTGCTTGTGTTTGCCTGTGACACTCTTGGGTGTTGTCTTGTGTGCATGCTCGTCTGGCTGTGTGCTTGGGATGGGTTGGGGTTGAGGAGAATGGGACTGGGCAATGGAGGTTGGAGGGGGGGAGAGTAGAAACAGGGACAATGGCTGCCATCAGTGAGGAGGCCAGAACCTGAATCGATCTCTGTTGAGCCGCCAATCCAGTGTGAATGCCCTCCAGGAATGCATTAGATTGTTGCATCTGGGCTGCCAGCCCCTGGATGGCATTCACAATGGTTGACTACCCTATAGAGATGGACCTCAGGAGGTCAATAGCCTCCTCACCCAGGGCAGCAGGGCTCACTGGGGCAGGGCCTGAGGTGCCTGGGGCGAAGGAGATGCCCACCCTCCTGGGTGAGCGGGCACAGGCAACTCGATGAGGGGCTGCTGGGAGGGCACTGCTGGTATGGGAGTTGGTGGCTGTACCTGTAGATGGGGTGGTCACAGAAGTGTCCACCACCACCAGTGAGCTTCCATCGGAGGAGGTTTCTGTGTCAGAACTGTCCCCTCCAGTCTCTGCCGTGGTGCTCCCCTCGCTCTCCGTCCCACAGGTGCCCTCAGCATCAGTGGACTCTGCCTCCTGAGTCCTGTGGGATGCAGCTCCCTCCATCGCCGGTGCCTCTGCTCCTCCGCCAGATGATGCTAATGCACATAAGGACAGGATGACAAAACAAGAAAGGGGGGAGAGACAAAGGATACACTGGGTTAATGGCTGCACCAACACCACCGTTGGTGTACACAGCACACTCACACACAGGGAACAGGCCTACACAATATGCCATTGCACTACCAGAGAAATAGTTAGCCACCAACGCATGGGGAGGGGCACACACCACCAAATGCAGCACACCTGGGACCCACGCAGCCCTGTCCAGTAGTGGATGCATACGAGCAAGGTAGCAAGAATTTCCCTTCTGAACCCAAGACACCAGGAGACCTACACTGCAATGTCAGGCCTGGCCTAGGGGCACCCACTGACACACTTCCCCCACCCAGACACCACCCTACCATGCGTAAGTTGTAATGATGGCCACTGTACTCACTCCCTTGTGGCATCTGTGATGCCCTCAGGCACCCATCCAGCTCAGGATAGGCCACCACCAGTATGCGGCCCATCAGGAGGTTCAGAGTTCGACGGGCACCCCTTCCTCATGGGGAGGCCATGCCCAGCTGAGCCTCCGCCATCTTCCGTGCCTAGTGTCTCTGGTCCTCAAACCGTTTGCAACAGTGGGTGCTCTGCCTGCCATAGACCTCCAGGGTCCGCACCTCCTTGGCTATGGCACACCATATACCCTTCTTTTGATGGGCGCTGACCAGCAGAGGCAATACACACAAGAAAATAGAATTCAACAAACAGTCCTGCCTATTACACATATGGCCCACCACACAACCTCTATGCTGCCAAGAGGACATCCACCCACCCCCCTTACATGAGGCCTTCACACACACACATAAAAGTTCATGCATTCATGCCACAAGCATTGTGCATACAGTGTACTCACCTGTTGGTCTGAAGGCCCTTACAGTGGTCCTTACTGGGGTGGGACCACATTCACTAGTCTCTCCAACTCCTCCGATGTGAAGGGTGGGGCCCTTTTCCCGATCACGTGGGCCATGGTAGGTTACAGCAGCACATGCATTGTAGGTCCTCTCCTGTTGAAGGTCAGGTAGCAAGTGAGGAATCAGATAGAAAATGGCGGTCATGTCTGTGGCAGTGCATACCGTCACCGCCGGTGTAGATCACCATTGGCCACTGTAACCCATAGGGCCCAATGATAACCAATGAGGAGTTGTGCAGCGGTTCCCGACCGCCTCCCGCAATGGCACACAATGTCAGCGGAATTACCTCACTTCCACCTGTCCCTCCACACAGGACAGGTGGACGCCATTTCAGGGGGAGCAGGCCCTTGAAAATTGCTGCCTCACTGGTGATATTAGGACATATTGGACATATCACACTGACCCATTACAAGTTAACAGGATGCAAAGTTCTGTTGTAGCTCCATTGTTCAGTTTGTGACCGCCACCTCCTTCACTCTTTTGTCCCTTAGATTCCTACTGCTGAGGATGAGTGGGAGATGGAGACATACCCCGTGTACAGACCCCTGGTGGACTTGGCAACCCCGGAGGACAGGCACATTATTCTCATGTATAGACTTGACAGGGCCATAATCACAGAGCTGTGTGCCCAATTGGAGCCTGACATGATATCTGCTATCTGTCACCCCAGTGGGATCCCCCTCTTGTGCAAGTGCTATCAGTTCTCCATTTCCTGGCAACTGGTTCTTTCCAAGTGACTGTGGGCTTTGCAGCAGGAATGTCACAGCCAATGTTCTCACTTGTGCTGTCAAGAGTGTTGTCTGCCCTGATTAAACACATGTGCAGCTACATTGTTTTCCTCCAGGTTGAAGATTTGGCCACAGTGAAGGCCGAGTTCTATGCAATGGGACATATCCCCAACATAGTAGGGGTGATTGATGGAACACATATTGCATTTATCCCCTCGCCAGAATGAACAGGTGTTCAGAAATCGTAAGAGTTTCCACTCTATGAATGTACAGATGGTGTGCCTTGCGGACCAGTGCATCTCTCAGGTCTATGCTAAGTATCCATGGTCGCTGCATGATGCTTTTGTCCTGAGGAATAGCAGCATCCCAAATGTGATGGCCCAACTACAGAGGCAGAGGGTGTGGCTAATAGGTGAGCCCTGGTTCCCACCCAGTAGATGTTGGTGTATGGGTATGATGTGGTCCATATGGGATAGTGTGTGGCTAAATGTTGTCTCTCAATATTTCAGGTGTCTCTGGTTACCCCAACCTATCATGGGTGCTGACCCCTGTGAGAAATGCCAGGACAAGGGCAGAAGAACGTTATAATGAGGCCCATGGCTGAACCAGAAGGATAATTGAAAGGACCTTTGGCCGTCTAAAGACCAGGTTCAGGTGCCTCCATCTGACAGGTTTATCCTGTGCTACTCACCCAAGAAAGTCTGCCAGATAGTGGTGGCATGCTGCATGTTGCATAACCTGGCCCTCAGACGCCATTCCCATTCCTGCAGGAGGAGAAGGCTGGAGATGCCCGTGTGCCAGCAGTGGACCCTGTGAAAAGGGAAGATGAGGTGGCAAAGGATGAGGATGAGGATGAGGACAACAGAACATCTGTCATCAGACAATACTTCCAATGACACAGGTAGGACAGTGTTACTTCACATTTCAATTACATTTGTGTGAATGTCTGTGTCACTGGCATGCTGATATTTCCCACTTCTATGCCCACTTACTGTTCCCTCTGGCAATTCATCTTATAGATGTTGGTGACCTCACATATACTCCTGGTGTGATCACTGCAGCCAACTACAGGTCATTAATCTATGCTCCTTTTCAGTTTAGTTGAATTGCAATGTTTGTACCTGTTTCAATTAATACATAATTGATATACATGACGTTCTCCAAATTGATTTTTTTCAAAGGGTGGTTATTAAAGAGCTAAGAAAAAGAGGGGCAAGTGCAATGGGATGGGGTGATGATGGAGGAAAGTCCAGGGTATTGTTCCAGTCTGTTTGTAGCACAGGTGCATTGTCCAAGGGGACATAGGAAGAGGAACAATGACAGTTGAAGTGGACAGGGTGACTGAGTGGGACACAAGGGTGGCAATCAGAAGCGTCTCATTTCCTTGTGGGGGTCTTGGCAAGTGTCTCTGCCTTCTGTCTGGATCACAGGGAACGTTTGCGGGGTGGTTCACCTTCTGCAGGGGGAGGGGTGCTGGTGGCTTGTGAGTCCTGTGGCGGAACCTCCAGTCCACGAATGGCAGCGGAGCAGGAAGGCTGTTCAGATGTCTGGCTAGTGGCAGGGGCCCGCTGTTATGTGACTGCCTCCCTCATAATATTGGCCATATCTGCCAGCACCCCTGCAAATGAGACTAGGGTATGGTTGATGGCCTGCAAGTCCTCCCTGATCCCCTGGTACTGTCCCTCCTGCAGCTGCCTGTTCTCCTGCACATTGTCCAGGATCTGGCCTATCGTGTCTTGGGAATGTTGATAGGCTCCCAGGATCTCTGCAAGTGCCTCCTGGAGAGTCAGTTCCCTGGGCCTGTCTGCCCCCTGGGGCACAGCAGTCCTCCCAGGGTCCCTGTTGGCCTGTGCCTCTGTCCCCTCAACTGTGTGCCCACTGCCACTGACCCCAGGTCCCTGATTGTCTAGGGTATGAGGTGTGGCCTGGGGTCCCTGTAGAGGTGGACACACTGCTGATTGACGTGTCCTGGGGACAGAGTTGTGGGTATGCTGGGTGGGTGCTGTGGTGGTGTTTCCTGATGGGGGAGGCTCTGTGGTGGTGAGTGACTGGACTTGGGTAACCGGCTGTCCAGAGGTTCCTGATGGGCCAGGTAGGTCATCCAGATCGTGAAGACCAGAGTTGCTGTCATCACTGTGGGCCTCTTCAATTGGGGGACTGGATAGTGCTGGCACCTCCTCTCCGCTGACATTGGCTGGGGTACCTGTGGGGATGTAAATGATGTGATAGTGATGAGTATCCATGCAGGGCTGTGAGTGGTGTCCATGCATTGGTAGAGCATGCAGGGCTTGGCATTGGAATGAGTGAGATGTGATGGTGGGGTGTGTGAGAAGTGGTGAAGTGATGGGAGTGAGGGTGAGGGTGGGGTTATGTGATGGCATACAGGTAGGGGGGTAATAGTAGTGCAGACTTGACTTACCAGAGTCCAGTCCTCCTCCTACTCCGGCCATGCCCTCAGGATGCAGGATTGCCAAGACTTGCTCCTCCCGTACTGTTAGTTGTGAGGGAGGAGGTGGGGGTCCATCGCCAGTCCTCTGTACAGCGAGCTGGTGTCTTGCTGCAGTGGAAGGTACCTTGCCCCGTAGGTCGCTCCACCTCTTCCTGACGTCATCCCTAGTTTTTGGGTGCTGTCCCACGGCGTTGACCCTGTCCACGATTCTCCGCCATCGATCCATCTTCCTAGCTATTGATATCTGCTGCACCTGTGCTCCAAATAACTGTGGCTCTACCCTGATAATTTCCTCCACCATGACTCTTAGCTCCTCCTCTGTGAAACAGGGGTGTCTTTGTGGTGCCATGGGTGTTGTGTGAGGTGTGTAGGTGAGGGTGTTGGGTAATGGTTTGGGTAATGTGTTGGGGTGTGGGATGTGGGGTGCGTGAGTAGTGTATAGGTATGAATAGTGTGTGGCTCTAGTTGTTTCTGTTGTCTTGATGTCCCTCTTCTGCCAATGGTTTGGAATGGTAAGGGCTTGTGGTTAATGTGGATGTGTGTTTTATAGTGGTGTGGGTGTGTGGGTGTGGTGTGTGTATGGGTGTCAGGTGTGTGTTGTTTGAATTATCCAATGTGGGGTTTTGTTTGTGTGTCTATTTTGAGTGCAGCTGTATGTAGCACCAATGGTTTACTGCTGTTGAATGTCCGCCGTGGTGATTCGTGGGTCATAATGTGATGGGCGGTGTTCTGTTGGTGTAACCATGTGGGTTTTGATACCGCCACTTTATCACTGACCTTTGAGCTGGCAGATTTGTGTATGTAGCTGAATACTGACGGATTGGTGTGTGTGTGTCATAAAATGGTGAATGGATATCCGCCGCGGGCGGTAAGTTGGCGGCAGGCAGCGTGGCTGTAAGTGGGATTTACCACCAATGTCATAATGAGGGCCTAAGTCACAATTCACAGGAAACCTCTGGACATTTTATAATTCCTGTGATGACTTTTTCCTGTCAGATGTAGATTTGCTGATGCAGACAGAATTTACCTCTGAGACTCTTTTAAGCTGCTGTTTCATTATTACTCTCCTGCAATTAATGCACATTAAGGTTGAATAAACTATGTTATTTTGGCATCATATCAAGGGACGTAGTTTAGTCAGCAAAATTTGAGGGGCTGTGAATCTCAAATTTCCCTACTAAAAAAGCAGTGTCCACATGGTAAATGTGTGAGGTGACCAAGGTCCAGTTCCGACTGTTCTCATGAGGAACAGGGCCAGTACTGATTTTCATAAGGTGGGCCTCGTGGCCTGATGTAGAGTTTAGCAGGCAGGTACTCTGGGGCAACAACCACAGAGTACCCTGTCTGCCAAACACAAGGCTCGCCCATCCAATTTTCTGTTCGGAGGATTGCAAGGTTTATGCTGTTGAAGTAAAATTTACTGTCAGTGTAAAACTTCCTTTGATGACCCGATGAAGTAGGGGCCATTGAAAGTAAGCCATCCTACCATCCACCCTATTTAGAGTCGATAGTGAGGTGGCTTTTTTTAACTGATTGTCACCATCAGGTATATCCTGACAGTGAGGAACATTAAAAAAATAAAAATGATCCCTGCATCATGGGTAAAAACTAGTGTGGGGATAATTTGTTTCTTTTTCAAAAACAAACTCTTGTTTGGGGAATTTTTTTGAATTTGCGTTGCATTGCATTTGTGTTACATTTCATTGATGATAGTAGAACTGTGCCATATCTTCAAAGAAATTGTGCAGTTTTGCCCTCTCCATGTGCTGGGGCACTTAGAGCTGCCTTGTGCAATGCAAGCACCCTTCTGCCATGGTGCAAGGGTGTATGCATTATATCTGGATACTTTAGGTTATATGTAAGAGCCCCTAGCGCCTCTTTGCACCACATTAGCATCATTTTTTTCTGCTAATGTGGCCCAACGAGACCAAAATCGTTGCACCAAATTTACAAAGCGGCGCAATGCATGCATTGCACCACTTTGTAACCCCTTGCGCATGTCACAGGTGACACCTCGAGCCCTAGTCCCGTTACCTCCTCCACTTTACACACCACCTCCTGCCAGAATTGATACACCATCTGACAGGACCATGCCAAATGAAGAAAAGAAGCATCCAACAGGCCACATTTAGGACCATGCCAAATGAAGAAAAGAAGCATCCAATAGTCCACATTTAGGACAACTCGCTCCCCTTGCAGGGTCAATCTTATTGAGCCGATCAGGTGTAATGTACGTTCTGTGTACAAAGTTAAAGTGTAATAGTTTGAACCTGTGGTTACATGACACGGAACGCTCTAGTGATAATGCCACTGCCCAATCTGCATCTTCCCTGAGTTCTCCAAAATCATCTCCCATGCCCTGCACGCCACAATTGTAGGACCAGATTGGTCCTCCCGAAGGGCTTTATAAAACCGAGTAATCAGATGGGCATCATCACCCCAGTTCAATAGTCCATTCAACACCGACGATGGCTTAGAGGCCAACACAAATTCACACCAGATCTCCTTGGCCACACTCTCCATTTTGGCATATTGCAAGAACTGCCCTGGACCTAGTCCGAATGTTTCCCGAGCATCTAAGAATGAGATACATTCTCTGTTGGGATATAAATCTCCCACCACTGCACATCCTCCCAATCTCCAGGCTTCCATTGACATTAAAGCATCCATATCCCTAAAGAGGACTAAGTCCCAGATCTTTAACTCTCTATCAAATGGGGCACGTTTGAGAACTTTCTTGACCGTCTGCTCCCATATCCAAGCAGTCGTTCTAACCAGATATGGTACTTCGGACTCAGACCGGCCACCCAACATTAGTAAATGCGCCAGAAATCCTACAAACAATCTCTTCTCCCAGTTGTCCGAGTCTGTCATCCACTTTGCAGCATGCTGTAGGTGCGCTGCATAGGAGTAATTTCCAATTTTAGGGATTGCCAATCCTCCCTCCTCCAACTCCCTCTGCACCGTTGACAATGCCACCCTGCTACGCCGCCCACCCATACCAACGAGATCAGCAAGCTATCCAGTCGGGCAAGCAGCTGGAACAGTGAGTTCTGAACCAGATATAGACACCTTGGCAAAAATACCATCTTTGCTACAGCCGCTCTCCCCATTATCGAGAGAGGTAGTTTATTCCAGAATAAACTTAAGACCAGACATCACTCGTTCCACATTGTGTTTTTCATGGGCTGCCATGGTTTGAGTCACCCAAATCCCCAAATATCTAAAGCTTTCAATGTCCCATCGGAGCCCCCCCTTTGGTAACTCCTCCAGCAGGGCACCACAGAGAGAACCCAATGGGTACAGGAGTGACTTCTTCCTGTTCACTCGAAGACCGGACACAGCTCCAAAAGCCTCCAACAGCTGCAACAGCGCAGGTACCGAAATGCCGGGTTCACGAAGATACACCAGTGCATCATCCGCATATAAAGAGACAGTATGGGGGTCATTCTGACCCTGGCGGCCGGTGGCCGCCAGGGCCACCGACCACGGGAGCACCGCCAACAGGCTGGCGGTGCTCCCACGAGCATTCTGACCGCGGCGGTTCAGCCGCGGTCAGAAGCGGCAAGTCGGCGGGCTCCAGCCGACTTACCGCTGCTTGGGGGAATCCTTCATGGCGGTGGAGCGCGCTCCGCCGCCATGAGGATTCTGATAGCCCCTACCGCCATCCTGTTCATGGCGGGAAACCCGCCATGAACAGGATGGCGGTAGGGGGTGCAGCGGGGCCCCTGGGGCCCCTGCCGTGCCCATGCCAATGGCATGGGCACGGCAGGGGCCCCCGTAAGAAGGCCCGCAAAGTATTTCAGTGTCTGCCTTGCAGACACTGAAATACGCGACGGGTGCAACTGCACCTGTCGCACCCCTGCAACTACACCGGCTCAATTCTGAGCCGGCGTCCTCGTTGCAGGGGCATTTCCTCTGGGCCGGCGGGCGCTCTTTTGGAGAGCGCCCGCCGGCCCAGAGGAAATGTCTGAATGGCCGCCGCGGTCTTTTGACCTCGGTGCGGTCATTTGGCGGCGGTACTATGGCGGACGGCCTCCGCCGTCCGCCATAGTCAGAATCACCCCCTATGTGTGGCCTGCCCCACTCAGATACCCCAGGGCTCCAGCTTCCCTCGGATCCAAATAGCCAGTGGCTTCACAGCTAAAGCAAATAGAAGCAGAAAAAGCAGACAGCTCTGTCTAGTTCCCCTGCCAATCTCCCATGCTTCTAATAACTCTCCCCCTACTCGAACACATGCGACAGGTGCAGTATATAAACAGTTGTACCCACGCACAGAATTGTGGGCCAAACCCCATACCCTGCAGCACCTCTAGTAGGTAGTCCCATTCCACCTTGTCGAAGGTTTTCTCCAGGTCCAATGACACTAGTGCCAGCTCATCCTTCCCATTCACAGTCTCATGCAGCACATGCGCCAAGCGGCGTAAATTATAGGCCGTACTGTGAGCCGCAATAATACCACATTGGTCTTCATGCACCAAACTCCAAATTACTCCTCGAAGCCTAGTGGCTAATATTTTGCATATGACCTTCACATCACTATTCAACATAGTAAGCGAGCGATAAAAGAAGGGACCACCTGGATTCCCCCCAGGTTTAAGCATCAAACAAACAATGCCCTGGCGCATGGTTTCCGGCAGGACGCCACGCTATCGCGCCTCTTCAAACACCGCCAACAGTTTCTCCCACAAGAGTAGGGGAGATGCTTGATATAACTCAATCGGAAACCCATCACTCCCTTGCGATTTAGATTTTGACATAGCCTCCATCGCCTCGCTCACCTTCTCTACCGTTATGGCTGTTTCAAAAGCCTCCCTGCATTCTGTCTCTAAACGCGGCATCTGCATGAGCTGTAGAAACCCTGCCATCTCCTCATCTGGGACTACTGCACCCACCCGCAATACTCTTTGCAGATGCTCCACCAATACCTTGAGTGTGTTCTTCTGCTTGGTAATCATCTCATCTTTGGCATTCCTAATATACAAAATGGAGGGATTCTCCACTTCTCTTTTCAGAATCCAGGCCAATAATTTGTCTGACTTATCCCCCTCTCTATGCAAGCGCTGTCTATATGCTTGAACTGTAACCTTGCTTAATGTACCCCAGCAGTTGTTCACCATCTTGTACAGCCGAAGTTGTTCCCTCTCAGCCTCCCACGTAAGTGGTGTCTGAACCTGCAACAACGCCAACTTGCCCTCCCATTCAGTAAGTTCTTGCTCCATTTGTTTACGCATCCTACAAGCAGTACCAATGCACACCCCCCTCACAACCGCCTTCAGTGCCTCCCATTCCGTACCTATAGAATCCGTAGTGGACCAATTTAGGTCCAAATAGTCCTTGATAGCCACCACCACCTTATCACAACATCTATTATCCTCCAGAAAGCCCACTGATGTCCTCCAGTATTATCGGGCCCCCACCGCAGCTGCATCAACACAGGTGTATGATCAGACAAAAACCTGCCCAAATGACCAACGTCCAAAATCTGGCCACCCAGGAGAAACCGATCAAGCCTACTATGTGTGTTATGCATCTTAGATTGACATGTATACTCCCTGCCTCCAGGTGTAGTACCCTCCATGCATCCTATAGCCCTAAATTATGCATTACCTACATGAGGGATGTCGTCATCAGTGGTTTAGTCCCCAATCTGTGCGGGAGGTGATCCTTTTTGCCATCCAGGATACAGTTATAATCACCTGCCCAAATAAGAGGCGCATCCATCCCATCCCCTATAATCTCAGGGATAATATAAAAGGAGGGATCATCCACATTAGGTGCATAAATATTCAGAATGGTGAGGGGCTCCCCGTCTAAGGTGCCTTGCACAAGCACATACCTCCCCTCAACATCCACCTCACCTGTATACATGAGTAAAGGGAACCCCAGGGGCGATCCAGATCATCACCCCTCTCGCATGAGAAGAGAAAGACGGGAGAACATCTGACCCGCCACTTCTTCAACAACTTTTGAGTTTCCTTCTCAGTCACTTGCGTTTCCTGGAGACAGGCTACATGGACCTTATGACGTTTCAAAAAGGAATGCACCCTATACCGTGTGGTGTAATTCTTCAGCCCCCTGACATTCCACGTCAGTATATTAATCTGCTGTCCCATACCATATAGGTTTTCCCCTACAGTCCCACCTGCCCCTCATCCCATCCCTCCCTACCAGGGAGTTAAATAGAGTGAGAGCCCATTCCATCTCCTGCACACACACATGCACTGCTATTGTAACCTGCAACCATTCACGCAACGGACCAACCAAACGACTCAGCTCCCCAGTTCCCACCCCGGATGAACAGTAATTCAAACACACCAAACCAAACTGTAGATCCATACATATGGTTTCTGCCAGGTCAACAGCCAAACCCCCTACTCCCCAGCTACACGAACCTTCCATTACTGTGGAGTGACCACCCCCCACCCCGACCACAACAGTTATGTAGTTGAGTACCTACGCATAGAACGCAGAAAACAGCCTGCTCCCCCCATCATACAACTTATGTGCAAATTAAAAGTTTTACAGTGCCCCCCGCCCCTGGTGTAGCAGACCCTGAAGCAACATTTCAGGCTCCGATCACTAAGGTCCAGACCCTCCATTAAGAGAGCACGACATCGGTATTCCAAAGTCAGATAGCATTTCAAGTGTCTACCGTGAGCGATTCCACACCCGGAACCATTGGTCCCATAGATCCATCCGTCAAACCAGGAGTTACCACAGCCATTGTTCCATCTTGTTGAATCTCCACTCTGGTGGAAGCAACAATGTCCATTATCTGGTATGCAATGTCCTCCAGCTGTCTCTCCCCGCGAGATCTCCAATCCGGGCTAGCCGGACCCAGGGCCAATGAACAGGCAGGCCAGTCTTCTCCATCCTACTAGGAGCAGCCTTGTCTCACATCTCCAGCCACCTCTAAACCTCCTCCGGTCGATTGAAAAAGTGGGATTTCCCCCCAGATATCACCTTCAGATGCGCCGGGTATAACAACATGTATCTGACGTTCATGGCACAGAGTTTGGCTTTCACCTCCATAAACCCATTCCTAGTGGTCTGAACCTTGTTTGTGTAGTCAGGATAAATGGAGATTTTACAGTTCTCAAACCCGCTCTCTCAGACTCGCAAGCTGCCCTCAGGATACAAGCCCTATCCTTATAATTCAGAAATCAGGCAATGATAGCCCTCGGGCGCCCTTGAACAAGGCAGCGCTACCAGGGCTCTGTGAGCTCGCTCCACCGCAAACACCCTGGACAATCCATCCGGTTGCAGCACATCCTTTATCCAACTTTCCACAAAGCCTTCCACTTTAACTCCCTCCGCACGCTCCAAGAACCCCAGCAAACGGATATGATTCCGACGTGACCAGCCCTCTGCATCCTCCAATCTGGCTTCCAACCTTCGGACCGTGGAATTGCCTGCACCATCTGTTTGTGGAGAGAGCCCACCTCGGTCTGCAGTTGCGCTATGGAACCCTCTGCCACCTTGACCTTCTCAGAGACCTTCTTGAGATCTGCCCACAGAAGATTGACCTCCACCGCCATGTTTCTATTTTTCCCTCAAGGGCCACCCTGGAGCCCCGTATGCCCACAAGAAGTTCTGCCCGTGAAGGCTCACCAGTGGACCCTGGGGCACCCTTCACAACCTTGGGCCCCCCAGACCGTGTCTGGCATTACGTCAGCGGCACAGGCGTGATATATTGTTCAATGGTATTCCCCTGCGTTGTCTTCGATTGTCAGTGCCTGTAGGAAAGTACCATCTTGCCCGGCATGTTACCCCCATTTTGTACTTGTGTGTCAGTTTGTTTTTGCCTGTCTCACTGGGATCCTGCTAGCCAGGACCTCAGTGCTCATAGTTGTGGCCTGAATGTGTTCCCTGTGTGGTGCCTAACTTGTCACTGAGGCTCTGGTAATCAGAACCTCAGTGCTTATGCTCTCTCAGCCTTTAAAACTGTCACTGCAGGCTAGTGACCATTTTCACCACTTCTGATTGGCACACTGGAACACTCTTATAATTCCCTAGTATATGGTACCTAGGTACCCAGGGTATTGGCATTCTAGGAGATCCATATGGGCTGCAGCATTTCTTTTGCCACCCATAGGGAGCTCAGACCAATTCTACACAGGACTGCCACTGCAGCCTGAGTGAAATAACGTCCACGTTATTTCACAGCCATTTTACACTGCACTTAAGTAACTTATAAGTCACCTATATGTCTAACCCTCACTTAGTGAAGGCTAGGTGCAAAGTTTATAAGTGTGAGGGCACCCTGGCACTAGCCAAGGTGCCCCCACACAGTTCAGGGCAATTTCCCCAGACTTTGTGAGGGCTGAGACACCATTACACACGTGCACTACAGATAGGTCAATAGCTATATGTAGCTTTACAATGGTAACTCCGAATATGGCCATGTAACATGTCTAAGATAATGGAATTGTCCCCCATTCCAAATCTGGTATTGGGGTGCCAATCCCATGCATCCCCGTGGCTCCAGCAAGGCCCTCGGGTACTGCCAAACCAGCTCTCTGGGGTTTTCACTGCAGCGACCGCTGCTGCCAACCCACAGACAGACTTCTGCCCTCCTGGGGTCTGGGCAGCCCAGTCCCAGGAAGGCAGAACAAAGGATTTCCTCTGATAGAGGGTGTTACACCCTCTCTCTTGGGAAATAGGTGTTAAGGGCCTGAGAGGAGTAGCCTCTCCTGGCCTCTGGAAATGCTTTGAAGGACACAGATGGTGGCCTCCTTGCATAAACCAGTCTACACCGGTTCAGGGATCCCCCAGCCCCTGCTCTGGCGTGAAACTGGACAAAGGAAAGGGGAGTGACCACTCCCCTGTCCATCACCACCCCAGGGGTGGTGCCCAGAGCTCCTCCAGTGTGTCCCAGATCTCTGCCATCTTGAATACAGAGGTGTGAGGGCACAATGGAGGCCTCTGAGTGGCCAGTGCCAGCAGGTGGCGTCAGAGACCCCTCCTGATAGGTGCTTACCTGACTAGATGGCCAATCCTCCTCTGTGGGCTATTTGGGTCTCTCCTGTGGGTTTCTCGTCAGATAACGAATGCAAGAGGTCACCAGAGTTCCTCTGCATCTCCCTCTTCGACTTCTGCCAAGGATCGACCGCTGACTGATCTAGGACACCTGCAAAACCGCAATAAAGTAGCAAGAAGACTACCAGTAACATTGTAGAGCCTAATCCTGCTTTCTCGACTGTTTCCTGGTGGTGCATGCTCTGGGGGCTGTCTGCCTTCACCCTGCACTGGAAGCCAAGAAGAAATCTCCTGTGGGTCGACAGAATCTTCCCCCTGCTACCGCAGGCAACAAACGTCTGCTTCACTGGTCCTCTGGGTCCCCTCTCATCGTGACGAGTGTGGTCCCTGGAACACAGGAGCTGAATCCAAGTGACCTCGACAGTACAGTGGTCCATCTGTCCAAGTTTGGTGGAGGTAAGTCCTTGCCTCCCCACGCCAGACATTAATCCTGTGAACTGCGTGAACTGCACCTGCTAGGGGTTCTGTGCACTTTTACAAGGAATCCTTCATGCACAGCACAGCCCAGGTCTCCAGCACTCCGTCCTGTTCAACAGCTTCTGTGGGTGCTGCCAGCTTCTGCGTGGGCTCTCTGTGTTGCTGAGCGCTCCCTCTGTCTCCTCGTCCAAGTGGCGACCTCCTGGTCCTTCCTGGGCACAGGCAGCACCCTTTTTCTTCAACCATGACCTTTGCAGCTAGCAAGGCTTGTTTGCAGTCTTTCTGCTTAGAAACAACTGTGCATCCTCCAGCGCGCCGTGGGACATCTTCTGTGCAAAGGAGAAGTTCCTGGAACCTTCCGTTCTGCATCTTCAGCTTCTTCCACACAGAGGCAGCCATTTTTCACCTTCATCCAGGGTTTAGTGGGCTCCTGCCCCCCCCGGACACTTTTGTGACTCTTGGACTTGGTCCCCTTCGATTGCAGGTCCTTGGGTCCAGGAATCTGTCTTCAGTGCTTTGCAGTCCGTTGTGGTCTTTGCAGAATCTCCTATCACGACTTTAGTGTGTTTCTGGGGAAGTAGGGTCACTTTACTCCTACTTTTCAGGGTCTTGGGGTGGGGTATCTTGGACACCCTTAGTGTTTTCTTACACTCCCAGCAACCCTCTACACACTACACTAAGCCAGGGGCCCCTAAGTGATTCGCATTCCACTTTCCTAGTATATGGTTTGTGTTGCCCCTAGGCCTTTTGCATCCTATTGTATTCTACAGTGTTTGCACTACTTTTCTAACTGTTTACTTACCTGATTTTGGTTTGTGTATATATTTTGTGTATTTTACTTACCTCCTAAGGAGTATATCATCTAAGACATTTTTGGCACATTGTCACTAAAATAAAGTACCTTTATTTTTAGTAACTCTGAGTATTGTGATTCTTATGATATAGCGCTATCTGATAAAAGTGGTATAGTAGGAGCTTTCCATTTCTCCTAGTTCAGCCTAAGCTGCTCTGCTATAGCAACCTCTATCAGCCTAAGCTGCTAGAACACTACTAATCTACTAATAAGGGATAACTGGACCTGGCACAAGGTGTAAGTACCATCAGGTACCCACTATAAACCAGGCCAGCCTCCTACACTGGTGGTGCAGCGGTGGGATAAGTACTTGTAACTGCGTTACCACTTTCTCATTGGTGCTTTTCATAGGAAAAACATATTCCAAATATTTAAAAACATATACAGTTAACATAAACAGTTTAACTCTCTTTCTGAAAACTTTCTACAAAGTTTCTAAAAAGTTTTTCAAAAGTTTTCAAAAGTTTTGAAAAGTTTGAAGTTTTGAAGTTTTTCTCCTTTCTATAAAAGTTCTAAAACTTTTGTATCTCTATCTTAAACTCTTTCTTAACAACTATGTCTGCAGTAGAGCTTACTCCCACAGTTGTCCAGGCAGATTAAACTTTAAATGTTTGAGGGGTCTCTGCATAGAAAGAGGTTTTAAGCATTGGTAAGAACCCTACCAAAGATCTTCTCCTGGACCAGTCTGGCCCATCCCAGGATCAAGAGGTAGAGGAAGGGGGTGCCCAGCAAGAATCAGGGGAGGGCCCTGAGGACACTGGGGATGGTTC
Source organism: Pleurodeles waltl (assembly GCF_031143425.1). NCBI lineage: Eukaryota > Metazoa > Chordata > Amphibia > Caudata > Salamandridae > Pleurodeles > Pleurodeles waltl. Next base: position 718,151,596 of record NC_090447.1, read on the forward strand.
ATCCAAAGACCTGTCAGCTAACAGGCAACGTAGTGAAACTGGTAGTGGGAGGGGGCCACACACTAGTAGGGCACATTTCACTCCAAAAGGCCAGGTAACTAGAGTCCAGCCAGTTAGAGACAGGTTCACTTCTGTCAATTCCTACATTTCCTCTGTGTCTCAGAATTCCCAAGCCTCCCACCCTGAGAAGGACACCCTAGATAGGGAACTCAGAAAGCTGAGGTTGGAAAAGGCCAGACTGAAGCTAAGACAGCAGCAGTTGGCCTTAGACAGGGAATCTCTAGATGTAGAGAGGGAAAGGCAGAGGTTGGGGTTAGTTCCCCATGGTGGCAGCAGCAGTGTTCTTCATAGTAATCTTGTAAGAGAACAAGATTCTAGGAACCTGGATAAGATAGTACCCCCTTACAAGGAGGGGGATGACATTGACAAGTGGTTTGCTGCACTTGAGAGGGCCTGTATGGTACAGTTGGTCCCTCAAAGGCAGTGGGCTGCTATATTGTGGCTATCTTTCACTGGTACGGGTAGGGATAGGCTCCTTACTGTCAGAGAAAGTGATGCCAACAACTACAAAGTTTTGAAGGATGCACTCTTAGATGGATTTGGCTTAACCACTAAACAATACAGGATAAAGTTCAGAGATACCAGACAAAAGTCCTCTCAAGGCTGGACAGACTTTGTAGACTGTTCAGTGAAGGCCTTGGAGGGATGGTTACATGGCAGTAAGGTGACTGACTATGAAAGCCTGTATAATCTAATCCTGAGAGAGCATATTTTGAATAATTATGTGTCTGACTTGTTGCATTAGTACTTGGTAGACTCAGATCTGACCTCTCACCAAGAATTGGGAAAGAAGGCAGACAAATGGGTCAGAACAAGAGTGAAAAGAAAAGTTCATACAGGTGATGACAAGGATGGCAAGAAGAAGGATGGTAAGTCTTCTGACAAGGGTGGGGACAAAGATAAAAAGCATTCTGAGTCTTCATCAGGCCCACAAAAATCATCTGGGGGAGGTGGGTCCAAATCCTCTTCCCACAATCAAATGAAGCCTTGGTGTTATTTATGTAAGAGTAAAGGCCATTGGGCAAGTGATTCCACCTGCCCAATGAAAAACACCAAGGCTCCCACTACCACAACCCCAACTGTTTCCTCTAGTGCCCCTAGTAATAGCAGTGGTAGTGGGAAGTCTACTACAAATAGCCAATCAAAGGGTGTAGCTGGGCTCACCATTGGTAATGTAGTTGGGGTTGGTCTTGTTAGGGAGACACAGATTCTACTTTAGTCTCTGATGGTGGTATTGACTTTGCCACCTTAGTTGCTTGTCCCCTTAATATGGGTAAGTGCAAGCAGCTTCCCCTCCCTAATAAATGGTGTTGAGGTTGAGGCCTACAGGGATACAGGAGCCAGTGTCACTTGGATGATTGAAAAACTGGTTCACCCTGATCAACACCCACAGTACCAAGTGACTAATGCTCATAACAACACTCTTAGCCACCAAATGGCTGTTGTGAATCTCAACTGGTGGTGGGGTTTCTGGTCCCATGAATGTTGTGGTAGCCACTGATGTACCTGTAGCCTTACTAGGCAATGATTTGGAGACATGAGCTTGGGCTGAAGTGGAGTTGGAGGCTCATGCAGCAATGCTGGGCATTCCAGGGCATATCTTTGCTCTCACAAGGGCTCAGGCCCAGAAGCAAAGAGGACAGGGAAGCTTGGATCCTGGAACAATGGACCAAGTGCTCCCAAAAGCTAGGGCTAGAAAGAGTAAATCCTTACCCACTATCCCTCCCTCTCCAGAATATTCCCCTTTTGAGGAAGAGGAATCCTCTCCCTGTGCAGAACCTACACCAGATGAGCTGGCAGTAGACCCTGCTGAACATTTGGGTGCAGGGGGGCCTGCTAGTGAAAAGCTGAGTGTGGCAGAGCAGATGTGTCCCACACTAGAGGGTTTAAGACTGCTGCCAAACTGCAGAATGGGGATATCACTGATAGCCATAAGGTCTATTGGGAAGATAACCTCCTTTATACTGAGGCAAGGGACCCTAAACCTGGAGCTGCCAGGAGATTGGTCATCCCTTAGCAGTATAGGGAGTTTCTTCTGACCTTGGCACATAATATTCCTTTGGCTGGCCATTTGGGCCACAGTAAAACTTGGGACAGACGTGTTCCATTGTTTCACTGGTCCCACATGTCAGAGGACACTAAGGAGTTTTGTCGCTCCTGTGTGACCTGCCAAGCCAGTGGCAAAACTGGTGGCACACCTAAGGCCCCCTTAATTCCACTCCCAGTGGTTGGGGTACTCTTTGAAAGGGTAGAGGTTGACATAGTTGGCCCCCTTGACCTTCCAACAGCTTCAGGCAACAGGTTTATCCTTGTGGTAGTGGACCATGCCACTAGGTATCCTGAAGCCATACCCTTAAGGACCACTACAGCTCCTGCAGTGGCAAAGGACCTCCTGGGAATCTTTTCCAGGGTGGGTATCCCTAAGGAAGTGGTGTCAGACAGAGGTAGTAACTTCATGTTTGCATACCTCAAAGCTATGTGGAAGAAGTGTGGAGTAACGTATAAGTTCACTACTCTTTATCATCCACAGACAAATGGTCTGGTTGAGAGGTTTAATAAAACTCTCAAAGGTATGATTATGGGACTCCCTGAAAAACTCAAAAGGAGATGGGATGTCCTGTTGCCATGCCTCCTTTTTGCTTACAGGGAGGTACCTCAAAAAGGGGTGGGCTTTAGCCCCTTTGAACTTCTCTTTGGCTACCCTGTGAGAAGTCCCCTTGCACGTCTAAAGGAGGGTTGGGACCAACCTTTAAAAGCTCCAAAGCTAGACATTGTGGACTATGTACTTGGTCTAAGATCCAGAATGACTGAGTACATGAAAAAGGCCAGTAAAAACCTTCAGACCAGTCAAGAGCTCCAAAAGCAATGGCATGACCAGAAGCACTCCTGACCCAGTATCACCCAGGACAGAAGGTGTGGGTATTGGAGCCTGTGGCCCCAAGAGCACTCCAGGACAAATGGAGTGGACCCTATCGCATTGTTGAAAAGAAGGGTGAGGTCACCTATTTGGTAGACCTGGGCACTGCCAGGAGTCCCCTTAGGGTGCTCCATGTCAATCGCCTGAAATCGGCCCAAAACTGGGCTACGAGCGCTACATTGACCAGCCAAGTCACCACCCCAGAGCCTGCAGCTCAACCATGCAGGTAACACCATCAAATGTCCAGGAGCCACAAGCTGCTCCTTCACTGCCCCCACTCCTCCAATCCAGAGTCTGTCACCAGGTCACCGCGCCTCACCGTGCACCAGGATGAACAGGCACTTGAGTGCACAGTCCTGCTCCAAGGCTGGGCTGCAGCACCCCCGCAACCAGTTCAGCCCACACCACGGCACTGCGCATCTCACCAGGCCAGCCGACCCGGGAGTCCTCCATTGGGGGGGGAGCGATCACCCCCGCCTATGCTGCTTCAACCATGGGACACCCAACAGGGCCCTCGCGCACACACACAGCCCGGTTGTTTCCAGCTGATCTGCTCGGTCCGAGAGTGGACCCAAGCCCTCAATCCAGGAGCCGAGGGTGTCAGCAAGGTCTGGGCACCTTCCCCTGCAGTGGGGGGAAGCTTACAAACGCGGGTACTTCAGGATATTGTTCAGGATTAGGCCAGGGAGCGGGAGCTCACAGAGAGCGCATTATGCCAGCCATCTTGCTTGGCCATATCCCCCTGGTCCAACATATTTAAAAAGCAGGACATGTACTTTTAAGTTTTACATGTCCTAATAGAGAAACCCTTTAAATCCATGTTTTACTACTGCAATTACTACATCTCCCACAGGATAACATTAGAGCTAGTTTATTAGCTTTAATAAGCTGTAATTTCCAAATGGGAACAGGAACCCAGTTTGTGTTTGGTGTCTTTGGAACTGTATTGAGACATCCTAACTTATGATGAAGTCTGATTATTTGCCACTTTCAGAAAAAGTTAACGCAAAAAAGAACAGATGATGGATGGAATGCTGAACAATGTCAAACGTTCACCCCCAATCAGAGATCTGGGTCTAAATCCATTTATTTTGCCTGCCATGCCACACCAGTTGGACCAAGCCATATGCAAATCAGTCTTGCCATGCTCCGCATGGGAATAGTCCAGCCTGAACTGCTAGGCCAGGACCCCCCTGAACCGGATTAAAACATCCTGGGACAGGTTTCGGGGTATCACCCCTCATCAGCCAGGCTAGCTTGAATCCAATGGCACAGTGAGCCCGGGACCCATGTCTGGGCATACCTGGTGCACTTAGGGGGACAAATGTGAAAAGAACAGATGATGATTGCAATGCTGAACGATATCAAACATTCAACCCAAGTCAGAGATCTGGGCCTAAATCCATTGGTTGTTTTTTTTTTTGCCCACCATGCAACCCTACCAGTTGGGACCTAGCCATACATGCAAATTAGTCTTTACTCCGCTCCCAATAGGAACAGTCCAGGTGGAACTAACAGGGACCAGTTTTGTGGTATCACACCTCATCAGCCAGGCTAGCTTGAATCCAGTGGCACAGTGAGCCTGGGATCCATGTTTGGGCATAACCAGAGCACTTAGGTCGACAAATACAAAAGAAAGAGATGATGGACAGAATGCCTAACAATGTCAAACATTCACCCCTTCTCAGAGATATAGTCCTAACTCTATCATTTTTTGCCCACCATGCCACCCTAGGTTGGACCCAGCCATATGCAAATTAGTCCTGACCCAGCTCCCCATAGCAACAGTCCGGCCCGAAATTACAGGCTAGGTCCTCCATGGACTCGAAACAAACATCATTGGACCGGTTTCGGGGTATCACCCTGTATCACCCCTCTTCTGCCAGGTTAGGTTGACTTAGGTCGCATAGTGAGCACAGGACCCGCGTGTGGGCAGCCAGCCCAGTTGATCCAGAAGAACTGATGCCTCGCCTCTGCTGTGAGGTGCAAGCCCATGCAGAACCGACACATCACTGCTGCTGTGTGGATTGGACCCATCACAAAAACCTACATCACTCTCACAGTCCACAACCTCTTTGGAACTGCCACTGTGTGATGTATTCATGGTGCAGGTCCTCACAATCCTCACTGACAGCAGCCTCGATGATGATGTTGGACACCACATCCTAACCTTGCATCTCCTCTGATCTACACCTCTCCCTGACTGCACAACGCATCCTCGATACAGATCCTCACAATGCTCTGCAAACCAGAATTTAATGCACTCTGTTCAGTGGGCCTACCTAGGTCCCTGTAGTCAGCCTGCTCTCCATTGGGGTTGGCTTGAACTTGTGATTTTGTCCTGGTCTGGTGCAACCAGATTGCCAAAGCTGGTGCTTTGTGCTTTCTGGTGTTAGTTTCACTAAAATCTTTAAAACTGCATATCTGGGGTTTTGCTAATGGGATGTTTGTCATTTTGGTTTTGGTTTATTTATTATAAAGTACCTTATTTTTCTAACTTGGTGTGGAATCCTTTTTTGCGTCATGTTTTCACTTAATTTCTGTTTGTACTGGTGCACACTACTTTACATCTTGCCCCTAGTTAAGCCTGACTGTTCCTTGCCAGGCTACCGGAGGGTTGAGTACAGGTTAATTTAGGGGTGGCATCTGCCTCATCGTGAAAATGATTGTGGTTGCTGCTTGACTAGGGCTCAGACCCCATTCAAGCAACATTCCAATGTGTTACAGTGAACTATACACACACAATCTTATTGGATATCATCATTTTGGACCAAAAATTGTATTTGCTTATATGGGATTTTAATAAGAGTTATCAAGTATTAACGGGTGCAGAGCACTGAGAATAGGTGGATGCCCAAGGAACTTTAGCAAAAAGTAGACTGAAACAGACAAGCATAAACAATATTAAGTTTGCAGTACTGTAGTGGATAAATAAGGGAATGATTAGCATTCATGCCATAATGATGTCTATTATTTAACCGGACATTTGGCAGAAAAAATAATGGACCAAAATACCTGGTCTTCTTGAGAATTAATTTAAGCACAATTTAAGCCAAAAATAACTATGCCCTATCTGTTTTAAGCTAAATTTGATCCACCCGATTTCTAGTTCTTACATGTGTATGATAATCCGCACAGCAAGGCTTTTTGGAGAAAGATCATGCTGTTGATTTTAGACGTGATGTATTAGCAATAGCACGTCCATCAATCAAGGTAAAATGTCTCATAAATATATAGCAAGAAGGGACTTTGGAAGATGGTCTGTTGATTTGTTTGAGATAGGTTAATAGAAAGATGTCTGCGAGCACAATAGCTTCGAAATGGACTTTACATCTTTTAACCCTTTCAGTGCAGAGGTGTTTGCACATGCCTTTACCAGAGCTTTTTTCAAAGAATCAGTTTTAGGTTGTTGAAGCACATGTTTTTTTTGTGCACCCGTACTAACTATTTACAAACTGCAATTTGTAGCAGGTAAGGTAGTCTTAGAGTAGTACTACTCATGTACTACAAAATACCATTCAAAATGTACATACCGAGACCTCGTCCGCTGCCTTTCCTTTCTTTTCTATGCAGAGATCTGCCCAGCATAAAGGAGATTTCTCCACACAAAGGTATGTGTTATTGTAGTAAATGTGTGAGGTACTGCAAGAGTGGCTGGAAAAGGGTGCAAATTTACTACTATATTGCAGGGTTTCAGTATAATTTTAAAAGGGGTAAAATGGGTTTAGGGAAGGGCATGCTAATACAAACAGCCACCCAGAAAGGAGTAAGACCATTGTTATTCACACACTACACTTCTAAAGTTATTAAAGTCCTAAAAGTCACACAGACAGTAAGGGAGTTTGTCCAGCCCAGCCTTGAAGTAAGTCTAGCACAACACATGGCCATACATAGGTACTGCAACACGCTCTCATAGAAAATATTGAGGCCAGGACTTAATCATTTAATTAATAATTTAATTATTTTAAATTTAAAAAATGCAAGCTCCAGATTAATTGTGGAAAAAGCCTTAGGGCCTAATTTAGATCCTGGCAGAGGGATTACTCCATCACAAACGTGACAGATTTCCTGTCTGCCATATTACGAGCTCCATAGGATATTATGGGATTGTAACACGGTGGACAGGATATCCGTCACATTTGTGACAGAGTAATCCCCTCTGCCAGGACCTAAATAAGGACCTTAGTGCGTATATCTTAAGTTCTTTCCTGGCTTTGCCCTGTAGTATATAGGTTACATTTCAGTTCTTGCCCTCTAATGGGATAAATGAGCGATGGGAATTACGGGTTGGTCAATGAATCAAGCATATATGTATTCACCAGTTTAATCATTCAGCCCTGTTACCATTACAGCTCCATAATACATTAATCATCACATTTTACACATAAGAATGGATGACCTGGGGTCTTTCAGATAGAAAGCATTTTATAAACAACATTTATAAAAACTACTGGGTAAGCTTGTGCTGTGTTAAGTTTGCTTAATGACTGCAGTTTCCCAAATGCCCTTTTCACACGTGTAATACAGGTGGGTTATAAACTAAGGGCACAGTAATTGACAAATGACTGATGTTTGATTAAGACTAAGACCTGTCGAGTTGAAACATGTTGGCGTTGTTACTTCCCAACGGGACCCAATACCCGTGGGGGGGTGGAGCGCGTGCTGGAGGAGCATACTGGCAAAAATATTTATCCAGCTGCCAAAATACAAAAACACAGTCACTCAGATTTGCAAGAGAGGAATTTTACTCCAGCAATAGACGTGTTTCGGCCTTCACCGTGGCCTTGATCAAGGCTATGTATTTCAAGTAACTATAACTCCCGCCCTAATGTAACTATAATTCGCACCCCGCCATTCACAGCTTTTTGTTCAAAAATGTTATTCCTAATGTTTCATTTATACTTTTAAGGACGTTATAAAAGTTGTTGTGACTGCTGTAATATCTGGGGTAATTAGCAGTGCATGGCAAGGGCGCGAGTTATAGTTACCTGAAAGAACTCTAACTAAAACTGAAGAATTTCTATGGTTTTGTACGAGTAAACTCAGAACTTAACTACAACATCCCTGTAACCTTTGCTTTTTTCCATGAATTTGTAAGGATTTTTTTAGTTCTATTTCCTAACTATAATGTCCCTGTAACCGTTGTTTGTTTCAGGAAATTTCTATGGATTTTTTATTATAAAGTAATTTTCATTACTGTATGATAATCCAACTGAAACTGCTCTTAGCTGTGCAGTGGTTGGCCACAGTGCCTGGACTGTGACCAGGCCCTGTGGCGAACCTCTATTACAGCTCAACCCCAAGCTGCGCACTGCCTTCAGTCCCTTCACTTTTGTTTGCTTGCTTAGGGAGGATGGTGGTCCCCATGACTGGAGGGGCCCACGCTGCCCCCGCATTATATTTGAAAAGTGCCCTGGAGAGGTGGTGGTCCATGGGGCTGCATCCCTCCCGGGGACTTGTAAAAAACAAGTGTGAAAGCCTGTACTTGTTTTTTTTAAAATGTTTCTGCAAAACCGTGATGTTGTCATGAAACTGCTGCAAAAATGTAAAAAGAAAAGTGTTTTTAGCACTGGGGGGTCCCTCTGGGACCCCAGCACCAGAGCTTAGGGGTCAGGGTGACTCTAGTCTTTGCTCCTTGTCTTTTTTTTAAACGTTTTTGTGGGACTCGGCTGAACCTAAGCCCCAAGATAGCTGCCAACACTTCCTGGTTAGAAGTGTTGGCAGCCAATCGGAGCTGTGCATTTCCCTGCACAAGCTTGTCGTTATTCGCAACAAAGGATCCACACCCCTAGATATACACATTTATTTTCCCTTTAATAGCTCAAAAACTACTGGACAGATTGACACCAAATAAGCGAAAGTGTAATATGCATACCAAAAGCTAACTTTCTGTCACAATCGGTGTAATTCCGTCCAGTGTAGTCGCGTCTAAATGTCCTATGGGAATTAACATGGGAAACACAACTTTTTTTACCTCCCTTTTTTCTCGGCCCCAACAAGAATCACTTGCGCACTTTTTTGGGAGAGTTTCCTGAAGATTCGTCAAATGGTGTCAAAGATATAGGCAAGTCAAAAAAACCTTTTTCCATGGAAAAATGGTCATAACTATATATATATATATATATATATATATATAGATATATTTATTTTACCCAGTGGCAGTTGCCACTAGGTAGTTATAGTTAGGACCTAATTTCTATATAGAAAGTGTTTTTTGACTTGCCTATATCCTTGGCACCACTTGGCGAATCTTCATGAAACATTTCAAAACAATTTACCAGTCACTTCAGCTGGTGTCTTAAAAGTTTCTGGATGATCCGTCGTGGGGGGCAGAGAAAAAGGGGGGGGGTGGTACCAAAACTAATTTTCCCCATTCATTTTTCCATAGGGATTTTGAACAGTAATAGCACCAAAACTACATGATGGAATTAAACCAAATTTGGCAGAACGGTAGGTCCTGGTCTATAATTAAATGCTTTTTTTGTTATGGTGTAAATTTGTTTAGTAGTTTTTGAGAAATTAAGGGGAAAACAAATTTGTTTTTTATAGGGACGCACAGGATTCACGATCCCTTCCGATCTCGTGCAGAGATCTGATTGGCTGTCAACACTTCAACCAGGAAGTCTTGGCAGCCATCTTGGGACTCGGTAGCTGAGTACAAGACAAAAATATAAAAAAAAGAAAAGGGGCCAGGGTACAAACACCCTGACCCCTTAGCTCTGGTGGTCCCAGAGGGACCCTTCAAGGCTAAAAGCATATATTTTTTTAATTTTCGGCCGGATACGCGGTGGATCTGTGGATCCAATAAAGAACTTTAAAAAACAGGAGCACAGGCTCCTGCGCTTCATGTTTATTAAGCCCCCTGGTGGGCCAAGTCCCAAAGGCATTTTTTTTTAGTGCAGGAGGACCTCCTGGCCCCCCCCTGCAGACCTGGGGACCACCACCTCCTCAAGTGAAATGAAAATTATGTGCGGGGGACTACTTGGTTCCCCCGTGCCCCCAGGAGCACCACCTCCGCATGGTGTAAATATTTTTAGGCATGGGGCGGGACCATCAACCTCCCCATCAGCCCCAGGGACCACCATCTCCCCAGGTCTTCTATTACTTAAGAAGCAGGATGCCCCCGCTGCCATGGGGATTGCCACCTCCCCTGGGCTATATAAAATTAATAGGGGGGCACCCAACCCCTCTGTTGTGGGTACAACAGAGGGCCGGGTGCCCTCCAAGAGCTCAACGTCCAAGAGCTCGATTAAAGTAAGATGCTGTTGCTTGCAACATTCAGACTTATTTAGGTATATTCATTACATTCTTAAATCTCAAGTTTGCAATACCCAAATACTTGTTAAATGTCTCATTTCATATAACCAATGCTTGTTGATTATGTACATTGTATTCCACCTGATCCCACTAACTGCCAAAACATGTGCTATTCATAATGTGAACTATATTGAACATGTGCCACAATCAGGAGGATAATTGCTCAATTCCTTAACAAGCAATCAACTGCCAAAAGGCACATGTGCACATTTTATTATTTAAGGATGCTTGTGAATCTGAGGCCTTGCTTGGCTTTGTACCTATTGCTCTGCTCACCTGTTTATAGTCAAGTTGAGTTCCTTGTCCTCCAGCCTACCTCCAGTGGAGTTCCAGTGCAATTCAAGTTCCTTGTTCTCGAGCCTGCCTCCAGTCGAGTTCCAGTGTTCTTCGTTCTCTGACCAGCTGCCAGTCGAGTTGCAACATTTCTCGTCCTCTGGATAGCCTCCATTCAAGTACTGGGGATCCTCGCACTCCGGTCGGCTTCCTGCAGAGTCCCGGCTCTCCTCTTTCGTCTTCTGCTGATGATCCCGTATTTCCTGTAAAAGAGAGAAAATAAGAAAGGTGAAAAAACTCAGTTTGGGTTCTTCTGAAATTTTCAAGCAAGTAACTTCATTTCAAGGTATAGAAAGATTAATCGCTCAAATGAAACAAAACAGAGCTCTGTCTTTTAAATAATTTATGACAATAAGAATTAGCGTGATATATTGTTTGGGTGGGAATCCAAAATACTGCTAACAGACATTAAGGATAGATGTATTTCCTGTAACAATTGCTCCCCTGAGAATAAGAAAATTAGAAATAGAGCAAGTTTATCAGAACTATTATTGGCAAGATATTATTCCAGAACACAAAGAAGCCCTTTAGTCAAGTTGATTGTTTTTCAGTTTGGACATTGCTTCAGAGACTCTGAAAGCATTGTAAAAAGAGGAAGATCAGCCTTATAGAAACATATGCATAATGTGTCAACAATAAATGACATTATGCAATGTACAATAGTTTATGTAATTTAATGTATTAATGAAGTAATTCTTTTGCATCCCAGAATCCTAAAAAAACAAGAACCCAGTATTTTGAGAAATCAGAAGTACTGACGCCCAACACGACATGCAGTTCAGTGTCCAGCAGGCCGATTTTGCAGTCCACGAAGCAGAAGCTGGTATTTTCTCTTTTTCTCTTCCCAAAACCCCCTTCCTCTCGAGGTCTTGTGAGTGGGCAATGTACTCTTCATTGCGGTTTACGTTAGTCCTCTCCGGGATTTGGGAATTGTCATCGCTCCAACTGGCATTCAGGTGAGTGGCTCACACAAAACACCTGCCATGGAGACCACCACCTCACCAGGGCTTAATTAGTACTCAGTGTGGGAGGGGCCTCCTGGGCCCTCCGCTGCCCCGGGATCACCACCTTCCTGGGGCATAGATATAAAATAGTGAAGGGGTCCGTTTCAGACCCCCTTTAGCTCCGTGGATCACCACCTCCCCGGGGCTATGTGCACATTGGAGCGGGAGCATGAGGTACCCCTCGTGGAGCCACTGATGGCCTTGTGGACCACCACACCCTGGGGCCGGCTCCTGCTATGTCCCAGGGTGCCCATCCCCAGGACATAGCTGTTTGCTGTGGCTTTGCTTCAGTTTTGCAGCTGCAGCCAAGCCACAGCAAACACTTCGGTTTTTGACAGCTGGACATGTCAAGCATGCAGTGAACAGAGATGAAATGCTTCAGAAAGCAGGGAACTGCTGTTACAAGCAGCTCCCTGCTTGCTAAAGCAATGCTACCAGAAGAGAAGCCTTAAAGGTTGCCCCCCGGTGCCAGACAGCACATAAAGGGCATGTTGTGGAAAAAAAATGTAAACAAAATGAAAGCCAATAGCTAAGTGTGAAGATCGCAGACCTTCACACTGAGCAGTCAGGGTTCATGTCCAGTCAGACTCGCTTCCCTGTTTTTTATTTTTTTTCAAAGTACAAATTAGTTTTAGTTTTAAAACTGACAGATGCATTTTTAAATTGTAGAGAAATATCTCATTCTAAATATATCATACATCAAAGTCTAAAAAACTCTATCTCTCCCTCTCACTTTCTTTCTCTCTCTCTCTGACTCTCTTTCAATCAATTTCTCCCACTCACACACCCCCTTAGACACTTATGCACCCACTCACAGATCCACTCAGACACTCACACACCCACCCACTCACAGATCCACTCAGACCCTCTTGCACTCACTCACATCCCCAGTCAGACCCTTATGCACCCACTTACAGACCCCCTCAGACAGTTACGCACCTACTAATAGACCAACTCAGACTGTCACACACCCACTCACAGACCCACTGACACCCTCAAGCACCCACTCACAGACCCATGCACGCACTGATGCACCCACTAAAACATTGATGTATGCACTCTTACACACAGTCGGACAGCCACTCTCACCCCTAGATACATCCTCTCACACCTATTCTCACACCCAGAGAGGCCACAGCAAACTCCAGCTGCGCACGGCCAAAGGGAAGTGCACAACATGGGGTTGGGAGGTTAAGGGGTGTTGGCCTCAGGGACTACTACAGGCCAGGTCTTGCAGGCAACCTTCCGTGCACACAGGTGATGGCCGTGCACGTTGCAAGGTTGGGTGCTTACAGGGGGTTGGCCTAGGGCCTGATCTCCCAACCCCCACAGCGCACAGCCAAAGGCCATGTGCGGTGGTGGCTGGATCAACGTATAGTAATGAAAATTACTGTACATTAAAAAAGCCTTGGAATTCACTGAAAAAAACAAAGGTTACAGGGAAGTTATAGTTAGGAAATAAAATGTAAAAAAAAAGAAATTCACTTAAAAAAACAAAGGTTGCAGGGAAGTTGTAGTTAGGTTCACATTTTAAAATGTACAAAACCATAGAAATGTCACCGGTTATAGTTAAAGTTAACTCAAGTAACTATAACTCATGCCCTAAGGTAACTGTGACTCACGCCATCGCCATGCACTGCTAATGACCCTACAAATTACAGCACTCATTACAGGTTTGATAACATCATTGATAACATCAATGTGATATTTGCAGTAAAATCTTTGATGAAAAGCTATGCATGGCAGGGGCGCGAGTTATAGTTACCTTAGGGCACGAGTTATAGTTACTTATAGTACTATAGTAAGTTTTTTCAGTCAGTATACATATATATATATATATATATATATATATATATATATATATATATAAAAAATATATATATATATAGCTTATGTTGGACTTTTTGGCCTTACGCAGGGTCATCCCCAGTCTTTTTGCCTCCTTCCTACTGGTTTTTCTGACCTCTTGCTGTTGGCTCTAGGACTCTGAGCACTTTATCACTGCTGACCAGTGCTAAAGTGCAGGTGCTCTCTCATCTAAAGTTGGTATGATTGGCGTATACCTAATTGGCATATTTAATTTACCTATAAGTCCCTTGTACAGTGGTATCTCTATACCCAGGGCCTGTAAATTAAATACTACTAGTGGGCCTGCAGCGCTGCTTGCGCCACCCACTGAAGTAGACTTTCAAAACCTGTCTCAGGCTTGGTAGCGCAGGGCCTGTGTGCGCAGTTTTCTGCCACAGGGACCTGGCATCTATACTTACTTGCCAGGCCAAGAACTCCCCTTTTACTACATGTAAGTCACCCCTAAGGTACGCCCTAGCTAGCCCTATGGGCCGGGTGCCATGTATGTAGAAAGGCAGGACATGTGCCAAGTTGCGTGGCCTGTCCTGGTAGTGACAAACAGCCTAACTGGTGTCTCACTGCTGTGAGTGCTGCCTTCTCATAGGATTGCATTAGAAATGCCCTGCCTTATGTGTAGGGGTATTGTCTGATTTATGAGGGGTGCGTAGGCATGTTTGTTATGGTTGTGATGGTGATAATAAATGCTGCTTACTGGTGTGGGTGTATTTTTTATTACTATCACAGAAATGCCACTTCTAGAAAGTGCGCATTTATCTGTGCTTATGACTCTGGTGTTTTGCAGCTTGACTCCAATCCACGTCTGGGCAGAGTAACAGTTGGGGCTTTGTGCATACTTTTCAGACAGACTGCACACAGGGAGGGGGGAGGTGTCACATAGGTGCATCTGCATACTGAATAGTCTCCCTGGGCTGAGAGAAGGGAGAGGCGGGGCACACCTGCATTTGTAAAGACTGTGCCCTGGCCTCACACAATAGGGTCGTTAACCCCCAACTGATGTTTGGAGCCTGTGCTGAAAGGAGAGATAGGGCACTCCGAGAACCAGTTATAACTGGCCGGAACCTCCTCTCCCTACCATTGTAAAACACTGTAAGAACTGACTATAAGTACAGGGGAATTTTCCCCACAATTGGGAGACTCTTGGAATCATCTTGGAACTGGACTCCAAAGGCTGAAAGGACTCACCAGGAACCGCCATGGACTGCTGCTGCTGTGCTGACCTGTGACCTGCCTGGTCACTGTGAAGGACTTGCCACTTGCTGCCTTTCCCTTGTGCTGGCTTGTAGCTGGGCCCTCCACCTGAGGACCTTGTCTTAAGATTCTGCTCCCCAGGGGCAGGGTGCTGTGGCCCCTGACCCCTGCATCCATTTCTTCACGAGGGGTGCTTCTCGGTGGTTGCGGCTGCCATAGCGCTGATTGCAGCGCGCTTATGGAGCCTTGGGATCTCGTAGGCTCCATGATGCATTGTGCCCCTTTAAATAAGATCACCGCAGCAGCCTGGGAAGCTGGAAGAACACTCGCACACTGCATCGGGTGCAGGCGAGTGTCTGCTCGGGCCCCAGGAGGGGTCTGATCTTCTTGTGGCTTCACGCCAGGACCAGGGGAAGGCGCGGGAGTGCCCACTTCCCCCTGGCCTCTGCGTTAGGAGGAGGACGCTCCTTTTCTGCTGTTAGGTAAAACGGGCATTATTGTGCCCCCCCCAGCTTGGTGGAATGGCCAGTGGAGGCCCGGGGGGGCCCCCAGAGATCACGGGTCCCGGGAGGGGCCTGTCATTAAACCGGAGGGGGTGCATGGTGCCCCCCTCCTGCCCTAAGTTGTTTTTGCTGGCTTTGGCCCCCCTCGTGAGGGCCGGTTGAGGCCCTGGGGGGCCCCCAGTGGTTACGGTCCCCAGAGGGGCCCGTTCATGGACAAGAGGAGGTGCATGAAGCCCTCCTCTGACCCCAGGAGATCACGAGGCCCCCGTTTTGCACAGGGAGCGCCGGGGGCCCCCTTGTTTCCGTTTCTTAGGCACTGGAGGTGCCTCTATCATCTACCAGGTATTTCAAAGGGACAATATATATCAGGAGTTCTCATTAGAGACTTTATTGCATTATATATTGCCTACCTGTTTTATGATGTTTTTGTGTGCATATGCAAATGTTCCTTTTATGGGCATGACTTGCTAATATGTTCCATAACTTGCCATATGTTTTCTAATGTTCCTACTATGGGCGTTATATGATATTCTTATGACAAGTGATCTAATGTGATAATGTGTTTCCTGACTACTGCTTATGTTGCAGAATACTGAGTAACCTGTGTGTTGTGTGAGTACTGCTAATTTGCAGAGTAACTAATGTGTAACGTTCTGACAACTGCTAAGGTAGCAGGATAGTACTGTTATGTGATGTTTGGTCTGATAATTGCCTTGTGTACAATACAGTATATTTTCATATAATCTGGTGTTGTGTTTCCTTTGTGGTGGGCATATTGCGTCACGTGTGTTGTGTGTGTTGTGCAAATGCTTTACACATTGCCTCTGGGTTAAGCCTGACTGCAAGTGCCAAGCTACCAAGGGGGTGAGCAGAGGTCATCTTGGACGTGTAACTCCCTTGCCCTGACTAGAGTGGGTAAGCTCTGCCTGGCTGAGGTGCATACCCTAGCCAACCAGAAACCCCATTTCTAACAGTGGTTGTCAGCGGTGAGGATAGGACTTGCGCTTGCACAATACCATTGTGACTCATTATTTCACTACAAGGATTGCGTTTAGCCCAGCACATGTTTGGGTTATCTTAACTTTCTCTCTTTGGTCATTTTACCTGTTTTCAGTTCTCACGCTTGGGTATTGTGGTTGTCACATTTCAGTTATTTGTACTTTTTCAAGATTTAGAGGACCTGCCGTTTTACACGCAGGAGGAATTAGAGGGGTTCTGTAGAGAGAGAGGGCTGCCTGTAGAAGGGGACCTCAGGAGATCTCTGAATTTCTTTGAAAGGTTTGTGACATATACCCAGGGAGGGAGTGTGCTTAGGGGGTACCCAGAGGATCCCGAGTGTAGCGAGGGTTCCCAAAGGGAGGGCTCCCAGACCTCATCCCTAGAGAGTGGTAGAGAGACTGATCAGGAGGGTGAGAATGACCGGTTTGGGACGCCAGTTGACAGGGAAGGCCCCAGTGATAGGGAGTCCCTTGCTGGGTCCAGTGTAAGAAGCAGGGCTACCTCTCATTCCTTGATGCCTGATGAGCTAAGAGATAGGCGGGAAGAGAGGGATCCTGAAGTTTCAGTTAGCGCCCCTAGCTGTTGAGGAGAGAAGGGCTGAGGTGGTGAAGGCCTTAGTACAGGAGAGGATGGCAGAGGCAGAGAGGGCCTTTGCCAGAGAAAGACTCGCTCTAGAGCGCAGTCGGAAGGTTCTGGACTCACCAGCGCTGCAGGTGGAGTCCAGTGGTGGCAGCAATGTACAGTGCTGTAGCAAAGATGTTCCTCACATACCCATAGATCTGGTACCTAGGTTCCAAGAGGGGGGTGACATACGTCAGTGGTTAAAGGAATATGAGAGGGCTCTGGTAGAGCGCAGGATCCCTGAGAAGGATTGGGGAACTGGCCTAGGGAGCTTTATTCCTGAGTAGGGGAGGGATGCCCTACTGACTCTAGAAGAGAGTAACAGGGAGGGGTACTCCACTGTAAAAAATGCACTGATTGTGAAGTATGGTTTTTCCCCTGAGGAATACAGAAAAAGGTTTAGGGGTGGTAAGAAACTGTCCCACCAGTCTTGGGAGGAGTTTGTGGAGGATTACTGCATTGCACTAGATGGATGGGTGAAGAGTAGCACAGTAAACAATTTTGAAGGGCTGTTTAATCTGATTGTCAGAGAGCACCTGCTTCGTTGTTGTTTTTAAGAGTTACGCCAACACTTGTCAGTGTGTGAGCTCTCTGACCCCAGGGAGCTTGCAAAGGAGGCAGACTTCTGGTTGCGTACCAGAGGGTCTGGTGTGGCATTAGGGGGTGTTCCTAATGAGAGTGGTCTAGGTGTTTCCCAACCAGGTGTGGTGGGAAAGGCTTGTGTCCCAGGTAGGTCCCAGTGTATTGGGGCTGGTAAGGCACCCCATGTCCAGTCTCAGAGGAGAGGGAATGGGGTTGGGCTGAGGCCCAGGGTACCCGAGCTCCAGTCCCAGGTCCTGTAGGGTTCTATGAGTGAACGCCAGGAGGTGAGCCTAGCCTGTGTCATAGGGCCAGCTGTTCAGAAGGATCCCATTTTGTCATTAGGACTTGGGCGGGTGGCTGGTGATAGCGTTCCGCCGGTCCTGGTGTCTGGTAGTCTCGCTCTACAGCGGAGGAGGTGTAAATCCAGGCATAGGGTTGAGAGGGGGCTGCGGGCCCCAGTGGAGAACCCGGAGGGTCAGGGGTCCGCTCTGAGAGCAGAGCCCCCCAGGAATGACCTTGGTGAGACCATTTCTGGGCTGGGGGGGATCCAGACTCTGTCAGATGGGCAGAGGTCAGGAGACCTGCGCCAGCCAGACTCTTATGTGGCCCTTGAGGAAGGTGTTTCCCTGGTGGGGGGTAGGTGTGCTCCCCAGGAAGTCCTGGTGCGCCAGGCAGTGGTTCAACCGCAGAGTAGTGACTCTGGGTTGGATTGCCAGATTCAGGGGGTAAGCTCTGATCTGGTAGGGGGTAGGTCTGCTCCCAAGAAAGTCCTGGTTCGCTGGGCAATGGTCCAGTCTAAGGGTGTCGTCCCTGGACTAGATAGACAGGTTCAGGGGGTAAACTCTGACCTGGTTGGGGGGGCGGTTAGTGTGCTCACCCCCCATCTGAAACTTCTGGTGGCTTCTCCCGAGGTGGGGAGACGCAGGACTCTGGAATTGGGGTTCAGGAAGGGGGAATACTGCCCCAGACCCCGGTGCAACCCAAGGGTGTCGTCCCTAGGTTGGGTGGGCAGACGCTAGGTAGTGATCCTGGGCTGGCGAGAGAGTTGTGCAGGGCTGCTGTACCCAGCACCCTGGCAAGTGTGGATTTTGGTGATACCCCTCCTAGGAGAGGAGGGCGGGATCGTAGACGGAGGGGTAGAGGGAGGAGAGCCTCGCATCTAGCTCCTGTAGAACCTATCGGTGTGGACCCTAGGTTGGTGGATCAGTGGCAGGGTAGAGCCCCTGAACTGATTGGAAGTGAAGTGGAGACAGGTTGCTTTGCACCTGGGGCTACCGCCCCCCACTCGTTATGGTTTCAGAGACCAGAGGCTCCTAGATGGCCTGGGGCCTGGTTCTGGCCATTGGCAGCTAGAGAACCCCCGTGGGTTGGTCTAGGCTGCCTGGGAAGCATTGACAGAGAGATCCAAGTGGAGTAAGGAAGGCGTAGAACTAGAACATGCCCCTGCTGTTGTGGGCCTGGGTCCTTGTTCTATCGCCCCAATCAGGGAAGTACATCAAGGTATTGATTGTTCTCTCCTGGATTTCGTCTGGTAGGGGGTTGTGTTGGACTTTTTGCCTTACGCAGGATCATCCCCAGTCTTTTTCCCTCCTTCCTCCTGGTTTTTCTGACCTCTCACTGTTGGCTCTAGGACTCTGAGAACTTTATCACTGCTGACCAGTGCTAAAGTGCAGGTGCTCTCCCATCTAAAGTTGGTATGATTGGCGTATACCTAATTGGCATATTTAATTTACCTATAAGTCCCTTGTACAGTGGTATCTCTATACCCAGGGCCTGTAAATTAAATACTACTAGTGGGCCTGCAGTGCTGCTTGCGCCACCCACTGAGTAGACTTTCAAAACCTGTCTCAGGCTTGGTAGCGCAGGGCCTGTGTGCGCAGTTTTCTGCCACAGGGACCTGGCATCTAAACTTACTTGCCAGGCCAAGAACTCCCCTTTTACTACATGTAAGTCACCCCTAAGGTACGCCCTAGCTAGCCCTATGGGCCGGGTGCTATGTATGTTGAATGCCAGGACATGTGCCAAGTTGCGTGGCCTGTCCTGGTAGTGACAAACAGCCTAACTGGTGTCTCACTGCTGTGAGTGCTGCCTTCTCATAGGATTGCATTAGAAATGCCCTGCCTTATGTGTAGGGTATTGTCTGATTTATGAGGGGTAGCGTAGGCGTGTTTGTTGTGGTTGTGATGGTGATAATAAATGCTGCTTACTGGTGTGGGTGTATTTTTTATTACTATCACAGAAATGCCACTTCTAGGAAGTGCGCATTTATCTGTGCTTATGACTGATGTTTTGCAGCTTGACTCCAATCCACGTCTGGGCAGAGTGACAGTTGGGGCTTTGTGCATACTTTTCAGACAGCCTGTACACAGGGAGGGTGGAGGTGTCACATAGGTGCATCTGCATACTGAATAGTTTTCCTGGGCTGAGAGAAGGGAGAGGCGGGGCACACCTGCATTTGTAAAGACTGTGCCCTGGCCTCACACAAAAGGGTCGTTAACCCCCCACTGATGTTTGGAGCGTGTGCTGAGAGGAGAGATAGGGCACTCCCAGAACCAGTTGTAACTGGCCGGAACCTCCTCTCCCTACCATTGTAAAACACTGTAAGAACTGATAAGTACAGGGGAATTTTCCCCACAATTGGGAGACTCTTGGAATCATCTTGGAACTGGACACCAAAGGCTGAAAGGACTCACCAGGAACCGCCATGGACTGCTGCTGCTGTGCTGACCTGTGACCTGCCTGGTCACTGTGAAGGACTTGCCACTTGCTGCCTTTCCCTTGTGCTGGCCTGTAGCGGGGCCCTCCACCTGAGGACCTTGTCTTAAGCTTCTGCTCCCCAGGGGCAGGGTGCTGTGGCCCCTGACCCCTGCATCCATTTCTTCACGAGGGGTGCTTCTCCGTGGTTGCAGCTGCCATAGCGCTGATTGCAGCGCGCTTATGGAGCCTTGGGAGCTCGTAGGCTCCTTGCTGCATTGTGCCCCTTTAAATAAGATCACCGCAGCAGCCCGGGAAGCTGGAAGAACACTCGCACACCGCATCGGGTGCAGGCGAGTGTCTGCTCGGGCCCCAGGAGGGGTCTGATCTTCTTGTGGCTTCACAGCAGGACCAGGGGAAGGCGCAGGGAGTGCCCCCTTCCCCCTGGCCTCTGCGTTAGGAGGAGGACGCTCCTTTTCTGCTGTTAGTTAAAACGGGCATTATTGTGCCCCCCCAGCTTGGTGGAAGGGCCAGTGGAGGCCCGGGGTGCACCCCCAGAGATCACGGGTCCCAGGAGGGGCCTGTCATTAAACCGGAGGAGGTGCATGGTGCCCCCCTCCTGCCCTAAGTTGTTTTTGCTGGCTTTGGCCCCCCTCGTGAGGGCCGGTTGAGGCCCTGGGGGGCCCCCAGTGGTTACGGTCCCCAGAGGGGCCCGTTCATGGACAAGAGGAGGTGCATGAAGCCCTCCCCTGACCCCAGGAGATCACGATGCCCCCGTTTTGCGCAGGGAGCGCCGGGGGCCCCCTTGTTTCCGTTTCTTAGGCACTGGAGGTGCCTCTATCATCTACCAGGTATTTCAAAGAGACAATATATATCAGGAGTTCTTATTAGAGACTTTATTGCCTTATATATTGCCTACCTGTTTTATGATGTTTTGTGTGCATATGCAAATGTTCCTTTTATGGGCATGACTTGCTAATATGTTCCATAACTTACCATATGTCTTCTAATGTTCCTACTATGGGCGTTTTATGATATGCTTATGTCAAGTGTTCTAGTGTGATAACGTGTTTCCTGACTACTGCTTATGTTGCAGAATACTGAGTAACCTGTGTGTTATGTGTGACTACTGCTAATTTGCAGAGTAACTAATGTGTAACGTTCTGACAACTGCTAAGGTAGCAGGAGAGTACTATTATGTGATGTTTGGTCTGATAATTGCCTTGTGTACAATACAGTATATTTTCATATAATCTGGTGTTGTGTTTCCTTTGTGGTGGGGATATTGCGTCACGTGTGTTGTGTGTGTTGTGCAAACGCTTTACACATTGCCTCTGGGTTAAGCCTGACTGCTCGTGCCAAGCTACCAAGGGGGTGAGCAGGGGTTATCTTGGACATGTAACTCCCTTGCCCTGACTAGAGTGGGTAAGTTCTGCCTGGCTGAGATGCATACCCTAGCCAATCAGAAACCCCATTTCTAACAGCTTATATATAGATATATATCTTTTCTGTCCCCAAATTGCTGTCCGCAGGCGTGGGGGCTTGGGGACCCAAAAAGAGAAGGCTCAGTCGGTAAAGAGACAATCATGTGCACTCCAGACATGCAATTAAATCTAATGAAGTTTATTGAGGCAACACATTAAACACGTTTTTTTAAAAACTTTCTTTATTGGTATTTTTATCACGTCTGGCATCAGTCATGATTGAACAGTACAAAAACACAAAACATAAAAAGCAGTCCATTTTGGCAAATCAATAAAGGGACAATCCAGAGGCCGAAGCATTAGCAAGGGCAATACATACAATCTAGATCACATTTCCACTGCAGCCGGTCTGTCTGCATGTCAGGGCACAATGATGCCCAGGTGACCCATCGACCACTCACAGGAGGACCACCCTGCAACATTATTAGTCACCAAACGTCAAACACTACAACAGTGTCACATATCACTCCCCCTCATTAGAGCTGTCTATAAAGTCATGCCCACTCTCCTCTGTAAAGATGTGCAGTAGGGACCCCTACAGCACGACGGCCTATGAGACCCCCCTGTTCCTGCATATGCACCTCCTCTGCCACTCCCCATTCAAGAAGATCCCTCTGCCATGATGCTTCCTAGGGAACCCGAGCACTCATCCAGCAGATGGCCAGTCGCCCCTTGGCTAGCATCAACGCAAGTTGGGCCATTTTGTGATGTATCTGTCATCCCTTAGGTCTAGGTACCACTCCCAGAAGGTAGGCCATCGGGGTCAAGGGTATCGCTCTGCCAGTCCCCTCTGTTATCCTAGGAACTACCTTTTCCCAGTATCCCCAAACCTCCCCGCATGTCCAGGGTAGGTGCAAAAAACTGGTGCTTAGCTCCCCACATCTCGTGCACCTCGCATGCCTGTCAGGAGTTATTCTATTCAGGCGACCTGGGGTCACATATGTACAGTGCAGAAAGTTAAAATAGAGCAATTTAAATTAGTGATTGCAGGACACTTTCTTCACCAACATACAGCGTCTGTTACTGACTCCTTCAACTCCATCGTCCACGCAGCACACGCCACACACTGGGACAACACCTGATCAGCTCTAACAGCTTTTTAGAATAATGAGATGAGGTGTCCCCTCTCTCCCCACCGGAGTAAGCCGCCCAACACTCACTACAGCCACCCTACCCATCAAAGACAGGGGCAGTCAACTCCAAAATGCCACTAACCCCTCAAGATTAGACATGATTCTATCTTCGTTGAGGCGTCTCTATGTTTCCTCTGTATGTGCCACCCATAATACCCAAATATCTAAAGCCTCCTAATTCTCAGCGGAGGCCCAGATCAGGCAACAGATCAGCAGTAACCCCCACTAAGCTGCCAATTGGAAACAGGAGCGGCTTCCCAACATTAACTTGGAGGCCCGCGACCGCATGTTTCAAGTAGCCCCATCAAGACCGGCACCGCCCAGGCAGGTTTATGGACGTATATCAACACATCATCTGCATATAAAGAGAGAACATGGGTAGAATCACCAATCCTAATCCTCCATCGCTCCATCTCCCCACACAGCAGAATCACCAACGGTTCATTGGCAAGGCCGAATAGTAGTGACGAGAGGGGGCAGCCCTGCCTTGTACCCCTTCCTGCCTCCCACTCCCCCGATAAGTCTCTCCAGATTCTAACCCGAACTGAAGGGCTGATATACAAAAGACACACCCAACTACAAAAGGCAGAACCAAATCCCGGAGCACAACCATAAGTTATGGCCACTACTCAGTATCAAACGCCTTTTCCAAGTCAAGTGATACTAAGGCCAAGTCGGAAGCACAGCCCATCACTTTGTGCTATACATGAGTGAGCCGCCGAATGTTAAGAGTGGTATTACGTGCTGGCATAAAGCCACAATGATCTTCATGGACTAGCGTGCCGGCCACCATAGACATTCATCTTGCCAACACTTTGCATAATATTTTGACATCAGTATTAAGCATTGTGAGGGGCCTGTACGAAAATGGGTTGGCTTCATCTCTCCCAGACTTGGGCAACAGACAGATAACACCCTCCCTAATTGTACGTGGTAGTATCCCACTGTCCCGAGCCTCACGAAAAACCTCTAACAACTTTCCTTTCAGAGTGGCAGAATACGCTTGGTAAAACTCTGCAGGAAATCCATCCCCACCCGGGGCTCTGGACCTGCTGATGGCCTGAATAACTACTCCCAGCTCCTCTAAATCTATCTCACACTCCACGAAGGTGCTCCACGGACACCTTCAGGACACCATGACGATTAGTTACAAGGTCCCCATTTGGTGTGCGGACCTGCAGAAGAGGGGGGAGTTCCTGTTCCCATCTCAATATCCATGCAAGGAGCTTCCCCGATTTGTCCCCCTCTCTATGGAGTCCCTGGCGATGCACCCAAAGTGTGCACCTGTCCAATGAGTCCCATGCCAACTGCACTTTGTGCTGCACCTGTAGTGCCTCCTGTCGCACCTCCTGCGATGTCCCCAGAGCCCTGCAGAACTGCCAGTCTGCGATCCTGCGCCCCCAAGGTCGCCTCTAGCTGGCGCTGCACTCCATATGTCACACCCATACAGGCCCCATGTATGACAGCCTTAAGTGCCTCCCAGCCCAATTCTTTGGTGGTCGCAGAATGCAAATTACACTCCAAATAGTCCACCAGTGCACCCGCAATAGCCTCTTGGCATGCTGGATCCACTAAAAGATCCGGAGGCATGCACCAGCCATGCACGTGCTGTCTAGGCGGACCCCACTGCAACGCCAGCAACTCCGGCGCATATTCAGATAGGAACCGACCAAAATGTTTCACCTCCACCAAGGACTGCAGATCTATGCCGCTCGTTAATATACAATCCAAACGACTAAAAGTGTTATGCATAAATGAATAACATGTAAATTCGTGACCCTCCGGATGTAGATCCCGCCAGCTATCCCTGAACCCCAAATCGTGCATAACTGTTGTGAGCGAGGTCGACATCAGTGGTTTAGTGCCCAGTCGGGCGTGTGCCAATCCATTTGGCCATCCAGGATGCAATTGTAATCCCCTGCCCATTTCATCGGTGTCCCTATACAGCCCTCTAATAACTCTTGTATACGCATGAAGAATAATTTATCATCTATATTGAGCGCATAGGTGTTGTGCAGTATGACCTCTCTACCATCTAACATCCCCTGGACCAGCACATAGCGTCCCTCCGCGTCTGCTTAGCTATACGTGTGTCAGAAGGGTACCCCAATTGCTCTCCAGATGGAAACCCCTCTTGCATAAGAGGAGTAAGTAGCGGAGTACAGCTGCCCTCTTCATGTCTTCCACAAATGCTGAACCTTCTCTCCCACTAAGTGGGTCTCCTGTAGGTAAGCTATTTGTACCTTATTACGGCGGAGGAATGAATGTACCCTACAACATTTAGAATAGTCATTTAAGCCCTGGACGTTCCAGGTCAAGATGTTTTTATGCTCTGCCATAATGAACTGTGATCTTCACTCAGCCCTGACAAACCATCCCACCTCCCTGACCAACCACCCTCCCATGCCCCTCCAGAAACTTGATATGTGTATGAATTCATGCATGCACTCTATGAACACAGCCCCTTCTCAAACCTAGGAGCAGTATTAAACAAATCAAAACACAACAAGCCGGACCAGGCCCAACAGCAATGGGCCCACACTCCAGGCTCCGGCTGCAGCCCACATCTAGGCCGCGAGCACCGGCAGTGCAACCACGGCCCACCCCCGTCAGCAACGAGCCCCACAAAACTCCAGGGCACCAGCGACTAGCAAGACATCATGTTATACCGGGTTGGGCAGCATAACTTCCAGGATTTTGTTGAGGACGAGGGAGCCTCTTAAAGGCGTGTCCTTCCGCCCATCTTGCATGGCCACGCCCCCCACTAAACACGTTTAAATACCAACACGTCTTGATCACAAGTAGTAGTCAACAATGAACAAGAGACATTAAAGTATACATTTGATAAAACATAAACAAAAAACATATACATTGATATCTAAGATGGAGCTTATATTTGCGGAGGTGATGCAAATATGAGTGCTGTCTTAGAATAGCAAAGTACACCAAATGCAGCCTTGCACACAACAATGTGAAAAATTGTTGACATTCAGGGTATATATATATATATATATATATATATATGCTTCATAGAATCATACAATACTTTTATATATATATGCTTCATAGAATCATATGATACTTTTATATATATACATGTATATCATAGAATCATACCATATCACAGTAGTCTCGTTACTATTATTGGGATCAAACATTATGGCCC
Source organism: Pleurodeles waltl (assembly GCF_031143425.1). Classification (NCBI taxonomy): domain Eukaryota; kingdom Metazoa; phylum Chordata; class Amphibia; order Caudata; family Salamandridae; genus Pleurodeles; species Pleurodeles waltl. The sequence continues at coordinate 718,177,466 of NC_090447.1, forward strand.
CCATTACAACCCTGGCAGTTGGTGTAAAAGTGGCGATAATACAGCCAACAGGCTGGCGGTAATTACCACCAAATTATGACCATGGTGGATAGATCTCCGATAGACAGCCACTTTACCACACTGACCCCCAGGGCCGAAAATACAGACACCACGGCGGTAGCCGCCTACAGCCAGGTGGAAGTCAATTTTCCCCCCACCATATTATGACCTAAGAAACCGCCACCTTTTCCGGGGCGGTACCAATGACATCAAAAGCCTGGTGGAAACACGCACAGAAGTGAAAGGACTCACCATTGGAGACACAGGGAAAAACCACGCCGCCATGGAGCCCGAGCTGCATATCTTCCCCATGGTCTTCTACGTGATGCTCCACCACGAACACCAATGACGGCGAAGACGATGGCAGTGAGTACAGATGCCTAGCACACAAGGGAGGGGGGAGGAAAAAGAGAGTGACACACACATGCACCACACACATCCGACATACACACCCCATACACACAACCAGATGCACAAGAAAACAAGTTAATCCCCCTTAATCAGCTGAATAATGCAAGGACAAAACAAATTTACTAAAGTGAGTGTAATAAGATCAACACAGTATAAATAATAATTTAGCCAATGTAACAGATATTTACAAATGTACAGAACAAGGGACACTGCCCAGTCCTCAGTTCGCGTGGGCCATATGGCCACAGGGCAAAGTCCAAGGCCCCACTTGTCACCTGCATCAACACGGAGAGAACACTGCAGGGGCATCATTTGGGAAATAGGCAGGCACCACAGGGGAGTGGGAGACGGGGGGCACCTCAGCTGGCAGATGTAACAACACCCCTCGTTCTGGAGGGGGCAACATGCCCTGTGCATGGTCCTGGGGAGTGCAAGGCCACAGTCTCTCAAGTGGGTGACTTGCTCACATGCTCTGGAGGGGGCAACATGCCCTGTGTTTGGTCCTGGGGAGTGCAAGGCCACAGTCTCACAAGTGGGTGATTTACCCACATGCTCTGGAGGAGGCAGCATGCCCTGTGCATGGTCCTGGGGAGTGCAAGGCCACAGTCTCTCAAGGGGGTGACTCGCCCACATGCTCTGGAGGGGGCAACATGCCCTGTGCTTGGTTCTGGGGAGTGCAAGGCCACAGTCTCTCATGTGGGTGATTTGCCCACATGGTCTAGAGGGGGCAACATGTCCTGTGCTTGGTCCTGGGAATTGCAAGGCCACAGTCTCCCAAGTGGGTGATTTGCCCACATGCCCTGGAGGGGGCAACATGCCCTGTGCATGGTCCTGGGGAGTGCAAGGCCACAGTCTCTCAAGTGGGTGATTTGCCCACATATTCTGAAGGGGGCAACATGCCCTGTGCATGGTCCTGGGGAGTGCAAAGCCATAGGCCCTCATTATGAACATGGCGGTCCGTTCCGCACCGCCAGCTGTGGCGGCAGAAACCGCCAACAGAGGAGCGTTCCGGACCACCAAATAATGAACCAAACAAAACTCATGCATCCCGCGCACCACCCACCGCCAGGAAAGGAGTCCCCCTGAAACGGGAGAGGCCACCCACAGGCCGTCGGAAAGGCCCAACCTGCCCATCAACTTATGAGTCACCATTCCGCTGCCAGTTCCGGGGTGGGAACCACCGCCACACAAAGCCAGGCGGAAATTAAACAAATAGAAGGAAACACTCACCAGAGCTCAACTAAACGTGCAGCGGCAGCCATGGACAGAGAGCTGCAGATCATGCCAGCCTTGCTCCTTGCCATATATCTACACGACCGAGACCACCAACGAAGACGACGACGGTAAGTACTGCAACCTACAAAACAAGGGAGGAAAGGGCAAACTTACATACTCACCCACTCCATCCACCCCGCAAAGCCCACCCAACCCTACCCAACAGCAATAGTCAGACACCCCACACCAAGAGGGATGTACCTGACTGAAGGCCACTGCAACTTGGCCATAGGACATACAATAGCACCACAGCCATAAATTATTTAAACAAACTCCAGGGTGGAACTGCGTGCAGCCCAAACACAGGCCACACCAAAACTTTATTATGAAGCTCACTGAGCGAAATGATGAAAACAGGGCCAATGGCCAGTCCATAAAAAGTCCATCTTCCTTGGCCACAACTGGCCACACCTGACTCCCACAAGGGCTGGGTACTCCACTCAACAGGGCACCCTAGGGGGATTCAGGCACCTCACGGAATGGGGGGTTTGGGAGGGGATTTACGACGGGGGTGGGACTTTGACTTGCGTGTGGAGGTTGGAGGGGGGGTGGGCTTCTCCTTAGAAGGGGGTGGGGGCTGTTTGGCACGGGCGAAGATGGATGCCTTAGGCTCAGAGCGGGCATTCTTCTTAAGTGGAGAAGGGGCACGGAATGGGAAGGCTGGACCGGGGTGGGCTGCGATGTGGAAGGTTCGGAAAGGGCAAGGAGGTGGGCATGTTTTGGACAAGACGGGGTGGGCCAGTGGGTTTAAACATGCATACACGGGAGAGGAAAAATTTCTTGGGAGCAATTGAGGTCGGCGTGGATGAAGGCGTGGGAGTGGAGGCAGAGGGAGTTAATGTATGGGGTGTAGGTGTGCGTGTAGTGGTTGCCGGTGACTGCTCAGTATGCTGTGGTGTGGTGGATGTCTGATGGGTGGGTGTCTTGCTGCATTTGAGTGTTTTGGGAGGTGGGGGATTGGACACATTGGGAGAAGACAGACAGCTAGTGTGGATGTATGTTGGGTGGGTGTCTGCAAGTGGGGTGAGTGTGCTGCATGTGTCAACTGCAGTGGAGGTGGTGAGTGCAGGTGTGGTGTATGGGGTGCATGTATGGCTGTCTGCTATTGTGGTGAGTGCAGGAAGAGGCGCAGTAACAGTGAGTGACGGTGCAGTGCATGAGGGTGTGCATGTAGAGGGGACAGACAGGGAGGTGGAAGAGATGGGCACACTGGGGGAAGTGGACGTTGTTGTGTGTGCAGGCGTATGCTGGCTGTGGTAATGCTTGTGGTGGGAGGTGTGGTGCTTGTGTTTAGAAGTGTGTTTTTTGTGTGTTGAAGTGCATGACTGCGTGTCTGAATGTGTGCCTTGGACAGGTGAAGGGAGTGGGGTGCTTGAAGCGGTAGAGGAGGTTAGGGGGGGGGGGGGGGGCGGAAGAGCCAGGGAAACTGGCTGCTGTCCAAGAGGAAGCCAGAGCCTGAAAAGATCTCTTTAGGGCAGACACAGCACCATGAATGCCATCCAATTAGGCATTAGTCTGCTGCACCTCTGATGCTAGCCCCTGGATCGCATTGACGATGGTTGTCTGCCCTACAGAGATGGTTCTCAGGAGGTCAATAGCTCCTCTGTGAGGGCAGCAGGGGTGACTGGGGCAGGGGAGAAAGTGCCTGGGGCAAAGGAGACGCCCACCTTTCTGGGTGGGCGGGCACAGCCAACTCGGTGGGGAGCAGAAGGGAGGGCACTGATGGTATGGGTGGTGGCGGAAGTTGTCACAGTCGTGATTTGTCCACTAGTGTCTGCCACCACCGGAGGACCCCCATCGGAAGAGGTTTCAGAGTCACTACCACCGGTGGTAGTAGCCTCCCCTGTGGAAGTCCCCTCACCCTCCCACCCACTGGTCCCCTGGGCGTCCGTTGTCTCTGCCTCCGAGGATCCGTGGGCCTCTGTCTCCCCTCTAGCCGGTGCCTCAGCTCCCTCGCCTGATGTTGATGCTGTACCAGACACACAAAAGAGAACAGGGATGGGGAGACAAAACAGGAGGGATACTTGTAAGTAGCTGAATGCTGATACACAATGGCCAGACATACACCTACCCTGCAGACACATGCAGCAGGCAGCACCGTGCACTAGGCCCATGACCATGGCCCTGACTACTGAGCAGTATACTGACCTACAGCCATATCCTGTCATTGCATTGAAGCTGAGGTAGGTGAAACCTGACAGGGACACCCCTACACCCTTTGGGGAGCAGACAGTAGTTGGACACCAGTCAAAACCCTTCTCTAAGCCCTATGAGCCCTATTGCACACACACTCATCCTTCCAGGCTGAAGTATGGGCTGTTAGTACTCACCCCCTTGTGACTGCTGTGCAGCCTTCAAGCGCCCATCCAGGTCTGGGTACGCCACTGCCAGGATCCTTCGCATTAAGGGGGTCAGTGCCCAATGGGCACCCCTACCACGTTGGGAGGACTTCTCCAGCTGGGCCTCACTGATCTTCCGCGCCCAGCGCCGCAGGTCCTCCCACCTCTTCCGACAGTGGGTGCCCCGCCGGTTGTAGACCCCTAGGGTCTGTACCTCCATGGTGATGGCATGCCAATGTGCCCTCTTCTGGTGGGCGCTGACCTAGTAGGGAGACACAGAGAAGAAACACAGAGGTCAAGCACCTGCACAATGGCAATAGTTGGCTGATTGTTAGACATAGGACAGACAACACTTCCAGACATGCAGGACAGTGGCACACAGCATTCCATGCACCAAGCCCCATCCTGGCTCACAGGAACGCACATCTGAGCAATCCACTCCATCCATTACACACACAGTGCCCCCCAAACCCGGACTCACCTGTACCTCTGGCCGGCTGTAGAGTCTGCCATACAGGGGCAGGACCCCTTCCACCAGTTTCTCCAGTTCTTCCTGGGTGAAGGCCGGGGCCCTTTCCCCTGCACCACGTAGAACATCTATAGCCAGAGGCAGGCCACAGCAGTACACAGAGTAGAGTACTATTCCGCACAAGATCAGGGAGTCAAGTGAGCACACGATGACGAACGTGCGTACGTTCCGCGGCGGAATGCACCATCACCGCCGGCGGCAATCATGATACACCAAGATTCCCCATTGGCATTCATGTTATCCAATAAGGGTGCGAACAGCGGTAAACACCGCCGAACGCTGTGACATCAACCGCTAGCAGTCTTAGGTCACTTCCACAACGAAGGGGCAGAACTACAGTGGGCAGATATTTTGCCATCACCTACGCATCTAGAAATTCAATTTAGTCACTATGCTGGACCTCCTAGCCATACGAATCACATATGTCTCTATCCATAGAGTATAGTATCACACATGATTTACTCCGTTCCCTCTTAGTGATAATAATGTACATCTGTCGGGTTGCAGTTATTGTACAGACACTACTATGAAGAATGCAGTGCGTGTGTTTAGCAAATATGCCTGTGTATGTGTGCACATGACCCCTCACAGGTACAGACCCTTGTAGCAAGGAAGGGCACCTTCTTTGTACAGACCACTTGTGGATATGGGGACCATGGTGGAGCGTCAGATCATTATCACTTACATAATCACACGTGCAACTATTCAGGACCTATGTGCATTACTGGATCCTGCACTGACTCACAGAAATCGTAAACAGCATGCCATTCCAACTGAGGTGCAGGTACTCTCCGCACTCCATTTCCTGGCTACAGGCTCATTTCAAGTGACAGTGGGCATAGGTGCTGGTTTCTCACAGCCAATGTTCAGCCAGGTACTTACAAGATTTCTAAATACATTTTAACAACATCTGCAATCCTATGTGCGATTCCCCCAAAGTGCTGAGCTCCCTGCCATCATGTCAGACTTCTATGCCTTTGCAAACATTCCCCATGTTATTGGTGCCATCGATGGAACCCACATACCCATCATCCCCCAAGAGTGAGTGAACAGGTGTACAGAAACAGGAAGAACTTTCACTCCATGAACATCCAATTGGTTTGTACAGCAGACCAGTACATATCCCATGTGAATGCCATGTTTCCTGGTTCAGTCCATGATTCATTTGTTTTGAGGAACAGTAGTGTGCCACAAAAGATGGAACAACTCCAAGAGGACAGAGGATGCATCATAGGTAAGCATGCCTGTCACTAACTGACACATTGCAGAAAACCAGCCTGTCAGACTAAGGACATTCCAATGACGACTCTGTATTGACCATTTCTCTAGGTGGTTCCAGCTATCCAAACTTGCGTTGGCTCCTGACACCAGTGAGGAATCCCAGGACAGAGAGGAAATACAATGAGGCCCATGGACGTACTAGGAGGGTGATAGAGCGTACTATAGGTCTCCTGAAAGCTAGATTCCGGTGCCTACATATCTCTGGGGGTTCCCTGGCCTATGGGCCTCATAAAGTGTGTAGGATAGTGGTGGCTTGCTGCATACTGCACAACGTGGCAGTGAGACATTCAATCCCCCTTTTGGAGGTGGAGGGTGCTATAGGTCCTGATCTATTACCTCAGAGAGGTGAGGAGAGTGATGGTGAGGATGAGGAAGGAGAAGATGTAAATTCCAGAAACCAACTGATACAACTCTACTTCCAATAACTGTCTGGGACTTCAGCCTGTATATGTGGTTAGTGACTGATACTGTAAGTGTGCCATGTCACCTAGGGGGATTTTGTCATAATATGTGAGTCATGGACCTATTCAGCATGGTACAGACAGACAACATAAGCATTCCCTTCTTGACTTTTTAGAAACACACTGTACCAGCAGCATGCACAATTTGACAATAAAGTTTATCCCTGCCTGTTGCATCATTAGTCGACTTTGTTCAACATTGAAGGCAGGGGACAGTGTTACAGGTGAGATATGTTGTTTATTGGTGGAATACAGTGAAATGTGCTATGTACAGTGATGGAAGTCGTTATGGTTGGTTGTCCTCACAACCGACTTGGTGGCAATCATGTTTGATTTCATAGGTGGGTCCTATTTGTAGTTCTGTACATCATTTAGCCCTCAGCTAAGTGCAGTTTGTGAATGGGTGGGTTGGTTGCTTGGCAGTAGCAGCAGTGTCAATTGTTGGTAGGGGGCTTGTTCTTAGCTGGGTTTCCAGTGCCATATCTTGGCCTGAGACTACGTTTGGGCGCCTGCTGTGAAGCTACTTGGGGTGACATGGTCGGCCCTGGTGATTCCTGGGAGGGTTTTTCCTGTGCTGTTTCAGCTGCTTGGGACAACTGTTGCTGTTTGTCCAGGGCTGTTGTGGGGGCGTCTTGTCCAGTGTGGGTGTCTGAAGGTTTGTTGACCAACTGCAGCAGTGCTCCAGCAATGGTGGCCATTGTGTTCTTTCCACTGCTCCATGGCCTGTTGGTGGTGTTCCAGCTGCATCCTCTGGCTTTGCTCCAGGGAGGTTACAATCTGTGCCAACCTGTCTTGGGTATGCTGGTATGCCCCCAATACCTCTGCAATGAGGTCCTGGGCTGCTGCCCTACCGCCTGACCCACTGGGGCACTTGACCTTGCCCTGGCCCCCTGTGCCTGTGTCTCCTGCGCAGGTCTGGACGTGCCACTAGTACTGGGGCCCTTGTCTTCCTGCATGTTGGGGGTGGGAGACTGTGGCCTCTGTTGCTGTGGTCTACCTGTTTGTGCCCTGGGGTCCACTGGTGTGGGCATGCCTCCCCTGGCCTGCTGGTCGTGACTGGGTGTTAGGGGTGACAGTGTTTTCCTGGGTGGGGCTGCTGCATGGTGAGCATCCAGGGCTGTGTGAGGGGCCTGCCTGCTCATCAGTGTCCAGGGATCCTTCACCAGTGTCCTGTGATGTGCCTCTGTCTCCCTGGAATGCTGTGGCACTCCTTGTCCCCTCCATTAAGGTTGCATGGGTGGTGGTGCCTGTTGGGGGACATAGAAGTGTTTGATACATATGCAGGAGGATCTGAGGTGGGCAGTACTGTACAATTTAGTGCTGGTGTGCCTTTCAGTGGCTTTTAGGGGTTCCTTTGTGAGGTGGACATAGCATCTAGTGGCAGTGGTGGCGTTAAATTGTGGTGGGGGTTATTATTCCATTGTGGGAACGTGCAGTGGTGGGTGGCTGTGCACAGCGGGAGTGATGTGGGCCTGGTAGTGAGTTGTGGGTGATGCAGGGTGGTGGATGTGGTGGGTAATGGCTGGGAGGGGTGTGGGTTTAGGTGGGTGTGGGTGGGGTGGGGTGGTGCATGCATTACAGGTATGGTGTATATGGGGCAAATGTAGATGACTTACCCGAGTCCATTCCTCCAGTGAGTCCAGTGAGTCCCTCTGGGTGCAGGATGGCGAGTACCTTCTCCTCCCAGTTGGTGTAGTCGGGTGGTGTTGGTGGCGGCCCTCCCCCAGTCTTCTGCACTGCGATGTGGTGCCTGGATGCCATGGCCCAGACCTTCCCCCGCAGGTCGTTCCATCTCTTGTGGATGTCGTCCCTGGTGCGTGGATGGTGTCCCACTGCATTCACCCTGTTGATGATGGTCTGCCACAGCTCCATTTTCTGGGCGATGGGTGTGTGCTGCACCTCGGAGCCGCAAAATTGTGGCTCCACTTTTAGTCACCATGGTCCTTAGCTCCCTTTCGGTGAAGCGGGAATTTTTGGGGGGGACATGGTGAGGTTGGTGGATGGCGTTGGGACTGGGGACGGTGTTTGGGTGCTCCTGTGTGGGTCGCTATGCGTGTCCTGTCTGCTGGCGTTCTCTGTCTGTCTCTGGTGCTCTCCGTCTTCTGGTCCTGGTTTCCTTGCAAGGGATTGTGGTGTGTGTCTGTGGGTGTTTTATGGTGCTCTGGATGTGTGTCAGGTGTGTGGGTGCTAAGCCTAGCCAATATGTGCAGTGGTTGCTGTTAGGCCCACTTGCTGCCCATGGCGGTCGCAGCCGCCAATGGTCGTCCGGCCTCCACTGTCCGCTGAGGTGATTTGTGCATCTTTATTTGGAGGACGGGAACTCTGCCTCCTGGGTCCTGTGGGATGCAGCTCCCTCCATCGCCGGTGCCTCTGCTCCTCCGCCAGATGATGCTAATGCACATAAGGACAGGGTGACAAAACAAGAAGGGGGGGAAGAGACAAAGGATACACTTGGTCAATGGGTGCACCAACACCACCGTTGGTGTACACAGCACCCTCACATGCAGGGAACAGGCCTACACACTATGCATTACACTACCAGAGAAAAAGCTTGCCAACAAGGCCTGGGGAGGGGCACACACCGCCAAATGCAGCACACCTGGGACCCACACAGCCCTGACCAGTAGAGGATGCCTAAGAGCTAGGTAGCAGGATTTTCCATTCTGTACCCTAGCCACCAGGGGACCTACGCTGCAATGTCAGGCCTGGCCTAGGGGCACCTACTGACACACATCCACCACCCGGATACCACCCCACCAGGCGTAAGTAGCAATGATGGGCACTGTACTCACCCCCTTGTGGCTGCTGTGATGCCCTCAAGCGCCCATCCAGCTCTGGATAGGCCACCAGCAGTATGCGGGCCACCAGGGGGCTCAGGGTTCGACAGGCACCCCTTCCTTGTTGGGAGGCCATCCCCAGCTGGGCCTCCGCCATCTTCCGTGCCCAGCGTCTCAAGTCCTCCCACCGTTTGGGACAGTGGGTGTTCCACCTGTCGCGCCGCGCCACGCGGCGCAAGCCGAGCATTCGGCTCACGCTGCACAGCGCGTTGTCAGGACGCGGCGCGCCCCGAGCCTTCTCTGCACATCGCGAGGCCCCAGATTTTACTTGGGGCCTCGCTCTGCCTTTTGTTGCGTCCCCGTTTTTCCTTGACCTCTCCTTACCTGTTTCTTTTTCTTCTTCTTTTCTTCTTTCCTTCCTGAGGCATTTTTTGTCCTTTCTTTATGTCTTTCCCCCTTCCCATGTTACCTTTTTTCTTCCCAGCATTCCTTGTTCCCTATTTTCTATAGTTCCTGTTCTATTCTATCCTATGTACTTTTTCCCTATCTAAGATGGTGTCTTTTTACTTCCTGTTGGTCACTTCCTGTTTCTTGGTATATAAGGGCTCTGTTTTCTCTCTTTCCTTGCGCTGCAACACTATCTGCTCTGATTGTGTCTTCGCTCCTGATTCTAGCCTTCGATTCTGGATCTTGTCAATTTGTTTCTACCAGCATTTTTGTATCTTTTTGATTCCTGTTTTTGTTCTTGTTTCAGGAATCCACTGTTTGGAGGTTTTTTCCCCTTGGGGTTTTTTCCCTCTGGCACTATTTCTAAAGGGCACGGTCTGTTCTTGGCGGTTCCATTGCCGACAGCACCGTGGCTACTAGAAAGAGTCGCCCCTTTCTGGGCCAAAGCCGAACCTTCAAGACCCACGCCACTAGACCTGCGGTTTCCTGGCGCAAGCAACACGTAAGTCGTGACAGATTGCAGCGCCCAACCATTCCGACGTCGTCTGACACTATGGATGATACAGTGGCGGCGGCTGCAGATCCTGATCCATCTCTTTTGACTACCATTCAACAACAAGCTCAGGAATTGCAACAATTGCGCAACGAGAATGCGGTGTTGCGACAGGCTTTGGCCCTCCGCAGTGGCGATGTTCCGACTATCTCTGCCTCTACTCCTCGCTTCTCTGGTGAACCAACTAAATTGCGTGAATTCCTGGATGCACTAACGGTGTACTTCGCCTTCAGACCTACCCAATTCTCTCATGACAGGACAAAGGTGGGATATCTTATTAGTGCATTATCCGGTCCTGCCTTGGCCTGGGCAACCCCGATGGTGTCGTCCAACGATCCGGTATTGTCGGACTATTCTGCCTTCGTGACCCGCTTCAAACAAATGTTTAGTCGTCCAGGATTGGAAGCCTCGGCAGAGGAAGCCTTATGTGATATCCAGCAGGGTTCCCAAGATGTCCTTCAATATATCACACGTTTCCGTCAGTTAGCGGCAGAGACCACTTGGGTGGAGCGTACCCTGGTAACTTTGTTCCGCAGAGGGCTTAAGGAAGAAATAAAGGATGAATTAGTACATTCCACTAGAGTTGAAGATCTTCGTGGCTTGATGGATCAAGCACTTTCCATCGAGTATCGTCTTCAAGAACGACGAATGGAAAAGAGAAGGAGTAGAGGATCTTCTCAGCCAAACTCTTCACGGATGTATCTACCTCGTCCTGAGGAATCTCGTCCTCCTGTTAGAGACACAGAAGGGGAACCCATGCAAGTGGATACTACTCGAGGGCCGCTCTCCGCTAGTGAGAAGGAAGACAGACGGAAGAAAGGATTATGCCTATACTGTGGTTCTGCTGGTCACATGCTTCGTACCTGTCCTGTACGTCCATCTAGACCCTCGGGAAACGCCACTTCCCGTCCTCTGTAAGAAGGGAGGGGACGGTATCATCGGCTATACCTTCCATCAGTTCATTCAATGACAATACTACATACTTGTTCGTGTTATCTGTCATATTACAGCTACCTGATGGCCGCCAAGAAAGAACTCTGGCATTGTTGGATTGTGGTGCTAGTGGTATATACATGGATAAGACCTGGGCCACTAAGCAACAGATTCCCACACAACCCAAAGACATTCCTGAACAAGTGCACACCGTGGATGGATCCTTGATATCCTCAGGTCCAGTCGACACTACGACCTTGATGTTAAATTTACAGTTTGGTAATCATCAAGAACACCTCTCCTTTGATCTCATTTCGTCTCCCAACCATACCATTATTCTCGGAATTCCGTGGTTTACAAGACATAATCCATATGTGAACTGGGTAACCCGGACAATATCCTTATCCTCACAGTTTTGTCTAGAAAACTGCTTTGCTTCCGATAAGTATTGGTCACCAAACAGACAACACCTATTAAGAGTACTACGGAGTATTCCATCAATACTATCCAAGGAGTTCCTGAACATTATTTAGAGTTCCAAGACATGTTTTTAAAACCATCCAGACCTGTATTACCTCCACATCGAGAGTACGATTGTGCTATTCCTTTGGAACCTGGAACAGTCGTCCCCTTTGGGAGGATGTATTCACTCACGGAACCTGAAAAGGAAGTTCTTAAGGAGTATCTGGAGGAAAATGTACAGAGTGGTCTCATTGTTCCATCGTCTTCTCCGGCAGGGGCTCCTCTCTTTTTTGTACCAAAGAAGACCAAAGATCTTCGCCCCTGCCTAGATTTTCGAGGCCTAAACAAAATAACTATCAAGGATCGTTATCCTTTGCCCCTCATCAAGGATATTCTAGAAGCGGTCAGAGGGGCTCAACGTTTTACCAAGTTGGATCTTCGGGGAGCTTACCACCTTTTACGTATAAGAGAAGGAGACGAATGGAAAACAGCATTCAGGACACCGTTTGGTCATTTTGAGTATAAAGTCATGCCCTTTGGTCTTACGAACGCCCCTGCAATATTTCAAAGATTTATGGACTCCATATTTTCCGATCTCTTGAACCAGATAGTCGTAATTTACTTAGACGACATCCTTATTTTCTCCAGACATCCCGCACTCCATTCTGCTCATGTGAAACAAGTCCTTCAAAGACTCCGAGCACATCAACTATCCTGTAAGCCCGAAAAATGTGAGTTCGATAAGACGGACGTCAAGTATCTGGGTTATCATTTAAGTCCCACCGGCATAGCTATGGACCAAGAAAAGGTACAAGCAATTCTAGATTGGCCTTCTCCTTCTTCTATTAAAGAAACACAATGTTTCCTAGGATTAGCAAATTTTTACCGGCAGTTCATTCAAGACTTTGCTAAACAGACCAGCCATATAACCCATACTTTAAAGAAGGAAAATCTTAAACATGGGTTTGTCTGGACTAAGGCGGCTGAAACAGCTTTTCAAGATTTAAAAAAGGCATTCACTCAAGCTCCCATCTTAAGACACCCAGATACCAACAAACAGTTTATTGTAGTTACCGATGCCTCCGAAAGAGCTATTGGGGCTGTCTTACTCCAACTACAAGAGGATGATGGTCTTGAACATCCTGTTTTCTATTTGTCCCATATTCTCTCTTCAGCAGAACAACACTACTCAGTGCTAGAAAGAGAGTTGTTAGCCCTGAAGACAGCCTGCATCGAATGGAGACAGTTTCTGATGGGTTCCAAGGAGCCTTTTGAGGTGAGAACAGATCATCGTAATCTGCAATGTCTACGTAATTTTGTATGCCAAAATAGTCGCCAGGCCCGTTGGGCCTTTTTCTTCAGTCAGTATGACTTTTACATCACCTATATTCCTGGATCTCAAAACATTCTGGCTGATGCTCTGTCTCGCCGTTATCCAGATTGTACTCCTTCCCCGTCTCAGTTTCTACTGGAGCCTAGTAAGATCATTGGAGTTGCTCCATCTTTTCTGGAGGAGGTACAACTGGAGTACTCCAGCCTGTCTAATAGTGAAATAGAGAAATTAAGAACCTTTTTACGCAAGAAGGAAGGATACTATTATCATCAAAATCTGTTATTCCTCCCTACTAACAAAGTTCGAGACAAGGCATTACAGATGTGCCATGATTCACCGATTGCAGGTCATAGAGGTATCAAGGCCACACAAGAACTTCTTTCGCGATCTTTCTGGTGGCCTGCCTGGAAATCAGATGTTGAAAGATACGTTCAGGCTTGTCCCATATGTGCGCAAGTCAAGATTCCCCGTAGTAGACCTGCAGGATTACTACAGCCTTTGCCAGGTCCACCAACTCCATGGCATACTATTTCCACTGACTTCATGTGTTCGCTTCCACCATCAGCTGGAAACCAGGTTATCATGGTCACTGTTGATTCTTTCACTAAAATGGCTCACTTCACTGCCCTAAAGAAGTTGCCTACATCCCAAGAATTGAGCCAGATATTTATCGACCATATTTTCCGTCTCCATGGACTTCCACATACCATTGTGTCTGACCGGGGGCCTCAGTATATTTCTCGGTTTTGGAGACATTTTTGCAAGACACTAAACCTCAATATAGCACTATCATCCGGGTTCCATCCTCAGACCAATGGGCAAACCGAGCGTTTAAACCAAGGATTAGAACAATACCTTCGCTGCTTTTGTAATTCCACCCAAAGCAATTGGAACACTTATCTTTCTATTGCTGAATATTCCTACAACAATACTGTCCATAGTGCCTCTAAGGTCACTCCTTTTTTCTGTTCCCATGGCTATCATCCTACCTCTTTTCCTACTTCTCCTCAATCTACCTCTCCTCTGCCTGCGATTACTTCTTTTTCCAAACGTCTCCTGCAACTCCATAAACTCATTAGATCTAATTTATTGAACACCAAGAGATATATGAAGAAGATCGCTGACAAGAAACGTGGACCCACTCCAGATTATCACCCTCAAGATAAAGTCTGGCTTTCTTCCAAATTCTTGCCCTCTCGCCTTTCTCTGAATAAGTTCACGCCTCGCTATTATGGGCCTTTCCGTATTCTTCAGTTGATCAATCCTGTCACTGTTCGTCTTCGCTTGCCTCATACTTGGAAGATTCATCCGGTCTTTCATGTATCCCAACTCAAACCTTTTGTCCCTGATCCTTTCTCTCGTCAGTTTCCTTGTCCTCCTCCTGTGTTGGTGAATGATGCCCCTGAATATGAGGTTCAGGAGATTTGTGACTCTCGCCTTTTTCACCGACGTCTTCAGTATTTGATTCACTGGAAGGGTTATCCTTTTAGTGAATGCTCTTGGGAGGATGCATCTTCTGTTCACGCCCCTCTTCTGATTTCTCGTTTTCATCGTTTGTTTCCCTTCAAACCTGGACCTTCGGGGGGGGGACCTACTGTCGCGCCATGCCATGCGGCGCAAGCCGAGCATTCGGCTCGCGCCGCACAGCGCGTTGTCAGGACGCGGCGCGCCCCGAGCCTTCTCTGCACAGCGCGAGGCCCCAGATTTTACTTGGGGCCTCGCTCTGCCTTTTGTTGCGTCCCCATTTTTCCTTGACCTCTCCTTACCTGTTTCTTTTTCTTCTTCTTTTCTTCTTTCCTTCCTGAGGCATTTTTTGTCCTTTCTTTATGTCTTTCCCCCTTCCCATGTTACCTTTTTTCTTCCCAGCATTCCTTGTTCCCTATTTTCTATGGTTCCTGTTCTATTCTATCCTATGTACTTTTTCCCTTTCTAAGATGGTGTCTTTTTACTTCCTGTTGGTCACTTCCTGTTTCTTGGTATATAAGGGCTCTGTTTTCTCTCTTTCCTTGCGCTGCAACACTATCTGCTCTGATTGTGTCTTCGCTCCTGATTCTAGCCTTCGGTTCTGGATCTTGTCAATTTGTTTCTACCAGCATTTTTGTATCTTTTTGATTCCTGTTTTTGTTCTTGTTTCAGGACTCCACTGTTTGGAGGTTTTTTCCCCTTGGGGTTTTTTCCCTCTGGCACTATTTCTAAAGGGCACGGTCTGTTCTTGGCGGTTCCATTGCCCACAGCACCGTGGCTACTAGAAAGAGTCGCCCCTTTCTGGGCCAAAGCCGAACCTTCAAGACCCACGCCACTAGACCTGCGGTTTCCTGGCGCAAGCAACACGTAAGTCGTGACACCACCTGCCATAGACCCCCAGGGTCCGCACATCCTTGGCGATGGCATGGCACATACCCTTCTTTTGATGGGCGCTGACCTGAAGAGGAAATTCACACAGGAAAATAGTATTAGACAAACAGTCCTGCCTGTTACACTTATGGGCCACCATACCCCTTCACATCACCATTTGCACACACATGGCCTAGCACACAACCAATACGCCGCCCAGAGGACATCCACCAATCCCCCTTACACGAGGTCTTCACACACCACTCCATGCATTCATGCCACATGCATTGTGCCCACACTGTTCTCACCTGTTGGTCTGGAGGCCCATACAGCAGTCTGTACTGGGGTAGGACCCCATCCACTAGTCTCTCGAACTCCGCTGAAGTGCAGGCTGGGGCCCTTTTCCCAGTCACGTGGGCCACGGTAGGTTCCAGACACAGTTCACAGCAGCACATGCAGTGTAGCTCCTCTCCTGTTGTAAATCAGGTAGCAAGTGAGGAATCAGATAGAAAATGGCAGTCACGTCCACAGCAGTGCATACCGTCACCACCGGTGTAGATCACCATTGGCCACTGTAACCCATAGGGCCCAATGTTCACCTATTAGGAGTTGCACAGTGGGTCACAACCGCCTCCCGCAACGGCGCACAACGTCAGCGGAATTACCTCACTTCCACCTGTCCCTCCACACAGGACAGGCAGATGCCATTTCGGGGGGGGGGCAGGCTCTGGATATTTGCTGCATCACTGGTTAATTTTTGCCATAATGGACAATCCACACTTACCCATTACATTCAACAGCATGCAAAGTTCTGTTGTAGCCCTATTGTTCAGTTAGTGACCGGCTCCTCAACCTTTTCCCCCATAGATTGCTTCCACTGCAGATGAATAGGAGATGGAGACATGCCCCCATGTACAGCCCCCTGGTGGACTTGGGAACAATGGAGGACAGGCACATCATCCTCACCTATAGGCTTGACAGGGCCTCAATCACAGAGCTGTGCCCAATTGGAGTCTGACCTGAGATCTGCTATCCGTCACCCCACTGGGATCCCCTCTTATGCAACTGCTATCAGTTCTCCATTTCCTGGCACCTAGTTCTTTCCAAGTGACAGTGGGCTTAGCAGAAGGAATGTCACAGCCAATGTTCTCAAACATTCTGACCAGAGTGTTGTCTGTCCTGATTAAACACATGTGCAGCTACATTGTATTTCCCCAGGTTGATGATTTGGCCACAGTGAAGGCCGAGTTCTATGCAATGAAACATATACCCAACATAATTGGGGCAATTGAAGGAACACGTATTGCTTTTGTCCCCCCCGTCAAAATGAACAGGTGTACAGAAATCAGAAGAGTTTCCACTCTATGAATGCACAGATGGTGTGGTTGGCGGACCAGTACATCTCCCACGTTAATGCTAAGTATCCTGGGTCAGTGCATGATGCCTTTGTCCTGAGGAATAGCAGCATCCCAAATGTGATGTCCCAACTACAGAGGCACAGGGTGTGGCTAATAGGTGAGCCCCGGTCCCCAGCAAGTATATGTTGGTGTATGGGTAAGATGTGGGCCGTATGGGATAATGTTTGGCTAAATGTTGTCCCTCAATATTGAAGGTGACTCTGTTTCCCCTAACCTATCATGGCTGCTCACCCTTGTGAGGAATGCCAGGACAAGGGCAGAAGAAAGTTATAATGAGGCACATGGGTGAACCAGAAGGATAACAGAACAGACCTTTGGCCTCCTGAAGGCCAGGTTCAGGTGCCTCCATCTAACAGGCGTATCCCTGTGCTACTCACCCAAGAAGGTGTGCCAGATAATAGTGGCTTGCTGCATGTTGTACAACCTTGCCTTGAGACGCCATGTGCCTTTTCTGCAGGAGGATGAGGCTGGAGATGCCCATGTGGCAGCAGTGTACCCTGTGGACAGTGAGGA
Source organism: Pleurodeles waltl (assembly GCF_031143425.1). Taxonomy (NCBI): domain Eukaryota; kingdom Metazoa; phylum Chordata; class Amphibia; order Caudata; family Salamandridae; genus Pleurodeles; species Pleurodeles waltl. The sequence goes on from NC_090447.1 coordinate 718,194,571, forward strand.
TGAGGAGGCAGATGATGAGGATTAGGACAACAGAACATCCATTATCAGACAGTACTTCCAATGACACACAGGTAAGACAGTGTTACTTCACATTTCAATGACTTTTTTTGGACTTTCTGTGGCACTGGCATGCTGTTATTTCTCACTTCTATTCCCACTGACTGTACCCTTTGGTAATTCATTTTACATATGTTGGTGACCTCATATATGCTCCTGGTGTGATCACTGCAGCCAGCTGCATGTCATTTACCTATGCTCATTTTCTGTACAGTTGAATTGCAATGTTTTTACCTGTTTAAATTAATACATACTTTAAAAATTTGACATACTCCATACTTTTTTTGCAAGGGTGTTTATTGAAGTGCTAATATTTTGATGGGCAAGTGCAATGGGATGGGATGATGATGGAGAAATGTCCAGAGGTTTGTTCGAGTCTGCAGCACAGGTACGTTGTCCAAGGGGACATAGGAAGAGGAGCAATGGCAGTTCAAGGTGGCAGGGTGACTGAGTGGGACACAAGGGTGACAATCAGGAGAGTCTCATTTCTTGGCGGGGGTCTTGGTAAGTGTCTCTAGCTTCTGTCTGGATCGCAGGGAATGTTTGAGGGTGGTTCACCTTCTGCACGGGTGCTGGTAGACTGTTGGTCTTGTGGCGGTGCCTCTTGGCCACTAGCGGCAGCGGAGGTGGAAGGCTGTTCAATTGTCTGGCTAGTGGCAGGGGCGCGCTGTTGTGTGACTGCCTCCCTCATAATATTGGCCATGTCTGCCAGCACCCCTGCTATGGAGACTAGGGTGGTGTTAATGGCCTGCAAGTCCTCCCTGATCCCCTGGTACTGTCCCTCCTACAGCCACCTGGGGAAAGAGGTATGGGTACGCTGGGTGGGTGCTGTAATGATGTTTCATGATGGGGGGGCTCTGTGGTGGTATGTGGCTGGGCCTGGGTAACCAGCTGTCCAGAGGTCCCTGATGGGCCCGGTTGGTCATCCAGATCCTGAAGAGCAGAGTTGCTGACATCACTGTGGGCCTCTTCTGTTGGGGGACTGGATAGTGATGGTACCTCCTCTCCGGTGACTCTGGCTGGGGTACCTGTGGGGATGTAAATGATGTGGTATTGTTTCTGTGTCTGACATATTGTGCATCCGTGGCTTTACCTCTTTGTTTGTATTTGCCCTAGCGGCTTTCACTTGTGTAAGTTGGTATATGGTGCGATAGCTGATTCTCTCTAGTGTGCATGCTTTAGTGATAGGTTCCCATGCAGGGCTGTGAGTGGTGTCAATGCATTGGTATGGCATGCAGGGCCTGGCATTGGGATGAGTGAGATGTGATGGTGGGGTGTGTGGGATGTGGTAGAGTGATGGGAGTGAGGGTGAGGGTGGGGGTATGTGATGGCATGGAGGTAAGGGGGTGATAGTAGTAAAGAGTTGACTTACCAGAGTCCAGTCCTCCTCCTACTCCGGCCAGGCCCTCAGGATGCATGATTGCCAAGACTTGCTCCTCCCATGCTGTTAGTTGTCGGGGAGGAGGTGGGAGTCCACCGCCAGTCCTCTGTACAGCAAGTTGGTGTCTTGCTGCAATGGAACGTACCTTCTCCCGTGGGTCGTTCCAACTCTTCCTGATGTCATCCCTAGTTCTTGGGTGCTGTCCCACAGCGTTGACCCTGTCCATGATTCTCTGCCATAGCTCCATCTTCCTAACTATCAATATCTGCTGCATCTGTGCTCCAAATAGCTGTGTCTCTACCCTGATGATTTCCTCCACCATGACCCTTAGCTCCTCCACTGTGAAACGGGGGTGTCATTGTGGTGCCATGGGTGTTGTGTGAGGTGTGTAGGTGAGGGTGTGTAGGGTAATGTGTTGAGGTGTATGGTGTGGGGTGCGTGGGTGGTGTATAGGTGTAGGTAGTGTGTGGCTCTAGTTTTGTCTGTGGTCTTGGTGTCTGTCTCGTGCCAATGGTTTGTATTTGTAAAGGGTTTTGGGTAATGTTGGAGTGTGTTTTATAGGGTGTGGGTGTGAAGTGCGGTGTGTGTATGTGTGTCAGGTGTGTGTTATTTAAACTGACCAATGTAATGTTGTTTTGTATGTGTGTGTCCATTTTGAGCGCAGCGGTATGTACTGCCAATGGTTTGCCACCATTGAATGTCTGCTGTGGTGATTTGTGGGTCACAATGTGATGGGCGTAACGGTGTGGGTTTTGATACCGTCACTTTATCACTGACCTTTGGTCTGGCGGAATTATGCATGTGGCTGAATACTGACGGATTGGTGTGTGTGTGTCATAACATGGTGAACGGATACCTGCTGCGGTGGTGGCAAGTTGGCGGCAGTCAGCGTGTGGATAAGTGGGATTTACCGTCAATGTCATAATGAGGGCCAATGTGTCAATGGGAAATGGATATGCGGATCAAGTCGCAAGATTTTGCGCATTGAACTGTATATCGTTCAAAGGCAATTGGGAACTGTCACCTGAAGAAGATAAAACTTGTACAAGCTATGTATTGAAAATAATTGACACTTTGGAAGAATTAAAATCTTTGCAGAATAATGTTGACAGGGAGGAAAAACGTTCATGGAGCAAAATTAAATGTGTACAAAGACAAGATGCATTGTTGGTTTGTCCGGAGGGTCAATTGATTTTACCAAATAGCTTGTTATCTCACGTAGCAAGGTACTATCATGGTCAAGTACATATTGTGAGGGATGCCATGGTTCATTTGTTCAAACATGATTTGTTCAACCCAAAGTTTAGACAAGTTGCTGAAGCAGTTTGTCATTGTTTTGCCATTTGCCTACAGTTAAACGCAGGGAAAGGGACAGTGGTCAATTTGAGCCACATTGGAAGAGCGGGAGGTCCATTCAGCAGAATACAAATGGATTTTATTGAAATGCCTGTCTGTGGAGGTTTGAGATATGTGATTGAGATTGTTTGCATCTTTTGTCACTGGATTGAAGCATACCCTACATGAAGAGATGATAGTCTCACAGTAGCGAAACTACTGCTTAGAGAACTGATACCGCGTTTCGGATTTCTGATCTCTTTAGAATCAGATAGGGGAAGTCACTTCAACAATGAAGTAATTACATTACTGTGTGCAGCACTGAACATTGAGCAGAAGTTGCATTGTAGTTACTGTCCTGAAGCATCAGGACTAGTGGAACAGGTGAATGGTACCTTGAAGTCAAGAGTTGCAAAGATGTGTGCAGCTACAAATTTGAAATGGCCTGACGCGTTGCTTTTTGTGTTGATGTCAATGAGAAACACACCTGACAGGAAGACATGACTGTCGCCCCATGAAATCCTCATGGGCAGAGCAATGAGGTTACCAGCGGTGCCAGCAAATGCACTTGTCAACATTACAGATATTATGGTATTGGATTACTGCAAGGGTCTGGCTGATGCAGTCCGCTCTTTTTCTCAGCAGGTGGAGGCCACGACACTGCCACCGATCCATGACCCAGGGCACAACCTGAGAGCTGGGGACTGGGTTGTCATCCGAAAGCACGTGGGGAGGACGTGTTTAGAGCCTCGTTGGAAGGGACCCTACCAAGTGGTCCTGACAACTACCACAGCTGTGAAGTGTGCTTGAATTCTGAACTGGATTCACACAAGTCTCACAAAGAAAGTGGCATGTCCACTGGATCATGAAGAAGCATTGTTGAGAGTACCAACAGCAGTGAGACAAGTCTCAGGGCTGGAAGGAGAACAAAGGGGAACTGAGACCAGATCTTAGCTTGTTGAGGACGGTTCAGTCACTCCTGTGAGAGACGAAGGAGGAGACCTCCAGGAGGATATCGGAGAGCCTATCTCAACTGAAGCAGCAGGAGAGCCTAGTCAGAAGAGAGCTTTCCCAGAAAAAGATGATCTTGAAAGACAAACAGAGCAATTGCCAAACCCAGAAAGGGAAGGAGTTGAGGTGGATCAAAGTCAAGGTGATCCGACTCCTCCTGAACTGGTTGCAAGTCCGTCAAGAGAAAACACCACAGAACAAGGAAAAGGTTCAAGTTCAGTCCTGAAGAGAATATTGACAAAGGGTCCACTAAAAGGAGATAAGTGTCTGGAATCGCAAGTGGTGAAAGGGAAAGAGGTGATTGTTGAACCAACAATCGAGGAAGAAGTAGATACCACAAGGAAAAATGATCTAAGTGAAGGAGAGCTGAACGGTGATTGAAAATTGAAGAGAAAGAGATTAGCAAGTCGAAGATACGCAGGGCCTGAATGGGTGTATGCAACTAATAATGAATGGCAGCAAGAGTGTTTGTCTTTTTGTTTTGATAGAGACGTTCCGGGTCAGTATTTTGGCACATGAAGGAAGCTAATGAACTTAACTGTTGAAACAATCTGAGAGAATTGTTTGAGAATCAGACTGTTGAAAGTTACTGGAAGAGACATTGATAACCTGATTTGACTTTAGAAACCTGATTTTGACAAAGCTGCTAAATGATTTTGACAAGGGATCCTGGAAGTGAAACTGAACTGCTGAAAGAAGAATTGTAAATTTTTGATTTTTGACGCAAGTTTTTCTAAATTTCTTCTGCTTTCTTATTCTTTACAGATCATGAGTAACATTAGTCAAGAAGGTAGGGATGCTAGGCGCTGTAAATATATGAGCATTGGTTTGGCGATTAGGTGTGGGATATTGTTTATGGTTTTGATTGTGGGTATGTCTGTTCTTGATACGAGAAAAACCAACCATACTTCTGCTTTCGAGACGACTACTGCATTAACAACATTAAAGAAGTTTAAGTTAGATGAGAAATATTTGCATGAGTATACTAATGCGCAGGGAGAACATTCTTCTAATGTTTTCTATCACTTATTGAGTGAGTATGTTGAGACAATGGATGTGAAGAGTCGCTTTGTGTGTACGCAGATTCCTTCATCAGTCGAGGAAGGAGTCACATTTCATAGCTTACCCTTAACCTACGGGATAAGTTGTAGTCGGTTACTAACAAGGTTTTATAATCAGGAGTACATTCAATACTTCTACTCAATTCATGATGTTGTGTTTTCCTTTGTCCCTATAATTAGGTATTTGAGTAGAGTAGCTAAGGATAATGACATAGGGGGTTATTCTAACTTTGGAGGAGGTGTTAATCCGTCCCAAAAGTGACGGAAAAGTGACGGATTTACCACCAGCCGTATTACGAGTCCATTATATCCTATGGAACTCGTAATACGGCTGGTGGTATATCCGTCACTTTACCGTCACTTTTGGGACGGATTAACACTCCTCCAAAGTTAGAATAACCCCCATAGTATTAGTTAGAGGTTTCTTTGAACCAACATTAACGTTTGACACAGCTTATGTGCATAGAAATAATTTGACATGCTTCCTTACACCTTTAGAAAAGAGCTTCTTAGATCACACAGATGAGAGAAGAAAAGCATTAAAGGAGAAATTAGAAAAAGGCTTAGAGAAAAGGACTTACAAGAATGATTATGTTTATAGTGCAATTAAAATGCAAGAGAAATTAGCTTTAGATGCACAACACGTAGGGAAGCTTTGTATAAATAGGCCTAAATGGCGTATTGACACTTTATCTGTGGGTACAAGTGAATGTAGGCATGTGTTTTTGTTTCAGAGTAAATGGACATTTATGTTGGAAGGACAGGACCCTACAATTTCAGGGATTTGCTATATTTGTGGACTTAATGCTTATTATTATCTCCCAAGAGGATGGTATGGGACATGTTATTTGGGGATAGTTTTCCTAAAGATTTATCAAATGGAGGATTTGAAAAAGTTTCTGAGAGTGACTGAATTACATCATGAGAAACAGAGGAGGGAGACCTCTTCTGCATAGTGGGAGATATATTTGGAGCAGTGATTCCTTCAGTGGGAGTCATTCTGAATTAGATACTGAATTAGCTGCTGATAGAGCTATGACTCTTCAAAATTGTTTGGTTTTAGACATTCTTTTAGCGAAGGATGGTGGAGTCTGTAGAATTATTAATTCTAGGCATTGTTGTTCGTATATTCCAGATAATAATAAAGAGATAAGAGACTTAGGGCCAGATGTAGCAAGGGTTTTGCGAGTCGCAAACGGCGAAAAACGCCGTTTGCGACTCGCAAAAGCCACTTTGCTATGTTGAAATGTATTTTGCGAGTCGGATCTGACTCGCAAAATGCATTTCCGAATCGCAAATAGGAAGGGGTGTTCCCTTCCTATTTGCGATTCGCAATGGTATGCAATTCCATTTGTGACCGCGTATGCGGTCGCAAATGGAGTCGCAGTTACCATCCACTTGAAGTGGATGATAACCCATTCGCAAACGGGAAGGGGTCCCCATGGGACCCCTTCCCCTTTGTGAATGGACCCCAAAACATTTTTTCAGGGCAGGGAGTGGTCCAAGGGACCACTCCCTGCCCTGAAAAACCGAAACAAAAGGTTTCGGATTTTTTGAAATGCAACTCGTTTTCCCTTAGGGAAAACGGGCTACATTTAAAAAAAAAAAAAACTGCTTTATTTAAAAGCAGGTCGCTAATGGGGTCGCCTCCATGTTAGCGAGTGCCTATACTCGCTATGGGGCCGCAATTTGCGACCCACCTCATGAATATTCATGAGGTGGGTCATTGCGACCCCATAGCGAGTTGCAGTCGGTGTCTGAGACACCGTACTGCATAGCAATTTGCGAGTTGCAAATTGCGAGTCGGAAGGACTCGCAATTTGCAACTCGCAAACTGCTTCCTTCCTACATCTGGCCCTTACTTACTAACCTGACTAATGCAAGTGCTGATTTGAAAGAATTGAAAGAACCAGGTGTTTGGGAAAAGGTTGGCAAAGGGTTTGCTTCAGTGGGAAATTGGCTCAGCAAAATTTGGAATGGGGTACTATTGAAAATACTACAAGGGATATTATTTGTTGTGGTTTGTTTATTGGGGATATGGGGATTATGCAAATTATTTAAAAGGATTACATTGAAAAAGTCAAAGAATAATCAGAGGAGGGGAGTAAAGAAAAGGGTAACATTTTACAGGAAAAATTCAAGGGGAAAATGAAATTATGAAGGGATTGAATTAAGAGAAATGTAATTGATGCGAAAATTTGTGGGTGATAGTGTGATGACATATTTAGTCATCAGAGGAGGGATTGCTAGCGCAGGTGTTTTAATGAGAAATTATTAATGAATTTTTATGTATTTTGAATAATGAGTCTATGTAGAAAATGAAATAACATAGACAAATAACGCACACATTTGAAAATGTGACCTCAAAGAATGGCCACCAATGTTAACGAAGTGGACTAATCAATGATTAATACTTATGAAGTATTGAATATGTGTTAGACTAATGGAGTAATATGTCATATTAAGGGTTATGAAGTATGCTTTAGCTTTCTAAATTGTAGGCCTTAATTTAGCTAGTGTCTTGGCCTATTTTGCCAGGCCTCATGTAAAAGCTGTATTTCTTAGCGTTTAGTAAAAATGCTGACCAAGTGAATTAAACTGTGAAATGTTTATTGTATTGTTTAAATGTGCTTAATGTGATCATGTACACAAAAGGCCTTGCTGATATGTTCCTTAACCCCTTCGCTGCCAGGTCTTTTCCCCCTCAGGTGCCAGGCCTTTGTTTGGCTCTTTGGAGCAGTTTGTGCTTAGGCCCTCTTAACTTTTTTCCCCACATAAGCTACCCACGCCAACATTTCGTCCTTTTTTTCCAACATTCTAGGGATTCTAGAGGTACCCAGAGTTTGTGGGTTCTCCTGAAGGAGACCAATAAATTAGCCAAAATACAGCAAAATATTCATTTTTTTTAAATGGAAAAATGGGCTGAAGAAGAAGGCTTTTGTTTTTTTCCCCTGAAAATGGCATCAACAAAGGGTTTGCGGTGCTAAAATCACCAGCTTCCCAGCTTTCAGGAACAGGCAGACTTGAATCAGAAAACGTAATTTCTCAACACAATTTTGGCATTTTACTGGGGAATACCATCGGCGGTCATAATACGTGCTGCCGGCTGGTAGCCACGGCGGCGGTATGTTGGCAGCCGTTGCCGTGGCGGTAGGCGGTCAATACCACCAATGTTGTAATGAGGGCCTTCATGTCTGATGTGCGTGAGAGTGATTTTCCCAGGACAAGAACAATGAACACACTGACCAGAGTGGAAGCGGCAACAATATTGATACCTGACAAGCCGAATGATGAGAACATTGTGAGACGAACCAATCAACAATATGAGAAAGGAGAAATATTAGAATTCACAGATTTCATATAGTAGTTTTATTGGACAGAGTGTGAACATACGATTAACTGACCAATAGGGAATTAGGGGATAGTTTAGGTGACTTTAATATAACAACGCTCATTCTGAGACAGACAGACATTCTGCCCCATTTTCTGACCAAAAGGTTATTTTTTTTTTATGCGTCTTTACTAGAGATGTGCTTATCATTAATGCTAAATGATTTTGCCCATATTTTTCCTGACTGAAAGCCTGATGCCTTGCTGATCGACTGACGTCCTGAGGATGAAGACTGATTCTGCTTGCTGACCCATACTGAGGATAGGTATAAATTGAAATGTGATTATTATGCATTTTTGATTTTTCTTTCTAGGTACCAACTGTGCTGTGGTGTCGGTGGCTTGGGTATATGGGGCATAATCCCTTGAATGGTGCATGGTGAACGCTTGCGAGGGTATCGCATTGTACAAGGGCTGAGCTGGCTTTTATCGATAAAGCACATATAGGTAATTTTCTGTCATATCGTTGAGGCATGCAAGACTCCTTTGTAATTCTGGAAGTACCTCATTTATTATGGGCAAGAGAAAGGCCACCGATAAACCCTTGGGGGCAGCAGGCATAACCAAGTTTGCTAGGCATTCCGCAGAGTACTGTACCCTGAATGAAACTGATGATCTGATAGTGGAAGTAAAGGGTTTATTGGACACAAACAATGCAGACCCATCTCAGCGTAAGGGACAACAAGTTACACCTCCCAAAGGTATACAGACCTACTTTAAGAAAACCACAAAGGGGCATGGCACCAGGTCTGGCTCTAGCCCAAAAGATAGCTATGCACCAGGGGATGAGCATTTAAGAGTAAGCACACTAGCAGCTGCCCCTTCAATAAATCATTTTCAGGTTGAAAGCACAGCCGCTATTAACTTTGACTGCTCCAACGTGTTTGCCCTCTTAGCTAACCAAGGAACTGCACCAGATGAGAACTCCAATTCAGTGGCACTAGCAAGGCACCCAGACACAGTAGATCTAAATCAGCCCAAGATAGGGGTACCACTGACACAGCTGCAGGCACTTATAGGAGAGATACAGGGATTGCGTGAGTGTATGAACAAGATAGCTATCGAATTAGGTGAAAAGCTGGCCAAATTATCTACTTTGGTGGGAAACTTAGGAACCAAGATAGGCGGTGCAAATCTAATGCCAAAGCAGTATAGCCAAGCACCCTTCCCAAAGCCGCGGTCATTTAAGGGTAATGGGTTAGCCGCTGACAATGGTGGGTTTGCTAGAGTAGCATACTCAACCTCATCTAACCTTGGAAGAAGAGAATTAATTGGAGGTAGATACACCCTCAAGCAACACAGTGCACAGCCCACTCTGCCCACCACCTGTCAAACAGGCCAGATTTATTGTGGAAGTCAAAACACCTCCAATAACAACCAGAGTACACGTCTGTCTAACATTATCCACCGGACAAATGTCCCCAAACTTACACACGGAGCCAGTGAAACTCGAGAATCTTGCATTAACAAAGTAATCCACCAGCTCCGCCTCACTAGGGGTTGTACGTCTATCATTAGGGTTGACATATTATCTGCCTCACGTTGTAGCCCCTTTGCACACCAATGGGATTATATAGGAGTGAAATTTAAGAGTGCTAAATTGGTTGATGAGCTGATATCCATGGAATTAAGATTTAGACCTGCACCAAGAACATACATACGCCTTAAACTCAACACCCCCAGCCGACTTGGAGAACCCCAGATCTCAGAAGGGTGTAACTCTATAATTCACCTCCAACGCACCACATTAGTGGGGGAATGCGCTAACTTAGCAGACATTGATGGACAATCAGGGGTTAAGGGCAAGTTCTGCCCTTAACTGTACATCTAGGGGCGGCATGAGTGGGCAAACCACAGAATGCACCATTGAGGACCTAGAGCTGAGTGCTGTGGGTGATGATATGAGGGACACAGCTACACAGCTACTCAGAGTAAGATTAATTCTATTATGGATGAACAGGCAGGCACTAGGGCGGGACCGAGGTGGGATAGCAGGCTAATTGCCGAAAACTCCATTAGGGTTCTAACTTGGAATGTAGCAGGTGTCCGTGCTAACCTTACAGACCCAGAGTGGGCTGAGTTCATTGATCACCACCAGATTATACTTTTGTAGGAGACGTGGGCAGTGACACCAGTACATAGAAGTGGGTATATTACCTTTGTTGCTAATGCAGTCCCTTCATCCATGGGTAGAGCTTCTGGGGGTCTTCTTATTTGGTTGAAACTAGATCTTTTCCCATTAGTGGAAGTAGTTCCAATGGGAAGTAAGGACTTGCTAGAGGTCAAAGTAAAAGTTAAAACACCTACTGGGGGACAGATATATTGAGATATTTAACGCCTACATTAGATCAGTTCCTGTAAACATCCTCTCCCCCACAGTAGTTCATTTTGCTAATACCGAAAAGGAGGCACCTTACAATTGATCGCCGGTGATTGTAAAATGACACGGAAAAGGGCAGAGGGAGATAATCTATTTGCAGGATCTCCAAGGTGCTCTGATTGGTTCTGGGGCAGCCGCACAAACGACAGGGAAATTAGGCACTGTCGCTGGCCAACTAGAAGATCTGATAATAGAGAATGGCTTAATAATTGCTAATGGCAATCCCTGTTCCGATAATCCCCCGCACCTGACCTTTAAGAGAGGCATTTTGAGTTCTTACATTGACTATCTCCTGGTTGACCTGGCAATGTGGTCGCTTTTGACAGACATAGCAGTTATCCCTCGAACAGATAGCCATCATGAGGTCTTAAGTTCTGTTTTCTCTCCTGCTATATTTACGAGCTGTAATCTGTCAGCGGTAGTCCATGCAAATCCCCTACAGACAGTCAATAACAGGAGGAACGTGAAATGGGCAGAAGTCGTGGATAATGCAGAAATTCAAACTAAAATATATGAACCATTTGTGGATAACCTAGTTAAAGTAACACCTTTAAGAGGTTATGAGCCCAATATGGGTCTTGTGCACTGTCAGCTCATGGAACAGCTTAGGCCTCTGTTTACTAAAGTTAGGAAAAGAGGGGCTTCCAACAAAGTTGCCCCAGGATGGTTCACTAAGGACTGTCGGTTGGTCAAGCTCGGTCTCCTAGACGTTTTGAAGCAGCAAATCAAGCCAAGGAATAACTACAAGGCTATCCTAAGGAAGGCTAAACAGAACTGGGAGATGCCCAAATGGGAAGAGCTTACCAATGCACTTAAGAGTAAGAATAAGAAGATGTTTTGGTCACTGGGGGCATCCAGCTTGAAATTACTACATAACCACCTAGAAGCGTTAGTCCAACCGGGAGCTTGGGTTGAGCACTTCAGATCCCTGTACAGTGATGGGGGGTGGAACACAATAAAAGCATTAGGGAGGAACTAATGGAGAGGGATTGCTTAGTAGGCCTGGAGGCCTTTTCCAACCCTCCTGAGATGGAGGCTAACGTAGAGACAGAGTGCCCATATTTCTACCAGGCTGAAACCAGGGTAGCCATGATGCAAATGAAGAAGGAGAAGGCCGCTGGCCCGGATGGTATTCCTAGCAATCTTTTCCTCTCACATCAAGGTGTCTGGATCCCCTACTTGAATGCATTGAGCAACGCTATAATGAAGGGCATGACCATTCCACCGACCTGGCTAGGAGCTGCTATCGTACCCATATTCAAAAGGAAGTAGGGACGTTCCCTCTAACTACAGACCCATAAGCCTGTTGAACAATTCACAAGAAATCTTTTGCAGACAGGTTCGGGCCAAACTACAAGCATGGGTAATGGTCAATCATATCCTTGAGGATGCCCAGGCAGGGTTTAGGAGCAAGATCAGCACTGTTGATCAGGTCTTTCGTTTCAAGATGTTATGCTGGAAGTCTGTCAACCTAAAGAGGTATCACCTGTATGTCGCCTTTATAGATCTTAGGGCAGCCTTCGACCTGGTACCTATGAATAACTTGTGGGAAATACTTGCAGGATATGGAATGCCGCTTGACCTAATATGTATCTTGAGAGAACTCCACATAAACACCTAAGCCAAAGTGAAATGGAACACGGGGGGATTTAACAGACCTGATTCCAACTCGTTGAGGGGTAAAGCAAGGTTGCGTACTGGTACGACACTTTTCAGTTTCTACATTAATGGGGCAGTTAAAAGGTTTTCACAATGTATGCATGATGCCCCTAAGCTTGGTGGAACCCCGCTTCTGATATTAATGCCCGCCGACGATACCCTACTCATCTCTACAACTCCAATGTGCCTTCAGGCAGAACTGAACTCCTTCATGGCCTTTTATAAGGCAATTGGTCTGGAAATTAACCCAACAAAAACTAAATTTATGGGGATAAACACCCGCAAGACATTTAGAGGGAGAATGCTAATCAATGGCTCCACAATTGAACAAGTCAAACATTTGACTACTTAGGGGTCTTACTGTCTGATTCAATGTCTTTGGGCCATCAGTTGGTGAAGAGCAAAACTCTCCTCATCCAGAAGGCTTACCAAATCAGCAGGAAACAGAAGGAAACAGGGGGTGGTGTAGTGTTCCCTGTTCTCCAGTTATACAAAGCTACTGCTCTCACAGCAGCAACTTATGGGGTAGAGATTTGGGGTTTCACAGATGCTACCGTCCTTCTAACAGCTGAGAACAATTTTCTTAGGAACATGCTCAAGTTACCTAAGGGCACGCCACTGGTGCCACTTAGGATGGACTCAGCACTAAACACTATAAATTTGGTGGTGGCTTTAAAACCCTTGTTTTATTGGGTGAGGCTGGGGAAATGCAGGGAACTAACACCATATAGGGACTCCTTGATTGACCAAATTTTTAGTGACTCACAGGTAATTATGCCTTGGCTGAACTACATTAAGTCCCAGCGTGAGAAGCTGAAAATGATTGACCTTTGGAAGTCTCTCTCAGGGGTTGCCAAGGACGCATCCCTGACATTAAAAAGAGCTTATTGGAAGTATGCCTTGGAACAGACATGGTTGAACAATTGTCATGAGATCCTGGCTGGGCAATTTCTAAACATTAAATGCTCCCCATCCTACGAAAATTTCCTGGATGAAATCCATCCCCCCTTTGCCAAGCACCTGTACCTAGAGCTTAGGTACAGGGCCCTACCGCTAAGACATTTAACGGCTAAATGGGAGAAGCGTACCTCCTCTGTGTCTGCCCTCAGCTAAAGGAAACGGAAGAGCACTTTCTCTTTTTCTGCCCGCAATATTCACACCCTTGTGGGAGATGGATAATCCCTGTTTGTAAGCTCTTGTTGCCAGACATTACTGGGAGGACCTGAGAATCCTCAAATATGACTCGAAGACGGTGATAGTCGTTACTGTAACCAAATATCTGGAGCAAGCGTGGCGCATAAGACGGAGAGCCATGTCCTAATGGGTATTCTTGGACTGACAAAGCCCCCAGGCTGTCTAGCTATCGGACAGATACTTTTGAACTTACATTTGATTACTCCATCTCCAATTTAAACCTGTTTCCCATATGCCATGCATGTACTTCAAGTTAAATTTGTACCGTGCACTTACACAATGCATATGTGTTTTTAATTCATTTACATGTGTAAATAATACATATTCTTACCTTTTTTGTTAAAGATCTGAATACACTAGGAGATTGTATATACTCAATTTTATGAATGTATTTATGTATATTTTTATGGTTGTTTAACTGAAATAAAGTAAATACTACTACTACTAGTACTGCTATTTTCTGTGCTTTCAGCCTCCTTCCAGTTAGTGACAGAAATGGGTGTGAATCCAATGCTGGATCCCAGAGAGCTAAAAGTAGACAAAATTCTGAATTCAGCAAGGGGTAATTTGTGTAGATCCTACAAGGTTTCCCTACTGAAAAAAACAGCTGAAATACAAAATATTGAAATTGAGGTGATAAAAACAGCCCTTTTTCTCAATGTTGTACTCTGTAACTTTTTCCTGCAATGTCAGATTTTTTAACGCAATATACCGTTATGTCTGCTGGACTCTTCTGGTTGCGGGAATATATAGAGCTTGTGGGTTCATCAAGAACCCTAGGTACCCAGAGCCAATAAATGAGCTGCACCTTGCAATGGGTTTTCATTCTATAGCGGGTATACAGCAATTCATTTGCTGAAATAGAAAGAGTGAAAAATAGATATCAAGAAAACCTTTGTGGTTCCAAAATGGGCACAATATAAGGTGTTGAGAAGCAGTGGTTATTTGCACATCTCTGAATTCCGGAGTGCCCATACTAGCATGTGAATTACAGGGCATTTCTCAAATAGACGTCTTTTTTACACACTTTATTACATTTGGAAGGAAAAATGTAGAGAAAGACAAGGGGCAATAACACTTGTTTTACTATTCTGAGTTCCCCCACGTCTCCTGATAATAATGGTACCTCACTTGCGTGGGTAGGCCTAATGCTTACGACAGGAAACGCAACACAGACCCATCACATTTTTACATTGAAATCTGACGTGTTTTTTGCAAAGTGCCAAGCTGTGGATTTTGGCCTCTCGTTCAGCTGGCACCTAGGGAAACCTACCAAACCTATGCATTTTTGAAAACTAGACACCTAGGGCAATCCAAGATGGGGTGACTTGTGGGGCTCTCACTAGGTTCTGTTACCCAGAATGCGTTGCAAACCTCATAATTTGGTCAAAAAAGCACTTTTTCCTCTGATTTTGGTGTGGTGACAGAAAGTTCTGAATCTGAGAGGAGCCACAAATTTCCTTCCACCCGCATTCCACCAAGTCTCTTGATAAAAATGGTACCTCACTTGTGTGGGTAGGCCATGCGCCCGTGACAGGAAATGCGCCAAAACACAACATGGACACATCACATTTTCCCAAAGAAAACAGACCTGTTTTTTGCAAAGTGCCAAGTTGTGGATTTTGGCCTCTAGCTCAGCTGGCACCTAGGGAAACCTACCCCACCTGCACATTTCTGAAAACTAGACACCCAGGGGAATCCAAGATGGGGCGACTTGTGGGGCTCTCACCAGGTTCTGTAACCCAGAACCCTTTGCAAACCTCAAAATGTGGCCAAAAAACACTTTTTCCTCACATTTCAGTAACAGAAAGTTTTGGAATTTGAGAGGAGCCACAAATTTCCTTCCACCCGGTGTTCCCCCAAGTCTCCAGATAAAAATGGTGCCTCACTTGTGTGGGTAGTTCTAGTGCCCGCAAAAGGAAATGCCCCAAAACACTATCTGGACACATCAAAATTATCAAATACAAAACTGCCTGTTTTTGCGGTGGGGTCCTGCGTTTTTGGTCCTGGGCTCAGCAGCCATATAGGGAAACCTACCAAACCCAAACATTTCTGAAAACTAGACACCGAGGGAATCCAGGGAGGTGTGACTTGCATGGATCCCCCAATGTTTTCTTACCCAGAATCCTCAACAAACCTCAAATTCAGCTAACAAATAACATTTTTACCACATTTCTGTGTGGGATTACCGCACCAGAACAAATTTCCTACCACCCAACATTCCCCTCAGTCTCCTGGTAAAAATGATACTTCACTTGTGTAGGTGGCAGGGAAGAGCCAAAAACATGTCAAAATTGAGGGGGAACCAATGCGGGTCCAAAACGGCAGTTTGAAAAAAATCATTTTTAGGCTGACAAGTGGGGTAGAATTTTTATCGGTATAGATGAGGCAATGCTGGGTGGTAGGAGTTTTGTGGATTCTTGCAGATTCTTGAAGGTTCCATCACAAAAATGTGGAAAAAATGGGTGATTTCCAGCAAAGTTGGAGGTTTGTAAGGCATTGTGGGTAAGAATATGGTGCGAGTGCATGTGAAGCACACTACCTTGAACTCACCTAGATGTTTAGTTTTCCGACGTGTCTAGGTCTTGTAGCTTTTTCTACATGGCAGCGTCCCAAAGTCCAAAACGTGCAGCCCTCACCATTCCAAGTGGGGCGATTTTGAGAGTTAGCCAAGCTCTCATGGCCCAAATGTAAAACCAAACCCAAAATAATCAAATGTCCTCTTGGTTGCCGTGGGATAAGATGTTTTAGTGTGAGGGGAGAGCTGAAAGACTCTTACCCCCTTCAGTTGGAGTGGGGGCATAACCATGCCCATACTGGTTGGTAGCACCCACCCCACAATTTTTATTTTTTTTAATTCTCTGGCATCTAGTAGACTTTCTGCCCCCGCCCGCGGGTTGCGGATCTAGGATAATTGCCCCATCTGTCCACTGGAGGATAGAACAACTTTGGCCTCAGTTATTTGGGGTGGGGGTATGGCCATGCCCCCACCCTCTTATTTTGAAAAAAAAAATTCCCTGGTCTCTGGTGGGCTTTCTGGCCCCCTTGGGGGCAGGTGGGCCTTCAAAAAATAGGCCGATCTGCCCCCAAGTGGGGCAAACATGGCCAACAGTAATGTGCCCCCATGGGGAGCGACCCTTGCCCAAGGGGCTGCCGCCCCAACAAAACACACACATACACACACACCAATCCCTAGTGTCTAAGTGGTTTCTGCCCCCCGGGGGCAGATGTGCCTAATAGAAATAATCCGATCTGCCCCCAAGGAGAGCAAAAATGGCCTAAAGTAAATTTGCTCCCTTGCATGAAATTGGCATAAAAAAATCCCTGGTGCCTAGTGGTTTTGATCAGCTTAATAAAAATAGGCTGATCAGCATGGCCTAAAATAAATATGCCCTCCAGGGGAACGACCCTTGACTAAGGGCTCACTCCCCTTGCGTGAAATTGACGCAAAAAAATAAAAATCCCTGGTGTCTAGTGGTTTCTGCCCCCCTTGGGGGTAGGTTTTGACTAATACAAATAGGCCGATCTGCCCCCAAGGGGGGGCAGAAATGGCCTAAATACAATTTGCCCCCCAGGGGAGTGGCCCTTGCCTAAGGGATCGCTCCCCACCTCTAAAAAACAACAACAACAAAAAGATTCCTGGCGCCTAGAGGTTTCTGCCCCCCCTGGGGGCAGATCGGCCTAATAAAAATAGGGCGATCTTCCCCAAGGGGGGGGGGGGGCAGAAAATGTCTTGAAAATAATTGCCCCCCTGAAGTGATTCCCCTTCCAGAACTGCCATGGGGAGGTGGGGGCGCAGTCCTCAGGAGGGGCGCTAGCGCTTTCCCGGAGAGCCACTAATGGGACACAATGATTACGTCCGTGGCGCCTCAGCACCGCACCCACGGTCATAACCATAATGTCCATGGCGACCAAGGGGTTAAAGGCTCACCTGTGCTAAGAGCAATTCAAAAGCTCAGTTATAATTTGAGCCTCCTTGATGGGGGACCAGTGTATCACCTTCAGCAGGAAGTGGCAAGAGCCAGCAAGGCCTGGATATAATGGAACCAAGCCTGTGATAGCACTGCAACTTTGCCACCGGGATGAATATGTCAGAAACCCCCTCAGAGAGGACGAGAAACTTCCACACACCAGGGCATTGCCATTTGTGCAATGCAGCGGATCTGCATTTGTGGCACATCCACAGAATTGTGCATTTGAACTAACAAGCCATATGTTTGCACTCAAGCATGTTTTGGTGCCTGTGTAGTAATGGCTGCATGTGTACCTGTACACCTGTGTTTAAGATAGCTTGTTTGCAGAGAATAGATGATGCTGCCTGCTTAAGGGTTCTGTTCCGGCAGCTGTTACCACCTAATTTATGCTTTTAAATTAAGTAGTTAGTTGAAACCAGGGCAGACAAGTAAATAATAAAAAATAGCAGGTTTCCTAAGAGCTGCCTAAAACTGCAAATGTTTCCCTGTTTGCATTACAACATACCTACATTCACTATTAACAACAGTGCTTTCTTTGAGTAATTATAAGGGGATTATTTGAACTGGTAACAGTGCTGTATTGCACTAGTAAAACAGAGTTTACCTGAAGTCATTAACAAGCGTGGCCTCTACTCATTGTAACAGGTATAATGTGCCTGTATCCTACCATCCATTCAATGTTACATGGTATGCTAGAACCCCTGCTGTACCCAGATGTCTGTCTGCACACTCCACCAATTCACAGATGTGAAGAATTGCTGGGTCACGCATGAATTCTGATTCCAGTTCATGAACAATTGCCATTGTAGTTGTAAGCACTTACTACCCATGACAAGGCGCTTTTCGGCAAGTAGCATGCTACTCCAGAACCCAAAAGGTATTAGTGGTGGATTAGTGTAGGGAAATATGATTTAATTTGAGGGGTCAGAGTTTCTAAGACAATCAAAGCCCTAACTTTACAGTAAAAGCAAATAGATCACATATTTTAGTCAATGCATTTGAAGCCCCAGTAACACTGGACGCTGTCCTCCATCACGGAGATAACAGAGTAGCAGAAGGATTCAATGACAACAATGTGAACAGTCTAACTTTTATTGCCTTGCTGTGAAATCAGTCATACATACTTTTTATTAAATTGCTGTGAAATCACTCATATGTACTCCCAAGAGATCCATAAAACTGCTGCCACATGTGTTGATGGAGAGGGAGTAGAACATCTGATCACTAGTAGGAGAAAAATACCAACCAAAGAATGCTTCATCGAATCTCCACAAAGCAGACACTGCGCATTCCTACGGTGCCGGGTGGTGGGGCCTGCACTGCCCATGCGCATGAGCAGTGCAGTGGCCCATCTGTGGACCCCAGCACACCCTCACCGTCAGCCTTTCCAAGTCAGTGAAACCACCACGGAAAGGCTGCTGGCGAGGGGAGTTGTAATCAGCTAGGCGGCGCTGAGTTCTGTGCATTCCTGTCTGAGTACAACTCTGACTGCTGTCATGCTATCGGGAGCCATGTTCCCGGCGGGGACGGCAGTCCAGTGGCAGGTCTGCCTGCCAGGGTTGTAATTATGTGGTTGGACTGGCCAGAGTGTGTCGGTCCGACCGTCAGCGCGAGTGTGGCAGTCCTCGGACCTCCACACTCGTAATGAGGCCCTTAGATATATGTACAGATGATCCATTTAGTGAAGGAGCTATACTCTGAATATTTAAGAAACCTTTCAAATTTTTATTTTAAAGCATTCATGGAAGGAGTTTTTGAAAAACGTAATTCAGATGCTAATTCAGATGAACTGGCTCTGGTCGATCCAGATGGACACTACCATTGTGTTAGTTGATGGAGGGGTGAACAATGTTTCCGGGACAATAGTGTACTTGCATGGGGACTTAAGAAGTTGCACGGGTTGGTACACCTCTTTAAAGCTGAAATCTTTACTAAATAATAGGCAATAAACAAAAAACACATAAAAACATAGAATACCCTGTTCAATCCAACATGCGGTATAGGTACCGTCCAGCACGATGGGGACAAAGGAAAGAGCAGTGTATGTTTGGTGCTGATCGCAGGGAAAGGTTATAGTGAACAAGTGGTCTAACCAACCAGCTCTGATTGTCTCCACCTCGTTGTGGATTACTCTGTCTGTCCTGCGGTGCAATTCAATCTCCTCTCATGGGCTTACTCACAAGGAAGTGTTCCGGAAGACAATAAAAAATGAAACTGGGTACCACTCTGTTCCAGGCTTGCATATAGCTACCCATGTCCAAAGAGACATACACAAACTGATAAGGTGATGGTTAAACAAGCAGCAGCACAGATAGAGAAATGTTTAATTATTGTATAGGAGATACAGTGCTTGCATGCAATATGAATTCAATTAGCTTCTTTACCGTTATGACAAAAGGTGTTCTAAAGCAATACAAATACATTGTTGGTCACTCAAATATTTTAGAGGATAAGACCCTCTCCCCAACTAGGCGGACCCATCATCCCACCTCAGAGATGTAAATCAGTGAAAATGAGTGATCCTGTCCATCCAATTATGCTCAGAATCAAGGCCACAGCACATTAAATGAACGCTGTTGATCACCAACTAAACGAGCGATGCAAGACTGCTTATCTGCCTGCATGCCGGTGTGTGAAGTACAGGCTGCTCTTGTCCTGGTGTTTGTGTCTCTCCCCCGATCCCTTGTGCAAACAACGTGCAACACACAAACAAAGGGGAGAGACAGGCTGCCTGAACAGCCCAGCCACAGTAGAAATTGCCAGATGCCCTCACAGCTTCAAGTGCACTTACTGCACCAGAGGCTCAGCGGCGTCTCTCAGCCAATCCAGACACTGCTCTCTTGCTGTTAAACAGTGTGAGGTCAGAACCAGGATTGGCTTGAACAGGCAAAATGACTGCTTATTAGGAGACGGGTGGTTGCAGCTTCGATCAATTGCTGCTCACTAATGTGCAAGTGGAGTGAGGCCTTTAGTGCCCATGCCAGGTGGCCAAAGAAAGTCAGCCATAGAACCAGACATGTGCACTTTATGGGCCTAGGTGCTGTGTGCCACCAGCAAGTGTTGTCTATCAAATTGTTTAAGCCTCACTCCCTTTTGGAGCCACCAACAGAAACAGACCAAGGGGTGAAGGCTGAATGCCGTGGGCACAATGTGAACTTTGAAAGTTGAATTTTATTTATATGTTTCACATATTCAGGTATAACAGATGGTCCGGGCGGCCATAAAATGAGTGGTGCAATGCCACAACGCCCTAGGGCAGGAACCGTCCCTGGGACACACACAGCAGGCTATTGAGCCTATGGCCTATTAACCAAAGTGTTCTGACATATTTAGTATTTGGCATCCTGACGTTCATTCTATGTAGATATTTGCTTTGTGCAAGACAATGGCAACACTGTTGGACAACAAACAGAGGGAGGCAGCTGGAAGACTGCCTGATCTTAAGACACTTGAACCTGAATCTGAGGGTGTTGTGACCAAATTGTTAGGATGGTAAACCCTTTCTGAGAAGCAACAATGGGACAAACTGGAAAAAGCTTATAAAAAAGAGTTATCAAAATGGTAGGAGGCTATGGACCACATGTACGAAGTTTTTCTTCTTGTTTCAAACGGCCCGATTCTGCGAATCAGGCCGTTTGCGATGAGAAAAAAGCTTTTTCCAATGCACAAACCCAATGTTGCGGTTCGGCAATCACATTACCGAATCACAAAAAGGGTTTGCAAGTCGCGTTTAGGAAGGGGTGTTCCCTTCCTAACTGCAAGTCGCAGTCCGATGTATGATTGTTTTGTGACCACAAATGAAGTTAGCACCAATTTCAACCTGGTGCTAACCCATTCACAAAAGGGAAGGGGTCCCCATGGGACCCCTTCCCTTTGTGAAGGCATGTGAAAACATTTTTTCAGAGCAGGCAGTGGTCCCACGGACCACTGCCTGCTCTAAAAAAATGAAACGAAAAATGTCATTTTGGTTTTGAAATGTATTCCGGGATGCATTTTAAAAAAAATACTGCTTTACTTAAAAGCATTCACAGACATGGTGGTCTGCTGACCCCAGCAGGCCACCATCCCGATGAGTGCCACCATTCCCCATGGGGTCGTAAATTGCGGTCTACCTCATGAATATTCATGAGGTAGGTCATTAGCGACCCCATTTTGAATCTCAAACAGTGTAATTGACACTGTTGTACATCAGGTTTTGCGACTCGCAATTTGCGAGTCACAAAACCTGATCTTCGTACATGTGGCCCTATGTCTCTACAAAAGTCTATTGATTGTGGCGGAATTCCTCATGGCCTCAAAATCCTGACAGTGCCAGCATAAGAAACCCCTGATTCTGAAATGGTATGGGAAAGAGCAATCAATTCTCATGAATGCTCAACAACAATGTTGCTTATCCTGATCAAATATGCATGGAAGCACAGCGAAAGATTGCTGGCACAAACTGATCAGTTAATCACGGATCAAGCAACTCGTTGGTGTTGAAATGCGTTGAATGTGTTGCCTCAATGAACTTCATTGGATTTAATCACGTCAGGAGTGTGCGTGATTGTCTCTTTACTGACAGCCTTTTTGTGCAATACATATATATTTATACACACATACATATATGAATGTGTATATATATATATATATATATATATATATATATATATGTATACACACACAAATATGTATGTGTATGTATATATATATATAAATAAATATATATGTGTGTGTATATTTAGAAGTAAACACACTCTCCATTTCAAAAGTCAGAACAGACAGGGGCACTCACAGAGTCCTGTTCAAAAAGCATGGCTTTATTCAGACGAAAGCTGACCTACGCCTTTTACAGGCCTTGTTCACTGTAAAAAGCCATTTCCAACAGTGCCCGATAGAAACATAGAGTTATGTGATCGCAACCACAGGAAACGGAGAAAACTGCCTTGTTGCCCCTTAAGATACAATATCTGCATCATTTGATTTTACATTCTTAAATATAATTGCAGCATTCTTCAAATTATTTACAACCATATTATGTATTTAAATATCATATTCACAATGGACCTACCATCCAATCCATGAAAAGAGACAAAATACTCCATTCCACATAAGGGGTTTTCATGATCATTCAAATCTATACCATATGTGATGGTGGTTTATTGCAGCTTATATATAAAATATATTTTTTTGTAGTTCACTCAATGTTTACATGGTACATTTCCCCACAACATAACTGTGTTTCATCATTATACTGCATATTCATTGTTCATGTCATCCTCAAAGAAATGTAATTGTGTACAGTGCTTGAAATACCCAAACCAAGCACAATCAGATAAAACAACAGAGCCTTGTGGGCATTAAAGAAAGATCTTTTGTACTGCCCACGTAGGCCCACATTCTTAGTCAGATCTCTTCTAGTCAGACCACAATATACATATTGCCCCCAGGTGGGCATCCTCCAACATCATCATGCTGATATACATCAATCAGAAAGGTCAATTATTAGAGCTTCACAGGAACAAAATGGAAAAATGTATTAAAAAGATAAATGTTGAGCAGTATGTAAACAGGGCATCCAAAGAGGGATAACAGAGGCATATTACAACAAAAAATAAACAATCATTTCCTCACTTATGTTTAATCCATTTGCTACTTTTGTGCCTATAAAATTTTGTACTTCGACTCTAGTCTACTGTGAGAAATAGAATTACTGGCTGAGGGGGCTGAAACCCTACTCAAGCAGCAACGATAATCCTCATCAGGGTGAAGTCACGAGCAAACGCCAAATTAACCTGTGCATGCTTTCTGGTAGAGTGGCACAGAGCAGTCAGGCTTAACTTAGAGGCAATGGGCCTAATTCACAAAGGTAAGCTTACACTTTGTGTAATTTAACATTTCTTTTGGATTTCACGAAACTGCATTTTAAATCTAAGTTTATGTGTGTGGAGACACATAAACTTGTACACAGGCTGTACACACTTGGGGTGGCTAATATATATTATAGAGGAAGATTTAGTCCTGGCCAGGTTTATTTTGCCAGGTCGAAAATGGTAGTTTAAACTGTACACACGGGATGCAATGGCAGGCCCATGACATGTTGGTGAGGCTACTTATGTGGGTGGTGCAACACATGCTGCAGGCCCACTAGTAGCACATAGTTTAAAGGCCCTGGCTACATTGAGTACCACTTTATTAGGTACTTACTAGAGAGTGATCACACGCACTTTAGCACTGGTTAACAGTGGTAAGGTGCAAGAGTCCTAAGGCCAACAAAACAAGGTCAGAAAATATGGAGGAGTAAGGCAAAATGTTTGGGGGATGACCACTGTAAGACCGACAGGCCTAACATCTACATAGGGATATTTTCCTGTCACCTCCCCGCTCCATTCTTGTAATGCAGTGAATCACAGAAAATGTCAATACATTTATGTCACCCTGATGGAACAATAGTAAACCATAACAAAGTAAGAAAAGCTTTAAGATACATTCATGGTATTACTAATTCATCATTAACAGTCTAAGAAATGTCCGCGTACCCCAGATACTTGGATATGCATTCGATTATAAGCATGTAAAACGAATACCAAAACATAAGTCAATTACTAATTAAACCCTTGCTCGCTCCATTGTGGAGAGAGAATATCATAAAAGCTGTTAAAACCAATATCAAGCATTAGGCTGTGAACTATCCTCTTGTGAGTCAGAGAAAGGGCGATGCTAATTTATTAAATGCTGCTTTTGGGTCACCAGTGATAGAAATTTCACTAAGGCACAGTTCAGCTGCAGATCCCCAGCTGCAAAACACGCCAGCACCGCTTGCCTCCATGTCCGTAGGCCTCTTCCTTTTAATTTGTTCTTTAGTAAGGCATTCCCTTCTGGCGCAAGGCAGTCTCATGAGCAGAGTATGTGTAAAAGGTCATCTGTGCCCCCACCACATAGCCGGCAAGTAGGGTTGGTTACATCCCTCTGCTAAGGGGCTGCATTTAAAGCAAGTGGTAAGAGACCAAGGGCCAGATGTAGCAAACGTTTGCGAGTCGCAAACGGGCCGATTCGCTAATTGCGACAGTGCAAAATCGGAAATGGGATGCAAAAAGCCCATTTCCGACTCGCAAAAAGCGATGGGACCCATTTGCGAGTCGCATCCGTTGCGACCCCATTTTGCGACCCGCAAATACCAAGTCGCAATTTGCGAGTCGCAAACCTTATGCAATTGCAACTCGCAAATTGCGACTAGTCGCAAAAAGCCCAGTTTGCATGTCCCATTTACCACTAACTCAGAGCAGGTGGTAACCATTACCAAAGTATAAAAGGAGACCCAGAAGGCATCTGGGTTACTCAAGATGGCGGAGATATACCTGATAGCAGTGAGGAGGAGAGTCCACGCAGCCCAGCAGAGGAGGAGGAGGTGCCACAGACAGGAGAAGATATATAGAACAAGGCAGACTCTTTTTCAGCAAACTGAGGAAGAGATCTATGACAAATACCGCCTTAGCAGCGCAGCCATCCTAGAATTAATAGATTTACTCAAACCACAGCTAGATCACCAGACTCTGCGTGGCTGCGCCATCCCTACGCATGTGCAAGTGCTATGCTCACTGCACCTCTTGGCCTCAGGGAGCTATCAGGGGGTCATTGCTGTGGCAGGTGGGGTATCCCAATGTGCAGTGTCAAGGTTCCTCAGGGCCTTCCTAGATGCCTTAGTCACGCACATGTCTCACTTCATATACTTACCAAGGAATGAGGCAGAAATGAACAGCACCAAGCTGGACTTTTACCGCATTGCCCACTTTCCCCATGTCATAGGGTGTGTAGATGGGACACACATTCAAATATGCCCCCCTGCAAATCTGGAGCACATTTTCCGCAACAGAAAGTGTACCCCTCACTCAATATTCAGGTTGTTTGTGACGCCCATTATGTCATCACCGACATTGTAGCTAAGTTTCCAGGCAGTACCCATGACTCATACATTTTTAGGCATAGTGGGATACATCAACGCCTGGAACGTGGGGAATTCGGAGACGGTTACCTCCTAGGTAGAGCCACAGACACTTGCAGACATACACACAGGTCACTGTGCACGACAATCTGGACTTCCTAACCGTGTACTTTTGTGCCCAACAGGTGACAGTGCATATGCTCTCAGGCCTTGGATCATTACTCCGTTTTTAACACCCAGCAATGATTCAGAGAGGCAATACAACAGTGCACATAAGAGGACCAGGAACCTCATCGAGCGCACCTTCAGATTCCTGAAGGCAAGATTCAGATGCCTCCACCGCAGTGGAGGTGCCCTCCAATACACCCCCATTACCGCATTCAAAATTGTGGTCACATGCGCCATCCTCCACAACATAGCCACCCGACGTGGGCTACCTCTCACCCCTGCAGACCCAGATCCTGATGATGAAGAGCAAGAACAACCACATCGCCATCATGGGGATCGGAGTATAGCTAATCAAGGCAGACTGAGATGGGACCACATTGCAACACAATATTTTGGACGGTACGTGTCAACTCCCACCATACTCACCTATTAACCAAAAACTCCATTTGTTAAGTGGAACAAAAATAACTGTTTAATTAGTGTATTAAAGAAAGTATTTACAAGTATAGATTGTCCATGGGCAGGAAAATGCCAACCAGTCATGTGGCACATTAACGTCATGGTCCAGGGTGATCTCTAAGATCTTCTGCCCCTCCTGCCAGCCTGGCTGGTCCCTGCTGCTTCCGTGGTGCTCTGCCTACCACTCCTGAGCACCCTGCTGTCAGTGACAGAGACACTGCTCACTGTCGAGCCCTCCTCACTGTCCTGGGGTGTTTCCCCTGTGGCCCTCGACATTTCCCGTGTCTCCATCAGTTCGATAATGTGGGTGAGACGTCCCAGGCCCCTAGCCACATCCCCAGCGAAATGGCCCATCTCCACGTGCAGCCCAACTGTCCTCCTCGACAGGCCTGTGGTATTCATGGCGAGCCTGCCGATGGATGTGGCCATCCTGTCCAGTCTGTGCATAATCTGCCGATCCCTGCACGCCCACCCTCTGCCTGGGCCAGTAGTCCTCCCGCCAGTTCCCTCATGGCAAGGGCAAGGTCCCCAGTGTTCCTGCAGATCATGTCCATCCGTGTGTTGAGGTGCTGCATGCTGGCATGGTTGTTTCGCACAAAGCGGTGCAGCACACCACTAATTCTGCCCAAAATTCTATTCTGCAGGCGCTGACCACGCAGCAGATGTGCCTCACTGGTGGTTGGAGGAAGTAGCCCGGATGCAGACTGCAGCCCAGATGGTATTGACCTGCGACGCCTGCGCAGCGGTGGCTGCCCTGTGCTTCCACCTGTCTCCTCCCTGCCTGTTGCTGGGGCAGCCTCTTGCGGAATTGTTGCAGCAGGTGTGGCTACTGCAGGGATGCTGCTGACCGTGCAGGTGGGGGTGCTGGCGGGTCCTGGGGTGTCCTCATGGGCCTGGGTGCTTGGAGTATTGGTGGTGTCTTGCTGGAGACCTGTGGGACATGGGGAACAGACTGTCAGTGTCTACTATCTATTGCACACTTCCTAATAAACATTTGCCTATGAACTGCCTACTTGACTACATTTCCCATAATGCATCATTCTGGCATTTGCTACCCTGAAATGGAGCTATTTTGGTTGTGCATGCCCCTGTGTACATGGTGGGTGGGGGTATGGCATTGATAGGGGTACAGGCATATCACATGGTACTCACCGGTTGATGTGCTGGGCTCTGAGGTGTCCAGGTCCCCAAATCCAGACACTGCCTCCTGCTCCAATGTTTCTTCCACCCTTTCTTCCAGGGGTGTGGGTGGTGGCACAGACGATGGTCCCCCTCCTGTGCCTCTCATCTCCCGGAGCCTTTCAGCCACCCTCTCCTTGGTCCGGGAGCGGAGGTCATACCACCTCTTCTTGATGTCCTCGATGGTCCTATGGCTCACCCCCAGGGAATTGATCTTGTCCTGAATGTCCTGCCACTGTTGTTTTTTTGTGGCCTCAGGAACATTGTGGGCTGCTCTCCCAAACAAGTCATCATAGTGCTGACAGCATTCCTCTGTCAGCACCTCCAGCTCCCTCTCAGAAAATTTGAGCTTCCTCTTTCTTGGGGTTCCCTCCATGGCAGCTGCTGTTTGTCCTGTGTGAAATTCAGCAGTTATAAAAGGGTGTGGTCCTCCCTCCTCCCAGGTGTATTTGTAAACTTCCTGGCTGTGATGTCATCATCATGTGCCAGGAAGTGTTTCCAGAGTGTTCTGGTGTGGTTTCTGGAGTGTTCTGCTGCACCTGTAAGCAATTTTCAAGGTAATCGCAATTTGCGACACCTACTCGCTAATTGCGAGTTCGTTTTTTGCACACTCGCAAAAAGCGACCTCGCAATCTGCGGACTCGCGCACTGCGTTGCGAGTCCGGGTGCGAGTCGCTATTGCGGAACGGTTTTTTACCTTGCATTACATATTGCGACTCGCATTTTGCGAGTCGCATCTACTCGCAAAATGCGAGTCGCAATTTTTTATTTTGCTACATCTGGCCCCAAGACAATACTTTAAAAATTGCTCCTTTATTTGTTTTGAGAAACCCTGGCCTAAATATGACTGTGGTGCCAAAGACGTGTAAGTATGCAGAGTCATCCATGGGTGGGACCGCCGTGAGAAGGCTGCTTTGTCCTCCAGTAATGACTGAAACCTGATTGATTTCCCAGCTGCTTTCTTGAAGGCACTATGCAGGATTGAAATCCTCCATAGGTCGGTGAGCCCAGTCATCTCAAGTGAGTCATCTAGGTGAATTCTGAATGGGAAGGTGTTCTTATGTTGAAGCTCATGCCACATATGGTAGTTGAGGGAGACCATAGTGGCACCACGGACTTTGCTCCAGAAGTTTATATGTGTGCAGCGTTGTGCCAAAGATTGATCCAGTAGGCCAAACTCCAGTCTCAGTTGGGCGGAAGAGGTAAATCTGGGGAGGTTAAAGATCATCCGATAAACTTTGCTCACTGCGTGGTTTAAGATATCTATGTCCCTGCCTCTTTGTACTTTGCTCCTGTATGTTATTGTGGGCAGGAGTTTGCTTTTAGTACTTTTAGAAGGGGGTGTATGAAGGACTGTTCAGATGTGATTTTAGTCTTTTTAAGGATAGTGCTATAGCTAGGCTTTTTCCCGTTATGTACCTTCTTTGGTGCACAAATTTGTTGCCTGATTTATCGATGACGACTCCAAGATATTTATTCTTGTCTGTTTGGGCAAGTCGTGTCTTACCCCAAAACCACCCTTTTGGAGGTGTCTTAAATATGATTGTCAATGTGCGTGTTTTTCTGAAGTTTGCCGTCAAGGTATTGGTGACTGAGTAATGCTGAGTAGTGTTTAATAGTCTCTGAAGTACTATTTCAGTGTGACTAATCAACACGAGGTCATCTGCGTACATGAGGCACAGTAATTCTAAATCTACAATTTTTGGGGAGTGCAAATTTGTGGGGGTGAGAGAATCCGCCAGGTCTGCCAAATATATCGAACACTATGGGAGCCAAGACGCAGTCCTGCTTTAGGCCTCTGGTAGTGGGGATCCTCCTTGAGAGATGGGTGCCTGTACCCAATTTTGTCTGGACCCATGTGTCCGTGTGCCGGGCTATTATCAGATGTAAGAGTGGATATAGAAGTCCCCAGTTTTCAAACTTCTTCCTCAACAGATTCTTATCCATGTGATCAAATGCAGCCTTGAAATCAACAAAACATATATGAAGCTGACGTTTAAGTGTTATAGCTTTGTCGATTAAGAGGGCAATGGCCATGATGTTCGTCATGGTGCCTGCTTGTTTGGAAAAACCTGTTTGGATCTTGGGAATTATTCTCTTTTCGGTAGTCCATGTGAGCAAATGATCCAGTAGCAGACCTGTAAAGTACTTTGCATCATTGTCAATTAAGGCAATCAGTCAATAGATATTTGGGAGCGATCTATCCCCAGTTTTATAGATAGGAGAGATTATGGACCCCTTCCAGGATCAAGGGATAATTCCAGTCAGACCTATTTCCAGGTAGAGAGGTTCAAAGATCTTTTCCCAGAAGGCCCTGTTGTGCTTAAAAACTGCAGGTGGAAGTCCGTTGGGGCCTGGGGTGCCTTCTCTCCTTCCCTTAGCTATCTGGTCCTTTATCATGACTGAGTCAGTAAGTAGTGTGAGCGAGGTCTTCTCTGGGGGCCTGAGTGGGAGATGGTTTCCTTGAGGTGTTGTGCTTTGTGCGGACGAGCTGAATGATGCCAGGCCATTGAAGTGGACTCCAAGGTGTTGGGCCCAGACAGCTTCTCATATCTGCGATGTGATTTCGCCATGGTAAGGATGTGTGAAGTTACATATTGTGTGCCAGAAGCATGTGCTATTGTTGCTCCTTGCGTCTGAGTGTAGCTTGACTCACAGGTGTTCACTGCGATTCCTGTTAACTGCTCATTTCAGCATTTTCAGTGTTTATGATGCCTTAGAGTTGCAAGCAGGTCTGAATTCCCAGGGCTTCCACGGAGACGCCTCATGCTGAAGTTAATTGTTCTCTTTGCGTGTCGTAATGCTGACCTGTGGGCTGCGTCAGGTGAGTTGATCCTGTGGGGGGTGGTAATCGCCTGGTGGTAATTGGTTCCACAAAATGTTCACTTAGCCTGCTTGTTAGTTGTTCCCATTTCATCACCTCACTGTCATCATTTACTTCTAGTTCAAGTGCCAGATCCATTGCTGCCTCGGTGACGAGATCTATGTTTGATTGCCCATATTTGACCCGTTTGTAGTTTGTAGTAAAGGTGGTAATGAGTGGAATACTCACTTTTTCCATTTTAATAATCCCCAAGGTGATGGCTAGTTCCTGTGGACAGTGGTTGCTCTCACTCCTGTTGCCTAGATGGTAGGTAGCTACTTGTTTGAACAGTGGGAGAGAGACGAATGTAAAGTTGATTGTGGTAGAGGCTGTAGTTGAAAAAAATGTTGCCTGCAGGTGGGAATTCCTCTATAAATCTACCACTCAGGGCCCTTAGCTGTAGTTGTTCTAAGCCATTGAGCAATGACCTGCTGGCCTTTGTGGGATGGCCATGTTTATTGGCCCCCTGTGAAGGTAGATCGCAGGCTTTAGAGAGGGCAGTTGCGGTTTCATCTGTGGAGGATCCTAGTAAATGCAAATTAAAGTCACCTGAGATGATGTCGGCCAGGGAGCTATGTCACTGCTACTTATGTAGTTCTCGAGTTGTATCACTAGTATGTTAACATTGCTAGATTAAGAATTGGGTGGATGTAGATATTTACGAGAACTATCTCTGCTGTGGGGATGCTCGTAGGGGTAGCGACTGTCACAATGTTAATGAAGGAGCAGGTGGAAACCAAAGGGGTGGCACTGACTGATGAGGCTAAAGAGATGTAAGTAGCTAGGCCACCCGGAAGGTGACCATGCTTCGCATTCCTGATTGCTGGGGTGGGGAAGCACAAGTAGCCTTGCAAGTGGAATGGTTCATCCAGCCAGGTTTCCTGCATAAGTATAATGTCAAAGGTGCTGATATATTGGATAAAGTCATTGTCCGAGGCTTTGGAATGAAGGCCATTTACATTCCAAGAACACAGTCGGAGGGTCTCCTTTGATGATGTGGGGCCCCGCTTTTTGTCCGAAGTTTGTCACCCTGACTTATTGCAGCTTTAATCATTTCTGAAAAACACCTTAAGTCGTTGTTATTTTGAGAGAGATTGGTTGAAGTGTGCATCTTTTGACACCGGGATTCGCCCATGACAGTAATGAAGGAGCCTGAGGTTGCATGTGGACAGCCCCGGGCAATGATGGAACAATAGAAAATGTTGTGCCACTGGGAAGCTTTTATCAACCCTCTTAATAGCTGGTATGCATTGGAATATTCTCCTATGTATCTTCATTTTAGTGCTATCAATATGAAATGTATTACATGGGCAAGATGATGTATATACTGCAAATTCTGCTCTACAAGTTAGATTACATGTGATCTCTCTCCCTTCTTTCTGCTCCGAATCACAAGAGGTTCACATTCTTTACTGTACCTGCATACCAGATAACTATTATAGCCCCTGAAGCCTCTCTCTCTTGTGAATTCCTGTCTGTTAGGTGTAGGAAATTCACTTCTGGCTAAAACATCTTTAATTGAGGATTGTTTCCTTTGTGTGAATAATGGACATTTGGGTAACATATCACCTATCACTGGATCATTTCTTATTAAGTCTTATCACTTCCTCAACATTGCTAATTCTGTTGTGTTTATTAAATGTTTTTACTATTCTCTATCCTATATTAGTTATTCTCTTTTTTTGTGTTGGCACTGGACAATACCTTCTCTCTAGTTAATTGATTGGCTTTGCCTATGGCTCCCTTAAATGTTTTCTGCTGGTACCCCCATTCAATTAATCTTGGACAAATTACTTTTCACTCGTTCTTGAAGGAATCAGAGCTACTGTATATACATTTGGCCCTCAAGAATTCACAGTAAGGAATATTTAGCTTTAGTATTTATAAGCCACTTTATCTCATTTTTCAACCCATTCCGACTAAGGAACAGGTCATCTATAAACCTGAGTCACAATACAACTTTATTGTCCATGATTTCAGGGTACATAGCAAGGATCACCTGTTCCTCCCGCTAGCCCATATGCAAATTAGCATACCCGTGGGGTAAAACAGGTGCCTATTGCCATCCCCTGAAGCCATCCATACAACTTATTAAATGGAAGATGTTCTCTGTAAGAAAAAGATGTGTTATTTTCAATAGCATCTCATTATGCTGATACAATTTCATTGGTCTTATTCTCAAAAAACGTCTGATGCCATCACAGTGATTAACGATAGTGGAAAAGCTAGGTTATATCTAAGTTATTATAAGAATGTTTCCTCTCAGTCAATATCATAAATTATTTTAAGAAAATTATTGGTATCTTGTATGTAAATGGGTAAGGTTTGTACAACACTTTCTCCAGTACACTTCCTCTTACTGATATAATCAGTCACCATGGGGGATTCAGAGAATCTTTGTAAACCTTTGGCAATAGATACAATATGGGCATAATTGAATGATCATTTTTAATAAGCATATATTCAGTCAGTCAGTCCCAATAATTTATTTCTGGCACAAGCCCATAAAACATGAAGCACATGATTGAGGCAATAATAATGTAAAACAAAGTGCTAGCGAGATACATCAAAACTGCCAGAACTATTCACTTATAGTTGGTTTGTAGGATATTAAGAATAATTGCCATACAACAGTTATAAAAATAATTATAGTTCAAGTAATGTGTAAATAACGATACAAAAAAGACAAAGGTGAGAAGAAGAAAAAAAGGCTAAATCTCACAACCATTCATCACAAGCAATATAAAAAATAAAACATCAATTGAAAGTTTATAAAATAATTATCAGATGTTAAACTTTTTAAAACATACCTATTTTCAAGCAAAGCAGCATCTATAAAAACTACAAAAAGATCCTTTTAGCTTTCTTTATGTGACTCACTGCTATAAGATAGCATCCAAGGTTAAAGACTATTCAGATGCTGCAATCAGATCTAAAAATTGTGTAGGCTTCGCATAATGCCTTACACCTAAGAAAATATATAACAGCTTTATCCAAGACCTCGTAGGTTTGGCATAAACTGGACAGAAAAAAAAGTAGATGTTCAGCGTCCTCAAGACAATCAGTGCAAAATAGACAATTCTGGGATTTCTGCCTCACAGGATCCCACTTGTATGTACATTTATTCAAAAGCACGGTACCAAGTCTGGGTTTAATTAGAAGAATGCGTGCTAACGGTGGAACTTAAGTATTCATGTATAATTCGAATGCCAGGTCAGTTTTAAAGATCAAAAAGTGCTGAACAGACTACCTGACTTTGCATTACGATGATATGACTCCACTACCTAAGCCAAGTATTTCTCTTCAATGATGAGCTTGGAAATAAGATTAATTTGAGTGGAGTATTATCATATGGGCCCCTTATGATGTTAAAGGTGGTATAGATTTGTGTAAGTGTGTCATAGTCGAGACTAAGTTTAGACCACTTCCCCCCCTTTTATTATTAGCAAGTGTCAGTATTGTTGTAGATTGAGGAATCACCTTTCCCACAAGACTAATCAGCTTCTCATCTAGAGACAATTTAAGAGCATTATGGTCACTATCTTCTCAAGAGATGACTCCGAAGTCAAAAATTGGGTCCCAGAGACTGATATCAACAATATATAGTACGTTTTGCTTTTGTAGGTCCCTCTGGCAAAAGTAAAAGCAAGGGGGTTATCTGGCTTGAACCTGCCATTACAGGCATGCAGCCCATGATACAGTGTGAGTGACCTGAACTGAGATGCCGCAGACGACCAAGATCTCAAATGGTGTGATTTCCAATCTAGGTATACCCCTAGCTTTGTATTCCTCCTCTGCGATCATTAACAAGCCTTCAAGGTGCTCAAAGCTAGTGTTTAAATCTCCTGCAACCAGAACCGGGACATTGTCTGTAGTTTCATTAAGGAGTAGGGCTAGAAGTTTTAAAGTAGGCGAGTCTGTGTTCTTGCCCACAGATCGATTATAGGTATTGAATACATTAAGCTTGCACCCATTCTGTCCACTGATTTGTAGACACAGGATATTATTGCTATTTGTATCTATTCTTTTGACAGTAACCACTGCATGATTTGAATCCATATTAAAAGGACACCTGATGGGCGTCCTGCTCCGGAAAGAACTGCTTCTACACTGAAATTAGAGTACCCATGCCAAATAACTTTCTCCAGAGCCCATGATTCCTGAATTAGTATAATATCAATCCTGTTAATTAAATTTGCCCAATCAGGATCTACTAATTTCCCTCTTCTGCCAGCAATATTCAAAGAAATAATTGTAAAACAGCTGTTGCTACAACAGTTGCCTGGTTGTTTGATATACATATGATTTCGTAATACGTGTGATTACAGGTGGATTCACTGGAAAGTATATCGTCAGTAGGATAGGGAGTTGAAAGATCACGGGAGAAAACAGACAAAGTAAGCTTTGAAGTAATTAATTATGGTTCAGGAATAGAGGTTACATCGGCAGCAATGGGGCTCTCTTTAGTCTTCAAAATCACAATGTTTACAGTTGCAAACAAACTTTGGATGCAGTAGTCCGGTTGCGAGGCTGAAAGCAAGCCCTTCTCATAGTCAGGCTAATTAATTCAAGCAGGACATTTCTAGATTCGGGGGGTTAGTTGGCCATGTTGTTTTTTGGACTCTTTCACTCACAACTGAACCAGCTATAGACCGGGGGGCACAAACATGTTGTGGATAACAAAGGGTGCGTATGCAACAAATGAAACCCCATAGTACTTCTGAATTGAATTGAGGATCCTAGTAGTGGGTAGGAGCGAGCTTCCAGGGGCAGTAGCTCGTTAACTGAGAAATGTCCTTCAGGGATACCCTTATTGCATCCCAATCCTCCGAAGGAACTGTTATATGTTCAGCCATGATTATGTCAAAGTGGAACATCGAGAATCATTTCCTTTTGTGTTTAATCCAATGAGTCACTTTATTCACAAGTGATTAGTTAGACTCTCTTTTGCTGGATATATGTTTTGGCACATTTGTCATATAAACTATGGCATGATTTATCTGGCTACTTGGAGAAATACACTTAACTGATGCTGGCTGTGATAAGGTAAACTTTCTTGTTGCTGAGGATTCAGGTGATGTTAGAAGGGCCGAAGTAGTGCTAGGTGTAGGCCCGGATTGGATTCCATGAGAAGACGGCAAGGTGTGGTAAATTCGTTGCTTTGACACATAACTGTTGACTGGTTGGGAAATCTTGTGGTTAGCAGCAGGATTTCGACCAGCTCTTCTACTCTGTTGACCATTAGAAGATTCTGATTCTGATTCTGCTACTTGGGAAGGCTCCAAAAGGGGCCTAAACACAGGTATTTCTGTCCCTGTTGCAGTAGCGGGTTGCATGCAGGCATAGCAACAGTAGGTTAATACTTGTGAGCCTTCAGAAGCAGACATGGGTCCTTTCATAGGATTTGTCTTTGTTTCAATTAGTTCTTGCATTTTTGCATTAGTTAACCACAGGAGAGCCTTCATGTCTGGGATATCATTCAACAGGGTGGTAATAAGCATAACTAACTTGCCCAGGTTTCATTTACCTCCTAATTTAGAATGTCATGCATTAGTCAAAGTTTTTCTAATCTGGGTCGGAGATGGTGCTAATTGAGTAATCTGTTTTGACAGGTCAGGGGGTAGACTACATAGACGAGCATAACAATTTGAACAGCAGATGTTGGGGGTAAAAGCTAAATGATTGTCTGTCTGCCCGTCTCCTTGGGGCATACCTGGAAGGGGGACAGAGGGGATGGGCTGGGAAGAGGGCAAAAATGGCACACCAGCAGAATCCAGGCATTTTGAGCTTCCTTCCCCTGAGGTACTTTTGAATAAACATCAGCAAATTTGTGGACATCACTTGATAAGAAGTAAGTTATTTTGGATTTAGCGCACTTGCCTCCCACTTGTGCTTTGTCCTGGTATAGTAGATCTTCAACCTCTTCAATTAAATTGTCAATTTTAGCTATAGTACAATTTTCTGCAGCGTGTTTTGTAATTACTTCAGATTTCTTTCCAGTCCCCCTGCTGGACCGAGTAGCTCTCCTTTTCCCCATTGTACGATGAAATGATAGGTATATAAAGGGTTGCTCACAGGTGAGCAGTCCCAACACCGTAGAGCGGTTCCAGATTATAACACAGAAGAAAAACAGAAAACATAAGTAGAAACAAAGAAAAATAAAGAAATATACACAGCATGGCCCGAGGGGTTGGCCTAGCCTAGTCATGTCAGGCTGCAGGTGGGTGCAGATGGGCCCACTCTTGGCCCGGTCTTCATCTGGGTGCATGTCCTGGCACGTCCTGCACACGGTCCGGGCTGCAGAAGTAAGTCTGCACTTTAATAGCTAGTCACTGAAGGCATGCAAGTGCCTTTCTCCTGGAGTGCTCTGAAGGCTGGGGGATGAAGTCCCACTCCAGCTACGATGATGGGAGGCAGGAAAGGCAGCAAGTATGGTGTCCTGCACCGTGGGAGAAAGTCTGCGCTTTAATAGCGTTTCACTGAAGGCATTCAAGGGACCCGCTCTCTGGAGTACTCTGAAGGCTGGGGGATGAAGTCCCACCCCAGCTGCGATGATGGCAGGCAGGAAAGGCAGCAAGTATGTTGTCCCACATTGTGGGAGAAAGTCTGTGCTTTAAAAGTGATGCACTGAAGACATGCAAAGGGCCCACACTCCCTGGAGTGCTCTGAAGGCTGGGGGATTAAGTCCCACTACAGCCATGATGATTGAAAGGCAGGAAAGGCAGCAAGTATGTTGTCCCCATATATTCATTGTGGGTTAATAGGCCATTTTCATACCAGTCCTGTAATGATGAGTTGACCCTAGCTCTTCTTCCTAATGTACTCAGTCCAACTGAAATTTTCTTAACAGTTGTCTCCCCTTCTCTCATAAATATTCTGTATCAGACCACCACACAATATTCTCCCTCTTATCGCAGGGTTTTATCAACATTTTCGACTCATCATGTAATATATTCATTACATCAAAACATTGTGTTGTGCTTGTGTTGGCACTAATATTGGGTGTTTTTTCAAATCACTGATTGACAAAAAAAGGAGGATGTTAACTGTGTCCAACATTGTTTGGGGAGTAAATTTAGACTTTGAATTGAAATCTATGTTTGCACAATCACTGAAGCCCATATCTATTTTCATAGGTTCAAGTGAAATTTCATTTTCACTAGTTGTCCCTGATTCTAAATTGGCCAGAGTACATATCAGTTCCATGTCAGCATTTTTTATATTGCTTGCGAGATTACCTTCGGTAAATGGTTGATCTTTAGATCTATTCTTTTGAAATAAAAAATGTTTCATCATTGTTAATTTACATATGAATTTATGATTGTAAATACATGTTTGAACATAGTTAAAAAAAAAAACACATTATACAAAATTAATAATTATATTATGTATTACTTTAAAAACTCAATCGTAAACATATTTTCAATAATATTAAATTTCCTTTTTTAAATTTAAATAAAAATAATAATAATAAAAATTACATTACCTAAACAGAACGTTCAATTAAAAGTAAAAATGCTAATGAAGGCGTTTTAAAGTTAATATTTATAAAAGAAACTGACATAGTTAAAATATGTAATTATTCAATAAACATTCGCTTTAAACGTTTAATGTGCTCTAACACTTTATTTTATGAGTTGTAGGGTAAAAATAATTATTTTAGTTTATTTTACATTACATATTATTAATGTTATTTAAAAAATAAATAAATGTTATTAATGTTCCCTATATTTTCTCCCAGGGAGATCTCTTCCACAGTGGAGAAGATCTCTACCTATATGTGAAAAGTTACTAGTAATAGCTTTACACTAGTAAATTCAGTCTGAGATGGTTCCACTCCTGAACCAAGGGGTGGAGATAATAAAGTTTCCACTTAAATGTAAATCTCTACTCAGAACTGGTAAAGAGTGAAGAAGTGTAGACATACACCTAAGGGTAAAAATAGATTTACACAAGAGTAAATCTACATCTCTACATTTACCTTTGTGAATATGGTCCAAAGCACAATCAGGACTGTAAACCAAATATTGCCATAAATGTCTGGAATTTGGAAATTCTAAATACATGCAGGTTTTTCTCGGGGATGAGCATAAATAGAATAAACCTGTGAAATCTACATTTCTGTTGTTTAAATCCTTGTTGATAATGAACCCAGGAAGTGACAAACAGCTAATTCCAAAAAATACTATACAATACTATTATCACTCTTTTTATTTCCACATAATAGACAACAAATACATAGACATATCGTTTCATATTAGATATATACATCCCTTCCCTGAGTCTCACCATTCCTGGAGGGCCAATTATAATAAAAAAAAGGGAAGGGACCCTCTCCTGGAGCCTTTTTAGGTCCTGGGGACCCCATCCCCCAGGGCTCTGTCTTGTTTTCCAAAAGGGAGAGAGTTGTGCAGCCCCCTGCCTGAGCTTTCCCGGGCCCAGAGGACCCCATCACCATGGATGTCTGTTTTTTATAATCGGAGGATCTGTAGGTCTCCCCTCCCCAAGTCTATTATGGCCCTGGGGTCTTCATGAATTATAGGTGGGTGCCCTGGTGCCTACCAGCTATACCCACCAAGGACCTCACTGGGGGTGGACTGGAGAGCCTCTGGGCACATGTGACCCCAAACAGGGTCCCATATGGTGCAGGAGCCGGCATTGCTCCCTCAGGGAGGGAGGAGTTAAATATACATGCTCTTTTTGGGCAAAAGCAATATGTGTTTTGTTTCCTACCTGCATCAGCAGAGACAGGGAAACAAAACAGAAGCCTGCTTCCAGCAAGCAGTAAAATTTTTAAATCTCCTACTAGCTGGAAGCAGCCTTAGGCCCTCATTCTGACATTGGCGGTAAATCCCACTTATCGCCATGCTAACTGCCGCCAACATACCACCGCCGCAGCAGAATACCGCCACCCATATTATGACCCACATATAGCAATCCGTCACTATACAGCCACACACACAAGCCCGCCAGCCTAAAGGTCAGTGATAAACTGGCGGTATCCAAATCCACACCGTTACGCCAACAGAACTACGCCCACAGCATTATGACCCACGAATCACCGCAGCAGACATTCAATGGCACTAAACAATTGGCGGTACATACCACTGCGCTCAAAATACACACACTCAAACGAAATAACACCACATTGGACAATTTGAACAACACACACCTGACACACATACACACACCACACCCACACACCCACACCACTATAAAACA
Organism: Pleurodeles waltl; assembly: GCF_031143425.1. Taxonomy (NCBI): domain Eukaryota; kingdom Metazoa; phylum Chordata; class Amphibia; order Caudata; family Salamandridae; genus Pleurodeles; species Pleurodeles waltl. The sequence continues at coordinate 718,233,825 of NC_090447.1, forward strand.
CATACCCACACTACCCACAACCCTTTACCATTACAAACAAGTGCCACAAGAGAGATAGCAAGACCACAGACAAGACCACAGAAACACACCACTATCACCTATACACCATCCACGCATCTCACATCACACACCCCAACACAGCACACCATACACCCTCACCCACACCACTCACAATACACCCATGGCACCGAAACGACACCCCAGGTTCTCAGAGGAGGAGCTAAGGGTCATGGTGGAGGAAATCATCCAGGTAGAGCCACAGCTATACAGATCACAGGTGCAGCTGTCGTAGTTTGGACTCTTGCTCTGAGCAAGACTGCTGGTTTAAGGATAACAGTACTTTTGTTTGTAGGCGACTGAGTCTTTCCTACAACAAGCCACAACTGTTGTCCCAACCTTACCAGCTCACTAGCAGCACCTCACCAGAAACACAATAGTAAAAGGTGATTTATGGCAGTCGCTAACGCATGGACTCAAAGTAAGATATCTCAGGGTATGTCATGGTTGAACGGAGATTACCCTTTTCTCACAGATATATTATGTCTCATACAAACACAGGCAATGACACAGATGCAGTAAAGTTATAATAGCTTTTTATTTAACATAACTGCAATTTGCGATAAGTTGCATGGACTGCAATGATTAGGATAATGAATATAGCAAGTAACAGTATTGTGAAGAAGAGAGTCATTGTTATGAAGACCCCCACCATTTTGCAATATATGAAAGAAATCTATACATGTATATATAAGATGGACTATGCCCTAATACCCTAATGAGAATAGGCCTAACCTCCTACCTAAAGGAGAGCTGGGTTTGCTAAACCTAATCTGCCAAAGACGTGTCCATGAGAGGAGCCCCCAACCCTCGTTACCTTGGCATGAGGTCTCTATCTCAGACTCCGTAGGGACACGAAGACTGGGTCAGCGTCAGGACGACTGCAGCATCGGTATCAGCGATGGTGTCGACGCCCTCTGGTCGGAATCCCTCTGATTATTTGTCTAAAGTGTGATGTATTTATACAGATCTACAAGGTCCCCTGACGTAGGTGTATTCCAAAACAATAGATAACAGGCATGCTTGGGACGGCAATTAATATCAACAATCCCTCGTATAGTATAGAGAGGGAAAATCCCTAAGTGTGAACACCTACTGTTTGTTTGTCTTTCGTGCTTGATCTTGACGCCTTGGCGCAGTGACACTGATAATAAAACTCAAAACAAGTGGCCTAACTATAAACAAGGCAGCCATCTTAGAGGAAATAAATAATAAAATGGGCTAAGACAGAGCAAGCTAAGTAGGTTAAAAGTCACTAGGTGACGGGAGCACGAGTTTACAAGCCTACGGCTAAGCTAACTCCTGCTATCCCGTTAAAACAAAATGGGATTCACTACACCCTCCCCATTGCCGTAACAAGTATGATGAAGGTACAGGAACCCAAACACTAAAAAAGCTGCTTCTGAACTAAAAGCCAAGGGCAAAAAACAAGCTAATAAAAAAGCTAATAATAAAAAATCGCTGTGTGTGAAAACACATTAAAACAAATCTGTCTAAAAACACATACAGAAATGTTAATATCAACTATGACAAGTACAGCAAACGTCTATTATAATTGCATAATTTGGAATTGGGAATGGTAAGCAAATTTATCAAATCATGTATTATACGCAGGATCTTGAAGAATGTCATTGAAGTCACCAGTCAAGGACCTCAAAAAAGAGTTAACATCATCCGAAGTGAAGTCTAGTGCTGGGCGGACAAACGGATCCACAGAGCAGAAGTGAGCCATATTCACCGGTGCATCGATACTTGCTGCAGTGTCCTCATCCATGTTAGATCTTATAACGGAAGGCTCATAGGTGGCCTCGCAGAGCAACCTCAGTCTCAAGGGGCATGACCGTGTATGAACCCTCATTGGGGACATCAGCAGTTCGTGGTCCACAGGAGATGTCGGTGCAACAGCAAGACAGACCATAGGCAGATGTTCAAAGAGACACCATATGCAGTGGAAGACTGGTTATACACACCAGAGAAGTGGCCGGAATGACAACGACAAGTCAAGCTCCAGTTCCACCAGCAAAGGTGTACCGAAGATCCGAACCATGCGTTTACAGCACAGTGGAGTTGGCGGGAGCGGCTCCATTGCTCTGTGTTGCTGGAAAGAAACAACCACCGCGAATCAGAAGAAATAGCAGTAGTAATCCGCCAATTAAAGCCAAAATAATTGGAAAGCCACCAAACACACTTGAAAAGAGAGAATGGATGGCTGATGGGATGACTCCGAAGACAGTCTGGAAGATGGACACGAAACCAGACCCGACAGCCTTAAAGAAATGCACAATCCCAGTGGTGCTTGAAGCATTGAATATTCTGGATACCAGCTCTCCAAAGTGTTTGGGGAAATCAGTATTTAAAAGGGATTGTATCTTGGCTGATGATCTCGCAATCTGGAGAGCATACGTCTCTTTTGCGGATGTCAAGGCGACCTGTTTCTGAAACAATAGCGCCTTTAGTCTACTCAACTTGTCATAGTTCACATTAATAGTATCTATGTGGGGCCACATGTCAGATACTTTTATCTCTCGTGTGGGGGGAAACAAAACATGTCCACAACACGTAACGACCTTCGTGACCGAGATTGCGTAGGCAATTCCAGGTCGCAAGCCGCAACAGCTTTCATTGTTCAGTACCACATAACTGCCATTGGAAAGTACATGAAATACTGGACGAATCAAGGGGACGGGAGTACCCTTCAGAAAACAGGACAAATTTGGGACACCCGCATTGCAAAGAGAAACCTGCTTGCATATCATAGAATGACGAACAGCAGTCTCACATTCACTTCCGCTTAGAAAGACCTCCTGTTCACCGTTCAGTCATCTATAGTAAAAGGGCAACTCCCACTCTTCCTTAATAAAGCTATCTCCTAGCTGCTCATATCGTCCCACGGCAAGATGTTTCAGGCAGCTCGAGAAACGAAACGTTGAAATCGGTAAATTAATAATGCTGTGCAAGAGCCAGATAGTTGAAGGACTCTCTGCCACTGTGAAGGGCAACTTATCTAACTGTTCTACTTGAAGCAGGGTGAAACTAGCCTCCCTTTTAGCTAATGTCTCTTGTTCCCTGGAAAAATTAAAAGCAGTGAATAGTTCACTCCCATTAATGTACCTTCATGGAATGTGGCTACTTTTTAGTGTCTGTAATGTCCAACCCAGCTGCATGATGGAACGTAGCTGTGTTTGCCCATGATATAACCGGGACAAGTCTGTCTGAGTGATATCAACAGCAGACGACACTATGGGCCTCATTCCAACCCTGGCGGTCTATGACCGCCATGGTGGATGGCCACGGAAGCACCGCCAACAGGCTGGCGGTGCTTCCATTGGCATTCTGACCGTGGCTGTAAAGCCGCGGTCGCCCAGCCGGGTCCGGCGGTTTCCCGCCAGATTACCCCACCGGCTGGGAGAATCCTCCATGGCGGCGCTGCTTGCAGCGCCGCCATGGGGATTCCTACCCCCTTCCCACCAGCCTGTTTCTGGCGGTTTTCACCGCCAGAAACAGGATGGCGGGAATGGGTGTTGTGGGGCCCCTGGGGGCCCCTGCACTGCCCATGCCACTGGCATGGGCAGTGCAGGGGCCCCCTAACAGGGCCCCAGCAGGATTTTCACTGTCTGCTATGCAGACAGTGAAAATCGCGACGGGTGCAACTGCACCCGTCGCACCCCTGCAACACCGCCGGCTCCATTCGGAGCCGGCTTCAATGTTGCAGGGCCTTTCCCGCTGGGACGGCGGGCGCTCCTTTGGCGGGCGCCCTCCGGCCCAGCGGGAAAGTCAGAATGGCCTCCGTGGTCTTCTGACCGCGGAGCGGCCATTTGGCGGTTCCCGCCGCCCGCCCGCCCGCCGCAATTGGAATGACCCCCAATGTTTGATAGTGAATAAATCCTGTTGGACAGCGTGTTCATGCCATTGTCGACAACAGCTAATGTTTTTTCCAAATTTTCCTTATCTAGTTGCCTTAAACGTGCAGCAGCCTCAATCTGGGAACGTTTCCAAATTTCATTGTACATAGCATATAAAAACCGTTTTGAGCGCTGTTTTCTAGGACCTAACAGGAAATCCTGTAAGTCTATACTGTCAGAAAGAGTGTTCAGGTGTTTTTTAACCGCTGTCAACGTGTTTGTTTGCACCCATTGCTGGTATAGCTTACCCACAATGTATGTTGTAATTATACCTGTATGTTGACCTGATAGAAAGCGAGGATCAGGCCTGTGAATTGAAAAACCCCCTGAAGAGTTCAAGAAACGTTTTTGACACTCATCAGTATCGGTAGGCCAAACCAACCACCCGCCGGGACGGGAAAGTGAAGAATTATAGGTACCAGCCTTAACCATTGCATCTAACCTGTCTTCTGAGACATTAAGAAAGTGTTGCCAATCTCTAAATTTTGTCGGAGCAGGGATACTGGGCGTGTTCAGATCTTTAATTTTTGCTAACCCGAGACAGAATGTCTGCTCAATAGTGTCATTTAAGAAAATAATTTGCACAGGAATCAGGCATGCCCGAAACAAAGCCTCCTTACCCTGTATCTGCCAATCTTGTGTTCCCCATACACTTTTCAAATCAATAGTGTTTTTCCAATACTCGTAACCCTCAATCGAGAGCCGGGAAATGAAGGGATCTGAGTAAATCAGTTTTGTATCTGTTATCAAAAGTTTTCTAATTTGTGACGGAGGTATTTTAAAATAATACGACTCTGCTTTTTTTGTATCATTCCCGGAAAAGTATGTAAATTTATCGCTATAATACTTTGGACTCCCCTCCTGTGGTGTCGAACAGTGTTCCCACTGTGTGTAGTTCAAGAGAGGTCTATATCTAGTGGCACGGTGTAGGTAGTGATGTCCCCAATTGTTATAGCAGAACATTTCCCCCTAATTAATTGTATAATCATATACATCATCACTTCCAAAAGCGGAATAGTCCTACATTTCAGCTAGCATGGAATCAACTGTTTGGACATCCCAATCATCAGAGACAACATTAAGTGTAATAACATCAGGCATTGAAATTTTGAACACGTATGGTATCTGAATAATCTCTGTAGGTCCGTATATATCGAATGGAACTTTGTCCCACACAATCCCATCAGTAATTGGTATAGCTGTAATATTTACGGGGGACAAATCTCGTCAGACCTTATGTGAAGAATGATGTGGTGTTAAAATTTCATCAACAGGCTCCACAGAGGAGCAATCAGGAATATAGTGACCATTAATCAGAAAAAAGAAAGCAGTCACAAAACCAATCCATAAAAATAACGCAATAAATGTCAAACAGAACCATAGATAGTTCCATGGGTAAATCAAATAGTTATTTTTAAGCCATTGATACAGCTTACTACTTTTTGAAAGTTTGTCGGTCACAGTTGAGGATGAATCCGAAGAAAAATCATCAATGTCAATGAAATAGCCAGAGGAAGTCTCTGCAAACACAGGACCCGCTGAATTCTGATCCACCGCTCGTGGAGGTTCTTGATAGACAACGTCATTAGTCGCGGAAGTGTTTGTGTAAAATACAACCAAATCTTGAAGCAGGGTGGTCACCGAAGATGTGACTGGAACCAACAAAAGTTCATTTTCTGCCCTCCCCATGGTCAAGGAAGTATCTGGAACAGCAGTTGACATAGTTGCATAGTCAGTAGCAGTGATGTTCATCCTACTATGTAGATGGATGTCCTGTTGGGTAGTGAGAGGGGATCGGGAACCACCCAAGGGACCTCCTGGTCTACTGTGAAGAATCGGCCACATGGTGTAATTTGATGTCATCAATGGAGATGAATCTGTTCGATTTAGAATCAGACAGGGGTGGTAGGATGACAGTCCTGGTGCCTTTTATTCCCAAGACTGGTACAGGTGCTCTGTATGATGGACTGAACTCCTTTTTCACAGCGATCTTCTCACAAACCAGATCCCCAACGTTAGGAATCCAGCCAGTCGAAATAAGTTTTCGCCAATTCCCTTATTCCTAAGGTGGCAGCACTTGCAGATGATTTATCATCACAAAATTGTGGAAGCTCCTGTAAAACTGTGAGACGTTCTTTTATGTCAAATGGTGTTTCTGCTGCCACCATACCAGGGGCATCAAGATCGGGGACATACATAGGTATCCCAAAGAGAACCTCATATGGAGACTTTCCCCCCAAGGTCCGTCTTGGCAGATTATTCAGTGCTCTCTGGACCCCACATAGGTGGTGTAACCAACTGCGGCCTGAACCTAATACTCGGGCTGTTAAGGACTTCTTTAGATCACGATTCCGCCTCTCCACAACCGAATTTCCCTCGGGATGGTATGGTGAGGAGTAATGGAGTTCAACACCCATCGTCCCTGTGGTGTCCCTGAATGCTTTAGATGCAAATGCAGGGCCCTGGTCCGAATGGAATGCTGCAACCGAATATGTACTAATAAAGATCAGCAAATCTTTTATAACAGTCTGGGTGTCAGCCGACCGCTGTGGCCATACCCACAGGAATCTAGAACAGGAATCCACAGCCACTAGAATGTATTTGTATGCGCCATCAGGCTGTAAGGGACCACAATGGTCTAGGTACACACACTGAAGTGGCTTGTCTGACACTAAGAGGGATTTCTGCGGAGGGTGTTTGATATTAGAGCCCTTAATCTGCTGGCAAATGTGACAGCAAAGGATATACTGCTTAGTTCGTCTGCATAGACCAGGCCACCAGTATCGTTGCTGTAGAATTGTTATTGTGGCCTCTATACCAGCATGTGCAGAAGCAACACCCTCATGAGCGGCTGTAATCAGCTCTAATCTCTGGTCTTCATTGGGCATCACTCGATCCCCAACCCCAGGAATTGTTGTATAAGCAACATTCTGTGCACTGATATGGTAAGTATAGTTTGTAGGGTAACCTTTCGGAAGGGTCTTGCCCGCAGCCGAAGCTTAACATCAATCAGTATTTCATTATCCAACCTCGTCCGAGAACGAGTCACTGCAGCCACAGAAGGCTTAGCTACTGATGCTTTGGCAGCTTCATCAGCCAATGTATTGCCGGCAACGTGTATTCCTACACGTTGGTGTCCTAATGTATGAACTACATGGACACATGGTAGCTTATCCTTAAGATCAGCCACCCTTCCCCATAACATTTTGTGTTTAATGGTGTTCCCTTTAGAATCCCGAAACCCGTTCAATCTCCAATGATTGAGATATTCATAGTAAGCCTGGACGCAGTAATATGAATCACAGACTATCAAAGTCTGGCTTCCTGCCTCAGTATGTTCGAGCGCTAGAAGAAGAGCCTTAAGCTCAGCCAACTGGGCTGTGCAGTCCCCTAAGGTCTGCGTGTAGGTATTGTGAGGGTGGAAAACTCCATCTTCCACCACTCCGCACACGGCTGCGCAAGCTGCCGAGTATTGATATCTTGTACCTACAGCCGGTCGTGCTGATCCGTCAGTATAAATGATAGTATTATAACTGTCTAGTGGCAAGATATGTAGAGGAGCGGGGTACTCCTGTTCATACTGGAGAAACTCTTGTGTCTGAAGTCTTGGGTCAAATACATAATCGACATCAGTGGTGGTCAGAGACGTTGCCCATTGAATCCAGTGTGGATGTAATGCCTTAGCGTTCGGAACGCTGGCTTTAGTGACAGCCTCTAAGGCCGGCACCTAGGAGACAAGAATAATGCGTTTCCCCTGAACAAGTGGCCTCTCTTTTATGACGGCCATTTGAACTGCTGTCCGAATCTTTTCTGTAGGTGCAAAACGTTTCTCAGCATTTGAATATAAATGTGATATAGAAGCTATTGGCACTGTGTCATCCTCATTAAAGGTGACATAAGTAAATCCAAGGGCACCAGGAATTATTCTGATGACCAAATTTGTTTTATTGTCACGTGTGTGTAAATGTTTAGCTTCTAGCATGTCTTGTTGCAGGTCCCTAAGGATGTGTGTGTGTTCAATCGTCCATCGTCTGCTAGAAAAATTGGGCTGAATTAAGTCATAAAGTGGTTTGATGCGTTCTGCATAATCTGGAATGTATGTTCTGCCAAAATGAAAGGAACCCAATAATGACTGTAATTTCTTAAGTGTGTTCGGAGGCTGTAGTTGAGCACACTTTTCTAGGAAGTGCAGGGCCAGGCTCGTTTGATAGCTCATATCCTAGGAACAATACGCTAAGAAAGGCTATCTTGCTTTTCTTAAAATTAAATTTATAACCGAGGTCTGCAAATCCCAAAATGATCCAATCGACCCTCGCAAGATGAATGTCGAGGGCGTCGTCAGTGAGATAGATATCATCCACATAGGACAATGCATCAGAATCAAGCTCGTGCAAAATTGATGTTACACGGGCTGAAAACAGGCCTGGGCTATTTTTATAGCCTTGAGGTAAACGACAAAAGCGTTCTGAGAGCCAAATGAAAATGCACTTAGGTCCCTACTTTCATGTGCTAAATTCTGGCAGAAAAATCCATTAGATATATCCAATGTAGTTTTATATTTCTTACGCACTATATTATTTACCAGTGCTGTGCTGTGTGAATTTTGTATAGCATATGTGCGTGTATGACTATTTAAGTGTCTATAATCAACCACTATTCTATATGAATGATGTGGCTTTGCAACGGGGAATAGTGGATTATTCATTGCCGATGTACAGGGCTCAATTACTCCCTGGTACTCTAGTTGTGATAGTATCTCCTTCATTGGAGCTTTCGCTTCATGTTTAACAGGGTATTGAGGCTGTGGTTGGGGTGTAGACCAAACGGGAATAACATGACAAGGAGAGTCCTTGTCCCAACCTTCATGATTACGGTGTAGTGCAGGTGCCTGCGCTAAAGCCCATTCAGCAGCATAGGCTTCTATGGCTGCTTCGGGAACAAGATCAGAAAAAGAAGGCAAAATTACATCTTCCCCATGTGGGAGCTTGCAGACGTGTTCAGGTGGCCAGTCTCTCTCGGCCAACAGGATATCACTAGTAAGTTCATCCCAAAATATTACACTAATAATTCGTTCCACGTCTCCCTCTATCTGAATTGTTAAATCATAAACCCTATCGGGTGGGAGAACGCCGCCATCTGCTGTCTCAACCGCGATGTAATCGCTAGTTGCTGTCGCATCCAGATGATCTTTCAGACTCTGGCGACATATCGTGACGTCTGCTGCGCTGTCCAACAGAGTCACTGCCCACTTCTTGTTCCTCAACAGCGTTCTCTATACTACTGGCATTTTTAACTGTCAGTGCTGCCACCTTCTTCTTTTTAAACTGTGGCTTTTGTTGAGGAGCCTTTTCTTCTTTTTTAATGGTAGACTGTGGTGAGTCTTTCTTCTCTTTCACGTATTCCGGACGTCGATCTGGATGGCCCCCTCTCTCGCTACGTTTATCCGGTGCGTCCTGAAAGGAACGAGAGGGACGTGAATCAGTATATCTGTCTGGAGGTCTAATGTGCTCCCTATTTCTGAGATTATACCTCCTTTCGGAGTACTCCGGATGTGGAGAATCAGCTCTCTTATTTCTTCTTTCTTTGAAATCTTTTTGTTTGTCCCAGCGCTTCTTAGAGCCCTCTTGTGCCTGCTTCGTACCCTCCTTATGGGCGGTACTTTGTAACTCCAATTTTTTAGGTTTGGCTCCCAAACTATCCCATCCTATACTAGTATAGGTAGCGGAAATTATTTTCGGTAGCTGTCTCTCTTGTTCCAGATTTGGAGTTTCCCGGAGACGTTGGCGTATTGCCAGTGCCACCGCTTCCCCTTTAATATTACTCAGTATTATCGAGGAGACGGCGTCAAAGATACGCATCAATTACATCCCCAGATCCAGGGCCGGTGCAGCCCCATGTTCATTTTGTATTTGTTTTAACACTTTCGGTAAATTGGCAAGTGTGGGGGTACCATGTGTGGTAGTATACACGGCAGCGAAGGCCGTACCCCATGTGGCACAGTCATCCACTGAGGGAACCATCCCAAACGGCAAGCACATAGTGAGCAATCTACGTTTTTCCTGTGGTCCCGTATGGGGAAACACAGCTTCCAGCTAATTAGTTTTCTGGGCTATCAAGAACGGTATTTTTTCCTGCTCCGTGGGTATTTTACCCATAATAGTATGCACTGTTTGTGGATTAATCCCAGTAGCCAATTGATAACCACCAGCTACTGGTGGTGCTGGACGCGCTGGTGTGGTGTTCAACGTTCGCATTGCGAACTGAACCAATCGTCTATATAATGCCACTAATTCATTATATAATACTCGTAAATCTGCGATCGGCATAGTCTGTATGCCTGGGTGAGGTGTATATGTGGTAAACATAGGCCATGTAGGTCCCTCATTACTTAGGGGACCTAGCCTCACTCTTCGTAATACATGTGGTAGGGCGCCTTCAAACCAGTTCTGATGCTCTTGATATGTGAGCGATATTTCATGATACTGGTATGCTTCTTACCGTACAGGTACGTTCGCAATTTCATATGTGTGAAATGTGTGCGTTCTTTGGTCAGCCTCAGGAAAGGTGACGCAACAGTAAAATGTTTCTGTCTGGTATGCTTCAGTTGCCTCTATTATCAGAGTAACATCCCCACCCTCTTCTGTAAGGCCATGCACTAATAAATGTTGTGTAAGTGCATGTCTAGCATTTGCAGGAATGTCTACGGTATTAGCCATAGTTGTTTAGAGAAACGGAACACCAAATCGGGGAAATTTTTCCTTTTTATGAGTTCGAGCTCGAACAACCTACAGCTTAATTAGGTGTTACCTGTTCAGCTGAGGAGGATTCTCCCAAAGACCACGGACATCTCCGTATAACGGTACTTAGGGTACCTGTTGTCTGTGAGACAGTGATAGTCAGGGTATCCGTAAATTAGTGCCTAAACACTATCGTTGGTGGCGCCATGTCGTAGTTTGCACTCTTGCTCTGAGCAAGACTGCTTTTTTAAGGATAACAGTACTTTTGTTTGTAGTCGACTGAGTCTTTCCTACAACAAGTCGTAACTGTTGTCCCAACCTTACCGGCTCACTAGCAGCACCTCACCAGAAACACAGTAGTAAAAGGTGATTTATGGCAGTCGCTTACACATGGACTCAAAGTAAGATATCTCAGGGTATGTTGTGGTTGAACGGAGATTACCCTTTTCTCATAGATATATTATGTCTCATACAAACACAGGCAATGACACAGATGCAGTAAAGTTATAATAGCTTTTTATTTAACATAACTGCAATTTGCGATATGTTGCATGGACTGCAATGATTAGGATAATGAATATAGCAAGTAACAGTATTGTGAAGAAGAGAGTCATTGTTGTGAAGACCCCCACCATTTTAGACCCCCACCATTTTGCAAGATATGAAAGAAATCTATATATGTATATATAAGATGGAATATGCCCTAATATCCTAATGAGAATAGGCCTAACCTCCTACCTAAACGAGAGCTGGGTTTGCTAAACCTAATCTGCCAAAGACGTGTCCATGAGAGGAGCCCCCAACCCTCGTTACCTTGGAATGAGGTCTCTATCTCAGACTCCGTAGGGACATGAAGACTGGGTCAGCATCAGGACGACTGCAGCATCGGTATCAGCGATGGTGTTGATGCCCTCTGGTCGGAATCCCTCTGATTATCTGTCTAAAGTGAGATGTATTTATACATATCTAGAAGGTCCCCTGACGCAGGTGTATTCCAAAACAATAGATAACAGGCATGCTTGGAACGGCAATTAATATCAACAATCCCTCGAAAGTATAGAGAGGGAAAATCCCTAAGTGTGAACACCTACTGTTTGTTTGTCTTTCGTGCTTGAACTTGACGCATTGGCGCAGTGACACTGATAATAAAACTCAAAACAAGGGGCTTAACTATAAACAAGGCAGCCATCTTAGAAGAAATAAATAATAAAATGGGCTAAGACAGAGCAGGCTAAGTAGGTTAAAAGTCACTAGGTGACGGGGGCACGAGTTTACAAGCCTACGGCTAAGCTAACTCCTGCTATCCCGTTAAAACAAACTGGGATTCACTACACAGCAGACGTCCATTGCAAGGAAGATGGAGCTATGGTAGAGAATCGTGGACAGGGTCCATGCCGTGGGACAGCACCCCCAGAACAAGGGACAACATCAGGAAGAGGTGGAACGACCTACGGGGGAAGGTACGCTCCACAGCAGCAAGACACCAACTAGCTGTACAGAGGACTGGCGGTAGACCCCCACCTCCTCCCCCACAACTAACAACATGGGAGGAGAAAGTCTTGGCGATCATGCATCCTGAGGGCCTGGCAGGAGTAGGTGGAGGACTGGACTCTGATAAGTTAATTCTCTATTACTATCTCCCCCCTACCTGCATGCCATCACAAACCCTCACCCTCACCCTCACTCCCATCACTTCACCACCTACCACATACCCCACCATCACAACCTACTCATCCCAATACCAAGCCCTACATGTAACACCAATGCATGGACACCCCTCACAGACCTGCATGGACACCTATCAACACTGCATGCACACTGGAGAGAATCACCTAGCCCACCAAATAGCTACTCACTCAAAGGCAAATCTGCCAGGACAATAACAACCATACAGGGCAACACACCCTTGCACAAGATGACACACACAGAAACACTAACACTGCATTTACATCCCCACAGGTCCTCCACCCAACGTCACCGGAGAGGAGGTGCAAGCAACTTCCAGTCCACCCCCAGAAGAAGCCCACAATGATGACAGCAGCTCTGGACGCCTGGATCTGGATAACCAACCTAGCCCATCAGGGATCTCTGGACAGTTGGTTACCCAGGCACAGTCCCATACCACCACAAAGCCCTCCCCCCTCAGGAAACACCAGCACAGTACCCATCCAGCGGGCCCATACCTCTGTTCTCAGGACACGTCAATCAGCAGTGACACTGGACAACAGGGAAGCTGGGAGGACTGCTGTGCGGCGGGGGGAGGACAGGCCCAGAAAACCAACTCTCCAGGAGGCACTCACCAACATCCTGGGAGCATACCACCATTCCCAGGAGACGATGGGCCAGATACTGGACAAGTTGTAGGAGACCCAGAGGCTGCAGGAGGGGCAGTACCTGGGGATGAGGGAGGACTTGAAGTACATAAGCACCACCCTTGTCACCATTGCAGGGGTGCTGGCTGACATAGCCAACAGTATGAGAGAGGCAGTGGCACACCACCGGGCCCCTGACACTAGCCAAACTGATGAACAGCCTTCCACCTCCACTGCCGCTAGTGGACAGGAAGCCCCGCCACAGGACCAAAAGGCCACCAGCACCCCACCCACTGCAGAAGGAGAACCACCCCACAAACGGTCCCTGCGATCCAGGCAGAAGGCAGAGAACATTGCCAAGACCCCCGCCAGGAAATAAGACTCTCCTGAATGTCACCCTTGTGTCCCACTCTGTCACCCTGTCCACCTTGAACTGACATTGCTCCACTTCCTATGCCCCCTTGGACAATGCACCTGTGATACAAATAGATTGGACTACAACCTGGACTTTCCTCCATCATCACCTCAGCCCATTGCACATCCTCCTCTAATCATTAGCACTGAAAGAAACACCATTTGAAAAAAATGCATGTATGGAGTCTGTCAAATCATTTAACCATGTATTCGTTTAACAAGCTTTAATCACTGCAATACAACTGTACAGTATTGTATACATGGGAATGACCTGTAGTTGGCTGCAGTCAACACACCAGGAGCGATAGTGGGACACAAATATCTGAAAATAGAGATGCCAAAGGGAACAGTAAGTGGCCATAGAAGTGGGAAAATTAGCCTGCCAGTGACAATGTCAAATACAAAACTGTCAACGTAAAGTGCAATTACAGTATCCTACCTGTGTGTTATTGGAAGTACTGTCTTATAATAGCACGTCTGTTGTCCTCATCCTCATTCTCTGCCTCCTCATCTTCACTGTCCACAGGGTCCACTGCTGCCACACATCCATCTCCAGCCTCATCCTCCTGCAGAAAAGGCACCTGGCAACGTAAGGCAAGGTTGTGCAACATCAAGCATGCCATGATGATCTGGCACACCTTCTTGGGTGAGTAGTACAGGGATCCTCCTGATAGATGGAGGCAACGAAACCTGGCCTTCAGGAGGCCAATTGTCCTTTCTATTATTATTTTTGTTCACCCATGTGCCTCATTGTAACGTTCCTCTGCCCTTGTCCTGGGATTACTCACAGGGGTCAGTAGTCATGAGAGGTTGTGGTAACCAGAGTCACCTGCAAATATCAAGGGACAACTGTTAGACACACACTAACCCTTAGGGCCCACACCATACCCATACACCAACATTCACTGGGTGGGAACCAGGGCTCACCTATTAGCCACACCCGGTGCCTCTGGAGTTGAGCCATCACATATGGGATGTTGCTATTTCTCAGGATAAAGGCATCATGCACAGACCCAGGATACTTTGCATTGACATGGGAGATGTTCTGGTCCGCCAGACACACTATCTGCACATTCATGGAGTGAAAGCTCTTTCGATTTCTGAACACCTATTAATTTCTCCGGGGGGGACAAATGTAATATGTGTACCATCTATTCCTCCAATAATGTTGGGGATATGTCCCATGGCATAGAAATCTGCTTTCACTGTGGCCAAATCCTCCACCTGGGGGAAAACGATGTAGCTGCGCATGTGTTTAATCAGGGCAGACAACACTCTGGTCAGCACTATTGAGAACACTGGCTGAGCCATTCCTGCTGCCAAGCCCACTGTTACTTGGAAGGAGCTACTTGCCAGGAAATGGAGCACTGATAGAACTTGCACAAGAGGGTGGATCCCAGTGGGGTGACGGATAGCAGATATCAGGTCAGGTTCCAATTGGGCACATAGCTCTGTGATTGTGGCCCTATCAAATCTGCAGGTGAGGATAATGTGCCTGTCCTCCATTGTTGCCAAGTTCACCAGGGGCCTGTACACCGAGGGATGTCTCTATCTCCGATTCATCTGCAGCGGTTGCAATTTAGGGGGCAAACGGTGAGTAGCTGGTCAGTATCCCATATTTCAAAGCACTACACTGCATCGCATGTTGTGACTGTAACACAAGATTGTTGTAGAGGCCCAAATGGTGTATATCTGTACTGTGACGCAGTTAGGTGCCATGGCCTGCCCTCCCCCCTGAAATGGCGTCTGTCTGTCCTGTATAGAGGGACATGTGGAAATGATGTAATTCTGCTGACGTTGTGCGCTGTTGCGGGAGGCGGTCGAAAACCACCGTGCAACTCCTCATTGGATCCCATTGGGCCATATGGGTTACAGTGGCCAATGGTGATGTACGCCGACGGTGAAGGTACGCACCGCTGTGGACTTTAGTCCCATTTTCTATCTGTTCACGCACTTGCTGCCTGACCTTCAACAGGAGAGGACCTACACTTGAAGCGCTGCTGTGACCTGTGTCTGGAACCGACCATGGCTCGTCTCACTGGGGAAAGGGCCCTGCCTTCACCGTTGCAGAATTGGAGAGACTGGTGGATGGCGTCCTACCCCAGTACCGAATGCTGTATGGGCCTGCAGACTAACAGGTGAGTACACTGTGAGCACGATGCATGGGGCATGAATGCATGGTGTGCTGTGTGTGAGGGCCTTATGTAAGGCGGAGGTTGGTGGAAGGGTCCTGGGCACCGTGCAGCATGTATGGTGACCAATGTCTGTGGGTAAGGGAATGGAAGGGCTATGGTGGGACATGAGTGTAACAGGCCGGATGGTCTGACTGATACCTTTTTTCTATGTGTATTTTTCTGCAGGTCAGTGGCCATCAGAAAAAGGGTATGTGGCGTGCCATCGCCAAGGACGTGCGGACCCTGGGGGTCTATGGCAGGCGGAGCACCCACTGTTGCAAACGGTGGGAGGACCTGAGACTTTGGGCAAGGAAGACAGCAGAGGCCCAGCTGGGGATGGCCTCCCAATAAGGAAGGGGTGCCCGTCGAACCCTGACCACCCTGATGGGCCGCATACTGGCGGTGGCCTATCCGGAGCTGGATGGGTGCTTGAGGGCATCACAGCAGCCACAAGGGGGTGAGTTCAGTTTCCAAATATACTACTTGCGCGTGGTGGGGTGGTCTCCGGGTGGAGGATGTGGGCCTGTGGGTGACCCTAGGCCAGGCCGGACATTGCAGGGTAGGTCCCATGTTGGGCAAGATATGATGTGAACCACCTCCAAACAAGCTAGTAGGCATCCAGTACTGGGTAGGGGTCTGTGGGTCTCCGGTATTCTGTTAGCGGCATTAGGTATTACTGTCCATGGCCTGGTGACTAGCATTGTGACTGGTAGTGCATTGCCTAATGCGTAGGGCTGTTCCCTGTGTCTGTGTGTGTCGTGTAGGCCAACGTGGTGTTGGAGTAGCCATTGACCAACTGTATCCTTTGTCTCTTCCCCCCTTTTTGTTTTGTCACCCTGTCCTTCTGTACATTACCATCATCTGGCGGAGGAGCTGAAGCACTGGCAACGGAGGGAGCTGCATCCCACAGGGCCCAGGAGTCCAAATCCACCAACAGTGAGGGCACCAGTGGGACGGAGGGCAAGGGACGCACCACAGCAGAGACAGGAGGGGACAGTTCGGACAGTGATGCCTCCTCCGATGGAAGCTCCCTGGTGGTGGCGAACACCTCTGTGGCCACCCCAACTACAAGTACAGCCGCCATCCCCGTACCAGCACCGCCCTTCCCGCAGCCCCTCAGCAAGTTTCCTGTGCCTGCTCACCCAGGAGGGTGGGCCTCTCCTTCGCCCCAGGCAGCTCAGGCCCTGCCCCAGTGAGCCCTGCTGCCCTGAGTGAGGAGGCTATTGACATCCTGTGATCCATCTCTGTTGGGCAGTCAACCATTGTGAATGCCATCCAGGGGCTGGCAGCCTATTTGCAACAAACAAATGCATACCTGGAGGGCATTTACTCCATGGCGGCCCACCAGAGGTCAAGCCAGGCTCTGGCCTCCTCTCTGATGGCAGACTTGTCCCTGTTTCTAGCCTCCCCCTCAAACTTCCTCTAACCAGTCCCATTCCCCTCAACCCCAACCTATCCCAAGCACACAGGCAGATCAGCATGCACCCAGGACAACACACAGGAGTAGTTCAGGCAAACACATGCACCACACATCATCCCACAGGCACTCACGCAAACACCATCCAGATGCAGACATACCAACATCCACCGCCTCCACTCTGTCCCCTCCTCCTCCTCCTCCACCTCCCTCCCAGTAGCATCTACACACACACCTGCATGCACTACATCCTCATCCACTACCTCCACCACCAGCACGCCTATCACTACACACCCCTCACTGGGAGTCAGCACCCCCACATCCATGCACACATCCCCTGTGCCCTCTCCCACTGTGTCTGTGCCCCCTCCTCCCAAAGTACACAAACGCAAGCACTCAGACACCCAACAGCCATCCACCTCACAACAGCATCCAGCCCATGCACCTGAACCCAAACACAGCAGACAGACACCTCCTACAACCACTTCCTCTTCCTCCACTCCCAAACCGTCACCCTCTTCCTGCCCCAATGTCCCTAAGAAGCTTTTCCTCTCCACCTTGTACCTCTTCCCTACAACTCCCCCCTCCCGTCCTTCACGTCGGGCCAGGGTGGTCAGAACCCAGGTGAGCACCTCAGCCACCCATTCTATGGCCACAGTAGTGTCGACAGCTACTGTAGGTGGGAGAGGATCCCGAGAACCAGCCAGCAGTACTGGAAGGGTGCATGCACCAGGTGCATCAAGGAAGGGCAAGGAGGCACCACCAGCTGCCTAAGGGAAGGGCAAGGAGGTACCACCAGCTGCCAAAGATAAGGGCAAGGATGCACCACTAGCTGCAAAAGTAAAGGGCAAGGGGCAAGCACCAGCAGGCAGGAAGGACAGGAGGCCTGGTGCTGGGACTCATTCGGAGCCCCCACCACCAACCATGGCGGTTCAGCCATCCGAGGCTGCAGGGGAAGGGCTAGAGCCTCCCACCACCACTGCCAGCACCACCAAAAGCAGAAGCAGCAGCAGCCCCAGCACTGCCGCCTGCACTGCCACCTGCACCGCCACCAGCAGCAGCAGCCCCAGTGAACAGCCGCCCGAGGCTGCAGGGGAAGGGCTGGAGCCTCCTCCCACCACTGCCAGCATCGCCACCAGCACCACTGCCAGCAGCAGCAGCCCCAGTGGACAGCCGTCCGAGGCTGCAGAGGAAGGGCTGGAGCCTCCCCCCACCACTACCAGTACCACTTCCAGCAGCAGCAGCTCCAGTGGGCAGCCATCCGAGGCTGCAGGGGAAGGGCTGGAGACTCCCCCCACCACTGCCAGCACCGCCACCAGCACCACTTCCAGCAGCAGCATCCCCAGTGGGCAGTCGTCCGAGGCTGCAGGGGAAGGGCTGTAGCCTTCCCCCACCACTGCCAGCCCCGACACCAGCATCGCCACTGTCACTACTGAGCAGCCATCACCGCCGACGGGCAGTGTGTAGTCCTGCCTCCATGGGCTGTACTGCGTCCTGGACCCTGCAGATCCTGTAGATGTGACACCCAGGTGAGAGACTGTGACCTTGCACTCCCCAAGATCTGCATCACAGGGCACAATGCCCCCTCCAGAACCAGTGGAAGAAGCCATCCACTCACCCCATCCTTGCCAGGATGAAGCACACTGGGCAGAAGGCCTCCTCCAGAACCAGTGGAAGAAGCCATCCATTCACCCCATCCTTGCCAGGATGGAGCACACTGGGCACAAGGCCCCCTCCAGAACCAGTAGAAGAAGCCATCCACTCACCTCGCTTGAGAGACTGTGGCTTTGCACTCCCCAGAACCAAGCAGTGGGCAAACCACCCACTTGAGAGGCTGTGGCCTTGCACTCCCCAGGACCAAGTACAGGACATGTTGCCCCCTCCCAGAACAGTGGCGTTGTACCATCGTCCGTCTGAGGTGACCCCCCATTCCCCATCCCTTTAGGTGCCTGTGTATTTTCGACCTGATGCCCCTGCAGTGTTCTCTCTGTGTTGTTGCAGGAGTGAAGTGGGGCCTTGGCCTATGTGTTGTGGTCCTGTGGCCCACGGACATTGAGGACTGGGGAGTGTCCCTACATTTGTAGATATGAATATATGTTTGTATTTTGATGCAATAATTCATGTTATTTTATCGTATTACACTCATTTCTAACTTCTAATCTTTTTGTCCTTGCATTATTCCTGAGGGTTAGGGGGTGAATATGTAATGTTACTTCATCTGGTTGTATGTATGGTGTTGGGGGTGGGGTAGTGGGGTGTGTGTGTTGCGTGTGTGTGTGCCACTCTCTTTTTCCTCCCTCCTCTCTTGTGTGCCAGGCAGCAGTACTCACCGTGGTCGTCTTCGCCAGCGTTGCTGCTCGTAATGCAGGAAGAGGTATACGAGCATGGAGAAAATGTGCAACTCTGGCTCCATGGCGTCGTGGTTGTTCCCTGATTGTCCAGAGGTGAGTCCTTTGACTTTTGGGTTCTGTTTCCACCGTGCTTTTGATGTCATTGGTACCACCCCAGAAAAGGTGGCGGATAGGCCTGTTGTAATACTGTGGGTGGTACATTGACTTCCTCCTGGCTGTTGGCGGTTACCGATGTGGTGCTTGTTGCTACCTAAAGTGGCTGTCTGTCTGAGTGGTTTCTGCCATGGTCATAATTCCTTTTTTTTTACCGCTGGCCTATTGTCGGTATTACCGCCGCTTTATCACTCACCACCAGGGTTGTAATGAGGGCCTTAGTGCCTTATTTAGAGTTTGGCAGAGGCTTTATTCCATCACAAAAGTAATGGATATCCAATCCACCACATTACAAGTTTCATAGGCTATAATGGAATTCTAATACAATGGAGGGCAAATCTGTCACATTTGTGATGAAGTAACCCCCCGCCAAACTCTGAATCAGGCCCTTAGTGATTGCTTCCGTTTGGCAGGAGAGTAAAAAGTTCTGCTGCAGACGAGAGCAAACACATTTACCTGTCTGCGCTAGTGCAGGCAGGCAAACTAATGTGCCCTGGAAGTTGGCTTCCCGAAACACAGTCACTGAGCCCTGGGGGATGGGGTCCCCATGGCCTTTAAAAGCTCGGGGCTGCATGGCCCCCTACCTTTTATTTAAAGCGATGACCCCAAGTGATGGGGTCCCTGAAACCTTTTTAAGGATCGTGAGGGGCTTTGCGCTTGCCTCCTGTTACCATATTACTCTGCCATACGGGATGTGGTCTCCCCAAGCCTTTTCAGGCTTGAGGAGGGGGGCCCTCCCCTTTGTAACACATTTCAGGGGTCCTGAGGCCGAATTAGGTTCCAGCAGGGGGACCACGCCCTCCTCCCTTTTTTTACATCAGCCCTTGGGGGTGGAATCACTATGGCCTCTCAGATGCTCAGGGAGGGGAGCAGATGCCCCCTCCCCTAACAAATAAACATCCTTTACCCCCCCATGCCCTGGCCCACCCCTGGAGGTTTTAAAAAGAAGCGGGGGAGCCAGCTGTTCTTCTTTTTTTTATCTTATCACAGATCCTCCATGAACTTACAATAACATTTGTTTTAAAAAGTGTTTTTGTCCCCAGAGGGACCCCGTCTGGGACCCCACCAGCAGGCCTAGGTGTTCAAGGTATCCCTTACCTACATCTTTTTTGCATTTCTTCTTAGGACCCTGGACTGAGTCCAGAGCCCTAGGTTGGCAGCCACGCATCTTGGTTGATGTGGTGGCAGCCAATCAGTTCTCAGCCTGTCTGCTCCAGGGAACATTCCATGCAACACAATAAAGGCATTACCTATGGAAACACAATCCTAACTATAGCTACCCAATATATATATATGTATATATATATATATATATATATATATATATATATATGTATACATATGTATATTTACATATATACACAGAGATAACTGATGCACAGATGCACACTTTTTATGTTTTATCTATTTTATCCTCATTTCCGACAGTACCACCTCATTTATTCATAAATTAAATACTCCATTTTGTGGTCTGCACAATCAGGTATATACTATCATCACAGGTTGGTGCATTGTGGCACAGTCAGTGTTTATGGTTCGCTGTTTATTTGATGAAAGATAACTCCATGATTGTATTGAACGTATAAAGACTATGGTGGTCATTACAACCCTGGCGGATGGTGTTAAAGCTGCGGTAATACCGCAAACAGTCCGGCGGACAAAAAAAGGGAATTATGACCGTGGCGGAAACCGCCAACAAAGACAGCCACTTTAACACTCCGGCCGCCACGGCGGTACAGACAAGCAGCACAGCGGTCACCGCCAACAGACAGGCGGAAGACAATGTACTGCCCACAGCATCACAACCCGCCAATCCGCCACCTTTTCCGGGGCGGATTCACCGTGGATAAAAACACGGCGGAAACAGCTTTTGCAATGGGAAAACGCTCACCTTAACACACTCCACGACGAAGGAGCCCACCATGGAGCCCAAACTACAAATACTCCCTGCGCTTGTCTTCGTGCTCCTCTGCAATCACCAGCAACGTAGGCGCCGAAGACAACGGTGAGTACTGCACCTACGACATAGGGGAGGGGGGAGGCAAAAGTCAGGAACACACACACGCAACACCCCCACCCCCAACCCGACCCTCACCCACTACAACACACACACCAATGCATTTCCGAACATCACAGTAACAACCCCTAACCCCCCCAGATAAATGCTAAGACAAAAGGAAATGAGTCAAACCATTGTAATGTATCAAAATAGAGTATGCTCAAATATACATAAATATATACCCATTCCAAATATACACATCACGAATAGTAGTACAGGTTTGCACATTTCAATGTCCGTGGACCACTGGGCCCAAAATGCATGGGCGAGGCCCACACACGATACCTGTCCTGGAACGGAGAGAACACTGCAGAGGCATCAGATAGAAATACAACAGGCACCTCAGGGGGAAGGGAAGGGGGGGCATCTCAGCCGGATGACAGCACCCCGCCAGATCCACGACGGGGCTCCATGCCCATTGATGTATCCTGGGGAGTGCAAAGCCAAAGTCTCTCAAGTCTCTACAGTGGGTGGGTTGCGCACTGTACCATCCTGGGGAGTGCAAAGCCACAGTCTCTCAAGTCTCTACAGTGGGTGGCTTGCCCACTGTACCATCCTGGGGAGTGCAAAGCCACAGTCTCTCAAGTGGATGCATGTCTCCACTGGTTCTGGAGGGGGACTGGTGCCCAGAGTGCTTCATCCTGGGAAGGACAGACGGAGTGAATGCATGTCTCCACTGGTTCTGGAGGGGGACTGGTGCCCAGAGTGCTTCATCCTGTGAAGGACAGACAGAGTGGATGCAGGTCTCCACTGGTTCTGGAGGGGGACTGGTGCCCAGAGTGCTTCATCCTGTGAAGGACAGACAGAGTGGATGCAGGTCTCCACTGGTTCTGGAGGGGGACTGGTGCCCATAGTGCTTCATCCTCTGAAGGACAGACAGAGTGGATGCAGGTCTACACTGGTTCTGGAGGGTGAATGATGGCCAGAGTGCATCACGCTCCCCGTGACGGTCCCAGTTCCGTCACTGTCACAGCTTCACAAGGGCTAACGATGCTTGATTTGGCGGTGCTTTGCCCTGTTCAGCGGTCTTCACCATGGCGGTGCTTTGCCCTGTTCAGCGGTGCTTGCCTTTGCTATCTCTGACCTGTTCAGCGGTGCTTTGCCCTGTTCAGCTGTCTTCACCATGGCGGTCTTTGCCCTGTTCAGAGGTCTTCCCCATGGCGGTCTTTGCCATGTTCAGCGGTGCTTTGCCCTGTTCAGCGGTCTTCACCATGGCGGTGCTTTGCCCTGTTCAGCGGTGCTTGCCTTTGCTGTCTCTGACCTGTTCAGCGGTGCTTTGCCCTGTTCAGCGGTCTTCACCATGGCGGTGCTTTGCCTTGTTCAGCGGTGCTTGCCTTTGCTGTCTCTGACCTGTTCAGTGGTGCTTTGCCCTGTTCAGCGGTCTTCACCATGGCGGTGCTTTGCCGTGTTCAGCAGTGCTTGCCTTTGCTGTCTCTGACCTGTTCAGCGGTGCTTTGCCCTGTTCAGCGGTCTTCACCATGGCGATCTTTGCCCTGTTCAGCGGTCTTCACCATGGCGGTCTTTGCCCTGTTCAGTGGTGTGTGGCATTACGGTCCCTCAGTGCCCAGCGGGGCTGTGGCTGCCGGGGCCCTCCAGGTCACTGACGCTGGCGGTGGTCTCCGGACCAGTGACGATACTGCTGCCCTCCAGGTCACTGACGCTGGCGGTGGTCTCCGGACCAGTGAAGATACTGCTGCCCTCCAGGGCACTGACTGGTGGTGGTCTCTGGACCAGGTCTCCGGACCAGTGATGATACTGCTGCCCTCCAGGGCACTGACTCTGGCGGTGGTCTCCGGACCAGTGACGATACTGCTGCCCTCCAGGGCACTGACTCTGGTGGTGGTCTCCGGACCAGTGACAATACTGCTGGCAGAGGTGTCTCGGCCGGCGGGGAGGATGGCGGCCTTCTCCGCTGTGCTGCTCTTCCCAGACTTTGGAGACTTCTTCAGCCCCTTCACCACCTTGGGAGGAGTCACAGCTGACTTAGCACTCCCCCGGGACCCTTGTGAGCTGTTTTGCCAGCAGGAGTCTTCACCCTCTCCCGTCGGCCACTTTCCAACTTAAGGTGCTTTACAGGAGGTGGATGGGCAGTGCTTTGGCTCCGAGTCACACTGGCTGCCCTGGTGGCCGGTGCACTCCACACACCTTTAACACGCACCACTGGTACCATAGTTTTTTTGGCTGAGGTGCTAATACGGGACCTATGAATTGGAGGGGTGGGGGTGGTGGGAAAGAGGTCAACGTTGCTCAGGAAGAGTTTCTTAGGAACACTGGGACGGGTAGCTGGAGGGGGTCTGGGAGTGGAGAAAGAGGAGGTAGTTGTAGGAGGTGTAACTTTAGGTGATTTGGGTGCAGGTACTGGATACTGTCGTGAGGTGGATGGATGTTGGGTGTGTGGGTGCCTGCGTTTGTGTACTTTGGGAGGGGGCGTCAGAGACACACTGGGAGTGGACACAGGGGACGTGTAAATGGTAGTGGGGGTGGTGAGT
Source organism: Pleurodeles waltl (assembly GCF_031143425.1). Lineage (NCBI taxonomy): Eukaryota > Metazoa > Chordata > Amphibia > Caudata > Salamandridae > Pleurodeles > Pleurodeles waltl. The sequence continues at coordinate 718,257,890 of NC_090447.1, forward strand.
GCAGGTGAGCGGGGTGTGGTGCTGGGTGTTCTGGTGCGAGTCCTAGTGCCTGTAGATGTAGTGCATGCAGGTGAGAGTGTAGACGACACTGGGAGGGAGGAGGGAGACGACGAGGAGGGGGACACAGTGGAGGCAGTGGATGTTGCTGTGTCTGTATGTGGGTGATGCTTGTGTGAGTGCCTGTGGGTTGTGTGGTGCTTATGTTTGCCTGAGCTACTTTTGTGTTTTGAGGTGTATGCATGCTTGTCTGATGGTTTGCTTGGGATAGGCTGGGGTACAGGGGACTGGGTCTGGGTGGAGGAAGTTGGAGGGGGGAGGCTAGACACAGGGACAATGGCTGCCATCAGTGCTGAGGCCAGAGATTGCAGGGTTCGATGAAGGGCAGCCTGACCAGAATGAATGCCCTCCAGGAATGCATTACCGTGTTGCAACTCCCTTTCTACACCCTGGATGGCATTCACAATGGTAGACTGCCCAACAGTGAGTGACCTGAGGAGGTCAATGGCCTCCTCACTGAGGGCAGCAGGGGTGACAGGGGCAGGGGCTGAGGTGCCTGGGTCGAAGGTGATGCCCACCCTCCTGGGTGAGAGGGGACGGGGCGAAGGCTGAGGGGCTGCTGGGAGGGCAGTGCTGGTAGGGGGGGTGGCGGCTGTACCTGTAGAAGTGGGGGGCACAGATGGTGCCGCCACCACAAGAGAGCTCCCATCAGCGTATGAGTCCGTGTCGCTGTTTGGTGATCCGGTGACCGTGGTGTGGCCCTCCACAGCCATGTGGGATGCAGCTCCCTCGTGCTCCGGTGCCACTGTACCTCCGCCTGATGATGCTGATGCACAAAAGAACAGGGGGAGCACAAAAAGGGGGGGGACGACAGAAGAAAGACAGGTTGAGTGCATGGCTTACCGCTACCGTTGGCGCACAATACAGACACAGCAGTCCCCTGCACTACGCTGTGCTCTTGGCCTCTACAGATGCAATTCCTGGGATCTGGCCTACATGGCTATGGTGGACATCTGCACACATAGATGACACAGGGGCATGTATACCTGTACTTGGCACTCTACAGAGGTGGGGTGGAGTGCCACATGGCCTGCATTCCGGAGGGGCCAGGCCTACATAACTCGCCCTGGCCTAGGAAAAACCACAGCCCTCCTCACCCACCCAGACACCTCCACTGCACGCAAAGTCCGCTGAATGATGTTGTACTCACCCCCTTGTGTCTGCTGTGATGCCCTCAAGCGCCCATCCAACTCCGGGTAGTCCACCGCCAGGATCCGGAACATCAGGGGGGTCATGGTGCGACGGGCACCCCTCCCACGTTGGGAGGCCATCCCCAGCTGAGCCTCCGCCGTCTTCTTGCTCCAGCAGCGAATGTCCTCCCATCTTTTACGGCAGTGGGTGCCCCGTCTCTGGTGGACCCCCAGGGTCCGGACGTCCTTGGCGATGGCACGCCAAATGTCCTTCTTCTGGTGGGCACTGACCTACATGACATGTACAGGGGAAGAAGAGAAGTCATTACCAACTGCACCGTCGAAGTGAGTGGCCCCCATCCCTACCCTTGCCATGTGGCACATGCATTCACACTCCTTCATGCTCGCTGAACTCTGCCCCCTTCCTTCTCACATCCAGCCCTCTCCACACAGGCATAGCCCATACAAGGTGCTCCCTGTGTACTTACCTGTTGGTCTGGAGGACCGTAGAGTAGCGTGTACTGGGGGAGGACCCCGTCTACTAGCTTCTCCAACTCCTGAGCAGTGAAGGCAGGGGCCCTTTCCCCAGACGCAGCAACCATTGTCTCTTCCAGACCGAGGTCACAGCAGCACTTGCAGTGTAGGTCCTCTCCTGTCGAAGATCAGGTATCGAGTGATTGAACAGATAGAAAATAGCGGTCACATCCGCGGTGGTGCGTATCATCCCCGCTGGCGCACTTCATCATTGGCTCCTGGGACCCATAGGGTCCAATGTTAACCAATGCAGCATTGCGCCGCGGTCTATGACCGCCTACCGCGACGGTGTACAACGCCAGCGCAAATACCTCACATCCCATTATCCCAGTTTAGAGGTCAGGCAGCCACCATTTCAGGGGCCCACATGGCTTCAATTACTACTGAGTCACACATACCTAGGCCTACACTCAAAACACATACAGGAAGAGTTTTGTATTTGGTTTCATGTTCTGTGTAGCTGTTGGTACATACCTGGGAATTTGTTGACTCTGTGGTCGCTGTTGTCCTTCTTAGGCACCGTCAGCTGGGACATTTGAGGAGATGGCGGAATCCTCCGGTGTACCGACCGCTGGTGGACCTGCTAACAATGGAGGAGTGACATTTGATCATCACCTACAGGTTTGACCCTGCCACAATCCAGGAACTGTGTACCCAGTTGGCGCCAGACCTGATCTCACCAATCCGCCATCCCACAGGAATACCCCCTGAAGTGCAGGTGCTATCAGTGCTCCATTTCCTTGCAAGTGGGTCATTTCAGACAACAGTGGCCATGGCATCAGGGATGTCCCAGCCTATGTTTTCCAACGTGTTGTGCAGAGTGTTGTCTGCCCTGCTGAAACACGTAAGGAGCTACATCGTTTTCCTTCAGGTGGAGGATTTGGCTACAGTGAAAGGTGACTTCTATGCCCTGGGACATATCCCCAACATCATAGGTGCTATTGATGGGACCAATGTAGCTCTGGTCCCCCCACGCAGGAGTGAACAGGTGTACAGGAACCGGAAGAGTTATCATTCCATGAATGTACAGATGGTATGTTTGGCAGACCAGTACATCTCCCAGGTAAATGCTATGTTCCTGGCTCAGTGCATGACGCCTACATCATGCGGAATAGCAGTATCCCGTATGAGATGGGTCAACTCCAGAGGCACCGGCTGTGGCTATTAGGGAACTCTGGTTACCCCAACCTGTCCTGGCTATTGACCCCAGTGAGGAATCCCAGGACCAGGGCAGAGGAACGCTACAATGAGACCCATGGGCGGACTAGGAGGGTGATCGAACGCACCTTCGGCCTCCTGAAGGCCAGGTTCAGGTGCTTCCATACGACAGGTGGTTCTACTCACCAAGGAAGGTGTGCCAGATCATCATCGCCTGCTCTATGCTTCACAATCTTGCTTTGCAACGCCAGGTGCCTTTTCTGCAGGAGGATGGTCCAGATGACGGAGTTGTGGCAGCTGTGGAGCCTGTGGAGCCTGTGGACAGTGATGAGGAGGAAGCTGAGGAATAAGACATAGACAACAGGGAGTCAGTCATACAGCAATATTTCCAGTGACACACAGGTGAGAACAATTGTTTTACTATTACATTCACTTTCACATTTCTACCTCTATCCTGTCTGTCAGTTAGTAGCACTATTTGGTAACTGAGTTGTACATTTCCCTTACGGTTTCACAGGTGTGGTTACCAACGTGTGTCATCTGCTTGCATCCTTCATGGACTTCTGATGTGTGACATAGGTATGGTGGCATTACATTTGAAAAGGCATTTAGTCACTGTCATTGCTAATATACATTTTCCAAATCACAGACTGACTCCAGATTGTTTTGTGGTTTAAGGGTGTTTATTGAAGTGCTAATTATTGGAGGGGGTGGCAAAATGGTGATGGGTGATGGTGGAGGTATGTCCATGGCAGAGTCCAGTCTATAAGTCTCACAGGTGCACTACCCATATGGGCATAGGAAGTGGAGCTGGGGCAGTTCCAATCTGGAAAGGGTTACATAGTGAGACAGTGGGGGGACAGTCAGCGTGGTCTCATTTCCTGGCGGGGGTCTTACTATCTTGCTCTGTCCTGTTCCTGGATCTCAGGGACCGCTTGCGGGGTGGTTGTCCGTCTGCAGGGGGTGGAGTGCTGGTGTGGTGGTCCTGGGGCGGGCGTCCTGTCCACTAGCGCTGGCGGAGGTGGTGGGCAGTTCATCGTCCATGCTAGTGTCAGGGGCCCCTTGGAGTGCCACGGTGTCCCTCATGGTCTTTTGTATGTCCTTCAGCACCCCTACGACGGTGCCCAGGGCGGAGCTGATGGTTCTGAGCTCCTCCCTGAACCCCAAATACTGTTCGTCCTGCAGGCGCTGGGTTTCCTGAAACTTGGCCAGGACTGTCGCCATCGTCTCCTGGGAGTGGTGGTATGTTCCCAAGATGGAGGAGAGGGCCTCGTGGAGAGTGGGTTCCCTTGGCCTGTCCGCCCCCTGTCGCACAGCAGCCCTCCCAGTTCCCCTGTGTTCCTGTGCCTCCGTCCCCTGGACCGTGTGCCCACTACCACTGCCCCCAGGTCCCTGTTGTTGTTGGGGTGGTGGGTTACCCTGGTTTCCCTGTAGTGGTGGACACACAGCTGATTGACGTGTCCTGGGTACGGAGGTATGGGTCTGCTGGGTGGGTGCTGTGCTGGTGTTACCAGAGGGTGGAAGGTCAGTGTTGGGCTGTGCCTGTGCAAGGGGAACCGACTGTCCTGAGGCCCACGATGGTCCGGGCTGGTCATCTGGATCCAGTTGGCCAGAGCTGCTGTCGTCACTGTGGGCCTCTTCTGTGGGTGGAGTGGAGATGTCTGGACCCTCCTGTGTGGTGACGTTACGTAGTGGTCCTGCAGGGGTATAAGAGCCTGATTATTGCACCTGTGTGTGTCATGGTGGGCAATGGGTGGGTGAGCGTGTACCCCAGTGCTAGCATTCCTGTGTGGGGGCTTCTATGATGATGGTTGGAGGGTTGTTATGGGTATGTGCAGTGAGCATGCATTAGTGCTGGGTGTCCATGCTTAGTTGTGTCATGCAGGGCTTGGTGTTGGGATGTGTGGTTTGTGTTATTAGTACATTAGTGAGGAGTTGGAGTGATAGGGGAGGGGGTGAGGGTGGGGGTGTGTGATAGCATGCAGGTAGGGTGGGGGATAGGATAGTTAAGATTTGACTTACCAGTGTCCATTCCTATACCGACTCCTCTGAGGCCCCCAGGATGCATGATGGTCAAGACCTGCTCCTCCCATGTTGTTAGTTGTGGGGGAGGAGGTGGGGGTCCGCCGCCAGTCCGCTGAATCGCGATGTTGTGCCTGGAGACCACTGAACGCACCTTCCCCCGTAGGTCGTTCCACCTCTTCCGGATGTCCTCCCGATTTCTTGGATGCTGTCTCATAGCGTTGACCCTGTCGACGATTCTGCGCCATAGCTCCATCTTCCTGGCTATGGAGGTGTGCTGCACCTGTGCTCCAAATAGCTGTGGCTCTACCCGTAGGATTTCCTCCACCATGACCGTGAGCTCCTCCTCGGAAAACCTGGGGTGTCTTTGGTGTGACATGGGGTGGTGTAGGTGATGTGTGGGGTGGTGTATGTGTTGATGAGTGTGGTGATGTGTGGTGGCGTGGGGTGTTTTGAGCGTGGATGTTGTATGGGTGATGGTGTTGTGCGTCTCTGTGTGGTGGGGTTGTCTATTGCTGTAGTCTCTCTCTGGCCTTCTTTCTGATTTTTTGGTTGTAGGGGTTTGTGGGTGATGTGGGTGTGTGTTTTATATTGTGTTGGGTGTGTGGGAGTGGTGTTTGTACGTGTGTCAGGTGTGTGTATTTCAAATTGTCCAATGTGGCAGTGTTTTGGAGATGTGTGTGTATTTTGAGCGCAGCTGGATTTGTGTGTCGTGATAGCATGGGCGTGTTTCTGTTGGCGTGACGGTGTCGGTTTTGTTTTCGCCAGTTTATCACTGACCTTTGGTGTGGCGGACTTGTGTGGGTGTCTGAATTTCGGCGGATTCCGAGATGTGGGTCATAATAGCTGTGGCAGTATTCCGCAGCGGTGTATTGGCGGTCTTCTGCACGGCGGTAAGCGCCTTTTACCGCCAATGTTGTAATGACCCCCTATGTACTTTCCAATGGTATACAAACTAAGCTATGTTCTGATGCAAGCCAAACCTCCCTTGCACTAAGTTGATGCCAGGGAGAACAAGGTGAATAAGGCATTTGCCAGTTTTTCAGCAATTGCTCACCAAAACATGATGGTTCCGTCCAGCCTTATCCATGAAGGAATATTTAATTGCTTAGGCATGACCCACACCCCTGGGTCTCCTGTGTGTGGAGCTACCAGACAAATGCAGGTTGAGCTGAACTGTATTCTGGAAATTCTGAAAGCAACCAAAACAGAAATATTGAATTAGAATATATGTCACTTCTACTAACTACCATCTACACCAAATACAAGTATTAAAATGTCTACTCCCTTAAGAGCAATTGGAGGCAGGAGCTCATGCTCTCATCATATCCAGAATTAATGCTTTTCTGGTGGGCCTCCTGGAAAACATCCTGTAACCTTCAAGCTGATTTTCTATTCTACCACACCGCTGATTGCTGAGATAATGGCTCTTCAGAGAAGCTCAATAAAGTTCTAATTGTACTATCTCACTTTAAAAACGGTGTACTTAGACCATATTGCCTGACAGAATCTAGAAGCAAGAAGTCACTTTGTGTAGAAACACAAAAATTCTGAAGGGCACATGCTGTAAAGCAATAATTTTCTGAATCTGCTGTGACCACCTGCAACTCGCTACAATTCCATCTGAGAAAGTGCTTAATCATTATGGGCCGATTCACAAAGGTACACTTAGACCAAAAGTCTAGGTTTAGACCAAAAGTGTAAACAGACCAAAATTCTAACTTTACTCGTCGTAAAAATAGACTTTTGGTCTAGGTTTACACTTTTGGTCTCAACTTAGACCAAAAGTGTAAAGTTAGATCAACCGTCTAATTGTACTACTATTAACGTTAGACTTTTGTGTCTACATTTACACTTTTGGATTAAACTCAGATCAAAAGTATAAACTTGGACCAAAAGTCTGAGTAAAGTTAGACTTTAGGTATAAACGTACACTTATGGTCTAAACTTATACTTTTGGTCTAAGTTTACTCTTGTGAATCTGGCCCCATATCTTTCTGAAAAGGGCTAAAGACTCACCCTTATAGGATGTTCCTTGAGGCAATTGGACCTGAAGCTGAACTTATTTTCAGCCAGGAATTCTTCATCACTACATATCTGTTGACAGTCAGCTAACACCAGCCTAGAGCTTACTTTGTTGCCTGCTTACCTGTCTAACTTGGTGTTTGAAGTTCCCTCTACTTCCTCAATTGAGTTTTTTTTTTTTTACACATATCCTTCCATATGTCTTCACTTTTACTTGGGAAGTGCTCTAATACCAATTGGTGCAGTTGTGCTGTAGAAAGACTATAAATTAATACATATATTTTCAGCATCCACACTTCCTAAAGTTTCTATCCTTGGGTGCCATGCCCACTGGCAGCTGGAGTTAAGGAGCATGGGCGGCTTTGACCTATCATTCATAGAGGGAGGAAAAGAAGCACAGTGAGCAGCTCAATGCTAAGGGCAGCACTTTATTCACAGTAAACTAGCTGAGTATGTGTCTTTTGTAGGGACGGGGGATAAAGTGAGTACTACTGCACATGTGATGAGCAAGGTTTAGCTCACCCTCGGGGACAAGCCAGTGCAGTGATGTCAGGAGCACCGGGCATGGTCTGTTTTGACTGTGCTGCAGAAGCCTGCCCTGGGAAGCTTTTGCTTTGGCCCATGGAGGAGCCAGAAAAGCTCCATAGAAGAAAATGGTTGGGGCAAAGCTAGCTTATTGTGTCTGTATGGGAGTGGGTGGGGCTGAGTGGATAATGTTGGGGAGGACGCTGGCAGCTAATTCCGACCCTGGAAGGCTGGCCTCAAGTAGTCGAGAATATGTGCAGTCTGTAATAATGATGGAGTGCTGACTTCCCTTTTTAGCTGCATCTCCAACCTTTGTTTTGCCCATAGCACACCTTTGGGCTGGAATGCATGTCTAACTGAGGAGTCGAAACTTCACAGTCAACTCTCAGCCCCCCTCCCTCTCTCTGCCTCTGACAGTGCAGGGGGCCTGGCGTCACCATTAGTGTGACTGCCAGGCCCAAGCCTCCCTTCAGCACTCCATGATTTAAAAGCTTTCTGTAGTTCTCACATGCTTGGTGAGTGAAACTTCTCTTTTTGTTTAAACATGTTTAAATAGCTGCTTTCTTGATTTTACTGTTCAAAATGCTGACTTTTTTAACATGTTTGTTACGAGTGCTCTTGCTGGTGAAAGACAAAAGGCAATGATAAGATGCTTTGAGACAGCACAATTTGATTTATTACATTAGTTCTTAAACAGAGACACGGAATTTAACAGAAAAGCCCTTCTCAGTTCAGACATGCTTGCTCACTTGTTCAGTGCCCAATCACTTTAAAAGTCCACCAGCTAGCCTGGCCATTCCGCCCACACACGGATTAGCTGACTTGGAAAACATGTAGAATATGACATTTCTTGGCTTTTCAGTAAGTTTTCCATAATATATCGTAATCCCCCTCCCCCAGTTATTCTCAATCAGGAACATATTCCTGCCTAGTCTTGACCAGCATTCCCACATGTGTGTTCTTCTGTGACTCCTGAATATGACATGAACCAGTCATGTGTGGGTTTCACTAGATTTGAGCAGGAAACCACCCACTAGACATACTAGCGAATGTTTTTATCTCTGAGCTTTCATAGGGAATGACTGCAATATTTTGGCCTTGTTGTTGGCCAGCACCCTAGAAAATCCACCTGCCTCAGATATTTTTGTAGGAGGGGGCGACCTTGGAAAATCCATGGTGTTATGACTTGAAAGAATCCCGGCATGTTTTAGGACTCTAAATACCTTGCAAATATGAACATACTGGGACACAATATCACAGTTTCTTCACTGTGCTATTGAGAAACACATCAGAAAGTGTAGCAAAAGTGCCATCATCAATATTTACATACTTTCCCTGATAAAATTGGCATGCCACCCAGGGTTACCTCGGTAGGATAAAGTTCTGGGATCCATTCAAGCTACCTTCCTGAGACCCGTCCCCCAGGTGGCTAGTTTCCCAATTTTCTGTGATTGGTTGATTACATTGGTTGCTGGCTGATCCTGAGTCAAAAACCCACAGCTACCCTAATTCCCATAATCAAACCCATTTCCAATATATTTTTCTTGTTCTTTCCATGGTTGCACTCTTGGGCCTCTTGGGTCCTTTGTGGCCATAGGGTGAATCACACTTGTAAGAGACTATGGGGGTCATTTTGACCCTAGCGGTCAGTGGTAATGTGGCGGTGGTACCGCCAACAGGCTGGCGGTACATACCGCCACATTATGACAATGGCGGGTTGGCTGAAGCCAACCTGCCAATGTACCACTCCGACCACCATGGCGGTAGCAGCAGCCGGGCTGGAGATAAGAATCTGCACCCCGGCAGCTGCTATTGTACAGCCTCAGGCATTTTGACCCTGCCTACGGCCATGGTTTTCGTGGTGTTCGTAACGCCACGAAAACCATGGTGGTAGGCCCTATCAGTGACAGGTAGTTCATTCCCTGTCACTGATAGGAGGGCTCCCCCCCCCCAACAACTCCCCATCTACGCTCCCCCTTCCAATCCCCCCCTGCACACACACACAGACACACACCACGCATACACACACCCACTCACACACGCATACATGCATGCATCCATTCATTCATGCACACATCTGCACCATATTCACACAAACATGCAGAAATGCATTCACATATCCATACTTACACGCATTCTCACACATGCATACACACACGCAAACAACACTACACATGCATTCAATTCACGCACACACTCATGCACACACCCCCACACACACAACACCCTCCACCCCCTCCCCTGTTGGAAACCCAACCTACCTGGATTAGGGGGGTCTTCCGGCAAGGGGACGGGACGGGCGATGCTACCGCCAGCAACGCCCGCCTGCAGAACACCGCCAGGCTGTATTATTTTTCATAATATGACTTGTGGCGGTGTACTGGCGTGGTGGTGCTGGTGGTAGCAGCACCACCTTAATGCCATCCTCCAGCATGGCCACAGCCAGATTTCCGCCCTTCTTGTGGCGGAAAGCCAGCTGTAGTCATTATTTGGCAGACAGATGTTAGCCGTGGCAACGGTCTTTTGGCAGCCGACGCCGCGGCGGTAGGCGGTAGATACCGCCAAAGTCATAATGTAGGACTATATTATGTTAGAAAAGTTTGGGAAAGCAAGGTGGTAGGACATTTGCTATTATCTATTGAATTGATTTATTGTGTTTGGCTTCCTATTGTAATTCAGTGTCCAGTTAAGACATTTGTTTAAAACAAAACTTTCTCGGGGGTCACCTAGCATTTTTTTCTGTAATCCAGAAGGTAGAGTAGAACATGTGACTCCAGTCCCTAAAATGAAGGTCCTGTGTACATGTAATCAATATATAGCTTTCTTTCACTCCCAATTTCTAGTCATTTGATATTTCATTATCAACTGATGCATGGCAACAACACATTGAAATTTCATTGTGAACTACAGCTGGATTTTACCAAGGCTCACGAAAGCTAGAGCCAACAAACTACAAACACCTCACATCTTTGCAACCCAAAGAGTAATGATAATGGCATATTATTAGTGTGTATCTGCCTTGTGTGCAAAACAGTTACATGTGAAAACCTTGTTACTCATTTCTCTTTTTTCCACCTTTTTGTTCACGTTTATTAACTTAAATTTTAACTGTAATTTTATTTACAAAATCCCTGAGCTATCTATAAAATTGACCCCTTACTGAATTTAGGACTCTATCTGCTTTTCAGCAATCTCAAGCTCTCTGGACTCTCCCATGGATTTCACTCCTGTTTTCCATAGTCATTGACATCAAATAGTGACTGGTTCTTTGCTGGAGCACAGCCACTCACCTCTTCTTCGCACAATTCTTCCTATGGGGACAGAATCATTGTGAGAGGAAGGAATTATGTGTCTCTGCCCCAGCAAAGAGCCAGGCACTGTCTGGATTTTCTCTTAAGCTATGATAAAATCCAAATAGTAACAGACTTCTTGCTGGGGCACAGACATTGTAACCGAAATGCAAATTAGAAAGGGGCGTGTTCAGAGCATCCCTTCTTAATACCAAATCTAAATAGTATGTATGATTGTTTTGTGACCGTGGATGTGGTCGCAAAACAATCGCAGTTAGCACCAATTTCAAATCCCTAAGGGACCCCTTCCTCTTTGTGAATGGTAGAGAAAACTTTTTTTAAGAGCAGGCAGTGGTCCCACAGACCACTGCCTACTCTTAGAAAACAAAACTGAAACGTTTCATTTGTTTCTTTTTAAACGCAGCCTGTTTTCCTTTAAGGAAAACTGGCTGCTTTAAAAAAAAAATTGCTTTATTTAAAAGCAATCACAGACATGGTGGTCTGCTGACACCAGCAGGCCACCATCAGTGTGATTTTTGCGATTCCAAGTGGGTCACTCATTACCTCAATGGAGTTTCTTACATTTTGAATTGCGAATTCCTAATTGAGATTCACATGGAATCGCAATTAGGAAATCGCAATTTGAAATGTTCAAACATGTGGCCCATAGTTCTTTCCTCTCACAATGCTTCTTATGAAGAGCAAAACTTTGTGAGATTAATTAATTTTGACTTACAGCGGACGTCTACTATAGGAAACTCTAAATGAGCTCTAAAGGATGGAATTGGCATGAGGCTGTCACTGCATTGTTACCCCTAAAGAACAGAAAGAGTTACATGATCCATCATTCAGTAGAAATAATTTATTTGAGACTCAGAGTATTGATTAGCCTTATGGCAGTATGACATTTTATAATTGGCACTTCATCAGTAGCAAGTACCATAAAAATATCCTCCTAAACGTGCACTGGAGTCATAGACATTTTAGGCAGGAGACAGCTAAAACACAGTAATAGTTTGGCAGAAAAAACACTCCCCATAACTAAATTGGCAGATGTGATCCATGCTGAATGGTACAGATAAGCATGCCAAACTAATGTGTCATATTCCTCCTGTGGCCAAGGATTTAGTAAATTAATTTTATTTTATTGGTGTAGCGCACCAGAATTGAATTATGACTTGGTCACATTGGTGGAGGTGGCATGTGGGGTGGCAGCTAAGGGTAACAATGGTCCAGCTATGAAGTAGCTCACACAGATTGCAATGACTGGCCTGTGAGGTACATTTCCATTGGTTTTATTGAATGAGATTTTAGGTGGAACATATGTGAGTGGTGATTTCACATTTTCTCTGTGATGTTTCATCTGTTGCCAATGTGTGCAGAGATACAATGGTAGACTAGCAGCTGTTAGCCTCTCATACCTTGCTGTTTTTCTTCACTACGGACCGAGATGAAACACACACACACTGAAAGGAAAGGAATTTCTGGAATGCAACTCTTAGTCCGAGAAATACGTTTCTTAAACCACTCTGCGAGGTTCGTGGAGAAAGGTCAGTACAACTGAAAGTGCACGTTTCTAAATGTTCGCAGCAATTAAATCAAAACATGTACAAATAATTCTCTACCTCAATCTATAAACAGAAAATATATATATTTATGTATGTGTACGTATATATTCATGCACAATGCAAAGCAGATAATGAGAATTAAAATTGCATCACCATGGGGCACAGTTGAATTCGCTCCATCTCTTCTCCAGCAACAGGCAGTCAAACCCCGGTTTGACCGTCAAGAGAGAGACCATTTACCCTCACGGGAAAGGTGACAGGCATCAGCGTCCCAATCCTGCCAGAGGTCTGATTCACTCCATGGTCAATCCAGTTTTGGATATACCTTAAACAAGCCAGAGAGGAGTATTCTAGAAACCCCCTCATGCTCCATAAGTTGTTGTTCAAAAGGCTGGCTACTTCAGGTCAGCTTTGAAAGAAACACGTTGGAACTGCCCAAGATCTCAAGGCACTCTCCCAAAACCAAACCGTTTCCTGCCGTACCGTAAATATCATCTTAGTACATCCTTATCTCTCTGACTCCTACATTTTATGTCCTAGCCCTTGATGAGAAAGAACACGCAGACACTTAGAGCGAAAAACACATTGCAAAACATGTTGTGCATGGAAAAATACATGCACCTTTAACGTGGCGGTGAAGGTAAGGCTAAGCTAAGCACAAGATGGAGTGAAATACAGATATCATTACACTTCCCTAGAAGGTACGCTTTCTTGACTGTGAAATTTCTTCATGGTATGGGGTGCATGTAATTGCATTTACATAGCAATTTCCACTCCGGTCAAGGCATTAAAGTGCTTTACGGTGAGCAGCATGCTATACCTGAACTCAAAGTCAATAGTTACTCCATTGATTATTGGTGTAAATTCAATCTAATAGTTTGTTGGATGAATAGATGATTCAGAGGAGATTAGGAATTTTTAGGTTGCAACCATATAGTTTAAAAATAGAGAAGTTGTGATCTATGAAGCGAGGTGTGGGCAACTTGCAGTGACGTAATAATAGAGGTTATAACAAACAGGGATGTGATTTATTGTAGACTATGCTCAGAAAGAGAAGGTATGCAGAGGATGGAAGGTAAGGAAAGGATCACTTGAAGGAAAAAAATGAGAGAAAACAATCAAAAGGTTTAAGTCAAAGAAACATGTTTGTGCAGAGACTAAGGAATTATGTCAGATTATGAGTCTGGCGGTCTCAAGATTGACAGATTCATGGTGGCAGTCGGACCGCCATGGCTGTGGTGGTCTGACAGCCACATTACAACCCTGGCAGTCAGACTGCCAGGGATCACCATCTCTGCCAGGATCTCTTATCCTGACAGGCTGACGGTGGTCTTGGATGTGATCAGCCAGGACAGCGTGGAAGTCAGCGTCGCTCTGCTGATTACAACCATGTGCTCCGCCAGCCTTTTTATCGCAGGTCAACGGCCATGAAAAGGCTAAAGGAGGACAATTGCTTGGGGCCATGGGAAGGGGGCCCTGCACTGCTTATGACATTGACATGGTGAGTGCAGGGGCCCACCACCCCAGCACCCTTGGAATGTGCATTGTCTGCTCACCAGACAGTGTGCATTCCAAGGGTGCTACGGGGGCCCCCTGTGCAACGGCATTGGCCTCGGCTCCATGTGGAGCCAAGACCAATGCTGCCACACAGTTTCCACTGGACAACCAGCGGAAACCTTGCTTACCACCGCTCAGCCCAATTGAAACCTCGTAATAGGGTTAGTGGGGAGATTGCCAGCTCCGCAGCAGTCTTCTCATCACGGGTCTGGCAGTCAGGTTTTCTGACCGCCAGACTCGTAATCAGGCCCTTAGTGAGAGGAGGATTTTTGAGATAGTATGCAATTTGAGGATGTAAAACTGTAAACATAAACAACATTATTTGCCTGTGAGACAGCGATATGTTAAGTACATAGTGACAGGCACAAAAGTCGTTGGACTATCCAACTCAGCAGTGAAAGGTGTTTGGCAAGACATCCAAATAGAAAACCTTTTTAAACCAAAAGCTGTTCACGTCAAAAAACAGATCCCCATATAAGAAATCTCCTTAAATGCATGGCGTGCTGCAAAATGAATATGACACATATAAGAATGTAATATATGTCAAAATAAATATGATTCCTGGCAGAATTAATCTGACTTATTCCAGAAAAAATATGAAATATGGCAGGGTGAATATGCTACTTAGTGATTAATATGAATAACACACACTCTGGATTGAATAAGAGATATACTGAAGTATTTATCAATTATACTGAAATGAATATGGCCCTCACTGTAAACAATATAGCAAGCACTGAAATGCATAAAATATGCATGAAAAAGAATGGGGCATTTCTTGAAATAACTGAAATATGCCAGGTGGAATATGACATGAGGTGAAATGAATATGGTAGAATGAAATGAATCAGTAACAGCAGTGAGTATATTATATTCTGAAAAGAATATATTGTACACTGAAAATAATATTACATACCTTGAAATTAACATTACCCAGGTTGCAATGACTATGAATTGAGTTGAAATGAACATTACCAAGATTGGAATGAATATCAGCTATACAGAAATGAGTATGAGATGACTTAAAATGAATATAACGTGCTAAAATTAATATAAGCCCCAGTGAAATTAGTTTGACATGCCGTAAAATGAATATGCCCGACACTGAAATTCTCATGACATTCGTCAAAATGAATATGACACATACTGAAATTAATAGGATACATATTGAAATGGGTAAGACAGGTTAAAATTAATATATGATGCTTGGCAGAATTCATATGATAGGTGTTAATATGATTATGACATTTGGTGACACAAAAATAGCATCAATTGAAAGGAACATGACATGTTTAAATGATTATGACATGTACTGATACGAATACGAGCTTCCTTGAAATCAATTTGATATGAATTTAACATTAATATGAGTAACATTGAAATAAAACACAGTATTTATCAAAATGAATGTGCCTTGCATTGAAAGTCAAATTATACACATTGGAATAAATATTATATGTGTTGAAATGGATGTGACGTTTGTTAAATTGAATATAAGAAGTTTAATATGAATGCTACATCCATTAAATAGAATGTGATACATGCTAAGCTGAATATGAAATTTGTTGAAATGAATATGAGACCCATTGGAAAAAAATCAACATATGTTAAAATGAATATGACAAATACTTAAATTTCAATGAAACTTGTGAAAATGAATATGGCATGCTCTGAACTTAATATGATACACATCAAAATGAATATGACATGTGTTGAAATAATTATAACTATGTTGAATTGTACATTAACCATGCTAAAATGAATATGTCAAGTGTTTATGTGAATATGACATCCATTAAAATGAATATGACATTCTGTAAAAGGAATATGCCACATGTAAAAATTGATATGAACCACTTTTAAATGAGTATGATTGAAACCTGCTAAAATGAAAATGACCCACATCAAACTTAATATGGCATTCATTAAAAAGAATGGCACTTTTTGAAAAGAATATTAAGCTGTGTGAGATAAATGTGGCATGCACTGCAATGAATAAAGCACATATTGAAATTAACACGAGTCATGTTTCAATGAATATTGCTCACATTTAAATGAAAATGGCATGCATTGAAGATATGTTGATTTGATTTAAAATTAATATTAGATGCAAAATTAATATCACATGTTCTGAAAGTATATGATATGAACTAAAATGAATGAATTAAAATGAACATAACAAATATTGAACTGAATATACAAGCAGAAAACATCCTTTACCATACATCCATTACCATGCATAGGTTTACTGCACAGGTAATTAGTTCTACCTTTATGACACAGTACTTTACTACACATGAATGTATGTTTTTTAAATACCATGCTTTTTTAGGTGCAGTTAGAGGTAAAGGGAGGTAAGGGTGATTTTAGGGTTAAAGGGATGGTAGAGGTAAAGTGAGGTAAGGGTAATTTTAGGATTTAGAGTACGGCACAGGTATACAGTGGAGTGGTGTAGACTGGGATACAGTGCAGTGGGGTAGAGTGGACAACCATACAGTGGAGTGGTGTAGATTCTGGTGGCATACAGTGGAATAGCATAGAATGGAGTGGTGTAGAGTGGAGTAGAGTACAGTAGAGTGGCAAACAGCGGCATAGAGTACAGTGGAATGTTGTACAGTGCAATGGCTTACAGTGGAATAGCACAGAGTGGAGTGGTGTACAGTGAAGTGCCATAGAGTAAAATAGAGTATAGTGGGGTAGCATACACTGGAGTGGGGTAGAGTGGAATACCATACAGTTTACTGACGTAGAATTGAGTTGCCTACAGTGTAATAGTGTAGAGTGGAGTGGCGTAGAGTGAAGTGATGTAGAGTTAAATCACTTATATTGGAGTGCCATACAATGGAATGGATTGGAGTTGAGTTCCATACAGTGGAGTGGCATAGGATGGAATAGTATACACTGCAGTGGCATACAGTGGAGTGGTGTATAGTGTAATGACGTACAGTGGCATAGAATGGGGTGGTGTATGGATGTAGTTGAAATATAGAAGGAATGTAGATTATGGTGTGCAGCATAACGCAAAACAGGAATTGCGCTACCTTGCATTTTTCAGATTTTCCAAGCAATGCAGGGCGACGCAAGGTGGCCTTGCATTGCTTTGTGCATCTGACTTAAGTGTTAGGTTGCCCATACAACACCATGCCTGACTCAAGGGTAATGCAATACGATACTGCAAGTAGGAATTAATTATATATTGTGCCCTGGTATACCAGTGTGGAACATGGCGATGACAAGGTAGTATATGATTGGCTAATGGCTGTCTTTACAAAATTAAAAGGGAGCCATATTGTTTTTATAACAGTTTAGCTGTGCTCTAGATAAGGGCCCTAGATATAGGTAACTAGTAGGTTTAATTGTTGTTCACTACATATTACCACTTTTTTAAACTGGTAATAGGTAAGGGCATTTTTTTTAAATTTTTTTACATATTTTTAAAACAAGTTTACAACGTACCTTGCTCGCACCTAGCAAGAATGTTTTTCTTTTGAAAACATATTTGTTGTTTTTAAAAAAATGTATAAGTAGCACAGTAATTTCTAGGTATTACTGCAGTACTGTATAGACTTTCTTTACAGAATTAAGGGGGTCATTACAACATTGGCAGTAAATCCTGCTTACCGCCGTGCAGAAGACCGCCAACTCACCGCATCGGAATTCCGCCACAGCTATTACGACCCACAGCTCGGAATCCGCCAAAATTTAGACACCCACACAAGTCCACCACACCAAAGGTCAGTGATAAACTGGCGAGAACTAAGGGCCAGATGTAGCAACAAACCAAATTGCGAGTTGCAATTTGCGAGTCCATCTGACTCTCAAATTGCAACTCGCAATTTGGTATGCAGTACGGTGTCTCAGACACCGACTGCGACTCGCTATGGGGTCGCAATGACCCACCTCATGAATATTCATGAGGTGGGTCGCAAATTGCGGCCCCATAGCGAGTATAGGCACTCGCAAACATGGAGGCCTGCTGTCGTCAGCAGACCTCCATGTTCGTGACTGCTTTTAAATAAAGCAGTTTTTTTTTTTTTTTAAGTGTAGCCCGTTTTCCTTACAGGAAAACGAGCTGCACTTAAAAAAAAACCGAAACCTTTAGTTTCGGCATTTTTTCAGGGCAGGGAGTGGTCCCTTGGACCACTCCCTGCCCTGAAAAAATATTTTTGGGTCCAGTCACAAACTGGAAGGGGTCCCATGGGGACCCCTTCCAATTTGCGAGTGGGTTACCATCCACTTGAAGTGGATGGTAACTGCGATGCCATTTGCGACCGCGTACGCGGTCGCAAATGGTATTGCATCCCACTGCGTGTCGCAAATAGGAAGGGAACACCCCTTCCTATTTGCGAGTCGGAAATGCATTTTGCGAGTCGGTTCCGACTCGCAAAATGCATTTCTGCATAGGAAACTGCGTTTTGCGACTCGCAAACGGCAAATTTTGCCGTTTGCGAGTCGCAAACAGTTTCCTACATCTGGCCCTAAACCTCTACCGTCACGCCAACAAGAATACACCCACACCATCATGACCCACGAATCCATGCGGCGGTCTTGCAACCGCAGTAAACCATTGGCAGCACACACTGCCGCGCTCAAAATACACACACATATACAAAACACAACCACATTGGACAATTCCAAATACACACACCTGATACACATACACACACCACTCCCACACACCCACACGACTATAAAACACCCGCCCACATCACCCATAAACCCTTACTACCTAAAATATTGACGAAGGCCAGAGAGACAGCACAGCAAAGACAACACCACCATACAGAGGCACACAACACCATCACACATACACATCCACGCACGAAACACCACACACCCGTAAACATCACACCACGCATCCCAACACACACCACCTCACACATCACCCACACCACCCCATGGCACCGCGAAGAAAACCCAGGTTTTCTGAGGAGGAGCTCAGGGTCATGGTGGAGGAAATCATCTGGGTAGAGCCACAGCTATTTGGATCACAGGTGCAGCACACCACCATAGCTAGGAAGATGGAGCTATGGCGCAGAATCGTGGACAGGGTCAACGCAGTGGGACTGCACCCAAGAACACGGGATGACATCAGGAAGAGGTGAAACGACCTACGGGGGAAGGTACGTTCCATGGTCTCAAGACACCAGATAGCGGTTCAGAGGACTGGCGACGGACCCCCACCTCCTCCCCCAGAACTAACAACATGGGAGGAGCAGGTCTTGGCTATGCTGCATCCTGAGGGCCTCGCAGGAGTAGCTGGAGGAATGGACTCTGGTAAGTCAAATCTTAACTATTACATCCCCCACCCTACTTGCATGCTAACACATACTCCCACCCTTACCCTCACCCCCATCACTCCAACTCCTCACATATGTCCCACCATCACAAACCACACATCCCAACACCAAGCCCTGCATGCAACAACAAAGCATGGACACCCATCAACAATGCATGTCCACTGCACATACCCACACAGACCCCTAAACAATTAGCACACAAGGTCCTACACAGGAATGCAAGCACTGGGGTACGGGGTCACTCACCCATTGCGCACCATGGCACACACAGATACTAAAACTATGCCTTTACATGCCTGCAGGACCCCTACCCAACGTCACCGGACAGGAGGTTCCAGACATGTCCACTCCACCCACAGAAGAGGCCCACAGTGATGACAGCAGCTCTGTTCAACTGGATCTAGATAACCAGCCTGGCCCATCTGGGACCTCGGGACAGTCGGTTCCCCTCACACTGGCACAAGCCACAACAGAGCCTCCCCCCTCAGAAAACACCAGCACAGCACCAACCCAGCAGGCCCATACCTCTGTCCCCATGACACGTCAAGCAGCAGTGTGTCCACCCCTACAGGGAACCCAGGCTAACCCACCACCCCAACAACAGCAGGGACCTGGGGGCAGTGGCAGTAGGCACAAGGTTCAGGGGATGGAGGCCCAGGAACACAGGGGAACTGGGAGGGTTGCTGTGCGACAGGGAGAGGACAGGCCCAGGGAACCCACTCTTCAAGAGGCCCTCTCCAACATCATGGGAGCCTACGACCATTCCCAGGAGACGGTGGCAACTGTACTGGGCAAGTTTCAGGAGACCCAGTGGCTGCAGGAGGAACAGTATTTGGGGTTCAGGGAGGAACTCAAATCAATCAATACCACCCTGTTGTAGGGGTGCTGAAGGATCTCGTCAACACCAGGAGGGACACTGTGGCACAACAAGGGGCCCCTGACACTAACCTGGACGATGAACATCCCACCACCTCCGCCGGCGCTAGTGGACAGGAGGCACCGCCACAGGACCACGACACCAGCACCCCACACCCTGCAGATGGAGAACCACCTTGCAAGCGGTCCCTGAGATCCAGAACAAAGACAGAGAACAATGCCAAGACCCCCGCTAAGAAATTAGACCACCCTGATTGTCATCCTTCTGTCCCACTTTGTCACTCTGTCCATCCATCACCTGCCCCAGCTCCACTTCCTATGCCCCTTTGGACAATGCACCTGTGAAACAAATAGACGGGACTCTGCCATGGACATTCCTCCACCATCACCCGTGCCCATTTTACAACCCCCTCCACTATTTAGCACTTAAATAAACACCCTTAAATCACAAAACTATCTGGAGTCAGTCTGTGCTTTCACAAATGTGTATTTGCAATAACTGAGGAAAACAGCAATATCAATTGCATTGTCAACATACCTATGTCACACAGCTCTAGACCATGAGGAAACATAGCAAAGGTCACACAGTGGGACCCACATCTGTGAAATCGAAAGGGAAAGTGACAAATCAGGGTCCACACACTGGGTGAAAGTGACAGACAGATGAGAGGTAGAACAAGTGTATCAGATGTAGCAGTCTTCTTACCTGTGTCTCACTGGAAGTATTGATGAATCACGGTGTTTCTGTTGTAGATATCCTCTTCTGCTTCCTCTTCTTCACTGTCCACAAGCTCCACAGCTGCCACAACACCTTGTTCAGGACCATCCTCCTTCAGAAAAGGCACCTGTTGTCACAAAGCCAAGTTGTGCAGCATACAGCAGGTCACGATGATCTGGCACACCTTCTTTGGTGAGTAGAATAGGGAACCACCCGTCATATGGAGGCACCTGAACCTGGCCTTCAGGAGGCTGAAGGTCCTCTCTATAACCCTTCTAGTTCGTCCATGTGCCTCATTGTAGCGTTCCTCTGCCCTTGTCCTGGGATTCCTCACTGGGGTCAGTAGCTATGACAGGTTGGGGTACCCAGAGTCACCTGCAAATGTTGAGGGACAACTTTTAGACAAACACTAACCCTTAGGGACAACCCCAGACCCAGACAACTATTCACACTGTATAGGGTCCATGTCCTCACCTAACAGCCACACACGGTGCCTCTGGAGTTGCCCCATCACATAAGGGATGCTGCGATTCCTCAGAATGTAAGTGTCATGCACTGAGCCAGGAAATTTGGCATTCACATGGGAGATCTACTGGTCGGCCAAACACACCATCTGCACATTCATAGAATGGTAACTCTTCCGGTTTCTGTACACCTGTTTACTCCTGCGGGGGACCAAGGCCACATGTGTCCCATCAATGGCACCTATGATGTTGGGGATATGTCCCAAAGCATAGAAGTCACCTTTCACTGTAGGCAAATCCTCCACCTGAGGGAACACGATGTAGCTGCGCATGTGTTTCAGCAGGGCAGACAACACTCTGGACAACACATTGGAGAACATAGGCTGGGACTTCACTGATGCTATGGCCACTGTTGTCTGAAAAGACCCACTTGCCAGGAAATGGAGTACTGACAGCACCTGCACTAGAGGGGGTATCCCTGTGGGATGGCGGATAGCTGACATCAGGTCCAGCTCCAACTGGGCACACAGTTCATGGATTGTGGCACGGTCCAGTCTGTAGGTGACAATTACATGTCGCTCCTGCATTGTCAACAGGTCCACCAGCGGTCTGTACACCGGAGGATGCCGCCATCTCATCACCTGCCCCAGCGGACGTGCTCTATGGAGGAGGACAGCTAGCAGAGGGTCAGCCAACACTGAGGTACGAAAACACAACTTTATTGCACACATTTTTCAATCCGCAATGTGCCTGTCACTGTGTGTATGCAAGGCCTAGATATGTGTGACACATTTAAAAATAATGCCATGTGGCCCCCTGAAATGGCGGCTGCCTGACCTGTAAGGTGGGACAATGGGATATGAGGTAACTGCGCTGGCGTTGGACACCGTTGCGGTAGGCGGTCGAAGACCGCAACGCAATCATGCATTGGTTAACATTGGGCTCTATGGGTCCCAGGAGCCAATGACGATGTACGCCGGCGGTGACGATATGCACCGCCGCAGACATGACTTCCATTTTCTATTTGTTCACTCACTTGATACCTGATCTTCGACAGGAGAGGACCTACACTGCAAGTGCTGCTGCGACCTCAGTCTGGAAGTGACAATGGCTCAAGTGTCTGGGGAAAGGGCCCCTGCCTTCACCACAGAGGAGTTGTAGAAACTAGTGGATGGGGTCCTCCCCCAGTACACGCTACTCTACGGTCCTCCAGACAAACAGGTTAGTACACTGTGAGCATGCTGTATAGGCAATGCCTGTGTGGAGTGGTGTGGATGTAAGATACAGGGGGGGAGAATGAAGCATGTATGAAACGACGGTGAGTGTATGTGCGTCATGGCAAGGGTAGGAACGCAGGCCAATGACTGTGATGGTCCGGACAGTTATATCTTCTCCTTTTCCCCTGTACTATTCCTGTAGGTCAGAGCCCACCAGAAGATGGATATTTGGCATGCCATCGCCAAGGAAGTCCAGACCTTGGCGGTCCACCACAGACGGAGCACCCACTGCCGGAAAAGATGGGAAGACATTCGCTGCTGGAGCAAGAAGATGGTGGAGGCCCAGCTGGGGATGGCCTCCCAACGTGGGAGGGGTGCCCGTCGCACCATGACCCCCCTGATGTTCCAGATCCTGGTGGTGGCGTACCCGGAGTTGGATGGGCGCTTGAGAGCATCACAGCAGCCACAAGGGGGTGAGTACACTCTCATTCCCCTGAATCAGCGCGCATTGGAGGTGTCTGGGTGGGGGAGGTGGGCTGTGGATACCCCTAGGCCAGGGCGAGTTTTGTAGACAAGGTCCCTTCGTAAGGCAGGCCATGTGGCACCCCACCCCACCAGTGTTAAGAGCCAACTACACCTAATCAGGCTCCTGTGACTTCCATGTGTGCAGCAATCAGGCATAGGCCTTGGACCCCATGGCCCTGTGATTAATTAGGGAACTCTAAGTGCATGGCGTAGTGGAGAGGGCTGCTGTGTCTGTAGTGTCCGCCAACGGTAGCGGTATTGCAGGCACTGAACATGGCTTTCCTCTGTCTCCCCCCACCCTTTATGTGGTCTCCCTGTTCTTGTGTGCAATAGCATCATCAGGCAGAGGAGCAGTGGCACCGGAGCAGGAGGGAGCTGCATCCCACATGGCCCTGGAGGACGAGACTACGGACTCCGAATTCACCAGTGGGACGGAGGGCGAGGGGAGCTCCACTGCGGGGACAGGAGCTGAGACCAGCGACATGGACTCCTCCTCTGATGGGAGCTCCCTCTGTGCCACCCGCATCTACAGGTACAGCAGCCACACCCCCTACCATCACCGCCCTCCCAGCAGCCCCTCAGCGTGTGCCCCGTGGCCACTCACTGTTGGGCAGTCTACCATTCTGAATGCCATCCAGGGTGTAGAGAGGCAGTTGCAACAGACAAATGCATACCTGGAGGGCATTCATTCTGGTCAGGCAGCCCAACAGCAAGCTTTTTAGACTCTGGCCTCAGCACTGATGGCAGCCATTGTCCCTGTGTCCAGCCTCCTCCCTCCAACTTCCTCCACCTAGCCCCAATTCCCTGTACCTCAGCCTATCCCCAGCACACCATCAGACCAGCATGCACACACCTCAACACACAAGGGTAGCTCTGGCAAACATAAGCACCACACATCCCACAGGCACTCACACAAGCATCATACCCATGCACACATACCAACATCTACTGCCTCCACTGTGTCCCTCTCCTCCACATCTCCCTCCTCCCTCCCTGTCACGTCTCCACTCACACCTACATGCACTACTTCTTCAGCCACTATGTCCATCACCAGCACGCCCATCACCACACACTGCTCACATGCACTCACCACCCCCACTACCATTCACACATCCCCTGTGTCCTCTCCCAGTGTGTCTGTGAGCCCACCTCCCAAAGTACACAAATGCAGTCACATACCCACCCAACAGCCATCCACCTCACGACAGCCTCCAGCCCATGCACCTTCACCCAAAGTCAGCAAACGTATGCCTCCTAAAACCACTACCTCTTTCTCCACTCCCAAACCCCCTCCATCTACCCCTCCCAGTGTGTCTAAAAAACTTTTCCTCTTAAATGCTGACCTCTTCCCTACACCTCCCCCACCCCATCCGTCCCCTAGGGCCCGCCTTTCCAGGTCCCAACCCAACACCTCAGCCACCACATCACTGGGAACAGTGGTGCCAGCAGAAACCGGCTTCTGGAGTGCGCCAAGCAGCAGGGCAGCCAGTGTGCCAAGGAGCCAGACCACGGACAGTCCCCCGCCTCAGGAACATAAGAAGTTGGCCACAGCCCGGAGGGAGAAGGGCAAAACACATGCCACCAAGGGCTCTCCCAGGACTACAGTTGGGAGTGGAAAGACAGCTGTGTCCCCATCCAAGGTGGGGAAGGGGCAGAGAAAGAAGGGGAAGTCGCCGCCAACCTGCACGGCGGAGAAGACCGCCACCAGCACCGCTGCCAAGGACACTGCCACCACCAGCACTGCTTCCAAGGACACCGCCGCTACCAGCACCACTTCCCAGGACACTGCCGCCACCAGCACTGCTGCCAAGGACACCGCCGCCACCAGCACTGCTGCCAAGGACACCGCTGCCACCAGCACTGCTTCCCAGGACACCGCCTCCACCAGCACCGCTGCCAAGGACACCGCCGCCACCAGCTGCCAAGGACACCGCCGCCACCAGCACCACTGCCAAGGACACCGCCGCCACCAGCACACTCACTGAGCCACCCACCAGCACCGCAGGCCAATGAGCGCTGGAAGCACCGCCGCTACTGAGTCCGCCGCAAGCACCGCCAGCGGCCACGCCACATCATGTGCCAGTGGCACCACCGCAGACATGACTGCCATCCCCAGTGGTCAGTCATACGAAGCTGGTGGTCAGTTTCAGGGGCCTGGACAGCTTCCATGTAGGCCCACTGTCAGTGGAGAAAGACATCCACTACCTCTGTCCTTGGCAGGATGAAGCACTCTGGGCACAAAGCCCCCTCCAGAACCAGTGGAGAGAGGCATCCACTACCTCACCCTTGGCAGGATGAAGCACATTGGGCACATAGCCCCCTCCAGAACCAGTGGAGATATGCATCCACTACCTCTGTCCTTGGCAGGATGAAGCACTCTAGGCACAAAGCCCCCTCCAGAATCAGTGGAGAGATACATCCACTACCTCTGTCCTTGGCAGGATGAAGCACTCTGGGCACAAAGCCCCCTCCAGAACCAGTGGAGATAGGCATCCACTACCTCAGTCCTTGGCAGGATGAAGCACTCTGGGCACAAAGCCCCCTCCAGAACCAGTGGAGAAAGGCATCCACTACCTCTGTCCTTGGCAGGATGAAGCACTCTGGGCACAAAGCCCCCTCCAGCACCAGTGGAGAAAGGCATCCACTACCTCAGTCCTTGGCAGGATGAAGCACTCTGGGCACAAAGCCCCCTCCAGAATCAGTGGAGAAAGGCATCCACTACCTCAGTCCTTGGCAGGATGAAGCACACTGGGCACAAAGCCCCCTCCAGAACCAGTGGAGACTGTTGCTTTGCACTCCCCAGTATGCAGCAGTGGGCAAACCACCCACTGTAAAGACTTGTGAAACTGTGGCTTTGCACTCCCCAGGGTGCAGCAGTGGGCAAACCACCCACTGGAAAGACTTGTGAGACTGGGGCTTTGCACTCCCCAGGATGCAGCAGTGGGCAAACCACCCACTGGAAAGACTTGTGAGATTGGGGCTTTGAACTCCCCAGGATGCAGCAGTGGGCAAACCACCCACTGGAAAGACTTGTGAGACTGTGACTTTGCACTCCCCAGGATGCAGCAGCGGGCAAACCACCCACTGTAAAGACTTGTGAGACTGTGGCTTTGCACTCCCCAGGATGCAGCAGTGGGCAAACTACCCACTGGAAAGACTTGTGAGACTGTGGCTTTGGACTCCCCAGGATACATCAATGGGCATGCAGCCCCCTAGTGGATCTGGCGCTGTGCACTCATCCAGCTGAGGTGCCCCCCTTTCCTTCCCCCTGAGGTGCCTGTTTTATTTCGATCTGATGCCCCTGCAGTGTTCTCTCCGTTTTGATTGGGTATCTTGTGTGGGCCTCGCCCATGCATTTTGGGCCCAGTGGTCCAGGGACTATGTATGTGCAGTACATGGACTTGAATTCTTGGTGTATATATTTGTTAATAGTGTATATGTATTTTTGAGTAATGGATTTTTATTGATTACAATCATTCAACTCATTTCCTTTTGTCCTTGCATTCTTCCAGGAGGGTTGGGGGGTGTAAATGTAATGTATCAACATGTACTTGTGTGTGTGTTGTAGTGGGTGAGGATGGGGGTGGGGTGGGGGTTTTGCCTGTTGCGTGTGTGTGTCTCTCTTTTTTCTCTCCCCCCTCCCCTGTGTCGTAGGTGCAGTACTCACCGTGGTCTTCGCCGCCGGCATTCGTGCTCCTGGTAGAGGAGCAGGAAGACAATGGCAGGTAGAATATGGAGTTCCGGCTCCATGGTGTCCTGGTTCCTAATGGGGTGTGTAGAGGTGAGCGTTTTCCCTTCCAAGTCCTGTTTCCGCCGTGTTTTTGTTTGCGGTGAAACCGCCCCGGAAAAGGTGGCGGATTGGCCTCTCATGATACTGTTGGCGGTACATTGTTTTCCGCCTGTCTGTTGCCAGTGACCGCAATGCTGTTTGTTTTACCGCCGTGGCGGTCGGAGTGTTAAAGTGGCTGTCTATGTTGGCGGTTTCCGCCACAGTCGTGATTCAATTTTTTTTACCGCCGGCCTGTTGGCGGTTTTACCGCCGCTTTAACACCAACCGCCAGGGTTGTAATGAGGGCCTAAATATGTTCAAAATTGTAACTACATCTTAGTATACTATATTACTGCAATATGATGTATTATGTTTTTTTTCCAATTTTTGGAAAGGAGGTGGGGTGAGGATTTAAGGAGGGAAGTGCGATGTAGGAGGGGTGATAAGTGGGTCATGAGGACATTGGAAATTGGGGATAGGGA
Source organism: Pleurodeles waltl (assembly GCF_031143425.1). Taxonomy (NCBI): domain Eukaryota; kingdom Metazoa; phylum Chordata; class Amphibia; order Caudata; family Salamandridae; genus Pleurodeles; species Pleurodeles waltl. The sequence goes on from NC_090447.1 coordinate 718,285,107, forward strand.
TGAGTGATAAGGAATGAAGACCAAGAACAGAGGAGACTGAGGTGTGAGGGATTAGGCTGTCCTAAAATAGACAGGACGGTGTACATTTTAGGGCATCTGAGTATGTCAATTTCACTGACCACGCAAAGCGAAAAGAAAAGGTGAACCACAAGAGATATCAACTCAGCGATTAGGTAATTGGTGAGGAAGAATGAAGGGAGTGTTAGGGAAGAAGAATGAGCGAGGAGATACAAGAGATAAGGAGTTACTACTGAGGAATGAAGGATTGAAGGTGAGACATGGAAGATGGGTTATGGGGAAGGGGGCTGGTAGATGAGGCCAGAGGAGTGAGGAGTGCTATATGACAGTTAGGGGTTAATGGATGAGGGTTGAAGAATGAGGGGTGATGACTGAGGGGTGAGGAGTGAGCAATGAGGATGTCTTAAAAGGTATTAGGCACTGCAGATATGAAGGATGATAAGTGAGGAATGATGGATGGGAAGTAAAGAATGAGAGATGATGTGTAAGGGCTGAGGAATGAAAGTTCATTGGTGAGGCTTCAGTGAGGGATGAAGGATAGGGGAACAGTGAAGCATAATGAGTAAGAAATATGGGGTGAATATATAGAACTGTGTCATGAGGAGGGAGGGATAAGGATATCTTAAAATGGTCAGTGTGGTGGACATTTTAGGAAGACATAATTAGTCCAGTGTCACTATTGAAGAGAGGATGAGTGAGCAGTGATGGATCAGGCCTATAGAGTGAGAAATCAGGGGTCAGGAGGGTGGACTGTGGGATGAAGACTGAGGGAAGTGGGCGAGTTATTGAGAAATTAGGAGAGAGGAATAAGGGTTTAGGATTGAGTCATGAGGACTGAGAAAGGAGGGGAAGGTCAGTGAGGGATGAGATAAAAAATGAGGAGTGAAGGTTGAGGAGTGAGACTGTAAGAAGGAGTTATTAAAAGTGAGGGATGAGAGTTAACAAATAAGAAATTAAATATGAGGAGTTAGATTTCAGGGCTGAGCTTTGAGGAGTGATCAATACCAATGAGGAATGATGGTTTATTAAAAAAGTATGAGAAGTGAAGAAAGAAGAGTATGGCATTAGGGCATGGAATGTGGAAAGATGCGACATAAGAAGTGAGTGATCAGCATGTCCTAAAACAGACAGTGTGGAATGCATTTTAAGGTATCACCATTTGCCCATTTCCCTCATTTTTCAGAGGGGCAGGCATGAGCAGTGAGGGATGAGGAAAGGACGAGAGGTGAGGAATGAAGTGTGACAAGTAAGTGATGAAGAGTGAGTGGAAGAGTGGGAAATACCTACATGGAATAAGTGATGAGGTATGTGGAGGGAAAACTGCCGGATGAGGGATGAAACATTAAAACATAGGTTGAGTGATTCAGAGTGAGGGATGTGAAAGGATGAGTTGTGAGAGATGACTTATGTATGGGGAACGGAGGATGACTGATTGATAATGAGGGGTGAGGATTGAGGGTAGAGGAGGGAGGGGTGAGGAAAAAAGTGAGAACAAAAAGAAGGTAATTTAGGACCTCAGTTATATTTTGGTGGTCAGCCCACCCTCCTCCAAGGCGATGGAGTAAGTTACTCTGTCATCCAGACAGAGGTGCCAACTGCCAATCTTTAAAAATGTCTACTGCCCCGGTGGACATTTCAAGCATTGACAGGAACCACTGTTCCCTCTCTGCTAACATTTAAATTGGACCCTAGGCATGATAGAAGTGAAGTAAAGAATGAGGATGAGTAATGGATAAGGAGTGATGAGTGAGTGTTAAAGAGTGAGAGAGTATAAATGAGGTGTAAAGAATATAGAGAAATGAAAGATGGGGGGTGATGGATAAGAACTACAGTGAGACATGAGTTAACCATGAAAGCAATGAATGAAGGGGAAGGATAAGAAGTGAGTAATCAGGAGCGAGAGCTGAGGACTGATGAGCGAGGTGTAAGGAATGAGGTAAGTAGGATAAGTAGTAAAATGAGCATTAAAGGATAGGTAGCGAGAAATTTAAAATGAGGAGCTGATACTGTGGAGTGTAGAATAGGAAGTGAGACATTCAAAATGAGGGATCTGACATGAGGTATGAATACTGTGGAGTGAGGAAGTGATGAATGGATGACAAATCAGGACATTAGAAGTGAGGGACAATGAGTATGTGATTGAGGTAATAGATGACAAGTGAGGAATCAGGAAAGAGGCCTAAGAAAAGCAGACACAGACTTCCTGGTGAAGGAGGACTCTAATCTCTCCATTTTTTTGTGTTTCACGCTAACAGTCCAAAAGGACCAGCATGAGTATTCGACGACAAGTGAAAACTGTGCCAAGCTGTAATACAATATGCAATGCTGTATCTGGGGTGACTTAAAACCATGCACCTCACCAGGCCCTGCCTTTTCCTGACTCCTCAAAGGGCTGTGCCTTTTTTGCAGAAACTTATAAAAAATTCAAAGGTTG